>NC_090269.1:55175855-56497283 GCF_040414725.1 Anabrus simplex | reverse complement strand
GACCACTATGTGAGAAACGCCGTGAGTCTACATTAATTGTGATTAATACCGCTACACGAGGAACACCATGGTTCTACTGTACCAGCGATTACTACTATTATGAGGGGCTGGTGACCTGGATTTTGGACCCCTTCAGACAACAGGCGTCATCGATTTAGGATTTTGCTTTGGAAGCAGTCTCTTGTTCAGTTTATACCATTGTTTTAAGTTATTTTATGGGAACTTTGAACATGGCGGTCAGATCTAGTGATTGTAAGTTCATAAGCATAGTTCTTCATCGTCGTCTTTTTTTTAAATTCTAGGCAGTGTATGTATTTTGGTATTATTTTAACTTTCAATATTGTAAGTTCGATCTGCTGATTACCAGGCGAGTTGGCCGTGCGGTTAGGGGCGCGCAGCTATTAGCTTGCATCTGGGAGATAGTGGGTTTGAACCCCACCGTCAGCAGCCCTGAAGATGGTTTTCCATGGTTTCCCATTTTCACACTAGGCAAATGCTAGGGTTGTACCTTAATTAAGGCCACTGCTGCTTCCCTCCCACTCCTGGGCCTTTCCCATTGTCACCATAAGACCTAGCTGTGTCATTGTGACGTAAAACAGATTGTAATTATATTAATAATAGATCTGCTGATTATTTTATATTCATTCATTTCTTCATTCTTCATTATCATGGTTTGAATTCTGGTCAGTGGATGAATTTTGGAATTTTAATTGTCATTACATTCCATCTCATCTCGTATTACTGAGGGCTGGTAGCCTTGATGTTAGGCTCTTATAAACAAGCTGCTGCTGCTTCTTCTTCTTCACCTTCTTCTTCTTCTTCTTCTTCTTCACCTTCTTCTTCTTCTTCTTCTTCTTCTTCTTCTTCTTCTTCTTCTTCTTCTTCTTCTTCTTCTTCTTCTTCTTCTTCTTCCATTGGGCAAGGGACATTGACTGCATCTTCTGAGACCTCATCCACCAATCCAATTCATCCCCAAAATGTTAGATGGGATTGAAATCTGGATTCTGCGCTGACCAGTCCAATTGGTGAACTCTCTGCATACCTGTGCACCATATACTTGGTATTACCTTAAGAATAATAGGTGTCAACTATATGAAAGAAGCACAATGTTGGGAACATTTGATTGGCTAGAATTGTACAATACAATTGAATTCATGCTGCCACGAATAACAACCAGTGGTTCCACACCATGGACAAGAAATACTCTCATGCCATCATGCCACAACCAACAGATATCATGGTGGACACAATACATGCTTCACCCATAGACGGCCATTCTAAACAGCATGAAGCTCGACTCTTTACTCCATGGTCATTGTCCAGTTGCAATATTCCGAATGTCATTTGAGATGCTGAATTTTATTCAATTTTGTGATAAACAGCTTATGTACTGCTGCTCCTGCAGAATGTTAGAGTTGGTGTACCTTAGTTCATAGTGTTGCGAGCGAGACGGATACTTCTTTCTATTGGCAGTTGTTGGCTGTTCTGTTGGCAGTTGTTGGCTGTGGCCTGTTTTTGACAATTTCATGTCTCTGTTTCTGTGATCTCTGTTGGCCAGAATTCTGTTGGACCACCCACTGAAGTGGCAACTTACAGTTACAACCTTATCAAAATATAACAGCTCTGCAAAACACACACACGCACACACACACGCACGCACGCACATGCACCTTTTCAACTGGTTCTTTAGCTTGCCAAAATATCTTTTAGGCTGCACAAGTCGCATGATTTACCACATACCTACATTCATGGGCATCCAGTTACTTTTGGTTGATACTGTACATTACCTAAGTGTTACGTTGCATTGATATTGTTTAATTCGAGGCTAGTGATACATGAATGTGCTTATTTGGGGCAGTTGAATGTACGTTTACTTTGCACTTATGTGTGTAATATAGCTCACAGTACAAACCAAGATCATCTTGTTCACTGTACATAGTTGATAGAACAAACAAAAAGGAGATTAGCTTTCCCATAAATTTGCTACTATATTTTTTTGTTTTAGGCCCCCTCTGAAACCCCTCCTCGTGCTGAATTGTTTTGAATAACTTAGAGCTAAGATCCTACTCACCCTAAAACATAAATACCAAGTTTCGTGAAAAATCCCTTTATCCATTCGACCTTGATGTTGTAACAAACAAAATTCTTCTGAACCCAACATAGATTATTATTTGTCCTATCTGGTATAAAAACCAAGTATCAGGTTAATATTCAGAAAATATCGACAGAAAGTCAATTATATATAGCTCGCCCAAGATTAGGAAAAAGCAAGCAAACTTGTAGAATTATGTGATAGTTCGTATGATTACACCCATGAAACCTCCAATTTCCACTAAATCCAAACCACAGGGATGTGACTTCTCATTTCAAAACTCCTACATATGTTGGTCAGATTGAAACCTCTACTGCTTTGGCGAGAAGAAAGTGCCATTGTCACTCAGCTATCACAACCTTCAAGATTAGGAAATTTACTTATAGTCATTGGTTTTAGTGAACTCACTTATAATGAACTTTCGGGTATCATTGGTCTCAATTCACTTCCATTAGTATGTACACTACAGTAACATTTCTCCAGAAGATCACCACTTAAAGCCAATCACCCCTATTTCCAACCACTTCTATCCAGCTTGGAATGATATTCTCACAAGACCAATGTATTTTCTCCCTTTTTAAGACAACTGTATCTTTTCCCAACTGACAGCCACTAATTTTAGACTTAAAATGTCTTATGTAGCTTCTTGAAGATTACCCTATTTGGCTCACAACTCCTAGTTACAAACCACTTGTATACCATCAATTTTATTTTCACAGAAATGTGGGAACTGTGTGCACAAGTACACGATGATGACAATGATTTTTCATGCACCACCCTGTAATTCCACTTATTCATCCAAACAATACTGTACTTTCACCCCCTCGTCTGTTGTATACAAACTGCCTGTGATTTATGTTAAACCTGTAGCTGTAGGTCATTGACCATTAATTATGAGCCACCTGCTCTTCTCTTGCAAGGGTGTGGGAGTAGGTAATAAGTTACTGTACTTAGTGTTAAAATCTTAAGAAATGCACTAGTGATTGTTCTGTGTTCAAAGTGAGGAGCAAGTCATCAGGTCAAAGAGAAAAATGTGCGTTCCTTCTCTAGAAGAAAGAACTTCTGTGATGAAAGAAAGTGAAAAAGCACTGTTGCAACATGATTTAGTGAATCAGTTTAATTGTGGGAAAAGACAAATTAAAAACACAGTTGCAAATCATGACTGTTACTTGAAGGAATGGGAGAAAAATACAAATGAAAAAGGACAATGAAAAGCTGTTGGCAACCATGTGAAGCTGTAACTGACACTGTATTTGAGTGGTTTAACTACACTTGTGCCAAGGGATATCAATAATGGAATATGTGAGGAAGGAGAATTCTTGAAGTACTGTTCCTGTACAAATACTTTAGATTACATCCAGTATATAAGAAAATAAAGTTATAAATACTGTACCATATTGTTAAGTACTGTTCAGTCGTTTACTTGTAATTATGTGCAATGCTTGTGTTTACATTAAGACCATCATAATACCATAACTACAACATATTACTATACACATTATACTGTCGTTAGTAGTAATGCCATCAGCTTCCATTCAGGAGATAGTGGGTTCGAACCCCACTGGGGGGGGGGGCAGCCCTGAAGATGGTTTTCCATGGATTCTCATTTTCACACCAGAAAAATGCTTGGGGCTGTACTTTAATTAAAGCCACAGTCGCTTCCCCCTTTCCCTATCCCATCATTGCCATAAGATCTTTCAGTGTTGGTGTGACATAAAGCACATTGAAAAAGTGGTAATAGGTTGACATTTTCCTTTAAGATCACCCCTATAAAAGACCAATTTTGTGGACATTTTCATCTTATCAGCATAAAGGGTTTCATTGTATATAATTTGTTGATATTCAGCTCTTTACTTCGGTTATACTGCTGTCGTAAGCCTAAACAGCGTAACTCAAGAGCTTCAAACTGTTCATAAATTACAAACTACATCACTGTATAAAATCAAGGCTTATTGCTTTTATGTTATGCATTGATTAGTGGCATAGCATGGTTTTCTGCTTAGGAAAAGCTGTCAACTAAAATATGTGCGATTTGCTTACAGTACAACCATCCTAAATGAATACAGTCATGCTTTACATTATTAATGGAATCACTGTGAAAGCACTTTATCAGAATATTGCTTACCTTACTTCTTGTAGACTAGATCAGTTGTTTTGGTTGTTCGTGGAAAATACATCAATGACATCATCCTCGAACGTTGATTTTGCCTACACCTGCTGGAGGAGTGATTTCTCAATGTTCAACAGAGCAAGAGATGAAAGTCTGTCTTGACTCTGTGTATTGTGTAAATAGTTCTCAATTCTCTTATTCTCAGATTCTCATTACCAATACTGCATCATAAGTGGCACTAAAAATCCCAGAAAAAGGAGAACAACAACTAGGAGAAATCATAACATTAAAGCAAAACAAAGCAAAGAAAGATTTTGTTTCTTGTAGACAACTGCCCAGCTCATCCTCAGGTTGAAACCTCAAGAATATCAAGTTGGTGTTAAAACAATTAAAAATGTATTTTCAAGTCATTCCAAAAGTAGCTTACAAATGCAAGGAACATGACCTTGCAGTTTATTTTACCTCGGTTCAGCATGTTAAGTACTACAGAAAGTTCTGGTTGGAATATGTATCTTAACATTCCTTTTCTCTCATATTCTCTGGTTTGGTGATTTTGCCATGTTTTTAATATTTCTGATTTTATCGCTTATGTATTATGTTTGTGTGTTTATTTCTCAGTGTCTCAGATGTAAGACTGGAATCACGCACAGACAACAAGTCGTCTCTCAGTGTAGAGTCAAGTTCTTCAACGTCAGGTTTTGGCTCGGGTCCAACAGGCCGAAACCTAACATGGACACCACCTGCATCAGTAGAGGGTAGTACTCCAACATGGACAGAAGGCACTCCCTCATTTACAGAGTCATCAAGTAGTGGAGATATAGGTTAGTATGTTGTAACAGCAACACTGAAAGAAAATATTAATTCAGGAATTTAATTTATATAATTAGCAAGGAATACATCTAAATTAGGAGCAACTTAAAATACATAAATCTAGAACATGTCCTGAAAACAATAAACATTCTGTATTTATAATAGACGCATGCCTTAAGTATTTACTTAATGCTGCTTGATATAGAGACAGAAATATGCTAACAGACCTTGAAATTGGCCCTTAGTTGTTTTATAAATGGAGGCATAAAAGAAACTGAAATGATTAATATTTTGTTTTCATGAAGAAGGTGTAAATATAATTGGCCTCTGAAGTTTAAATTTTTATTGGTTTTGTGATCAACAGTATATTTAGTTCAGACATTACAGCAGTTAACTGAAAATATATATATATGTTAGTACTATTTAGAACATGCTACATCAGCTGAATTGCTGTAGATGCTATTCTTCCCCATGTGTTTTCATTACTCATATGAAGTTTGGTACGGTAACAGAATTCCACCTGGACCACAGAAACATGTTCCTCATCACCATGATACTCTTTGCCTTTATCTTTGTAAACACTTTCTCTTATCCTCCATGATATTAATATCTCAGAGAGGTTTTAAATTTAGTGAAAATTTCCAGTCTTTTACATTTTTCAATAAATAATTTGTGTTGATTGTAGAATAGATACCTGGTAACATGTTTGCTCTGCTGTGGCCTAATTAGGTGCAGAATCCTGATACAATATTGATTCCGCAGATGGAAAGAGGTCTCTTTAAGAGATGAATAGCTGTGCTATCTGGATAGATATTCATAGCTTCCTGGTACTGCTATATGTTGAATCTTGAGTGTGATTGAACTTCCGTACTGTATTTTGTAAGAGCATGATTAGGTTCTGAACAGGAAAAAGTAGTGGCAACATCCTTTGTTTAAACAATGCAGAATTTACATCTGGACTACTTGAACCCAATGACATGGTACATTATCCTGTTGGCACATCCAATTTTGAGGGTTGAAAATTACTGGAAGACTGCAAATAGCCTCCGTATACTGTAGCACAGTATCACTAGGTAGTGATATATTTACAAGGACCAGGAAAACAACCCATACTTCATGAACATACTCCTCATTTGATTAGGACCATCACCAGCCTAGCTGAATGGTCAGCATAGTCTCCTTCGATTCAGAGGGCCCTGGGTTCGATTCCTGACCAAGTCAGTGATTTTAACCTTAAACGGTTTTTTCCCGTGGCTCGGGGACTGGATGTTTGTGCTGTCCCCAACATACCAGCAACTCAACACCACATACAGTACTATCCTCCACTACAAAAACACACAGTTCCCATACACAACAGATGCCGCCCATCCACATTGGAGAGTCTGCCATACAAGGGCTGCATCAGGCGAGCCAAACATGTCCTCGCACACTTCCGGCACTAAAAGCCATACAACAAATAAATAATGGTGTGGTTTTTTTTCAGTACTGGGTTTCAATACTACATCAGTTTGGCACAACTGGTACTGTGATTGAATCAATCAGTAAATCACCATTGATCTGCATTAGGGCTGTTGCCCATCTGGCAGATATTAGTTATTTTACCTAGTCTTTTCTTAAATGATTTCAAATTAGTTGGAAAATTATCAAACTTCTCCCATGATAAACTATTCCAGTCCTTAATTCCTGTTTGTATAAACAAATATTTGCCACACTTTCTCCTCTTGAATTCGAACTTTACCTTCATTTTATGATTTTTCCTACTTGAAAGCTCTACTGAACCTTATTCATCTACTAATGTCATTCCAAGCCATCTCTCCACTGACAGCTCAAAATATTCCTCAGACCTATGGGAGCAACGGAGTACCACTTCCATTTTCATAGGCAATGGATTCCTTGGAAACAACTTTGCGAAAAAATGAAATTCGATGGGGACATCTCAATATTAACGGGGCTTATGGAAGAAAGTACAACTAGTTAAGTCAGCAAAGAGGATGCGTCCGGATGGTTAGGAGTTCAGAATATTTGGGTAAGGGGAGATAACAAGGAAGAAAGAGGAGATTATAAAATATTCTTAACAGGTGTTCAAAATTCCATTCTTATTCATCCGAGGCAAATTATAAAAAGACACATTACATGATTGTACAGAAACCGAATCATGAGGAGGTTGACAGATTGCCTTTGAAGATTGGGAAATATATATTTAAAAGAATAGAGGAGTTTAAATTCCTTGGCGTATTAATCGATGAGCAAAACCGAAGGCAACAGGAACACCAAGCTAGAATTAAGAATGCTAATGAGACATTTTACACTATGAGCCCTATATTAGGCTCCAAGTTTTTAACGAGGAATGCATAAATGATTATCTACAATACTATCATTCGACCACTACTTCTATATGGTTCCGAGACATGGAGTACAATCAAAAAAGAGCAGCAGCAGTTACAAGTCTTTGAGAATAAAATTTATAGAAAAATATTTGGCCCATGGTTTGATCCTATCTCTCAAAGCTGGCAGAAAAGATCTAATTATGAGATTTACACCCTCTCTCAACAACAATGGCTGTCATAGAATGCAACAGACTGTGCTGGGCTGGACATGTACTGAGAATGCAGGAAAACAGAGCACAAGTAGATCTATACAAGGGATCTCTTACTGGGAGAAGACCTTCAGGAAGACCCCGAAGCACCTGGAAGAAGGAGATCAACAGAGAATGTCGGACCCTCCAAATCGATAACTGGGAAGAGCAGGCTCAAGATCGAAAAGGATGGACGAGGATTGAGAGATCGGCACGGGAAGTTCACGTCCCTCAGAAGCCTAGTGAGTGAGTGAGTGAGTGGTGGCAAAAAGGGAAGGGCAGAGTACGGGGTAGGAATTATCATCAAGAATAGTACTGCATGCAACATAGTTTATAATAGGCATGTTAATGAGCAAATGATATGAACAGAATTAATTAGCTATTGGAGGAATTAGGACAAGAAATGTCTAGTGTGTATTCAGCATGTGAGGGTGCAGATGATGATGATGATGATGATGATGAAGTTGACAAGTTTTATGAAGCACTGAGTGACATCATAGTCAGGGTCAACAGCAAGGACAGGATAGTGCTAATGGACTATTTCAGTGCAAAAGTTGGAAATAGAACTGAAGGATACCAAAAGGTAAATGTGGGCAAGATTTGGAAGCTAATAGGAATGGGAAGATCTATAACAGCTCTACTTTTTATGTAATATTTTTCTTGAACCTTATAAAGTCAAAGCATTCAGCAAGATATTTTGTTTTTCCGTTGTTTCCCATTTTCACACCAGGCAAATGCTGGGGCTGCTCCTTAATTAAGGCCAGGGACGCTTTCTTTCCACTCCTAGTCCTTTCCTATCCCATTGTCGCCATAAAACCTATCTGTGTCAGTACTACGTAAAGTAACTTGTAAAGATATTTTGTGAACCCTTTTGCTGATGTTATAAGTATAATAAATCTTACTTTTTCATTCTTTTGGAAAGTAAATTCATTGTATTTGAATATTTCTTTGAAAAGATTGATATAAGAACATGTGAACGATTATTTATTTAGTTTTGTATCGAGTGGTATGATGGACAGTCATATGTATGCATTCATTTTGAAGGAATTGGTTGCCCTATGTTTGATGATAATTAATTTATTTATTTATTTATTTATTTATTTATTTATTTATTTATTTATTTATTTATTTATTTATTTATTTATTTATTTATTTATTTATTTATTTATTTATTTATTTATTTTATTTATTTATTTATTTACCAACTAGAAAAATACAGTTCTTGATTTCTTTGTTGTTCCTTGGTTGAGAGCTTTGACTTTATATTATTTACTCCCCGTATGTGTTGTCCTCGTAGTGTAGGGAGAAGCTTGGTCCTGTTAGTATGTGATAGTTTAGTGTTTCTGTCAGCACTTGCATTCTCAGCCAGGCCAGGCCAATCCACACAGTAATACCCGACTGTGTTTGCACATGCAGTTGACGCGGATTGATCCATCCCTCAGGTCCCTCCACTCCGATGAGAAGCTTGAACCTGCGATGTAGCAGTGAAGGGCCCAAATCTGCCTCAAATGAAGGTTCACTTGACTGCCTCGACTCAGAAATGGTGAGTTAAACATCTGCCAACTTCTCTCATTTGCACATACCTTTTTGTAGTGGCAGATTGTTGAATGTATCTTGCAGTGGCTTTGCTTTGTGTGTTGCAGCCATTGAATGCTTTATGAGAAAGTCACTCTAAATTAAATAAGCAATCCATGATGTTATGCAGACAAAAGCATTTAAAACTATGATGGCATTTTATATTGTAAAGTAATTTTATTTTTATTTTAATTTTTTAGCCAACATAGGGCTACTTAGTCAGGTTTATGAAGGTTTTTCTTCTTTTTGTAAGCCCAATACTGTTTCATCCTTTCTGAATGTAATTTTCTTTCTGCTTCTGGAATCACTATTGTAAAGTAATATAACAATATTATTATTATTATTATTATTATTATTATTATTATTACCTGAATGTTGTGCTACCTATTGTTTATTTAGGAGTATAATCATTTGACCATGAATGATGTATGGAGCATTTTAAAATTTATATATCCGTGAATGGTTGGATAACTAAATTATGTGTTTAATATAGATCAATTTGAAGTGGCTAAGAGTCAGAACTGTTCTAGTCATTTGATGATTGGATGGAACATGAAATGTAAGGAAGAATTGTTCAGATGGATGTGATGCCTGTATTTTCTAATATGTTTCTTAAAACCTAGGATGTTTAATGTATGTACTTAATGGCCAGAGCCCTAGTGTACTCACTCTGCTCGCTGTACACAGAGGCTTGGCGGCGGGTGATGCTCTTTTATTTTTAGTTCACAAGATTGCCGATACGAGCGCCTTTGCGATCTGTGAACTGTTGCCAACTGTTAAGGAAATGTCCAATGAAATGTGATTAACTTTTTCTTGCCGTGCAGGCAGTATGCGCCGCAGCGATAGTTATGAGCCTCTCGAAGGGAGTGTGGCCCCCGAAGGGTGCCGCTGTTCTTATCACAGAGCTTGGCCTCGATTTGCAAAGATAGGTTACTGCTACTAAATTACATTTTTTTCTTGCTCAGCCTTTTGCCATGTTTTTATTTTGTGCAGGTTGGTAACGGAAGCAGCGAGTTAGGAATTCTGGGAATGATGTCATGTCGGCCAGTGGCTGTGCTCATAGCTGGCTGGCTAATGGTCAGTGGCGCGTGAAATCTTTAATTAGGTTATAAAAGTAAACATACCTTTTTTTGGGTGGGCTGGGTGGGTCCCTGGCATTGGTAATGAACACATCTCTCTTCTACAAGGATTTTAAGGTATGATTCATATAATGTAGTGTCTTATAAGCTGGAGTGAGTACACTAGGATTATATCATGTAATGCTGCTGGGTGATGTCCCTTAGAGCTTGTATTATTTAACTTGCCACCTTCGAGTGTACGATGACTTGCTTTCCACTTCCCAGATTGAAATGAAGTCCCTAAAGAATCTAAAATATATATAGGAGTATGCAAATGTGAAAATGTCACTCAAAGAGGTAGACTGAAATAAACCTTTATAGAAAGAGTGTAAAATACCATAATACATTTAATGTACTTCCTTCATTTTTAATTCATTCCATCCATAATTTTGTTGGAAACTTTTTCTCTGAAATGATGTACTGTATGTTACTCTCTTATTCATCTGCCAGCCCAAGAATAAAATAAATATAGTGGTTTTTCTGTTCACATAATTATTCATATAATTGGAGGGTGATACTCCAATGTAAAGGTTTAATCTGCGATACCGTTGCTTTCAGTAAAGTTATTTAAGAGCGTTTTGGTTGTTTCAAGAAAGCCCTTTGTGTAGACCTGGGTGTTACAGTGTAGTTAGGTGGTGGTCATAGTGTCATCTATCCATGGGTTGTAAGTTGGCTCAGATCACATGGTCGCCCATCCCTTTATCCTGGTACTTTTCATCCTACCCTTGGAAGATCATAGAATTATGCTGATTGATTGATTGATTGATTGATTGATTGATTGATTGATTGATTGATTGATTGATTGATTGATTGATTGATTGATTGTCATTGAGATCATATGTACTATCTGCCATATTTCACAGATCATCTAAGTAGATGATTGCATGATATTAACTTCATTTCATATTGACAGTCTCAATAGTACAATATAAATGTCTAATCGAATCCTCCTATTCAATACATTGTAATACAAAGGTAATCTCAAAAATAAGATCTCCTGTTTTTTTTTTTTTTAATATAAATATATAGACCTGTTTATTTCTACAGTGGTTTACATCATTTTACAGCTTGAACATGTAGCTATTTTTCTACATGATCACCATTTCAGTTGATGCATTTCTGGAGACGCTGTGACAGTTTTTGTATGCCCATGTCATACCAGCTCGTCGCCATGCTGTTCAGGAAGTTCTGAGTGGTGCTTCGGGAAACCTTAGGAACCAAAGTGCAAAGATCATCCAGGATGATCTGCCGATCTTCATGCATGATTTGCTCAACCTTCAGAACTGTCTCGATGGAAATTGACGGTCTCCCACTCCTTTGTTCGTTCGTCATGAATTTCAGTCCGACCGGCTGCAAACTCTCTACACCACTTACGAACATTTTTGACATCCATGCACGACTCGCCATGCACTTCCGTCAATTGGCGATGGATTTCAATCGGTTCAGTACCTTTTGCATTCAAAAACCAAATAACTTTGCACTTGACGTTATCATCCAATGGGAGCTCCATTCTCACCAGCTGCCAAGCCAAAACTGAGTGTCTCAGTGTGGCTTGCGCATGTTTATATGCGTGTGCGGGAAACACTCTTCACAGTATTGTGACCAACATACATAACGAACAAAGTTATGTATTTTTTTTTAAATAGGAGTCCTTATTTTTGGGATTACCCTTGTATATTTCATCTAAAAAGATTTGGTTTTTACATTACCATATTTGTTTTGGCCGCATATATTGAGTCATCTTCAGTGGATTTAAATCTTATAGATGAAGTATATTATAATGTATTGAATAAGAGGATTCAATGAGACTATTATATTGTACAGTAAACCCCTCAGCAACAGGTAACATTTGAGTAGTGCTTTACCCAGCGGATGGAGGTGATTCAGAAGTGAGCAATAAGAAAATGCAGCAGTCTCCTTAAAAATTCACTGTTACAACAGTTTAGCTCAGATTTAGTTTCAAATGAGTACAGTATAGACTCAAAAGAATGTACTTAACATTCATTAACATTATATTTACCTGGTAGTGTAGTAGTGGAGAAGAGACCTTCCACATTTTGTATGGAATGAAAGTGTCATTCTTGTTTTCGCCGGGATTGTTTCACAATGCAATGAAAACTAGAGTATTTATTTGTGTTTATTAAGTGGTGAAGTTAGAGATCTTTGCCCTCTCTTACACTTAACCACATACAATTTTTTTGACTTTTACAGCATTAATTTAAAATATTGTGGTAATCAGTTACAGTTGATGAGATAAGTAAGTCAGATAAGGAATAACAATAATACAATTAAGAGTAATAGTTGCCTCAGGTACATTGAACAGAAGAACCAGGGACAATAGTTCAAAGATTTGTTTAGCACAAATCTCAGGTAAATGGAACAATTAGTTCATAAGAAAGAGGGTGTAAACTTTGGCATCTATTGTTGTCGAGTACTAGGCCGCATGCACCATGCCCTCCCATTCCTTATGTTATGCATCCACTCTCGCTTTCCTTAGTTTGATCTGGTGTAGTGCTGTTATCGTCTGATTTATTAAATCTTAATTACTTCTCTTTCATTCAAACTGCACCGTGCCATGCTTCTGCGCCACACAATATCGTATTTCAAAGTGGCAGCGAGTCAAGTAATTACGAGTTTCAAGGCGTTAAAAGAATTATAGAAATTCTCGCCAGATTATGTAAACATTTATATCAGTGAAGGGATGGCGATTTATACTACATAAGGAAACTTCCTGTGATGAAACATACATCCGCTAGAATGATGCAGAAATTTGAGATTATATGCTCTCAAGTGGAAAGAGGTTAGACCATATCAAACACTTTAGAAAGAAAAAAAAAGAAACACTGATTTGGGCTGATTCATACAGACAAGGAAGGCAGTGATCTTCACCTTCAAAGATACACCATTTCTATCTCGACAACCTTAAAACTTTACAAGCTAGAACAAAATGAAATTAGCCTGCAGGGGTGTATACCACTCATGGAGGTCAGCATGGTGTGAAGAAAAGGAGGTCTATACGACGTAAGGAGGTCAGCATCAAGGGATTAAGTAGATGATACTAATTTCTACATATCGCTAGTGCTTAAACGAACAAATTACAATACACTCTGTGAATTTATGCTTTATATTGATAAATTTATAGGAATACAGAGAATTGATTATGTTATATAAACGCCCTGAAGATGGTTTTCCGTGGTTTCCCATTTTCATACAAGGTGAATGCTAGGGCTGTACCTTAAATAAGGCCATGGCTGCTTCTTTCAAACTCGTAGCCCTTTCCTGTCCCATCATCACCATAAAACCTATCTGTGTCGGTGCAATGTAAAGCCAATTGTAAGAAATGAAAAAAACAGTTATGTAAACCTTACATTTTACTTACTGCACTGAGTGAGTTGGCTATGCAGTTTGGATCATATAGCTGTTGGATTTTATTTGGAAAATAGGAGTTTCGAATCTCAATGTCGGCAATCCTGAAGATTGTTTTGCATGGTTTCCTATTTTCATACCAGACAAAATGCTGGAGCTTTATCTTAGGTAGGGTCTTGGTTGCTTCCCTGCCCCCTCCTTCCTTATCCTATCATCACCAAAAGGCTTATCTTTGTTGGTGCAACATAAAACAGTTATCAAAAAGAAAAAAATCTTCGAAGACATTTTTCATTGCATATCAGAAATACTACTGCTGAGGTACAAATTCCAAAGCATCCTAATGATGTCATGTAAAGCAGTGTCTTTTGACATGAATTCATCTACACCAAATTGGGCCAACATATTTCTGTGTGGGAAGGAAGCAAACAAAATGTACGAATAAAAGCCGCAGGAGGAGGATAAGAACATATACAAAGGATAAACACTGTGACTGATCAGAACGGAAAGAGTGTGGAACGGAAATGAGAGATGAGAACAGGCGTTAAAACAAAACGGTTAGGACAAGCTCCACTTCATCGTACATTGGTATCTTCACAAAGTTTGGCTTTCTCCTCTTGCCGCCTCTCTACATCTGACCCATTTCTTCTCAACCCTCATATACTTGCTTCTGCTTCCCAATAATCATCAACTCTCAGTAAGGATAGTGGGGGGTATTCTTGGAAAATCTCCATGATCTGGAACTGATCGAGGAGAGAGCCACTGTACAGTACATCAAGATAAACACTGTGACTGATGAGAATGAAAAGAGTGAGGAACGGAAGTGAGAGATGAATTTGCCCTTTTATTTTTTTATTTCCATGTCTTCATCTCTGCTTTCACCTCTTCTTTTTTGTTTGTTACTCTAAAGTATCATTGTGTTTGTCCTGGTGTGTATATTTCCCTTTTCTTTTCTAGCTCTTTAATCTCTAATTTATATTTCTCACTAGAGTAACATTAAGCCTAGAATGCTAATTGAACCAACAGCAATGAGAGAAACCTTATTCATGGTATGAAGGTAATGGTAGTCAAAAGAATTAAAACTTCAATTAAGATTAGTATTTTATTGTTGTCAGGTTTACTTTGTTATAAACAATTAATTTAATTATAACATTATTGCTGTTTCTCCCAAGTAAGAATGTCACCTGGGATCTATCTATCTATAACATATTGAACAGAATTCACTATAATGAAAGTTTATCATCCTGTATACAAGTTATAAATTTGCTGTCTGATTAGACAGTACCTATAACAATGATAATTTAGAATAAAGGGACAGTTGAAAAATACAAACTAATTCAAAATCTACTTTCAATGGCAACACGAATTGAAATTTTTAAATGTTGAAGATATAAAAAATCAAAACAGGGCAGTATGTCAAATCAGTCGGCGAACAACACAGTTTAATGTGGAGTCGGAATAAAATCCTTATTGATTTATTCAGATCAAAGGGATTCAGGAAAATTAAAGCAATACTGTATATGCATATTTTAGGAATATTTAAAGCAGAGCTCTGGGAAAGTGGAAGTAAGATCTTGATCCCATCTTTTATAAAGTAGCAGAGAGTATGGATATCTATTTTAATGTGTATGACATTGGAAATATTTCCCAGATTCTCTTAAATAAAAATGAAATCCCACTC
The DNA here is from genome assembly GCF_040414725.1 of Anabrus simplex. Lineage (NCBI taxonomy): Eukaryota > Metazoa > Arthropoda > Insecta > Orthoptera > Tettigoniidae > Anabrus > Anabrus simplex. The sequence goes on along the minus strand of NC_090269.1, from coordinate 56,481,959 downwards.
ATCATTGTAAAATTAGAACCTCTCCCCAAAAAGACTGAATTTCTCAATCAATATAAAAATGCTGAATCATAAGCTCACCAGACAAAAAATGAGTCACCCCTAGAGAAATCATTAATACCATGTAACTCTGCACCTAGACTTGATTACTACCTGGATTTGGTTAGGAAGTACAGCCACAAGGTTGTGCAGGTGTGTTGTATCCAGGTTAAGCCACTCGCTGAGGATTTGATCACGTAATTCCACCAAATTGCGGGATGCTGATGTCGGCATTTTACCCGCTGTTCCAATATGTCCCACAGATTTTCAGTGGGGTTCAAGTCGGGTGATTTTGCAGGCCAGTTGAGATGTAATAGGGTGGGGGAGTGTCACATATGCATCCAGCCCGATTAACTTTGCTGTTGTCATTTTGAAAATTGTGATATCAGTAACATACTCATCATGCAGATGTTGACTGAAAGTCAATGCCTAATCATCCAGAATGTTTAAATAAACATGCTGGTTCATGTTAGTGGTCACCTCGGTGAGCAGGCCCAATGCATGATATGAAAAACACCCCCCCAAACATCACAGACCCACCTCAGGCTTGAACCTGACCTTGCACACATCTAGGATGAAATGCTTTGTTTGGCCTTCTGTACACTCGACGACTTTGTTGCTTGGAGAACGTTCTCAGTACAGAGGAAAATACTGGGTGACACCGAGCGTTGATGGGTTAAGAGACTTCCTACAGAATTCATGCTGGAAGTAACATCTATAGCGTCATTTAAATCTCGCACCAAACCTATTGCACATCCATCTGGGTTCCTCATGTTATGTTGTTGTGGTGGTATCTGAACGTGTTTTGAAGCAAGAATTTTCTTTTGAAAAACACTTAGCATTGTAACAATATTTAAATTTGTTCCTGTAGTTTAATTTATTTTCAGTTCAGGTGATTATCATGTAATAAAATAATTGATTTAATTTACTTCATGTTAATTTTCACTCATAAGTTATCTGAAATATGTTAAATTCTGACAGCGACTGGTGAAAGGAGCTACTGTATGTTACTTCTTAAAAATAATTATTTCTCTAAACCCTCATTACAGTAGAACCTTGATATTTCAAAATCAGTTAATTCAAATCTCACCTAATTCAAAGAAGCTCTCGTTCCTGGAAACATGAAGTATGGTTTTGCATGTTATTTAAATTGTTTATTTTGAAATACGGATAATTTGTAATTCAAAGAACAATGTCGGTCCCATTACCAAAATTCAGACTTTTAACTCAAAACTACCTTTACATTTTAAAAGGTAGTACCCATTTCACAGAGTAATTTAAATTCAAAATTTCTCCGCGTCATGAAAGAACGCATCTTCCGGAACGTGCAGGGGTAGCTTTCCACACTTTCACTCACTTCAGTGTGTCCACAGTGTGCTTCATCTTTGATAAGTTTGAGTGAAATCGTAATTTTTTTGTATTCAGAGTTTTAAGGATCGCCACAATATCACGTAGTAGGCAATGTATGGAGAAGCAGAATCCGGGAATACTGGCGATACTGCAGTTGGCGAAAAGGCGTACCTCATACAAGCAGTTCATACGCACTGAACAATATTGTCAATGCCGATGAAACTGCATTGATTTATATTTAATGCCAAGCCAAAACAGACCTATGGTTTTAAAGCAGAGAAGTCCCATCTGGGAAATCTTACAAGGGTAGGGGTCACTGTACTGTGTTGCAATGCACACGGAAGCGAGAGACTTCCTTCCCTCGTCATATGAAAGTTCGATAAGCCACGATGTTTTAAGGGCGTCGGGCACTTTTCGTGCAAGTACAAAACATTTAAAAATTCAAACAGTACAGTAATCCAAGAGATAAAGCATTTGCACAGGGGAGCCAACATAATTTGTCCTCGTCTTTGAATCATGTGTTTTATTCTTTCGTTGCATGATGTTATGTTTGCCAGTGTTTTATCCAAGTGCATTATTTGAATAATGTAAATGAATCTTGTTGGATACATTTAGGAAATAGCGTTTTCCACAGTATTTGAAAGGTTTAAACTGAGAATCAAAGTGATTGCTTGCATTAATGGCTCTTGGAATACTTTGTGATGCAGCAAGGTTTGGCATTTCTGAATAATGAAAGAAGTGCCATTGCGGGAAATCATACTCAAATAGAGTCACTGTACTGTGTTGTAATGCAGACGGAAGCGAGAGACTTTCTCCCCTTATCATACAAAAGTTCGATAAGCCACAATGTTTTAATGGCATCAGGTACTTTCTGTGCAAGTACAAGACTTCTAAAATGCATACAGTACAGTAATCCAGTGAAAAAAGCACTTGCACAGGTGAGCCAGTATAGATTTCTCCTCGTCTTAGAATCATCTTTTTTTCTTTTTTTGCATTGCGTGAAGTTATGTTTTTGCCTGTGAGTTATCCAAGTGCATTATTTTAATACTGTGAATGTACCTTGTTGGATGGATACACTTTGGAAATATTTTTTCCATGGCATTTGTAAGGTTTAAACCACGAATCAAGGTTAATTGCATGCAGTAACAGGTCGTATAATATTTTGTGACACTGCAAGGATTGGCATTTCTGAATTACGAGTTGACGGTTAATTTGAAATCAAGTAATTCGAAGTCCGATTTTTGCGTCCCAACTACCTTGAATTAACAATGTTTTACTGTGCATACATTGGTTCTCTGTAGTGCATAATAAGTGTGAAAGGCAATATAACAAATGGGGACAAAATTAACTTGTTCAGCACAGTATTTTATTCACAATTTAGTTTTTTGTTTTCTCCTGAAAAACGTAGAAAAAATAGCTTGGTTCCTTTCTCCGTTGACCTATTCAATTATGGTCTTGGAGTTGGAGCTTACACAATCTGTTGGTGGTCCACTACTACTACTACTGCTGCTGCTGCTGCTGCTTGTGTTAGATGGGAAGTTGTTTGTTTTTTGGTCCTTTTCATGAAGAAAAAATGTTTTTCGCAGAATGCAACCCCTTGAATGGATGAGGGAATGCGATAACATAGCAGCCGCTTGGTTGGATAATTCCGAGTATCCTCTTGAGTTCAAAATGCTTCCCATTTGACACATATTATACTACTACATTCTTCAGCCTGGTTATTCCATGTATATTGTGTACAAATCACCAATGTTACAACTACTCTGCATAGTCAATTCTAGTTGCATGGGAAGACTGACTCTTGGATCGAGTAGGAGTACACACTGCCTTCAGCTGGAATCAAACCTGCTTTCTTGGAACAATAGGTCAACAGTTATCTGAGTGATAGTTTGAGGTACAGAGATGTGAGAAAGGGTCATGTAGTAGTGCAAGAGCAATATTTGAAGAGGACGAGAAATACAAGAACTGTATTATACAGAAGGCCTGATTCACTGACACATCAAGTTGATGGAACAATAGTAGTAATATTGTACGTCAGCTACTGACTCCAGGCATTTTGATTTGATGTGATATAGGTTGCCTTTGCATCAGTTTCGATGTTCTTGTTTTACTCTGCCAGAAACTGGATTGCCTTTGGCCAATCTATGGCTGAGTTTTAATTAATTTTGTTTGATAAACACCAGATGTGTCACCAGAGATCTTTTACATGCCGACATCATGCTACGTGGAGTGTTGAATGGACATTTTTTCTTTTCTTCAAAAATCCATCTACCTCTGCTGGGTTTGAATCTACAAATTTGGGATCTGGAAGCCAACACACTACAACTTATACACAGTGGAAGTTGGTTGGATGATGAAATGAAATGTCGTATGGCTTTTAGTGCCGGGATATCCCAGGACGGGTTCGGCTCGCCAGGTGCAGGTCTTTCTATTTGACGCCTGTAGGCGACCTGCGTGTCGTGATGAGGATGAAATGATGATGAAGACAACACATACACCCAGCCCCCGGGCCATTGGAATAAACCAGTTAAGGTTAAAATCCCCGACCCGGCTGGGAATCGAACCCGGGACCCTCTGAACCGAAGGCCAGTACGCTGACCGTTCAGCCAACGAGTCGGACGGTTGGATGATGAGAGATATATACACTATAAAATGGCAAGGTTTTCAGAAGTTGTTTGGCTCTAAAAATGTCTATATTTGATACACTTACCCTCCTTATTCTTCTTGCAACTGAGAACTGCAAATAAGTCAGAGTATAGGAGGTATAACAGTTATTTATGAATCTGGATTCTTCTTTTCACAATCACTATCATAATTGAATGGTTAACTTCATTCTATATTATGTCTGGGTATCGGGCGGATAGTCGCTAACTTGAGTGAAGTTTTCTTTAATTTTCTCTCAAATTGGTGATAATTGGTTTGGCTGAGATTTACTGCAGTGACAGTGGGCACTTAACTACAACTAATGATAATATAACATATTTCTCTTCTAGATCAGCACATCAGGAAATGGTGTTGCAGTCCTAAAACTTGACCTTATAATAATTGGTTAAATACACTGTTGTAGAGCAGAAATTATTATGAAAAATATCACAACAAAATTTGCAAAATCAATTGATTTTCTGTCAGATAATAAAGTAGAAAAGAGATAATTAGTAAATTGTTTGTGGCTTATTGTTAAGATAGATAAATACATAAAATTACTGTTATGAACTAAAGTGAATACGGTTTGAATTCACAAAGTAGTGAAATAACACCATTTTAAATGTTATGTACAAGATAAAAGTGCATATTGTATCTCTTTACCCACACTAAGAGGCTTCAAGCAGTGTCTGATCCCCCCGGTTAGAGGTTGCTGGTTATTAATGCAGGGGAAGACAACAGAACTATAAGCACTCAAAAGAAAGCCCACAGGACTATAAGCACTCAAAAGAAAGCCCACAGGATTACAACATGTAACGTAAAAAAACTGGGAACTGCAGGTGATGGAAAGAGAATACCATTGACTCAAGATTGTGATCATTGGTTTGGCTGAGATTTACTGCAGTGACAGTGGGCATGTAATTACAACTAATGGTGATATATTTCTCTGGTAGATCAGCACATCAAGAAATAGGGTTCCCATGTCATGTCCCCAGAATTGGAATGACACTATTCAAGTACTAGCTCATCAGTGACAATATTATTTCTATTATGATTCAACACTAAATTCATCATCATCATCATCATTTCCCTTTATCCAGCTGTAGCCAGGTAGGGGCAAATATGGTTCCTCTCCACTTTCTTCGGTCTTTCCACCACTCCTTCTCCAACACTGTGTCCCAGTCCAGGTTTCTTTCTATAATGCTGCGTTGGATGGTATCCTTCCATCTCAATCGTGGTCGTCCACGGCCTCTCCTTCCTTGGATTTGCATTTCCATCACCCTTTTTGGCATTCTTTCGTCGCTCATTCGCTTTATGTGCCCAAACCATCTTAGTCGGCTCTTCTCTATTCTATCATTCATTTTTTCCACTCCAATTTCTTCCCGGATTTTCTCATTCCTTATTTTGTCTCGTCTACTCTTCTGTATCATACTCCTCAAGAATTTCATTTCGGCTCCCTGTATTCGACTCTCATCCTTCTTTGTCATTGTCCAAGTTTCTGCTCCGTTAGTTGTTATGGGTATGTAATACATCTTGTACATAGTATCCTTTGCTTCCATTGGCACATCTTTGTCCCATAACATATTTCTTACACTATGATAGAAACAACTTCCAGCTTGAATCCTTTTACTAATCTCGGCATCCAGTCGAGCATTCTCCATTAATTCACTCCCCAGGTATTTAAACGTTTCCACTACACTAAATTATGCAGGTTAAATATAGTCCAAATTTATGCACCAACATAAGCAGCAGATGATTATGATGATGATGAAAATGAATACTTTTATAAATGTTTGAAATTCTACCAAAGAAAGAAGTTTCCATATTTCCTTATTTACCATTACATAGCCATCTTGCCAAGGTTGGGAAGGATAACTCCTCAACAGATTGTGCTGTAGGTTGGGCACAAGAAATAAATGTGGAGAAGGCTAATTCAGTTCAGGAAATGAGTTTGTTGTTACTATTACATGTTTTTATTACTTATTACAGAAGATTTTATATTTGGATCTTACTCTGAAACAGCTGTCATAATCAGAAAAAATTTTCTCTAAGAGAGATCATTTGTTAGAGATATTGGGACATTTCCTGAAACCGATTGTGAAAGCAACCATCAGCTTCCAAAGTTTGAGGTAAAAATTAAAATCTAAGTGAAAAAAGCATGTTCATAAAAATAAAGTTGAAGGGAACAGAAGAATTCAAACATTTTGGTAATAAAGTTTCAACACTACCGGACAGGAAGTAAAAGTACTGAACAGAATTGGGATCAGTTTAAAAGAAGGATCCTGAAGTAGTTGGAGAACGTTCCAATGTGAAGCAGAAATACCCCTGGCTTATGGGAAAAACCACCCAAGTCATTGAAGAAAGAAGAATGTTGAAGATGAAAAATTTGTTAACTACGCTGTAGTACAGAGTTATCTGCTCTGAAACAAACAGGAAACAGATGGATAATAATAATTCCATTAATGAAGCCTGTGTTAGAATGAAGAAATTTAATGATTGCTGAGATCAGATGCATGCTTGAGAAATGATCCTGGAATAACAGCAACAAATTGAGAACAGAGTTAATCATTGCAGAAGATACATTTGCAGGTTGTGTCTTGACTCTGTTGGAAAAACCATCTGGACTTTATTGTATTACTGCTGAAATGCTCAAAGCCTGTGGAAAGCTGGTGTAGATATTGTGCATGAAATGTGTAACAGCGTATGGAACACTGGAGGTTGGATAGAGGACTGGGCTACATCGATTATTATTTTGTTTCATAAAAAGAACAAGGCATAGTGCCGTATGAATGATAGACCAATTCTGTTGATATTTACACTGACTTAGCAAATGTCATGGGATAGTCACCTAATAGCGTGTGGGGCCTCCTCTCGCCCTGCGAACTGCAGGGAGACGCCGTGGAAGTGAGTCGACAAGTCTCTGGTAGTCCTCTGGACGCAGCGGACACCAAATCATTTGCAGAGCAGCCGCCAGTGCTGGTCTGTTCGTGGGGGCAGGATCCATGGCACGGAGCCTGCGTTCGACATCCCCGATATGCTCTATAGGGTTCATATCGGGGCTCCTGGGTGGAAATGGCAGTCGTTGGATCTCCGCTGCATGTTCCTGGAACCATTCCCGGGCGACGTGGGAGCGATGTGGCGGCGCGTTATCATCTTGAAAAACCGCAGAACCGTCTGGCGCTGGAAGACCAAACGTGGATGGAGATGGTCTCCGAGCAGCTCAACATACCGCGTACCATTCAAAGTCTCTTCCAGAACAACTAGGGGTCCCATTCAATACCAGAAAAATGCACCCCAGACCATAACAGAGACACCAGCGCCCTGGACCACACCTTCGAGGCAGGCGGGATCAATCGCTTCATGTAGTCTGCGCCATACACGGTGCCTCCCATCAGCATGGTGCAGTTGAAATCGTGATTTGTCCAACCATATCACATTACGCCATTGTTCCAGTGTCCGTCCCTAGTGACTGGCGACAAATGCGCGTCGTCGTGCCCGATGACATTGGGTTAACAGTGGCACCCGTGTGCGGCGCCGGCTTCCATACCCCATAGAACCCATGTTCCTACAGATTGTCCATTGGGAGACGTGTCTAGCACGGCCTGTGTTGAATTGAGCCATGATTTGTCGCACGGTTGCCCGTCTGTTACTATTGACAATCCGTCTCAGATGTCGCCGGACACGGTCATCGAGGATGGCTGGACGCCCGGTCATTCGTCTGTTGTGGACAGTGACTCCTGCATTCAACCATTCACGGTTGGACACGGTTGATCCTGTGAATATGCTTACAATATTGTGATATTTTTATATCCCACCTTTTCAATACAATTGGTTTTATGTTGTTAGATCATAATGCTACAACACTGCTTTATAGGGCCATGTTTCGCTTGAATTTCAAGTATCTTCAGCCTATATAATCATCTCAAGGTTAAGACCTCTCGTATTTGATTAGTTTTGACAAATTTGTGCTTAATTATAATTCTAACAATAAAGTAATAAAATATATAAACATAGGAATTTATGAACACATTAATAGTTTAACAGTATGAATGACTATATTAAAATTGGAATAATCGTTAATTCTAAAGATATTGACATCCAAAAAAACACTGTCTTCAAATGTTGAAAATTTGGCTAAAATTGTTTTCTCAAAGTTCTAGTTTATTAAAAACAATTGTAATTTGACTTCTATGTTAAAACTTGAGTCGTAATTATAGTTAATTGGTGTCTTAAGATTAAAATCTTGGATCCATTTGAAATTCAGCTTCTTGTTTTAATTTTGAGGCTTGCTACTGTAATTTAATAGGTTTGGACAGTGAAATGTTGAATTAGTTTCATTGAACTAGTCTTGTTTTTATGATCAGATTTTCCGTTGGTAGTAGTTTCTATTTATGAGGTATTTAGTCAAAAGGGACGTCAATCCAAAATCTTGAGGAGTTGATTTGTTTCTTTCATAATATTTGAATGATGGTGCGTCCCTTTGACTGCTACTACGAAACCTTGTAGACTTTGTTACATTACGGTCACTGAAAGTTTGTATTGTATTGAAAAGGTGGGATATAAAAAATCACAATATTGTAAGCATATTATAGCAAATTCAAAAGTCACTGTAATGTAACAAAGTCCACAAGGTTTCGTAGTAGCAGTCAAAGGGACGCACCATCATTCAAATATTATGAAAGAAACAAATCAACTCCTCAAGATTTTGGATTGACGTCCCTTTTGACTAAATACTTCATAAATACAAACTACTACCAACGGAAAATCTGATCGTAAAAACAAGACTAGTTTGATGAAACTAACTAATTCAACATTTTACTGTCCAAAACTATTAAATTACAGTAGCAAGCCTCAAAATTAAAACAAGAAGCTGAATTCCAAATGGATCCAAGATTTTAATCTTAAGACACCAATAAGTTTTAACTACAATTACGACTCAAGTTTTAACATAGAAGTCAAATTACAATTGTTTTTAATAAACTAGAACTTTGAGAAAAAAAATTTAGCCAAATTTTCAACATTTGAAGACACTGTCTTTTGGATGTCAATATCTTTAGAATTAACGATTATTCCAATTTTAGTATAGTCATTCATATTGTTAAACTATTAATGTGTTCATAAATTCCTATGTTTATATATTTTATTACTTTATTGTTAGAATTATAATTAAGCACAAATTTGTCAAAACTAATCAAATACGAGAAGTCTTAACCTTGAGATGATTATATAGGTTGAGGATGCTTGAAATTCAAGCAAAACATGTCCCTATAAAGCAGTGTTGTAGCATTATGATCTAACAACATAAAACCAATTGTATTGAAAAGGTGGGATATAAAAAATCACAATATTGTAAGCATATTATACCAAATTCAAATACGGGTCTAATCATAAGGTTGGTTACATGTAATGATCCTGTGAAGCCGAATTCCCGCACCACTTCCAAAATTGCACTTCCCATCCATCGGGCACCGACCACCATATCCCGTTCGAACGGTGTCGGCTCACGACGATGTTCCATGTTGCACCTGTTGCATGCACAGCCACTGCTCACAAGGTCTCCTATACAACTGCCGCAAGCACAGGGGGAATGTGGTGCTCAGACAACACATCTGCGCATCAGTGCTCCGCTATCCCATGACATTTGCTCAGTCAGTGTAGATTGATGCTTTGACAGCCCAGAATAATAGACATGATCTTCTTTTAGGTTGATGAAAGAGAGAAACTGCAGGGAAACTGTACATTCCCCAAAGATTTTGCTCTGTTTCCTTGAAAGTTAGCCACAGCTGTTCTAATTATTAGCAGCTTAGCGGAGTCTATGCAAAATGTTAAGTTTCCTTGCAGTCTCTCTTTCACACAGCATAAATATCATAGATGACACTTGTAGCATGCTAAATATTTTGAAGTCTGAAGTACTATCTAGATAGAGAAATACTACTTGCATCAGCGGCAATATGAAGAACAAAGGAACATGTGAACAAAACCACAATATCAGGCAGCTACTGAATATACATGAAATTTTGTGCAGCTGAATTGTTTACAGTGGCAAAGTAATTATGGATAGATAGCATTTGGAAATTATTTTTTGGGAGAGGGCTTGAAATTATTCTACTGCCCAGAATGTGCAAAATTAAACTCTAAGCAAAGATTTTGTTTAATGTTATCCTTCAGAATGACCTAAGATTTTATCTTGTGACTCTTTGGTAAATAGATCTGTGTGAAAAACTGCAATATGACCCCCTGTGGGTGGGGGATGCAGATGAATACACCCACGGTATCCCATGCCTGTCGTAAGAGGCAACTAAAAGAGTCAAGCAAGGGATGATCAAATTAGAACCATGAGCCTACTAGTAATTAGTACCACCACACGGGGAACACCATGAGTCGCTTCTACTTGCGCGTAGTACCACTATGTTAGGTACAAAATAGGATTGTGATTAGTAGCAACAGAGTGCTCCGCCGGCTTTTACAGTACCTGTGATTAGTAGTAAGCGACACCATGGTTCTGGATTGCCTATGATTAGTACCCACTATATGAGGAACACCACGGGATAGTACATATCCCTGTGATTAATACACTTATGTGATGAATACCATAGGTTTGCTTGCCTGTAAATGGTGCCGCAATGTGCAAAACACCATATGTCTGTGTTACATGTGCGAATTTCATTACCTTTGAGTAGTACCATAATGTGTGGAATACCGCGAGTCTACGCTACTTTTGATTAGTACCGCAACATGACAAATACCATGGTTCTACTTTCCTAGCAATAAGTACCATTATGAGAGGCCAGTGACTTGGATTTTGGACCCCTTTAGACTACAAGTATCATCGATTCAGTATTGTGCTATAGAAGCAGTGCCTTGGTCAGTAATACTATTGTTTTACGTCAGTTTCTGTGAATGTGAGGCATTGCGAGTCAGATCCACTGATTGTTTTAAATTCATATCCATCCATTCATTCTCCGTCCTCACGTTTTGAATTCTGGTCAGTGGAGGATTTTTGGACTTTTAATTTGTCATTACATTTCGTCTCACTTCGTACCATTAGGGGCTGATGACCTAGATGTTAGACCCCTCTAAACAAGAATCATCATCATCAAACTGCAATATGTTCATTATGGCTGCTCGTCCACTGGAAGCGACTACACGCGATTATGAGACGAGGCGACTACAGGCGACTTTGATTCATACAATTACACGTGACTGGGGTCGTTCACTGCAGGCGACTTCACATGGCTGTCAGTTGGCATCTGTACTCTGTAAGGTCTGCGTGTGTTTCCGTAGTAGATGTTGTCAAATTATTAAACGTATTAAATATTCTGTGAGATGGATGATGAGGATGTAGTTTACATTCTGGAGAGTCCCTACCTGACGAGGCGTTGTAGGAAATAACGCAAAAGAAGACATTGATGCTGGGTGAACCCAATTCTAGCTAAAGGAAGCCAATGGGAGAATTCCATCATCTGCACAATGATGTGGACAAAGACTCCCAGAAGTTCTTTGATTATTATCGGATCTATCCAGAAATGTTTCACTATATTTTGAATGCAATAGAGCCAAAAATACACAAAACGTCAAACTTCAGGGAGAAAATAACACCTCTGGAATGTTTAACTGTGACTCTAAGTTAAATGATATGAACAGTTATTAAAAAGTGTTCATATTTGTTTATTTTAATTTTATTTTTATTATTTAATTTATATTTATTAAAGAATAAATATCGAATTAAGTATGCAATTTACCAGTGTAACATACAAAAATGAGAGAAAAGCACACAATCCGTAAGAAAAAAGAAAAAAGGATTAAGCAGAAATATAAAACCTTTAAATCTAATTTGAAAAGTCTCTAAATGTTGTTTTCAATCATGCTCTCTTAGGTACTGTTTTCACTTACATTTGTTTTTTTTTTTTTTTTTTTCCTTTTCATTTTATATTACAACAGGAACTGCATATGTTCCCGTATTGAAATTATAAAAATAATATATTACAAATAATAATAAAGTTATTTGTTTTATGTACCGCTAACTACATTTTTATGGTTTTTGGAAACACGGAGGTACGGGGATTTTGTCCTGCACAAGTTCTTTTACGAGCCAGTAAATCTACCAACATGAGGCTGATGTATTTGAGCACCTTGAAATATCACAGGACTGAGCCAGGATCGAACCTGTCAAGTTGGGCTCAGAAGGCCAGCGCTCTACCGATTGAGCTACTCATTCTGGCATATAAATAAATAAATAAATAAATAAACAAATAATAATTTAATAAGAGTACTTACCATTATCACAACCAACTTCCTCTGCAACCTTCGTCCATAGTTTGCGTTGTATATCTCGAGAATGATAGTGTTTATCTTTCATATTTCTTAGTGGTGTTATTTCACAAACCGCACTTATCAACTTTTCACTATCTACATCCATGACAAATGTTGTAATGATAAAAATAATGTTGCATGTGATGACGTCAGACAACCGTATGTTCACAGGAACCATAGAGTACAGGCAACCACACGCGGCAAATCCCATTTTAGTGGGTTCTGTCGCTTGTCGCCTGTTGTTGCCTATAATCGCTACTCGAGGTCGCTTGCAGTGGACGCAGTTCCATTACTATCTTCGCTTTGGGATCAGTCACGCTAGTACGCACGTAGTCGCTTGATCTCGTAATTGCGCGTAGTCGCTTCCAGTGGACGAGCAGCCTAGTTTGATGAACTTTACAATATATAGTACATTCTGAAAAAAATCTGTTTGGAAGTGCTTCTGTAATTGGACATGATATTTTTAAACATGTTTGTTGGTAGAATCTGAAAGGGACTGTTAAAAAATGTTATTATTTATTATTGTTATTATTATTATTAAGAACGGCTGGAAGATTAATGAAACAAATTATTTACATGGCACAAAATCAAAGAAAGCAATATAAACCTTTTAGCAGTGTTGTAGAGAATAGAATGAGTGAAAATTCTAAGATTGATTGATTGATTGATTGATTGATTGATTGATTGATTGATTGATTGATTGATTGATTGATTGATTGATTGATTGATTGATTGATTGATTGATTGATTGATTGATTGATTGATTGATTGATTGATTGATTGATAAAGGAATGAACATTCTGGTAACCATCCCTATGATTAAAGTTCTTAATCTGAAGAAAGCTCTTAAAGAGAAGACAAATTTGAAAAAATGAAAGTAGACTGGCACAAGTTAGTTAAATTAATTCCAGGCTCAAGCTGATCTTGGGGTGGTCACAATACATGTTTCACGGTTCTTCCCCAGGGTGACAATTTGGTGAAAGAAGAGGTATAACATATTTTAAGTAAACATAAATTCTTTGATCTGGCAGTGCGTTGTGTGAGTTACAAATATACTGGTCGATTTGTTCCAACATGTTGCTGTTTCCCTTAAAACTTTACTGCAACTACCATTCTCTCTTTAAATTGTTGTTATTGCAAGTCTGTCCTATGTAGCTTCCAGCTTCATGCTTGTAGTTTTTGTATTTTTGTGATTTGCCAAGGCTAACACATTTCTGCTTATTAACTCTGTTATATATTTCAGTAGTGTTATTAACAAAAGTTTTAATAATGTGTAATATCACATTAGGTATGTAGTACTAACATGCATTCTTCTTCTTGTTTCTACTCTGTGCAAGCAGCCTGATGAGATGGTGTTCTACTCCATCTGTGGACCACATTAGGGGTATACTCTAGGTAAATGACCATTTTCAGGCACCACAAGGCTGGTCCTGAGAGCAGTGACTTTATTTGTCTTCAAAATAATTGAAGTCATTAGAAGATTAATTTGCTGTTAGATAAATAGTACTTGAGCACCTTATAACTTGTACAACAGCATTAGTATTCACTTCAAACCTATGAACAGGAATTGTCATTCCTTGTTTGTATTTTGACTGTTGGGCAACTTCTTTGGATTCTGTACATAATACCTCAGATTGTTTGTGAAATGTGTACATACTTACCTTCAACGGTTCCAAGAAAGTGTCCTTCACAGATTATGAGGAACTTCTCAGTATTACATAATGTATATATAAATATATATATATTTGTGTTTTGTGAATAGGCCATTTTGTTTGAAATATCTTTGGATGTCAATTGAGTGTTCTGATTTAACCTCTGCTCTCGGACCAGCAAACCTTCTGAGGCAGGATAAGCGCCTTTCCTGTTTTATAAATGGTGAATGATGTGTTTTTCTTCTCTTACTCTCTTTCTATCTCTCTTCCCTTCATTCTGTAAATAAAATAGTATCATATTGTCTGTTGAAGTTGGGAAGTAATTGCTGTAGAAAATGTTTTTACATGATGTACTAATTTGCAGAAAAAGTAATCTGAGTTCTTTTCCTCCACAAATAATTGTTCTGGTTCTCTTGTATTTTATGTGTGTGCTTTGAGAGAGGGATACATGTTAATCTATGAAATAATGTAAACAAAATATTCTATATATCATGCGAATGTATCTTGAGTGTACTTGTATTTAGACATTTCTAAGAGCTATATTCAAGGATAAAATTTTGGAAGGATTTAAAACATTGCTAGGTAAAAAAATGTATTCTTCTTTTTATTATTATTTCCTAATCAAAATGTTACATGAAGTTGATTTAAGGAGTAGTTACGTGGTCTTCTTTTCTTCCAAAATTACTTCCTAACCGCAGTGAATCAGTGCTTGTATGTGTTCAGATACTTGCATGCATATAATTAGGACAGAATATTTGTTTCTCGATAATGCAGCACTCTGTATTTTCACTTTGAGCTTTCCCTCTTTCCTTCTTTTTGTATGAACTCTGTGTGCTGAAATATAATGGCTTTGGTCTTGTGATAGTTTTAAGTTCAGATATCGGTTTCACCTGGAAATATTGAAGGTTTCTCAATTTCTGAGTTATTTTTATTTTCCTCTTTTACTGTATTAACATTTATATGTACTAGAAAGTCATTAAACATAATGCTTTTGAACTGGGTGTGTGGTTCTTGGTTAGGATACCGAAATGATGTGGTACCATGCAGTGCTTACCAGAGCTTTTGGATAAATTATCATTTTAATTTTTATTTCAATCGCAGTAATACTAAAATATAAACCTTGTGATAACGGAAGTTTCTACTTCTATAGGGTGCAAAAAAAACTTTGTTTTGTAAATTACAGGAGTGTTAGTGTATACAAATACATGTGTTGTGAACATAGGAACCATAGGTCTGCGATGATTTGTTTCACCTGCCTACCTCCCACACACTCGAATGTAAACATGCCACATTGTTTTTGCTGAGTTGTTGTCCGCACAACTACCTTCCTTGTATCTTCCTTGTGTTATAGTAATGTAATTTTCCAAAGAATAAACGAATCATTGTTGCGTCAATGGTGAATTTAACCACCAAGTTGGAGGGAGACATTTTGAATATGTGCTCCAAGATACTGTATGTTTATCCCTTTTCATTGCCTGCAGCTAAAATGTAAACAGAGCAAACATTGTAGCAAGTTGACACTCGAGTGCCTGGAAGATTGGTAGCTAATCTTAAATCTTTAAGCGTGTGTAGCACCAAAACTGATCACCACAGACCTATATACATTTCCATTTATTTAGGAACAACCTCCTGTATTTACAGGCTGCCACTAAGAACAAGGTAAAACATATCAAATTTTTCTGTACAGTTCTTTTAATTGAAGAAAACTCTAAATTATAAAGAAACAGTATAATTAGTGCAGCATTTCAGAGCTGTAGAGGTGGTGTCTCAGGATCTTGATGGAGCCTCGGAGGACGAGAGTTACAATTTCGGTGATAAGCTTCAATGTAATTTAGAAGCGCTTCCACGTGGCGACAAAGTGACAAGGTACAGTACCACGAGCTCCAGCCATTATTCCTATTATTTTGATTTCCTGACGGTGGTATTTAGATTTGTAGTAAGGGATAGTGGGTTTGTATACTGTATTTCAATCTTTTCTAGATTGACCCCTTCTGGCTGAATGCTACAATGCTTGAACCTGACAGTCAGATCTAAAGGAATCCTTGAGAACTGTTGTCTTTAAAGGCTATGATGTCAATTCTCCCCCAACTACCGTTTATGACCAGTCCGTGTACCTCCTCATGTACATTGAATCCCTTCTTTCTCAGTTCTTTGGCAACGAAGGATCTGATCTGGTGGTGCCGCGTGTTTCTTAGGTGTTCCCCATGTCTGCAGAATCCCAGGACATTTTCTCTCCGTTGCAATGCCGACAGAGGTTGTTGTCCAGGGATATGCCTGGCATCAAGCGGACCTCAAAAACATTAGCAGTCACCTTTATAGCCTCTCTCCACTCATTACCAGATAGTCCGGTATGATCTCGCACCCAAGAGTTTGCTGGTGTGTGCTCTTTGTAAAGTTGTACTCCGAGTCCTTTTTGCGGTAGTGAACACCAGGAGATGAATTCATGTTCTCATAGCTCTTGACGGATCTTCCTATTATCGTACAGTTTAGGTTCTTGTATTTGAACCCACTAACACACTTTAATTCAGGAAACAATGTTTTTCTGCACCCTATGTTTAACATATATCACAAGAAAGTGTGATTAGATATGTCAAATTTAATATTTCCTTACAGATAAGTACTGTCACTGTTAATGTCTTATTTACAGTGTAGAATAGGATTCTACATATTGTACATTGTAAATAAGACATTAACAGTGAGAATATGTAGAATCGGTGTGACAGGTTTCGACAGCTGGCACAATTCCTATCCTCTCCGCTAGATGGGGCCTTCATTCATTCCATTCCTGACCCGGTCAAATGAATGGAAACAGGCTGTAGATTTTCAATATGTGGAATCATATAAAACAGTCAATAAAACTGCCAGCATTGCACTACACACTCTGGAACAGCACCCCTCCATTGTTAAGTGGTGGTGATAATGTAATTGTGCGGGCCATGCGATCTCAAGGGGTTGATCTTTCACGAAAAGAATTATTACTATGTACATTTGCTGTGAACTACGTAAGTTATAACATACAGCTTAATTTAGTCATACCTGACTCTCATGATTTTTCCATGCGATGTTGGGGTATGTCCTCAAGTCTTGGGTGATTTTATAGACTGTATTTTTAGTAGGCTACTACAGTCTCTTTCTTGAACTCCAGCTACCATACTTTATACCCATTTTCCTCATCAAGATCAAAGAGTTGTGAGCATGGTTTCTGTGATCCATGAGATTTTCTGGGCCCTTACTAAAATTGTTTTCAAACAGGAAATTTACCCACTGTGGGTGGGGGCCGCAGACGTAGAATACATCCATGGTATCCCTTGCCTGTGGTATGAGGCGACTAAAAGGGGCGACCAAGGGATGATTGTATTAGAACCATGAAACTACTTGTGATTAGTACCACCACGCGGGGAACACCATGGGTCACTTTTACTTGCGTGTAGTACCACTGTGTTAGGTACCCAATAGGTTTGTGATTAGTAGCATGCAGGAGCACTGTGCGGTCAGCCCTCTACTTAGAGTGCACTGTCGGCTTTTACAGTACCTGTGATTAGTACCACTATATGAGCAACACCATGGTTCTGGCTTGCCTATGATTAGTACGGTACCCACTATACGAGTCCCTGTGGTTAGTACACTTATGTGATGAACACCATAGGTTTGCGTTGCCTGTAAATGGCGCCGCAATGTGCGAAACTTACATGTGCAAATTTCATTACCTGTAAGTAGTACCATAATGTGTGGAATACCGCGAGTCTACGCTACTTTTGATTTAGTACCATTATGAGGGGCCAGTAACTTGAATTTTGGACCGCTTTAGACTGCAAGCATCATCGATTCAGTATTGTGCTTTAAAAGCAGGCCCTTGGTCAGTGATACTATTGTTTTACATCAGTTTTTGTGAATGTGAGGCAGTGCGGGTCGAATCCACTGATTGTTTTAAGTTCATATCCATCCATTCATTCTTCGTCCTCACGTTTTGAATTACAGTCAGTGGAGAACTTTTAATTTGTCATTCCATTTCGTCTCATTTCGTACCATTAGGGGCCGATGGCCTAGATGTTAGGCCCGTTTAAACAACAAGCATCATCAAAAGGAAATTTTGCATATATGCAAACAATGTGTGGGTGACGAAGATCCTTTTGGCATCATCACTTTTAACCTGGATGGGAGTCCTGCCGAGGGCTGTATTTTCATCCATACAATTCATACCACCCACATACAATTGTACTGATTGAACAGATTTGGATGTTGGATTGGGACTTTCCTTCTTTTCAACCTCACTGTTTCTATTTGGACATACATTGTATACTGTGACAATTGTTAGGTTGTATGCCTGGACAGCTGCTCTATCAACCAGCTTGTGACAACTAGCCCTCCTTTTCTGTGAGAAAATTTTGATCTTCCTTCGTTATCTCAGTTGAAAAGGTCCTTTAGAACTTTTTTTTTGAATGGCCTCTGTGCAGTTATACTTTCCATGACACAGATGGTTAATCAAGTCGTATCTTGTCAAAGGATTTTGGAATTATAAAGTTTCTTGTATAACAAGTGGCTTGGCCATCTGTAGATACCACGTGCTTTTGCACTTTCATGCTGTGTTTGGTAAATTTTTAAAATCAACCAATTACCCATCTACTTTGTTTCAAGCACCATGTCCCATTTTCACATCAGGCAAATGCTAGGGCTGTACCTTAATTAGGGCTACGGTCACTTCCTTCCCGATCCTAGTCCTTTCCTATAACATCGTCACTGTAGGACCTCTAACTGTGTCAGTGCAACGTAAAGCAAATTGAAAAAAAAAAGAATTTTTCAGAATATGGCTTATTTATAAATTTTTCTTTGAAAACCATTCAAATCATAATTCAGTATTCTATTTCATAAAGAGGGCTAATCTGCAACATAAAAAAATGATGTATTAAAAACTATGACTTCTGTCTTCATCACCCACACATTGTTTGCATTTCCTGTTTGAAAACAATTTCAGTAGTGGCCCAGAAAATATGTTCATTTTGTTAACTTCAGAATTCCCTTCACCTTCTGTAGAATCTTCATCTGTATGTACCCTACATTACCCTTGGGTGATTTTATGAATACAGCGACAGTATTCTTCTGGCCAGCCCCACGGTGTAAGAGTAGTGTGCCTGCCTCTTACCCAGAGACCCCGGGTTCAATTTTCGGCCAGGTCAGGGATTTTTACTTGGGGTTGAGGGCTGGTTCAAGGTCCACTCAGCCTACGTGATTACTATTGAGGAGCTATCCGACGGTGAGATGGCAGAATCAGTCTAGAAAGCCAAGAATAACAGCCGAGAGGATTCGTCGTGCTGACCATGACACCTCGTAATCTGCAGGTCTTTCGGCTGAGCTGCGGTCAGATTAGAACTTAGTACACACAGTTATTATAAGAGACATGTAATTGCATGTGAATGTATATTTGTCAGCGAAATTTGAAGTAAACTGCCCCAAAACACAATTATAACCCATATAGATAATTTTCTTGTAAATGTTTGCAAGTACAGATAGAAAAGAACTGAAAGCTATGGTTGCAACCATATAGTACCACCACATTTAATGTCAAAGTTAACTCAAAATTCCAAGCTGAAGAAATGAAGTTCCTACGCACCATAATAAAGATCAGGAACAAGAAAGTTCAAGAGGAGGTGGGAACAGAAGACTCCCTACTACAAAGGACCCAGAAAGCAAGACTGAAGTGTTTTGGCCATGTAAAAAGAATGAGTGCAAGCAGGACTGCAAGAAGTAAAAGGAAAGAAGGTTACAAGAGAACAGTGGTTCATGAACAAAGGTGGAGAGGGGCTTATGCACCACACCCAGGCAACTGGAGATGTTCGATGATGATGATGATGATGATGATGGCTGTTCTTGTATACAGATGGTGCAATTCGGAATTGCTGTCTTTCCACACTCCAGTAATCTTGGCTGGAGTACAGTAGAAAGCTGGTGGTATTTCATTCTTTTTCCTCGTATTCTCCTCAACGAGTTTCTGAATTTATTCTGTATGGTGGAGGTTGTGGAATGACATCAGCTCTTCAATCAGTGAGGGAGTTCCAGTTACTAAATACGATGATGTGAATTTCAAAACTCAGAAGATATCTTCGGTTTAAAAAGTGCACAGGCAGTTTGCAGTGATAATTGATCAAGTTTCTCAATAGCCCATATGGCTTTTGAGACTGTTATCGCTGCTGTTATGTGAATTTTTAATCTTTACCATTTTTATGGGCCGATTGATCCTTATTGATAAAATACAATAATCTATGTTATAGGCCTATGGGTCCACCGAGTCAATACTTATTTGTGACAACAAATTGTTATCTACATTTTATTTAGTTCAGTACATGTTTCGGGATTCTATTTTAATCCCTTCATCAGCTTTCTTACAAAATACTTTTACCACATTAAAACCTTTCATTCTATTGCTATTATGTTTCGTAAAATAATTGAAATACATGACCTTTAAAATATTGGTATTTCAATTATTTTAATTATTTTAGGAAACATAATAGCAATAGAATGAAAGGTTTTAATATGCTAAGAGTATTTTGTAAGAAAGCTGATGAAGGGATTAGAATAGAATCCCAAGACATGTAGGCCTACTGAACTAAATAAAATGTAGATAACAATTTGTTGTCACAAATAAGTATCGACTAGGTGGACCCACATAACATAGATTACTGCTTTTATGCGGTGAGTAAATGATTTGCCTGTCACTTTGAGGGTAACCTCTAGCTACATATTTGAAATTATTTACTGTCCTTTATTGGCTAGATATCTGCCCTTCCTGAATTTAGTGGTTTTTGTTTTCGCTTTATTTATAGTTAGCTTCTTCCTTCTGGCCCAGATTTCCATTTTATCTATCGCCTCCTGAAGGTTGTCTTTCTTTTCAGACAACCTTATTATATCATTTGCATACAGATTTACCTTCATGTCACCTGCTTTGACTTCCTCCACCACATATGGGCTGAGAGGGTCTCGATGAAGTACCCAATTCGTCTGGGAAATTTACTCCAATTAAGCCAGTCCGTCATGTACTTTGATGTAGTTAATTTGTAATATCTCCTGAATAAGACTCAAGTAGTAATCATCTTGACCCAGAACCTTCAATATTTTTTGTAAGAGTATTCCCTTTTCAGTGCTGTCAAATGCTTTGTTGAAGTCTGTGAAAACTGCATAAGCTCGTCCCTTGATCTTCTGTATTGCTGCATGGATATATGGTAGTACTGATTCTACTTCTTGTGAGGTTGAGCATTCTAGAGTAAAGCCATATTGTTCTTCTGGGATGTGGTCTAAAAGCTGTTGGAAAATTATATCCAGTAAAATGTATGACATATTATTTTGGCATTGAAATCGCCCTCCAGGGATTCACTGTACTAAATTTTCTGCCAACTTGCTGCATCATAGAGTGCTCCATAAGTTATCTGCTTCATCACGATGTGCCACTACACACCAAAAGTATACTGAAGTTATTCTAAAGTTAATTTGCTGAATCTGCTAATTGTTTGCTGAAACATGGACTCTCTTAAAATGTCTACACTGCCTAATATCCTGGAATACTATCAAAGCTTGTTAGTTGACACTGGCCATGAAAGCCTGCACCTGTATAATTCCAATGATCTCCATATCTACTTACTCTGATCATTTGTACTTTACGGAACTAGGACTATATAATAAATGTCTCCTGTGGAGCAACCTTATACCACAGTGCACCTTATTCTTTTGAAAGAATGACTGTGGTTAAGGTTGATGGTTGCAATTGTTCTTCTGATCCAAGCTATATGAAAATAAACCCATAATCTGAGCCTACTCTTTCAAACTTCCCCTCCAAGTTACATTTCTCTTTGTGGTCATAAAAATTAATAACATTACTTTAAAAGAACAAACATTACGTTTGCCCATAATAGAGGCTGCATTATTAAATGAGATTCATTTTTTACATTTAACAGATCCTGCATACTTCGTTACGTGTATGGTATGTTCATTACTTAAAAGAGTATGTAAAGGAAGTCTGCAGTTTACTTCCACTCTTTTTTTATGTACAGTATATGCAGTCTATGGCATGCAAGTAATTTAAAAATATGGTCCACAAACCTTTGTTCACCATACAGGTTGATTCTTTTGAGAGAATTCTCTTGTATGTTTGTCTAGTTGTTGGTTCATTGGCTTCCATAATCTGTATGTTTTATACTGAAACAATTATCAGTAAAAAAATATTTTAAACTCATGGGAAACATCTATGAATTATTTAATTGTAATGCATAGTTTTATAGTAAAATTGCTCATAATATTTGTAAATTGTCTTGTAATATGTGGATGACATAAATAATTATTACTTTACTGTTAAGTCAAAATTTTATTTATGATCAACATTTTTATATCCATTGAAGAATTGCATTATTACGGTAATTAAAAGTGTGTTCTAAGATGGTTGTTTAGCATTCTTGGTAGTATTTGTAATAGATGTTATGGGGCCATATCAGCATTTTGTTTGTGGCCCTAGAATGATAGGATTCTTTTCTCTTTTTAAGAAAAAAAAGCACAATATTTCAGTGGTAGTTGTGGTTTCTGTTCTGTTAGATGCATGAGGAGAAATGCAGAGCATGTAAACTTCGTGCATTTTGTTAAAAATTCAGTATTACAGAATGAACTTTTCATGAGGAACATTGCATTTGTTACCTACCTAATAATAAAAAGTTACTTTGTTCTTTTAAATTAACTGAGTCATTTTGTCTTTCTGCAGAATTTTAGATTGGAGAGTTCTGTTTTCTTTTTTTATGCCAATATCTTTACATCTGTTTTCTTGTGTAAGAAAATCAATTTTATATACTGATGATTTAAATATTTTTGTGAATAGTACAGGTAAGACACAAATTGTATATAACATGAAAAATATAGTAGCTTGTAAATAACTACTTATTTATGTGTTTTGATAGTATTTGTGCTGATGTTGTTTGTGATTTGTCTAAAACCTTCCCTGGCCAGCAGTGATTCTCATTTCCATTAATCAGAATCCTTCTAATGAACATGAAGAAAGAGGCGAGGAGCATGATAATACTGTAGAAGAGGAATAAATATTTGTGACCAGACCCTCTTTACTTCTCTGAGAGTATGGTGTTCTCTAATATACTCTGGTTATATTATGAAAACACTCAGAATTGAAGTAATTTTGTGATATTAAAAAAACATACCAGGTGAATCAGCTGCCCCTACCAACATTGTTTTATGCAAACTGCAGTTTTACATTTATCATGAAAACATGTCGCTCCAGTACAGTAAATACAGTAAAACAGATATCTTTATATTTATGCCATATTATTATTATATAATAGAAACTACAAGTACGCTCTCTAAATGATCTAATTTGTAAATGAAATGTCTGTGAAACACAAAGTGGACATTCCGACCGTGTTAAAATTATCACATTATCTACACGCATTGTGCCGTAGTGCGGTATAGCATAGATGGTAAGAGCAAGCCAAATACTACAATGGTGCGCCATTCTTGCATGTAATAAGTGTGAGTTCGGGACAGGGATACTCTTATTTTTTATTTATTTAATTTTTACCATATCTTAATGTACATGAAATTTCTTCTATGCACATTTTCAGTGAATGAAAGTGTACACGGCCATAAAAGAAGGAGCAATATGTTATCAGGGTTCCACGAAGACAGGATAGATAGAGGAAGTGACCTAAACTGCACTAATAAAGATTAGATATGTTGGCAAGTGCTCAAATTAATGACCTGCTTGGTTTATGCACATCTGGGGCACACCACTGAATGGATATTCTTGAGTGCACTGTAGTATGGTTGGTGTTAGTGACCTGTAGGTTTCAGCGATAAGTTGTCGAAGGCACTTGGGATTTTCTAGCTCATGGGTGTAAACTGTTTGTTTCAAATGCCCTCATAGGAAGAAGTTTTAAGGCATTTAATCCAGTGACCTGGCAGACCAAGAGACAGGTCCTCCTCTTCGTACCCATTTCTCTCGATGTGTCGCATTCAGATGGTTACGGATGGCTAACCTTCAATCTGGTAGAGCTCAGTCCTGTTGAAACCACATCGTTAAATGTTCTCCAAGTGGCACATCCTCCAAGAGAATTGGGAGTTCATGGCGTAGAAAGTGCAGATAGCACTTGCCTGTTAAATGGCCCTCTAGGAAATATGCACACCATACATTCACTCTCCATTGCATTTGATAGCTTGCATGCTGCACCCTGTGGGGATTGTCAGCATTCAAGTAGGGCATGTTGTCGTGTTTGACTACCATTATTGTGGAATTGCGACTTTCCCAAGAATAGGATTTTCAATAGGAATACTGCATCTTGTGCCAGAGTTCCTAAGTGCCACTGATGGAAATCATTTGAGCTTTGAAATCATGTTCATGGAGCTCCTAATTTAATTGTAGATGATATTTATGCATATGAAATATTCGTAGTACAAAAGCCTGACTGATGTTCACCTGTTGTGCAGTGGCCCATGTACTTATATGTGATTTGTGGGCTGTGTCCGGAATATGCTCCTAATTATCTCCACAGACATTACAGTCTTCTCTTCGACAAGTGGAATCAACTGAAGTACCCCTATTGTTTGTAAATGCCTTAATGCTGAGGAAATTCTTTGCAATTGAATGTCTCCTGTCTGGATACTTTTCCTGATGCATTGAATTCTGTCTTGGTTCCCCGTAGATAAGGAGCATGTCAACGTATTCACCCATAGAATACAAGGCGAATGACTGAAGCAACTTCATTCTGACCATATAGCAGTGCATTGTGTGCAGTGTACAGAAACAATAATAGTGGCATTTTTACTGCATGCGTGTGGCACACACTGGACTGTGTTTAAGCATTGAAGCTTTATATCAGTATTTTAAAAAATTACAACGTAAGATTCAAGCTGTCAGTACCTGTCGTCATCATCATTTTCATTTCCCCTTGTCTAGCTCCTGCCAGGTCAGGGTGTTGATGGCACTTCTCCACCATTGCTTCTCCTTTCATCACTCCTCTTCAGTAATTGTATTCCAGTCCAGTCTTCTTTTTTCTTATGCGGTTCTTGACAGAATCCATCCATCTTGCTGTAGGTTTCCCTCTTGCCCTCTTTCCTTTTATCTTAGCCTCCAACACTTGTTTTGGTATCCTTCCTGCCTGCATCCTCATAACATGTCCAAACCATCTCAATTTATTCTTCTCCATCCTATCACTCAGTTTTTCTACCCTTATCTCTTTTCTGACCTTAACATTTCTTACACTGTCTCTCCTTATCTTCCCTACCATACTCCTCAGGAACTTCATCTCACTGGCGTGAATTTTATTCTCATTTCTTGCTGTCAAAGTCCAAATCCCTGATGCATATGTTAATATACGGGTACATTATCTCTGTACATTTCATAGGAACTCCACACCAGGTTCCTTACATTCTGGTAGAATGTATTTCCCGCTTGTACGCTTCTGCTGATCGCCTTATCCAACCTTGCATCATACATTATTTCTCTTCCCAAATATTTGAGCATTCAACAACCTCAAGGTTTTGTCCCCTGATACTAACGATTCCTTTTCCTTTTCTTTCTCCTCTTGTCATCACCACTGTTTTGCTCTTCTCCATACTGATTTTCGTACCATATTTCTCAATATTGTCATTTAAAGCCTCTATTTGGATTTGCACTTCTGCATTGTTGACTCTCCAGATCACTGTCCTGCATTATTGACTCTCCAGATCACTGTCATCTGCAAACAACGTTATTTTTATATCCCCTCCATGTCTTGCCTTTGTTTCCTTTATAATTTCATCCATAACCATTATAAACATAAGGGGAGACAATACACTTCCCTGTCTTCATCCACTTTGATTTCTAAACCAAAATGTTATCTCCTCTGGAGTCTGGACAGAACTGGAACAATTCTTAGACATTGCTTTCACTAGTTCCCTTGATTGCCTTCCACATCCATTTCTTTCCAGGGTTTCTCACACCTTTTCTCTATTAACACTATTGTATGCCTTCTCTATATCAAGGAATACCATCACCAGATCTTTTCCATATTACCACTGTTTTTCCATCAGTAATATCATGGTAAGTATAGGATCTATCTTTGACCTGCCCTGTCAAAATCCACACTGCTCTTTCTCTCATCCGCCTTTTCGTTATTCTCTCCAATATTTTGGCTACTTGTGACAGTAGTGTAATTCATCAATAATTGTCACATACCTTCCTGTCATCTTTCTTAAATACTGGTATTTTTACACCTTTACACAAATTATCAGGTAGCCTACTTACTTTTTCCTCCATACACACCTTAGCAGCCTATACTAACCATTGTAAACCAATAGGTCCTGCTGCTTTTATCATTTCCACACACATTTTATCCATCCTTGCTGCTTTCCCTGTTTTCATTTGTTTAATAGCCGTTTCCACCTCTGCCATTGCAATATCATTCTCCATTTCTGGATCATCCTCATTTACCACTCCACCCTCTTCTGCATCATTTCTCGCATTCAGGAGTTTATCGAAATAATCTTTCCACCTCTGGGTCTGTTATTTCATTTCCACTCTCTTCCTTCACTTGTTTTGTATAAATTTTTCCTTTTCTCTTATTTTTTATCGATCCGTACAACATCCTTTTTCTGCAATTTACATCCTTTTCCAACTCTCCTGTGAATCTCTCCCAACATTTTTTCTTTTCCTCATTGACCACTTTTTTACACTTACTTTTAATTTCCGTGTACTTAATCTTACTTCCTTCTTATCTATCTGTATTCCATTCTTGCAATGCTTTCGTCTTTTGTTTATTAACCTCCTTCACCTTTTCGTTTCACCAATTTCCATCTTTTATTTTCTTCTGTTTTATTTCTTTTACTCTCACAATTTTACCTATTTTCAATTTTGCTACCACTGCTCTGCCCATCAAACACCTCTCCTGATCGTGCTGTTACATCCTTTAACTGTTTATGGTTTATTTTGTCAATCAAAAAATAATCAATAACTGTTTTTGTCCTTCTTTCACCCCAGCCATATCTAATGATCTTTCTGTTTTTCTTCCTTCTAAACTAAGTGTTACCACAATAATTCCATTTCTCTCACAAAAATCAAGCGACATATTTCTCTCACTGTTTCTTTTTCCATATCCAAATGGACCAATCACTTCTTCTTTACCAATTCTGTCATTTCCAACCTGCGCATTGAGATCTCCCATGACTATCACTTCTACATCGGTGAATACTTCCTTGAGTGTCTCCAAGAATTCCTCTATATTTTTCTCACAGTTTTTAGTTTGGGGTGCATAAACTTGAATGAAATATTTCACTCCTTCTTCCATCCTCAGTTGCACTCTTAATTATTCTATGGTCTACCTACCCTATCCACTATGTTTCATTAATTGGTAGGCTAGTGTTTGACCATATGCACTATGCCGCAGAATTGAGTGAGACTTCTACGAAGGAAGTTCAGTATATAATGTATATAATGCAGTGCCTTTTTTTTTCTTTTCTAAAAGCAGGTTTGTTTTATTGAGGATTCAAATACAGTGTGTTATTCCCCAACTCTTTTGCTACAATACCGTATTTTTTAACATAATCTCCATTCAATGGTACGGCCTTACACCACCAAAATGTGAGGGCCTGTATGCCTGCATGGTACCACTCAACTGATCGATGTCGGAGCCAACGTCGTGCTGCATCGATAACTTCCCCATCATCCACGTAGTGCTTCCCGCGGAGTGCATCCTTCATTGGGCCAGACAGATGGAAGTCAGGAGGTGTGAGATCCAGGCTGTAGGGTGAGTGAGGAAGAACAGTCCACTGAAGTTTTGTGAGCTCCTGTCGGTGATGTGATGATGAAACACGCCTCACCCAATGACTCGCCTTGCTTTTGTCCGCTGCCAAGTCTCCGTAGACATTCTGCAAGTGCCTATGAATATCTGTGATGCCCTGGTTTTCCACCAAAAGAAACTCAATAACTTCTCTCTGTTTGGTACGCACCTCCGTTACAAACACCATTTTGAAGGCTAGTTATAGTGCTGCCACCTGTCAAAAATTAATGAAACTCTACAAGACAAAGCAGGAATATTCAGTCCCAAACAAAATTCTGATTTTTTAAAACCTAATTTGGCTGAGAAATAAAATATGTTGCATTATATATTGATCGCCTCTTGTATTAACAATGCCTTAGAGCACGTTACTCCTCCAGTTCGCTGTTTCATACCTTCCCCACATCACTGTATCGTAGTTAATTTTACAATTTGCAATTTGCTATACCTGGTCACTTGGCACAAATCTTAACATAGTTACATGGTAGACTGATGTACAATAATGATTGAAAGATGTCATATTTTTTGAACAGTCTATAGTCACATGACAGGAACAATAATAGTGTTCAGAATAATTTGCAGGATGTGCTTACAGTGCATAAGTACTATGCAGGATGCTAGCAGATAAATATTGACCTCACGATGATCTCACACGTTTGTTGGTCTCAGAACAAAATATTGGTAGGGACAGCTGATTCACCTGGTATAATCCAAATGGTCTAAATGTGATTTTTTTAAAAATATTAATCCATCATTGTGTTTCTCTTTTCTTTTTATTAAATTAAAACACTCGTTCATATTGGGCAATGTTAGAAAATATTAATATCCTTGTTTTCTCCAATGTGATTAAATATTTTGAGCCAGAAAGGTACCTCTTCATCTAGTAATTACAACAAAAGAAGTATAACGTATCTGCTAAAATTAATCTTAATGTATACTTTATCATATTTTTCTGAAAAGCACTCAATACAGCTGGCAGTCTTCCTGGAATAAAATCAATATTTTAAGTCCTTTCAACCCATTTGTAAAATAGATTATTTTAGTAGCCACTCTTACGTGCTACTACACTTCACAATGCACTGATCAATTTTTCAGTACTGTATCATGATTCTTTTTAAAAACTTCAGTCTCCTGCAAAAATGAATATCATTTATATGCTTTATTTTATACTACACACTTATTTCAATTATCAGTTCTTTTTCTTTTCAAAAACTAACATCAGTTTACTCAACTGTTCATACATTGTACATATTTTATCATCAGTATTTTTATCTGTTTTCCTCTAAATAAAGATGTTAATATTTTGAGTTTTAAAATATGATTTCACTCTTTATCTTGAAAAGAAAGCTATAACATCAAATTTCAAAAAGAATTTAAAAAAAAAATGAAAAACAAGAGTGTAAGAGGGGTAAGGTATATAGATAGCCTAAGATCAGTGCAGTTACAATTTATATATTGCAGAATCTGGCTATTAGCTGTTGCAATAAGGAAGTACTAAATCTCCAGCATGAGTCTTGAGTCTTGTACAGTCCACATATAGCAGTACTGTCATGTTCAGCTTATTCTCTTGTTTGTTTAATGGAAGTAATTGTCAAATCAAGTGTGCCCTTCCTCCCCCCCTCCCCAATTTAGAGAGGAGTTGATCCTTTCTTGGCCTATTGGAAGAAAATAGATGTAGTATTTTCTATGCCTTTATATATCTGTTAGTATAGTTATATATTACAGTGTATATTTATGAACATTTACATCGGTATGAATATACATTGTCAAGCTGCTTGCATTTACAGAAATGAATTGCATAATAGATATTTTGTTCTAAGATATTATATTTTTATCAAGTAATGTGACAAAAATGGTATAATCAGCTGTATTATTTTTTACCAGCAGTAATATCCTTTTGATAGGGAATCACTGCTTGCATATTTTTTCATAGTCTTTGCTTTGCTTTGTTTTGTAGATTTAAAAAACATTAATGTAATTAATGTTTTGAACTCTATAAATACATTCAGGTTGTTAAAAATGCATATTATTCCTAGCATGCTTTGTGGCTATGTCAATTTGCAGTGCCTTCATGCACAAGTTGACTCATTTCAAATTTGAAAACATTAAATAAAATATTGTGTTGGAATTATAAGGAAATGGCAATGTATGTTTCACATAATTTTTGGTAACTTCTCAACAATCGTGACAGATACTAAAAATAAGGAAAAACAGTTTTCTCTTTTAATATTATCACATGCATACACTTGTTTCTGAGATTCTGAATATGTTTGAAGAATATTCCTTATGATACTCCTTTACATCCTCAAAATTACAGAAAAGTATTTCATTCTCAGTGTTTATTATTCTTTGTATGAGATTGTCTTGCCCAACATTTTGTTCTTATATCAGGCAGTATAGATTTAATTGAAGGTGTATACAACAGTCTCTTGTTTCAGCATAGGCACACAAAAATATAGTGGCCACTTTGATTACTTCATACAAAATTAAAATTGTTAGCCACAAGTTAAACAAAAAACATGTTGATATTGACATTCATAATTGGGAAGCAACTGAGCTGGACTAAAAAAGAGGTTGTTGATGGATGAATAAGAAGTATCTGGTTATTAAATGAAATGAGCAGCAGAAGGAATAGATTAGACTAAATTTCAAGGTCACAGGCTCTGCCAAGGGAGAAACTCAATTAAGATACTTACATTCCTTAAAATTACAAGATGAGAAAATAAATGAGCATTGGAATCATTACTTGCATATGATTCTTACATTTATGAAGAAATCTATCCCTTGTGTTTATTATATTTGATGATGAACCAAAGAAATGGAAATGTAAAGTTTCCTTTTAATCAAATGTTCAGCAGGGATTATTTTTGGATAAGTCCAACCTTCCTTTCACACAAATACAAAGAAATTCAACAGGTAAGTTCAGTATAGTTCGTACCTTTTGTATTATAGATGATTGATATCGAGAGAACAAGTATTTTAAGAGCAAATCTGAAGCAGACTTAAGACATTAGACTTCCTCGCTTCATTCAGTTCCATTTGAAATATTGTCACATGGGATCATTTTGTGCCTATTAAGGGACTTTATCTGCTACGACAGGTACTGCCCAGCCAGATAGCTTGCAGGTACTAGACTGCTATGTGGCTAGTGTGATGACATCCTGAGCCATATTGCTTGGCCGTAACAACCATATACATTTAAAATTCCGTTGAATTTGTATAATACAAATGTTCGAACCACAACAGCCATACTCTAGTATACAGATAAGCAAACCTAATATACCAACTGCTATCTTGCTTTACACATTCAATGCTGAAGATTGGAAACTAGAATTGATCAACTCTTAAGGAATGTTTGTGTCGTATGTAGGTTACTTTGTAGATGATGATGAAGCACCAAATTTGATCTGCTGTGGTAGTTCCTTATAAAGAGTGTAAAAGCATTATTTGTAGAAAATTTCTGAATATACTGTAAGTGGTGTAGTTTCACCCTCAGCAAACAGTCCACAGTTGCAAATTAAGATTCTGCCAACTGCAGAGTAACAGCATAACGTCTTGTTAAAAGACTTGAAAATAGAAGAAAATGTAGAACTGTAGCTGCAAAAAAAAAAAAAAAAAGTCTGCATTAGGGCTTTGAGAGAGAGTGAGTGATCTATGTACAGGACGATTTCTGTAAAGTGCAAGTCCGGTTCCATGGCTAAATGGTTTGTGTGTTGTCCTTTGGTCACAGGGGTTCCGGGGTCGATTCTCGGCAGGGTCAGGAATTTTAACCATAATTGGTTCAGTTTGCTGGCACAGAGGCTGGGTGTATGTATCGTCTTCATCATCATTTCATCCTCATCATGACGCACAGGTCGCCCGCAGGTGTCAAATCCAAAGACCTGCATCCGGTGAGCCGAACTTGTCCTCGGACACTCCCGGCACTAAAAGCCATATGCCATTTCATTTCATTTCATTTCATTTCATTTCATTTTGTAAAGTGTGTAACAGACAAAGTTGAAATATAGATACAGTAATATATTCCTAGATGCTAGAAGGACTATTTCCTGAATATTTATTGAGTGATAAGAGCTTTACAATTTATTAATGCCATATTCGTTCTGTATTGACTTTGAATAGTAACGTAATTGTTCCTTTATATGGAATGTTATATATTTTCTATTTAAAGGAATAATTATTTTATTTGATAAGAACCTTCATATGGCAAGCTCTGGTTCAAACAATAACAAGATAATCTTGTGTAGCAGTCATTAGAAATTACAGTAGGTGCCAACTTAAACATATTGAAGGGGTTTTTGGCAGGCAAGTCCGTACACTTACTTAAGTTCAAAACTGTCCCTTTCAGCACACATTAAAATAATTTAATCCATAACTAGTTTTTGGAATCTTAGTTCCATCATCAGTGGATCATTAAAATTAAAACATTAAAATTTACATAATTGTGTCATCTTGATTTTAAAATGAAGAGGAGAGTTATACTGTAACAAAGATACAAAAACAAATAAGGCAAGTTAACATAACAGAAACTTTTAAACCTAACGAATGTAGTTAAAATCGTACCTTATAATGATAGGAATGACCGAACATACCGTCTCAGCTGTTACATGAATACTGAGCAACCCTCACGGTGCTAACAAGTAAGTATCATGCGATATTGCATCATCTCAAGGTTGTTGACATGTTGTCCGCAGCAGTTTCACTTAAAATTTTATCTGGGTCATTTTTCTGTGCTAAGTATATTTTGATGTTCTCATGAATGTTTAATTCTAAACCATGATTGCCTTTGTAGATTAACTCCATATCTTTTGCCATGCTATGAAAGTTGCTATTATTGCTGTCTGTTCTGCAAAAGCAGAATATTTGTTATATTGCATTGCTTTAAAATGTTGTTGATAATGCTGAGCAAATGTTCGGCCAGTCCATCTTATGTAAAACATCTTAAAATCTTTGCAAGTTAACCTTTACACTCTCGAGTTGTTGTAGGGATCATTTTTATGAACAATTTTTAATTCTACTAATATTTATTATTTTTAATGATGATTATGGGGCAAAGTCAATTTCCTATCCACTTTCGTAGACTTGGTTTTCAGTTGCAAGCCATCATCCACGTAATCTTAATCTTCTTCTTCTTCTCTTTTGAGACCACATTGGATCACTTTTGGTTTGGTTTGTCAATTTCTTGATAGGAACTGTCCGAACCTTGCGGTCCTCCCAGAACTTCTTCATACGTGTTTATATTCTTGCCCTTTTTTTTTTTTTTTTTGTAGAAAATATTCCAGTAGGGATTTTCTTCTTTGTGAATGTAAAGTGGAAAGTCGTATTTTTAAATATTGTGTTTACCTTTTTCTTATCCATAGTGTCATCCGGTGTAAGGCTAATTTCTTTCAAATCCTCCCTGATTTATTTTATCCATCTGCATCCAGTTATGGTATTTTTTGAAGCACGATTGTACTGCAGTAGCTGCTTCAGAAGTCGCGAATCTGGCATTCTCAGGATGTGGCCAAAAGTACCCTAGTCCTTTCTTGCACATGGTATCTGTAATGGGTTATAATTTCTGATATACAACATTGTTAGGTACTATTCGCCATTGCCCATCTTTTTGATAGCTTTTATTGATACAAGTTCTTCCAATTCGTTTGGATTGTTCATTTAGATGGAATAATGTTTCTGAGGCATATGTGGCTTCTGGCTTTATGACTGTATTGTAATGTTTGATTTTTGTATTAATGGATAAATATCTCTGTTTTGTAAGGTTTTTCATTTAAATTATTTGTTATTAACTCACATAGATATTTGAATTGTGTTTGGAGCATCATTTCTGTTTTCTCAAATTATGTTTTAAGGCCAATTCTATTTGCAATGTTGTGAAGCTCTAATATTTGAGTTTTTGCTTCATCTAAATCTGTGGCTAGTAATGCTATGTCATTTGCAAAACCAAGGCAATTTGTTTGGATTTTCCTACCTTTTTTAATATTGGGAGGGCATTTCCTAAACCATTCTCACATTACCATTTCTAGTGCACATAATTAAATGGTAATGGTGAAAAGCCATCACCCTGCTGTAACACAGTAGTTACTTCAAATGGGTCTGATAATTCGCCTCTGAACTTCACTTTTGATTTGGTCTCTGTAAGAGTTAATTTTATCATATTTACTACTAATTTAGGATGTAATCCTATGTGTCATAAAATTTTTAATAAGGAGATCCCGTAAATACTATCATAGGCCTTCTTGAAGTTGATAAATGTTATCTCTATTTCTTTCTCTGTTGTAATCCATTATCAGTTTAAGGCTCATAATTTGGTCAGGGCAACTCCTCCAAGGCCTGAAACCTTCTTGATATTCTCTTAGTTCATTGTCGAGTTGTAATTAAATTGTATTGAGAATAATTCTAGAGAACATTTTATAAGTAATATCCAGGACTGAAGTTACTCAGTAGTTATTAGGGTCTGTTTTGTCCCCTTTTTTATGTAATGGATGGATGTTGGCTGTTATCCAATGTTCTGAGAATTTTTCTGTAATCCAGATCTTGACTAGTTGTTCATGAAGGGCAGTTATAGCTGAACTTCCAGCATATTTCCAAATTTCTGCAAAGGTCTGATCTTCTCCAGGTGCTTTAAAATTCTTCATGTCATTCAGTGTGTAAATTTCCTATACTGTAGGAGGGTTTATATTCTCTATTCATTCAGTGTGTAAATTTCCTATACTGTAGGAGGGTTTATATTCTCTGTTGGGGTTGTTATTGGTATATTTTCATCTAAGTGAAGGAATTCTGTTTGTTCTTCACAATTAGGAGCAATTTGAAATATTAGCCAGGATTTGTGCATTGTCGTGATTGTTGTGGGCTAATTCACCATTTCCATCTTGTAACAATAAGGTTGGAGCTTCACGCGTAGTCAAATGTTTTTTTTTAAATTTTGTAATAATTCTGTGAATGTGATATTTTGAATTCTCTTTCAGTTGAGTTCAGAGTTTTTTTTTAGATACTGTCTTTTTATTCTTAAGGTTTTAGTTGTATCTTTCTGTTGTTTAATTAAATTTTGAAAAGATGCTTCAGATTTTTGGCACTGGTATAATAACCACGCTTTGTGTCATTTCTCAATCATATTATCACATTCGTTATTCCACCAATGATGTTTTTAAGGAGGCTTTAATGGGGCCAATTCTTCTGCAGTTTGCTGAAGGCTATTAACTAGGTCATCTGTGTTATCTGTGATTTTAATTTTTTCTGTTACTTTTTGATAATTTTCATTTTTAATTAGCAGTGTAGGATCTATTTTCCTTTTGGGTTTATAGGCTTGTTGTTTTAGTCTCCTTTGGGGGGGGGGGGGTAATTTAATTTTAATTTTAAATAGGCCTACACAATGATCTGAGCCTGTGTGTGTTCCTTGAAGAACCCTGACATTATAAATTTCTTTGTGATATAATTTATCTGTAAATACACGATCTAATTGTCATTTACCTTTAGTGTAATCGGGATGCTTCTATGTGTTGAGTTTTTGTGGTTTTCTCTTAAAATATGTAAATTTTGATATTAGGCCATGATTCCTGTGAAGATCAATTAGTTTTTGACCATTTTTGTTTGTTCTCTTCTTAGTTGGGCATTAAAATCCCCAATTAATATTTTAGCATGGTTTTTAGGAATGTTATTTAGGATATCATCGAATAGATCCCAAAGTTTCCTATCTCTACACGGTCTCTAAAAGAGTTACCCTTATCCTTGGTAGGAGCATGTGCATTAGTTATGGTGTACATTTTATTAGCTGTCTTTATCGTAAGTGTGGAGATCCTTGAGTAGTGAGATTTAAACTTTTGTATAGAGTTTATTATTTTAAGGCTAACCAAAAAGCCTGTTCCAAACTGGGGAATAGTTTTTGTCACTCTCTTTCCTGGTATACCATTGTAGAGTCTGTACCCTTGAGATTCCAGACCGGGTGAGTTGGCCATGCGGTAAGGGGCGTGCAGCTGAGAGCTCGCATCCGGGAGATAGTGGGTTCGAATCCCATTGTCGGCAGCCCTGAAGATGGTTATCCATGGTTTCCCATTTTCACACCAGGCAAATGCGGGGGTTGTACCATAATTAAGGCCACGGCCACTTCTTTCCTATTCCTAGGTCTTTCCTATCCCATTGTTGCCGTAAGACCTATCTGTAATACCAATATAAATGGTCCGTTATTGGACATTATAAATTTTCCAGCTAACTCATTCTTGGTTGCCAGCGTTTCGCCCTCGTGTGCTAGGGTGGGCTCATCAGTTGGTACCTAGCACACCTACCAATACGCTGGCTAGTGCATACCGTGGAGGCCACTGCGTAGGCTAACTGGAGCCACCGGCAGTGCCAATGCACTAAGAGACTTTGTCTCATCAGCAAAAATTGATGCCTGCTTGGCCATCAGATGATATAGATGTTGATTCCCATAGGGAATCTGAAATATTTGTCCTGAATGAGTAAATTTATAATACCAATATAAATGGTCCGTTATTGGACATTATAAATTTTCCAGCTAACTCATTCTTGGTTGCCAGCGTTTCGCCCTCGTGTGCTAGGGTGGGCTCATCAGTTGGTACCTAGCACACCTACCAATACGCTGGCTAGTGCATACCGTGGAGGCCACTGCGTAGGCTAACTGGAGCCACCGGCAGTGCCAATGCACTAAGAGACTTTGTCTCATCAGCAAAAATTGATGCCTGCTTGGCCATCAGATGATATAGATGTTGATTCCCATAGGGAATCTGAAATATTTGTCCTGAATGAGTAAATTTATAATACCAATATAAATGGTCCGTTATTGGACATTATAAATTTTCCAGCTAACTCATTCTTGGTTGCCAGCGTTTCGCCCTCGTGTGCTAGGGTGGGCTCATCAGTTGGTACCTAGCACACCTACCAATACGCTGGCTAGTGCATACCGTGGAGGCCACTGCGTAGGCTAACTGGAGCCACCGGCAGTGCCAATGCACTAAGAGACTTTGTCTCATCAGCAAAAATTGATGCCTGCTTGGCCATCAGATGATATAGATGTTGATTCCCATAGGGAATCTGAAATATTTGTCCTGAATGAGTAAATTTATAATACCAATATAAATGGTCCGTTATTGGACATTATAAATTTTCCAGCTAACTCATTCTTGGTTGCCAGCGTTTCGCCCTCGTGTGCTAGGGTGGGCTCATCAGTTGGTACCTAGCACACCTACCAATACGCTGGCTAGTGCATACCGTGGAGGCCACTGCGTAGGCTAACTGGAGCCACCGGCAGTGCCAATGCACTAAGAGACTTTGTCTCATCAGCAAAAATTGATGCCTGCTTGGCCATCAGATGATATAGATGTTGATTCCCATAGGGAATCTGAAATATTTGTCCTGAATGAGTAAATTTATAATACCAATATAAATGGTCCGTTATTGGACATTATAAATTTTCCAGCTAACTCATTCTTGGTTGCCAGCGTTTCGCCCTCGTGTGCTAGGGTGGGCTCATCAGTTGGTACCTAGCACACCTACCAATACGCTGGCTAGTGCATACCGTGGAGGCCACTGCGTAGGCTAACTGGAGCCACCGGCAGTGCCAATGCACTAAGAGACTTTGTCTCATCAGCAAAAATTGATGCCTGCTTGGCCATCAGATGATATAGATGTTGATTCCCATAGGGAATCTGAAATATTTGTCCTGAATGAGTAAATTTATAATACCAATATAAATGGTCCGTTATTGGACATTATAAATTTTCCAGCTAACTCATTCTTGGTTGCCAGCGTTTCGCCCTCGTGTGCTAGGGTGGGCTCATCAGTTGGTACCTAGCACACCTACCAATACGCTGGCTAGTGCATACCGTGGAGGCCACTGCGTAGGCTAACTGGAGCCACCGGCAGTGCCAATGCACTAAGAGACTTTGTCTCATCAGCAAAAATTGATGCCTGCTTGGCCATCAGATGATATAGATGTTGATTCCCATAGGGAATCTGAAATATTTGTCCTGAATGAGTAAATTTATAATACCAATATAAATGGTCCGTTATTGGACATTATAAATTTTCCAGCTAACTCATTCTTGGTTGCCAGCGTTTCGCCCTCGTGTGCTAGGGTGGGCTCATCAGTTGGTACCTAGCACACCTACCAATACGCTGGCTAGTGCATACCGTGGAGGCCACTGCGTAGGCTAACTGGAGCCACCGGCAGTGCCAATGCACTAAGAGACTTTGTCTCATCAGCAAAAATTGATGCCTGCTTGGCCATCAGATGATATAGATGTTGATTCCCATAGGGAATCTGAAATATTTGTCCTGAATGAGTAAATTTATAATACCAATATAAATGGTCCGTTATTGGACATTATAAATTTTCCAGCTAACTCATTCTTGGTTGCCAGCGTTTCGCCCTCGTGTGCTAGGGTGGGCTCATCAGTTGGTACCTAGCACACCTACCAATACGCTGGCTAGTGCATACCGTGGAGGCCACTGCGTAGGCTAACTGGAGCCACCGGCAGTGCCAATGCACTAAGAGACTTTGTCTCATCAGCAAAAATTGATGCCTGCTTGGCCATCAGATGATATAGATGTTGATTCCCATAGGGAATCTGAAATATTTGTCCTGAATGAGTAAATTTATAATACCAATATAAATGGTCCGTTATTGGACATTATAAATTTTCCAGCTAACTCATTCTTGGTTGCCAGCGTTTCGCCCTCGTGTGCTAGGGTGGGCTCATCAGTTGGTACCTAGCACACCTACCAATACGCTGGCTAGTGCATACCGTGGAGGCCACTGCGTAGGCTAACTGGAGCCACCGGCAGTGCCAATGCACTAAGAGACTTTGTCTCATCAGCAAAAATTGATGCCTGCTTGGCCATCAGATGATATAGATGTTGATTCCCATAGGGAATCTGAAATATTTGTCCTGAATGAGTAAATTTATAATACCAATATAAATGGTCCGTTATTGGACATTATAAATTTTCCAGCTAACGCTGGCAACCAAGAATGAGTTAGCTGGAAAATTTATAATGTCCAATAACGGACCATTTATATTGGTATTATAAATTTACTCATTCAGGACAAATATTTCAGATTCCCTATGGGAATCAACATCTATATCATCTGATGGCCAAGCAGGCATCAATTTTTGCTGATGAGACAAAGTCTCTTAGTGCATTGGCACTGCCGGTGGCTCCAGTTAGCCTACGCAGTGGCCTCCACGGTATGCACTAGCCAGCGTATTGGTAGGTGTGCTAGGTACCAACTGATGAGCCCACCCTAGCACACGAGGGCGAAACGCTGGCAACCAAGAATGAGTTAGCTGGAAAATTTATAATGTCCAATAACGGACCATTTATATTGGTATTATAAATTTACTCATTCAGGACAAATATTTCAGATTCCCTATGGGAATCAACATCTATATCATCTGATGGCCAAGCAGGCATCAATTTTTGCTGATGAGACAAAGTCTCTTAGTGCATTGGCACTGCCGGTGGCTCCAGTTAGCCTACGCAGTGGCCTCCACGGTATGCACTAGCCAGCGTATTGGTAGGTGTGCTAGGTACCAACTGATGAGCCCACCCTAGCACACGAGGGCGAAACGCTGGCAACCAAGAATGAGTTAGCTGGAAAATTTATAATGTCCAATAACGGACCATTTATATTGGTATTATAAATTTACTCATTCAGGACAAATATTTCAGATTCCCTATGGGAATCAACATCTATATCATCTGATGGCCAAGCAGGCATCAATTTTTGCTGATGAGACAAAGTCTCTTAGTGCATTGGCACTGCCGGTGGCTCCAGTTAGCCTACGCAGTGGCCTCCACGGTATGCACTAGCCAGCGTATTGGTAGGTGTGCTAGGTACCAACTGATGAGCCCACCCTAGCACACGAGGGCGAAACGCTGGCAACCAAGAATGAGTTAGCTGGAAAATTTATAATGTCCAATAACGGACCATTTATATTGGTATTATAAATTTACTCATTCAGGACAAATATTTCAGATTCCCTATGGGAATCAACATCTATATCATCTGATGGCCAAGCAGGCATCAATTTTTGCTGATGAGACAAAGTCTCTTAGTGCATTGGCACTGCCGGTGGCTCCAGTTAGCCTACGCAGTGGCCTCCACGGTATGCACTAGCCAGCGTATTGGTAGGTGTGCTAGGTACCAACTGATGAGCCCACCCTAGCACACGAGGGCGAAACGCTGGCAACCAAGAATGAGTTAGCTGGAAAATTTATAATGTCCAATAACGGACCATTTATATTGGTATTATAAATTTACTCATTCAGGACAAATATTTCAGATTCCCTATGGGAATCAACATCTATATCATCTGATGGCCAAGCAGGCATCAATTTTTGCTGATGAGACAAAGTCTCTTAGTGCATTGGCACTGCCGGTGGCTCCAGTTAGCCTACGCAGTGGCCTCCACGGTATGCACTAGCCAGCGTATTGGTAGGTGTGCTAGGTACCAACTGATGAGCCCACCCTAGCACACGAGGGCGAAACGCTGGCAACCAAGAATGAGTTAGCTGGAAAATTTATAATGTCCAATAACGGACCATTTATATTGGTATTATAAATTTACTCATTCAGGACAAATATTTCAGATTCCCTATGGGAATCAACATCTATATCATCTGATGGCCAAGCAGGCATCAATTTTTGCTGATGAGACAAAGTCTCTTAGTGCATTGGCACTGCCGGTGGCTCCAGTTAGCCTACGCAGTGGCCTCCACGGTATGCACTAGCCAGCGTATTGGTAGGTGTGCTAGGTACCAACTGATGAGCCCACCCTAGCACACGAGGGCGAAACGCTGGCAACCAAGAATGAGTTAGCTGGAAAATTTATAATGTCCAATAACGGACCATTTATATTGGTATTATAAATTTACTCATTCAGGACAAATATTACAGATTCCCTATGGGAATCAACATCTATATCATCTGATGGCCAAGCAGGCATCAATTTTTGCTGATGAGACAAAGTCTCTTAGTGCATTGGCA
Source organism: Anabrus simplex (assembly GCF_040414725.1). Taxonomy (NCBI): domain Eukaryota; kingdom Metazoa; phylum Arthropoda; class Insecta; order Orthoptera; family Tettigoniidae; genus Anabrus; species Anabrus simplex. The sequence continues at coordinate 56,441,175 of NC_090269.1, read as the reverse complement.
CTGCCGGTGGCTCCAGTTAGCCTACGCAGTGGCCTCCACGGTATGCACTAGCCAGCGTATTGGTAGGTGTGCTAGGTACCAACTGATGAGCCCACCCTAGCACACGAGGGCGAAACGCTGGCAACCAAGAATGAGTTAGCTGGAAAATTTAAAAAAAAAAAAAAAAAAAAAAAAATGTATAATGTCCAATAACGGACCATTTATATTGGTATTATAAATTTACTCATTCAGGACAAATATTTCAGATTCCCTATGGGAATCAACATCTATATCATCTGATGGCCAAGCAGGCATCAATTTTTGCTGATGAGACAAAGTCTCTTAGTGCATTGGCACTGCCGGTGGCTCCAGTTAGCCTACGCAGTGGCCTCCACGGTATGCACTAGCCAGCGTATTGGTAGGTGTGCTAGGTACCAACTGATGAGCCCATCCTAGCACACGAGGGCGAAACGCTGGCAACCAAGAATGAGTTAGCTGGAAAATTTATAATGTCCAATAACGGACCATTTATATTGGTATTATAAATTTACTCATTCAGGACAAATATTTCAGATTCCCTATGGGAATCAACATCTATATCATCTGATGGCCAAGCAGGCATCAATTTTTGCTGATGAGACAAAGTCTCTTAGTGCATTGGCACTGCCGGTGGCTCCAGTTAGCCTACGCAGTGGCCTCCACGGTATGCACTAGCCAGCGTATTGGTAGGTGTGCTAGGTACCAACTGATGAGCCCACCCTAGCACACGAGGGCGAAACGCTGGCAACCAAGAATGAGTTAGCTGGAAAATTTATAATGTCCAATAACGGACCATTTATATTGGTATTATAAATTTACTCATTCAGGACAAATATTTCAGATTCCCTATGGGAATCAACATCTATATCAGACCTATCTGTGTCGGTGCAATGTAAAGCAAATAGAAAAAAAATATTCCAGTGCGTCCTGATCAATGTTTCTAATTTCCTGTAATCCCATAATGAGAATCTTGTGCTGGTCCATTATGTCAGTTATCACTTTTAGTTTGCCAATTTGTAGAAATAAATTTACATTGTGTGTTGTAAAATATGACATGGTTTTGTTTAAATTACTGACTTAGGTTCAGTAGTCTTGTCTGTATGTGGGCATTTCAATGCCTCCGACTGCATTGTATCTTCCCGGTGACAGCCCACCGTATTAGAGTATTGCCTTCTGTGACCATTTGGTTCAGACGATGGAATATTCCTTTGAAGACTTTCAATAGTTGATTGTCGAGGTATCACCTGTAGTGGGACTAGGCCCCAAGTTACAACTCTGGATGTGATCCAGTGAGGTGATAATGATTTACAAGTTGGTGATTAATGAAGTTGTGAGAAAATTACAGCTAAGGTATTGAGCCTTAGAGGTTACCTCAAGATGTTCTCTGGCTATCATTTTATGGCATTGTGCCAACCCTTCTCCTTTCTCGGGGGTTGGGACCGGCAACGGTAACTACTGGGCTACTCACTCCACCCAGTGGGTACTGCAGGCAGAGTTACATAATCTTATTAATAGCAAACACACAAATAAACTGACAAGGAATACAGTTTCTCCCATTTATTTGAATTGCGTTATGATTAATACACATTGCACCACGTTATTGCATTATGTTGGTATAATATATAGACTTGTGTGCTCATAAATAAAATTCAGTTCAAATTTTTACAGTGAAAGTAGACTCCTTTCATCTCAGGTTGAGCTGAAAGCTTATCTATTTTTATTTTTTCTTGAACTTTGCATTGTCTTGCTGGAGTTTTGGTAATTGCTCTCGACTCAATTATGACTTTGCTCCAGTTACTAATGAGAATTTTTTGCCTTTTAACTAAATTTTTATCCATTTTTGATATGCAGGCACCGAGTATGAATGGCTTAGTTCTTTACTATGTCAACAGTACCTACATGGTGTGTCTAAAGATTCTGGTGAATGCTATCATGAAACAACCAACAAATCAGAAGATACAAAGAAATTTCCTTCATTGACCTTCAAAATAATCCCCTTTTGCTACAACATACATTTGGCAACATTCATACAGCTTCTGGAAACCGTCAATAAAGGCCTCTTTAGGAATATATTGCAGAACAGCTGCCATACAATCTTAGACAGCTGCCACGTCGGAGATCAACAATGTTTTGACCTTGGACTTTCACAGGAGAGACTTTTTTTTAGTCACGAGAACTCCGTGAACACCATCCCATTGGATTCCAGATCAAACTGGTTGCACTAGGTCTCATCCACCAATCAATCGATCAATCAGTCGGGCACCGCTGATCTGCATTTAGGGCAGTCGCACAGATGGTGGATTCCTTATCAGTCTTTTATTTGGTCTGTTATTTAAAAATTTCACAGAAATTGGAAATTTATTGAATATCTACCTTAAATTATTCCCCTTCCTATAAATGAATATTTTCCCCAATTTGTCCTCGTGAATTCCAACTTATCTTCATACTGTGATCTTGCCTACTCTTAAAAACACCACTCAACCTTATTCGTCTCCTGATGTCATTACAAGCCACCTTTCCATTGACAGCTCGGAACATACTGCTTAGTCAAGCAGCTTGTCTCCTTACTTCCAAGTCTTCCCAGCCCAAGTTTGCAACATTTTCATATTACTGGATTTCTCTAAACTTTAACAACCGGCACCTCAAACGGATGCCTAGAAATGAGTGGTATGGGAAGAGGAGAAAGTATAGTGGTCAGTTTTATTTCTGCAGTGTTTATTTGTTTCAAGTTTGCTGCTCAAGTAGTAGCGCAGTATGAAAAAAGACAACAAGATATCACAACGCAGCGTGTCACTCCATGCGTACCTGACAAGCAACTATCAGCAGCATTCTCAGGTTTTCATTGGATACCACACAGCGCTTACTGGTGCAACTTGAGTCAAAGAATATTTCTCGCTAGTCTACTGAAGTTGTTGTTAGTGTGACATAAGGCAAAGAACATCAAAGCTGCGCTGCATGTTCACGTTTAGAGAAGTCCAGTAATACACTACTCATTTGTCAGAAATCAACTATAATAAATCGTGCTGCTTTTCTTTAGATTTTTTCCAATTTTCAAAAAAAGTAATTCTGGTGTGAGTTCCATACACTGGAACCATGCTCTAACTGTGGTCTTACCAGTGACTTGTATGTTCTCTACTTTTACTACAACCCCTAAATACCCTCATAAGCATATGAACAGATCTGTAACCTTTATTTACAATCCTGTTTATGTGATTACCCTAATAAAGATCTTTCCTTATATTATTAACACATAGGTACTTACAGCAATCCCCAGAAGTAACTTTCACCCCATCAACACAATGATTAAAATTGAGAGGACTTTTCCCTTGGTGAAACACACAAACTGACTTTTCACCCTGTTTACCATCATACTATCCATTGTCTGCTGTCCATCTCACAACACTGTCTTTTTGGTGATTCTCAGGTTGATAAGCATAGTTGATATGATGCGTAATAGCAGACAGTTACCAGAGGCAGTCAAAGTCCACATTGTCCTCATCTAATTTGAAATCATTAAGCTCAGAAAATTCCCTTGGAATTGTTTTCTTCTTTCTTAGAATTTATAGTTATCATTTCAAAATATAGCCTACAATAGGGAAAAGCATAAATTGGATGAAGCCCCCCCCCCCCTTTTTTTTATTTTTTTTTTTAATACTAAACATGGTAAATCGTTGGTTCTGGAACCTTTTTTAAAAATCTTAGGCAGGTATGATTTACTGTGCTTTTATAACTTTATTTTCATAGAAATCATTGCAAGAATATTTTGAAATTAAACAAACCTTTCCAAAAAATAGATCCATGATATATCATATTTACTAGTGTATCCACGTATATTTTCCCTCCGTATTGCATCTTGAGATAATATGGAACATGTTATAGGTGATAATATAGTTTTGGCTGATCATATTGGTAAACATATTCAACTGTTAAATAATTAGTATTATACCGGAGAATGTACATTGTCAAATACCACATACGCAAACTTTTCACTTTTCTTCCCAAGACATTAGAATATTCAGTTTATCAAAAGCAGACTTCAACTCGACTCCTAATATTAAATTTTGACAATAAACTCATCTCACACTTGTGCTTTCATTCATGTGCAACAGTGTGATTTGCATCAATGTGGAAGCATTTTCATCCACTTCGTAGTATTTTGATGAAGGCTAAATACAGCAGTCACATTGCATTTCACTTTTCCTTCCAATTCCTTTCTATACACAGTTGTTTCTGTAATATCAAAATAATGAGAAATTATAAGATTTTGGCATTTAAATTACTATATTCAGCTTGACAGATTTAATGTTATTTTTCTACATACTTTACTATTGCTCCATTCATAGCTATAACAAGCAGTGCTTATTCTTACTGTGCAGATGGATCTGTCAGGAATAGCAAATTTTAAAACTGTATGTTATGACCTTGTCGTTGAGATCACAAAGCTGAAAGCGCTTGCTTTTGTGGGCAAAGCAGAATTGCTTAGTGCTTCTGTGTCACACTCATCGCTGATATTACAAAATGTTATCATATAATTTTGTGGTAAGACATCACTGTAAATAACACATTACATAAGCAATATAATATTTTATTGTGCTTTTTCACTAAATGCTCATCACCAAGGGAAGATGTGTGGAATAATGAGTGATAGCCTCTCCACCACACTTCCTGACAGTCTTATTACTACAAATTAACTAGATGTTTGAATGAGTAATAAATTTAAGTGGTCAATTATCTCATTTAGTTTTCTTGTCTTATTTGTGCCTTAAAATTTTAAGTGTTGCAGAAAAATATACTAGAGAGTGTAGGCCGTAAGAGTAAATTTTGTTCGGAAGTATAAGATTTTGGCATCTTACATCTGTACTCAGCTTGCTAAGTACTCATTTGCTTTCATCAGCAACTACTTCATTATATTTTATAGCACTCTAGAAGTTTACATGTACAAGTAAAAGATTTTTGAAGTAAAAAAATAATAATAATTTTTTTAAAAATTATTTACTGTAGCAGGAAAATTAGAAATTGGAATGAAATTGAGAGATTCAGGAACTTCTCAGTGGCAAAATTATTAAATTGTTTTCAATGCTCTGTGGTTTGTGACTGACAAAATGATATGAAAAAAAATGACAAAATAGAATATATTCTTATGAAGAAGTATTGCAGACTTAAAGACAACAACAAGCTTTGTATATTCAAGTGCTTCTGTAATTATACAGGAGCACTAGTATACCCTAGCAAGTATGGTATACTATATCTTCTTCATTACCTTTATCTGGTCAGAATTTAATAGCAGTGTGTGAACACTTTTTTTAGAAATGTGTGTATGTTGTGGTATTTATTAGATTATATTTTATATCAGTATGCTGAAACTTTTATTCCCGAAAGAATTTACTTGCATATTTTAGCACTGTCTGCATAATGTCACTAATAGTTCACATTCGTGTAATATTATTTAAATAGAAATTTTGATTGCAAGAAACTTTTGTTGGCACACCTGTTTCAGGGACCAATGTACACACACGTCGCCAGAACCTATCGTGTGTATCAACATTACAACCTAGCTCAGCACATCATACCAGTGGTACATCGGGATAATTAGGATGTGAAAGAGTCTTGATTAAAACCTCATATCATCATTTCTGAAGTGGAACCATTTATATCACCATTGTGTAATATGAAACAGACTTCACTGATCATTTTTTTAGTGTATGTATTTATTCTTTTGGAGTCTTGAACAAGTTAAGCCAGATTCACTTGTTACAAAATCATTGTCTCTTGTCAGCTGCTGCTCTATACATACTTCACTCAGGTCCTCTTTTTGGTGTATAAAGCAGTTACTTAGTTACTTGACTGTTAGGTATAACAGATCAGTAATATGTTCCTGGATGAGAGACTCTGTGTCACAGTATCTTTGTAAATCACACCATTTGCTGAGTACTAATACCTTTCAACAGATATTTCTTCCTCAAATGAGCAAAATAAATTGAATGTTCTATATGAGGTTGTTTAACTTTTGGATTATACTATGCTGCTGACGGTTCCACCGGGCTTTTTGTAAACTTATTTACTTATGTATTGTCATATTAATATAGAGATATCAGTGAGTAGGGTCATTGGCTTCCTTTCATATTCCTTCTTTATCACTTGTTCAAAAAGCAAACTACATTGGTTTAATACCTTTTAATAGGCTTGTGTGTACAATGCCACTGATATCAATCATCATTTTATTAGATAAATAAAAAATAAATTTAGAATGAAATTCACACACAGATGCATTAAAAACCACATGGGTAATTTCTTGGATGTAGTAGACATCAAGTGTTCTGTTTAACTAAACATAGTTTTACAGAATAAATTGTTGGACATGATAATGTTTTGGGTTTTTGCCATGTCAAAGGAAACAAAGAGACCTCTTTTCTTAGACTATAAATTACTTAGAAATATTCATTATGACTTTGGATACAATTTGAAGAGATCTCTTTGTTTCCTTTGATACAGTAAAAACCAAAAAGGTTATCATGTCTGTCAGTACAGACCATGAAAACATCATTTTACAGAATAAATTGTGTTTACAAGAGCCACTGCAACTTGCTTATTCAAACATTGGTGTGCTAAACTGCTGACTATTTCTGGAATATCATCTCCTTCAGCAATTACAGACATGTGAGATGCTTCCCACTATTACTATGCTTGATTATGGTAATACAGTAACTTTGTTTTGCAGTAGTGGATTGTGGAAGTGGCAGGGAACATACAAGTTTTAATGATTGCTTGACTGTGAGTTGAAACGCTCAGCTGTAGAATGGGTCTTGAAATCATTTATGTTGAAATTGGATGGTATTGGAACTTTCAGAGTCAAGTTAGAGTTAATCACAAAATACGGTAGTGTTCTAATTCAAAACAGGAAAATCCACTTTTGAAAGCCGAGAGTAATTGTTGGCTGTTATGTTACTTGCATTGGTGCCTCTCATGGCCTCGTTAAATAACAGTGTTTGTGGTCGGAGAGGAAAAATGAAAACTAAAAATCAAGACAGCCTTGAAAGAGATTGGTCAGCCAGATAAACCTGGTCGAGGAAGAAAAAGGGGCAACTGAACTTCATTTACAAATCAAGAAAATGTGCCTTTTAACAGGCATAAGTAACAGTTTTGCCTTTGCTGGCAGGACCTAGTGTTACAGTGCACTATGTCTTCTGGTATGGGCTAGAGTAATTTTGTTACTTTCATTGATCTGTCTCTGTCTTATACTTGAAAGTGACTGAGGTATGAGCGATGCCAGTAATGCCGTTCCTTCTGCAGCCAGTCCTTGCTATGAATGGTGTGAAAATATTGCTCATAGGGTCAGTTGGTGCATGCATTTCAGTGGGCTTGGCAGGCTGATATGTAATAGCAACTTCTGGCTCGGTGAGGAAAGCAACGGGTAACTACCTCACTCCTCATTTCCCTAGTACGCCTCTTCAGTGATGCCTAGGCCATCTATGACAGCTGACGGCGGAGCTGTTGAGGATCCAACCAGCCTTAGGGCTGAAGACTGAACATACACAAGTAATACTTCCTGTAATGTACTTAGAACATTGGAAACTTAAGTATTTTGATGATGTGATATTTAACTCCTTTGCATATCAAATCTCTTTTATGCATATTATATATTACAAGACAGATAAATCTCTTGAATTTTCTACTTCATAAAACAGACTATAAATGACTTCGAAATATTCATTATGACTTTGGATACAATTTGCGTACCGGTAGCTTCCTTGGTAAATGAGCACTTTTGAAACTTGATAGAGTTGGCTTGATTTCCCCGACCAGGAACCAAAAAGGAATGCAGTCAACGTGGTAATGTCCATGATGCTGAAAAGGAGACTTTTGAAATTTACTACTATTCATTTTGTTATTAAATATTGTATCACTTTTGGTTTGCAATTTCTGCTGCTTATAAGGTAACTTATACCTTTCTGCAACCTTTTGCATCTAAATTCTAACACGCAGCACAGATGTTCGCACAGTTTTCTTCACTTTCAGAGTGAAGCCACGTGGAAACAATTCATATTAACCCAGGTTATCCTAACGTCCTGTGAAAAGGACGAGTGACATTCATAATAATCTTGAGACATATTTCCCGAGTTTTGGCAGCATTTGATGTTTAAATGTAGAAAGTATGTTTGCTTCAACAACATAACTGTCATTGGCAATGTCATGTGTGCTGCTTGAGGAAAACTGCTGTGAATTTCATTGTAAAAAAACAATTCACGATTATCTGGGTGCATGACCTTGCACTGTTACCAATTAGATCTGTTGTACTTCCCACATAGGGAGAGGGCAAAATCTGGTGTCAGCATATAGCCTACTCCTGTCAAATGACACCAGAGGGTCTGTTCAAGGCTTAATATCTCCATCCGACAGACAAATGAGCATCAACAGTGGCATATACCTTTGCTACATATGAGCACTGCGGAGAGATTTGGAATTGAAATCAGACTTCAGGCACACAGTCTATTGATTAAGAATTGCATACCATCACCTCTCGTAACCTGCCAGTCAAAATTCTGATGGTGGTTTTTTTCTCCACCAACGGGACTCAAGCCGGCTAACCTCTGTGTTACACCCTAGAGACTTGACATCTTAACAATCGTGCCCACCGTAGTTGTTGATCGTTTTACTCGCAGATTGTGTAGCTGTAAATTTACATCCAGGGGTGACGAGTTTGAATCCCAATGTCTGCAACCCTTAAGATAATTTTCTGTTCTGAGGCTGTATCTTGAAAATGTGACCCTGACCCGTACCTTCCGAGTTCTAATCTTTTCCTACAATATGGTTGTTGTAAACCTTCATAATAATACATGGCACAAATATAATTATAATTTTCGATGACTTCTTCAGCTTAATAATCAATGTAGTTATCTTAAGGAGGTGGTGGACTTTGCAGGGATACTTGAACATTAGAAACTGCCTAAAATAATGCTAAAAATTGCTAATTATTTCCAATTAAGTTTGCTGGTAATCTTAAGTTCCTCTCTTAGTTTTTGGTTAGTGTTTTTCTGAGAATGTGGCGTATTGGATGGCTTTGCTCCTACACTACTGTACATGTATATAACAGGAAAATGTTACATTTTATTTTGAAAGAAAAATTATAATTTCATACTAACGTTTTTTAAGTACATAAAATATCAATGCTGACCATTAAAAAAAAAAAGACACTGACATAACTAGCTACAGGAAACTTGGACTTGCTTTTCCCATAAAACAATTGTTACAGTCACCAGAATAGGAAATAATGTAGCTCAGTTAACAGACACAAAGTGAATCAAAAAGTAAGAGCAGCAATATCACAAGATAAAATTGAGACAAAACTTCTTACGTAAACAATGATTTATTTAGCATAATGATGAATACAATATGTACAACCAACTCAAGTTCACAACTGAAGTTCCATATCGAAGTTGGAGAGGGAGGGAAGAGCTTCACTTGAAACATGGTGGAAGTCCTCTTTAGAGGTTCTGTAAACACATAAGTACATTAAGGAATCAATTTATAAAGAACTTTTGTTAATGTAAAAAGTGATTGTTTTAAGTGTTGCAATGGCAGGGGGTCGGGGGGACGGCATTAATAATAATAATAATAATAATAATAATAATAATAATAATAATAATAATAATAAACACATTTTAAATGCCCAGGTGTCCATTTAAATACAATTTATGGGGGGGGATGTAAAATGAAAATCCACAATTTCAACCGGTTCAGAAATGGAATGAATGATGTCCCCATCTAATGGCGAGGATAGGAATTGTGCCAGCTGCCGAAGCCTGTCACACTCCCCTGGTGCAATGCTTAATGACTGACAGATTAAATGATATTGGAATGAAAGGTGACAGGGGAAACCAGAATACCCTGTTTCACCTCCACTTTGTCCAGCACAAATCTTATATAGAGTGACCAGGTAACCATGGAACTTAGCGGTGAGAGGCCAGCGTGCTGATAAAGGTCAACTGACAGAGGAGAATATCACCATAACTGATTACTGTGAAATGAAATCACAGTGCTATAGAAGTGTGATTCACTACTTATGGCAAACTTCATAAATACACATAAATTTGATCCACAAGTCGTACCTGATAAGAAGTAAAACAAGATTGACGCCCTTGTTAGCTCATCATTGTTGCAATTTGATCAGAAGTGTTCAATTTTAAACACCGTATTTACGCGAAAAATCCCCGCACCCTAACTTTAGGAAGGCTGATTTTGAAAAAAAAAAATTATAACATTGACTCGAATAAAACCCGCACCGCAATTTCATGCCTCAATTTTAAAAAAAATATATATATATATATGCGGGTATTATTTGCGTAAATATGGTAATTCAATATCACCTACTCTTATTTATCCACTCCAGGTTACTCTCATAAACAAGATTCCTCAAGCATATTTGATACACTTGAATAAAATATTAAAGAGTGGAGCTTAAGAAATATTACAACTACCAGCAGACATTCCAGATCACATGGTTTATACCAAAAGGAAGTATTAAGGTCTTGGTTTGTTTCACACTTCTTGAGAAGCCAAACTGCAGCATATTAACATTTGTAATCATGGCTACATGAATGCAACTAGAAATTTGGAACAAGAATATATTACTTGTTTGCAAGATCTAAGTGTAGAGATGACTGATCAAGCAATTTTAAAAAGTAACAATCTTCCCAATGTAGCAAAGGTCTGGCAGATACTACAAGACAGAGAAGTTCAGTCACGGATGAAGCTGCCACACAAAGGAAAGGGTGTTGGGCTGTTCCAGGAATACATGCCAGGGAACAACTGAATAAGACATCACTGAGGTTTATCCTGTGCGGAATGAAGAAAGACCATCATTGAATATTTGCACCGTTTCTTCAGTGCCGGAAAGGTCCCAGGACAGCACCATCTGTAGCCATTACAACAGAGGGCGTGAAACCCTTGCCCATGTCGTGGATGCCTGTCCTCACAGCGAGGTATTGAGATATTCCTGCCATCATTCTATACAGTACATGATAGCGAACTCTCTGAGAGATCACTGTTTCACAGTACACAAAGAGGTTTGTGGCCTGACTAGTGATGGGAGTAACAGGTGTATTAACACAATAGTCTTTCAACCAACTAGCAAGCAAAGACTAATCTTTGATCCCATAATACACTTCGAGTTGCACATTGACCAGCCTGAAGAGGTGGATGCCGAGAAGTCGGCGATTTACCAGCCAACCATAAACTATTACCTATAAAAGCAAATATCATCCAGACATCATCTCCATCCATGGACTCATGATTGGTGCTCGAAGCACAACCCTTAAATTTCTCATACAGCTATGGGATTCTCTTGGTCTCAACCGGACACAACTTCATGACATCACTATCGCTGCAATGTGAAGTTCAATATCCATACTCTACAATCATTTATATTGCATTTGATGAACTATACATCATACTATATTTCGTAATTTATTTCTGAACCTCGTGTTTTGTGTTCTCTTTTCTATGTGAAACATACTGACAAATTCACCAATGTCTTTCATGACATGCAATATTTGCCCTTGTGGCAAGCCCCCTCATGGGAGAAGTTGTATAAATTAATTAATTGATATAATTGTATTGTAACATTTTGTGGTCAACATAGGACCACTCCAGTTAATAATAATAGAGCAATAGAAAACCAATTGTAACAATCAGAATTTTTAAGACACAATGGATTTCTGCCAATACCAGCTGAACTGCGGCACAAAGATACTTGTACTAGCTTCTTTAACTGCAGTCGTGGTTTCTTCGGTCATTTCTCATGCTAGGAGATTTTAGGTGTACATCACTTCTAGGGAACACCCTAATCTTTTAAATTACTCTCTCATGATTTGTCGTTGCATGTTTGATTTTGGAGCAAAGTTTTACGACTGTATGCTCTTGTTGATGCCAACCCTCGCTGGAATCTAAAAGCTGGTTGTAATCTGCTGACCTGACACCCTCCCAAGAGGGGGCTCCTCTGCTTCAAGCCATTGGTCCTCTCAGGGTGTCAGGTTATTTCCCAATGCTTGGCCTTAATTTGCTGGCTGTATGATCTACTCCATCACTGTAGCACAGGGTCACCTGACCAGACATGGGTGGTAGTTTTAACAGGCTGCTATGATTTTTATTCATTCTCATTTGCTGCATCTTTCCCTCCCCAACATATTTTTCATCGGAGGTCCTTCAGTTAATCTTTTAGCGGGGTTTGCGACCTTGATTTTAGTTCTAATTAAATTTAATTAACACATGGAAAACTTCTGCATTGTTGAGGTAATCAATTTTAAACGGAATATTTTTTAAATATTTATATATGAAATTTTATCTTTGCTTATATTTTGTTGAATAATTCAGGATTCTTGGTACAGATGATATGCTTGATTTATTGGTATACAAGACAATCTCATTATTTCAGTTTTATGTCATTTTGTTAAAATGTTAATATTATACTGTAAATCAGAACTAAAACACAACAGTACATGATTGTTTATAAAATATGTAAATTCCTTTGTATTAATGATTCTCCTTTCCAATAAAAGAATTGTAGATATTTATTTATAACAACTTGTATAGTTCTGGACTTGTTTAGGCATATTTGTTTCAAAGAAGTCGTAAAGGATCTCTCCACCCCCACCCTGGCTGTCTTGACATATAATGGCAATGAACAAAAACACCAGTTGCTGTCGACCCTCATTAGTGAGGTGTGCAAGTGTATCAGTATCATTTCAGAGTTTAAAATTTAGTTGCTGTGTAGATGTGAAGTCATAAATACTTTGTGTGGCCATGCAATTTTGAAACATAGTAATTGCAGGAGTATTTAGTAAATAACGGCAATTACAGTATATACAATGCATATATAACCTTCTAAGAAAACCGTGGCAACTTTTGTAAATTTTGCATTTTTGACACATGTTGAGGGACATGGTTTCTTGTGAAAGTCAATAAGGATAGGCAACCTGGGGGATGAGATGACTTTGTCTTAACATGTCTGGGACTATATACTGCACGTTTTATGTTGCTATTTTGATGTTTAGTAGATGAGGTACTCTGTTGCATACTTTTTGGTTTTCATCATAATGTAGATTGATATAGATGACATATATGTAAAATAAGATTGAAGCAAGAAAAAAGTCCCAGAAATGTTTTTGCTTTTGTAAATCTCTAATACTTTCACAGTCTGTACATCTCATGTTAAAGTATATTTTTACCAAGCTTGAGCATACAATTAAGTTTTAGAAAGCATATGACTCTTAGTTAAGGCAAAATATGCAGTGCTTTGAAAAGAAATGTTTGCAAAGCAGTTCCCTATTAAAAATATCCTTTTGTTCTTAGTTGTTGGTTTTCTTGAAACACTAGAAAATTATACATATTAAACTGATTTAGATTGAAATATAATAGCATACTGGGATGTCTCCTTGGGAAGACTAAAAATTAAAATACTTTTCTTTTTTCGTTAGTAAACAATGAATTATTCCACTGTTGTTTATTCATTTTATGCCAGCAATTTTCGTCATTGTATGTTAAAGAGAATTTGCATGCATTCATTTAAGCAAAACTGTTCTCATTGTTTTTTCCTGTAACCGTTCCTCATATTAAATTACTTTTCTGAATGTCAGGTTAGATGAGAGATATATGTGGATATAGTATATTAGCACTTTTAAAATGAGTGGTATCCAGTATACTCAGCAGCACTTGACAGTTGACAGTAAAATGAATGTAATGTTGAAACTGAGTGTGTATGAAATATTTATTGATATTTAAGCTGAACACAAATTAGTTGTATAATTTGTGATAAGATTGTCATTTATACATGTGTAAATTTTAGCCTTGGTATATGTTTGATGAGAGCAACATTTTTGTTGTTGTTTTAGATGGGTTTTTCTACAGTGTAGGGAAAATAACAGTATCAGAAAGACAAGGTAGGATACATATTGTCCAAATGAACTGCTGAAATTGTTAAATGAATTTTTAATTTGATCACTTGTCATCAGATGTCATTATAACTATTGCCATTTCTAAAAAATATTGGTCTCTGACATTCGTTTCTACCTATAATTTGTGCACATTTTTTAAGTGGTATTGTTTCATTTTTCTTTTCTTCTGTTTTGTTTTTAACCCAAAGATATGATAAATTAAAAATATTTCTTTGTAAATTCAGAAGTTCATAAAATCTACAAGATTGTCAAGTCTTTCTAATACTAAGGATTATCAGTAACAGTAGGAGAAAGCATCTCTTCCCATCTACTTAATATATGAAGCTTACATTAATTTAAAAGGTTTCTTTAGTACTGTTTGTTGAAGCATTTAGAACAGTTGGAAAGTGTGTTCCTTAATTAATGAATTAATCTGAAATAAAGACATACAAATTGCTGCAACTTGTGTACTTTGGTAGTATGTAGGACCTCTGTCTGTTAGCACTCAGCTACTCAGGCTAGTGCAATGGATGATCAGTAAATTCACACCACCATCTTCACATATTGGATGAACAATGCATTTTGTCCATACATAGACACAGGTTACTTTCTCTATGCCCTCAGCTCATAAGTATGGAATGACTACATCCATCTCCTCCCTTGACATATCATTCAGAATCATCACCATTTCCCCACCATCTCTGCAGCTAAGTGCCTTGGGATTGACTAGTGCAGTTATATCCTATCTGGCAGTGGGACTACATACATGCTGGTACACAAACTATAATGAGCTGGATGTCTTTGTCTCCACAATATGAAGTAAGAAAGCTTATTTTCTGACTTGCTTACATGTATTCTTTTTTAGTGATTGGTATTCACTGATTCATTGTATTTTGACAGCCTGAACTTCATATACAGTGGCTAGAAATCTGGAAAAGATCTTGATCTGTTTTTCTTCCTGTATCTTTGTACTGTGATAAATATTCAAAATACCCAGACCAAGATCTCATCCATATTGTAACTGTTAGGCTGTGGAGATTCCTAATGACAACTAATTATTGTCTTTTAAAATGCTTTTATTTTTTTAACTTCTTATAATACATTTTTTCCTCTATAATCTACATGCTCGGTTTTAATTGACAGGTTTTCTTAAAAAGAAGTCTTTGTTAGTATCTAGATGAAAGAAAGAACTGAAATGATATCAGAAAAATTATGACTTTCCAGTACTCACATTTATACTTCTGCCACAGTTAATGATGTCATAATTAATGTTACATTGGAACTGACTATATTACATGCATTAAATGTATGACAAAGAATTGTATGTATTACACAAACTCTTGCTAATGCATTCCAAACAAAACTAAATGCCAGCATGCATTTTAAGGACAATAAGGTGTCATTGGGTATATACAGATGTTGGCGAGTAATAAAATTGTTATGAACCATTTCAAAAGATATTGATAATAATGAAGCTTATTGCCTGTTTCTGTTTCCATTTCCATAGAACATATTTAATGCTCTGTTGCATAGAGATAATATGTAAAAGTTCTAAATGGTGTCAGTGTAAAAAAACATAATCTCGGGGACAAATAAAGACATTACATGTGGATCAATCCATCAGGTTGCTCAGATTATTTGCTGCACATAGAAATCCTTTGTCTTGTTTTGGTATTGTATGCTAATGAAGGTGGAGGGCAATTGCATGAATCAATTATTTGGTTAGTTATTAGTGGCATGCTTGTGGCCTGTGTAGTAAGCAAGGAAAAATTGGTTTTTAATCTTAAATATGTATACAATGGCAATATGCATTGTAATACTGATTAAATTACTTATTTCATATATTACTTCCTCTTAACCCCCTGTGGGTGGGGGATGCAGATGAAGAATACACCCACAGTATCCCCTGCCTGTCGTACAAGGCGACTAAACGGGGCAACCAAGGGATGATTGTATTAGAACCATGAAACTACTTGTGATTAGTACTATCACGCGGGGAACACAATGGGTCGCCTTTACTTGCGAGTAGTACCACTATATTAGGTACACAGTAGGTTTGTGATTAGTAGCAACAGAGGGTGAATCAGTATGGGTAGATGAGCTGCTCGACTGAGTTGTATGTTCTGAGCTGACAGTGGAGAGATGGCATGGAATGACAGTAGACGAATAAGTTTGAGTGGTGTCTTTAAAAGTAGGAAAGATCACAATATGAAGATAAAGTTGGAATTCAAGAGTACAAATTGGGGCAAATATTCGTATATAGGAAGGGGAGTTAAGGATTGGAATAACTTACCAAGGGAGATGTTCAGTAAATTTCCAATTTCTTTGAAATCATTCAAGAAAAGGCTAAAAAAACAACAGATAGGAAATCTGCTACCTGAGCGACTGCCCTAAATGCAGATCAGTAGTGACTGATTATCCGTGATTTGTACCATTGTGAGAAACACCACGGGTCTGGGCGTTGCCTGTGATTAGTACCCACTATGTGAGGAACACCATGGGAATACAGCGCCCGTGATTAGTACACCTGGGTGAGGAACACCATGGGTTTGCATTGCCTATGAGTGGCACCATTATGTGAGAAACACCATAGGTATGCCTTCCCTGTGCGACGTACAATATTGTGAGTAGTATCATAATGTGTGGAACACCTGAGTCTACGCTACTTTTGATTAGTACTGCAACATGACAAATACCATGGTTCTGCTTTACTACCAATAAGTACCATTATGAGGGGCCGTTGACCTGGATTTTGGACCCCTTTAGTCAACAAGCACCCTCGATTTACGATTGTGCTTTAGAAGCAGTCTCTTGGTCAGTAATACTATTGTTTATGATAGTTTCTGGGAAGGTGGGGCATTGTGGGTCGATTGTTTTAAATTCATAAACATCCATTCATTCTTCATCATTACATTTTTTATTCTGTTTAGTGGATGATTTTGAACTTTTAAATTGTCATTACATTGAGTCTCATTTGGTACTATTAGGGGTCGATAACCTATAAGTTAGGCCCCTTTAAACAACAAGCATCATCATCATCAACTTCCTCTTAAAACAAAAATCACCACCATCCTAATTCATAATATAATAAATCTTAAGTGACTCTGAAATAACTTTGCATGTGACAAGTTACAGCATGCATTCTCTTCATATTTTAGTCTCGTAAACCATAGGGCAGCGCACGATCACTAATGGATATGCTTGGATTAGTCTTTCTTTCTTTCTTGCGAACCGGCCAAACTTAGGACCATGCCAATGCTACTTCACTTCCTTCTAATCATCCCTTCTTCCTTCCTCTTTCTCCACAGTGCCTTCATTCTTTCAGAATGTTGCGCTCTTTTCTCTTCAGTCCATCTTCCCCCTCTGCGCTCTTTCTTTTCTTCAACCAGAACTTTTATGTTGGAAAGTCTTTTCCTGAATTGGTCTTTATGACGACATTCTTCATCTGCAATTCTTCCTTCATCTGCTTGGCATATCCCCCCTGGCTCTTCAAGTAGTATATTTTATTAAAAATGTGTTTATTTAACCTTGCTGGATCCATTCTGACCCTGTGTCCATAGAATCACAGCCGTCTTTTCCTTATTGTTGTTTCCAGGTCTTCTGTTCTTTTGTATATCTCCTTATTTGATCTTAATCTGTAGTTTCCCTCTACCATCCTTGGGCCGTAAATCCTCCTCAACATTCTCCTTTCAATTGTTAGTAGTTTTTCCAGGTTCGTTAGTGTTGCTGTTTCCCCCCCATACAGAATCACTGGTTTTACCACAGCATCATAATGTCTTAGTTTCGCATTGACGGAAAGATTCTTTTTGTTGTAAATGGCTTTGGTGGCAATGTTTAGCCTTTCCAACTTAAGTCTGCTATTTCTGACTATTGCTCTGTGGGTATCATTCATTTATTTTGAATTGGCTTGCATGCTTTACTTAAAATTATTCTTCAGCGCATAATGCCGTCCATAGCGTGAATGGGGTGAGTATGAGATGTGTACAAGAAAACTTTTATATTTTCCATGAATGTAGCATGAATTCTTCAAGATACTGAAGGGGTAGACAAAGTAGTAATTACTTGGTAAAGGTATAGAACAATATTGTAATCCTTATTTAATGCAAAGTTGTACCTCTTTATCATATGCTTATAATAATAATAATAATAATAATAATAATAATAATAATAATAATAATAATGTTATTTGCTTTACATCCCACTAACTACTTTTATGGTTTTCGAAGACACTGAGGTGCCAGAATTTAGTCCCACAGAAGTTCTTTTGCCATTAAATCTACTGACACAAGGCTGACGTATTTGAGCACCTTCAAATACCACTGGACTGATACAGGATCAAACCTGCCAAGTTGGGATTAGAAGGCCAACGCCTCAACCATCTGAGCCATTCAGCCTGACTGTGCTTATTGTGCAGTACTCATAGTTATATTAAAAATGGTGATGAAGCTGGTATGTCTACATGGTGATAGACGTAAGAAAAAATTACAATCAAATCCAAATTAAAATTTCATAAAATTACTAGCTGCAAGCTTAATCGAAATACAGCGAGTTGGCTATGCAGTTAGGGTTGCATAGCTGTGAGCTTGCATTCAGGAGATGATGAATTCGAATCCCACCATCGGCAGCCCTAAAGATGGTTTTCCATGGTTTCCCATTTTCACACCAGGCAGATGTCAGAGCTGTACCTTAATTAAGGCCACGGTTAATACCTTTCCACTGAGGCTGTACCTCCAATTAAGGCCACAGCTGCTTCCTTCCCACTCCTAGGCCTTTCCTCTCCCATCGTCGCCATAAGACCTATCTGTGTCGGTGCGACATAAAGCCCCTAGCAAAATAATAATAATAATGAGCTCATGTGAATCCATCCTCCAACCCCGCGGAAACGCTTTATTCCATGTCCTATCAGTGTGATGTTCTCGAAAATGTACCGAAATAATACCGGTAGACATTCATCTCAATTTGTAAGACCCCAATTTCGAGGGACATCGACAATATAAATAACTGACTTGTACAAAAGGCAACAATTAAAAAGTTACAAAAAATAAAGCCCCTCTTCCGCTTATTGAAAAAAAAATTGTTGACCTATCCACACATTCATATTTACAAAGGTTCCGAGACCTGCATACATCTTTGGCAGCCGACTTTCTTAATGGAGGGGGAACATCATCTGATGGTACTAGCGTTTCTGTTTTCATTTTCATGACTACCTAACTCGGAAGAATTCACTACCATTACAGAGAAACAGTCATGATTACTTGTAGGCCTAAGAACTCGCTCATTCGCTTCGTACGAGAGAGAATGTTTTCGGTCGTTGGATAAGATTTTGCTGAAGTCCTGGTCATTTACACCAAAGAGAAAAATATACATACCCCCAATCATAAGGTACGTTGTTTGAAGACTTAATATGGACAGCAAATTGATTTTGTGTTACTTAATCACAACCATCCTCTTTTATCATGCATTTATCCTGTATTTAAGCTATTTGGGCTTTCTTTCTACTGAACAGAAGCATCATAACTATACTGTAGTATCTGAGAATGTTGACATGTAAGAATTTTAAACCATATTAATATCCACACAGTTTTATAAGTTCTCTATTTTCACTGATGAGTACAATGGAGGGAGCTTTCCCCAAACAGCTGTGATTTCAACATGCTCGCTCGCTGCAGCGACTCTCTCACAGTTGGTCGCGCTGTCTAGTGTATAATTTACTAACTCTATGGTCACGGGAATAGGTCAGACGTACTGCAAGACGTGCAGTTCATACAGACCCTTATGGGCTATCCTTAGCCACCTGTCGGAAGAAAGCTTGTAGTTAAGTGTGCTCTCCTAATGTTCTGTCGTTCACAGATCTAAACAGGGTTGCCAGATCACCAGCAGCTGCATGGGAATCGATCTCTGGCTCGATATAAACACTCAATATGAAGGACAGGATCGCTAATCGCTATATATTACTGTATATCTTTCATTGTGATGGTTCTGCAGCTCTGCAGATCGTATTATGGAGACGCGCCTGATTCATATATATAACTGTCACTACTTATTCCCAACCAGCGGGCGTATAGCTGGTTGCATTTTAAGGAACTCTACCCGATATATCTGTATTAAAATGACATGAAAGTAAACAGAAAAAACGCTAAACAAGCAAATAAATCCATTATTAATAATCCTAACATTTTCTCTCTATCCCATCTATCTACAATATATTTACACATCACCTGGGCTATATCATGCACTCCAGCCCTGGCCACGTATTTAACGTTAAATAAACTGGAACAATACTCACACCATCTAGCTGACAATTAACCCAAACATATTGAAAATTTCCATATCTTAATATATTAGTCTTTCCGGAAACATGCTTAAAATGGAAATCTTACTCATCCTTTGTAGTTAGTCGTCCTTGACCACGGATTACATATCCGCATTGTGGCGGGTGCTTAGCTCATTGTGACAATAGTGAGCGAAGGTTGAATGGTCTTGGCGTCGATTCCACATACAGCCATTGTCTCTTCTTCATGTTCCTAGAACTCTGCAGAAATGCTATGGATTAGGACCTCTTTCTTCACCGCTTTGCATGCACGAGTGCACAATGTTGAATCTAATGCTAGGCCACAATTGGCTTGGCCTACGTGTAAGTAATTAGTCTCGATTCGAGCGTCACTCGATTAAGGGTCTGAGCCCAATCAATATTAGTCTTTTTTAGTGGCTCCGAATAAGCGAAACGCACACGACAGACTCATAACTCGCGATCGCGTACCGACTTAAGATACCGGGTACAGTTTGACTTATACTTTTACTTCACTTGCAGATCTCGAGCTGTTATTAATCACAGATTAATGATGTTATTAGATCTGCACGGTACCAAGCAGCAATTGGTATTTCAAAGTATTTGAAATCAAACTAAGATAGAAGTAACTATCCTTTGAAAGTACTGCTAGAGATAAGCACATAGCATGTAACTGTTTTTGATCTATACAAAGAAAAAATCACCTCTGACACACAACGTGCAGTTCACTGAAAATACTTCTGGTGAATGGGGCCGCTTCCCCTACCACGGGCGTTTAAAAAGACGCGCAGTCCTTTTGTGACCTCAAGTGAATCCCAGGGTAACAAGCGATGACTCGTAAAGGCTCTCCTTCAGCCAACGACTTTACGTTCAAATAAGTTTTAATACCAGAGCGCTCAAGTATGCAACATTTTCACACAGAAGTGAGTGATAAATCTACTTCCAAGTTTTCATTAATTCAGACCTGTGGAATTTTAGGTATTTTAAAAATACCTTCCCAATCCTATCCCTTTCCCATCTTCCCATCACCGAAAACCTTTGATGTGTTAGTGCAACGATAAATCACTAGGGAAAAAACTTGATTACACAGCTTTATGTCACAGTAATGTAAAGAATATAATCACATCTACTCAGTATTTTGTACATCACTGATTGTAGCTCTCAACAGCTTACTATTGTTTATGTCGTCAAAGAAATCATTGCATGAATGTGTTGAGTAAATCAATGAAATTAGCAATTCAGTTTTTATGAATCATTTATTAGGCATTAAATATCAAGAAGTGAAATAGCCTTCATTGTCATACATAAATATATACAAATTAAATGTATTAGAAAAGATCTGTCAAGATGCCCTCTCATTGAGTGTTGACACCCGCCCACTTGATGAAGCTGGAAAGCACAAACGAGCTAGTTAGGGGCTGAGAAGAGATGCATCTAGAAGAGCGGGAGTTAATGAGACGAGAGCCGATCTATTCGTAGATGGCAGTATATGAAAATGTGGGGATTATCCTTGTCTTTTTGTATTTTCATGTTCGTCCTCGTCTCCTCCTGTTGCTCTGTCTTACTGCACAGACATGCCATTATGTTTGTTTCATTTTGTGTTCCTTTTTTTGTTTGTCCTATTTATCCTTATATATATAGGTATTCTCCATATAAACTAAATATACTCCAGTAAGAAGTACATAGGCCGACATATGCGCAAGTGTGTTGTCTGCGCACCACACACCCCCTGTGCCAGCGGCAGTTGTATAGGAGACCTTTTGAGCAGTGGCTGTGCATGTGAGAGGTGTAACATGGAACGTCGTCATGAGCTGACACCGTTCGAACGGGGTATAGTAGTCGGTGCCCGGCGGATGAGAAGTGCGATTTCGGAAGTGGTGCAGGAATTCGGCTTCACGTGATCAACCATGTCCAGGGTGTATTGTGAATGGTTGAATGCGGGTGTCACCGTCCATAACAGATGAATAACCGGCCGTCCAGCCACCCTCGATGACCGTGAACGGCAACATCTGAGACGGATTGTCAATAGTGACAGACGGGCAACCGTGCAACAAATCACGGCTCAATTCAACACAGGCCGTGCTAGACACGTCTCCCAGTGGACAATCTGTAGGAACATGGGTTCTATGGGGTATGGGAGCTGGCGCCGCACACTGTTAACCCAACATCATCGGGCACGACGACGCGCATTTGTCGCCAGTCACCAGGGATGGACACTGGAACGATGGCGTAACGTGATATGGTCGGACGAATCACGATTTCAACTGCACCGTGCTGATGGAAGGCACCGTGTATGCGCAGACCACATGAAGCAATGGATTCCGCCTGCCTCGAAGATGTGGTCCAGGGTGCTGGTATCTCTGTTATGGTCTGGGGTGCATTTTCCTGGTATGAAATGGCCCCCCTAGTTTTCTGGAAGAGAGTTTGAATGGTACGTGGTATGTTGAGCTGCTCGGAGACCATCTCCACCCATTTTTGGCCTTCCAGCGCCCAGACGGTTCTGCGGCGTTTCAAGATGATAACGCCGCGCCACATCGCTTCCACGTCACCCGGGAATGGTTCCAGAAACATGCAGCGGAGGTCAAATGACTGCCATGGCCACCCAGGAGCCCCAATATGAACCCTATCGAGCACATCAGGGATGTTCTGGAACGCAGGCTCCGTGCCATGGATCCTGCACCCACGAACAGACCAGCATTGGCGGCCGCTCCGCAAATGATTGAGTGTCAGCTGCGTCCAGAGGACTACCAGGGACTTGTCGACTCACTTCCATGGCGTATCACTGCAGTTCGCAGGGCGAGAGGAGGCCCCACATACTATTAAGTGACTATCCCATGACATTTGCTAAGTCAGTGTATATTGCATGCAATATCAATACTAGCTGATTTACCTGTGTTTGCTACAGAATTCTACATTGTATACAGAATTTAGGTGAAGTAGTCTACATGTTGTAAGTAAGTTTTTATAAATTGCATAGCTTTTACCAATGCCCTAGACACGACATGGAGGTCGCCGTACATCGTTTTTCTTATGAAGAAATAATAATAATGTTGTTTGCTTTACGTCCCACTAACTACTTTTACAGTTTCAGGAGATGTCAATGTGCTAGAATTTATTCCCACAAGAGTTCTTTTGCATGTCAGTAAATCTATTGGCACGAGGCTGATGTATTTGTACGCTTTCAAATACCACCAGACTAAGTCAGGATTGAACGTGCCAAGTTGGAGTCAGAAGGCCAGCGCCTCAATCTTTTGAGCCACTCAATCTGGCTTTTCACATAAGACCGGGTTATGGAGTTTTCATTGTAATGGCAGGTCCCCTTTCCTACTGCGAGTCACAGTTGTATTGGGGAGATTCCCCTGTGTGTACTGCCAGACATAATCGAGTTGGGCAGTTTTCATTTAATCAGTCACCAATGATCTGCATTTAGGGTTGTGGCCCAGGTGGCAGATTTCGTACCAATTGTTTACCTAGCTTTTCCTTAATCGTTTTCAAAGAACTTTGAAATTTATCAAACGTTTCCCTTTATAATTTATTCCAATCCGTTACCCCTTGTCCTATAAATGAATATTTGCCCCAATTTGACCTTTTGAATTCCAACCTTAACTATCTTTGAAAGTTCCGCTCAAGGTTATTCGTCTACTAAGGTTCCATGCCAACTCTCCACTGAGATCTCGAAACATACCATATAGTTGTGCATCTTGTCTCCTTACTCCCAAGTCTTTCCAGCCCGAAGTTTGCAACATTTTCATAACAATACTCCTTTGTTGGAAATCACCCGGAACAAATCGTTCTGCTTTCCTTCAGATCTCTTCCAATTCTCGTGTCAAGTAGTCCTGGTGTGGGACCGACGCACTGAAGCCATACTCTAATTGGGGTCTTACCAGAAACTTACACGCCCTCTCTTGTACATCTTTACTACAACCCCTAAATCCTCTTATAATCATGTGAAGAGATCTGTAACCTTGTTTATTAACTTTGTTTATATGATTACCCCAATGAAGATCATTCCTTACATAAACATATAGGTGCTTACAGTGTTCCCTATGAGGTACTATCACCCCATCAACATTGTAATTAAATCTGAGAGGACTTTTCCTGTTGGTGAAACTTACAACTCGACTTTTCATCCCATTTACTATCATACCATTAACTGCTGTCCATCTCCCAACATTGTGTAAATCCCCATGCAGTCAACATAATCCTACAACTCATTTATTACTCTATAGAGTATAAAATCATCTGCATATAGCCTTATCTGTGATTCCATTTCTTTACTCATCTCATTATATAAGAAAACATAAAGGTCTAATAATACTGCCCTGCGGGAACCTCCACTTAATCATTACAGGATCAGATAACACTTCACCTACTCTTTCTTTGAGTTCCATTTTCTCAAAATTTAGCCACTCATTCAACCACTATTTTGTCTACTCCAATAGCCATCACTTTTGTCAGTAATCTCCCATGGTCTACCCTCTCAAAAGCCTTGGATAGGTCCTTTTGACTGAATTCAAAATATCTGCTATGTCTTGCTGGAATCCTACAAGTTGAGCTCCACTGGAATAACCTTTCCGAAACCGGAACTGCCTTCTATCGAACCAGTTAGTAATTTCACAAACATGTCTAATATAATCAGAGAGAATGCTTTCCCATAGCTTACAAACAACATGTCAAGCTGGCTGGCCTATAATTATCTGCTTTATATTTTTCACCCTTTCCCTTATACACTGGGGGTACTATAGCAATTCTCCACGTATTTGTTATCACTCCTTCATGCAAATGGTAATCAAATAAGTATTTCAGATATGGCACTATATGTTAAAATCTCGGGAATAGAACCAGTTGGTTCTATTCCCGAGATTTTAAGATCTGCAGCCGTGAAAGCCATTTTTGAAATGGCACTGATCTGCAGCCGTGAAAGCCATTTTTGAAATGGCACTATATCCCAACCCATAGCCTTTAATATATCCCCAGAAATCTTATCAATCCCAGGTGCTGGCTAGCAGACACTCACTCTTTACTTGTCTTTTTATATCCACAGAAAGACTGTGTCTGTGTTTTTCTGAAAGTCGTGCAGGATCTGCCAATGGACAGAAAACCAACATGACAGCAATATTAATGCATTAAAGCAGTTTTTAATACATATCTGCATAAGCACAGTTAAAAATGATTAATGTTTTATTATTAGTGTATATATATATATGAGATAGCCTGCCTGGTGGCCATGATCGTTGAGGCGTCAAGTCTATATTTTTTGACATCATGGTTAGCCAGTTCGAGTCCCATTGGTCGAAAAAATTCATCATCAGAATGTTGGCTGGCAGGAGAGATAGTGTTATACAATTTCTAATCACTAGATTGCTTGCCAAAAGCATGGATTCAGTTTTAAACCTCTCCATAGTATTCATATGGATTGAGGGCACATGATACTGTTGATAGTGATTTTTTTTTTTGTTGAATGGAGACATTAAGCATTGAGCAGACCCCTTGGTGCTCTTCAACAGGAATACTGTAGGCTATGTGCCGGCACTGGGTTTCACTCTCTCCCTTCCTACTATCGTATATCACATCATTCATTTCATCTTATTAACTCCTCTGCTGAGGTTGACATCAGGAATGGCATGCAGTCGTAAAAAGTTGCTACGAGAATTCACCTCAATTGATATCCAACCCCGTAGAGAAACAGGGCAAGAGCTGTATATACATACATATGGGATAATTGGCCTGCGTATAGGTGTCATGTGCACGAGTTCCCTAAAGAACAGTACGTTTCCAAGACTACATCTCTTCTTCTTCCTAGCGTTTTCCCGCTGGTGCAGGGTCTGCTGTTCTAATCTTAGCTCACCATTTTGCACGGTCTTGGGCATCACGTGGCCTTAAGTCCAGAGTCTTCTTATCAGCATTCACTGTGTCATGCCAGCGCTGCTTTGGAAGTCCGCCTGGTCGTTGGCCATTAATTTCAAAGGTGTGGGTGAAATTGGCAACAGTTCCAGGGACAGCACGGAGGACATGACCATACCATTGGAGATGTTTTTCCCATTCCTTCTCGGTGATGGGTGCAATGCCCATTTGCTGGCGGACGGTGTCGTTTTTTACATGACGCAGGAGTGTGATCCCATCGACCAATGGAGTATACATGTTTCCATGGTGTGTAATATCTGCTCTGTAGCTTTGTCAGCTGGTTGACATTCAACACCGTATAAAGCAACAGAACATACTATCATGTAGTATATTTTGGACCTCAGATCTAGTGGCATCCTTCTGTCGCAGAGTATGCCTGTGACTTCCCTCCATCTCACCCATGCTGCCTTCATCATACTTCGCACTTCAGAATGTATTCCACTATCATTCTGTAGGCGAGACCCTAGATACCTAAAGCTTACGGTCTTGGTTAAGGTCTCTCCATCTACTTGAATTGAGCCATTGTTTGGGATGGTTTCCAGGTATTCGGTCTTCTTTTTGTTCATTCTTAGACCGTATTGTGAGGGGCGGCTGTTCCAATCTTCAACTTGCCGCTTAGGGACCGATGACCTTCGATGTTAGGCCCCTTAAAACAACAAGCATCATCATCATCATCATCATCATCATCATCAACTTGACTCTGCAATCCACTTCTGGTGGTATCAGCAAGTGCGACATCATCTGCATATAAGAGTGTCCAAGGACCACTCCTCTGCAGGTCCTGTGTAATTGTGTCCATGACAAGAACAAAGAGCAATGGGGATAATACGGAGCCTTAGCGTACACCGACTTTCACTGGGAAGCTCTTCGAGATGCCGACAGCGCAGCGTACACGACGTGTGGTGTTCGTGTAAAGCATTTTGATCCAATTGATAAGCATTTATGGTACACCGTCACAAAATGCTTACCAGATCACACGCTGCAATAGCTGTGGCTATTGTTTCTTTCAGTTTTTTTCAATTAGTATTCTGGCAACAAAGATGGTGTCGGTTGTTCCAGCACCCTTGACAAAGCCGTATTGGTTGGTACTACTGACGAAGTCACGTAGTCTTCAATCAAGGATTCTTTCAAAAATCTTCATTGTGTGTGACAGCAGGCAAATTGGATCGTAATTTGCACATTCTGCAAGGTCACTTTTATGCTTAAAGATGGGCACAGTGATGCTTGTAGCCCAACCACTGGGAACAGAGCCAGAGTCAACTATGGCATTGAAAATGTTGGTCAGCCAGTTGATCGTGGGTTTTTTAAATTCCTGCAACTTCCAGAAGTCTGCCCGAAGATCATCTGGTCCTGGCACTTTTTGGTTCTTCATACACCTGATGGCGTTGGTGACTTCCTCTGGTGTGATGAATGAGATAGGATCTGCTGTTAGATTAGTTTCTGGAAGAGAAGGATGTAGGAACTCGGTGTTGGAAATCTCTTCAAAGTGCTGTTGCCAGTTTTTGAGGATATCCTGCTTGTCTGGTAATCGCTGACCATCTTTGCCTTTTATGCACACATAGTGCTCAATATCCTGTGCTAACTTTGTTCTAGCTTTGGTCAGCCAGAAGATAGTTTTCTCTCCTTCCTTTGAGTCCATTGTTGCATACAGGTCATTATAGTGACTGCGCCTAGCTTCAGCGACAGCTTTCTTAGCCTCACGTTTGGCTATGACATATCTTTCCCTGTTCTCTGGAGTCTCTTGTAGAAACCATTTTCTATATGCCTTCTTCTTTTCATGCACCTTTTCTTGGACTTGGACCGTACATAACCTTGTTTGCTTGTCAGTTCGGTGGGAACTAGGTTTTGTTGTACACAAGGTTGCTGTGACTGTTGCAGTGACAGATTTGCAGAATGTAGTCCATGTGTTGTCAACCACATTCAGGTCCATGAGAGGAAAATTTACACTGCCTGCTAGGGTCTCCGTTTAGTCTTTAAGCTTCCACCTCTTGATCTTTTTGGGGGCATTTATCCCTCCACCTCTATGATGTTTACAGATCGAGAAGTCTGCCGCAAACAGGTTATGTTGAGGGGCTACACAGTCAGATGGTATGACCTTCACATCAGATACTAGTCTGAAATCACAGCATCGAACAAGGATAAAATCAGTTTGGCTTCTATACTTATCACTAGTGTAGGTGATAAGATGGTTGATGTGCTTTCTGAAAAATGTGTCACCAATAACCAAGTCATTTGCCTCAGCAAAATCCAAAACTTTAGTTCCATCATCATTTTGGATACCGTAGCCATTACCACCATGACAACTATAACCATCCTTGGTGTGACCAACATGCCCATTAAGATCACCACAGAGAAGTAGAAACTCATCTTGAGGACACACTGAAATATTGCCTCTTGGAGCTCCTGCCAAAACTATTCCTTTTCTACGTCACCACAGCGAGATTGTGGCACATATGAAGAGGAGACATGAAGTTGAGAAAATAGTGTCGATTGTAATTGACATAAGGCGGTCTCAATAGTGCTGAACCTCAGCAACTCGATCTCGCAGGTTGGCACAGATGATGATGGCAACACCATTTTTGTTGGATGTACCATGGTAGGTCAGTTTGTAGCCATCTCTGATGTCAGAAGATTTCTGGCTTTTCCATCGTGTTTCTTGCGCACAATCAATGTCCACTTTCCATTCTTTCAGCATCACTGCTAGTTCATGACTGCGTCCAGTAAGAGTCCCAGTGTTGAGCGTGGCGATGCGTAAATGTTGTTTGCATTGGGCTAGCTTCATTAGCTGGTTCCGGCCTTGAATCAGTAGCCCTTGTTCATTTGTCGCGGTAGTCAGGCAAGGCCGAGGTTCGTCCCTTCTGGGGGACATCCTACCATTATCCGACAAAATTGATATAGACACGTTTCATGGTTTGTGACGGAGTTAATCAACCGGCTCGTCACCACAACCTGGCATCAGGCATTTTAGAGCTACTGCCAGCAGGAATTTTGGCCGCCCCTAACATGGAGAACAGACGCCTTTCATAGTTGCTCATATTCATATTTTTGGATTTGGAAAAAGCTTACGATACAGTTAAGAGAAAATATGTATGGGAATGCCTTCGGAAAAGGAATGTACCAAAATCATTAATTAACAAGATAAAAATGTTGTATTATGAGAGTAAAAGCAGTGTGCAAGTAGGGAGTGGTGACTCTGAAACATTTTATACAAAAAAAGGTCTCAGGCAAGGAAGTGCACTGTCGCCATTATTGTTTATTATATTGATGGATGAAATCATAAAAAAATCATAAAACGTGTAAAACAGAATATCAGTAGTGATGAAGTGAATGCTTTGGTATTTACAGACGATGTGGTGATTTGGGGAAAGGGAGAAAAGGAAGTACAAATGAGACTGGACATTTGGAATGATAATCTGAAAGAGTTTGGAATGGTAATTAGTAAAAAGAAAACTGTAGTCATGCACTGTGGAAAAGAGAAAAAGAGAAGCCAAGTGAACATAGATGAAGAACGGTTAGAGAATGTAGAACAGTTTACATATCTGGGTAGCATTATTAATGGAAGTAATGAAATCAACCCTGAAATTGATAACAAAGTAAAGGTACAACATTTTATTGTCAAGTCAGAGACTTTTTTTTTTTGCTAGGGGCTTTACGTCGCGCCGACACAGATAGGTCTTATGGCGACGATGGGATAGGAAAGGCCTAGGAGTTGGATGGAAGCGGCCGTGGCCTTAATTAAGGTACAGCCCCAGCATTTGCCTGGTGTGAAAATGGGAAACTACGGAAAACCATTTTCAGGGCTGCCGATAGTGGGATTCGAACCTACTATCTACCTATACCTATTCCCAAGAAAGCCGGTGCTGACAGGTGTGAAAACTACCGCACCATTAGTTTAGTATCTCATGCCTGCAAAATTTTAACACATATTATTTACAGAAGAATGGAAAAACAAGTTGAAGCTGAGTTGGAAGAAGATCAATTTGGCTTCAGAAGAAATGTAGGAACACGTGAAGCAATCCTGACTTTAGTCTGATCTTAGAGGATCGAATCAAGAAGGACAAGCCCACGTACATGGCATTCGTAGATCTAGAAAAGGCATTCGATAATGTTGATTGGACCAAGCTATTTATGATTCTGAAGATGATGGGGATCAGATACCGAGAACGAAGAATTATGTACAATCTGTATAAAAATCAGTCTGCAGTGATAAGAATCGAGGGCTTTGAAAAAGAAGCAGCAATCCAGAAAGGAGTGAGGCAAGGCTGCAGTTTGTCCCCTCTCCTTTTCAATGTTTACATAGAACAGGCAGTAAGGGAAATCAAAGAGAAATTTGGAAAGGGAATCACAGTCCAAGGAGAAGAAATCAAAACCTTGAGATTTGCCGATGATATTGTTATTTTATCTGAGACTGCAGAAGATCTCGAGAAGTTGCTGAATGGTATGGATGAAGTCTTGGGTAAGGAGTACAAGATGAAAATAAATAAGTCCAAAACAAAAGTAATGGAGTGCAGTCGAACGAAGGCAGGTGATGCGGGAAATATTAGATTAGGAAATGAAGTCTTAAAGGAAGTAGATGAATATTGTTACTTGGGTAGTAA
Organism: Anabrus simplex; assembly: GCF_040414725.1. Taxonomy (NCBI): domain Eukaryota; kingdom Metazoa; phylum Arthropoda; class Insecta; order Orthoptera; family Tettigoniidae; genus Anabrus; species Anabrus simplex. The sequence continues at coordinate 56,410,438 of NC_090269.1, read as the reverse complement.
AATAACTAACGATGGCAGAAGTAAGGAGGACATAAAATGCAGACTAGCACAAGCAAGGAAGAGCTTTCTTAAGAAAAGAAATTTGCTCACTTCAAACATTGATATCGGAATTAGAAAGATGTTTCTGAAGACGTTCGTGTGGAGCGTGGCATTGTATGGAAGTGAAACATGGACAATAACTGGCTCAGAAAGAAAGAGAATAGAAGCTTTTGAAATGTGGTGTTACAGAAGAATGCTGAAGGTGAGATGGATAGATCGAATCACGAATGAAGAGATACTGAATCGAATTGGTGAGAGGAGATCTATTTGGCTAAATTTGACGAGAAGAGGAGTTAGAATGATAGGACACATCTTAAGACACCCAGGACTTGTTCAGTTGGTTTTTGAAGGAAGTGTAGGGGGTAAGAACGGTAGGGGTAGGCCAAAGTATGAATATGACAAGCAGATTAGAGCAGACGTAGGATGCTATAGTTACGTAGAAATGAAAAGGTTAGCACATGATAGGGTGGCATGGAGAGCTGCATCAAACCAGTCTATGGACTGATGACTCAAACAACAACAACATCTCCCGGATGCAAGCTCACAGCCGCACGCCTCTACGCGCACGGCCAACTCGCCCGGTACAGTCTTTTATAGGATGACAAAGTACCCAAGAGAATGAAATTAACATTGTATAAACAGTATTTAATACCAATTGTAACATACGGACTAGAAACGCTGGTAACTAATAAGAGACAAGATAGTAAGATCCAAGCAGTAGAAATGAAATTTTTAAGAACATCAGTTAAAAAGACAAGACGAGATAGAATTCAAAATCTTAAAATCAGAGAAGAGCTAAATATAGAACCGTTAGTACAGAAAGTACAGAAGATACAGAAAGCAAGACTGAGATGGTTCAATATCTGATCAATTGATTGACAATAAAGGAGCTATCGCGAGATTAGTAAGTGCTATCATAATGTGTCGCGATGGCAACTTTAGCGGTAGAGTTACACGGAAATACGTTGCAATTGCGACGTTTACCAGTTGTAGGGTTAAATACCTAGGTGAAATAATTCAGATAATGGACTTGATAAGGAAGCAAACAGACAAAGAGCAAGAAAACTTGAACTAGCATACCAACTGACTAAAAATACCTACAATAAGAATTTCTCAACCAAAACTAAAATCAAACACAGCAGGACAGTAATCAAACCAGAGTGTGTATGCCACAGAATGCAAGTTCTCTATAGAAGAGATAGAGAAAAAAGAAAGGTAAATATTGGGGAAAATCCAGGTCCATTGAAAACTGAGAAATGAGAGTTTAGACATAGGAGGAATAAAGTTCTATACATGAACGAAGAGAATGAAAGGATGTCAGACAAGATGAGAAAGAGGAGAATTACGTTTTAGGTTATATAATGAGGATGGATAACAGCAGATTGACAAAATGAGTGTTTACCCATATGTATGAAAGTAAGAATGGCAACCAGTGAATCAAAGGAGTAAGAAAGGATATGACAGAGAGTGGAATAACAGAAGATATAATACAAGACAAAACAACTTCCAGAATACTGATACAAAATTTCAGAGGTTTCAAGGAGAAGTGAAAAGGTAATAACATCTGGACCCAAGAGAGGAGTAAACAGCAAAGTGAAAGGATGAAGAACTATTCAAAGTCAAGAAAAGAAGGGTAAAGATGAATGCACATGGTTACTTTCCATGGTCCTCAGATGTCCAAAATCAAAAGGAACAATAATATATCCTACCTGTTATCTATTGGAACTGAGTTGATGACCCAGATGTTAGGCCCCTTAAAACAAATTATCAGCATGATCTGTATAGACCATAGAACATTTTAGAATCTAATACTTTGTTTACTGGTCTGTTATGGAAATCAGAGTGAAGTTGAGAAATTAATAAATTTGTGGATTAGAACCAACTTCACTTACGATGGTTAGAAATGGTGTGCTTCATGCTCTGATATGTTTTTCTGTGCCTTGATTTGAAATTTTGACTAGTTTGTCACAAATTCTAGTTTGTTAATCACTGCAGGTAAGTAAGTATACATATCTGTATGGGAGATGTTGGGGATGTTGTTTCTTGGTTGAATTTTATTAAGCGTTCTGTCCTTTATTTTAATTTCCTAATTGAGTAAGAGAGTGCATGTGTTCCCCGCCTTCCCTCCCCTTCCCCCTTGTTTTTATGGGGTGTATTGTATTTCTTGTTCTTTATTTTGTGAAAGATATTGTTCATGAGTGCAGTGGGTGTGTGGTTGTAACTGTTGGTTACTACCAGTTTCCCTTATCTGGTTCTACATTATGGAGTGGTGTGTTGGATCTCTGAAAGATGAATCAGAATGTTGATTGCTTGTGTAGTTTTGGGTAGTTTGGAGTGATGTGGATCTAAGTATCTTAGTGGGCTTTCTGTATATCTTGGATTTATATTTCTCATACACAGAATGGATCAGAGCTCTCAAATATGTGACAGATTTTGCATTCACCAGCAGCTCACTGGATGCAGGACACAAATTAATGGACAACAATACAAACATGACACTTCTTGATATGAGCTGTACAGGACATGTTCTTGATACAGTACTTTAGAACAGTATAAAGTATTGTCAGTTGCTGAGGGTTGCTTTGCTGAAAATACTTCACTAAAATCATTCGTTATCGTTACAAGACAGCAGTTTCTCTGCAGATGGTCTTTTTCAGACGACATAGGCTGAAAGATATCATATCTATTATTCTGGGCTGGGCTGAGTGGCTTAGGTGGTATTTTTGATACAGGGGAGCCATGTACAATTTCTTTACGAATTTGTTTTTTTTTTTTTTATGTCGCACCGACACAGATAGGTCTTACAGCAACAATGACATAGGAAAGGGCGAGGAGTGGGAAGGAAGTGTCCGTGGCCTTAATTAAGGTACAGCTGCAGCATTTGCATGGTGTGAAAATGGGAAACCAGGGAAAACCATCTTCAGAGCTGCCGACGGTGAGGTTCGAACCAACTATCTCCCAAATGCAAGCTCACAGCTGTGCAACCCTATCCACACAGCCAACTTGCTCAGTGAATTTGGTTTAAATGCTTTAGCTGATCTAACCTTGTACTGTGACAACCAAAGTGTACTGAGAACCCTATGTCCCACAAGTAAGCATATTGAAATTAACACCATTTTGATAGAGAGCTAAAGAAGAGGTCATTAACTGTAAATTGCATAAAATACACTACATCCAAGAATCAAGTGGCACTTTTCCATATAAAGACCCGACAAAATCACGATATTGCTGGTCTAAGTGAAATTAACTGAACCTTACTCGAGGGAAAGTGTTAATGTGAACTAATATTTGTATGTTTGAAATGTTCTGGACTGTTCTAAATGTTTCAGTTCATGCCATCTTGTTCTATGTGTGCGGTGCATGGTCAGTCTGATGCTCTGTCTCGTCTGAGAAATATGTTGCCATTCGTGTATTCATTGCCTCAATATATTTGTTCTAAAATGTATTCAGTTTGTATCTTTCTTGAGTGAAGTCCAAGTGGTGAATATCATACATTACATTCAGCTAACCCAAGATAACGTGGAAAATTGGGCATTTTTTGTAATTCAGTCCATAAGTGATAATATCATAGCACACACGAGTGGTGTCTTATTATTACAATGGAGTCCCTTAAATAACGTTTTTGCAATGTTTTTTATGAAGGTCTTCGACATTTCAAACCGTTTGCAGGAGTTTCCAAAGATATGTGGAAGGGTCCATCTGGCACCAGTCATCAAACCAAATATTGTAATGGTTTTCTCTTTATAATGTTCTACTATTGGCTCATGTTTTGAGTCTCTGCTCTTTATCAACTTTTTTAGGTTGGCTCTCATATCCAATGATAAGGTCTATGATGTATCCTTGAGATGAGTTTGGTTTAAAGACAATGATGTCACTGCCTATTAGATTCCTCACTGGAGAGACTGTGTACTTCTCGAAAGGTGGTGTATCCCTTTTTCTTTCAAGGCATTAGCAATCACTGTTGACCTGGCTCGATGATGAGAGTTTTGTAGTAGGCTCCCAGGACATGATAGTGAGTATTGAGCTCTCTTGACAATGCCAACATATTGTGACAGTATCCACCAGGCCAATTCTGAGCCAAGTATAGCGAGCTGCTCTGGCCTCACCCACAAGAAAGCGACGTCACAACTGGGCTATTGGGTGCTGCCTATATGTCTACTCAGGAAGCAGGAACTTGTAGTAGGATGTGTCGGTCTCTCTGGGAAACGATTGGGAGCTGAAAGTTTTCTGGTGGGCTATCCAGCTTTCAGACTTTTCAGAAACCATTGGCCTCCCTGTTTAAAGTAGGCCTGATCGGTGGAGTGCTGAATGCAGACAGTTCAGTCTGAGAGTGAGTACAGGCTGTGGACAGTGACAGCTCAAGTTGAGGTTCAGCCTGAGTTGAGGAGGCAGTGTGTGTGTCAGTCTTTGTGAGTGTTCTGTCCAGGAACAGAATGTTTGATCTGTCTATCTGTCTTCGGAGGAGGTCTCTCAGTCCAGTTGCTGTGAAGGAGCAGCGCGGGAGAATTCAGTGAGGGTTCGGCAAGGGATAGTGAATGAAGATTGTTGGAGTGAATGAACATATACGTCACTTGGGGATTGTGAGACTGTTGTGCACTGACTGTGAGCTGAGTAGCTGCAATAGCGATCGTGAGAATAAGTGTGAACTGATTTAGACTGTCAGTTGTGGAAGAGTGAGTGTGATTTGTGTTAGTCTATAAGCGATAGTGGGACTGAACAGTGGGAAGAGAGAGACAGACCATGAATGAATGTAATTGAATGTACTGTGTAGTCTTAAGTTGTGTATGTAAGAAGTAGTATTGGTTAATAAATCTTAGAGAAGACACTACCACTTGTGTGTTTATTTACCTACTAGCCACCTACATGTAACACCCTGGGATCTGCCTGGCATGGTCCATACAGCTGACACATTTGTGAACATCTTAATGTCTTCTCTCCTTTCGATACAGATTAGACCCTTGTGCTCGTAGACCCATCTTTTTGCTGTAGTGTATTGTTTATAGAGTCACTCCTTTTCCCAGATATTCTTTCATACTCCAACTTTAGGTCTGTTTCTGAGTTGTCATGCCTTGCATGTGTCAGTCAAACCTCCCCTGCTTAAAACCAAATCAAGTTTTGTTAACTTCTGTGACTGAATACTGGATCAGAAAAATTGCCATGCGGAACACAGAATGAGATTTTGTGATTTCTACAATATCTTACATGAGTTAATGTGCTACAGGTGCACCTCCCATTCGGCACAAAATAGTCATAAACCTTTGAATATCATATCAGCAAACACCAGATCATTAGGAATATCTTGGTAGCAGTTCCTTTAATGATCTTCTGAATATGGACACTAGCATCAGTCATAAACTTCTGTGGGCTGGGCTTAGTAGCTCAGGCAGTAGAGCACTGGCCTTCTGAGCCCAACTTAGCAGGTTCCATCGTGGTACAGTCTGGTGGTATTTTAAGGTGCTCAAATATGTCAGCCTCGTACAGTAGATTTTCTAGCACATAAAAGAACTCCTGCAGGACAAAATTCCAGCACCTCAGCATCTCATAAAAACCATAAAAGAGTAGTTTGTGGGAAGTAAGACCAATAATTGTTGTTCGGGGTCACTAGTCCATAGACTGGTTTGATATAGCTCTCCATGCCACCCTATTCTGTACTAATCTTTTCATTTCTACATAACTGTCCATATGTTCTAACTGGTTGTCATATTCATACCTTGGTCTACCCCTACTGTTCGTACTCCCTACACTTCCCTCAAAAACCAACTGTATTGTGTAAGTCCTGTGTGTCTTAACATGTGTCCTATCATTCTTTCTCTTTTGCTCAGATTTAGCCAAATCGGTCTCTTCTCACCAATTTGATTCAGTATTTCTTCATTTGTGATTCGATCTGTCCATCACACCTTCAACATTCATTTGTAAAACCACATTTCAAAACCTTCATGTTCTCTTTCTTTCCGAGCTAGTTATTGTCCATTTTTCACTTCCATACAATCCCACGCTCAGATAAATGTCTTTAAAAAATCTTTCTAATTTCCATATCATGCTCGAAGTGAGCAAATTCTTTACCTTAAGAAGCCTTCCTTGCTTGTGCTAGTCTGCATTTTATATCCTCTTTACTTCTGCCATTGTTAGTTATTTTACTGCCCAAGTAACAATATTCATCTACTTCCTTTAAGGCTTCATATCCTAATTAATATTTCTTACATCACCTGATTTCGTTTGACTGCACTTCATTACTTTCGTTTTGGACTTATTTATTTTCATCATGTACTCCTTTTCCGAGACTCTGTCCATAGCGTTCAGCAATTTCTCCAGATCTTCTCCGCACTCAGATAAAATAACAATATCACTGATAAATCTAAAGAGTTTTTATTTCCTCTCCTTGGATTGTGATTCCTTTTCCAAATTTCTCTTTGATTTCCTTCAGTACCTGTTCTGTATAAAGATTGAGAAGGAGAGGGGACAAACTAAAGCCTTACCTCACTCCTTTCAGGATTGCTGCTGCTTTTTTAAGCCCTTGATTCTTAACCAAAGCCTTACCTTACTCCTTTCGGGATTGCTGCTGCTTTTTTAAGCCCTTGATTCTTATCACTGCAGACTAATTTTTGTGCAGATTGTAGATAATTCTTCTTTCTCGGTATCTGATCCGATCACCTTCAGAATCTCGAATGCCTTGGTCCAGTCAACATTGTAGAATGCCTTTTCTAGATCTACGAATGCCATGTACATGGGCTTGTCTTCGTAAGTTGATCTCCTGAGATCAGACATAAAGCCAAACTGATCTTCTCCCAGCTCAGCTTCAACTTGTCTTTCCATTCTTCTGTAAATAATACCTGTTAAAATTCTTCAGACCTGAGATACTAAACTAATGGTGTGGTAGTTTCCATGCTTGTCAGCACCTGATTTCTTGGGAATAGGTATAACAACCTTCTGCTTAAAATCAAATGGCACTTCTGTATCATATATTTTACACACTAAATGGAATAACCTTGTCATGCTGTTTTCTCTGAAGGCAGTCAGTAATACCAAGAGTATGTCATCAATTCCAGGTGTCATGATTCTATTTAGGTCTCTCAAGGCTCCTTTGAATTTGAACCTCAAAATTGGGTTTCCCATTTAACCAGTATCAATCAGTATCAACAGCCTTTTCTTGTTCTAGAACCTTATCATCTATTTCTTTCCCTTGATACAATTGTTGTATATATTCCTGCCATCTTTCCGCCTTGTCTTCTTTTCAGCTCTTAATATTCATACACCTAATTTTCTTTTTCCAAAGATTTCCTTGATTTTCTTGTATGCAGCATTTACCTTTCCTATGACCATACAACCTTCAGTATCCTTACACTTCTCCTTCAACTATTCTTCCTCAGCTTGTGAGGTACCCATTCTGCCCACAGATGTGCGACAAAATTATGACGTGGCAAGTCACCTTCATACTAATATAAATCAAATCAAAATTTCTTTATTTGCAAATGAGGTGTCTACCTCGGTGGCAAATGGTACGCTAAAATACATTATTGTCAAGCACTAAATATTAAAATAACAAGAGAAGAAAATTTTCCTATAATACAATATTATACAATTTACGCTAACAATTTTTTCTACACCAGCTCATCCTTAATAAATTTATATTATTTACAAAATTCTACTTATATCATCTCGTGTACACTTACAAATATAGTGAACTGATAGACAGTATGTGGAATTACTTCAAATGATACTATACAACTGGTATAAGATTAAACTTTACATTGCTTTTTTTTTTAACCCATTCTGGAACCTAAGTAGCATAACAACCTTCTGTGTCTTAACCAGGGCCCCTTTTGCCACCACTTTCCAGAGTTCCTAAAGGGCCTTCACAGCTACCGTAGTGGTCCCAGGGCCCTCGAAGTCCCCACTGTACTTCACCCCTACAAGCAGTCCCCTACTTTGGCTGTCCAAACTCCTTAGACCAAGGGATGGAATTAATTTATTCACACACCTTTTTTTGCACTGGTTGAATGCCCTCTAACAATTCATTTATTTTCTCTGTTGCTGTTTATTCTCTTCTTGAATATCTGTACAGATTTTGGAAAAGGATCAAACATTACCCCTGGTAAACTGTTCCACTCCTTTACACCTTTCCCAATGAATGAATATTTACCCCAATCGCTTCTGCTAAAATTCCTTCTAATTTTATATTTGTGGTCTGTCCTGCCGATATAATTATTTTCCAACTGAAGCCTCTCACGGATATCTCCCCATGCTTCTTCTCTTGTATAGGCTCTATATAATCCTATAAGTCTAGTTTTCTCCCTTCTCTTACTTAAAGTTTCCCACCCAAGTTCCTTTAACATTTCTTATACACTACTCTTTCTCCTGAAATCCCCTGTTACAAACCTTGCTGCTTTCCTCTACACACTATCTATTTCTTTTATTAGGTATTCTTGGTGAGGATCCCAAACACTGTTTGCGTATTCCAATAATGGACGAACCATACTTAAGTAACTTTTTTCTTTTAATTCTTTATTGCATCCTTTAAGTAGCCTCATTATGACATGTAACGATCTGTATGCTTTCCTAACAATGTCATCAACATGACCCTTCCAGTGCAAATTACTTTCAAATCTCACACCTAAGTATTGGCACTTGCCATCTTTTGGGATAACTACCTCATCCAAAGTATATTCAAATTCAGTTTTAAAGCTCCTGTTTGTAAAAGTTGTAACAGTTGATTTGCCTCCATTAACCTTCATATTATTTTCTTCAACCCATTGTTGGATACTTTCAAGGTCCCTTTGTAATTCTGAACAATCCTCAATGTTACTTATTTCCCTAAAAACAATTATGTCATCTACATACAATCTTATTTTTGATGTTATATTGTTCCCTAAAACATTTGCGTATATTAAGAAAAGTAACGGACCAATTATACTACCCTGTGCAATTCCCTTCCAAACTTTCTCTTCCTGCGATACATTATTTCCTAATTTGACTTTCTGAACCCTTGAATTTAGGAATGTTCTTATCCAACGTATAACCCTTAGTGTTTCTCCATAAACAATATCCTATGGGCGGCAACCTTCAAGCTTATGGCTTGAAAACGATAGTTGATAATGAATAATAATAACAACACTTAATGAGACTCTAAAAACTCCCAGGGGTGGGGTGACGGAACACTGTCCATTAAGTACTCTAACTTGGACGTTAAGGATCAATAATAATAATTTCAGAAAATACAAATTAAAACAGCTATTTATTAGGATGAAAAACGTGACATAACGGCGTATTAACGAAATCTGAACTCATGGAAGCAAAAGAAAAATTGAATGAAATAAACTCTAAGAACATGAATTGTAACGCGTAGACTTGCAGTAATTTATGCCATTAGCTCACCATTTGTAGACCCTTATCTTGTAGTAGTTGATGATTAATGGATCTCTCGTACAGGCGGCGTCATCTCTTGTTGTGGATTCCAGTCCTACTTCTGCTTTGTGCATAGTACACTAGTTGTACTATGACTTTCCTGCCTTTAACAGTTCCTACTGTACTCCTTACATAAAGTCATAATGAGTCCTAATTTTAATAACAAAACCACCATGGGTTACATTCATGGAGAGAATACACTGGTATTCTTCCATATTATGGAAATGTAGCGTAACTAAATTCATAACAAAATCTCTCCTGCCGTATACCAGTCAAAACCAGTCTCCCGTTGACTTTACCTCTTGTCATTGAGATTACAGGACCCAATGAGAGTAACTTTTGAGTAGTACGCTACTCAGATGTGAAGTGAACAAAGTTAAGATCTTCTCCAATGTCAAGACGTACAGCCCTCCTCCGATGATAGATTAGATATAGAATCGTCGTAAGAGTGTCCTTCCAAGTGTCTCTCCAGCTCTTGTCAGTGAGTATATAGCCTACAAAATCTCCCTCCATCAACCATATCACATGGTCCAGTAAGATTTGAGGTCTTAGCCCTTCGCCTATGTATTGCTGTGAATCCATCATGTTGCTTCATTACATCCATTCACATAGGTTGAACTTTCCCGCGGAAACAAAGCGTCAGGTAGCGAACTTCGAAAAATAGGCGTTTACCAGGTTTCAACTGTCTCCTCAGAGTTTGGGAGGGGTACGGTATCTCGTAAGTTTGATGACGTACATTTCCTAGTAATGGGCTGAAATTAGCCTACTGACTCCAGTCACCTCACTATGGCTATTGGAAAATTTACTGCACGCTATTAATACGAATATGTTGAAATACTTTACACAATAAGTTGTTCGTTCAGAATACTTTATAGCCGCGATACAAAGAAATGAAATGATGATGTGAAATGGATGATTAAAACCCTATATATACATATTAATTTAAAAATGACCTACCAGTGATTAAATATATACATCTTATCAATTAATTATACTACAGTTCAATAATTTAATACATGCCGTGATGTCCCAAACATCACATTCGCCCCTCTGACCCCGAAACAAGTAGCACTTACGTTGAGGGCTCACACCTATACTTTGCCACTTACGTTTCACTTGCTTTTAAAGCAGCTTTACATTCACTCATTATACAACATAACAATATTTTACAAAATTACATCTTGGTTTCTTCTACGACCAACAATTTGTCATCTTGATGATTCCACCTACAATTTAATTACAATAAAATATATTTAAGACTTCAAAATTTCCTAAAAAGAAAACACAATATTATAACTTAGCGAGTTTCTGATGTCTCACTTTCTCAAATGTTCATCTTCTCTTGCTGATTTCATGAATCCAGTGCATGCAACACTTGACAATTCAGTTTAGATCTGTACAATATTAACACAAACAAAATGTATCATAGTACTCTTTCAAGTGTTTTATACGTTCTTGCTGTATGACTATCACTTCACACATGCTAACACAGTCTTCAGGATGACTTCATATAGTCTACAGATGTTACTCTGCAATATTAATGATCCTCGTTATATTTAAATTAAATACTAGATTACCAGTACATGGCATTACATAAAGAGAACAGACGTAACCTTGGTAATGAACGTGTGTCGATCGTATACACACACACACCATGTAGACAGCGAAACAAAAGTTGGGAAACTCCACGGCACCGGACTCCCCACGACAGGTACATTATATAAGAGATAAGAGTGGCTTGGCCTACAGACCTATATTCCAACTCTACGGAAAATCCACCGGACTTGTAATATATTTACGTAAACTCCTAATGTTGTACGATCCCAGTAAAATGCAATCGCTGTCAGATAATTTATAAGTACAAGGTCCTAGTTTCTTATGTATACTATAAGGTCCTTGATATAAAACTCCAGCCAGATCATCAATATAAACCATGGCAAAATCCCCTTTGTCATCACCTAATGCAATATTTAATGCTCTAATCAAAGCTGCAGAACTTGTCTTCGTCCTGTAGGGAACCGCTGAAACTGATACAAGCTGTACTTATGACTAAGTGCTGTAAGAGGCCTGTCCTCTACTCTCAAACAAATCTGCCAAAAAATACTTCTTAAATCAACAGATGAAAACCATTTTTTACCCTGAAAACCCTGAATTAACTCTTCAATTGTATGCGATTTTAACTGGTCAGCACAAATACGTCTATTCATATCTCTCACGTCAATACACAGTCTAACGCTTCCATCAGTCTTAGGCACAATGATTAAAGAATTTAAATACTGGCTATTAGACTCTTCAATAATCCCATCGGCTAACATCGCTTGTATCTGATCGTCAACTGCCTTGGCATATTTGTGTGGTATAGCATACCATGGCCTGCTGAAAGGACTGTCATCCAGCACTGAAAAAGAATGTTCATAAACGTATTCTACCGGGTTTCTTAGAGAAAATCTCAGCATGTTCACATAACACTGCCAACAATTCATCCCTCTGGACTTCCTCTAATTTACTGTTACTCGCAGCTTCAAATAAGGCATCCTTCTGATCCCCTTTCAACCACAACTGGCATAAATTAAACCCCTCACTGGGTTTCTCCTCATATCTAGAAACCTCAATAACATTCCACATAGCACAAACATTCGTTTTCCTCTGAATTTCATTTTTCAGTTCGAGTTTGACATACTTATTATCCCACTTCAGATTTATCATTGCTGCTTTGTAATCTAACTGGGCTGATTTCAAAATCAATCAGTCACATCCCAAGATGAAATCAAATACCAGGTGAGGAATAACCAAACATACCTGTACTGAAATTAAACCTTCTATACAAATCGGCTCCACGACTTGTTTGCAGATTTGTTTCGACTTTTTACCAACAGCTGTAATAATGAATGTTGACTTAACAGGCATCTCTTCCATCTTAATACCCTGTTTAACTAAAGAATCATATCATTCTGAGCTAATACATGATTTTTGACTTCCTGTATCAATTAACGCATTAACATACGCCTGCTCTATTAACCAGCATTTCGTCTTAGGTCCGACACCAGACTCGTCAGAGTGGGATGTGTCAGACCCTACCCACCGATGCCCGCGGGCATTAATTCCATTGTGGAGTTTTATCTCCCGTATGCAGTTATCAGACTGTGCCACATAAGAGGCTTCTGATAAGTTCACCTGCATGCACCCCGGCATCGGTGGGTAGGGTCTGACACATCCCACTCTGACGAGTCTGGTGTCGGACCTAAGACGAAATGCTGGTTAATAGAGCAAACGCCTGAAAAGCCAACATCTAATTTTTGATCTGATTTTTGATATGCTCTATTGGTGGAAAAATATCTAATTCCCTCCATGGGAATTTAGAATTACCATTAACATACGCCCCCCAAACTTCTAATTGAACCACAGGATTAACTACTTCATCACCCGAATCTAAATAATTATGATCTCGTTCACACATAAGATCTTCCTTAACATCTAGGTCATATGGCAATAGTTTCATAACACATTTTCTAACTACTTCCTTGTAAGGCTGGAATTCTGACCCTTCATTACAGCCTACATTTAGTTTAAAGGTTGCGATCGTGTACCTACACTTGGCTCATTAATAACTTGTCCTCTGACTTATTGGGCATTTCCCGTTCTATTTTCAGGTGCATCACCCCTACCGTCATTCCATGGCTGTAACTGATTATGATTCTCGTAGTTTTGCTGTCTCCTATTGTCCCTTGGTTTGCTGTGAGGAACAAAATTATGTGAGTTTCCTGTTCTATGCCCAACCGTGCATCAAAACTCCCTAGTAACTGCTCCATTTCTTGAATAGTTTTAATACTTTGCATACACGCTGCTTCGCGTACCCTGTCCGGGAAATGTCGTAACAGTAATCTGACTACATCTGAATCAGCCGTGATTCCGTCTAAGTTCTGACAAATCTTAACATGTGACAGGAAATACTGTCATAGAAACGCCTTCGTTATGTTTGAACTTCCCAAATACTACCCTTTCTCTTTCACGGCTTTGAACGTGTTTGTTCCGGTATTTGTCTGTGAACTTCGTCTTAAATTCCTTCAGACTTTTCGTGTTGCTTTTATAGACTGAAAACCAGGCACGCGTCTCTTCCACAAAAGCATTATCAGTAATGTCGATCGCCTCTTCCCAGTCCATAAAACCCTCCTCAATCTGTTTTTCCAAACCGTTTTTCTACTATCTTAAGAAATTCAAGTGGGTTGGTGACCTTGATGAGATTGATATAGTGTGATACAGTTTTCTACATAAAGTCAGTGCTTTTCACTCGCTAGTGACCACCTTTGCTATGGAGCAATTACAACAGCAGCTAAAGCAATTACAAGAGCAAAATCATCTGCCACAAATGCAACTTCAACAGCAAACACTGCAATCACTACCCTCACAGGTTAGCACTGTAGTGATTTTTTTTTGGAATTAAATTACCTGTTTTCTGGCCAAACAAGCAGGCGCTATGGTTCGCTCAGGCGGAAGCGCAGTTCAATGTATCTGGCATCACGCAAGATTCAACAAAATGCACGTACGTTGTTTACCAGCTAGAGTCGCTATTGCAAGAGACTATCCTCATTTTTCCGTATTGAAAGTCTGTTAAAGGAGAACAATAAAACTTTGATTTCCACATATAGGTCGCTATGCCGTGAAAGTCGAAGATAATATTATCAAGCCTCTGGCGCAAAATGCATACGCGTATTTGCGTACCAAACTCATTCGGCGTCTTTCCCTATCAGAAGAGCAACGCGTTTGTCAACTGCTCATGGAGGAGCAGCTCGGTGATCGAAAGCCATCCCAGTTCTTACGATACCTTAGGTCTCTCGAGGGCAGCACACAAGTACAAGACAACTCCTAAGACAGTTATGGATATAGCGCCTGCCATCACAAGTACAGGCCATTTTACAAACACAGAGTGAGATGTGCTAGATAAGGTTGCCGTCCTGGCCAACAAAATTCTTGAGGTATCACCTGTGTTACTTCCCCCCCACTGTTCACGCCGTAAGTACACCACTAGTTAGTGTGAGCCAGAGGATAGATGAACTCTCACACCATACGGCAGCACTGCAAACTTCCTTCCGTGCACACTCTTGTTCCCAGGATCAGCCAAGCCATCCTAGCAACAGCCGCAGATCTTCTCCAACAGCCGGTGCACTAGGTGTCTGCTGGTACCATCACCGCTTCCGCGAAAAGGCATAGAAATGTGAATCACCTTGTAGCTTCCCGTCCAACTCCAGTGGCAACCAGTGACGGCGGTAAATGGTTGCCCAACAGATGGAAACCGCCTCTTTATCATGGATAAGAGCAGTAAACATCAACTTCTGAGCAACACTGGGTCGGATTTGTGTTCTTTCTTGCATAAATTCCTGAAGGGGCGTCGCCATCAGACCAGTTATGAACTCGCAGCTGCCAATAATTCCACAATCCACACATACGGGACTCTGCACTTGAAACTGAACCTCGGACTTCGACATGAACTTTTATGGAAATTTGTTATTGCTGACGTCGCACTTCCCATCATAGGATCAGATCTCCTTGCCTATTACCATCATCTGCCAGACTGTCGTAACAAACGCTTGGTCAACAGCATCACAGGCTTATCAGTGAACATCCTAAGTGCTAACTCTCTACAGCCCAGTGTGAAGGCTCTCAACATACAGAATACGTTTCACGAAATTTTAAAGGAAATTCTGACCTCACTCATCCATCTGGAGCCTTGCGAGAAGTATGCCATTCTATGGTACATTTCATTCGCACTACACCAGGACCAACTGTCTCCTGCTGAGCTCGTCTTGTGCCGGATTGTCTCCAGATCACTAAGAAGGAATTTAATGCCATACTTCTGGAAGGTACTGCACGACGCTCTGAGGGTCCATGGTCGTCACCGCTCCATTTGGTACCAAAGAAGGACGAAGGCTGGCGGCCCTGCAGAGATTATCATGCCTTAAACTCACAGACCATTCCTGACAAGTATCCACCTTGGCATCTCCATGATTTCAGCCATCAGCTCCGCGGATGCACTATTTTCTCCCTTATCGACCTAGTGAAGGCCTGCACCCAGATTCCCGTGAACCCAAGTGACATTCCAAAGACCGCAATCAAAACATCCTTTGGACTCTTTGAGTTTCCTTTGATGACCTTCGGACTATGCAATGCTGGTCAAACCTTTCAGAGATTCATAGACGAAGTGTGCATAAAGAAGATCTTGGCGCTTCCTCAGCAGAGCTGGTCTACAGAGAACCAATTTGACTTCCAGGAGAAAAAATTATCTGTGCCACGACAGACAACCGCATCAAGGACACTTCAAACTTTGCAGTCAGACTCCGGTAACAAATGATTCGACTGCGTCCTTTGCCAGCATCCCAACGTGATCTACACTCCACCTTCATCTTCAGGGACTTGAACACTTGTACTCATGTCTACCTACGTAATAACACGGTCCGCGGAGCCCCACATCCGCCATACACTGGCTCACGTCGAGTGTTAGATCGAAGTTGCCTAGTGTGTCGAGGTCCAGCTGCTGCCCTCTAGGTTCCTGTGGCGGAGGGATGACGTGGTTTCGCCACAAAGTGTTCCATACACATCTTTGCAATTATTGAAGAGAGCGGCCCCTTTTGTCTGTTCGTAGGACTCTCGCTTGGAACTTGCCAGCACATTCTCTCTCAGTGGCCGGGCTGAGTGGCTCAGATGGTTAAGGCGCTGGCCTTCTAACCCCAACTTGGCAAGTTCGATCCTGGCTCAGGCCGGTGGTATTTGAAGGTGCTCAAATATGACAGCCTCGTGTCGGTAGATTTACTGGCACGTAAAAGAACTGCGGGACTAAATTCCGGCACCTTGGCATCTCCGAAGACCGTAAAAGTAGTTAGTGGGACGTAAAGCAAATAACATTATTATTATTATTATTATTATTATTATTATTATTATTATTACTCTCTCACCGACGGACCACATTAGACAGCATCAGCAACACAATCTCAGCATATACTGGAATTAGCTACTGCCAAATAAAACAAGAAATTTGACTGCCTCCTACAAAAAACAGAAACCGAAACCACCTGAAGCACAACAGAAGCATTTAATAAAATCACGGAACCTACTACTTTGGTCTTGAGAAAAGGACTTAACTACACAATAGCACCTAATAAGATACGTTTGGTTGTAGCATCATATACAACCATTAGCCCAGCTCAAGGGAGACAAGGCTACATTCCCTGTCCTCCACTTGAGTAATTCTTGCCTGGCGTGTCCATGTTGCAGGGGTGGGCATCCTACACTCCAGCCTGTACCATGGGGTATATCATGGAACCCGTGCCCAGAGTTACAGGTGAAGACCTCAACTGCAACGAAGGCAGAGATGATGATTCGGTACGGCAGAGCTGGTGGAAGAGGCAACCCTTCCTCTGGGGTAGTACAGATGGAATCCTCTTTATGTTAGGCCCAGCGAGACAGTAAAGAAGTAATTGTTTGATTGCTTTCAATATATGGACAAGCCTCGGATTGAACATACTGGATAAACTCCACTTCTGGCACTTCAGGCTGATGACCCTAAGATGGCTGATGCTTATTCTGAAAATGCAAGGAGATATACCAATCAAAGACATAACAACCGGAATAGACCTTACCAAGAAACCAAACTGGGAGTAGGAACCCTGAATATAATTACACTGACCAACAAGTGTGAAGAGATAGTCGACTTGTTGGAAAGGAGAAAGGTTCATATATTAGGAATGAGTGAGACAGAATGGAAGGAGATGAAATCAAAGAAACTGAGGGAAGATAACAAGCTGTACTAGCATGGTAACAAGAAGGAAACAAAGAATGGAGTTAGATTTGTGCTACATAAAGATATTGAAGCCATAAAAGATATCACATATATAAATGAAAGAATGATCAAAGCCAGAGTAAAACTTGGCAGTAACAGTCTCATAATAATCCAAGTATGCAGGCTGTTTTTTTTTTTTTTTCAAGTTCCAATAGGCCATAAATAATAGACATATTGAGATAACAAGATGATTTTATTACCAAAAGATTTGTACATTCTTACTTATTTTTCTACATAGTCACCATGAAGGTTGAGGCATTTGTCATAATGAGAGACCAGCCTTCCTATACCCTCTGCAAAGAAGTCTGCCGCCAGTGAGCTCAGGTAGGTCCGTACTGCGTCTTGAAGCTCTTCGTTGGTAGCAAAGCGTTTTACACCTAGCCACGCCTTCATTTCTCGAAAGAGGTGATATTCACTGGGTGCTAGGTCAGGACTCTAAGGTGGGTGGTCAAAGACTTCCCACTTGAACTTTTGGAGTAGTTCTTTTGTCACATTTGCACTATGCGGTTGTGCATTGTCATGGATCAGAACCACGCCAGATGAGAGCATGCCTCTTTGTTTTGAATCGCTCTCCGGAGGCGACGTAGGGTCTCATAGTAGACTTCCTTTGTTATTGTTGTTCCCTGTTCCATGAAATCAACAAGAAGCACGCCTTTTTCGTCCCAAAACATCGTAGCCATTGTTTTCCTCTTGGTCAAACTCTGTTTGAATTTTTTTTGGTTTGCTGGGGGAGTGCATGTGCATCCATTGCTTTGACTGTTCTTTGGTCTCTGGATTGTCATACAGGACCCAAGTCTCATCTCCAGTAACCGTAGTATTTAAGAAACTGTTTCCCTCATTGTTATACCGCGTGAGAAACGTTAGGGCTGACGCCATTCACTTCATTTTGTGGCTCTCGCTCAATATTTTTGGGACCCAACGGGCACACAGTTTGCGGTATCCTAGCTCGGTGGTCAAAATTTTGTACAAGGAAGACCGTGAAATGTCTGGAAATTTTGTGGGAAATTCACTAATCTTGTGTCTCCCGGATCACTTGGTTAACTCGGTCAACCAAACTTGCAGTAGCGACCAACTTGTGTCCTTGACCACCTTTGTCATGGATGTCTGTTTGACCTTCAGCAAATTTCCTACACCATTTTCTCACAGCACTGTCACTCATACAGTGTTCACCGTACACTTTACTCATCCTGCAATGAATTTCAGCAGCACTGCATCCTTCAGCTTGAAGGAAATGAATCACACTTCGCAACTCACAATTGGCGGGAGCATCGATCGTAGCAGCCATCGTTATTCGCCCGTAGCTCGGCGACGACTGAGGGAGTGGAGCCAGCACTAGCGGCAGTGCAGAGAGAGAGCAGCACAATTGTAAAACGCGCAGACCCGCTTCCGGCCATTACTCAATTTACTTTTAGAAACAAACGGAACTTTAAAAAAAAAAAAGCCCTCGTATATACTCGGCAGACAGGATGTAATGCTGATGAAAAGCAAGAGTTCCTTGAGAATTTGGAGGACCATGTACAAGAGGATAATATTATGATAATAGGCGATCTAAATGCCCAAATTGGAGTAGATGTAAGATGTAAGATGAAGAGGTAATGGGATCCTTTGGATATGGGGGAAAGAATGCTGAAGGCAAGAATGTCATACATTTCTGTGCCAGTAATAACATGATAATAAAAAACACTTTCTTCAAGAAACGAGACAGCCATAATATAACCAGATACAGCTGAGATGGAAGAACTCAAACATTCATGTGTTATGTAATAACAGATAGAAAAAGTGGAGAAGGCGTGAGAGATGTAAAAGTTATTCCCAGTGAATGTTTAGATAGCGATCTCAGGCTTATCAGTGAATGGACACTGTCCCCCACCTCATAACACACAGACTAAGGGACAAAGGAAGTATTCACAGCGGGAGGTTCGTAAGGACTTCCGGGGAGTGGTAATTGGTTTACAGCTTCACATTTTGTCTGAAAAGAATTTCAAGAAAATACTATTCAAGATACTGAAAATGAGTCAGCAAATATTTAAGTTTCTCTGACTAAATTAAAAGTGTTTTTAATCGATTTAGGGATAAAATATAGCAATTATAGGAATATAGGCAAAAATAGGCTCTAATGCCAATTTAGGCATTTTTAGGCACTATAGGACCACTGTTTCTAACCTTATAAATACATCATCATCATCAGTTTTCCACTCCAGTTGCCCGGGTGTGGTTTACGAGGACTCTCCACTTCTGTCTGTCCATGTACCACTCTTCTCTCAAGACGACATCCCAGCTGACTCCTCTTGTTCCTATGTCCTCTTTCACTTGGTCCAGCCCTCTCTTCCTTGGTCTTCCTACCGGTCGTTTTCTGGCCACGACTGTGTGTAGCCATTGTTTTGCTGTCCTTCCATCGTCCAATCGTTTGACATGGCCAAACCATTTCAAACGGGCCCTTGTCACTTTTTCATTCAGAGAGGGGTACACACCAGCTTCCTCCCTTATTCTTTCATTCCTTACCCTGTCCCTTTTTGTCTTCTGTACCATAGTACGTAGGAACTTCATTTCTGCGGCTTGTAGTTTGCTATCCACTTGTTGGGTTGTTGTGCAGGTTTCTAGGCCATATGTTAGTATGGGGGTGAAGTATGATTGGAATAGAATCTGCTTTGATCTTAAGGGAACTTGTTCGTTCCAGAGGAGGTTCCGAACTTGATGGTAAAACTGAGCTGACTTTTGAATGCGGTTGTTAATCTCATGCTGTATTCTGTTATCACTTGAAATGATGCACCCAAGATATTTATATTGGTCTACTGTTTCCAGCTGTGTACCTTCCAGCATTATTTTTCCTTTCTTCTTCTGCCTGTTGACAGACATAGTAACAGTTTTCGATTTATTTATTGTTAATCCGTGAGATTTCAAATGTTCATTCCAGGTGTTCAGCCTCTCTTGGACTTCCTTCTCTGTATTTCCCCAAATTACCACATCATATGCAAATGCATTGATGTCCATATTGTTCTGCTTAATTTCTTTCATGACTTCATCCATGACAGTGATAAAAAGTAAGGGTGAAAGGGTACTGCCTTGTTGCACTCCTTTAGTGGTTTGGAACCAATCAGAATTACAGTTTCCTATCTCTACGCAACTGCAGCAGTCTTTATAAAGCATTTTAACTTTCTGGATAAGACCTTTGGGTACATTTTTCTTTCTTAAGCATTCCCATATAGTCTTCCTTGGAACACTATCAAATGCTTTTTCGAGATCCAAAAACACTAGTGTTAAGTCTTTGCCCTTCTCCCAATGCTTTTCTAACAGTATTCTAAGTGCAAATATGAGATGAAATGTGTAAATACACCTTCATTTTAAGTTATCTCTTAAGGAACAAAATAGGTTTTTGCCTAAAATCCGAGGTCTACTCATAACATCGCATACTCTCTCTTTGAAATACTTTATTACCCTGCCATGAAATCTGTAGTCGCTATAAGTATTCAATAACAAACACTTAATCATAATTCTACATGTGATTTTGAGGTATACGGTCTCTTAGGGTGATACACTTATAATAAATATATACAACAGTAGACAATACAACGCTAAAATGTCTCTGAATGGAGTAATAAAGCATACAATACGTACAATACAATCATAAAATAAACCTATTTGCAATAAGACCTATAATACATTGCATGGTAGAACGTTGTCCTGTAAAAGAAACATCAGTACATAACACTCTTGAGACCATTAAGTCAGCACAATTTTGGGTTTTCACCCAGGACCCGACCCTCGACTTGTGATCAAACCGGTACTCCTTTGACCGGAGTTATGGCTGAAAATCCCTCTCTATGATCTAATTCATAAATAGTTCAGGGTGAAAAATCAATTGTCAAATCCCTGCTACTTTATTTCCAATGATATAGGATTAGTTTATTTGAAATTAATTTTTGAGTTCCATACGGTCCAGACAGGTAATGGAAACTCCACATTTTGCCAGCTCCCCAAAAGGGTCTGCGCTTCCCCTCGCTATGCCATTGTCATAAATCTTTCACTAGCCGAGCAGGTCTTCCTTCGAGCGGCCTACAGTCGGTTGGGCTCTCCTCCAAGCAAACGATTTAATCCACGTCTCACTTTGGGAATTATATCATGGATGTCAGTCACATAATCAGTCGGATAACAATCTCACGTATACTGGCATAAATATCAACTGGCCATACCATTCATTATCTCTCGTAATCACTGCCCATCATTTCATCCATCCGATCACACACTGGAATTCCAGTGTTTGCTGCTGCCATCGATGCCTTCCATTCTTAGCAGGTGAGATGGGGACCTCTCTAACAATGGGAGCTAAGTCTTCATCCTTGCAGAAGAAAAAAGAAGAAAAAACCTAATAGCATGAACCTATGAAACTACACTAAACAATACAGCAATTTAACAGCTATATAATGGCAAGCCACAATAACCCCTACAACAGTCACCTAGTGATGCCCATCTTAGTTCAGCAGTCGTTTATAGTTACTTGGCTCCATATAAATATCTTAGAAATAGTCCCGTAGTTCATACTTCCATTAAATATTAGCGTTATCTTACAGTACTACATGTACTGCATTGTCATGATAAGCCACATTGTCACATGCTATAATATGGCATGCCACATAACAACATTTTGTTGATACTTACCTCTGATGTTGATGAGATATCACATGGATTTAGCTGATAATCCACATCTACAACACTGTTATCACACGAGGATTCACTTTCAAAACAATCGGCTTCCGTCTTGGTTCCAAAATGCATTTTTTCATCGAAACAACAGCTCACACTGTTTCCTCTGCAAGATGCCATCTTGCTGCGGCTTACCATACTAAAGCACAAAAATGACGTGCTGTGCCTTGGTGCAATACATAACAACAGAGCGTGTGCTGCCATCTCTTGGTTTCTTCAAATACCACTCCTCCAGTGGCTTGCCATCCTCTAGCAGATACGAAATGCGTACAAATCTCAATATTGCTCAATGTGTGGCTTACCATTATCTATCCCCAAGCGCCTCAATTAATTTTTGAAGATTCTGTTCGAAGGGAATCCTATTCTAATGAATACCGCAAACGTGCTCTTGCTAAACATTTTAACCCCAGTCTGCTCTTCATTCTCTCTTCACACCAGATGTGATCTTAACGTTAAGAGGGGTGTGCTTATGTTCATGCATACTTAATTATTGAGTTTTAACACATGTCCAGTCCTGAAAGGTTAAATATTTCTTGCTTAACCGTCTCATCTCTGGAGATGATACTTCTGAACTACTGGAAATGAGAAACTTACTATAACATGGTTCTTTTCAAGAAGATATTTGAATACGTTCCTGTACTCTACTGTTCACTCTGACTTTGTTCCTCCAACATTTAAGTGCCCTGTACTTAGAATCAGGAAACAAGGAAAGTACCAAGATCTTTTTGGAATTTGAAACGAAATTCTTAGTTAGAAACATTTACAGGCAAGTTAACAAAGTGACCATGACAATAATACAGTCTGTTTAAAATCCCTTCAGCTGTTCTAGATTTTAAGAGACTCTGTATTGCCAGAAGTTTGGCTGTAAAATGGCTTTTTGACATGTCAATAAATTTACCAGTATATTAATACATAAGCCACCTCATTGGAGATCTCTTATATTTGGCCTGCGCATGTAATAGCGCCCTGTCTGTTAGGTAACTAATCCATAAAACCAATTTTTTCTCGAATGCCTTTATTTTAGGCATAGATATCAAGGATAATTAAATAAAAAACCACCTATTCAATACTAACGGAACAATAATGAGAGTTGTTACTTGTAATGCCTTTATTTTGTTAGACATCAAGAACAGATAATAATTTTTCCTGTACATACTGTACATACATCTTCATTATAGACCGCTATGCCTTTCAGTGATCAGTCTGCAAGCCTCTGTGAATTTACTAAGTGCCTCCACAATCCTCCACTTGTAACTAGATCTGTGGTCTCGTTAATTCCATATCTCTTATCTTTAAATCATTAGACACTGAGTCTAACCATTGTCATCTTGGTCTCCCTTTTTTTTGTCTTGCCTTCCATGACAAAGTCCATTATTCTCCTAGATAACGTATCATTTTCAGTTCACCTCATATAGCCCCACCACCGAAGCCGGTTTATGCATACAGTTTCATACATTAAATTCATTCCCAATTTAGCCTTTACCACCTCATTCCGTGAGGATGGTTGCCCAGTTGTACTTCCTCTTAAAACAATAATCACCACCACCACCACCACCTCATTCCGTGTACCCTCTTGCCATTGTGCCCATGTATTTGTAACTGATAATTCTTGCTACTTTCATGTCTCTTACTTCCAACTTATGAATAAGGTATTCTGAGTCCACCCAGCTTTTGCTCTTGTACAGCAAAGTTGATCTAAAAACAGATTAGTATAAAGCTAATTTTGTCCAGGGGCTGACTTATTTCTTATAGAATACTGTTGATAGCAACTACAAGCTCACTGCATTAGATTTTCTGCACTTTGATTCAATCTCATTTATTATACTACCATCCTGGAAGAACACACCTTGAATACTTGAAATGATCTGCCTGCTCCAGCCCTGTATTTCCAAACTGACATTCGGTTGTGTTAAGTTTCTTACCTACTGATCATCACTTTAGTCTTGGAAAGGCTCATTTTCATATCATACTCATTGGACCTGTTTTCAAGTTCCAAGATATTTCAACACAGTCTGCCTTTAAGACCAAGTCATCAGCATAGGCCAAACTGCTTACTACATTTCCACCTAACTAAAACCCTCCCTGCCATTTTATACCTTTCAGTCAGTGATCCACATAAACTATGAACAGCAAAGGTGAAAGATTACAGCCTTTTCTAACCCCTGTAATTACCTTGAACCAAGAACTCATTCTACCGTCAGTTCTCACTGAAGTCCAAAAATTCAACGTAAATGCCTTTGATGGCTTTTAATAATCTACCCTTAATCTCATAATCCTTCAGTACGGCTAACTTATTTCTCTTGGTACTCAGTTATATGCCTTCTCTAGATGTACGAAATATAAACATATATAACTGTCTATTCCTCTCGTAGTATTTTTCAATTATCTGGTACATACTGAAAATATGATATCCTGAACCTGCTTGCTGTCTATTGTTTGGAACGTTTCACTAATTATTTCCATGTACTTCTCTCTAATTTCCTCCTCGTGGAGATTCTCTACCCTTCTTCGTCTGCAGACAGATTTTACTTTTTCTAATCTAAGATCTAGAAATACTTAGTTCACTACAGATTAGATAGTTTACATTGATGCTTTTTTGGCCCGTACTTGTACTTTTGGGCTTATGTTGTGTCAAGAAAACAAGGTGAAACTCTTTACGTTTTGCAGAGTACGTTGCTCTGCGTCTTCAGAAGAAAATCTCAACTGTTCCTGAGGAAGTCTTCTACAATAATGAGGGTTTGAATTTAACATTGTTTTACCATTGGAACTGTAGTGGTACGCTCGTTCGTAATCAAGTGGCTTGCTGTATGCTGGCACAGCACTCCAAGCGGGAGCTGATGACAACATTAAGCCCCAATTAAGATGCTCATCACACCAAGTATGCATGAGAAGTAACAGAGAGGGCATCAGATGAATCAGGGATGAATGTGGTAAAAGAAATAAATAGAAACATAAAATAAAATGCAACGAAATACACCAGGATAGAATAGAACAGAGCTAAAGAATGAAATGAAAGTATGTGGAGAAAACCAGAGGATGGTGGGAGAGCGGAGGGGGGCATAACTGATGTATGAATTTGGAAAACACATAAACAAAATAACAATATAGAAAGGACAAGGAAGATAACTATATACGTAAATCCTTAATGGCCGGCAACCATGTATTACTTAATTGATAGCTAGTGTCCCTGTTGAACTTGTTAGAATTTTTACGTATTTCCACAGCTTCCCATATAATCCTAGACCTGTAGTGTTTAGTGTGGGTACAAGCTCGAACATCTGGGAACACGACATCGTGACCCGACGATAGGGCATGCTCAGCTGTTGCTGACTTCTCTGGCTGGTTGAGACGGATATTTTTTTGGTGTTCCTTGATGCAAGTCCCAATGGAATGAGCTGCAACATACAAACTAAGGATTACTGAACTAAACCCTAGGCACCGATTACAGTAATGCAAAACATATTACCTGTGGGCTCTAGAACAGTGGATGAGCATCATGTGAAGTGATGGATCACACTATATGTTGTGGCAGACCAATGGACATATATAGACCTGGGGAATGCAAGGTGAGTGTTTCTTACAAGACTGAATTGTTTCCCCAGTGCAATTTGGCAGAAGAGGCATTATGGTGTGGGTGTATTTTGCACGGTCTCGTTTTAGTTCCTTGAGCTATGAAGACTTCTAAAACTTCATGGAAAATCTTCCTAGAAGGTGAAATGGGAAGGGAAGAGAAGGGAAAACCTGCATTGTATTGACACCATAATAAGTCCAGTCATTAATGGCCTGCTGCATAGGACTATGGTTGAATATCTTCTCCCATTTCCTTGTACCCTAAATAGGCTTTACTCTGATATATGTCACTCTCCATTATGATTTCTTCCCCTCTTCCTCCGATTTTGCATCACTGCTTGGGCACAGTTTTATTTAAGGATTTGATCAATTATAACAACGGGGATGCATACTACCTTACAAAAACATATGAACCCACTATGGAGTGTGGGTCTTCAAATGATGTACCATCCCTCTTATGAGAAAGGCTAAAGACCTGCTGATTGCTTACATAAACATGCAATGCGATCTGTAATATATTTTATCATCCTAATACTGGTCCAAAAGCAAGAATTCCATAGTTATTGGAGGATGGATTGGGTAAATGTGTGCTATAGAAAGAACTTGGACAAGTTGTACACCTAAAATAAAACAGGTATTACACATAATATATGAGGGTTGGAGAAGCAACAGATCCAAGAGATAGAAATCAGTCAGGATAGAGAAAAGTAGAGAGCACTCATTTATTGTACTGGAATTGGTTTATGACAATAATGATAATGATGGGGTTGTGTGTATATTTCATTTCACAACCACCTTCAACTGACAAAATTGCAGATTTATCTGAAATAGAATTACTAAATACTGTTGATGTCAAATATTTTGCCTCTTAAGCATATGCAACAAAAGAATAAGTCCCAGAATCAGTAATCTAGGGGAAAGACAAGGACAAATGTGAAAACACAAAAGGACAAGTGCATCGTCATTGCATCGTCCTACATAGGAGGCTTGCAGTGGTGTCTCAATAGCACACTCCACCAGCATCTTGGAAAAGTGTGGCAATCCAACTGACAAGCCCACTGACACACTGGGGCAAAATGCTGGTAATTTTACAATTCAAATGGTCTAAAAAGCTTGAATCTTCTTAACATTATTATTACTCTCCTTGCAATTTTTCCTACAACGGTCATAACAGACCTTGCACCACCTGGACGGAGTTGCCTAGCTTGCTGTTGGTGTTATCATGATAGGAATGTGTCCACATTGTTTGCCCTGTAATGTTTGTGGTGTAGTTCCTGTAATGGGTCAGCCACTGGTCGAGTTATGAGACAGAACAATGCTTTCCAAAATTTTCCCTGCAACATTGACCCTGTAATTAGAAAAGCTAACTTCCATTTTGCCAGGATTCAGTATGTGGTGAAGAACACTAGCATTGCATGTCAAGCAAAAAGAAATATATTTTCTTGTACTCTTTGACATATCGTCACATTAGTGGGTAGGATCTTGTGAATCATTGCCTCCCATTCGGAAAACTGTAGTCCACAGTCGCACTGTGTTAGGCATAGCAAGTCAGCAGAAGAGGAAAAAATAGGAATTGCTTTCAACAATATTAGAACAAGCTTCAGAATGAGGCTCATTCATTCCCACACCCGGCCTGTTGCAGTGGAGAATCGATGACGATAATAATAGTAATAATCAGTGTCTTGGAACTGATGGATCAGCGCCTTCCAGCTGATGAGCCCACTGCTACACTGGAGCAAAACGCTGGTAATTTCACGATTGAAAAAGCCTAAAGACTAATGACTATTCATAGCCTGGTGTTGTCCCTCTAAGACAGACCCTCGGACGAGGGTGGGCGGCATCTACTATGTATGGCAAACTGCCTGGAATTGTGTTGGAGGATAGTGTTGTGTGTAGTGTATGAGTTGCAGGAATATTGAGGACAGCACAAACACTTGATCCCCGAGCCAAGAGAATTAACCATTTAAGATTAAAATACCCGACCCAGACAAGAATTACATTTTACAAAAAATTAGTTTATTATCCACCTTATCAATACAGTTTACTCTCAATCAGTACTAGTTTTGACCTACATAGCGGTCATCCTCAGCTATTAATCATAAAATTAGAACTAGGATATAGTGACGCCATAAACGAAAAAGGTGGGGGGGGGGGGTTAAACCTCCTGAGTACAAATACAAACACATAAAATACACTAATGATTAATAGCTGAGGATGATGACTACGTACGGTCAAAACTAGTACTGTTTGAGAGTAAACTGTATTGATTAGGTGGATAAAAAACTAAAGTTTTCATAAAAAGTAAGTCCTATCCATCAATACGGGTCCAGTCATGAAATATATTGCTTATTCCAGCCGGGAGTTGTATGCGGGGCTCTAAGAACCAAAGGTCACTACGTTGACCATTCAACCAAGGAGCCGGACATCGATGATGATGTCTTTGTTTCATTTAAATTGCAGTACATTTTAAAGACTTGGATTAAATAAATGGTTGTTCAAAATATTTATGTTCAGTAAAACCTCATACATTTGCAAAATATAGTCATTGCATACTTGTTAACATTCCTTATGTGACAGCAAAGAATTAATTAGATTTTTCATATTTAGTACATCATTGTTGTATCATCTCACTTTCAAATTCCCAATAGACTAATGCCATTAAAATGAACTGCAATGAGATAGCAGTCCGAAGCGTTCCCGGTAATAGCCAAGAAAACCGTTGCCGTCAGTGAAACGAGATAGAAACCCTCTCTCATGTTCTTGGTTTCTGCTCGAAATTGAGAAATAACAGGCAGCATAGAGTCAGGAGCAGTATTGCAGAACTTCTCAAAAAATCTGGCAGATTTGAAGTCTTTGAAGAAGTGCACCGTATCTCTAGTGATGGATCCAGTAAATGTGCAGACATTGTCGTGATTGACAGCAAGAGAAACATTGGCGTTGTTATTGATCCAACAATAAGGTTTGAGAGTAACAGTTCACAGGCCAAAGAAGTTGATTCTGAAAAGAAGAGACACTACGAACCTGTTTTAAGTACTTTGAAGAAAAGTATCGCATACCCGCCAGTTGCTGGGAAGTGATTGGGTTACTCTTCGGTGCGCGAGGATCTGTCACAAAATTTTCAGTGAATTTCTTCCTTCGTTTTGGTATTCCTGTTTCATATCTAAAAGATATTTGTTTAGATGTTTTACGAGATTCATTAGCAATGGTAAATCATCATTTGTACGGTATGTGTAAGGAAAAATAAAGATTTCCTGATCGGGGATAGCTGTAGGCCTACAACAGGGAAAATCAAAATTAGTGCAAAAATTATTATCTATTTGATGCTGTTACCGTACGGTACCCCTTGTTCTAGAGCAGCTATCCCTTGTGGATTCTCCCTCTCTCTCATGAAGTCAAAATTTTCAGATTATTATTATTATTATTATTATTATTATTATTATTATTATTATTATGCTGTATTTATAAAATGTCACTTTCTTTTTTTTTCAGACACATCTGTGATGAATGTGGGCCTTGAATGAAACTACAGTGAAGAAATCTTGTGGATGTCAATATGCGTTATGGTCCATGCTTCGTTTTAGCAGCATGTAATTTACTGTTGGTTCAAAGTACATCATATTATAATACAAGGAGGCTGTTTCTACTTTCTACAAGTCTATTTGGGTGGTGAACAGTAAAGTATGTGAACCTTTGTTTTTCCGGAGAGATATGTGATGGAGACTAGTTAAGTCATTCAAATGCAGTGGTACTGCATTTATGATATTCTTAATGTAGATTATGTATTTTTGCATTCCTGCCAAATTTAGGAGAAGGACAGATGAAATCAAATAGTTACTTAGACAAGACCCTGTTGTGTAAAGAATACTGTTTGTTTTCTGAATATCTGTTTTAAATCTTGTCTAAGTTTATTGCTATGCTGTTGTATTTGCTTTCCTTCTAAATAACTTCAATATGTAATTATTCTTAAATTTCCCAGTATTCTGCAAAAAAAAAAAAAAAAAGCTTTTTTTTTTTGTATTAGAGAGTTGGTAACATGTTCATCTATCTGCATTTCCTGCAAAAATTATAGAATTTGCAGACACGAAAGAGGAAGTAGACTGATAAATTGTGTAACTCTTATCAAAACTTATATAAGGAACTAAAAGTATTGACAACTTATTAAAATAATGTGTCCATTTCCTAGTCAGTTTTAGGAATTATATTACTTTAAAAGCTTCTGTAAAGACAATATGAGTCAGTATTTGTTGTTGTTGTTATGCAATATCTTTTTAATATATTTATATGTTCCTTCTTTTGATCTTTATATTTGAGGTAAGTTTGCTTGCCAGTTGGTTATTTATGTTAGAAAGTGTGTGTACGTATGATTATTATTTGGAAGTGTGTAAATATTGATGAAGATCAAGGCAAAGATTTGACAGATCAGCTTAAACTCAGTACTTTTCTTTTTAATGTTGATGCTCTTTGTATTATTTACATTACCCAGTTGATACATAACTACTTGATCACTCATGATCCAAATGAAATCAAAGTGCATTTGTTGGAATTATTATTTAATGAGTCAAATTCTGTGTTAAATACTACCCAAGATTTTTTGAACTTTTCTCCCACAATTTCCTATTATTGTTTTTCTTTTCTTCTTTATAATGCACATTATTATTATTATTATTATTATTATTATTATTATTATTATTATTATTATTATTATTATTATTATTATTATTACAATAACTTCTGCCATAAGGAGGTTGCCACAAGGAAATAATATACTAAAAATAAACAAAAAATGTATAAATTAAAAAAATTAAAAGTGTAGATATAAATTCTTCAAGAGTACAAAAGGTTCAAAATATGGCTAGTGAGCTTCCTATTGTGGTGGTAAGTGATGTCATCAAGTCATGTCCAGCACAAGAGACTATCCTCCGCATATATATCATTACCATATCCAAGAGAAATAGTGTACTACCCGACTATCCCTTATTACCTCAAAAAATACAAGCTCACGGGGATTGAAGTTACTGAACTCATGGTTGGCTCAAGGGAGACCTTAACATCTTACTTTAAGAAGTTGGATATCCCTAACAGTATTATGAGGAATGTAGACTTGCAGCTCTTAAAGGTTCTATTACAATACTCATATACTACTTACATCAACAGTGGTTTCTTCCATTGCAAAATACAAGAGGCAACACAATATTGAGTGACCACCAACCTGCAATCTTCCTGGCTATATCCCAGTTGGGTTGGCAATAATGTGGATTAAGTCTAGTTCTATCGCTGGATGCCTTTCCTGACAGCAACCCTATGTGGAGGGATGTATTCACTGTTGCTTGTTTCTGTAGTAGTTTTTCGCTACGGGCTTTACGTCTCACCGACGCAGATAGGTCTTATGGAGACGATGGGATAGGAAAGGCCTAGGAGTTGGAAGGAAGCGGTCATGGTCTTAATTAAGGTACAGCCCAGCATTTGCCTGGTGTGAATATGGGAAACCACGGAAAACCATCTTCAGGGCTGCCGACAGTGGGATTCGAACTCCCTATCTCCCAGATGCGAGCTCACAGCCGTGCACCTCTACGTACGCGTACGGCCAACTCGCCCGGTCTGTAGCGTTTAGTACTGTACTTTATGTGCTGTGTTTAAATGAATATGTGTATTTATACAAATAAGAACACCCAGGAATTAACCAGATGTGACTAAAATCCCTGACTCAACCAGTAATCGAACCTAGGGTCCTCTGAACTGAAGACCATTATGCTGAGCATTCAGCCAAGAAGCCAGATAATCAGCAACCTCCATTGATGAATATAAATGTGATTCTTTGTGCAGTTTTAGCTCTTTCTGTTAAAAGGACAGATTTGTGGATGTACTTTAAAATGATAATATTTCTTTTGTATTTACATTACACTTTGTCCAGTTCAGCACTCCATAATTATCGGAGATAAATAAAATAGCACCAAAAAAATGGGTATTGTGCCATGAGCACTAACTATGGGACCATGGACAGAAATAATGTCTAGATAATATTTGTTATTACAGTAGAATATGATAGGTTAATAAATCAGTCTCTTCCTGACGTGTACTTCTGTTTAGTCTATGTTGTGAGTGTTGAAGTGAATCATACAGCCTAAAGTGATTCCTTATTTTGTGCTTGATTGTAAGTGTATCATGTTAGTATCGATTATTTCCATCAGTAGCCAGACCAGAGACTTTGATGTGTACTATGAAGCTCTAATCTCTCAGAGAGTTCACAATCAGGTTCCATATTGTATGATGGTGGTACTGGTAATTCCATAGCACCTCCCTGTGGAGATGGCATCCAGGAAATAGTGTAAGTGTTTATGCTCTTTGTGGCAGCACTAACTGAGGGTATTGTCCTGAGACCTGCCTGACACAGATCAGATAGAACAAACGTTTGCCTTCATCTTTAGGTTTTCTCTCTATTCTGCACAGGATAGTCATTTGTGGTCTTTTATCCATTTGCTTGTATTCCTGGAGGATTCAACACATTTTCTTTTGGGAAGTTATCTCATTATCAAGTGTAATTCTATGTTGGACATAGGTTTTGTGGGATCTTTTGCATATTTAGAAGATAGATTTCTTTGGTTACAACCTGGTCGTACATGTCCATAACGAGTCTTACATTCTCAAAAGACTTTTCATTTTAAATTATAGTTTCAGTTTTTTCACTAGAGGTCCATAGAATTTCTGCATTGTTTCTGTGATCTTTTCAGTGTACTTCTAGAGTTCCTCATTTTCTTCCATGTCCCATAGTAGTTTTCTGTTGTCTGAATTTTCCTTAGGATTTTCCTTTTCTTTTTCTCTAGTTCTTACAGTTCTATTTTCATATTCATTATGAGACACTCTGAGCCATGCAGTCAGTGGTGCAGTGATGGGAGGGGCTAAAAGGGACTTAAGCTCCTCCCATTGGTAGGTGTTTTCCTTTTTACGAACTAACATTAACGGCTTTCAAGATATATATACTGTGGACAGATTCCTTTCTAAATAGCATGTCAGAAAACTTTATGAACCATAAAAGACATTTTGAAGAACTTTCTGTCATTTTTAGCTGTAGAGGAACCTGACAAATAGCAATGCAGAAAGTTAATTGAGCTGGCAAAATGTTACCAGGATGATCTTGATCACTACAGTAAAACTATGCTTCAGGCTGAATTTGAACTGTGCACTTGAATTCAAAAGGAAGAAACCTTCCTAAATGGTTGTAAACTCCATGAATTTCTCAATGTGTACAAGTTGCTGACAATCTTTTGCATGTTGCCTACTCCTTAGCGCACTACAGAATGCTCCTCATCAGTGCTTCATCAAATCAAGATGTATGTAAAAAATGTATAATGGAGTAGATAGGGTCCACTTATTCAATATAAATTTTAATGACAAATATATTTTATATTTTCATTATCTTGGGACTAGCTTCGAGGTCATCCTCAGCCATTTACATATACAAATTGGTGAAAATCAATAAAATAGTGAGCACTAAGAAAGTACAAAAACAGATAAAATATGCATGAACACAGCCATGTTGAAAATTCATAAAATCTTCATGGAATCTTTGAATCACTGGTTATGACGATGTAATGTCTTTTTAAAGGCCTTGAAGAATGTCAATATAATATGTATGTTGAGATGATTAAAAATATTCTTTAGAATTAGCTGAATGGTACAATCTCAGATGGTGAGTGTAATAATAACAATCAGTCAATTCCTTAAGCTTGAAGAGGCTTGTGTGTTAAATAGCTTGACAACATTCGTTTTAAAACATCAGAAATCATAAATATAGCTTTATTCATTTCCTCAGACAGCCAGCTTATTTGATTGCATATGATATGTAGTACTTCTGACATATTAGAATTATAGCCCTCCCCAGATAAAAATTATGGTTGCATTATTGTAGTCATTATTCATATCCACAAAGTTTTGTTTTCCGCTAGATTCCCTTTAAACAATTTGCTAGTGTGTTTAAAACCAAAATATGTATTGCTGCTGAGTTAAGTCCTAATAATTCTGGAATATAAGTTTACTCATCTTTTAGTTTAGCCCAACAAAAAATTAATTCCAATTTTATGATTTACAGTTTACTGTATATGACTGGATCTCTTCCAGAATATTTACATACCAACTGATACACCTTAAGAAGATTACTAGTAGAATATTCTCCTCAAATATCTTATTATTAAAACAGCACTTCAATATTGTTTATTATGAAAACTTTGTAATAGTGTTGTTAAGAGTGTGGCAAGTTATTGCAATTATAATATTTTGCAAGTATGTTGCATATTATCACTTGGCTGTATTTCTGAAATAAGACAGAAATTTCACACAAGCAACAAAGGACCCGACATACATACATTATCATTATAGACTGTTATGCCTTTCAGCGTTCAGTCTGCAAGCCTCTGTGAATTTACTAAACGTCGCCACAATCCTCGATTTGTAACTGGTGTTGTGGCCTCACTTAGTTCTATACCTCTTATCTTTAAATCGCTAGAAACCGAGTCTAACCATCGTCATCTTGGTCTCTCTCTACTTCTCTTACCCTCCATAGCAGAGTCCATTATTCTCCTAGGTAACCTATCCTCCTCCATTCGCCTCACATGACCCCACCACCGAAGCCGGTTTATGCGTACAGCTTCATCCATCGAGTTCATTCCTAAATTAGCCTTTATCTCCTCATTCCGAGTACCCTCCTGCCATTGTTCACACCTGTTTTTACCAACATTCATTCTTGCTACTTTCATGTCTGTTACTTCTAACTTATGAATAAGATATCCTCCTGAGTCCACCCAGCTTTTGCTCCTGTAAAGCAAAGTTGGTCTGAAAATAGACTGAAGTAAAGATAGTTTCATCTGGGAGCTGACTTCCTTCTTACTGAATACTGATGATCGCAACTGCGAGCTCACTGCATTAGCTTTACTACACCTTGATTCAATCTCACTTACTGTATTACCATCCTGGGAGAACACACAACCTAAATACTTGAAATTATCGACCTGTTCTAGCTTTGTATCACCAATCTGACATTCAATTCTGTTGAATTTCTTACCTACTGACATCAATTTAGTCTTCGAGAGGCTAATTTTCATACCATACTCATTGCACCTATTTTCAAGTTCCAAGATATTAGACTGCAGGCTTTCGGCACAGTCTGCCATTAAAACCAAGTCATCAGTATAGGCCAAACTGCTTACTATATTTCCACCTAACTGAATCCCTCCCTGCCATTTTATACCTTTCAGCAGATGATCCATGTAAACTACGAACAGCAAAGGTGAAATATTACAGCCTTGTCTAACACCTGTAAGTACCCTGAACCAAGAACTCATTCTACCATCAAATTCTCACTGAAGCCCAATTGTCAACATAAATGTCTTTGATTGATTTTAATAATCTACCTTTAATTCCATGGTCCCCCAGTATAGTGAACATCTTTTCCCTCAGTACCCTATCATATGCTTTCTCTAGATCTTCGAAACATAAACACAATTGCCTATTCCTCTCATAGCATTTTTCAATTACCTGGCGTATACTGAAAATCTGATCCTGACAGCCTCTCTGTGGTCTGAAACCACACTGGTTTTCATCCAACTTTCTCTCAACGACTGATCGCACGCACCCTCCCTTCCAAGATGCCAGTGAATACTTTGCCTGGTATACTAATCAATGAGATACCTCGATAGTTGTTGCAATCCTTCCTGTTCCCTTGCTTATAGATAGGTGCAATTAATGCTTTTGTCCAATGTGAAGGTACCTTACCAACACTCCACACTAATTTTTCTACTCTATGAAGCCATTTCATCCCTGCCTTCCCACTATACTTCACCACTTCAGGTCTAATTTCATCTATTCCTGCTGTCTTATGACAATGGAGTTTATTTACCATCCTTTCCACTTCCTCAAGCATAGCCAACATCATTTTCCTCCTCCCCATGAGCTTGGCTGTTTGCAACACCACCCAGATGATTTCCTTGTATATTGAGAAGATGTTCTATATATTCCCTCCACCTCTCCAGTGATTCCCTGGGATCTATTATGAGTTCACCTGAATTACTCAAAACACTGTTCATTTTCTTTTTCCCTCCTTTCCTAAGATTCTTTATTACTGTCCAGAAAGGTTTCCCTGCTGCTTGACCTAGTTTTTCCAGGTTATTTCCAAAATCTTCCCATGATTTTTTGGATTCAACAACTATTTGTTTCGCTTTCCTTCATCTACGTACAAATCCCTGTCTGCCTCGGCCCTTGTTTGGAGCCATATCTGATAAGACTTCTTTTTACGTTTACAGGCTGCTCTCACTTCATCATTCCACCAAGATGTTCGCCTTTTCCCATCTTTACACACAGTTGTTCCTAGGCATTCCCTTGCTGTTTCTACTACAGCGTCCCTGTATGCCACCCATTCACTTTCTATATCCTGAACCTGCTGACTGTCTACTGTTCGAAACTTCTCACTAATCATATCCATGTACTTCTGTCTAATTTCCTCGTCCTGGAGATTTTCTACCCTTATTCGTTTCGAGACAGATTTCACTTTCTCTACCCTAGGCCTAGAGATACTTAGTTCACTACAGATCAGATAGTGGTCTGTATCATAAAGAAATCCCCGACAAACTCGTACATTCCTAACAGGTTTCCTGAATTCAAAGTCTGTTAAGATATAGTCTATTATGGATCTGGTACCCCTAGCCTCCCATGTGTAGCGGTGAATAGCCTTATGCTTGAAGAATGTATTCGTAACAGCTAAACCCATACTAGCACAGAAGTCCAGCAAACACTTCCCATTCCCAATAGCTTCCATATCTTCCCCACATTTACCAAACACCCTTTCGTATCCTTCAGTTCTATTCCCAACTCTCGCATTGAAATCGCCCATGAGCACTATTCTATCCTTGCTGTTGACCCTGACCACGATGTCACTCAATGCTTCATAAAACTTGTCAACTTCATCCTCATCTGCACCCTCACATGGCGAATACACGGACACAATTCTTGTCCTAATTCCTCCAGCTGACAAATCTACCCACATCATTCGCTCATTTACGTGCCTAACAGAAATTATGTTGCGTGCAATGGTATTCCTCATAAAGAGCCCTACCCCAGACTCTGCCCTTCCCTTTCTAACATCCGTCAAGTACACTTTATAATCTCCTATCTCTTCCTCGTTATCTCCCCTTACCCGAATATCACTTACTTCTAGCACATCCAGATGCATCCTCTTTGCTGACTCAGCTAGTTCTACCTTCTTTCTTCGATAAGCCCCATTAATATTGATAGCTCCCCATCGAATTCCATTTCATTCGCCAAGTTGTTTCCAAGGAGTCCCTCGCCTGTCAAATGGGAGTGGGACTCCATTACTCCCATAGGTCCGAGGCTTGCTTAAAATGTTCTGAGCTTGGTAAATTCATGAAGCAGGATGCTACCCTACTTGCACATAGTCCAAGTGAGGATCTCTCCTTTAACGGGTTATGGACCACCGGTGAATAATATAGTCCTAGCCGCCTGAGCACAAGGAGGGCCATGACTCAGAATATGTCCGAGATGCCAACTCCCATTCCATAGCAACTGGTATCCCGACTCTCAGGACCACTTACTAGGCCACTCAGCCGTTGCCCCCATGGTTCACGAACTAGGACGTGACTACAGTAACCCACAAACATGAACCATTGTAAATGTTAAGATGAGGACTCCAAATTATGGAATTACATTACACAGTGAGAATATCTGGACTAAGAACCAGATGAGTGGTGTTTTTCCTATTGGAGTCTTTGCCACATGTTGCGAAGTTCAGTGGTGATGATAAACTATTTTAAGAAGTTTGGTACTTACCAACGTTATGTTCACACTTTTTTTTTTTTTAAGCTCTCTGAGAAACTATACATCACTTGCTATAGTTCACATGGTGTTATGTTGTATGAATATTTTAAGTTCTGTTTGGTTTCTTATACTGAACATTTTCCATAACCTGAAATATATTATAAAGAACTTTAACATACATAGATGTTATATAACCTCAAATGTTTACATACTATCAAAGGGTAGAGAAGGCTCTGCCTATTCAATACCATTAGTTTCCATATTGTCTTATAAAACTGGGACTAGTTTCAAGCCCATATATATTGGGTCATCTTCAGCCACGCTCCAATTGGAAGACATATCCACACATATAACCAATAATAAATTAAACAATCTGGTATGTCACAATTTACAATCTTAATTTAAAACATTGATGAAGTCCAAATAACATATCCAAACTTGAAACCAAATGACATATCAAAACTGCTGTGGTTGATGCCGAACTATGTCGTTGATCTGGGAGTTGGCATCCCTTTATAGACAAGCAACTTGATTTATAATGCTTGTTTGTTCAATAGTGATATGGGTAATGACTTGTATGTAGCTTGAAGGGGAACATTCGTAACTTGAACAGGTATTCCTTTTCATTAGATGTAGTGATCTGTTGTATAATTTGGTCTGAATTGAATGTCCCTATGTTCTTTTTAAGTTGCGTGCACCTGGTACGGACACCTGTATTTGGTTGCTGTAGGAGCGACGACATAGTTTGGCATCAAGCACAGCCACTTTGATGTGTCATTTGGTTTCAATTTCGGATGTGTTATTCGGACTTCATCAATGTTTTAAATTAAGATTGTAAATTGTGACATACCAGATTGTTTAATTTATTATTGGATGTATGTGTGCATATGTCTACAAATTGGAGAGTGGCTGAAGATGACTGTATATATATGGAATCGAAACTAGTCCCAGTTTTATAAGTCAAAATACAAGCTAATGGTATTGAATAGGTGGACCCTTCTGCACCCTTTGAAAGTGATCAATTATCAATACGGACCATATTGAAATTCATAACTTATGATCAAACATTTACACTCGGGAATCTTTTTAAACTCATATTTGTAATACCAATATAATGGTCTGTTATTGGACATTATAAATTTTCCAGCTAACTCATTCTTGGTTGCCTGCATTTCGCTCTCGTGTGCTAAGTTGGGCTCATCAGTTGGTACTTAGCACACCTACCAAGATGCAAGGCTAGTGCATACCGTGGAGGCCACTGCATAGGCTACTTGAAGCCACCAACAGTGCCAATGCACAATGGGAGACTATGTCTCACTTCCAAAAATTGATGCCTGCCTGGCCATCATATGATATAGATGTTGATTCCCATAGGGAACATGAAATATTTGTCCTGAATGAGTAAATTTATAATACCAATATAATGGTCCGTTATTGGACATTATAAATTTTCCAGCTAACTCATTCTTGGTTGCCTGCGTTTCACCCTCGTGTGCTAAGTTGGCTTATCAGTTGGTACTTAGCACACCTACCAAGTACCGTGGAGGCCACTGCATAGGCTACGGTTATGCACTAGCCTTGCGTCTTGGTAGGTGTGCTAAGTTCCAACTGATGAGCCCAACTTAGCACACAAGGGTGAAACGCAGGCAACCAAGAATGAGTTAGCTGGAAAATTTATAATGTCCAATAACGGACCATTATATTGGTATTATAAATTTACTCATTCAGGACAAATATTTCATGTTCCCTATGGGAATCAACATCTATATCAAACTCATATTTGGACTTGACAGGGTGACTCAGAGGTGCCAACTGTTACGGATTATCCGTAATTATTACGGATTTCCCCTGATGATTACGGAATTACAGTCCAAGGGTAAATTATTACGGAAAAGCAATATTACAACGAAAATATAATTTCTACGGAAAAAATAAGGAAACGAGGAAAATTGAATCCTTTTGAGCATTAGTACTCGACTCTCTTCATTTCAATGTTTGTGAGTTGACAACGATACTTATTCGATTGTCACTTCTTTTTGCTACCCGTGAGCATCGTGAAATTCATTGTGAATGAAGGAACTCTACTCTGCTATTCACTAAAAAATGTAATCTTGTATTATTGCAGTATTACGTGTACCTGGCATTAAGTCTCCAACTTAAAAAGTTTTCAGTGTTAATAGGAAAAAGCAGAATGACTTCAGGCCTACAATAATCACATCTACACTGGAATCGCTTATTGTTCATAAGGTTAAAATGTCCTCACAGGGGGAAGGATGCTACGAGAAAAATCCCACACAAAAGCACCTGCTGCGTGGCGAAACAAGTTACAAAGAATGTTTTATGACAGAACTAACTGGTAATGTACACATTTATTGTGTAATAGGATATATCTTAGAATAGATTGTTGTTGGGAAGGGCAAAGAGGGTGTCATTATCCAGAAGGGATGAGAGTGCTTTGGATTTGACTCAAACATTTTTCGGGGGGGGAATTACGGAAACTCATTTCAAAGGTTGGCACCTCTGGTGACTAAATTATTACTTAAGAATTATAAGTAAACATACATTGTGCAGTAGTAAACATATACTAGACCATAATATACTTTATATTGAGCAAGTAGCAGTTTGGGTCACATAGCTATCAGGCAGCTTGCATTCAGGAGATGGTGGGTTCAAACCCCACTGTTGGCAGCCCTGAAGATGGTTTTCTGTGGTTTCCCATTTTCACACCAGGCTGTACCTTAATTAAGGGCCACAGTCGCTTCCTTCCGACTCCTAGCCCTTTCCTATCCCATTGTCGCCCTAAGACCTATCTGTGTCAATGCGACATAAAGCATATTGTAAATAATAATAATAATAATAATAATAATAATAATAGGGTACGATTGGCTTGGCTGCCAATTTTGTATTCCTATCTGCTACCATCTAATAGTGAAGTAAAACTCTATCAGACAGCTGCAAGTCCATCCCATTTTTCCATCCCACCCTGCCCAGTTATGCGCTACAGGCTTACCATTCCATCCTGTGGTGGAGCATGTCCTGTCTTTCTTGTACTACCTA
This sequence comes from Anabrus simplex, assembly GCF_040414725.1. Lineage (NCBI taxonomy): Eukaryota > Metazoa > Arthropoda > Insecta > Orthoptera > Tettigoniidae > Anabrus > Anabrus simplex. The sequence goes on along the minus strand of NC_090269.1, from coordinate 56,370,018 downwards.
CTACTACACAATGTAAATCCTGCTCTGCATTCCAATTCTGCTCATCCTGCATAGTTTTATGGTGTTGGGACAATCCTGCTCGTATATCCTGTCGTATCCTGCACTCAAGCCCCAACAAGAAAATCACTACATCTGACCCATCCCACCTCTGTGAAATAGTGGTCTGCTGCAAGATGGGACCTGTTTTTCTTGTGGAGACTTCTACTATCTCAGCTGGAATTGAACCCATCAACTTGCGATCGTGAGTCAGACAACCCTGGATCCACTATGGTCCTCAACTAGTCACTAGCATAAAATTCATAAAAGCCTAGATTCTGAACTAAGTCCAACTGATGAACCCAAATGGCATGTTCTGGGTGAAATACTGCAAACACACACGGCCCAACAACCCAAAATTTGGTTATATTTCTATGATTTTTAAGAACTTATTGCTTCACACAAAATGACAAAAATATTGAATATACAAAATTCCGACCAAATACTCTGACTATACAAGAAATCTTTTACAATCTCTATTCAGAGGAACATTAGCCGATGGTGTTCTGTGTAGATTGTTTGGAAAACATCAGCTTGAGAGAATGAAGGTTTTCAATGACTGAAGAACAGCCTGGAATATGTGAAAGAACATGAAAATTCTGTAGAATGTAAATCACAAGCACAAAATGTTGATGAGATAACAAATTGAGCAAAGAATGGACAGTACACTAATTCAGAAAATGGAAGGAGAAATATTTAACTGGAAAGAAGGACTGTCCTGTGCTGCAGCAGACATATCTATAGCTTTTTGAGGCTTATTGCTTAAAGAGACTGTTGAATGTTTTAGATCTCCCAATGGGGAAAACTAAATTATGATGCTTGAACTCATTGTAGAAAGTAATCTTGTTCTAGTCCAGAATATCTGGAAGTATAGGAAAAGAAGCATTGTCTCTATTTTATGTGTATCTGCAAGTATTTGTGAAGAGTTTATTTAAATAATGGTTCAGATAGTTTTAAATGGATCTGTCAAGACAAACTAGGCAAAATATTACTCACATAGGTGCTGCTCACATAGGTCAACTTTCTTTCATTATTTAATGTATATAAAGAGATTGCATACCAATTGAACAGTGTTTGAATTTCCTTCCAAATTGTGGCCATAGAACAGAAAATACATTACGCTCTCTAGGAAACCATACTGTAAGTCGGAAATTGCATTTTTCTTCATTTTATATTTTGATAGTAGATAAATTTGCAATCATTTTCGTGAAAACTAGAAGTCTCTAGCTTTAAAACTGATCACTTTATGTAACTTTGAAGTTGTAAGACAGAATTTATTGAATTTCAAGAAAATTGATTGGAAAATGGGGTATAGTACTTCGATAATATATTAAGGATTTAAGAAAATCCGACTGTTTCACTGGATAAAGGAATATCAGCTTTGCGTATTAAAATAATTTTCATAAATATTTAGGAGTTTTATTCTCCAGAAATTAAATATGTAAATGTTAAAAATTTGAAAAAAGATAAAAAGGAATTTTGAGTCTTGCGGCACTCATATATGCAGAAGTCTGTCTTTAGATGTACAAATAAGATAAGGATACAATAATTATTATAATAGTAGTAGTGATAGTAATAATGTTGGATATTTTAAAAGATCATTCCAAAACTATTCACAGTCTGTCTAATCTAATCTATCTTGTAACCTGTAATAACAAGAGTGAATTGTTGCTCATTTTCTGGAATGTTCTTAATTATGTATGGATTTTTATTTTGCAAACACAATCCATTTCGCTGTTGGCCTTAAACAAAGCTCTCATCATTGGAAAAGAAACTGGCGAGCTATTAATATGTACGACTGGCAACATGTTTGGAAAAGAGTGGTCTTAATGTCGCTTGGCCATTAGCATAACGAATCACCTATTTCTGCTGTGCAATATTCTAGAATGCTGTCGAACACATATTTCGTCCTTTCTGCAGTCGTGCCTTTTACTTCCAACTTCTTAGGTAGATTCTGAGGAATATTATCAGCCTTGCAAATCTTCACAATTACGGTTAGACACTCCCATTTTTGTTGATGCGTAATGACCCTGGGTATATTCTTTTTCACAGTAAAATGACTTAAAGATGTGATATAAGGAACTCTTTTCCAACCATTGTGCTAGTTATAAATATTTATTAACAGCTCACCAGTTTCTTTTCCAATGATGAGAGCTTTGTTTAATTTTGATTCAGCAGTGCTTTCTTAAATGACCGAGACAATATCTGTCATGTGATCCTTCCTTTTCATGAGACCAAAAGTCCAGTCACAAAATTTTTTGTATGACCCACTGGCGGAAATGAAATCTTTATTTCTTCATGTAAACCTGACATACCTCTCCTCATGATAATGTTACTTTTATTTTGTGCGACGAACTTGTCAGCATGAAGAAACAAATCACAGCACTATGACCGAGCTCCTGTGCAAGCAGTCCACCTTAGTTAAAATTATAAAATATGCAGCCAAGTAAATATCTATAGTTGTAACTATACATTATCTTGATGCACAAGCTGGTTATTTCATATTGCCATTGATGCTTTCACAGCCCGTATTTATAGACATGATATAGACTTTTGGGCTTATGCCGTGTCAAGAAAATGAGGTGAAATTCTTTACATTTCGCAGAGAACTGTGCTCTGCGTCATCAGAAGAAAATCTTGACTTTCCACGAGAAAGGCTTATTTCTTAAACAATGGCTCATTGTTTAATAATAAATGTTGGATATTTTAAAAGATCATTCTGAAACTACACACAGTCTATCTAATCTAATCTATCTTGTATCCTGTAATAACAAAAGTGTTTAAGAAGCCTTTCTCGTGGACAGTCGAGATTTTCTTCTGATGACACAGAGCACAGTTCTCTGCGAAACATAAGGAATTTCACCTTATTTTCTTGACATGGCATAAGCCTAAAAGCCTATATCATGTGTATGGTTATTTTATATTTTGGTACCAGAAAATAATACAGGAATTTCATTTAAGAAACCATACCTTACATCGCCAATGTTAAATTCCCATTGCGACTTAAGTTATGGATTTTATTAGATTGCACAGGTTGTTTCCAAGGTTATTTTGAAGACTTTTCTGTATGGTCACGTCACACTCACTCCTTTCATCAGTTAGATCAAGGATCAGGTAACACAGATGGCACTCAAATCTAAAAATCCATATTTCTCGCTTTTTATCTTCTTAGCGCAAAATTTTGTCGTGCGACTTAAGGTATGGTTTCCTGGAGAGCATCACGTATTAAAAAGGCTGTCCTACAAACTACACAAAAATAACACCTAGAAATAATAATAATAATAATAATAATACCTAAAATTGTATGGTCTTGGCTATCATATGTATTTTATTTGATGCCATTGAGGCTGCCAGTGTGTCAATTTCTATGATCCATTTTGCTCTACCAGATGGCAGAGAAATGGATTTTTGATGGGCTTTCTATGGCTGAGTTTTAATAAATTATGTTATTTAAACACCAGAACTGTTCACCAGAGATCTTTTACATGCTGACACTGTATGAGATGGAGTGTCCAATGGACATTTTTTCTGCCCTTCAAAAATCCAACTACCTCTGCTGAGTCTCAATCTATGGTCTTGGAATCAAGAGCCCACCACTCTACCACTGGTTCACAGAGGGAGCTATGGGACCTAGACATTAGCAACTACTGAGCACAGTCTTCTCACAATGCTAGCAACATGACAGGACTTTATTCTGGTTTCCAAGCAAAAATTGAACAAAAGAGTTCTCTGGCCGTGTATATGTACCTTGATGGGTGCATCTTCTAAATCTTGTTGGATCTTCTACTCTTGAATGTTGTCTGTGAGGTTTTATTTTTTATTCTTCAGTTATTGTATAATTTTTCTCTTTTTCTACTGATCAGACTTCATAATCATTCACGATGCACAGGTCGCCTACAGGCATAAAATCAAAAGACCTGCACCTGGTGAGCCGAACATGTCCTCAGACACTCCCGGCACTAAAAGCCATATGCCATTTCATTTCATTACCATTACCATTAAAAAAACTTCCCCAGACAAGATGGGTTGTAAAGCACAATGCTTGCTTCCTTTTCTTTTCTTACGTAGCATGAAATTCTGTCAGCTTTATGAGCCTTATTTGATGAGGAACATTGTACAAAAAATTATGCTCTTGGACTTCACAATTCACTGTACAATTCCCTTTCAACTGAATTTTCAATTTCTGACTCTCCGATAACGATCTAAACTATTCACCCAGTGACAATGGTTCCGAAGATAATCTTGACTGTGATCCAGATTTACGAGCTTCTGTTGAAATTCACCAAATTGATCAGACATTAACAGAGAAATCTCAAAGAGGAACTAGAAAGAGAACAACAGAAGCGACTACTTCAAACAGCTCAGTGTCAGCCTCTCAACTTCTAGAACAGCTTTTTGTTGACTATGAAGTGGCTAAACTCTTTGGTAAGAATGGGCATATATGGAAAACAACTGATTCAAAAACAGGAAAATACCCAAAAAAGAACATGTTCATATCCGACCAGGACCTACAAAAACATAGAAGCTGATCCACTTTGATGTTTTGAATTATTCTTTACTAACAACAAAATGCGAACTATACTTTGTAATTCTTAAGTAATATATTACTTCTGGCAACAATGTGGAGTTTGCTTATTGTTTTAGCGTAGATATAGACATGCACATAAATTTTACATGTGTTAGTACTAGATTACAAGTAACAACTCTCATTATTGTTCCGTATTGAAGATGACGCTAGGCATAGAATCTCAAGGATAATTTAATAAAACCACCTATTAAGTAACTAGCGAATAATATTAGTAATCTAGGGTTAAATAATGCTCAATAAGAAGCTCGAACTGTGCTACTTTATGAAAGTATGCACCTAAGCACATAAGCTCATTACAGTACAAAAAATTATCCACCCAGTAAAATTTTATGTTGCAAATTAACCACAGTTCTCCCCTTTATCATGCTGTGGTAGTACAGACCCAGTTTTCAACTGGACAAAATAAGATTTACGTTTGTGAAAGAGTCTCCCAGTCAGTTGTGAAATGGCGGAGCTTATAAAATTACAGACTTCCTGTTTTTGAAATAGCATTGGCATTGCAGGTTGAGTTACTGTTTATTTTCAGTATTTACAGTACCTATTGTTGACATGCACTTAAATTTGCAAGGATATTTGATTATGTGCTATTTAGTCATCTGCTTCAATGCTTTAAAATGTGAGGAGCATTTATGGTGTGATTGTTGTTATAAATGAGAAAACAGTGGTATTATTAGTCCCTGGAATCATGTACCTTGCTTTGAATAGGCATGTTTTATTCATATTTTGTACAGGTGTTGCCCTCACAATTCATATAAGGACTATTAGAGTTGAGGCTGTTCATTTGAATGATAAGCGCTAAGGGTCTTCTTCAAACTTTTTCATGTAGATTCTCTACAGAATGCAAGCAACAGCTTAGAAAGTCAGAGGTCACCTGAATGTCTATAGCCGAGATTCTTGAATTTGACTGACTGCAAAGAATACTAAAATGTAGTGTGCTTCACAGGAGCTGATATGTTATCAATAATAGTGTGAATTATCCTGTTAGGTACTCAGTTTTGCAATTTAGTTTCAAATTTATAAAACATTCATAGAATTCATTAATCTTCTTGCATATATTCTATAATCTGATAATATATAGATAGGATGGATATACTTTTTTAGGTTTTTTTTAAAGAAATTATCGTACATTGCTCTGAGCTGATCCATTCATCAATCTTTCGTTATGAACAGTTTTGGAATTAGATGAACAGAATATACCTCCAAAATACTTCCTAAATTTTTGAATTAAACAATAGAGAAAATTATTTTAATATTGTTTTAGGTATTTTACAGCTCATGCTGTATCATTACTTACATTTATTGGAAGTTTCTCTTTTATGCAGTTATTTACTTTTGGATCAAAACAAATATTCAGATTTTAAATTTTTTTTAAAGTTTTTTGTTAGTGTCTACTGTGAACCACGTTACGTATAATCCATTTCTGGTTCTTCTTCTTTCAATCAGCCTGTATTTCTTCATCCTTTCGGAATGATCTTCTTAACATTCTTGCGACAAGGTATTGCCAGTCCATTTCCTATTCATGTGATCTTGGTTGATTGATTGATCTTGGAATCCCATAATTTCGTTGATGGTCATCCTATAATAGTGTCTATAGTATACTGCATCCTATGTTATGTTCTTTTCCTCCATGTCTTCCTTGACTCGTTTCAGCCATTTAATTTGTGTCTTCCTGCTCTTCATGTATGCCAGAATTCTCTTAGCTGTTCTCTCTGATGGCATTCTTTTGATGTATCCTTAGAAACAGTCTACTCTTTTTTAATGATGATTTGATTTTTTTTTTTTTTTTTACTGTCTTTTGTATAATTCCACATTTAGTCACAGTCAAAGTTCTTGTCCCACTTTCCTAGGCCCTAGTACACAATCTCTCTTATAAACCCAGACTGAGCGCACGGTGTTTGTACTCTGCGCTACAGCAGCTGCCTCAGCCGAACGTACGTCGCATGCGGCCACCCTGCTTTAAGTGTGTATATAATCTTATATGAAATCTTCCCTTTAAAAGATGCTGGAAGTGTCACCCTTCATAATGAGGGACTTCATAAACACCATTAGGATTTTCTGCACACCAATAGTGAGTTTTATGACTGTTCACATGGCCGTTGAGATGAAACCAGGCCTCATCCAAATCGAAGTAGACGGAAAAGTACCGTTCCTGGATGTCCTAGTAAAACGCAACTCCAATGGGACTCTGAGTCACGCAGTGTACAGGAAACCCCCACACACAGACAGGTACCTACATGCCTCGTCTCATCTTCACTCATCACAAAAGCAGGCTGTCCTAACATCACTGGTGAACAGGGCCATAGCGATATCAGACGCAGAGCACCTCGAGGAAGAGAAAGAACACCTCACGAGAACCCTCAGGAAAAATGGCTACTCACTCAATAACATCCGATGAGTCTTTAAAAAAATCAGAAGAGAACAAAGAAAGGCCGCCGTAGGAGAAAACAACGGAGAACTGACCTGCCCGGAAACAGCGATACTGCCATACATTAAAAATACTACAGACAGGATCGGCAAGATACTGGACAAATACGACATAAAAACCATCTATAAACCTCACCGGAAGCTAGCCCGTTATCTACCACCAGTAAAAGACACAATAGACTTACAGGCTCCTGGACTATATCACATTGAATGTAGCTGCGGAGCTTGTTATGTTGGTGAAACAAAACGTCTGATCTCCACCCGCCTAAAAGAACATATCCGTCACACCAAGAATCAAAACACAGATATTTCAGCAGTAGGCAAGCATTCCTACAAAACAAGGCACGAAATATCATTTTACTAGACCAAGATGACGTAGGAACAGGCTCATACATGGAAATGAAGAGATTAGCGGATTACAGAGGAGAGTAGAGAAGACAAATTGCTGCCAACCAATCTTAGGATTGAGAATTGAGAGAGAGAGAGACCAAGATCCTAGCAGCTATCCCTTGGAATCTGGAAAGAAAAATCCGCGAGGCTATCGAAATCAAGAAACATCCGAACAATATAAATTTAGAAGAAAGATATAAAATCAGTAATTCTTGGATGCCTATCATTCATAGTTTAAGACATACAGACCACATAAACACACGGGCCAAAGCCCCATTACATAACGGCGCGGGCAAGCCCCCACTACCTGGCTGTGACACATACCTTTCAGAATGCTCACGAGACAGCCAGGGCTCACGTCAGCCAGAAAGGCTAGGATATAAAAGGCCAAGGTCAGGGCCACTCTAGTAGTGTAAATTGCTGCCGGGAGACTGATTACCTCGGATCGAGTAGGGGTATTTCAGTCGCCTTGACAAAGAATACTACAATGTATTCGAAACGTTGGCAAACTGTACATGATGTACAGACAACTACAACACGGTTCAACCCAGAAATGAAACTAAATAACTTTATTCTATACTTTACAATTTTTCTTTTTCTTTTCCAGTGTCAGCTTCATCTTAATTTCCATTAAGTAGTGGCCTCTATAGTCAATGTACATCTTGGATTTCCATGGAGTCTTCATAGCTGATAGCAACCTGGTCAGTTTGAAATTCACCAAATAATTTGTTAGGAGATCTTCATGTTGTTTGTTTCCCCAGCTTCTTCTGGAACTTGGTGATCATAATATTCAAATTGAACCTTTCACACAACTCTGTCAACCTTTTACCATTCATGTTTGTCCTGATATGTGGTGTGAAGTTTCCTGTGGTTCTGGATGGTTTGTTTCAACCTGTGCATTGAAGTCTCCAAACAGTTTACAACATTCTTCTCTGGAACAGTCCCTAGGTTTTCTTCCAGGCCTTCCCAAAATATTTCTACTTTCCATGGATTTTGCTGATTAACCTTATTTATTGGCACATGTACATTGAAAAGTGTGTATTTCTTAGTCTTGTTTTTGAAGATTAAAGTTGGCATCCTTGATACAGTGGATTTGAAATATGTTATCTTGTTTGCCAGTGAATCGTGTACTACAAATGCTGTTCCAAACATCCAGAGACCTGGAGTATTTTTTAGTTTTTGTGCTATTTTACCTTTATAAATTCTGTAGTGGTGTGTTTGTATTGTGTCCTCATCTTGGTATCTTGTCTCTTGTATAGTTAAAATTTTCATTTGTTGTTCTTCCATTATTTTAGTTTATTCCAATTGTTTCCCTATCTTCAACATTGAATTGTATTGAATTATTCAATACTGAATTATATTCAGAATTCCTATGCATACTCCGTTTCTATATTTGTGATTTGCCTTAGGAATTCCAAGACCCTCCAACCTATCTTGATCTTTGTCACCACTAGGATTTGAGTTACTCATTGCAAATTTCATGACTAATACTCGTGTATAGCTAATACTTCCAAAAATTTGCATTTCCATCTGCTACAACTTGATTCACTAGACCAAGAAAATTTCCAGGCCACACCTAACATGGGGAACAGATGCCCCTTGTATCCACTTGGGACCAGGGAGGCAGGGTTAATTATCTATCTATCTGTCTATCTATTTTATTTATTTATTTATTTATTTATTTATTTATTTATTTATTTATTTATTTATTTATTTATTTATTTTATGATAACTTATTGAAGGGCTTACGTTGTTCTGCTGAGTTATATCTCAAGTGTAACTGTTTGTTTCATACATTTTATTTTATACATTTTATTTTATACATTTTATACAAATGTCAATTCATAATTTGATTGCAATTTCAAATACAGTTTGATTATATTTGGAGATTTGCAGTTTTCTGCTTCTCTTACAACTAGTTACCATATCTCTTCTTCTTCTTCTTCTTCTTCTTCTTCTTTTATGACCACATAGGATCACTTTAGTCAGTCCATCGTTCAGGTCTCTTTGAAGGGACTGTTCGAGCTTTGGGGTCTTCCCAGTACTTCATCAGACGCTCCGATCTTCGTGCCCTTTCCTCATTTGAAAATATGCGTGTTGTTGGTTTGTTTTGTGTAAGGGTAAAGCGGAGGTTTGTATTCTTGAGTTTTGTCTTCTGTTGTAAGGCCTATTTCCTTCAAATCCTCTCTTACTTCTCTGATCCATTTACATCCTGTTGTGGTATTTTTTGAGACGAGATTGCGTTGTACTAGTTGTTTGAGAAGCCTTGAATCCTGCATCCTCATGATATGTCCAAAGAATCCCAGTCTCCTCTTACGCATAGTATCTGTAATGGGTTCTAGCTCTTTGTACATGACTTTGTTAGGTATTAACCGCCACTGTCCATCCTTCTGGTATTTTTTGTTGATGCAGGTTCTTCCAATCCTCCTTTCAATTTTCTGAAGTCTGTCAGTCTTTGATTGTTTATTCAGATGAAAAAGTGTTTCTGTTGCATAGGTAGCTTCCGGTTTTATAACTGTGTTGTAGTGTTTTATTTTTGCATTTATTGATAGACATTTCTTTTTGTAGATATCCCATGTTAATTTTTGTGCTTTAGCCAATCTCTTTGTTCTTGTTTGGACTGAGGTTTTTTCATTTAGGTTATGTGTTATTTCTCCAAGATATTTAAATTGAGTTACTATTTTGATTTTATTACCATTTATGGTAACTTCTTTTAGTTGTGTTGGTTTTCGGGGCATAATTTATGTTTTTTCAAATGATATTTTGAGGCCAATTTTATTTGCAATGTTTTGAAGTTCTGATATCTGGGTTTTTGCTTCTTTTATGTCCACTGCTATTAATGCTAAATCGTCAGCGAAACCCAGACAATTTGTTTTGATTTTTCGGCCAATCTTTATTTTGGGGGGACATTTCCTAAACCATTCCCTCATTACCATTTCTAGAGCACAATTAAATAATAGTGGTGAGAGCCCATCTCCCTGCCGTAGTCCAGTTTTAATTTCAAATGTCTCTGATGTTTCACCCCTAAACTTCACTTTTGATTTGGTGTTAGCGAGAGTCAATTTTATCATGTTTATTAATTTGGGGTGTAGTCCAAGGTGTCTTAAAATTTTGAACAGAGATTCTCTATGGATGCAATCATAAGGTTTCTTGAAATCTACAAATGTTATCAGCGTATCTCTATTTCTTCTCCTGTTATAGTCCATTATCAACTTAAGACTCATGATCTGATCAGGACAGCTCCTCCAGGATCTGAAACCTCCTTGATATTCTCCTAGTTCTTTCTCAAGTTGTAAACTTATCCTATTAAGGATGATTATTGAAAATATTTTGTATGTTATGTCTAGCAGCGAGATTCCCCTGTAGTTATTAGGGTCGGTTTTGTCTCCTTTTTTGTGCAGTGGGTGAATGAGGGCGTTACCATATATTTATAGATATTTTATACTTGTCACAACTTTGAATATCATTAAATAATTTAACTCTGTGGGAAAGGCTATATTCCTTCTTGAGATCTCTGTGAAAAATGGAAATATTGTTGTCCTTTATCTTGCTTTTTTATTGTCAGCCAAAACTCTGTGGTGCAAATAACATGTAAGCTAATTCTCATACTATATCAAATTTCAATATAATAAATTTCATTGTTTTTTTCTTCCTGAATTGTCATACTTCCTTGAAGGTTTTTCACTTTTTTGTATTTTTTTTTCTTCTCATAATTACGTTTATATTTCACGTTATTTTATTCAGACCAAGCAAATTATCCATGCAGTTTGGGTCACATAGCTGTGAGCTTGCATTTGGGAGATCCTAGGTTTGAACCCAACTGTCGGCAGCCCTGAAGATGGTTTTACATGGTTTTCTATTTTCACATGAGACAAATTGTTGTGCTGTACCTTAATTAAGGCCACTGTCACTTCCTCCCCAATCCTATCCCATCGCTGCTGTAAGACCTGCCCATGTCATATGTGATAAATTTCATTTTGATCCGTATTGACAATTGATCACAAGTTAATAAAGTAGGAATGGGCCCAACTATTCAGTTCAATACAATGTGATAAAGTGTATTTAATAGGTGGAACCATTCCTACTTTATTAACTTGAGACCTGCCCACATCGGTGCAACATAAAACAAATAGCAAATAAATGAAAATATATATTTTGTTCAGCCTTTAGTGTAGGGGTAGTGTATCTGCATTTTACTCTAGGTCTGATACTGAGCCCGTCCTAGGCTTTTAATCCTGGACTGAGAACTGCAACAGGGTTCACTCAGCCTCCTCTGATATGAAAGGCATTAGACCTGGTCAAGAAATCCAAGCAGAAATCCAAGTTGAGGATGTCTTTGACGCTCTCCATATGAAACTCCAATATGTGCAAGCTATGTGAATGGGCAGCAGTCATCTCATCTGGCAGGCCAAAATCCTTAATGACTGTATGAACCACAGGGTTTGTCAGTTTGTTTATTACTTGGCATATGGGACAAAGTTAATATGTGCACTATTTATAATATTTACACCAACAAGAGAATGGTTGTGTGTGAATGAAGAAAAATCACAGCTGAATCAGGTGAAACCGAGCTCGATAGCTGCAGTCGCTTAAGTGCGGCCAGTGTATCCAGTATTCGGGAGATAGTAGGTTCGAACCCCACTGTCGGCAGCCCTGAAAATGGTTTTTGGTGGTTTCCCATTTTCACACCAGGCAAATGCTGGGGCTGTACCTTAATTAAGGCCACGGCCGCTTCCTTCCTACTCCTAGCCCTTACCTATCGCATCGTCGCCATAAGACCTATCTGTGTTGGTGCGACGTGAAGCAACTAGCAAAACAAAAACAAAAAAAAGAATCAGGTGAATATCTTGTACTTTGATCTACTGCAGTTGTCTTGAGAAAATCACTCAAATTTCTCAAATCTAAATAGGCTCACAGCTGACACTATGATGAATTATTTGTTATGAAGCATCACAGTAGCATCACTATACAGAAATGTAGTTCCACTTGTTTAATGAATCCCTGCACCTTTGATGATTTGTCCACGTCTTACAACTGCTGGCAAGATGCTTTCCAGGAATGAACTTTTGCATAGGCTCATCCTCTGCAGTAAATATGCAAAGGACACTAGCTGGTGAGACCTTGGTGCCGACATTATCATAAATGAATGATTATCCAACATTTGCTATAAAACCTAGAGTTGTCTGTGAAGACTGATCAGCAATCTCTCCATTCCTTGAACAGATCAAGGTTGTAAGTGACCACACTGAAGTCTTCGTGTAATGGTGGATGACTGGATGTGAAGGTTACTGCAGATTTTCCTGAACTGTCTGATGAGAATATGTGCAAATCTGGTGGCATTATACATGATGACTGAGAGAGTTGGCCGTGCGGTTAGGGATGCACAGCTGTGAGCTTGCATCAGGGAGATAGTGGGTTCGAGCCTCACTGTCGGCAACCCTGAAGATGGTTTTCCATGGTTTCCCACTTTCACACCAGGCAAATGCTGGGGCTCACCCTTAATTAAAGCCATGGCCGCTTTCTTCCCACTCCTAGCTCTTTCCTGTCCCTTCATCACCGTAAAAAATATCTGTTTCAGTGTGACGTGAAGCCAATTGTAAAAAAGAATTATACATGATGGAACTAGAAACTTAATTAAATAGTGTAGATTGAATGGTATCAGATATTTGATGCATATTGGTGTTCAGCTGCTGTTCAAATATATTTCACCGAGCGAGTTGACCGTGCAGTTAGGGGGTCACATGCCTGTGAACTTAAAGTATGAGACTTCCACCTATTGAATACTGCACATTATAATCTTATAGACTATTTAATCAACATTATATTGGATGTATACATATTTCAGTTCAATTCAGTCACCATCAGCACTAGTAAGACATAAAATAGTTTTTGCATATTGAATAAAACATCTCATAACAATGCGATATTGATACACTTTAAAATACATGTATATTAGGTCTCAGGTGATAACTTACTGTAAAACACATTTTCAGGATAACACAAATAAAATCTGATGAAATTAACATTGAAATATTGTGAAAATTGTTAGCTCCATCAACCAGAATTTTTTTTGATTCAGGAATAGATCTTGGTGCAGTATGACACTTCCTTTATGTACAGCAGTCATTACAGGATTGAAATGGTGTCTAATGATTACTTTTCTTACTAGTATAAGTCCAGGACAGGATCCAAAGATATTTATGTAATAGGCCTAAGAATGGAAAATATCGTTAAATTATTGAAAATAATTCATTATATGTCGCGGAATGTGTGGTACGTATTGAATGTCTACTCACCTCTTAGGCCTGTGGAGTATCATGTAAGAGAATGTATGTGAGCTGTTGCTCGTCAGACCTGAAGATAGTTTTTCATGGTTTTTTCATTTTCACATCAGGGAAATGTTGGGTCTGTACCTTAATAAAGGCCACAGCTGCGACCTTCTCTTTCCCATCCTTGCATCACTGAAAACCTTGATGTGTTGGTGCAGTGTTAAACCAGCAGCAAATACTGTATATATATTTAATACTAGCTGTTTGTATCTATCATTGATGGGTTAGCTTTATGTAATTCCAGCAGTAACGCCATCTAGTGGAGGAGAATGGCAGCAGAAGAGACAGAACACACCTCAACTAATAACAATAGTCAGTCAGTGTAATGTTGTTATGAAGTTCAGGACATTGTGATATGTCATATTTTGTTTTGTTCCAGCTGGTGGCAATATTAGGATATTTGAGGCCTAGCCTTTTACCCCTCCCTTCTGAATTGGTTTTTCTTTATTCTTCAAGTGACTGTTCCTTGCATGTTTCGCTACTCATTTCGATAGACATCATTATTTTTCCGAGTCAAACTTAGCGATTTGGATGCACGTTCAGGGAGTGTAGCTGTTGCCTTGTGTTTGGGAGATGGTGTGTAACTGTTGGTAACCATAAAGAGGGTTTTTCTTGGTTCTTGGTTGCTTCCTTCCCAGTTCTAACCACATCCTATCTGAATTGGTGCTGTGTAAAACTGATTGAAAAAGTTCCCTGATCAGTAGGAGCTAATAATCATGCAGTTTTGCAGCTTATAAAATTAATCACAACTACAACAACCCCTACCATGGCCTATTAGCTCATTATCATAGTGACTGAACAATATTTCCACATTAGTAATGCTCACTGTTGATGGATTTAGCAATAAAAATCTAAATTCATGAATATCTCCATTATTATAGTTCGTATGGTAAAAATATATCAGATATAAAAGGAAATTGAGATTTTCTATAAATTTTGTTATGCATATTTACAGAACCAATATTTCTGTGAAAATGTAACAATCATGAATATCTCTGTTACTATTCCCCTCATACAGTAAAAATGCATGAAACATAAAATAGGCATCAGAAATCGTATTTTGCACAACTTTTACTATGTAGTTTTGCAATACAGCTCATATAAACAGAGAAATATATAATTTCCTTTATATTGCTACACTACTGTATACCAGTCAAATAATATATAGGCTAGCGCACAACCCAGCTAACCCTGAACTTAAATATTAAGTTACATCAAATCTGTTTAGCCATTTTCCTGTTATGTAATAACAAACAAAAAACAGATAAATGAATATTGAATTTTGACCTCACATTCCAAATGTTAATTGTTCCCTTGTATTGTTATTGATGGAAGTGTCTCAATAAGGTAGAGTAAGTTTCTAATTCTCCAGTGTTACTTCAAATATATTTTTAGCACTGTGTTATACAAACAAGAAGACAGTCGAGGTTCACGAACTATTAACTCTTGTGATCCTAACTCTCCTTTTCTTGAAGATTTACACTTAAAGTGTTGTGATAGATATGCCAGCAGTAACACATTAAGTATTCATCTTGCTCCATGCTTGAAACTACAGTATGTACCTAACAGAAAGATATTGTATTTCAGCCTGATAATAGTTATTGGACGTCGATAGATAGTTGGGAAGTAACGAGATTTAAAAAGGTTGTTTCAGGTGAAAATTAAGCCTCCACAAATATATAGCGGACAGATGTTCTAGAATAGTAACATGGAATTATATAGTTAAATGGTCAAATTATATGAAAGATACTAAAAGTAAATTCTACCATTTTGGCTCTCCTGTACAGTTTGTGAAATTCATTTAATTAATTTATAGCAAAGCTGCTGACTGTAGATCATCAGTGTCCATGGGAGGTACTGCAGCCACAAATATACAGCGGACAGATGTTCTAGAATAGTACCATGGAATTATATAGTTAAATGGTCAACTTATATGAAGGATATTAAAAGTAAATTCTACCATATTGGCTCTCCTGTATAGTTTGTGAAATTCATTTAATTAATTAATAGCGAAGCTGCTGAATGTAGATCAGCGGTGTCAGGGAGAGGTGCTGCAGCAAGGACATGGACCATTGTTGCTAGGTTTTCTGATTTTACAGTAGATCTCCTTTTCTAATCATCCACGGATATACTGCTGCAAACTGAAGAAGATGGTAAATCTACTGTTTTTTGAGCTCTCAATAGCATATTTTCAAAAATAACTTTCCAGAAAGCAATGGGAATGGTAATCCACCAATACAGTCTATGGCCCCTATGGCTTCTCTCTTTCCCAAAGTGGAAAATAGGACAGAATCAAAGAAATTGATATGAAAACTAAAACAAGACACAGGCTGTTTGAGGTAAAATCCTATTCTTATTCTTTCAACGTGACGAAATCAATACTGAAGAAGACTTGAACTGCCATGATTAACTTATCTATCATTTTATATATTTTTAATTACTGATTTATTACCTGCTAACTAGTTTGAAATGAGTGAGTACCTGTGCCTGTATCTTGTAAATAGAAAGTTATAATTTTTATTAGCTGGAAATTCTACAGTAATATACTGATTTTTCATAATAAGAATCTCCTGATTTTATAACTGGTTGGGCTTGCAACTCAGGCATGGACACAAAGAGAGAGTTTAGTAAATGTAATTGTTATTCTGTAAAGTAAAAACCCCATGGCACTACAGCACATGAAGGGCCTTGGCCTACCAAGCGACCGCTGCTCAGCCCGAAGGCCTGCAGATTACAAGGTGTTGCGTGGTCAGCACACGAAACCTCTCGGCCGTTATTCTTGGCTTTCTGGACCGGGGCCACTATCTCATCGTCAGATAGCTCCTCAGTTCTAATCACCTAGGCTGAGTGGACCTCGAACCAGCCCTCAGATCCAGGTAAAAATCCCTGACCTGACCGGGAATCGAACCCGGGGCCTCTGGGTAAGAGACAGGCACGCTACCCCTACACCACGGGGCCGGCTATTCTGTAAAGTATTTTTTTAAAATAAATTCTTTCACAAATTACATAAAAAGTTGCCTTTCACAGTGACTTCATATGAAGTTATAATTACATCATTGAAAAAGTAGTCACTTGCTTTTAAACACAAACCAGTAATTTTTACAAAGAATATATTTAACAGAATTATATCTTTACATTACAAGATAAGTAAAAGGTGGTATTTTTATATGGGTACATCTTAATCTACGACAATATACAAGTATCATTTTTGTCTGTGCTTTGAGGTGTGAAATATCTGGACAGATGGATCTGTTTGAATGCAGCCAAATTACTTCCCTTAACTGTTTTTTGATTCCTTAAACATTTTTGCACAATCCTCTCCTTTGATTAAATAATTCCTAGCAGAAGCCACTCGACATATTTCTTTTTGAGAATGACAATACCACATATCAAACATCTTTACCTTTCACCCATAATTTTTGAGAGCTACAGTTTCTCCTGAGCCTGTCCTTTTACAGCTTTTGGCTGTGTCCATGTCTATATTACAAGGTTACTGGAACTTGAATCCATCACTTGAGCAGCATCAAAAAACTATAGTGCATTCACAGCAGTATGCCCTCTGCTCTTCTCCAGCAGTGTGAACAAGCCCTGTGTGCAAATTTGCTATTGTAAATGATACTGTGTTCATAATGTGGAAGATTAAGTATAAAGTTCTTAGATTTGTTATTTAGAAAGATTGTTGTTACCAATATGTATATTTTATCTGTTTAGTTACTGACAAATGTAATTTAATCCTTTCTTTCTTTTCAGCTACTTTCATATGCCTATTTTCTTATGTACTATACTTTTAAAGGTTTAGTGGTGGTTATAATTTTATTTTATTTTCCTACTCAAGAGTCATTAACAGGTGTACCTGTCACTTCCTATTATTTTAAATGCACTACTTAGCTTATATCACTGGAGTTACCACTAATTTAATAATTTGAATATTATAAAAACTAGATGATAAAGAATCCTTTAATCTTGAAATGTTTTCAAGCATCATTTGAGTTATGTGATCCTCAAGAAAGTTCATTCAGTTCCTGCACTGCTTCCTGCTGAAGAACTATTTTTCAATGTAGGCCTTAGTTTGGATTGGGAATTACCCTTCCAGTTAGTGAAAAACTTGGTTCTGACAGAACCATAGGAGCGACTTCATCTGTGTAGTCAGAGCAACAGTGGTGCAGCAGTGGTTCGAAGACACAGTTTGAAGTTACTTCTTGAAATTATGTCCTGCATGTATAATGAAGAAATAAGGTGAAGGGGAAGCACCGGTATGTCCATCATGCATCAGAAAGTAATTAATCTGGAATAGAAAGGTTTCACAAAGGTGTCAAAATATTGCTCCGCTATTAATGAAGTAGCTTGCATTAACGAAGTAACGTAATTGGTGAAGTACGGTAAAATGAAGTCTGATTCAGTTTCACAGACAGTTTACAGTTTTAAATAAATAGTTCCTTTCTTCACCCTTCTTGGGCTTGTAACATTATATTAGTTTTTTCATCAGTTGCTTGGCAAGTTCATACTTTTTATTGTCGCGTTGAGTGGCTCAGACGGTTGAGGCACTGGCCTCCTGACTCCAACTTGGCAGGTTCGATCCTGGCTCAGTCCGGTGGTATTTGAAGGTGATCAGATATGTCAGCCTCCTGACGGTAGAATTACTGGCACATAAAAGAACTCCTGCAGAACTAAATTCCAGCACCTTGGCATCTCCAAAATCTGTGAAAAAGTAGTTAGTGGGATGTAAAAACAATAACACTATTTTTTATACTTTTTATTAGATAACTCACTCTTCAGAAACTATCTGTTTACAAAGGTATTTTCATAAAGAATGTTGTCTTTGAATTTGTCACCTAGAGACTTTCTCTTGGTGCTTACATCCTTCCTAGAAACGTAAAAAAAATTTACTCCATTCTATAGAAATCACATGAGTACCGATACATTATTTTACTATTGATATTTTAGGTTAAAAGAATTTAACATTTAGGTCATCTTCTCCAGTCCAGATTTTTGTGTTTGCTTACACATCACTACATTGTGTGTGTTTTTTTTTTTTTTTTAAATACCTAGAAGTAACATTCAAGCTGTAGAAGATATGTTGCATACATTTCCCTCAAAATAATGCCTGTTGCGTTCATTTTGCAAATGTTTGGCTATGTTTCTCTGAACCTTCCTGCTGTCTTCTGAATACTGGATGAACTTTCTTGGTTCAGTGGCATTGGAACTGCTAATGGTGTTCTGTTGCTGTAATAATCCTAAAGAGATGAAACAAGAAGACAAACATTCCATTGTAAAGATTGATTGGTTCTGATTAGCAATCATTTTAATTAAAATGTGCTCAGAACATTTAACATTTGTTTGTATGATTGTTTACTCATATAATTATTATTGTATTGTTATTTATAAATATAGATTTTGGACACTGAAAATTAATTAAGTTGACAGGTGTGCATGATTATACTCATGGAAGAGTATTATCTTGCATATCATTCATCAGTAACTATGTTGGCTTCATTTTTTCATATGATGATGAAGTTATTCAATATTATTGGAAATCATGCTTTTGTAGTAACATATTTTATATTTTGTGTGAAAATAAATTTATAATTATTTATTTATTTATTTATCCTGAACGATTTAGTATTGATTTTAATATTTGAAATTTTCCCATTAATTCAACCCTGCATTCCCTAAAAATACGAAAACTTGCAGTATTTTATAGGCACTTTCACTCTTCTTAACAAGGTAGTTTCTAGATGGAGGTTGAGAAAGTGTAGATATGTGTGTTACATTATAGGCATACATTTTTTTATTATAGGGTGTAGTGCCTTTCACCATCAAGGATGTATGCAAGCACCTCTAGAAAGCTCTGTTGTCAGCTAGCACCATAGTCTCTTCTACTTCCATATTTCTGACCCTGAAATTATTATCTCCTTCCCTCATCTCTAAGGACACTGATTGTCTCTGTTATACTCTAGAGCCAACTTCATGCTAACCGAGCCTTATCCATTCATATTTATCATCTGTGCTGATTCATGTATACTGTACATTCTCATCTAACATTTTAATTTCTAACTCTCTCTCTCTCTCTTTTTTTTTTTTTTTTTTTTTTACAAATATGCCTGTGCCATGTTCCCTCCAGTTTATATCACCAGTCATTCTCACCACCTTTATGTTATACATAAAAAGATACTGAATATACCCATTATTTGCTCTTGTGCAGCTGAAAACTGAGTGACAAAGATAATTTGATCTGCATACTAATATCTCTTCTTGCAAAATACAATAAGTTGCAATGGTGCATTAATTATAGCTTTCCTACTCCTTGATTCTATTCTGAGGGAATGTACATTCTAATTCCTGATTTGATCTGCTAGCTCCAATTTTATTTCTCTTACTGTTTCTCTTACAAGGGTAGCTATCAGCTTCCCAATGACAAATGTCATAAACCTATCAGAAATGGACAAGCATACAAATAAAGCAGCAAGTGCAGCACTTTATAATTGCCTACTACTTGTAAAATGCTTGTAATATTGGGCACATGCCCACAATATTTGTAGGCATAAAATGTCATACCGCTGGGCTGAGTGGCTCAGGCAGTTGAGACACTGGCCTTCTGCCCCAACGTGGCAGGTTCGATCCTGGCTCAGTCCGGTGGTATTTGAAGGTGCTCAAATACGTCAGCCTCGTGTCGGTAGATTTACTGGCACGTAAAAGAACATTCGCGAGACTAAATTCCGGCACCTCGGCGTCTCCGAAAACCGAAAAAGCAGTTAGTAGGATGTAAAGCAAATAATATTATTATTAAAATGTCATACCAAGTACCTGTAGCTATTGTATCATTGTATGAGGCGGCATGTACACGTGGTGACCTGCATTGTGGTGAACACTGGTTGTTGCTGAGTTGAACGATTCAGAGCATGGGTAAGTAGATGACATGGCTCCCAACACACACTGACAGGCAGGTTGCATGGATGAGGTTTAGCCTTTAGAAGTAATATGTTAGGCAAATGGTAAGAATGTTCCTTAATTAAGGCCATGGCCGCTACCTTCCCATTCTTAGCCTATTCCCATCCTTGTATCGCCAAAAACCTTTGATCTGTTAGTGCGATGTTAAACCACTAGAAAAATCAGAAGTCATTTTTTGATAGTACATTATCTGAAGACAGTGATATTACAGACACTCAAGCGCACAACACGTCTACCAATTTTAGGTTCTATGAACCATCAAAGAACCTCACCTCCTAGCTCTTCCGTAGCAGCTTTTTTAGGCATAAGCCATGCATTATGTCTATACTAGCCGATTCTCAGGAAGACGGTCTTTGTGGTTTTCCCAACTGAGGTCAACATAAGTCATTACAATGACGTCAGTAGGAATGTAGCAATTAAAAGCAATGTTATCACATAAAAAATCAATAAAATAAAAAACTGCACATTTTTCTCACTTTTAACGAACAGTACTATGCTGCCCATCTAACAGTCCAAAGTTCCAGAGCTGGAATGACCAGAACGCAGACAGCCGTTAACACTCCTCTGCTATTATTCCGTTAAATGTGCAGACTGCTCATTCCAATCAGTGCCTCAGAGTAGGGATTGAATAGCTGGAATGCTATGATGAACCAGTGTGTTACACACTAGTAATTACAGAAAGTTTATGAACCGCAGGAATGGCATGCTAAAGAAGAGAGAGGTCTAACTCCCCAACTACTTCCCGCCAATATTCAGGCAGGCTGTTATACTCAGTACGCAACAGTAATCCCATCTATCGGAGATGAGTGGCAATAGAAGACACAAAGCACATCACAACAAACAATGGTCAATGTAATGTTATTGTTGATCAATTATATGGGCTTTCTGTATTGTAGGCCTTCACATTTAGTTTTGTTTCAACTCTGTGATGTTAGGGTGTCTTATAAAATTATTTATAGCGTAGATTGTAGTTTCTTATTTCCCGACTTTACATGCTGATTTTCATTAAATACTGTGTACCTATTTCTTGTGACTTGGCTCTGATATGGATTTAGCAACAAAAATCCAAATTTATTAATATCTCTGTTATAGCCAGTATGGTAAAAATGTATAAAACATGAATGATTGGAAATTTAATACCGGTACTATATAACTTTAGTTATCTAGTATTTATTGTTAGGACCACTAATGTATGCATGTTGGGTATTCAGCCCGAAGGCTGGTTTGATCCTCCACAGCTCCACCAACAGCTGTCATAGATAGCCGAGGCATCACTGAAGAGGCGTACTAGGGAAATGAGGAGTGAGGTAGTTTCCCGTTGCTTTCCTCACTGGGCCAGAAGTTGCTATTACTTCACAATCTGCCAAGTCCACTGAAATGCATGCACCAATCAACACTATGAGTGATATTTTCACACCATTCATAACAGGAACTGGTTGCATAATGAATGGTATTACTATCATCGCTCATACCTCGGTCACTTTCATATTGTCAAAGCCAAGGATGAGACTGAAACAGGTCAATGAAAGTAATAAATTTATTCTAGCTTATACCAGAAGACATAGTGTACTGTAAACACTACATCTCGCCATCAAAGGCATGGACCACTAATAACATAAATATTTGAGAATTAAATTTTAGGCTTTCCCCTAAACTAACATTTCACCCCTAAACTACTATTTCACTCAGCACGAATAAAAGGCAAGAAGGCGGTGACTTGGTAGTCAAGAGACACTTCCCGATCTTGATATTTTGACATTTTATTACGGTTAATATTCATTTTTATTATAGTTTTTCTGGTCTTGGTGATATTTTGAAATATGTTTTATAGTTTACATTGTGGCTTGTATCGTTTTCTGCGTTTATAGTTGTTTTGTCGTATACTTACAGGTTAGTACACGTATTGTTTGTTTACATTCATCGAGTGGTTGCTATGTTATTCTATATCACGAATATTTTGAAGATTAACTAATACAATCTCCGTTTAGGACAATTGGCAGTCTTTAGGCCCTTATGAGTAAGAATTTTATCATCTCGTGACCATATTGTTTGTGGCTAAACAATCTAATCTGCTTACATACGATACCAACAATCTAGGTTAGGTGCTGCATTTGGACATTTGATTGGATATATATTGAATTTATATAACAAATCTTACAATATAATTAACTGGATGGAAGTACTGCGGTAGAACCTTTATGATATAGTATAGATTATTTTAATGATCTGCATCTGATTTTCCTCCGTTACATTACCAATGTACAACCTCCGTGATAACATTGTGGGGTACCCTCTATGACGGCTTCATTGGTTGATTTCTGTACCACTGTCGTTGAACATATGACGATATATAAGCATTATTATTATTCTGACACTTCACATCAGCTATTTACCTTTGTGTTAGCAGTGGAAACCATCTGACTCGGTAAGATCTATCATTCAAAAACAGCATTATTACAGATTAGCCAAACACTCCAAAGCATGGTCGATTCTCGGGAAGCATCAAGCACTTCAAGTGCTGTGCCTACATTTACTGAATGCAAGATATGTCACAGAAAGTTTACAAAGAGGGGCATTAACATACACATAGCAAGAGCTCACGAGCAACTCTCAGGACTCATCATTGGTAGATAGTGAACAATTGCACGTTAATTTAGGAATTCCTCAGGCATCTCAAACTCTTCATACAAATTTATCAGCTAGACACAGTGCGAATTCTTCAAACCAGGCATTTGACAACATAAATTGTCAGTGTCCACACTGCAGATGTCATTACTCCAGTTCCCGTGGGGTCAAAATACACATCAGCAGAGCTCATCCTGATATTCACCGTCAAATTTTAGTTTCTAGATATCGACAGAGGGTTGATCCCTCTCAAAATTTCTAAACAATCGTTCAAGAAAGTGACCCTAATGCTAACACGGAAACTAAAGGTGTCAACACACTACCGCATGAATTTAAGCAGAAAATGATACAGTGGCGAAGTAGATTTTTAAACAATTTGACAGACGAGCAATTTGACTATGAGATTAACATTTGGTGTGAGTTCTTGGCCTCTGCGATTGATCTACTTCCTGGCCCCAAACATCCGTCACGGAAATACTACCAGTATAGGAAAAATAAACAAATCACAGACAACCAAAGGAAATATAAACAGACAACCAACCCTGAACGGGCAACAAAACGGGACCGAATAAACGCCGCGAAAAATACAAATATCAGCTTACCCAGTACCACTTTTACAATCAGCGCAGAAAGGCTATTAGATCTGTTTTAAATTCCAATGCTGAAAACTGTAAAATTCCTTCGGATGAAATATTTCATTATTTCTCTGAAATTCTCGGGCAACCTAATGACATGATTCGATCCGAATACCCATCTCATATAAGTGATATTGATAGGGAACAAATTGACATTTTATTTAATGACATTATAAGCCCAGATGAAATCAGCTTTGCTGTTAATCATATAGCCATAGACACATCACCCGGTCCAGACCACGTCCTCGTCAGAGTTATCAAAGACAGTATTGCAATCGACATAATATCTCACATTGCCACACATATGTTGAAAACTGGGGTTGTACCTTCTATCTTCAAAAAGGCCAGGACTGTTCTAATTCATAAAGGTGGAGATACACTCAATATTAAGAACTGGAGACCTATCACAATCTGTTCAGTAATAAGGAGAATAATTGAGCGGGTCCTTGACAGGCGTCTTCGTGAACATGTTGTCTTAAACCCCAGTCAACGAGGATTTACTAACTCCTCTGGAACACATGTCAACACTGCGATACTCGACTCTCTTCTCCGTGAAGCCAAAAACAAACAAGCTAATCTGACTGCTATATTCTTAGATATCCAGAAAGCCTTTGACAACGTTGGTCATGCCCATTTAAATGAGACACTAAAGTCGTTACCAATTCCAACCAAACTTACGAATTTAATCATGAATCTGCAAACAGGAAATGTCACACAAATTCAGATGCAGGGAAGCAAAACAAAACCTCTCTTGATAAGCAGGGGAGTTATGCAAGGTTCTCCTCTGTCGCCAATTATGTTCAATCTCGCCATCAATCATATTCTGGATGACCTTAGCGAAACGTCGATATCTACCCAGTATGGCTTTCAGTTGAGTCCAGATCGTGAAGCTCTAACAGTATTAAGTTTTGCTGATGATGTAGTTATTGTTGGAAAAGATTCTGAGTCAGCTTTAGTACTTGCTTATGCGGCCATACATCAACTACAAGAAATTGGACTTAGCATCAATATTGGAAAATGTAAAGGAATATGCATCAAACATGGTCACCTATCAGAAGAAAAACTATTCACGGCAGATGAAAAACAGATACCATGTCTGAAGAAAGGAGGAGTTCGAAACTCTTTCACATGTCCTGGGAGCCTGTCCACATGGTGAATTACTACGCACCTCACATCATAATTTAGCCAGATCAATGATAGCTAACGCTCTTAGAGGACAAGGTTATAATGTCTATGAAGAAGTACACGGTCTCTCCAACAGAGGAAGCAACCGACGCATTGACATTATTGCTTTTAAGCCATCCTGTTCTGAAGGTTTCATCATTGATCCAACAATTAGATTTGAGACCAACGAAAACCAGCCGGAAGAGGTCAATGCAGAAAAAAGAAGAATTTATGAAGAAACGGCTGACTTCTACAAGCGAAAATATAAGTTCTCATCCATTTCTGTAATCGGTTTGATGTTAGGTGCTCGAGGAACCATACCTACATTTTTTGTCAACTTCTACAATACCTTTAGGCTAAATAGAGATTTTATCTATAACATCGCCATTACCACACTCAAGAAGTCCATCATGATCTTCAAGAACCATGCTTGCGGACCTCAAATAAATGTTTGACATGCCTCACTCGACTGCCTACATTTAACTTCATACGATCACATTATCTATTGTATCCACATCCATTATTGTTGTGAAGGTACTCTTTGTCTTTGGGCAACCTGCAGCTGTTGCAGGAAGATTGTATAATAAAAAACTTATCCCCCGACTTTACATACCAAATTTCATTAAATTCTCTTCAGCCGTTTTCTTGTGATGCGCATACATACAAACAGACAGAGAGAAATTATGGAAAATTAAAAAGTGCATTTCCTTTTTACTGTGCACATGACCAATACAGATATACCATTCTGTTTAAATTCTGAGCAATGTACAGACAAAACTCTTATATTATATATATAGATGACAGCATAAAAAAAGAAAAAAGAACAACTGGAACTAAAAGTCACTCTTATTTGGCATAATATGTACACAAAATTCCAGAATGTGCAAAACACATTACTCATTTCACTTACAACATTTCTAGAAATGGATCTAAGAAGCAATTGTCTTGATGAGCATCCTCAATTTTTAAGCTATCAATATTCCTGTACCAATGCAAATTACGCTATAAAATAATGTCGCACAAGGCGTTACGGTTCATTGTCAAGCAGGATGTCACTATGGGTTTCACTCTGAAGATGCCAGTTTAGGACTTCATACAGGAAGCTATGGTCTACTTTACTGCTAATGCAATTGATCTCAACATGGTGTCAGTACCGATCAAAGTTGATTTCAGTATGAGCTCACATCAAACAGGATGCAATCAGTAGAATATGACTGAAGTGATAATGCAATCTGTTGCATTCCTAGACCATTCAGAACCTTGGTCCAGGTCAGAAAATCTTGCAAAGAATTTATATATCTGCTGGGAAGAGAGTGAAAAATTTGAAAACAAGTTTCCAACCACTAAATACAGAATTTGACTGCAGCATCTGAGATAAGGTGCCCAGAGCACTTGTTCAGTCCCAGAGACATAACTACTGGAACCATAACCAAATGATAATCATGTTAATGGTTTTTTTACAACCCACTAACTACTTTCACTGTTTTCAGAGATGCCAAGTTGCCAGCATTTTGTACCACGTGAGTTCTTTTATGTACCATTAATTCTGCAACACAAGGCTGGCATATTTGAATACCTTCAAATACACTGGAATTGAACCTGCCACCTTGGCTCAGAAAGCAAATGCTCTACCATCTAAGCCACTCAGTTTGGCAAATCTGAACCTAAATTCAAGACATATTACTAACCACTTGATATTATTTCCTTTAGCGATTCCAACAAATGCTTACAAAACACATGGAAGAGTGTATTGCATTGTGATAACGGAAGATGCTATCAACAAAGATCTTTCACGTTGTGTTCTTTTATTTACTGCTACCAACCTATACTTTGCTATGGGTAGAGGGCGTCAGGATACGTGTCACAGGAATCAGGTTCAACTTCTTTTTTGTAATAGTGCCTTCTTGTACATACTTAATTGTGTGGAGTAACTTATAAGTATGATGCACACGACTTTATGATAGTGTACATGGTTTTTGTTGACACCTAATACCCAATTTCTTCCAAGTACATATAGCATTTGACAATCTATGGCTGAAAATATTTCATACACACACTACACCTTGTAAGACATGTTCTAGTTGTGAGCAATTGTGAAGTGCTGCACAATACACCTGTCACAATGACTGACCAATTAACATTGGAGTAAATAAGAGTTGTGCCGGGCTGAGTGGCTCAGACGGTTGAGGCGCTGGCCTTCTGACCCCAACTTGGCAGGTTCGATCCTGACTCAGTCCGGTGGTATTTGAAGGTGCTCAAATACGTCGGTCTCATGTCAGTAGATTTACTGGCACGTAAAAGAGCTCCAGGAAAAATTCCAGCACCTCAGCGTCTCCGAAAACTATAAAAGTAGTTAGTGGGACATAAAGCAAATAACATTATTATTATTATTATTATTATTATTATTATTATTATTATTAAGAAGAGTTGTAGCAAGCTTGATGGAATTTCTGGTTCAATTTCAGTGGTATTTGAAGGTGGTCAACATTTAAACAGTTTGCCACATTTACCAATGTCTGTGAAAACTGGTCGGTAGCAAACAACTATTGAGGAAATGTAGGATGCCCATTATCAGAAAAATGTGAAACCAATATTGCTGTTGTGCAACAAGCCATATTGCAGAGTTCTTCGAAGTCAAAGTCAACCAGACAGTGCAGTTTTGAAACAGGAAATCCCAGAGAAACTGTGGTATATCTTGAACCATGACCTTGGGATGCAACCATATCACATGCAAATCCCCAAGCTTTAACAATGGTGCAAAAATGTGTTAAGAGTGGAATTGTTGTGAGATTTTATGTGAAATTATTAATATCCCCAAAGGTGAATGTTTGGTGTTCTGTGACCACCACTGGGGTAGCAGTCCCTACTTCTTTGATATCCCAACAGTTAATTCAGATGGATACTTAAATGATGCAGCAGTATGCCATTGATGAACTACCACTACAAATCTGACTTGCAAGGTATTTCTAACAAGATGGCATACCACCACATTATACCTGTGCTGTACCACACATTCCCTGGTTGATGGTTTGGTCAAGGAGGACCACAGCGCTGGCCTTCATACTTCCCAGACTTGACACAGTGTGATTTCTGCTTATGGGGTATGGTAAAGGAGCGTGTGTATAGTAGGAAAGTGTGCAACATCAATGATCTAAAGACCAGATATGGGATGTGGTATCATCCATTCCCCAGGAAAGTGTGTACATGACTTAAATGAATGCTACTGTTAATCATTGGCTTTAGTGTATTGAGAATGATGGCAAACAGGCTGAAATGTGAATGTAAATTATTCATGAATGGTAATGGTAAAGTCCCACAGTTTCAGTGGTGACTCACCCTGTATAAGACTAGATGACCTTAACTCGATCATAAATAAATACATAGTTTGTCCAATTTTCCACTTTTAAATGAAAAATAGTAGCAGGAGTTAAAGAAATGGGAATCGTAATTCATGATCAAAACAAAGCTTTGCTTTGCACCATGAGCACATAATGAAGAATGAATCTGCACAATTGTCACAAGAGTTAACTGCAGGTAGATGGAGAACATACTTCTTTGGTTATTCAAACCAAAAAGGCTGATCAGCTTTATAAAATGCATATCAAATTATTTGAGTGAATTGAGGTCACTTAAAGGCATGTAGCAGAGATGCATCTTGTTATATTTTATTTTACAATTTGCTTTACGTTGCACCAACACAGGCATGCCTTATGGTGACAATGGGATGGGAAAGGACTAGGAGTGGGAAAGAAGTAGCCATGGCCATAATTAAGGTACAGCCTGGTGTGAAAATAGGAAACTACGTTAAAAACCATCTTCAGTACTGCCGACAGTGGTCTTCTTCTACTGAGGCTGCAATTGTGTTTTTATGATAGTCATCATCATCATCATCGTTTTTCCGCTCCAGCAAGCCGGGTGCGGATGTTTAAAAGCCTCTTCCAGTTTGTTCTGTCCATCCAGAGCTGATGTTCTACCTTTTGCTGCCAATTTACACTACGTTTGGCAAGGTCTTCGAAAATTTGCTTTTCCCAACTATCACAGTGCCTCCCTCTGACCTCTTACCAACATTGCTTTCATAGTATGCTCTTTGGGTCCTAATTGGAGCCATTCTTACATGTCCATACTATCGTAATCTGCTTAATTCTAAGGTTTCCAACAGACTCCTGTCCAATCCAAGTTGTTGCCGAATACTTTCATTCGTTATTTTGTCTCTCCTTGTCTTTTGGAGACATGACCGAAGGAACTTCATTTCAGTGGCCTGTAGGCGACTTTGTGCAGATCTAATCAACGTTACTGCTTCCAGTCTGTATGTTAGAATTGGTACAAGATATGGTTTGTACAGCGTAAGCTTGCAAGCTTGGGGAAATGCGTCATCCTGAAGTAACTGATGAACGGAGTGGTAGAATTTTGATTCTGTTGCCTATTTCTTGGTTTATGGTATTGTCTGAAGAAACGAAGCTCCCTAAGTATTTAAAGTTATTGATAATGTCTACTTCTTCATTTTGCACTCGCAGGCAGTGGTGGATTTAGTGCGTGGTCTGCAGGACTGCAGCCCCCCCAGTTCTTCACCCGTAATTTACAAGAAGCAACATTATGTACTCAATAGGGAAATATTGCCAATCAGTTCTGCGAGTTCCTTTAACACTTGATTTTCAACTCCGGAATA
Organism: Anabrus simplex; assembly: GCF_040414725.1. NCBI lineage: Eukaryota > Metazoa > Arthropoda > Insecta > Orthoptera > Tettigoniidae > Anabrus > Anabrus simplex. The sequence goes on along the minus strand of NC_090269.1, from coordinate 56,340,213 downwards.
GCACAATAATTGAATGCTTCTCTTCATATGATAATATCATGTGATTCCACTTCCCTCTCTTGGGACTGCAGGACATGGCTCTTACCTGGCCATGCGGCTTTGAATCCGCTTCCCCCTCCGAGTGCGCTATAAGGTGCCCGCCAACGCTGCTCTAGTGGTCTGCATGCATTGCAGACCAGTGTGTCTTAATTGTTGTCCACCGATCGCGATAGTAGAAGTTCTAACAACAACATGAGTATTGTTAACTCAGTGCAGTTTTTAAAATCCATCAAACTTAACAGTTTAACCCTAAATGAAAAGTGTGATATTAAAGCTCGAAGAACATCTACCCCAGAATTGAAAATCTCCCAGACTGATAAGAGCCGTGACAAAGAGTACACAACAATTTTCAATCCAGATGTATATAGTAAACACAAATGGTTGTGTGGGTGCAAAGTTCAAAATGCACTTTTTTGTTTCCCGTGCCTTGTTTTTGGAAGTGCCAGTGAAGGAGCAAACAGTACGTGGGTTGATGCAGGAGTTTGTGATCTCACGAGGCTTGGTGATAAAATAAAGAAACATGAAAAATCAGAAAATCATGTGAACAGTGTGCTAGACTTAGCTCTTCCAGGTTCCATAGATGTGCACCAATGTTTAAGAAAGGCCTGTGAGGAATCCGTACAGCGTCATAACAATGAAGTAAGCAAAAATCTGCACGTAATATCCACAATAATAAACTGTATTAAGTTTTGTGGGTGAAACGAACTGGCGTTGAGAGGGCATGACGAGGGGCCAGACCCCGAGAATCCTGGTATATTTCTGAATTTAATTAAATACATGAGTGAACTAGACTCTGTTTTTAAGTCACATCTAGAGAGTGCTTTGTGTTTCAAATGAACATCGAAAATGATCCAGGAAGAATTGTTGCAGTGTATGTTGGAGGTATGCAGAGAGGATATTTTGGAAGAGGTATCCGAGTCTGAATTTTTAGCAATCATTGCTGACGAGATGACAGATGTGTCGGATGGATTTCAGCTTTTTCTTGTGCTAAGGTACTGTAATTCGCAAGGTAATGCTGCAGAACTGTTTTGGGGACTTTTTAATCCTTCTGGTCAAAATGCAGAGGCTATTTCATAATATATTCTTTCCCAGCTTGGCGTTATTCTGAAAGATAAGAAGAATAAACACATTGCCCAGACGTACGATGGCGCGTCTGTTATGAGTGGTACCATCAGTGGCGTGCAGACGAGAGTTAAAGAAGTGTACCCGAACGCGATCACCTCAAAGAGTGTCTGTTTTAGATTCTTGTGTGGCTAAATGGATACCTGCTGCTGGAGCCACAAGATGGAATTTTAAATCAAGAACAGTCAATACTGTATTTGAGAAAAAGGATGCTTTAATAGATTGCTTTGAACTACTGAGTCTTCAAGTGACATCACAATCAGAGAAGCATCAGCTTTGTACGAGTACCTTCAGGATGAAGAGTTCAACTTCTGGCTGAAATTCTTTCATCATATCATGCCTCATGTTGATATTTTATACGATCAACTTCAAAATCGGCAGGCAGATGTAGCAAAAATTCGTTGCCATGTTTTAAACTTCGTTAAAACTGTTAATGATGTGAGAAATACAATAATTGACTCCAACGAAAATTCTGAAACCGGAATTGTAAACAAACGACGCCATGTTCAGGAAACTACGACAAGAGTGTCTGTGGCAAAGGAAGTCTGTGATGTCATCAAAACCCAGGCAAATAGCCAGTTTCAATTTAAAACTCATCACCAAGTGTCAACTCTGGTGATGCCATCAAATTTTTCTTCCATCAAATCAGATTTTCCTGAGAAAGAGCTAAATGACTGTACGACTTTTTCCTACTTTTGACAAAGAAAAACTACAAACTGAACTATCTGTTATATACTCCAGAGAAGAATTCAGATCACTGTCTGGTGCTGTCCAGCTGCTTCAGTTCGTCATCTCGAATAATTTTCAGTCATCACTTTCAGAAGTAGTGAAACTTCTTCGCATTGTAGCAACTCTGACAACTATCACAAGTGAACCAGAAAGGTGTTTCTCGGCCATGAAGAGGATAAAAACGTACTTCCACAGCACAATGGATGAAGAAAGACTGACAGCTCTGGCAGTGCTGTCAATGGAAACTACTTTGATGAGAAGGTAAGGTAAGGGTGTATTCTGCCCGAAGGCAGGTCTGAACCTCCGCAGAGGTGTGCCTGAGCCGGAGTTTACGTGCGGTAGGATGGCCAGTTCCTTTCCACTCCTCCATTCCCTTACCCCCCACCAACAGTGCGTGGCAACCCATCCAAATCTTGACCACACCCAATATTGCTTAACTTTGGAGATCTCACGGGATCCGGTGTTTCAACATGGCTACAGCCGTTGGCACTTTGATGAGAAATATACCAAATTTCAATGAGAAGGTTATCAATATATTTTCAACCTACAAGTCTCGCCGAATGCAGCTCAACTATAAATAAGGTAAAATTCAGTAATTATACATGCAGCCCCCCCCCTAGTGTTAAATGCACGAGCTGCCACTGCTCGCAGGTGGACTGCTTCAGTATTTCTACTCATCACTAAACCAACAGTTTTAGTTTGGCTGATGATCATTCCCATTCTTTCAAATTCTTCTTGCCAAAGATCTAGTTTAGCTTGAACTTCTGCTTCTGTCTCACCCCATAGCATAAGATCATCAGCAAATACAAGTGCATTCGTTCTCTGATCCTTCATTTTCACTGCTTTCATAACCTCACCCATTATAGTATTGAAGAGAAGTGGCGACAGACAACTTCCTTGTTGGACTCTGCTCTTGGTTTCTAAACAGTTTGACCTGCCTCCTTGAATTTGCACACAGCTCTTTGTCTCTCAATATAGTTGTTTTACTCGAGCTATAATCTCATCTGACGCTTCTTTACATCTCATACATTCCCATATGTGCTTATGTGGTACATGATCATATGCCTTCGCAATATCCAAGAATACAACTATAACCGTTCTATTCTTATCCCAGTAGTTTTCAAAGAGCATTCTTGTCGAAAAAATGAGGTCTAGCATTGATCTGTTCGCTCTACCTCCGTGTTGTTCTTCCTCAAGTTTAGGTTCAACAAATTTTCTGATTTTTCTCTCCAGGATGGTCTCATATATTTTTAACCCATGCTTCTATACTTGTCACTTCTTTTGGTCACCTTTCTTAAATAGTGGAATAATAACTCCTTGCCTCCAGTAACTGGGGATTTCATTTTCTTCCCAAAATTTTATTTAGTACTGTGTACAAGCATTGTATTCCATGTTCTCCAAGCGCTTTGATCATGTCCACACTGAACTCATCCAATCCTGCAGACTTGTTGTTTTTCAATTATGATATTAGAGGGTGTTAAATCTATCTGGTTATCTACCAGTCATTGCAACTGGGTATCAAATGTGAATTTGACTGTTCATAGATATAATTGTTACACAATGAAATGCAGTAAAAGTGAAATTTAAAAATTATTCATTAACATGTTTCTTTCATAATTTTTCAGAAACTTTGTCTGCTTTATACCTATAGATGAACTGTTAATTCCACTGCCATAATGTAAATTAAAAGAAACAAATTGTGGTTGAAGCAAGAATAATGTTCACTGTTCACTCTATTTTCTGTTGTGACCATAACACATAGTCTTATGCAGGAAACTATATTACTAGGTGAATCGAATATAAACTGGAATTTTTTTTTTACAATTTTATTGAGTCCACCAACAAATAAACAACAAGCACCTCATTTTTCTACATAGTCTCCCAAATTTGAGACGCATTTTTGCCACCGAATTGGCAGCTTTTCTATACCATTCTTGAAAAAAGAAGAAGGTGTGTGCAGCCAGTTGCGCACGTACTCCTCTACTGTTGCATCATCATGAAATCACTTTCCTCTCAGTTCTTCTGTCAGTGGTCCAAACAAGTGGTAGTCACAAGATGACAAGTGTGGCCTGTAAGGAGGATGTTCCAGAGGTGTCCAATGCATTTCCTCCAGTTTTTCCCGTGTTACAACAACAGTGTGTGGCCTTGCATTGTCGTGCAGAAGAAGAACATCTCCGATCGGTTGCCGGTGACATTTGTTGCGATATGCAGCTTTTGTCTCGACCAAAAGACTGCAGTAATAGGCTGCATTCACAGTCCTTCGTTCATGCAAGATATGCACAAGTAAAATGCCCACATAGTCCCAAAAAACAGTTGCAAGCACCTTTCCAGCAGGAAGACGTGTTTTGGCCTTGACTGGGCCAGTTGCACCTCGTTCCTGCACTCCATGCTTGCCTGTTTTGACTCCAGGGTGTAATGATGAACCGAAGTTACATCAGAAGTCACAATGCAATGCAAAAAATCATATCCTTCCTCCTCATGGTGATTCAGATGCCTCCGACATACTTCCTGACGGACTTTTTTTTTTTGTTCCTGGGTGAGGAGGTGAGGAACGCACAAGGCAGACAATTTCTGAAGGTCAAGTTTATAATTGATGATGGCTTGAACTCTTCCAAAGCTTATTCCTATGAGTGAAGCAATTTCAGAAATGGTTATGCATCGATCTTCTTCAATAAGGTCACATACAGCACAAATGCTGTCTGCAGTAATGTTTGTCCGCGGTCGTCTTTGGTGGGGCTCGTTTTCCACTTCTTCCCCTCCTGCCAAAAATTGTTTGTACCATTCATACACCTAGGTCTTTGAAAGAGTTGCATCCCCAAACTGTGCACAGAGCCTTCTCAAAATTTCCAAAGCTTTGGTGCCTTCTTTCACCAGAAACTTGATTATGATGATGCACTGCGTAATGGACGTGTATACCTCTTGTTCACTCATGGCATACAGAAGCGAGCAGTCGCTCTGTGGTGTGTGACGCATCAAGACCCCTACTCCGGACATTCCCACCAAAATCCCCTCAAAGTCCCACCCATTTCCGTTTGCCACTGGAGCCACTAATTTTAAATTCCGATTTATATTTGATGCACCTAGTATCTTTCAAAGAACTACTGAATATAACAATCACTTCAGTTTCAACTTCCATAGTTTAATAATTTACTGTCTAATCTGCTTACTACAATGTCTATTTCACAGTCTCCTTTTTTGAGAGTCTAGCTGGGTATAAGTAAGGATTATCCACTTCTTCATCCATGTCACTGCTGTTTTCAGTATCATTTGCATATGACTGATCACTTGGTTGCAGAGCTGAGAGATATGCAGGAACTGAGGTGGTGCAGGGGATCACTGAAAAGCAGAAGGGGGACAAACATGTTCAGCCAATCTGTAATAAAACTAGCAAAACAGGAAGTTACAAACTATGATGCAGAAATGACAAGAAGTTAGAAGTGAATTAACCACTAAATAATTTACTATTTGTGTGACCATTTCAAGTAGGACTGCAATACCAATTTTGGTGTTACTAATAAGGTATATATACAGTATGTTCCTTTAAACTCCTGCTTAAAGGTACTATATTCTTTAAGAATTTTTCAAAAGCCAATATACCTGTGCATAATGTATCACAAATTGTGAAGCAAAGCACCAGAAACAGAATGTTGTTACCTTATTAACATAAGAATGGAATAGAAAATGAATCATGTTGCAACAATCTTGTACCGATAGTAACATTTTGGTAGCTCAGCTATCATTGTGGTGTCAGATGACAACGGTTGGTAATGAGAAAGCAGAACACACAACTTGTAGCTTTGTGGAAGTGTGAACAGGACATGGGCTACCATAGAGGTCAGAAGTGGATGGTACAAGAGAAAATAGACCAAAATCATAAAACGTACAAGAAAGGACAAATATTATATTCACTTGCAACATGCATTACCAAATCTCTAACAATCATTATATATCTCAGAAGCTAGGTCATTAGGATATAGAACCAAAAACCATAACAAGAAACTCATTTGAATGATAACAATCAAGGTATATTCCAAATGATGGATATTTACCGGCAATATCAACAAACAACGAAATTGCTACACATCTAACAACACTGTTAATTTACTTGTGAGTGAAAACATTCTATCATTCAGTGACATACTAGTGGATGATCAACATCTGTCTCAATCTCATATACAGTGTTTCTATTTTCAATAGTTTGCTTCTTCCCAACCCAGTGTACATTTATGAATTTCACAGTGCATTAAATTACTAAGGGAAAATAGTGTAAGTGGTAAGATTAACACCTGTGAGCTAAAACTATATTGTCAGGATTTCTGGCCTAAGACCTTCAAATTCTATACAACAATTCTCATAAAGGGGAATTTTAGAGTTGTGCATAACTAGAATGAATATCTGAAGACTCATAACAGAAATGTGTATTTGCAGATTTAGCCAACTTTTGTTTGGCCACCACACTCTCCTGACTTGTACCTTTTACTTCTGAGGACACATGACCTCTGTTGTATATTTGAGTGCTGTTCATGATTAACTAATTTTCCATGCGCTCATTGTGGCAGCCTGTCGGACAGTATCCATTACACCATGTATTTTTTATTTTGTAAGGTATGCAATACAAAGACGAGCAGAGACCTGTATTTAGGTGGGAATGGGAGGTGGTCACATTGAACTTTTCATCTCATATCTTAACAGAGCACTCCAGTTCATGTTACAGACATGTTCAGCATAACAGTGCGACAGTGTTGGAAGTACTGGATAGCACTAACATTACTTTCTTCTCTCTTTATGAATCATCTGTTCCTAAGGTTTTATCGTCAAGTCTTGATATGCTCTGTGTTCTAAAATGCTAATGAAATATCACACCTCTCAACATTTATTCTGATTCCCATTCCGCTGAAGTAGAAGTGATGTCCTTCAGAGATTTCACGCAGACCAACTACAGTATAATCCTACGCAAATTAATCGGAACATGACAATAACATACAATACTTATTCACCTAATACATACCTTTAATCTTTGCTAATATAAAGTAGCAAGTAGGAAATATTAGGTAAGTTGCTTTACAAAATTTGGCATAGATTTCACAAGCCTTGAGCAAATATTTTAAGTTCATCATCATGAAACCACACTGTAACTAGAGACTATTATTTGTATTTTTGTGGAACAGTCAAGTTTTGTGAATCTCCTTTTGCAAGTATCCCACATATTGGATTAATGTTGAGCGAGTTCCATGGCTACTCTGACACAAACATTGTTCTCACTGAAGAATTACTTCCTTTGAAGTATGGCAAGGAACCAAATCTTGCTGAAAAAATCCATCACCATTTGAAAACCTCTTCTGCAGCTCACCCACAATTCTCCTTTCCATGATTTGGATGTACTGGACAGATTTCATCATCCCGTTGACTGATACCAAAGGTCCTGGTCCTTCATACATGAAACACCACCAAAACATTATCTTTATAGGGTGTTGCAAATGTGCTAAGTTTGTTGCTCATTCTTCGCTCGGTGCACATATTGAACCCTCTGCCCCTGCACTTCAAAGTGACTCCTATGCCTATCAGAGAAAAGAACTTTCTTGCAGTATTCCACTGTCTAATCCTGATGACTATGTGCCTACAAGAGAAGTTTTCTGCACATCTCTCCTATTAGAAAGTGTTTCTTTACAGATTTGCGGGCTGTCCTTCCAGCTGCCAGAAGTCTACGATGAACATTAGAATTGTGCAGATTCACTCGCCTTTCCCCAGTTCGCAAGCCAAATACACAGCAGTTAGCCTGGTATTTGATTTGCTTCCTCTGAGGAGAAAATGTCCATCACCTGGCATCATTTTCTTGTTCCTGCCACATTTTTCCTAAATTTCCCATGAAATTCAGCCAGCTTGTTTGTGCTGCTGAGTAATCATATTTATAGTGCCTACACCAACATCAGAGTTACTAGCTAACTCTCTTTTTGTCATGAAAGTATTCTGAGATAATGCTACAATCAAAGTATGCTTCCTAGAAGTCATATCCACTGAAGACACAGGTATTACTAATCGTGCAAGGAAACCTCAAAATTCCTTAAAAGTGACACACACAAAAATAAATACACACTTAACCTAAAAAAATTGTCGCACAGATTAATTACCATTCTGCAATTGTATCTTTAATAGACTTCAAAGCAAGGAAATGTCCCCCCCACTAGTTGCTGGCAAGAAGGAGGTAAGTTCAGTGGTGGGTCTGTCACCTTTCAGCTTCTGAACCAGCTGCATAGTACTGCATTTCCTCAGTACTGAGAAGGAATGGTTATACTGCCATGACTCGGTCCCCAGAGCCTCGTCTGTAAAAGCAGGTTACTGCACCAGGGGCAGGTGAAGTTGAGATTTGGGTAGGAGAAGTTAAGGAATGCACATCACTACCCCTTATAGTCGCCACATCAGAAGATGATTTACAGCATTCAATGTATAACCTAATCCTAGTCTCAGAAAAGTACTCAATGGAAATATCCCCTGAGAAAATTAAGATAATGGCTTTCTGGGGCAAGGAACCAGTAAGAAGCAAGATCTGATTAAATAACATTTTGGAAAGAGTAAATGATTTTAAATACCTCGGCTACAAACTGTCTTTCTTTGAAAAACTGGACATACCTGAGAAAATCTCCAAATTCAACAGATGTTTGGGAATCGTCAATAAAGTTTTAAAACCATCATTAGTTCAAAAACACACCCGTACAAGAATCTACAAAACCTTGGCAAGACCTGTACTTTGCTATGGAAGTGAAGCGTGGACCCTGAGGAAATGTGATGAGAGAAGAATAACTACAGCTGAAATAAAATACATGCGGCGAACAGCTGGTGTTACGAAGTGAGAACACAAAAGAAATACAGAAGTGCTGAATGATCTTAAAAGCAGACCTATATTGGAATACATCTATGAGTACCAGAGAAATTGGCTAGAACACCTAAACAGGATGGACAGAAGCAGGATCCCCAAAGCAGTAATAAACTACTGCCCCAGTGGGAAGAGATATCCAGAACGCCCCAGGAAGAGATGGCGTGAAAATGCAAATTTTTTGTATAGATCGTAACAGTTCTTTTATAGGACTAATACATGAAAGGATGATAAGGATGATGATGATGATGATTAATTACCAAAGAATAACAGTACAAAGAATGCATAGAGAGGGAAAAAACAAATAATAAGCAATGTATAGTACACTTACCAACCACTGGGAAAATTATGAAAAAAATCCCTTGCTCCAATTAATTTGCATGGTACTGTAATTATAAAACTGTATAACTGATGGTGGCGCATACTTCTTGGCAAACTTCATAACATACGTATATTTCTCTGATTTGATAGTAATGGGTCCATTACAAAGCTTTTCATTGGGAAGTATCCGTGTTGCTGAGGGTTTCTGAATGATGAAATCATGGTGAATAACATTTCGATAATGGTGTACAGCAAACAGCATGCTTGTACTCATTGGAATATTCAAACAGTCTGTACTCCGATATCATAAATTTCACATTATCTGCACTCCTAACATTCAACCCCCAAAGATGAACTCTTGCATGTACGTAAAAATCTCATTTTCAGTCAAAAGTGGACTTCCCTGGTTCTTGCACCAATGCCTTCAATTTTCTTGTAGGGCATTTTATTTTACTACAAACGATTGATTCAACTGTTCACGAGAAGACACTATTGAATAGAATCTCTGGAATATATTATATACAGTACCTAGAACTGCCGATGCGGTCATTTTAACTGCTATTAAAATTACTATATTTTTGTTCTCAATATGCGTAGTTACTCATTATCATAATTTTGTCTCTGTTTCTGTACATTGCTTTGTGTGTTTCAATATTAATTCATCAATAAAAAGACGCCATGTACTCGTTATACTGTTGTCAGGATGTATTACCTTATCATGTGAAGCTTTTATCTTGGTTGTCGCATCCCCTCTAATATCATGCTTTACGGGTTATTGTTTCTACGGCTGTAATAGAATACAGTAATAGAAAAATTGTCAGTACTTACTATGCAAGGCATCATTATAATTTGAATTTGGTATAAATAAAGGAATTTCTCTAAAGTTGTTATGCTGATTGCTGTAGTAGTAGTAGTAGTAGTAGTAGTAGTAGTAGTAGTAGTAGTAATAGTAGTAGTAGTAGTAGTAACTTTACCGGCCACATTGAACCACTTAAGTAATTCCAAGTTCACTTTCTCTTTGAAGGTTGTACTGTTTGGTTCTTGTGATCTACCCAGTACTTTTTCATTTGTTCTGATCGTAATTTTCTCAATTCATCTGAAATTGCTGTAGCTCTTCTATGTGTCATTTCTGCTGAAAATTAATTAAATAATTGGTATGGGAATATATTTAATGAGCAGAATAGCCTCGTGATAGACATTATTGATAACACTGATCATTCTCTCTTCCAAATTAGCCATAGAAAAATTCACGAAAGAATTAAGAACTTAAGGAAAAATAAGTTGACAGGGCATGATAATATTGCTAGGGAGGTTCTGAAACTGGGAGGTAGAGCTGTTCTATGCTATTTGGAAATACTATTTACTGTGTCTCTCAACAATACGCAAATTCCAGATGACTGAAAGAAAGCAACTGTTGTCCCGATTTTTAAAGGGGGCTACAGGCTGCTAATGGACAACTATAGACCCATTTATTTTATGTCAGTTGTATGCAAACAAATGGAACATCTCATTTCAGAATATCTAAGGGAGTAATGGGGGAAAAGTTTGTGGATTAATGGCCGTCAACATGGTTTAGAAAAGGTTTCCCCTGTGAGAGCCAGATGTTGCCACTCTTTCAAGATATTAGTGAGTCATTAGACAAAAGTGTGCAATGTGCTTTAATGGCCCGTACTTATAGCCATGATATAGGCATTTGGACTTATGCCGTGTCAAGAAAATAAGGTGAAATTCTTTACATTTCGCAGAGAACTTCACTCTGCGTCTTCAGAAGAAAATCTTGACTGTTCACGGGAAGGGCTTCTCAAAGTATGAGGTTTGAATTTAGATGTTATAGTAGAAGTGGAAGTGGTACGTTCATTCATCACCAGATGGCTCACTAGATGCGGTACAGCACTAGCGTTTGAAGCGGAAGTTGATGGAACCATCAGAATCAGTCTGAGAGGGAGTCACATAACATAACAGGTGTACACACATATGAAGGTATGATGTTGACACAAGCCTGGAATGAAACATCTGGTGATGAGGAATATACGAATTTGGAAAACACTGAAACGAAATAACAATGGTGAAGGGACAGGGAAGGGAACTACCTATGTAAATCCTTAATGGCTGGCAACCATGTATTGCTTAATTGATAGCCAGTGTTCCTGTTGAAATTGTTAGGATTTTTATATACTTCTACAGCCTCCTGTATAATCCTGGACCTGTAGTGTCTAGTGTGGGTAAGAGTTCGAGCATCTTGGAACACGACATAATGACCCAACGATAGAGCGTGCTCAGCTACTGCTGATTTGTCTGGCTGGTTAAGAAGAATATATTGTTCATGTTCCTTGATATGAGTAGCAACGGACTGGCATGTTTGACCAATGTATACCTTGCGGCAAGCCTTCCTTTCTTGGATGTCCTAGTAAGAAAGAAACTGGACGGTTCCTTAGGACATACCGTCTATCATAAGCCTACCCACACAAATCGCTATCTTCATGCAGATTCTCACCACCATCCAGCACAAAAACAAGGCATTCTCACGACACTCAAAGAATGTCAAAAACATATCAGATGTGAGGCTTTTCAGGCGTTTGCTCTATTAACCAGCGTTTCGTCTTAGGTCTGACACTAGACTCATCAGAGTGGGATGTGTCAGACCCTACCCACTGACGCTGGGCTGTATGCAGGTGAACTTATCAGAAGCCCTTATAAGAGGCACAGTCTGATAACTGCATACAGGAGATAAATCTCCACAATGGAATTATTGCCCACCTAGCAATTTCCAAGGCGAGACAAATTTGTAAGCCATCAAATATCCAGGTGGAGATGGACACACTCAAAGTCACGTTCAAGGGTAATGGTTACAGCGATTTGCAGGTTCATGAAGCCCTGCATCCCAGAGAAACGACCAAGCAAAGCTCATAGAAAGAAGAAGTGAAGGGAACTGCCTACCTGCCTTACATTCACAACATCACAGATTGAATTGCCAAGGTCCTCTGCAAACACCATATAAAAACTGTGTTTGGCACCATCACTAAAATTGCTCACAGTTTGTGTAAAAGCAAGGACAAATTGTCCCCACTTTTACATCCTGGGGTACACAAAATTCTCTATACTTACGGCCAGGTATATGTTGGCCAAACATACCGGTCATTGGTACTCGTATCAAGGAACATGAACAACATACTTGTCTCAACCGGCCAGACAAATCAGCAATAGCTGAGCACACACTATCGTCAGGTCATGATGTCGTGTTTCAAGATGCTCGAGCTCTTACCTACACTAGACACTACAGGTACAGGATTATATGGCAAGCTCTGGAAAGACGTAGAAAACCTAACAATTTCAACAGGGACACTGGCTATCAATTAAGTAATGCGTGGTTGACAGCCATGAAGGATTTACATAGGTAGTTCCCTTACCTGTCCCATCACCATTGTTATTTCGTTTCAATGTTTTCCAAATTCATATGTTCCTCATCGCCAGATGTTTCATTCCAGGCTTGTGTCAATGTCATACTTTCATATGTATGTACACCTGTTATGTTATGTGACTCCCTCTCAGACTGATTCTGATGGTTCCGTCAGCTTCCGCTTCGAACGCTAGCACTGTACCGTGTCCAGTGAGCCATCTGATGTTGAATGAACGTACCACTTCCACTTTTATTCAAACGTCTAAATTGTGATGCACCTCATTACCTTCATATCTTACTTTACTGATATCACATTCTTTACGATGTCACAGATCAGTCAGTTGTGACTGGTTAGTATTCTCTATACCTAAATTGACGTGTAGTTCATCCCGATTAGACAGATGGCACCTCAAGTAACGGAGGATTGCCAAAGCATTTCTTTCTACCTTATCTTTGATTCATGTGATCTCTGATCTGGATAAAAAAAGACGGAGACGTTAGTCTACGAGATGATTTTCATTTCATATAAATGGTATTTCAAAAAGATTCACACTTTACTTTGTATGGCTCTCTCAGTTCAGAGTCAATGAATATGATTACTTAGAATCAATGCAATTGATTTCTTCAATCTCCAGGTATTTATCCTTCCCTTACTTGCCATAGTTATGCTGGTTCGTTTACAGAGAGATTCCTGCTGTGTATTATTCTTAAATTATTTGCTGCAAACTTATTTCATTGTCCTCCCTTTTTCTTCATGTCTGCTTATTATGTTATCATTCCTACGTTGAGCAAAAGGTAGCACTGATCCGATTGTTTCGTGGGTGTGATGAGTTTGTTTGTGGGTTTTGATTGGAGACCTTTTATTTCTTTTCGGCTTTGACGCCTAGCTTGAGCTTATGTTCTGTAATATGTTTGTTTTTTTGTTTTTTTTGCTATTGGCTTTACGTCGCACCGACACAGATGGGTCTTATGGCGACGATGGGACAGGAAAGGGTTAGGACTGGGAAGGGCGGCCGTGGCCTTAATTAAGGTACAGCCCCCAGCATTTGCCTGGTGTGAAAATGGAAAACCACGGAAAACCATCTTCAGGGCTGCCGACAGTGGAGTTCGAACCCACGATCTCCCGAATACTGGATACTGGCCGCACTTAAGCGACTGCAGCTATCGAGCTTGGTGTAATATGGTTTAATGCTGATGCTGTACGATTCATGTTCACTTCGATGTGCGATATGAATGCATGTCATGCGGTGTGTAAGTTATTATGGTTATGGTGTCGACTGGATGAGCCAGGCCTATTTGCGGTGACCCAGATATCTGATCTGTGCTCTCAGATCAAGCTCATGAGCCAGTGACTGATTCTTGTCATGCTGTTACGATTAGTTTCACTTGACTCATGTTTATTTGTTTCTGTAACTATGGCAACTCCTTTTTAACCTCCTTGTGTTCCATATTTGTTTTATTTTCCGCCAGCATTGCTTCACTGGCATTTTTTATTTCTGGGGATACAGTCTCTATGGAGATTGTTGGGAGCCATGTTTCTTTTTATAAAAAGCCTTGACTTTATCTGAGGAGACCCCCTGTGGGTGGGGGCGGTAGAATAACACCCACGGTATCCCCTGCCTGTCGTAAGAGGCGACTAAAAGGGGCCTCAGGGGCTCTGAACTTTGGAGCGTGGGTTGGCGACCACGGGGCCCTTAGCTGAGTCCTGGCATTGCTTCCACTTACTTGTACCAGGTTCCTCACTTTCATCTATCCTATCCGACCTCCCTTGGTCAACTCTTGTTCTTTTCCGACCCCGACGCTATTAGGTTTGCGAGGGCTAGGGAGTCTTTCATTTTCACGCCTTTCGTGGCCCTTGTCTTCCTTTGGCCGATATCTTCATTTTTCGAAGTGTCGGACCCCTTCCTTTTTTCCTTCTGATTAGTGTTATATAGAGGATGGTTGCCTAGTTGTACTTCCTCTTAAAACAATAATCACCACCACCACCTTATCTGAGGAGCTGCGATAATATTTTTCTTGTGTGAAAGCTGCTGCTTTCACCTCTTTGTGACATCTGGTCCCTAAGAAAGAAATACTTTGGATCACGTTTTAATTACCACTGTCTGATAATGATTGAATATAATTGTATCACGTTTCATGATACCTCTGTTGCGCCAGTGTAAAATTTCATAAGATCAAGTTTTATGAGTCAAACTACTCAATTGCGATTGATATATCTTCACAAACTATGTAAGTGAGTATTCGACTCCCTGTGTTTCCCCATTTTGCTTGTTCTATGCCCATATCTTAATCTTTTCTTGCTAAGCTTGTGTTAATAAACCTTATTCATTTTAATTGACCTCTTCTCTACGTTCTTGTCTCTCTGCTGTGGGGACATGCCTTTTACACTTTGTTTCTCTAGCATAAGAGGCCCGGATTCAGCTCCTGGCAATTTCTAGCCAGTTTCGACTGATCCAGACTAAATAGGTAGGTAGGTAGGTGGTGTAAAATTCAAACCTCCTTCTTTGAAGAATCTTTCTTGTGAACAGTTGATATTTTTTTTCTGAAGACACAGAGCAAAGTTCTCTACAAAACGTAAATAATTTCACCTTATTTTTTTGACACGGCATAAGCCCAAAAGTTGGTGTTATTGTATTTGATTTTGCTAAAGCATTTGATGTAGTACCATATGACATTCTGATCCAAAAATTGCTGAAAATGTTTTAGACAGACCATTTATTAAATGGTAAAATCTTTGCATTGAACAGGTGCACAATATACTTGTAAATTCATTTTTAGAATTTGTATATGTATTTGAGTCATACGGAACCAATGATGAAATTCATTATACCTATGTAATCCGTCAAGCATTCGAGAGCTCTTTTAATAATATACTTTCCATAGATCTTATAGAGTTGAGGTGATAGTATACAGCCTTGCCTTACTCCATTTGTCATATTGAAAAAGTCTGAGAAATTGCTGTCCGTCTTTATGGTTGCAGCTTGGTAGTTGCAGAGACTTTCAAGAACAATAATAAATGCAATGACTGAGCGAGTTGGCTGTGCTGTAGGGGCGCATAGCTGTGAGCTTTAATCAGGAGATAGTGGGTTTGAACCCCACTGCCAGCAGCCCTGAACATGGTTTTCTGTGGTTTCCCATTTTCACACCAGACAGATACTGGGGCTGTACATTAATTAAAGCCTTGGCTGCTTCTACCCCACTCCTAACACTTTCCTATCCCATCGTTCCCATAAGACCTATCTCTGTCAGTGTGACGTGAAGCAAATTATTAAAAAAAGTAATTAAATGCAATGAAACCCCAAATTTCTTGAGCACCTGCCACAACTTGTTCCACATGCACAATCAAAGGCCTTTTTGTAGTCAAGGAAGCAAATAAAGGCAGGGACACAAAACTTGCAACATTTCTCAATTATCTGCCTCATGTTCAGGATTGACTCTCGCATTCCTTTACCTGCAACTAAACCTGCATATTCCATGCGTTGGGGGACAGACCGAGGAAATGGCTGCATGGTATGGGTCACATCGTTATCAGCTTGCATTAAGGGAGATAGGGGGTTCAAACCCCACTGTCAGCAGCCCTGAAGATGGTTGCCCGTGGTTTCCCATTTTCACACCAGGCAAATGCTGGGACTGTAATTAAATCAAGGCCATGGCCACTTCCATCCCACTCCTAGACCTTTCCCATCCCATCATTGCCATAAGACCTATCTATGTCAGTGCAACGTAAATCAAAATGAAAAAAAAACCAACTGAATTGTTCTGCAGTTATCTGAGGTTGCAGGAATGATTTTAGGTGTTGATTTATAATGTAGAACAGGACTTCACTAGCATGGGATATTAATGCAATAGTATGATAATTGGAACAATCTCTTACGGACCTTTATTTTTTGTGAAGAGTAATTAACGCAGATGTTGTCCAATCCTTGGACATTCACCAGTGCTCCACACTACATTACATACAGAATGTAAGACATGCATGCCCTCCTCTCCCATCAGTTTCAGCATTTCTCCTGAAATATGATCAATACCTAGGGCTTTGTTGTTCTTCAAATGATTGATGACATTCTAGCACTTAACTGAATATCAGGTTCCTTGTCGGAACTTTTAACTTAACCTGTAAAATAAAAGTAAGCTAAGTAACTTACATGGGTATAGATTTGGGTGGTGTGGAAAGTATAAAGTATCCACCACTTTATTCTTCATTTTCAGATTGATCATTGCTCTCTCTATGCAACGTCTTTCCTCTGTTTTCTTGATTAGTAGCTTTGATTTGTCAATCACGGGCATTTTGATGCACTGTAATGAGATGGACAAAAATATTGATTAATTTTGTTATCTTTCCACTTATGTGCAACTATGGATAAGGATAGGTGCAGTTCTGAGAAGGCAGTGATATAGATGTTTATTCCCATAGGTCATCTGAAATATTTGTCCCGAATGAGTAAATTTATAATACCAATATAAATGGTGTATTATTGGACATTATAAATTTTCCAGCTAACGCATTCCTGGTTGCCAGCGTTTCACCCTCGTGTGCAAAGTTGCGCTCATCAGTTGGTTCATAGCACACCCACCAAGACGTATGGCTAGTGCATACCGTGGAGGCCACGGCGTAGGCTACTTGGAGCACCTTCCCATAGGGAACCTGAAATATTTGTCCCGAATGAGTAAATTTATAATACCAATATAAATGGTCTGTAATTGGACATTATAAATTTTCCAGCTAACTCATTCCTGGTTACCAGCGTTTTGCCCCCGTGTGCTAAGTTGAGCTCATCAGTTGGTAAATAGCAAACCCACCAAGATGCATGGCTAGTGCATACCGTGGAGGCCACGGCGTAGGCTACTTGGAGCCACCGGCAGTGCCCATGTACTATGAGAGACTTTGTCTCATTACCAAAAATTGATGCCTGCTTGGCCATCAGATGATATAGATGTTGATTCCCATAGGGAATCTGAAATATTTGTCCCGAATGAGTAAATTTATAATACCTATAATAATAATAATAATAATAATAATAATAATAATAATAATAATAATAATAATAATAATAATAATAATAATAATAATAATAATAATAATTTACAATTTAATAATTTACAATTTATAATAATAAATTATTATTATTATTATTATTATTATTATTATTATTATTATTATTATTATTATTATTATTATTATTATTATTATTATTATTATTATTATTATTATTATTTCGTGTGGCTATTTCTAGCCGGGTGCAGCCCTAGTAAGGCAGACCCTCTGATGAGGGTGGGCGGCATCTGCCATGTGTAGGTAACTGCGTGTTATTGTGGTGGAAGATGGTGTTATGTGTGGTGTGAGAGTTGCAGGGATGTTAGGGAAAACATACCCAGTCTCTGAGCCAAGGGAATTAATTAAATAAATTATATAAATATGTCTATATATATAAAATAAGAGTTTTGTCTGTACATTGCTCAGAATTTGAAAAGAATGGTATTTCTGTATCGGTCATGTCCACAGTAACGAAGAAATGCATTTTTTACTTTTCCGTAATTTCTGTCTGTCTGTCTGTACACGCATCACGAGAAAACGTCTGAAGAGAATTTAATGTAAATCGAAATGTAAAGTCGGGTGATGAACCACTACAATCTAGGCTATAAATTATTTTATTCACGCTGAGTGATATGGTAGTTTAGGGGAAGGCCTGAAATTTAATTCTCAAATATTTATGTTATTAGTGGTCGTGTCTTAATGAAAATTGGTATGCAAAGTCGGGGTGATAAGTCTATATAATCTAGGCCATGAATAATTGTATTCACCCTGAGTGAAATGGCAGTTTAGGGGAATGCCTAAAATTTAATTTTCAAATATTTTTATTATTAGTGTTCGCATCTTAATTGAAATCAGTAGACAAAGATGTGAAATAAGTCGCTACAATAGGCTATACATAATTGTATTCACGCTGAGGAAAATGGTAGTTTAGGGGAAGGCCTAAAATTTAATTCTCAAATATTTTTTATATTAGTGGTCGTATCTACATGAAAATTGGTATGAAAAGTCGGGGAATAAGTCGCTATAATCTAGGCCATCAATAATTTTATTTACACTGAGTAAAATGGTAGTTTAAGGGAAGGCCTGAAATGTGTAATCTATATATAAAATAAGAGCTTTGTCTGTACATTGCTCAGAATTTGAAAAGAACGGTATTTCTGTATCTGTCATGTCCACAGTAAGAAGGAAATGCATTTTTTTACTTTTCCGTAATTTCTACCTGTCTGTCTGTCTGTCTGTCTGTCTGTCTGTCTGTATGTATGTATGTATGTATGTATGTATGTATGTATGTATGTATGTATGTATGTATGTATGTAAAAGCATCACGAGAAAACAGCTGAGGAGAATTTAATGAAAATCTGTATGTAAAGTCGGGTGATGAACCACTACAATCTAGGCTATAAATTACTTTATTCACGCTGAGTGAGATGGTAGTTTAGGGGAAGACCTGAAATGTAATTCTCAAATAAGTTATTTATATTATTAGTGGTCGTATCGATAAATACTACATAACTAACATAACTTTAGTTATGTCGTAAGTTAGTAGTAGTTATGTAAGAAGTTATTAAATTTCCGATCAGTTATGTCTTATACATTGTTACCGTACCGCATGTAATCACAGAGATATTCATGAATTTGGATTTTTGATACTAAGTCCATATCAGCGTCGAGTCACGAGAAAATGGGTAAACAGAATTTAGTGAAAATATGTTTGTAAAGTCTGAGAATAAGGAACTACAGTCTACGATATAAATAATTTTGTAAGACGCCCTAATATCACAGAGTCGAAAGAAAACTAATGTGAAGGCCTGCAATATAGAAAGCTCATAAACTTTATCAACAATAACATTACATTAACCATTGTTTGTCGTGATGTGCTTTTTGTCTTCTGTTTCCATTCATCCCCGATAGATAGGGTTACCGGAGCGTACCGAGATTTTTTTAAAATTTGCTTTACGTCGCACTGACAGTCTTATGGCATCGATGGGATAGGAAAGGAATAGGGGTGTGAAGGAAGCGGCCTAGGCTTTAATTAAGGTACAGTCTGGTGTGACTGGTGTGAAAATGGGAAACCACGGAATACTATCTTCAGAGATGCCGGCAGTGGGGTTCGAATCCACTATCTCCCGGATGCAAGCTCACAGCTGCGCACCTCTAACCACACGGCCAACTCGCTTGGTCGTACCGAGTGTAACAGCCTGGCTGTATAATGGCGGGAAGTATCTGGGCAGTTAGATAACTTTCTTCTTTAGCATGCCATTCCTCTGGTTCGTACATTTTCTGATATTACTGGTACGTAACACACTGGTTCATCATAGCATTCGAGCTATTCAATCCCTACTCTGAGGCACTGATTGAAATGAGTAGTGTGAATATTTAACGGAATAATGACAGAGGAGTGTTCACGGCAGTCTGCGACCCGGTTATTCCAGCTCTGGAACTTTGGACTGTTAGATCGGCACCGTAGTACTGTTCGTTGAAAGTGTGCGGTTTTTTATTTGATCGAGTATTTTATACAATAACATCGCTTTCAATCGCTACATTCCTACTGATGTTTTTGTAATGACCTTTGTTGAATTCAGTTAGGAAAACCACACAATCAGTCTTTCTGAGAATCCCACAGCGAAGCACGGGTACATCAGCTAGTAAATTATATAAATGGTCCGTTATTGGACATTATAAATTTTCCAGCTAACTCATTCCTGGTTGCCAGCGTTTTGCCCCCGTGTGCTAAGTTGGGGCTCATCAGTTGGTACATAGCACACCCACCAAGATGCATGGCTAGTGATACCGTGGAGGCTAAGGCGTAGGCTACTTGGAGCCATCGGCAGTGCCAATGCACTATGAGAGACTTTGTCTCATTACCAAAAATTGATGCCTGCTTGGCCATCAGTAGCGAACGCCATCTTTCAATAAATGACACTCAAATTGATAATGATTAATTACTGTATTATTTCTTTTATAACTGTTAGGTTCTTCAGTCTGTCAAAACTAATTTATGAATAAATAAAATTTAGAAACTACCTGAAAAAAAAACATGAAAACTTAATTATACCTGAAAAGAAATTAAAAACAGAATGATAGGCATAATGCTAGACTAGTAAGAAGTGAGGAATCACTATTAGAGCACTTCAATAAGATAAGTTACAAAATTTCAAAGTATTTGAGGATTTAAACTGGCAAAAAGGGAAACTACTTTTTATACTATTTCTAGACATTGAAAAGGCTTATGATAGCATACTGAGGGAATGTATCTGGGAATGGGTAAAAGAGCTGGGAGTTTGTGACCGTCTTATCGCAAAAGTTAAGATGCTGTATGAAAAAACCAGAAGTTGTGTGCAAGTGGGTTGCGGGCTGTTCGAATGATTTGAAATGAAGAGAGGAGTACAGCAAGGCAGTGCTTTGTCACCCATCCTATTTATCACTGCATTTATCATTGCAGTAATAGCAGTGAACAACATCACAATGCTAAGTAAACTATCAATTGATGTAGCAATGAAGTTATTCCACACCGATAATCACTTCAAACCTACTCTATAGGACAAGAAAATGTGAAAACAGTATACTTTAAAAAATTGCTTTGTCTCTCCAGATTCATTCCATCCAGACTGTCTTATGACCTTACAAGAGAACTTTTCTTTATGGAAAATCTGCACTATAAACCGTTAAAAAAATGGGCATAGGTGGAAATAAAATACATACTGCTGACATTAAACTACCACTGGATGATTTAAACCAATACTTTACTACAAGACCCATTAACATTGACGAGATAACAAAAGAACAGACGATTAACAAAATTCTACACAATGGCAATACTAACAATGGAGGAGAACAGTTATATTTTTCACTTGTAACTCCTGTAGAAATGAGACAAATTGCACGATCAATAAAGATAACTGCGACAGGATGTGATGAGATTGTTCCACAGTTGCTGTTAAAAACTCTAGACGTAATCCTATCAACTCTAACCCACATCATTAATACCTCACTGATAACCGGCATATTCCCTTCCCTTTGGAAATGTGCAATTGTTCGCCCACTCCTAAAGACCAACAATCCCATGGAACCCAAAGACTTTCGATCCATTTGCATTTTACCATTTCTGTCCAAAATTTTGGAGAAAATAGTTCACAGACAAATAACCGCATATTTAAATAACAATATGCTTCTTGACAAATACCAGTCTGGTTTTAGAAGCAATCATAGCACAACTACTGTACTACTTAAAGTTACAAATGACATAGGAGTAGCTATGGATAAGGGAGAAGTTACTGTTTTAACTCTTCTAGACCTTAGTAAGGCCTTCGACTGCATTGACATGGACATACTAATGGCAAAATTACGTGCTCTTAATTTCTCACAAAGCACACTATCCTGGATGTATTCCTATCTCTCTGATCGCCGGCAGTGTGTATCAACAGGTAAAAATTTCTCTTCATGGCAATCTGTAGAGACTGGAATACAACAGGGGTCAGTGCTAGTGCCACTCCTATTTTTGATCTTCATTTCAGGACTAACACAAGTAATTAAACATTGTCAGTATCATGTGTACGCAGACAACTTACAAATATATACACATGCACATCCTCGTGACTTACCGACTGCAATAAATAATGTGAATGACGACCTAGAAAGAATATGTAAGTGGTCCGATGACCATGCACTAAAATCAATGCCCAAAAATCGCAGTGTATTCTTTTAGCTACCCAAAAAACCCACGCATGCCTCACAGGCGTGCATACCCACGCAGTAACATTAAGAGGCACTCGGTTACATTCAAAGACACAGTTAAAAACTTAGGGATGATAATGGATAAAAACCTTAGTTGGAACGATCATGTAATAGGTATATGTCAGCGAGTGCATTCCCTTAAGAAACTCAGAGATTTACTCCCCCAAAATGTAAGAAAACTGCTTATCCAAAGTATGGTAATGCCAATATTTGATTACTGTGACATAGTAAACAGTAACCTGAATGCCTCACTTTCCATCAAGCTCCAAAAGGCACATAACACATGTGTTCGATTTATTTCACATATACCAAGGTTTAACCATATTTCTCCCGCATTTGATAGACCTTCATGGCTAAGCTTAAGAGAGCGACGAAATTTACACACTGTTTCCCTGTTACATCGTACACTGAACCTTTAACACTCCTGAATACTTTGCCACACAATTCCATTACCTAGCATCACCTTCTAGTATTCCTACCAGATCATCATCCACCTCAGTACTAAGCATTCCCATTCACCGCTCAACTGGCTACAGTAGATCATTTGTAATCGCCGCCAGCCAAATTTGGAATTCCCTACCTGCTGACATTAGGAGCATGTCAAACCACCTCCGCTTTAAGAAACTCTGTCAAACCTGGTTAATAAATAATAATAGTTATTCATAACATAGTAGTATACATCATAGCTAAGTTAATAGGTTAATTAAAACATTTAATTGATATCTTAAGATATTAAATTGTAGGTAATTTAGTGTATAATTCTTCATGTAGGTGTATGTATGGTCAGACAGAATAGCAGGATTTATAGCCTGAGTCCCATCATATAAAATAAGACAATAAATAAATAAATAAATAAATAAATAAATAAATTGGTGTTGATCACTGTGATGGATGCCTTAACAAAGGCACTAAAAAGGAAGGAGCAGCGGGACTAGCAAGCTTTCATCTTTACAGACGATGTGGTGATCTGGGGTGAAACCAAGTGGAAGAAGGTCTGCAGGAAATGGAGTCAAGAGTTTTTAAGAGATATAATTTAAATAACAACAAGGCTTAGATGGTGTGATGAAGTTACAGAAGGGAGATGACAAACCACAAATCAGAATAAATGACACCAAACTGAACATTGTTTCAACATTTAAGTACTTGGGTAGTACAGTATCAAAAGACAACCTGCAAAATATGAGGTGGCCGGTCGAATTAGCAAGGCAACTCAATTTTATCACCAAGTAAGACGACTGCTGAGGGATAAACAAGTACCATTTAAAGCTAAGATGACATTATATAAATAATATTATACACCCATCCTCACATATAGCTTGGAAACTACAACGTTAACAAGACAATACAACGCAAAACTCCAAGCTGCAGAAATGAAGTTCCTACACACCATGATACAGAAAACAGGGAAGGACAAGTTCAGGAATGAAAAAGTTCAAGAGGAAGTGGGAATAGGAGACTCCCTACTGTAGGGGATCCAGAAAGCAAGACTGAAGTGGTTTGGCCATGTAAGAAGGATGAGTGCAGGCAGGACTGCAAAAAGAGAATATGAAAGAGAAATAAAAGGAGAAAGACCAATGGGCAGACCCGGAGGAAAATGGACCGATCTGGTGAAGAAAGATGTCGAGGAGAAAGGACAAGATTGGCAGAAGATTATGAGAGAACAGTGGTTCATGGACAGGCAAAGATGGAGGGGGCTCATACGCCACATCCGGGCAACTGGAGGTGGTCAACAATGATGATGAAACATAATTTAAACAAAAATATTTATACACTTCTAAATATTTGGAGTGCAATTTGATAGAATCTGATGTTCTTTCAAGAATGAAACCTCTTTGGAGGTAGCCCTATCCAGCGAGTGGTGCCCCTGCCTATGTGAGTCCCAGAGCACACTGACCCGGTGTATAGCATCTGGTCAGGGTCCCAGCTCAGGGTTACAAGTGAAGACCTCAACCACATTGACGGTAGAGAAGGTGGACTTTGGTACAGTGGAGATGGAGGAAGGGGCATCCCTGTACTTGGGGATTAGTATGAGTATAACCTGCTGCCTTGCAGGTTTCATAGGGGGCTATCAAAGGATAAGGGAGAAACTGTGACAGAAATATCCTCTATTGTTAGGCTTAGCAGGTCCGCAAAGAGAGAAATGACAGTTGCTTTCAAAAAACGATCCTTGGATACCATAAGACCTATTTATGTCAAATTTGTTTTATAACAATAAATGGACCAGGCGAGTTGACCGTGCAGTTAGGAGCACGTGGCTGTGAGCTTGCATCCAGAAGATAGTGGGTTCCCACTGTCGCCAGCCCTGAAGATGGTTTTCTGTGGTTTCCCATTTTCATACCAGACAAATGCGGGGGCTGTACCTTAATTAAGGCCACGGCCACTTCCTTCCAACTCCTAGGCCTTTCCTATCCCATCGTCATCATAAGACCCATCTGTGTCAGTGCGACGTAAAGCCACTAGCAAGGAAAAAAAAAGCAATAAATGGCTTGCCTTGTCAAAGTACTTCCATTTAAATGATTGAAAGATTTAAAACCAATGAATGATATGCTGAAATATGTATTACAAAACCTAAATCTATTCTTAGAACCTAAAAACATGAAGAATATTACAGTAGTAAAATTATTCAACGTAATTATTTAAAGATGCCAGGGTAATTTGAATAAGAATATTCAAGTCATCTATATCTGGACGAGTTGGCCATGCGGTTAGGGGCGCGCAGCTGTGAACTTGCATCCGGGAGATAGTGGGTTCAAATCCCACTGTATGCAGCCCTGAAGATGGTTTTCTGTGGTTTCCCATTTTCACACCAGGCACACCTTAATCAAGGCCACAGCCGCTTCCTTCCCACTCCTAAGTCTTCCCTATCCCTTTATCGCCATAAGACCTATCTGTGTCAGTGCGATGTAAATCAAATAGGAAAAAAAAAACATCTGCCTGGATATATCACATGTTAAGAAATTTCTACCATTACCTTGAGTTGATAAGCCTTCCGAACACCTACCTGCAGCCCCTGCCTCCGAATAACATGCCGCACTCACTAGACCAGAGCGATGAAGATGACAATACGGCACTAAAGCGCACAGATTTTATAGCATTTCTGAGGGGAAGTCTCCAGAATTCTTCACAGATAGGCTGGATGCCTGAACACACCCCTAATTTTATTTGGCTAGAGCAAATATTCCAAAAATTCCTGTTTGGTTAACAACCAAGGAAGAAGGAAACCGTAGGAGTGTTGTCAACTTTGACACATGAACAAAAAGATCTTCACAAACTTAAGGTTTGGCAACTTCAAAAAATTGAAATTCCCTTTAGAATTAATTGTTTAATCCCACCAGAGGGGGCACCTAGGACATCTTACATTAGTTCCATTTCCATAGCATAGATGGCCTTACAGAAGGTGCGCAGTTGAATTGGACGGAGGAGTGTACCCCTCTTGAATCTTGGAACTCCTCAATTTAAAAAAAAAAATATATGTAAGTGGGAAAATATCGCTTTTTTTTTTTTTTTTTTTGCTATTGGCTTTACGTCGCATCGACATAGATAAGTCTTATGGCGATGATGGGACAGGAAAGGGCTAGGACTGGGAAGGAAGTGGCCATGGCCTTAATTAAGGTACAGCCCCGGCATTTGCCCAGTGTAAAAATGGGAAACCACTGAAAACCATCTTCAGGGCTGCCGACAATGAGGCTCGAACCTACTATCTCCCGAATTCTGGATACTGGCCGCACTTAAGCGCCTGCAGCTATTGAGCTCAGTGGAAAATATCTTGATAGAGTGTCTGTTCTAATTGTTCTTTGAAGTAAGGTAATCTTGATGGCATTTTTCGAAGTAGTAGAAGTCCGGTCAGTTGCGCCCAAGGTTGATGGTAAAAGCGGCCGCCACTGCCGATGTCAGGATGGAGTCCTCCAGACCCAAAGATACCCTGAGATACCATCCCACCGTAGATTGAGAGAAGCAGCCAAGGCGATGGTCTCTAAGGGCCAAGTAGCAGTTCTGCTCAAGGATAGAGGGGGCGCTTGGAGTCCAGCTTCCAAGCTACTCCCAATGATAGCAGTCCCCAAGTCGGCAGTATAGAATGAGTCTTAGCCAGAATGAGGCGAGCCCATACCCCGCGTTGGCCTTCCTCGCCAGCTGACACGATGTAGCCTGAGGTGAAAGTAGGGCACTGTAACATCGAATTATGGGCGACAGTAACTGATTCATAGACAGTGTTACATGGGGTGCAGGCAAGGTTGGCAGCTTTAGAGAACGAGTGCAGCACAGAGTTTCTGGCTCAGGTTTGGAGGCAGGGGCAGTAATGGCAGAATTGTGATGAAATTATTGAAGGGGAGTTTTTCACAAAAGAGAAAAAAAAAAAATACAAATTAGCTTAAGATATAACTTAAATAAGTACAGTTTTTCACAACCCATGGGGGCAGAAGGCCTACTTATTTAAACTTACTAACCAAAATTTAGGCCCAGTTTCTTCAACTCTATGTTAAATTTTAGCTAACAAATGTTAACTAACAATTGTTATTAATTTAACACTTCGTTTAAAAGTACCCTGTTTCACGAACACATTTCCAACATTTGTTATGAAACATTTGTTAAAGACAAATTAACACATTTCAGTGAGATTTCTGAACGCATTTGGCTGTGAGTGTCTTTTGTTTCTTTACATAAAGCACTCCTAGTGGTGTGTTTGAAATAGTATTTTGTCACACAGACACAGGGTTGACATTATTATAGGTTATGGTTAGCGTAGACCGATAAGACGTAAACATGTCAAGTAAAAGGCAACAAAAGCTTTATTATGATGAATGCGAGACAAATGTTGTTATAGTTTTAATTTAAAATTATGCGAGTGTGCTTAAAAAATGTAAGAATGGACAGTTATATCACAACATTCGATATAGCCTGTTCTTATATTCTTATCACCAGGAAAATGTGATAATTGATATGTTTTGAATGATTTTTGGGCATTCTTTTATTGTGGGGAAAATAATTTAATGCCTTTTTAATGCTGCAATTACAGCAGGAAATCTTTGCAGGATTCTACACACTCTTTCTTGCACTCGTGAACATATTCGCCTACAATTATGGTACATGAAAAGTGTCTCAAGCATAATATCTAACAAGTAGAGGCCAGACCCTGCGGTCAACCGATTTCACCAAGCTTCAATGTACCTGTGGGGAGACACTCAATAGTAACTCGTGTATCGGGTTTAAGTCAACACGCTTTCGTTTTCGAAAAACATGAGGTCAGATGTCATTACACAGAATTCGCTTCGGACAAAGTGGAGGTGATAGAACACTAAAAGGCAAACAAATTTTACTTAAACATGTCAAGTCCGCAACCTAATAACTTCTGAAAAATTGATGAATCCCCGATTCCAATGCAAGGCATATATATTCTTGAGAGTTACATCACAGCGGAACAGTGGTGGCCTAGTGGTCACCGTACTTGCCTGTGAACCTCAAAGACGTGAGTTCGAGTCTTGTCGCAGCTATAATTGTTGTACAAAATAAATTAATATTTGAAGGAACGTTAAGATAACAATTGGAACAAAAATATTACTCAAATAGCTGTACACTTTATTTTTATTTGAGGTAGAAAATAAAGTTCCACTGCAATTTGATTATTAATTTTATTCGCATTTTTACCTTCACATTCCCTGAAATAGTAATTTAATTCATATAAAAAAGTGTGGCTATGGTGGGACTCGAACTCGGAGACAAGTACAATGACCACTCGCCCACTGCTCCACTTTGCCTGGATTGCAACTCTTCAAGTATATACGCGCTGCATTAGAATCGGAGGATTCATAAATTTTTTGGAAATTATTAAGTTGCAGACCTGAGAAGTTTAAGTAAAATGTGTTCGCATTTTAGTGTTCTATCTCCTCCATGTAGTCCAAAGCGGATCCTGCCTCATGATATTTTTCCTCACTTCTTTTTGAAAACGAAAGCGTATTGACTTAAACCCTTATACATGAGTTACTGTTGAGTGTCCCCCAACAGGTACATTAGCTCGTTGAAATCGACTGGATGCAGGGTCTGACCCCTCCTTGTAAAATCTATAAGCAACTGCTGCACTGGAGACAATGATAAGTTTCAATCTGTTGGAAACTCTAACCTATATTTAATATCGTCTAGCACCTTGTTCATTATAGCTTTGATAATTAGAAATATTTCATCTGACAACTCTTAAAACTCGTTATTTCTTAGTATGGGTCGTCCTTTGCCCTCTTCGGTTTATAAATAGTCTTCATACAGCAGTAAGGCTTCAAATTTACCACGTCTTCTACATGCCTCCATTTTGAAATTTTAGCAGCTGTTACGAGATTTGACACATGGCTGCTGCCAGGTTAATTTAACACAAGTATTAACAATTTGTTAGAGTTAACAATTCTGGATGAGATGACCATTTTGTTAAATTACGTGTTAAGTCTCCTTAACAGCAGTGTTAACACTTAACATTCGTTGAAGAAAGCGAGCCTTAAACTAATAAGATGCTAAGGAAAGAAATATAATTAAATCAGCAACGCCTTCACTTGGTGGCATATAATAAATAAAAAAGCAACCATCTTCACACAGGTTTTACTTGAGACAGGTGAACATGAAAAATCCTTTCTGTTTCAGGGTTACTCACAAAGGGGGTGACAGGAGTAAGGTCCATGAAATCTGGGGGCAAGCTTGCCTGCTGGAACAAAATTTTTAACCATGACTTGATCCCAAACTTTTAACTTGGTGGGTCTTCGTCCACGGTCATACCTCATTTTTACTCTCTGATGAGAGGCTTTAAGATTATTTTTGGCTTTTCTCCACAGATTCTCCCGGATATTCTCTGGGTCTATTGTCTCTGGTAAAAGCTCTTTGATTGACCACAAATTGGACAAGGGAGAGTTGGGAACGAACTAAAACATAAGAGATATGGGAGAAAACTTGTGTGATTTGTGAACAGCAAATTATAACCAGTGTAAGGAAGTGTCCCAATGAGAATGATCTTTGTGATGGAATGCAATCAGGGCAGATTGAAGATTACAATTAACCCACTCAGCTAGAGATGGCTATGGGTAGCATGCAGACATCGTGACATGTGAGACAGAGAGATTGAAACAGAACTTACAAAGTAAATTAGAGGGGAATGCCTTAACATTATCAGAGACAATATATTGACAGTGTCCAAAAGATGTAAAAATTGTATCGAGACAAGAAATAGTGGACTGAGCAGAGGCAAACCTAGTTGGAAACAGGCAAGAGAACCTTGTGAAACCATCCACACACACCAGAATGAATTTATTCCCATTCCCTTTAGATTGAGGGAAGGATCCAACGTAATCTATATATAATCGTTCCATAGGGCGAGATGCTTGGTGTGACGACAATAGCCCTACCTTAGTAGACAACGTGGCCTTGGTAATCAAACAAGGCTTTAACCAGTTCCCTAATTCGCCGTCCATACTCTTCCAGATAAATGTCTCCCGTAACTTCTCTCTAGTTTGGAAGATACCCCTATGTCCCACTAATGGGGCCTCATGGAAATACTTGAAAATCATAGGCACTAGAACAGCTGGAACCACAATTTTCATCTTTTAATTGTGCCTTGAAGGGCAATACAGAACCCCACTCCTCAAAATATAAGGAACAACATGTTCCCCAGAAGAAAGAGTTTCCATAACAGGAGCCAGCACCAGATCTTCACGTTGGTATTTCGCTATATCATGATTAGCATAGGGACATCAGTCAAAATTGCTCTAATACTAGGAGGTATGGAAATATGAGGTGAAGGACTTTCATCCGAGTCAACAGAATCAAAATCACCAGAAAATGTTCAGCTTAATCCATCGGCGACCACATTCTCACATCTCTGAATATGTTGCAGGTCAAACTGAAACGCTAGAATTCGAATTGGGCGATTCGCCCAGTACGACGGGGACTATCCAAAACCCAGCTCAGAGCCTGATTGTCGGTCTCTAATTCAAATTTAACATGCTCAAGGTAAAGATGGAATTTTTCTAAAGCAAATAGCATGGCCAGTCCTTCTAACTCATATATAGAGTTGTTGGCTTCTTGAGGTGACAAAGTTCTAGATGCATAGGCAATTGGCCACCTTCTGAGTTCAGATTCCTGAAGAAGAACCGCAGTGACTGCAGATGACAAGGTGTCTGTCTGTACAATGAACTTCTTAGAGAAATCTGGCATTGCCAAGACTGGGGCATTACAGAGGGCTAATTTCAAATCCTCAAACGCAACTTGCTGCGACGGCCCCCATTCAAACTTGACACCTTTCCTACAGAGGAAGTTTTGGGGGTTGCCGCCTTATTAGCGAAGAATCTAGCAATCCCTTTAACACCTTTGGGACGCTTGAAGTTACGAATTGCATACGTTCTGGAATGATCGACTGAAACACAATATGCTCCAAGGACATAGATAGCTTAACAAAATATACCTCTGGCAACTTGACCACAATCCAGCTTTATGGAGGTGTTTTATTTTTTTGCATTACACCGACACAGATAGGTCTTATGGCAACGATCGGATAGGAAAGGGCCAGGAGTGGGAAGGAAGCAGCTGTGGCCTTAATTAAGGTACAGCCCCAGCATTTGCCTATTATGAAGATGGGAAACCACGGAAAACCGTCTGCCGACAGTGGGGTTCAAACCCACTATATCCCGGATGTGAGCTCACAGCTGCGCACCCCTAACCATACGGCCAACTCACCCAGTGGAGGTGTTTTAGAGCTTCCTCAATTACTGGCCTGAAGCTGCCTTGATATTTTGGCACCAGAAAAATGGGTGAAGAATACACCAATTTTGATATATGATTTCCTTGAGGGCCTTCATTTTAGGTGGAGATAGCCTGTATGGAGGAAATCGCACAGGAACTGAATCCGTAACCTCAATCCTGTATTCAATTAAGTCAATTTTTCGAAAGATATCCGAGAAAATAACATCATCATGCAGATAATGGTACAGATGTTTAAATTTAATATCAGAGAAGGCCCTATTTAGCAGCCTCATAAGTAACGCCCCACCCGTGGGGAGCCTGCGGTTGTATTCATACAGATTCCAGTCGGTAGCGAAAGCAGTCAAATGTTTCAATTCTTCCACTAGAGGTATCTGAAGCTTGGTTAAGATCTAGGATGGTAAAGAACTTAGCCTTACGAAACCAAAAAAACATGAATGCAAGTCGGGAAGGGGTATTAATTGTAGTACAATCTTATGATTTAATGCCCTATAATCAATTACTGGCCTGAAGCCGTCTTCATATTTTGCCACCAGAAAAATGGGTGAAGAATACACCAATTTTGGGTGTCGAATAATACCATCCCTCAGCATTTGATCTATGATTTCCTTGAGGGCCTTCATTTTAGGTGGAGATAGCCTGTATGGAGGAAATCTCACAGGAACAAAATCTGTAACCTTGATCTTGTATTCAGTTAAGTCAGTCACACCAAGATTTTCTGAAAACACATCGGAAAATGACTGACATAATTTCCTAATGCAATTAGCCTGATCCTCAGGTAGATGGCCAAGGTCTAATGACATCTCACTCTGGATAGGCGAAATCATAGAAGACAACACAGAATTACATTTTAAAAGTGGTATATGGAAGTTACTCTTGAACTTGAATGAAGATCGAGCATGATACCAGAATGTGACATGAAATCTACACCTAATATCACAGGGCATGACAAATTTTTAGCGACAACTAAACATCCATGTAAATGTAGAAATATAAATTCTTGCCTGGATAAATCATAAAATTTCTAGAGGAGAAGAATTAGCTGACACACATTTTACAGAAGAAGAGACATATTCAGGAAATTTACAACAAAACTTTAATTTGGAATACTATTATTCTGAAATAATAGAGCCAACACTTCCTGAATCTAAAATGGCCGTGACCAGTTTGTTATTTATTTCAATTTTGAGGAAGGGCACGAATCCTGGAGTATTGGAAGCAATTCTGAGACATTCTTTAGGACCTTCAAAAGATGTTTTAGAGAGTCTTCACCTCCTTCAAAAACTCAGAACAGAAGCAAGGTCAGCAATGTTAATGGTGATCGTGGATAAAGCATCACCAACTTCCTTCTCCTGCATACACAGGAATACTAATAGGCA
This sequence comes from Anabrus simplex, assembly GCF_040414725.1. Classification (NCBI taxonomy): domain Eukaryota; kingdom Metazoa; phylum Arthropoda; class Insecta; order Orthoptera; family Tettigoniidae; genus Anabrus; species Anabrus simplex. The sequence continues at coordinate 56,307,859 of NC_090269.1, read as the reverse complement.
AATCCAAAGAATCTTTAAGTTTAGATGCATCTATTGCAACCGTGCCACCAGACTGGACCTTTCTAATAGCTAGTTCATAAATTACGTAGTTCCTCCTTGCGCAAATACCAAGGGGCAAGAACCTCTCTAGGATCAGGCATAATGAAGAAAGATTTTCACTAAATTTAGAAAGATAAGAAAACAGAAAAATTTCTAGTATTCAATTTCAAATTTTAAGAAAAGCCAACAAAAGGGGCTTTGTCCAGGCCCATTCAACCACGCTCTGCTACCACTTGTTCCAGGGATATCGTGGAACAGAGAGGTGTAGGAAGGTGCCAGGGTAAATGAACGTACAAGAAAATGACCAGAGCGTAAGTTAAAGCACTAAATTTTGAAATTTTATTTCTTTCCTTCTTTTTTTTTTAATTTAAAAATTTGATTGATTGAAGATTTGGAACAAACAAAAACGAATGAGCTTGTCAGCTCTGATAACAACAGCAGACTATTAGTACAAAAATCAGGTACAAGAACTAGAGAAAATTATCAACATGATAATCTGCAACGTAATCTATATATAATCGTTCCATAGGGCGAGATGCTTGGTGTGACGACAATAGCCCTACCTTAGTAAACAACGTGGCCTTGGTAATCAAACAAGGCTTTAACCAGTTCCCTAATTCGCCGTCCATACTCTTCCAGATAAATGTCTCCCGTAACTTCTCTCTAGTTTGGAAGATACCCAGATGTCCCACTAATGGGGCCTCATGGAATCACCATAAATTATACATTTAACAAAATCATTGTTGACCAGTGTAATCGTTTATAGATGAGTGTGTAACAGACTGTTCAGCAGAAATCCCCGTAAACACATTAATTGAAGTTGGTCAGGCGTAATTTTGTAAGAAATTTATGCCTCTGAGAGGCCAGATTATATTAACTTTTTGAGCTCAAACTCCTAGACGATATAACTGAGTGGAGCAAACAAACATGCTCTTATAAAAGTGATTCTTATGTACTTTTGTGTGCTGATTACGAATATGAAACCAGAAACTTCCCATCACCCACAGTTTTTTTGTAATTTCAAATCTTTGTTTTCATATTTACAGGTTAGCATGCTACCATTAACAAAGATTAATAAACTATTATAATTGTTGGTTTATCATACTATTACTATATTTTTTTACTTTTTATTCTCTTAAGAATGTACAGAATTCCATATTATTCATTGTTGCCACAACAATTAGAAACTTTAAAACATTGCAGTTGTCAGTTGAATTAGAGATTTCTTTCATGCGACTGTCTGCATAGAGTTGTGCTTCCAAAGTCTATTGAAAGGAGATAGTTTGTGTTCAATATACAGTAGTGTTTTATTTTATTGTGTAAAAAATGCCTCGCAACTGTAAAAATAAACCAGATAGTTTCTGTAATATATTGGCGAGTTAACCCTTAAAGCGCAGAGGCGAAGTGTTGCTACTTTAATTAAGGAAGCTTATGAGTTGTATTTTGATTGCAAGATGGATCTGAATCAGAAATGGGCCCCTAACATATGTTGTGCTTCATGTGTAACTCTACCGACTGGATGGATGAAGGGGACTCGCCATATGCCTTTTGGAATTCCGATGCAGTGGAGGGAACCTACGGATCATTTGACCGATTGCTATTTTTGTGTGACTAATATCTCTGGTATATCTTCAAAGTCAAAACATACAGTTGTATATCCGTCTCTGAAATCAGCAACCAGACCGGTTCTACATGGTCCAGGGCTTCCTATACCTTCTCCACCAGATAGATCGTTGATGCATGGAGATGAAGAAGTTGATGTTGGTGAAGAGTTATGTGATGATAAAATGGATGATGACCAACCCTTTGTAGAAAGTTCTGCTGCTTCTTCTGAGCCTCATTTACTTACACAATCAGATCTAAATGATTTGGTTCGTGATCTTAATTTGTCTAAAGCCAAATCAGAATTACTCGCTTCAAGACTAAAAGGCTGGAACCTTATAGAGAAAGATACCAAAGTCTGCTTCTTCCGCCAACATCAAAAGGAATTTGAGCATCATTTTTCTAAAAAGGAAGAACTAGTTTTCTGCAATGATGTTACAGGTCTCTTCGAGTTACTAGGGCAGCAGCATAATCCAGAAAAATGGCGTTTATTCATTGATTCTTCAAAAAGAAGTTTGAAAGCGGTACTGCTTAACAATGGAAATACATTTCCATCAGTTCCTGTAGCCCATGCAGCTAACTTACAGGAATCATATGAGAATATGAAAATGGTACTATCCGCTATCCAGTATGAAAAGTATTCCTGGCAGATATGTTCAGATTTGAAAGTTGTAGCTCTCTTACTTGGTTTGCAGTTAGGATATACGAAATTTTGCTGCTTTTTATGCAATTGGGATAGTCGAGATAGAAATAATCACTATATAAAAAAGAACTGGCCCAAAAGACAGTCATTTACTCCAGGACAGGAAAATGTCGTTCATCAGCCTCTTGTTGCATCTGACAAAATCATACTGCCCCCATTACACATAAAACTAGGTTTGATTAAGAATTTTGTAAAAGCACTTGATCATAGTACAGATGCATTTCAATTTCTCCAAACCAAATTTCCAAAAATATCTGTAGCTAAACTAAAGGAAGGCATATTTGTTGGTCCTCAGATCAAAGAACTGATGAAAGATACAGTGTTTGAAAGCAAGTTAAAAACATATGAACTAGCTGCATGGTCATCATTTAAGAAGGTGGTCACAAACTTTATAGGAAACTACAGGTCTGAGAATTACAGGGAACATATTAGTGAAGTTCTACAAAACTATAAACACATGGGATGTAATATGTCTCTTAAAATACACTTCTTGGACTCGCATCTTGACTTTTTCCCTGAAAATCTCGGCGCTGTCTCAGACGAACACGGCGAACGTTTCCATCAAGACTTCGTCGAATTTGAAAGCCGTTACCAGGGAAAATGGGGTCCAAATATGCTGGCTGACTACTGCTGGTCACTGAAAAGGGATGTTCCTCAAGCTAAGTTCAGCCGAAAATCTACCTCTCATACTTTTTAGGTATGTAAATGAAATTTAAGTTTAGATAATAAATTTTAGTAGGAACAACAACATTTGTTAAATTTTTTGAAAATTCTAAAAACGGATTTGAAATCAGCAGAAAAAAGTGTATGTAAATTAAAATGCATGTAAATTCAATTTAACCCATATCTGCCCAAATTATTTTTATGTGGAATATTGCGATATATTTCATAAGTACAGATGTTTGTAACCTAAATGAAAGACTTATGATGATTTTTAGGTTTCATTAACATATTTTTGCGGAGATTTACCGTGTCGACATATGTCGACAGTGAGCATGGAGGGGTAGGGTAAGAGACATGCTCAAAAAAGGAACTTTTCTTCGCATTTTAAGCTTATATGAATGTAATAATTAATCAGTTAGTGAATATTAGTCACATAAGTGTTGAATAAGCAGAAAATATTTAAAAAAACATTATTCAAAACATAAATGAGGAACAGTTCCGTCTCAATTTCGAATGCATACTGTTTCAAAACAAAAGGACAATATTCGTATGTTATATGTTATACTTGTTATACACACAATACCAAATTTTGAGCAAGTATGATCACTCTGAAAATAGCAAAAAAGAAAACTACGAGTAGAATTTAAAAACAGTTTAGTCTGAGTTTTGAGGTTACACTCTGCTTCTCTTCATCCAGTCTGATTTAGCGTGAGTGAAATGACTCGAAGCAAAGGACGTGGCGGCGAACGTTACATTTTTGCACTGTTTCCTGGCAGCTTTACCATTACCACAGTGAGCGCACCGCACTTGCTTCCCTCTTGTTTCGAGGTAGTGGGATACCCCATCGGAACGCACTTCTGGCAACACGCGTGAAGATACTTTTGTACTCAGTCTTCATGCATTAGGACGCGTAGCGGCACGAGATAGGATATATGTCCTAACGATGTACCGTGTGAAGCCGAGAAGGTCTAAATTTTCCTCTATGCCCTTTGGGGTCAAACGGTAAAGTTGCCATGCATTGCCCATGGAGACGTTCAGAAGGAACACAATTACAGGCCAGTACCATTTCTTGTTTTTGATGTTGATGCAGTTACAAGATACATTTTGATCCAATCGGTCGACGCTCAACATGTACATATTATGCAGAATTATACATGCTGGCTGAATTACTGTTATGTATTTCATTTCAGCATTATCATTGCACCATTTCCACTTATTTTTGTACACACTAGTTCAGCATCAGCCCGGAGTTGATTACCATAGAGTCGTTTATATCTCCACAAGACTCATCATCATCGCTATCCCCGTCACTATGGAAAGCATTTTCAGGTTGTTCTATGTATATATTAACATCTAGGATGTTTTGTGATTCCTCTAAGATGATTACGATCTGCTCGACGGTCACTCTGAGAACAATAAATGAAAATTGTATATCCGTACTGAGGCAGTCCCATTTGCGCCCACTGTCGACATATGTCGACGTGGAAACTTTTTGCTCTGCTAGACAAAAGCAACTATAAATCAGCCATAAATGAATTCAAAATCTGTTAAAGGCATATTTCGTTTTTACGTTTTACACAACAGTCCAATCTTACTTTCAACTGTAACAATATTATAAGAAAATATTACTCACCGCAACGGAAGCGTCATCCTCTTGAATGTATACCGGTACGGAATCAAATACGACGGAATGATATTTCATACGCAGCCACGTGATAAGGCGCGAAAACGAGTGATTCTTGTTTTCGTGCTGTGCAGTAAGTACCGGTATCAAACAATGAACTGTAAAAAATGCACCTCGAAAATATTATTCAGGTTTACCGACATAAGGTCGACAATATTCAGATATTAACGTCGACAAATGTCGACAGTGGGCACATATGGGTTAAGTTAAGATAATAAATTTTAGTAGGAATAACAATTTTTAACATTTTTTTAATTTTTTGAAAATTACTCAAAAACTGTGCGTGATAGAAAAATTCTAAAAAACAGATTTGAAATCAGCAGAAAAAAGTGTACCAGAAACACCCTTTCACTTCCATTTAACAAACAAAAATTTAAATTTTGTTGCCCAGTGTTACCGTATCAAATAAACAGGGGCAATGAGTTCCCATTCTAAATGGCCTTAATGTAACAAGAAAAGATCTAACATGATTGGCCACAAACAAAAGGCTAGGAGGTGAAACACTTGCATTCCTTTTAGGGAAACTCTTAAAACCCTAAATAGGCTTATGGCCCGAAGTTGCAGAGGCTAAGCCTATACTACAGAGGGGGTGACTAAATGAGAAATATTATGTACCAAAACAAGGTTTTAAGAATTTAGAGATTTAAAACATTTTAGTCACCCCATACCAAGTTGAATGGGAATCAACAGAGGGTAATCACACTTGTTCCCTTAGTTTGTTGTAGCCTTCACCACAACCTTTGATCATAGATATTTTAACCTCACACTACTGCAATATATTTTATTTCCATCCCCATTAGACATCCGGATGATCTAACATAACAACATCTTTGTGATTTTGTCTAATGGTTGAAATATAATTATGTACTAGCTGATGATGGCCATGGAAGGCCGAAACCGGTACTAATGTAAATCCATTTACAATAAATAAGTATTGATCAGTGGAACACATTTCTTGTCTATACATAAAGTGGAATACCATACTTATTTTTTCCGGAAATCCTACTTGGTCAAAAGTAGCACACGGATAGTGTTATCAACACCCATATAATGCAAACACTTTCTGGATATACTCCAAATATGGAGCCAATCTAAGGAGTACTCCAGAGGCAACGTGCACCTCTAGTCTCTCTAGGGAGGTGCGAGAAGTGGACGGAGGTCAATAATCCACAGTGCGACTGAGAAGTTCTCTGGATAAGAGTGACAAGAGGAAGAAGATGGAGACAATACGGTAGTGAAAATTTGTAGTCTATGGTTATTTGGATTAGCTACATTCAGAAGTAATTTATAAGCACTCCTACCCCTAAATAAAAGAAAAATTAATTCCACTACATACTGGTGTTCTTCTATAGGTGTGAAGATCTGGATAACGAGGCATGTTCTTTGTAATGTATGGGGCACGTTTTTCCTTGTGACCAACATGTAGCAGACTGACTCGTGTAGGTTCTTTCTCTGTCTCAGGATTCTCAAATATCATTCTATATGGCCTGTAGGCATAGCTTTCAATTCCTTCCAATGTAAGACCCATATTTGTTAGGGCAAGAATCACATCAGTTAGCAAGGGTTCTGTGCGGCCAGCTAACTCGCAGTACGAGTGGGCTCTATTGCCCAAGCGTGTCAGAACTGCAAAAAACCAAACATGACAAAACTTAAATTGTAAGGGTGAAATACGTTCATACAGACATAAAAAAGACATACTATTGATGATCTGTAGAAAAATACATTTTGAAATTAAATAATACCAAATATAAACCATGAAAACACAATACTGAAAATTTGCAAATTTCTTCATAAGTGATAGTGATTAGGTATGTATATGTAGTAAGTATGGCATTGCTGAATATTTGTGAAGAAAGAAGCAAAGAGTGTTACTTTTGCCCTGTAAAATTTTTAAGGTGATATATACTTTACCTCATAACTGAATTTTAAAATTCTGCTCCTGTTTTGATTTAGTTACACGACAGTAATTAATTCTATTGCAAACATAAGAAGATTTATATATTTCATTCTAAAAATTGTTTATATAATTGAGACTACATAATCATCATCATCATCATTATCATTGTCTAAAGGACAAGCCTTGTCATCCCAGCCACACATGTCTATCTTGAGCCAAAATTTTCAACTCAGTGTAGGTCCTGCATTTCATCCCCAGAAGCAGGTTGTTGAAGTAAGACACTGGGTCGTCCTCTTCCTCTTAATTCTTCCTTCAGTGATGCTGTAAGCAGTGGCGTATACTGAGGGCTACCAAGGCTATCGGTGAAGCCCAAACCTCAGCTGCGAATGATGGAAATCTAAAGCACATTATAATGTAAGTATCTGACACATTGTTCCATTTTCAAAACTTGAAAGCAGTGAGAAAAAATGTCGCACGTATTTGTGAGAGCAAGGCATCGGAGACTAATATCACAGCCCAGGCTCTCGTCCCTCTCCCCTCAAATCACAGCATGCAGGTTGCTGCTGTATAACGGATAGGAGTGGGGACCAGGGGCAGATAGCTGTGCTAGGCTTCGGTCCGTCAGATCGCCACTGCTAACTATCAAAGATGCGTTGCACATTGTATATCCTTCCTCACCTCATAGATAATAGAGTACTAGTATTTCTCTTCCGTTTACTTCTACATCCTTGTAGGAAGACAATGCAGGGCTGCTGTATAAGAGCAATGTAGTTTTTTTTATAGGTAGATCTACTAGATCTACAAGTTCTCTTTTGTTGGTTGGAATCAAACCCATGATCATGGGTCGGACACCACCACTGATTTTCCGAGGAAGCTAATTAACAAGTGAACGATGGGTACAACCACTGTAAAATTCAACATTTCTATTTAATAATAATAATAATAATAATAATAATAATAATAATAATAATAATAATGTTTCATGGCATTTGTATAGGCTTGGTGGTGACCTAATGACGATAAAATGAATGGCGAAGACGTCATAAATACCCAGTCCCTAAGCCAGGGGAATTAACAGTATGAGGGGGTTGATTCTGAAAATTGATCCGGGGCCATCGGACCAAAGGCAAGCCACAAAGCCAGACTTTAATTTGCTAAACCTTAGGGGACCATATCCACTGATCAGTGGTTGAGCATTGGCAGTAGTAGAGGCCAGGGCAGTAGCTTGTGAAGCAGCCTTCACAACACAGCAGGCTTCTCCGTTGGCTTTTGGCTGCAGTTCAGAACGCTGAAGGCTTGATGTTCACTAAACCAACCATCGGAAAGGGATAACCTAAGTCTAGTGGTAGCCCATATCTTGATCCCAGCATACGCCACTGGCTGTAAGGTAACTCCTCATGCACAGAATGTGACCAATACATTCTCATTTCCTTTTTTCAATATCGGTGTACAGACTCTGTGTTTCCCCCCTTTTAAGACTTTGGTATTCCTCTTCATTTCATTCCAACATCCTCTATATTCACACAGGTAAGATAATTTACAGTATTTACAGGTTTCATTAAATATACATTATTTTTACATCTTTATAAAATGTTGAAACAGGAAGATTTTTCCCTGTGGTGCAAGCTCATTCCACAGCCGAGCACAACAAATAAAGAATCTGCCTTGATAAGTTGTTTTTGCAAGTGGAGGAGAAAAAGGACACCCCCTAAACTCTTTAGACAGAATGATAGCTCAACTGTAAGAAATTGAAGGGGCTGGCATGTGTGTTACCTGTGAGAGATTTTCACAGGAAGCAAGATCTATTTGTTTACAGAGAGCAGCTATGGGGAGGGAATCTTGACCTGGCTGTGTTTAAATGACTTGCTTGTGTCTAAGTTATCATCAAAAAGCTCTTTCTTTGAATTTATTACCACCTTTCTCTTTATTATGCTTTTGCCATGCATTTTTTTTCCACTTTTGATTCATTTCTATTACGAGTCTATTTTTTCTGGATTTACCATTGAAATGTGGGATTTCCCTCTCTCTTTTCCTCTGGTAGTTTCTCTCCTTTCTGGAGCTTTCGGAACAAGACGTACAGATTCTGGAGTGCCAGCAGAATATGTACATTTATCTAAAGTGTTGGCTTTGGGTGACTGATCAACCTCCGCAGACAACAGAGATGTAGAATGTGAATCCATGGCAGATGCCTCATTAGCATGAGAAGGATCAGCTGATGGAGATGGCTCATTTTCACGAGGACCAGCTATTGAAGATGTCTCATCATTACAATGAGAAGGACCAGCTGTTGGAGATGTCTCTCATCATTACGATGAGAAGGACCACCTATTGAAGATATCTCATCATTACGATGAGAAGGACCAGCTACTGGAGATGCCTCATCATTAGGATGAATTAAAAAGAAAAAAAAGACAATTTGTTTTACATTGCACCGACACAGACAGGTCTTATGGCAACGATGGGATAGAAAGGGGCTAGGAGTGGGAAGGAAGCGACCATGGCCTTAATTAAGGGACAGCCACAGCCTACATTTGCCTTGTGTGAGAGTGGGAAACAGAAATCCATCTTCAGAGCTGCCAACAGTGAGGTCGAGCCCACTATCTCCCGAATGCAAGCTGACAACTCCATGATCTAAACTGCGCAACCACTTGCTTGGTCAGGCAATTTCTCATGGGATGTTTACATACACACATATATGCAGACAGAGAGACAGAAATGATGGAAAATTAGCACTTGCATTTCCTTCTTACTGTGAACACGGCTGATACAGAACTACCATTCTTTTATAATTTTGAGCAATGCACACACAAAACGCTTATTAGTCGTATATACTGTGTGAATCACCAAAACTTTGCATTCCAAATATTTCTGAAATGGAAGGTGCTATTAATGTGCTGTTTTCACATAAGTGAAGTGTGATAAGGGCTCATAATTGTAGCCCACACTCAAATTTTAATTATTCTAATTATTATAGAAAGTAAATAAAATGGAACTAAGTCAGTTGAGTTGACATTAACAAAATAAAACTAGGGCAAATTAGACTGTCAATGGTGGTGGTTGTTTTTTTCTTCCAGGATTCTGGTACAAGTAGTTTACGAGCTACTTACTTTGAAAATTGTAAAAATGGACAGTTGTCTGCTCCATGCAATTGCTTAGTTATAAGGCTATGGTGTTCTTATGTTTGTTTCCTTTATAGTACATTGATTGCATTGCAACTGCCTTGTTGATTATTTTGTGATAGTTCAGGAAGTAGGACGTGATGGAGGATGATATTTACCAATGCTGAAAAAGCCAACATGTTAATGTTGTATGGAGAATGTAGGAAGAATGATGTTCGTTCTTGTGCTCTGTATGTGAAACGATATCCAATAGATGTGACCCATCTCGACAATTAATTGTGAATCTCTTCAAGAATTTAGACGAAACTGGAAGTATAGCACATATAAAACATAACAGAAACAAACGATTGACTGGAGAAGAGGATCAAATTAATATTCTAGTTGCTGTTCTGTAGATTTGCACGTTCGTTCCTGTGCAGTTGTACGAGGAAGTAGCATGAGACAAGCAAGTGTACTGTGCATTCTCCACTGTCATAAATTCCTTCTGTATCATGTGTCTCTCCATCACAAGCTGCACAGAAACGATTTTGAGAATCGTGCTAGCTTTTATACATGGGCATTAAGACAAGATACACCAGATTTATCCTATACTGTTTCTTGTTTAGAGATGAAGCATCATTTACAAATCATGGCCAAGAAAACCTCCGAAACATGCACTACTGCTCCATAAACATCTCCATTGGCTACATCAGAAGATTCTCAAAAGTATCGCAACTTCTACTGAGATTAGAAAACGTGCCACTGCAAACTAGGGGGAACATGTGGTATCAGCATGATGACTGTCCATCACATAATGCACGACATACTACAGCTTGTTTTCAACGATTGTTTCCAAATCATTGGATTGGACAGAGGAGACCTAATCCTTGGCCTATCTGTTCACTAGATCTGACCCCCTTAGATTTTTTTTGGGGGGGGGGAAAGCTAAAAGACATTGTTTACAGGAACACACCAACTACACCAGATGATATGAGATGATGTGATACTGCTGCCTGCTGTGAAATTTCTGATGAAATGCTAGAACATGTACATCAGACTTTACATGGCAGGTTGGAAGCTTGCGTTGGAACTGGTGGTCATCATTTTGAACACAACCATTGAAGGCTTCTTCTTCAGAATCCAAAGAATTTGTTTATTATCTTTTTCTTAAGTTAGTGTTGACAAATGGAGCAGACAGCTGCTGGTATTTACAATTTTTAAACTATGACAGCTTATAAACTACTTGTACTAGAATCCTGAGAAAACACCATTGACATTCTACCATAATTTACTGTAGGTTTATTTTGTTATTTTCAATAAGCATTGTTCTATATTTAAGATGTAACTTTCTAAAAAATATACACATTATAATAATATTGTTAAAAATTGTGCATGGGCTACAATTATGAGCTCTTGGTTACACTTCATTTCTGTGAAAACAGCACAATTCACCTTGCATATGTGAGGTTGGTCCTTATTTTTCAACTTTCGAATTTCTTTGCACACACCTCATAGGTTCTTGCCTTTGATTATAAGAATTTTAATACCTGTTTAGTTGAAATTGAAGATGAGGAACCCATGCCGCAGTGGCCAGGAAGTTGTGTGATGTTGCAACAAGTTGGTTTATTCCTGCACGTGTGTGCTCGACTGCTATTTACGTTCAGTTGAATGTCAGCTTCTGTGTGGTGATGTTGTGAATTGTAACATCATGGTGAGTAGTTTAAGAAGTAGTGACACAGTTATCTATTTAGTTTGTGAAGTTAAACACCAGATCAGTGAACATAAATTATGATCTAAGAAATAGACAAGTTTTATTGGTCTTGTATTATAACATACACGAGGTGAATTGACTATCAATGAAAGTGCTAAATTAGTCATGCGTGAATGTCTAACATTTTCGGAGAAGGCTAGGATTCCTACAAGAACTTTACCTCACTGTAAAAAAATTAAAAGATAAGACCTTGCAAATATGTGACCATATAACAACAAATACTCAAAGACAAGAGCGTAAGTTTGTTGCAAATCTAAATCTCTTTGATGTTACCCATACTAATGCTTTGAACATGATAAAAATAAAAACGTGTAGGGGGCCTGTCCATTTTCACTGGCCTTCGAAAGACTCTGTAAAGCTTTTATGGTAAATGAATGAATGAATGAATGAAGAACATCTGGAAAATGATTACTATGTACTCATTGAATTGCGCATCATATTTTTAGGGGCAACTGTGGATTTGAATCTAAAAGTAAGGCTGCCTGGAGCTTTGCAATCTTGCAGAATGAATGGCCAAATGAATTCATTTATTGAAGATGTTCCTCTTTAATTCTTAGCTGTTCCTCAGTGTCAGTGAATTGGATGGCCTAAAGAACATTTGTTTGTTTGTGATAAAAGTCTATGCAAAGTGGTGATTTCAGAGTTGAGAATCGAAAGGAGGTAGACTGCTCTACCAGGTGCAGTTACAAAACTTCTGGGTTATTTTTTTTCTTACTAGACAATTCTATAAATGTAAATGTTGCACTTTTGTATGAGTTATTCAGTATATATAAAAATCTATTTTATTTTATGAAATACTTCCTCTCATGCAGAGGCTGCCTTGCGACAAAGTATACTTTTACATTCATGTTTAGAAGAAAAATATATACACTTGAGAAATGTTCATGGTAACCTAATTGTAACAATGATTTCTTAGAATTATCAATGAACCCCTTAAGGCTATGATGACAATTTCCACTAACGTTGTAATTGGCAGAGACATCTGTTTCCAAAAATTGGCAGCGAAAATGGGAATCGTGCCCCTCGCTTGAATCTTCAGACCCACTATGTCGATTTCCTCTAGGTGGTATTTCTTCCTGTAGTAAGGAATTGTTGGTAGGTAAAAATTCCTCTTCTCGAGGTTGACATCGGAGGGCTGCAACTTATGGCTTTCAAAGCAAACAATGGGGTTGATGATGTAACCTCTCTTCTTATTCTTGAAGGCAATGATGTTGATCCTTCTGTGGCTTCCATTGTCTGCTAAGCCATGAACCTCTTCAAATACACAGGTAAGGGAATTGACAAGTTAATTTCAGTCAAATGTTTGGACAATTAGAAGTTAAGCACAGATTTAGATTTCTTAAATGTGGATGCTCTTTCTCAGAATGAAAACATTTTCTCTCTTAGTGCAAAAGAGACTATGAAAAATCTTAAGGTGGTAAATGATACAACAGAGAGAGGAGTGAAAGTAATGCGAGATTTCAATGAACTCTGAATAGCCGATTAAGGAAAAAGAGAATTCATTTTGCAATGTGTGCAAGATCACTGCAGACAATAACCTAATTGCAGAAAAGAGACAATGAAAAGAAAATTATGCTAAAACTGGTATTGATTTATGGTGTGTTAACATATTTTGTATTATTATATTATACAGTAAATTTAAGTAAAGTAAATTTAAGTAAAATTTAAGTAAAGTAAATTTAAATATATTTGCAAAAATATATATGTTTCTTTCAGTTGTTTATGAGAATAGAAGAATACAGACATTCTTTCAATACTTAAGTCTTATTTAGATATTTAGATCCAGTGCGGCAAGGATTAACAGGTGGTGGTGGTGATTATTGTTTTAAGAGGAAGTACAACTAGGCAACCATCCTCTATATAACACTAATAAGAGAGAGTAAATGGAAGGGATCCGACACTTCAAAATGAAGGTATCGGCCAAGGGAAGACAAGGGCCACAAAGGACGGGAAAATGAAAGACTCCCTAGGTCTCGCAACCTAATACCGTCAGAGTCAGAAAAGAACAAGAGTTGACCAAGGGAGGTTGGATAGGACAGATGAAAGCAAGGAGCCTGGCACACATAAGTGGACACAATGCCAGGATTCAGCTCAGGGTCCTGTTGTTGCTAACCCATGCTCCCAAGTTGAGAGCCTCTGGGGCCCCTTTTAGTCACCTCTTACAATAGGCAGGGGTTACCGTGGGTGTTATTCTACCGCCCATATCCACAGGGAGGGGGAGTTTAACATTAACCAATTGTAATGAAATTTGGCACATTATCAAAACATGCCAAAAGTAAAAACCATATGGGATATTCGTTGAAATCACTCAACATTTTTGTGTAAACCCCCATATAAGGACCACCCTAATAGATATGTATATATAGAGAGAGAGAGAATAAAACACTGCCTGTTTTATCAATCTAATTTAATTCTAGGATTAGCACACACACATACACTCATGATTATATTTAATAATGAATGACCACACTTCCCTAATTTCCATCTATTTACAAGTCTGATAGCAGGACTCCAGATGGGAAGCCTTTACCTGGAACAGGTTATAATTCTCATCACTAGGGCCAATGACCTAGATGTTAGACCCCTTTAAACAACGAGCATCATCACCATCTTTCACTTGCATTCATATGCTCCGATACGTTGCCTCACTTAACAGCTGCTCACAGACAGGTTTGAATACAGGGCTGCTGACCGCCCCAACACACGATGACTGTTCCTTGGCGCGACTCCAGACAAGCTCTGCCACTCATACAGTTAATACAGTCTATTCACATATCCGCTCTACACAGTGAAATACTCAACACTGACAAACCAAATGTTCCGCACAATGATTCCAAGGCAGTACACACAGTACTCTGCTCAGTACACGGCGATACTCTGACATCGGTGGGACAATGGTGGTGGTAGTGGTGGTGATGGTAATTGTTTTAAGAGAAAGTATAACCGGACAACCATCTTCTTCTTTTTCATCTCATCATCATCAAAACCCCGTGTGAGTGTGATTTTTCTTATTTCATCTCGGTCCAGTAGATTTGGTGATCCTAATTCCTTCAGGGCTTTATCTGTCTGTTTGTACCAATTTGATATGGTGGTTTTATTCTTTAAGAATGTGTAAATTCTATGAGTCAGTCTGTTTGAGTCCAGTTTTGCTAAGTGCCCCATGAATTGTATTGTGCATTGTCTGTAAGAAATTAATTGACAAGAGGGTCCACCTTTTCAATACAATATATATAATGCACATTGTCTCTGTAATTCTAGAGATTCTTTTATATATTTCTGCATTTGGTTTTATAAAATGTATTCCATATTTAATTCTTGGTCCTACGATTTTTCTCATAATTTTACGTTCTTTCACTTCTATTTGTCCTTTTAGTGTTTTATGTTGGAAATTGAGAGTTTCTGATGTGTAGAGAGTTTCACATTTGATTACTGTAGTATAGTGTCAGATTTTGCAGTTCCAGGAGAGACTTTTTTTGTTGTATTTTTTGTTAATTGAAATGCAGTCTCCATTTTCTTTGATTTCTTTTCATTACAATTTTCAATACTCCATTCACCTAAATATTTGAATTAATTCTCTCGAGAGATGTGGTTGAAGCCAATTTAGAGTTCAGATGGGGCAGTTTTGATGTCTGTCATTTTTTTCCCCCCCAAAATGAAATTTGTAACCCAATTTCGCTGCATGTTCTTGCAGGAGTTCAAGTTGGTTTTAGGCATGGGGGATGTCTTGGGCAATTAGTGCCATGTCATCTGCAAATGCTGAACAGTCCAATTCTATGCTTTAAATCCTCTATTAACACTAATCAGAGAAAAAAAATGGAAGGGATCCTACACCTTGAAATATGAAGGTTTCAGCCAGAGAAAGACAAGGGCCACAAAGGGCATGAAAATGAAAGACTTCCTAGGCCTCCATACGTAATAACATTGGGGTCAGAAAAGAACAAGAGTTGACCAAGGGAGGTCGGATAGGATAGAGGAAGTGAGGAACCTGACACAAGTACGTGGAAGCAATGTGAGGACTCAGGTAAGGGCCCTGTGGTCGCCAACCCATGTTCCCAAGTTAAGAGCCGCTGGGGCCCCTTTAGTTGCCTCTTACGACAGGCAAGGTATACCATGAGTGTTATTCTACCGCTCGCACCCACAGGGTAGACTGGTGGGACACTGATGACAGCCAGCACTACTACCATCCCATTTCCATTAATAACTACTAGCGACTAGCCTCCTTTTTATATCCTGATGATGGAGCACTAGAATTTTCAGGGCTTGCCTAGAGACAGAACATTCCCATTGCACCTACGAGAAGATGCATGGGGAAACCAGACGAAGTGAACAATAGAGGAGAGATCACGACAGTCCTCAGGCCAGCTGGCAAGACCCTGGTCTGGCTTACAAGGAAACACTTCCATCTGCTAATCTCCGATCTGATTGAGATTTGGTCTGATGACTTCAGTAGGAATATTTTATTCAGCCATATCAAAATTAGATGCCCAGTTGTATATTTAGTACCTGTTTTAGGACGTCAAAGTTTGCTCATTCAAGCACCGCATAGAGAGGAGTAGCGGCGGGGCAGCCGGCCGGTTCATGTGTTACTCTCTCTCTCTCACACACACACACACATTACTTCCCTAACCTCGGCAACTTCTGCCACTCCATGAGGCAAATAGGATGCCAGGCAAATGCTGGGTTTGTAGCTTAATTAAGCCAGGGCTGTTTACTTCCCAATCCTAATGTTTTCCTATCGTTGCATCGCAGAAAACCTTTGATATGTTAATGTGACATTAATCCACCATCAAAAAATGAGTTTTCTATGCTGATAATTGTTGTTATCCTTAAACAGTAGTGTGTCGGTGTTTAGATACTATGCATATATGTACACAGGACTGCGCGGTCCCATTCGCCGCATAATGCCAGTGATTGCCGAGGCTAGGGAAGTAATGTGTGCATGCGAGAGAGAAGGAGTGAGAGCTTGACACATGAACCGGCCGCCCGCCCCACTGTTACTCCTCTCTATGCGCTGCTTAAATGAGCAAACTTTGACACTCCAAAACAGGTACTAAATATATAACTGGGCATCTAATTTTGATATGGCTGAATAATTTAGAGAACTATCATCCTGTGAGTTTGTTATCATACATTTACGAGCTCCTGATTAAAATTGTAACCAACCGCCTCACAAGAGAAATGGATTTTTATCAACCTGCCAAGCAAGCAGGATTTTGTAAAGGTTTCTCAACTGTTAACACGTCCAGACTATTCATCTTGTTCTTGAAAAACACCACTGAGTACAGCATCAAGATTCATCTGACCTTCATTGATTATAAAAGAGCTTTTGACTCAGTGGAGATTTGGCAATCATGAAGGCACTTCAAAATGCCATGATAAACTCAAGGTATATAAAACTCCTGGAAAACATTTATGATCAAGCAACAATGGTAGTCAGAGTGGATGAAGACCTCATCACCAATAAAATCCCAGTTGGCAAAGGAGTTTGCCAAGGTGACACAATCTATCCAAAGCTGTTTACCCTTGCCTTGGAAGATGTATTCAAAACCCTTCATTGAGATAATAAAGGAATAAAAATCAATGGGTTATATTTGAATCACCTGCGTTTTGCTGATGACATTGTGCTCATAAGTGAAAATCTAGAAGAGCTAGAAAACATGGTCCAAGAATTAAAAACTGCCTCTGCTAAGACTGGTTTGGAAATGAACGTTGGTAAAATGAAAATACTAAGCCCAGAGAGTCAACCACTTAAAATGGGAAACCAATATATAGAACCTGTTGATGAGTACATCTATCTTGGACACAAGAAAAAACTTGGAAAAGACAACCAACATGCAGAAATTCCTCGCAAAATAGGTATGAGTTGGATAGCATTCGGAAAACTTTCATCCTAACCAACAAGGATGTTCCAATTAACCTAAAGACCAAGGTTTATAATACATGCGTGCTGCCAGTTACTACTTATGGTCTGGAAACAATGACTTTGACTAAGGCAAGTACTCGCAAGCTTCAGCGAACACAAAGAGTCATGGAGCGACAGATGCTAGGAATCAGCCTTAGGGATAAGATCCATTCAGAGGATATCAGGAGAAGAACAAATGTAACAGACATCCTGGAGAGAGTAGCAAGACCAAAATGGCAATGGATAGGACACATAGCTCGACAAGACTACAGCAGGTGTACCTCTAGGATTCTTCACTGGAGGCCATGGGAACAAAAGAGAGGCACTGGAAGACCCCAGCAGAAATGGCTCGATGACATAAAGCTGTTGGGTGGAACATGCTGGTTCCAAGTGGCTCAAGACCATAGGCGATGGAAGCATATGGAAGAGGCCTACATCCAGCAGTGGATTGAAATAGGCTAGAAAAAAAGAAGAAGAAGAAGAAAGCTTTCCTACTGAAGTCGTTGTACTGGTTACGTCTCAAAACACATGGGTCTCAAAGCTCAGAGCTAAAATTAGCAGTAAATAGTATCAAAACTCATAACTACAAACTAGTAGCTAAATTAACATTCTAAAGAGTCTCAAAATTCATGACTCGGACAGCAGGTGCTTGAGCTGTTAGGACCCTTTAAACAACAAATATCATCAATAATAATAATAATAATAATAACAACAATAATAGTACCAGGGGTATATCTTCCCCGGCTATTTAAACTGCGCTCCTTCTTTACGGCCATCTATGCCAACGGACTTGAACTTGTAAACTTTTTTACAAGTTGTTTTACGTCGTACTGACACAGATAGGTCTTATGGCGACGATGGGACAGGAAGGAGCTAGGAGTGGGAAGGAAGTGGCCGTGGCCTTAATTAAGGTTCAGCCCCAGCATTTGCCTGGTGTGAAAATGGGAAACCACGGAAAACCATCTTCAGGGCTGCTGACAGTGGGGTTCGAACTCGCCCGAATACTGGATACTGGCCACACTTAAGTGACTGCAGCTATCGAGCTCGGTAACTTGTAAACTACCAAAGAATTGTGTCTTCTACTGTTAGATGGCTCTACCATCTTTTTTTTTTCTTTTTTTTTTTTTTTTGCTCCCTCTACTAGACTAAAAACTAACTACTTGATACAGTAATGCTTATTTTAGGAGTTTTTTCTGAGAATTTTTTTTTTAATGTACTGTAGTTGTCAACACTTCAGCTGGTTCCTCTTTGCTTACAATCGACCTGTCAGATAGGGTTGCCAGATTTTCGGATGGCAAATAAGGAACAGTCGCTCGATTCCAGATAGCAAATAAGGAACACTTCCATTTCCTTGCCATATAGCGCTAAATTAAGACACCATAGCGATAATTAAGAGAAAATGCCAGGGATATATTAACAAGTAAATACCGTTAATAATATAACAGCGTCAACATGAAATATGTAGGTACTTATTTAAAACTAATAGTGCGTTAGTCTTTACATTGAAATTAACATTTCACAAGTACTTGTCGTTTGAAGAAGCAATTTGTAACAGTTTCTTATTCAACAAAACTTTCTTGAGAAATTCCTTACAATTTTCATCATAGTTGAAGTACACAAGAAGTTCATTTTTTATTATATCTACTGAGCATCTGTTTCTGCCATCTCTCCATTTTATTGCCATAACTGAAAATACTCTTTCAGTATATGCATTCGATGGAGATTTACTTAAGACAAACGTAAGTACCATCAAAATGTTCTTCAGTTTTTCTGGGCCAATTAAACCACTGATATATATAATGGAGGAGACTACCTAACAAGCTTCCGTCTGACATTCACTCCTATAGACCAATATCACTCCTCACAGTACTCAGTAAAATTTTTGAAGGAATATTATATAAAAGAATGTCGAGATACCTACATTCTCTCAACCTCCTTCCAACCTCCCAAGCCGGCTTCCGACCACATTTTTCCACCCAAGACCACCTCTTCCACATCACATCCTCCGTAAACACCTATATAAAGACCCGTAAACCAGCCGCCCTAATATGCCTTGATGTTAACAAAGCCTTCGACTCTGTCTGGCACGAAGGACTTATATTCAAAATTAGCCACCTCCCTCTCCCCACCACCATCATAAGACTAATATTTAATTATCTCAAAACTAGGAAAGCCGTAATTAACACAAACGGAACCCACTCGTATACCTTCCCCATAACCTCAGGTCTTGCTCAAGGCTCCCCACTCTCTCCTTTCCTTTATATACTTTACACATACGACGTACCGCACCCATCACCACCATTACGACTGTACCAATATGCTGATGACCTTGCCATCCTAGCCTTCAGCCCTACCTTCACATCCCTCAACAACAGGCTACAGAAATACTTAAACACCCTCGAAACCTGGCTAAACCACTGGCACATCTCCATCAACCCCACCAAAACCCAATTCATAGTTTTCCGAAATAAATCCCGTCTCTGCCCTGCACGCCACAAAGTCCACATAACAATGTATAATACACCCTTTGTTGAAACTAACAGACTAACGTATCTAGGAATTAAATTTCAAAATAACCTGCAATGGAACCATCACCTAGATGACATCCACAGGAAAGCTATAAACCGTTTTCGAGCACTCAGATCTCTAACAGGTTTCACATGGGGACTTAAACCCACCCAGATAATCAACGTTTATAAGACTTTCATCCGTCCATTAATAACCTACGCTTCCCTGACATGGATTACTGCCCACCCAACTGAATACGTTAAACTTAACCGACTCGACCGACACGCCATACGTATAGCTCACCACCTACCTACAGACACACCCTCTGCCAATTTCACCTCCTACTATACCTTCCCAAAAATAACATCATACCTACATAAACTACGCCTCCAATATTTGACAAGAGGCACACTCCATAACAACCCTATAATTAAAGAAGCCCTACCACTGTCACCTCTAGCCACCGCAATTCTAAACGACAACCGCACTCCAGAAAATTCCCATATTTTCCCACCTCCCATCACCTAACTTCCACCACCTTCCCACTGTCACCGCCACAAAGTCTCAACAATCGCATATCATAATTGAAAGGATGCTCCTGACCACGGTGACACATCACCAGAATAGTGTACCGGCCGACTTAGGCACCACAAGTGCTGTCACAGATAACAAGTGAAAGTGAAGTGAAGTGAAATCTCTAGTAATTCTCAACGATAGTGAAAAATTTCAGTGAATTTACCATATGAGAGTTTCTAATTATATACGTGAAAATGAATAATATCACAATCACCACTATCATTACTAAAGATTATTACTATTATCGCTTTTCAAAATATTATTATTATTATCATACTATGGCTATTAATCAAAATTATCACTACTTCCCTGGATAGCAATAATAATATCCAAACGGACAACATAAACATTTAGTTAACATAATTATCATTATCATTATTAAATTACTGTTATTATTATTATTACTATTTATTTACTAAAATATTTTATTTCCATCCTATGCAAAGATAAGAACTCAAAATATAAACCGCCACAAGACGAGACCAAACCATCAATGGACACACAGTTACTACAATCCGCATTGTTGACAACACTGACTGACCCATTAGCACAGTGACCACCACGACTATGAATGACATTCCAAACGAACATGTGACTAGTAGTACTACCACAGGTGTTTATAAACAAACAAATAACACCAAGACAAGACAGACCATACCCCGCAAGAGACGTACTAAGTAGTATAAACCACTGTATAAATAAATAGTAAATAATGTAACCAGTGAAATACAAAATGGATCGTATTACCTAACACACATGTTACAATACAAAACAAAATGGACCTAAAAACTATAGCCAAGCAAGAGGCACCACGAAACAACAAATTTACCTTTAAAAATGTGTAAAATATGTAACTTGTGCTTGCTATGTAATTATTGTAAATTAATACATATGTAGTGAATACGATCAGCAAGAAGGACTTAAAGACTCTAACCAAAGAAGAAGCTCAAGGAAACGATTATCAAATGTAAATATATGTAAATACAAATGTACAAAGAAAGAATTCAATAAACGGGTTCTAGCGGGGGAAGACTATGGGGGGGTGTGGTGCGGGTCCTCTCCGTGGGTTGGTTCCCCTTGGTGGTCCGGCGATCTCTGCGCCAAATCAACAATAAATAATGACGTATGTACAACACATACAACCACGTTTAAAGCCAAAGTATCAATAAATCAAAAATCAAAGGCCAAAGAGCTACTAGTTTAGCTGACGGCCCGCCTGTCAAAGGACAGGAATGAAATAACCTCAGCAGCAGCATGCCCGCTAGTACCGCTAGAACACTGCCAGAAGCGCTGTTCTCAACTGTGATGGCTGATCATTGGTCAGGTCAGAATACAGAATATTTTGATCATAACCGCGCACTTTTTTGATACTATACTATTGTCTAAACCATGATATTTTAAAAAACGGAACATTGGGCGTACGGTTTAAATAGTGCACCGTACGCGGAACAAAATGAGATAAAACCGTATTGTTCCGGGCAAAACCGTACATCTGGCAACCCTACTGTCAGAGGCTTGTAAATATGTTCTCTAGCCTATTAAAACTGGGGGTGTGTACAGGAATCCAGCCTATCAGCAAAGTGTTCTGGAAGTTTCCCCCATATGGAACTATAAAAACAGCAGGGCACTTAAGGCCTGTCTTGTCTGAATTACTCCAGTGCTTGGGAGTGCGACTTGACGGAGGTCTAGGAGGCAGGGGCGTGGCCTGCTTGAAGAACATCCAGTAATACAAGGTAATGGCAGAATTTACCTAAATATGTGATAGTGCCTGCGGGTAGTTTGAGGGGAATGTTTCAGTTTTTTCTTTTAATGTAATTTTGTAATCTGGTGGTTTAAATATAGGATTATCGGCAAAGTCTGAGGATGACATAGATGTTGAATCCCATAGGGAACCTGAAATATTTGTCCCGAATGAGTAAATTTACAATACCAGTAGTTGGTCCATTATTGGACATTATAAAATTTCCAGCTAACTCATTCCTGGTTGTCAGCGTTTCGCCCCAGTGTGCTAAATTGGGCTCATCAGTTGGTAAATAGCACATCCACCAAAATGCATGGCTAGTGCATGCCATGGAGGCCACTTCGTTTCCTACTGGGAAATATGTAAGATAAGGGAACAAGGAGTGATGACCCTAATGTCATTTACCATTCAACCTTGCTTTGGTTGACTAAAGTTTTCAACCTCAAAATTTTGTAAATCTTGTCTTGGCTCTAAATGTTCCTCCTTTAGTCACCCCTTGAAGCCACTAAGTAAGCTATTTGGAGCCTACTTTAGCACACTGGAGCAAAATGCTGTATCATTCGGCCATAAGTCCACTTAGGTTTTAAGGAATTTCTATAAGGAGTGCAGGTGTTTTGGCCTCTTTGCCTTTTGTTTTGTGGCCAGTTATTTGCAGCCTTTACTTTTTACTATTTAGGCCATGTAGTATGGGCACGTATGTCCCTGTTTATTCAGTATTATCCTTAGGGTAACTGTTTCTTGGTTTTAGTTTCCTTTGCGAACAGAGATTCATCTTATTGTGGATTAATTGATAAACCCACCATGGGGCAACTGTGTACAAACACTTTAAAGTGGTGTCACCCAATGGGTTGCCTAGTGTAATTTAAATGTATCAAAAGGAAGTGGCTGCGTTTGCGAGGCTAGACTATGGTATTTTGAAGCTCAGGCTCCTGTGTAATATACCTGCTAGGAGCAAATTTTGCTCTTGTAAAATATCATACCTGTCCGGAGCAATTATGCTTTTCTCTATGTAAATTAACAACCTTGTAATTAATAGTCTACCAATATAGTTGGTCCGTTATTGGACATTATAACAAATATTTCAGGTCCCCTATGAGAATCAAGATCTTTATCAACCTTGTAATTATCGCAAGTTCTTTTTATCTGATGTTCAGACTTCTAAGTCCCCAATATTGTTAGAGCTGACTAGATCATTAATTACCTGTTCTATTGTTTGTTATTTATTCAGATTTTCTATCTCTGTATTTTTAAAAAAGGAAAGAAATAAAATTTCCAAATTTGTTATATTAAATGCTGCTCTAAGTAATTCCTTGTCCAGCCATTCAACCCAGGCGCTTCCTATTTACATGTGAGCCACGGAAACTCCGTAACAACAACAACAATAATAATAATAAACCTCTGTCTTTTTCATTCACCGATCATTATTTTCTCCTGTGGGTTGGGGTGGCAGAATAACATCCACAGTATCCCCTGCCTGTCGTAAAAGGTGACTAAAAGGGGGGCTTCAGGGACTCTTAAATTATTTAAGAAATGGCTAGATAAACAACTGATAGGCAATCTGCTACCTTGGTGACTGTCCTATATGCCTGACAGTGGTGATTGATTGATTGATTGATTGATTGATTGATTGATTGATTGATTGATTGATTGATTGATTGATTGATTGATTGATTGATTGATTTGGCTCTTAGCTGAGTCCAAGTATTGCTTCTACTCACTTTTGGCAGGCTTCTTGCTTTCATCTGTCCTAACTGACTATCCTTAGTCAATTCTTGTTCTTTTGCGAGCCTGATGGTATTAGGTTTTCAAGGCCTGGGGAGTCTTTCATTTTCACGCCCTTTGAGGCCCGTGTCTTTCTTTGCCCGATACCATCATTTTTCGAGGTGTGGGACACCTTCCAGTTTTTCGCACTGATTGATATTAATATAGGATGGCTGCCCAGTTGTACTCCCTCTTAAAAGAGTAATCACCACCACCTTTGTTTCCTTCATTGATTTCAACCATTATTGATTTGTATTGACTATTTCCACGTTTTCTTGGCTGGGGTAAGAACCACTAGGTATGAAAAATATCATCATAATCAACATTAGCGATCTGGCGTCCTTTTGAAGTCATTTAGCGGCAGAATTTCAACGATAGCGACTGGCAACTTGCCATATTTTAGTTAAAATTCTGACGAATTTTAATTTATGACTTGAACAATTTGGTGAGCCAAGTAGTCAATACTATACAGCACTGCGCTTCGTAACTGCGTGGGCGCATGATGCAATATAGTCTATTCATCTATGCATGTTTAAATAACAGCCGTAACAGCCTATGAGAGTGCATCATGACTCATTCGTATGTGTGGAGCATGAGTTCATATTATTTTCGGAAAGCTTACCAGAGACCGCTCTGTCCTACCCGCTCACTTCCTGTAAGGAAATGGAGATAAGTAATTTTAATTTCCCTGTGATGAGATTGATGACAACATTAGGATTACTTTTCATTGGATTATATCGAAAGTATTCATTATTCAATCAATCGCCCCATTCATTTTAAGGAAATTTCAAATGAATAATCGAAAAAATAATCGAATGGAAAACATAATCGAATAACCGAAAATCAGGTCTGAGCAAGACCAACTACAATACTCAGACCACAACACAGAAAAAACATGGCTGCCGTACCAGGCCAAAGCTGACGTGGCGAGGAGTAACCTAATAATGGTCGTGAGAATATTGCAGTACGAAAATATTTATTGAAGGATTTTAAAAACAGCATTTGATACGTAAAAGAGAAATAGTAATTTTACGTGCTCTTTATCTAGAGGAATTTTTTCTTGTTTAACGTCCACTATCACATAGAAAGGTTTTGGCGATGGATGGAAGGAAAGGGCTACGAGTGGGAAGGTAGCGGTTGCGGCCTTAATTAAGGTACAGCCCCGGCATTTTCCTAGTTTGAAAATGTGAAACCACTGAAAACCATCTTCAGGGCCGCGCGGTCAGGGTTGAGTAGCTGTGATCTTGCATTCGGAAGATGGGAGGGGTTCGAATCCCATCGTCGTAGCCCTGAAGATGGTGTCCCGAGGCTTCGGATTTTCACACCAGGCGAATGCTGAGGCTGTACCTTAATTAAGACCACGACCGCTTCCTTCCCACTCCTACCTCTTTCCTATCCTTCTGTCACCGAGAACTTTTGATGTGTTAGTGTGACGTTGAATAACTGGCAACAGAAAAAAGCATTACAATAAACAACAAGTTATCAACGCCTAACAAATGTCACTTCGTTGAAAACACGAATACCGACTTAGAAAAAATCGACACAGCACCAAACAAATAAGTAGTTTTCCGAACATTAACACTGTGACCCATTATCCTATTATGCATCATTCACCAAAATATTGAAGTTGACTAAAACTAGCACTACACACATCCTACAACTCCTCTTTTGAAGTTTCTTGGCAATTTTTCATTTGAGATCGTATAATTGTTGATAAAATTACTGGCCAGAATTTTTACACAGTCCTTTATAATTTTTGACGAAGAAACATCACACTTCCACTCATCACTTGAACAATTAATGTTACTTTCAAAGGTTAACACAAGGCTAAAACAAGGGCTCTATTTTTCAGAAAGTTCCCCAAAATAAAGATTATGTCACTCATTTTAATACTACTCTCTCTGTAATTACCAAGGTGACTTACCAGAATTTCACATTTTCTCTATCTCTCACAAGTGAGGTTGCCTTGCCCGTAACATCCTAATATCAACTTTAATTTTTCTGCTAGTAGAGCAATAATTTTAAAATACACTTGCACTTCTAGGTCACTCGTCACTTTCATATTGATGGAATATCTACTGTAGGTCTTGAGAACATTATAATATTTCGCAATCACGTTGAATGGACTCATATTTTTGTCTTAAAAGGCTGAAAATATCTGTATCATCTTCACACCAATGTTTAAATGCTACTTCGTCTCTCAATGGCAGTTGCTGTTCATGCTTTTTAGGGCACCTTCTTCCTCGAGGTAAATAAATGTTATGCGAGAGACAGGTCTCAGTGGACAATTTAAGATATTTCCTAGGGAAGCGAATAGGTTCACTTTTCTCAACGGGAAATATAATATCTTTGCGGACAATGAACTTAGAGTAAAATATTTGATGCACACGACAAGTTCATTTTTTACAGCAAAATTTTCCCTATCAATGCACCGAATCCATTTCTCTCGAAATGGAGAGGGCAGACATACGCGAAGAATTTCCGTAATTTGACCTGCAGAGAGGTACACAATACAGCATACTACATTCTAAGTAAACGCCAATAATTATAACACCACCTCTCAAACACAATGATAAACAAACACATAACATGTACGGTACCACGTTGAAACACGAAATAATTAACCTACAGGTATTTTAAGCTTCCACGTAAAAGCGACTGGAGACACAAATACTACCGTATCAGTATTGAAAATCACGAAGTACGATCATATGTCCACTCGAAATACCTATTTCACAATTATTGCTTTAAACTCGTATCCACAATCACATTTAACCTACGCCTGGCCCGCACCCACGGCCATATTGCCATTAATCGAAATCTGCCTTGAGGTCTGAGGATTGTAGTTGGTCTTGGTCTGAGGTACCTCATTGTAGTTGGTCTTGGAAAAATGATCGAATAATCGAAAACTGAAACAATCGAATAAGCGATTATTTTGAATTTGGTTATCCTATCAAATTAATCTCTAAATGTTGAAACTAAATGATTGAATTAACAGTCTTAATCTTTAATATCTGTAAAATAAAGTTCCTTATCTAAGTAAATCCCGTCTTCTGGTTGTATAATAGAACTAAGCCCCAGTAAGCCTACTACCAAATGACAATTTCTTTTAACTAGCATCAGGCAATATAATTTACCTACTTTAACTTTATGTTTCCGGTTCCGTGGATACATGGTTAGCATGCTGGCTTTTGATCTAAGGACTCCACGGGGTCCCCGGGTTCGATTCCCAGCCTGGATTTTAACTTTCATTTGTCCCTATGGCTCGGAGACTGGGTGTTTGTGCCGTCTTCAGCATTAGACTTCATGGATTGAAAAAAGGCGTATTTCTCATTTTTCGTAAGAGTTCATCTATTCGCTTATTTCAATCGAGTATACATCCGACACACTTAAACCGAAAATTTTATTAATGACGCATCCGATTATTCTAAGCGATATAACTGAATGATATTTGAAGCTCATTCTTATCTTATTTGATTAATTATTCGAACATTCAAATAACCGGATGGAAGTTATTTGATTAAAAGTATTCGATTATCATATCACTATTAGGGTGGGCATTTATCCATTCAAAGAAGAACTGGCCCTACGCGTGAGTTTTGAGACTGGCCCAGGTAGAGAAACCTACTCTTACTAATCCTCTTTTTGGAATCTGTGAATTTTGATACTCGTGAGTTCTGAGACGACACGGTTGTACCAAATCTCAATCAGATCGGAGATGAGCAGAAGGACGGGTTTCCTTGTTAGTCATCCTTCCAGGAAATACCTAAGGGAGCTACTACAGGGCTGGCACGTAACACATAGATACCGGTACAGTAATACTTTGAAATTGATTCGTACAATTTCGTGAACTTTAAGGCGAAATATTATTAAGGAGGCCTGTGATTATGTTAGTTTTAAGTTTGTTTTGAGACAATCCAATTTTCAAGATCACTGTTGTTTCTGGGAATTATTCTATTAATTAGCAGTTCATAATTATGTTGTTATAATAGCGATCTCCTCTCTTTTTCCTCTTTCGATTAAAGTTGAGAGAGCGTGACGATTCATAGCGGGTTTTTTTCGTCACTTTGTTTAATTAATTGTACATGAACAGGTTTATTCGATACCTATTACGTGCTTCATTAATTTCCCATTATTCTCGTAGCTTTCCTAAACTTTATAACAGGCACCGTTATGAGCACACAACCCCTTTTTTCTTATAGTTGCAAGATCAGTTTTTAAACGAGACATAATTTGCATAATGCGCCACCCAAATTTCGATCAAAATGTAACCATTCGTACCTACGCTCCCATTTTTGTTGATATTTGTAATCACATTCACAACCGCTTTATTTTGTTCACTTGCGGTAGCAACAATATCCTCGTTTGAACAATGGGGAAGAACAATCGAAGAACTTCTTTATCACTTTCGCCCTCTTGTATTACCATATCGTTGCATGAATTAACTGTAAAATGTGGTTGTTTTCTTTTTCGGAAAGAAAGTAACGTTTGAGAGTTTGACTTCTTTGTTATTGAAACATAATAATTTCACAGAGAACTGAGAACAAAATAACAGGCTTACATGCCGCGCCGGATAGGTAAACAGTCAGGAATGCCCATCAAGGAAAATCTAAAACCAACGCTGAGTTAGTTAAGTACACGTCATAAGAAATGAATCTAAAAAAAAGAATAAAAGCTGATTGTTGACACAACGCATTTTGTGATTTTCCAGTTAATTGCACTAAAAATGCAGTTAAACAAAACTTACAGCCTCGTATCTCAAAGCCCCATAATCCAGTCAATCATCCATTTGATTGTTGTTTACCTTTAACTTCATTTCTTGTATTCCTAGTAAATAAATATCTTGTGAAAAGCATTTGAGATTCGTGTTAAATGAGAGCTAAGGCGCAAGGGACTGACAGGAAAAGTTGCTTGTTCTTGCTAACCGAAAAATGATGACAGGTAATATAGGTACACTAGCTGGTGTACCCGTGCTTCGCTACGGGATTCTCAGAAAGACTGACTTGGTGGTTTTCCTAACTGCAACATAGGTCATTACAAAAACGTCAGTAGGAATATAGCGATTGAAAGCAATGTTATCATATAAAATACTCGATCAAATGAAAAACCGCACACTTTCTCACTTTCAACGAACAGTACTACGGTGCCGATCTAACAGTCCAAAGTTCCAGAGCTGGAATAACCAGGTCGCAGACTGCCGTGAACACTCCTCTGTCATTATCCCGTTAAATATGCACACTACTCATTCCAATCAGTGCCTCAGAGTAGGGATTGAATAGCTCGAATACTACGATGAACCAGTGTGTTACGTACCAGATATATCAGAAAATGTATGAACCAGAGGAATGGCATGCTAAAGAAGAAAGTTAGCTTAGTCCCCAGCTACTTCCCGCCAATATACAGGCAGGCTGTTACAGTCGGTACGACCAGGCGAGTTGCCCGTGTGGTTAAGGGCGCGCAGCTGTGAGCTTGCATCCGGGAGATAGTGGATTCGAACCCCACTGCCGGCAACCCTGAAGATGGTATTCCGTGGTTTCCCATTTTCACACCAGTCACACCAGGCTGTACCTTAAAGCCAAGGCCGCTTCCTTCACACCACTATTCATTTCCTATCCCATCGTCGTCATAAGACCTACCTGTGTCGGTGCGACGTCAAGCAAGTTAAAAAAGAAAAAACTCGGTACGCTGCAGTAATCCTATCTATCGGGGATGAGAGGAAAGAGAAGACAAAAAGCACATCACAACAAACAATGGTCAATGTAATGTTTCTATATTGCAGGCCTTCACATTAGTTTTCTTTCGACTCTGTGATATTAGAATGTCCTACAAAATTATTTATATCGTAGACTGTAGTTCCTTATTCTCAGACTTTACATACCGATTTTCACTAAATTCTGTTTACCCATTTTCTCGTGACTCGGCGCTGATATGGACGTAGTAACAAAAATCCAAATTCATGAATATCTCTGATTATATGCGGTACGGTAACAATGTATAAGACATAAGTGATCGGAAATTTAATAACTTCATACATAACTACTACTAACTTAGGACATAACTAAAGTTATGTAGTATTAATCGATACGACCACTAATAACATAAATAACTTATTTGAGAATTACTTTTCAGGCCTTCCCCAAAACTACCATTTCACTAACTTGAATAAAATAATTTGTAGCCTAGATTGCAGTGGATCATCACCCAACATTACATACCGATTTTCATTAAATTCTCTTCAGCCGCAATGTACATACATACATACATACATACATACAGACAGACAGACAGACAGACAGACAGACAGACAGACAGACAGACAGACAGACAGACAGACAGACAGAAATTACGGAAAAGTAAAAAATGCATTTCCGTGTTACTGTGGACATGACAGATACAGAAATACCATTCATTTCAAATTCTGAGCAATGCACAGGCAAAACAATTATTTTATATATAGATTACATTTCAGGCCTTCGCCTAAACTACCATTTCACTCAGCGTGATTAAAATAATTTATAGCCTAGATTGTAGCGGTTCATCACCCGACTTTACATTCCGATTTTCATTCAATTCTCTTCAGCCGTTTTCTCGTGATGCGTGTACATATATACAGACAGACAGACAGACAGACAGACATACAGAGAGTCAGACAGACAGACAGAAATTACGGAAAAGTAAAAAAAATGCATTTTCTTGTTACTGTGGATATGACCGTACAGAAATACCATTCTTTTCAAATTCTGAGCAATATACAGACAAAACTCTTATTTTATATATATACAGTAGATTACATTTCAGGCCTTCCCCTAAACTACCATTTCACTCAGTGCGAATAACATTATTGATAGCCTAGATTATAGCGACCTATTCCCCGACTTTGCATACCAATTTTCGTGAAGATACGACCACTAATAAAATAAATATTTGACAATATTTGACTACCATTTTTCTCAGCGTGTATAGCCTATATTTTAGCAAATTATTTCCCATCTTTGTCTAGCGATTTTCATTAAGACACGATCACTAATAACATAAATATTTGAGAATTAAATTTTAGGCCTTCCCCTAAACTACCATTTCACTCAGCGTGATTAAAATAATTTATAGCCTAGATTGTAGCGGTTCATCACCCAACTTTACATTCCGATTTTCATTAAATTCTCTTCAGCCGTTTTCTCGTGATGCGTGTACAGACAGACAGACAGACAGACAGACAGACAGACAGACAGACAGACAGACAGACAGACAGACAGACAGACAGAAATTACGGAAAAGTAAAAAATGCATTTTCTTGTTACTGTGGAAAAGACCGATACAGAAATACCATTCTTTTCAAATTCTGAGCAACGTACAGACAAAACTCTTATTTTATATAGGCCCTATATAGATGTTCCGGTATCGGTATCATTTTGTACTATACTGCGGTTGAAATCGCGGGGGAGGGAGGAATTTTCTTCTTCGTGGGGTCCCGGGCCATCCCTTGAAATCATCACTGACCTTTTTTTGCGTTTTTCTTTCAAGTTCCTCTGCATATTTACGTTTGCTTACTAGCTTCTAAATGTTGTTCTATATTGAATGGTTTCCTCAGTAATAGCAATTTCTTGAAGATATACGTTTATTTCCACTAGTCATTATTAATAATAATTAATTAATAATTAATTATTAATACCATCTAGCAGTATCCTATTTTTTACCAGATGTTTTACGACGGTATAGGAAAGGGGAAGAAGCAGCGGTGGTCTTAATTAAGGTACAACCCCAGCACTTGCCTGTTGTGAAAATGTGAAACCACGGAAAACATCTTTAGGGCTGCCGACATTGGGGTTCGAACCCACTATCTCCCAGCTGCGAGCTCACAGCTGCGCGCCCCTAATCGCACGACCAATTTTATAAACAGAGAAAGTTTGTATACGAAGGGTAATTTCGGGCACCACTTAACCGATTTCAGTAATTCTTTCACCATTGAAGAGCTTATTTCTTCCATATTAGTATAGGCTATATGTAAGTAGTTATGCTAGCTTATCAGGGAAATAGATAGTTACAAAAAAAGTAGAGCAAATCAGAGAAACTGTACGCCCGAGACCCTTAAAAATTAATAGGCAACCTGAATTGTTAGTCGTATTAAAATGGAATCTTCAAGAGTACATAGAATTCAATTGTCTACAAAGGACATAGGTACACATTTTCTTTTAACTGTATCAGTTTTCCGGATTAAATTACTTTTCTGTGTTTTGGCGCATGACATACAAAAAAAAAAAAAAAAAAAAAAAAAAAAAACCCACACGTGTAAAATCTGAGTCGGATTAAAACAGAGCATGCATACAGGATTTAGATTTAAATTTCCTACAAAAGTGTCCATGTGGATTTTCTTCTTATAAATCTAACAGTTTGCCTGATAATTACGCTTGTATGTGTTAAAGGAGCATTTCGAGTTCAGGCCTGTGCCCCGGAGGGCTCGCATGTCGTACGTGCGTACGTGCTACAGTTAGGTAATAATAATGGGGTATGGCCTCCGGAGAGGCCTGGTGCTGGTCTTTTTCTCGTAGACGGCCTATTGGGCGACCTGCATGTCTGTGAAGATGAGGGCCCTAACTAGGATGATTTCTAATGTTGAATATGCCACACACACCCAGCCCCCGAGCCATTGGAATTAACCAATTAAGGTTAAAATCCCCCACCCGGCCGGGAATCGAACCCGGGACCCTCTGAACCGAAGGCCAGCACGCTGACCATTTAGCTAACGAGTCGGACTACAGTTAGGTGAATTAGGGAGAAAATCGTTATTCCTTATTGGTACCCATTAACGGTGCTAGTTTAATCGTTATGATTACTCTGTGAGAGAAACTTTGTTAAAGTGGAAGGTGGAACGATGAAAGAAAATGTGGAGCAAGCGCGTATATATGAGACCCTTAATAGGGTTCTAGGACATTTCGTACTGCTAGACCGGCTGATCTAATGACTTTAAAATATTTAGGAGGGGACATTCCGCACCACTTTTAAGAGTTGAAATTATTGCGAGGTAAAAACGATATCCTAATTGTCACAGAAGCCCCCACACGGTGTGTCCACTACTGATGTTAACCTTCCGTCTGGCGCAACTGATCTGATTAGCATACGCGTTAATTCTTATCTCGTATTCGACATTCGCGGGGACCTAGCTACCTCCTCCTTTCAGTAGTTTCCTGTTTCCGCGTGATCTTCAACCCTTCGGCCAGTTGATCAGAATATTTTATTTTACTTACTTGATACTGAAATAATGCAGTAGTTTATAAATATTCACAATAATAGTAATATTATCCATCCTCATACTCGTCAGGAACATTGCGCCCGAACACGATGTATATTTCTACTGTATTGTTTTGTTTCAGGATTTACACTTTAAAAAATCGTTCTTATGATAATATTCACTTGAAAATAAGTTAGCCTATAAGTATAGTTTAAAGAGAAATTATGAAAATAATATAGAAGTTTTCTTCAGCAAATGTTGTAAATTACTTTTGTGTCTGATTTCTAAAGTGTGTCTGTCAGCTTCATTACGCCTGCTGGCGTGGAAATTGAATTCCAATTTGACATCAAGTGGTATGGATTGTCCTGCGTAAATATTTGGGGATTACGGGAAAACTGTTAGCAGGTAATAACGACCTAGGTGGTACGAAAAGTCCTAAAAATCAAGTGGTACGGAATGTCCGTGGTACGAAATGTCCGGACACCCCTTAATAGAGAATACACTACCTTATCTGTGGTACCTGCCTTAAGTAGACCATAATATGTTTCCTGGCTACGGGAACTGACGCGCTAATTCTCGCTAATTGATGCAGAGGCCGAGGAGAGAGATGAAACGTGACAGGGAGGTTGATCACAGGTACCGTGCAGTAAGTGATTACTGGACTGGTATTTTTACCACCTGTATTCAAATCGGATTTCTTACTCTGACTTCAATGCGTATGGAGTTGCGGGTAGTTATGAACATGAACATGATATTTATTTCAATTAATTCTAACAAGCCTGTAGACTCGTACAGAGGACATTTACATAGCTAAATATAAATTATGTACCGTATATGGCAAAGCAAAAAGCAAAGTAATCTCCGTACAGGCTATGGAGGATCTTGGAGGGGTGGAAGGTAAAGGCTTCCACTGTCCATAACGTCGGCACTCGATGGGGTAGAGTGGTTAGTTTTACGCCCGGCCGCTTTTTGCCCCTCATTAACGGTGCAAGTTTAATCGTTATGATTACTCTGTGAGAGAAACTTTGTGAACCTCAGGGCCATGTGCACCTCCGAAAGAGGAAATATCGTTTCCTAAAACATTTTGACTTCCTGACGGGAATCGAGCCCGCGTCCTTCCGGGTGAACCGAGCATGCCTTTACCACCTCGGCCAGGCAGCCCCTATTTGTTGTACATAGAAATGTCGTCTCTGCGCCTGCGAAAATCACTATGTGAAATATTTCAGCTTAGAACTTTGGCCGGAAATGTTCTCATTTAAGGTTCAATACGACCGAGCTCGATAGCTGCAGTCGCGTAAGTGCGGCCAGTATCCAGTAATCGGGAGACAGTGGGTTCGAACCCCACTGTCGGCAGCCCTGAAGATGGTTTTCCGTGGTTTCCCATTTTCACACCAGGTAAATGCTAGGGCTGTACCTTAATTAAGGCCACGGCCGCTTCTTTTCCATTCCTAGGCCTTTCCTATCCAATCTTCACCACAAGACCTATCTGTGTCGGTGCGACGTAAAGAAAATAGCAAAAAAAAAAAAAAAAAGGTTCAATACTGTGCGAATATTGCCAAAAAATTCTCGCTCACCGAGCAAATTGGCCGTGCGGCTCGGGGCGTGCAGCTGTGAGCTTGCATTCGGAAGATAGTGGGTTCGAACCCCTCTGTCGTCAGCCCTGACGATGGTTTTCCGTGGTTTCCCATTTTCACTCCAGAAAAGTGCTGTAACTGTACCTTCATTAAGGCCACGGCCGCTTCTTTTCAACTCCTAGCCCTTTCCTATCCCATAGTCGCCATAAGACCTGTCTGTGTCGGTGCGACGTACTATTTGCATCTGACGAGAAGTCGCGGTAGCTTGTAGGAATGACACGGATAACATAACATGCTACAAACAGGGGCATAACGTATTAGAGTCGTTAGGGCTTGCAATGCAGGCGGGCTCGGGCCTTTAAGGGACCCCGCAGACTCATCGCAAATATATATATCTGTCTGTCTGTCTGTCTGTCTGTCTGTCTGTCTGGTCATCAGCCCAGAGGCTGGTTGGATCCTCAAATAGCACCACCAAAGGTTATGCGGTTATAAGGAAACCCCAAAAACCAATGGCAGCACCAAAATGAGGCGTACTAGGCAAGATGAGGAGTGAGGTAGTTTGCCATTGCTTTCCTCACTGGGTCATAAGTACTATTGCAGCACGGCTGACCCTATGAGCAGCACCTTTCATAACACTCAGATGCACTAGTCATGCTCCGAATGTCATTACTCAGAACTACCCATACCCCAGCAACGTCCATATTGTCACAGCCATGGATGTTGACTGGGACTTCGGTGGAAGCTACACTTTACTCTGGCCTGTGCCAAGAGATGGATGCAAAAGTACTGTATCCATCAAGAAATGACAGCAGGCAGAATATATGTATCTTAATGTCACTCTGCAAGGATATGGTCAGGCCAGTTTTGTAGAATCAGTCTAAATAGTTTGTTTTATTACCGAGCTCGATAGCTGCAGTCGCTTAAGTGCGGCCAGTATCCAGTATTCTGGAGATAGTAGGTTCGAACCCCACTGTCGGCAGCCCTGAAAAATGGCTGTCTGTGGTTTCCCATTTTCACACAAGGCAAATGCTGGGGCTGTACCTTAATTAAGGCCACGGCCGTTTCCTTCCCACTCCTAGCCCTTTCCTGTCCCATCGTCGCCGTAAGACCTATCTGTGTCGGTGCGACGTAAAACAACTAGCAAAATAAAAGTTTGCTTTACAATTTATAGGCAGAGAAATTGCCATTTGGTTGCATCTAGCTGCAATTAGTATAATTGTGTTGAGTGAAAAACACTACAGCTGTAAACAAAGCTTACCCTTGCTGTCTCTCGCAACATCGCGGGACGCTCCTCACAAAAGTCTTGAACCAAATGATTTAAAAATAATTACAGCAATGAAAATTGATACCGATATATCATACTTTCGTTAGAAAAGTATACTTTCTTGATGTGTAGTGACCTGAGATCGTATTATGCACAAATTTTGCTGAACTTATTCGACAACAATGTATAATGCTATTAAGAAGTAGGTGTAGTCACGTGTACTCAATTCAGTTTCGAACGAGCTTTTTGTGCGAAAGCTTATCACTTGTGCTCTTTGATATTTTTCAATCTTTACTCCAACAGTTTCTTAATAACTTTTGTTTGTATATTTTTCTGTGTTGTAATCGAATAAATTATTATAACTGAGACTTCGGTATCGGTTATAGAGTATAGTTTTGTAGTTACCGAAAAATGAAACCAATTTTAAGTACAAACAGCTAAGTGGTGTATGGTTCAGCAGCTTAGCCGTAAAAACCACGGAAGCAGCCAAACAAAACCTTTTAAACATTATTTTTAATGATCTTACAATAGCGAATAATCTGTTTGTTAACGGTAAATAATTTTGACAATATATCGCATATTATTTACCTGTTGTAATTAAATTTATATTGAATGCATATTACTTATTCGTAGGTGTGCAATTTTATTTGAGGTGGCCCGAATGTTTATTTTGGTAGGCGGGCCCGTATCACATTCGTTACGTCCCTGCGAGCTCTCTGAATCTAAGCATATCCATGTTCAACTTGTTCATTATACAATACATACAAATGTACGTAACTAAGGTACAATTGTACTACCACTTAGAAACTTCACGACAGCACTTCAAATTGCAAGTCACCGCGAGGGAACAGATGTGTATTGTCAGGCCTTGTGACTTGAGTATGGGCGCATAAGCCATGCTTATCCATTGCACCCCGCATCCATACGACTTGCTGTGGGTCAGTAAAAATTAAATGGCGTATGGCTTTTAGTGCTGGGAGTGTCCGAGAAAAAGTTCGGCTCGCCAGATGCAGGTCTTTTGATTTGACTCCCGTAGGCGACTTGCGCGTCGTGATGAGGATGAAATGATGATGAAGACGACACATACAGCCAGCCCCGTGCCAGAGAAACCAATTATGGTTAAAATTCCCGACCCTGCCGGGAATAGAACCCGGGACCCCTGTGACCAAAAGCCAGCAAGCTAACCATTTAGCCATGGAACCGGACTGTGGACCAGTATTTCTCCCACAATATTATCACATAATAGCGGTTTCTTGCAGTTGCAACGACGATACCTATACGTGTAGGCCTATGTCATGATCGTTTGGGCGTACCTACTTTAGTACATCCTACATTGTGTTTTAGCATAATACATAAAGAGACCGGACATTCTACAGTTTGGTAGAAAAGGAAGAGACAACTGACAGTGTTAGTAACTACAGCACAAAATATACGCATCAATTCGCAAAGTTAATTTACATTATTATGATATTTTATTTGTTATAGTTGTCGGATGGTATGCACTCATGTTCATAAAAAACAGTACACCTTGAAAGACTAGAGATAGGAAGTTCATATGCACAGGACATGTTCATTAGTATGTTCTGCAGAAGCGATTAGCATTTCAGTCACCTACGTTCAGCATGTGTCCTGTTGCCTAGTAGGCATTGGGCCTTCCATGAGCATTGATTACTTGTTCCATGTGTGATGGCATCGACGCGTATAAGGCGCGAATGGCGCCCTGGGTTATAGCCATCCATGCTGCATTCACTTGGTTCCACAGTCAGTGCTGTATGAAGGTGTTTGGGGGCCCTGGGCTATTTAAAAATATGGGGCCCCTTCTTCGTAACATCACGTAAGACTAGCATACTGAAGTCGTTATAGAACTACTTGCACTTAAATTAATGAATAGGGAAGTATTGAAATAGACTACAATTTTTCTCTATTTTTCATGTTAATATTTCATAATGCCAAAACATATTTTACATTTGTCTCATCATCACTATCAAATCGACATACAATACAGAATTTACGTTTTTTGGCACCACTAGGATATTTTCTATCCATTTTATTAAAACATTACAGTTGTAAGTTAAGAATGGTTCAATAATCAGAGGTGAACTGGAAGTTCTCTTCCTGATCCAAAGATATAGTATAGCATGCGCATTCCACCGTGCTTCCCCTGTCCTCTCCCGCTCACTTCCTAGACCTCTTCACCCCCTTCCCCCTCTGCCCGTACTCGCAAGCTGCCAGATTTAAATTTTCGTCAACAATAACCTTTACAATAATTACAGTGCGTAAGTAGCGAGGATTCGTGTCTCCGGACGGTAATTGATTCTAGCAGTGATGAAATACTAACGCGGACAACTGATAAGAAGGAAGGAAGGAAGGAAGGAAGGAAGGAAGGAAGGAAGGAAGAGTGCGTGTTCGATATTTTGCGAGCGTAAATATTCATATACATGCACGGAGGTGGAGCAGCAGGCCTTTTTATACAATTTTAGGTTCAGCCAAAAGCCGGGGCCCCTTGGCACGCGGGGCCCGGGGCTGCAGCCCCTTTAGCCCCCCTCTTAATCCGGCCCTGTCCACAGTTCATCTTTGGTGGTTGGCACTGGGTCACAGCGCCGCACCCTTCCTTTCACCATATCCCACATATTTTCGATTGGCGACAAGTCCGGTGATCGGGCGGGCCAGGGCAACAGTCTGACATCCTGTGACAACAAGAAGGTACGTGCTCGTGCAACAAGTGGTCGCGCATTGTCCTACTGAAATATGGCGTCTGGGGTGTCGTGAAGAAAGGGTATGACTACGGGTCGCAGGATGTCATTCACATAGGTCAAATGGGTCACAGTACCCTGGACACGCACCAACTGTGATTTGTGGTTGTACCCAATAAAACCCCTCACCATAAGGCCTTGAATTGGCGCTGTATATCTTGTGCGAATGCAGTCAGTGTGAGGCTTCTCCCCCTGTCTGTGGCGAACCAAAATGCGGCCATCATTTTCAAACAAATAGAACCTGGATTCGTCCGAAAACACTATCTGCTGCCATTCCTGTCCCCGGTGACGTCGTTCCATACATCATTGCAGTCTAGCATGTTTGTGCACATTAGTCAAAAGGTGGGCGGAGAAATGGACGACGCGCCGGTAACCCAGACCGCAATAAACGGCGATGGACTGTCACGTCCGATCGTGTACGATGTGTTACACTGTTCCACTGTGGCACCAGAGCCGAGGAAGACGCAGATCTGTCCTGCAATGCCATTCGGGTGAGGTGTCGATCTTCTCGGGGAACGGTCTGGGTGGCGCGACCAGACCGTTGCTTACGCTATTATACAAGGCTGGGAAATGGGCAATGAGAAGTGGGATCACCGAATTTAGTTTTCAGTTCTCCAGCTAGTATCGCCTTTCTAAGATACAGGGTTTGACTGTCTTCCTATGTTCAGCTTGGATCTTGTGACAAGTGTTTGTGTACATTCGCTAATGTACAGCTAATCACGATACTTACGGAGAAACCACGTGTTCTGAATGTTGCTTATGATCCATTTTTGTTTTAGTGCAAATAACCCGTCAATATGATGTTAACATGTCTTGTTGGAAACTTGTTTACCGGTACATCAGTCTCTTGAGGTTATGAGTCGCCGTAGTATGCACTCCACAGTCAACACGAATTTATACATATTTACAAAGGAGTTTGAAAGTGTTTATGAGAATCTATAGTCAGTTTATACACACGTAAAAGCTAATACTTAAAAATGTAGTCTTTACAATGGATCTCCAGTTCAGAGTCACTATTTGAATCTCACATCACTGCCCAGCCTAACTTAGCTTTAACACTTTTCTATAATAAAAATCTTCCGGGATGTTATGCCGTGGTCCACTCCTCTCGCTTCTCCCAGACGTTTCGACTACTGCTGCGGTAGTCATCTTCTGCAGCAGTAGTCGAAACGTCTGGGAGAAGCGAGAGGAGTGGACCACGGCATAACAGCCCGGAAGATTTTTATTATAGTGACACCGGCCGTGAAAGCCTTCATACTTTAATAACACTTTTCTGTTCAAAGGTATGCTGTGTGTAAAACAATACGACACAGGCACCCTGTAATGTGTGGAAAGACCTTTGAATAGAATCCAGAGCAATTTATTAGAAAGCTTGTCTTCAATACCGATAGAATCTCTCTCTACAGTACAACAGTCATTCCAAGAAGTTTATCCAAATTCCTGTCATAGACCAGCTTTGATTTTATTGCCATCTCGTCTATGATGACAGAAGGCACCCTTTTCATTATCGTGCTGTAAAGATTTCTTTTCTGCAATTAGACGAGCTTGTACCAAAGAAGTAATTCCTATCTTTCCTGTGGAATGGCCAATGTAAGCTTTTACAGATTGTTGGTGTGTATGTATGTTGGGTATTCAGCCCGAAGGCTGGTTTGATCCTCTGCAGCTCCACCAACAGCTGTCATAAATAGCCTAGGCGTCACTGAAGAGGCGTACTAGGGAAATGAGGAGTGAGGTAGTTTCCCGTTGCTTTCCTCACCGAGCCAGCCGTTGCTATTGCATATCAGTCTGCCAAGCCCACTGAAATGCATGCACCAACCGACCCTATGAGCGATATTTTCACACCATTCAATACAGGGACTGGCTGCATAAGGAATGGTATTACTAGCATCACTCATTCCTCAGTCACTTTCATATTGTCAAAGCCAAGGATGAGACTGAGACAGGTCAATGAAAGTAACAAATTTGATATAGCCCATACCAGAAGACATAGTGCACTGTAAACACTACATCTCGCCAGCAAAGGCATATTGTTGGTGTGGTAGTACAAAATATTAAGAGATCTTAGGAACCTGTAGCCTGAAGATGACCTGTTGGACGGTAACATGCAGAATTTACACTTCTGTTTACAAAAAGCTTGCTGCTCGATCAAGAAATTTGCTTTCAAATCACCTTGTTCAGCTAGTTCTGTAATTTTATATAGTTGACTCTCAAGTCCGTGTTGATTTTTTCATTTTTGAGATTATGTATCCTTTCTTCTAAAGGGGTAATAATATTTGTTTGCTTAGTATAACTGTCGTTTGTTTCCTGCATTTCCTAACTATTCTTTTCAGTTTCAAACCTACATTAGTGGTGTATAGTTTAAATATAATAGAACACTCTGTGCCTATGGTTTTATAAAACGGTTCACTGATAATTACAGGCTGAGAGACGTGGGGGGGGGGGGGGCGGGGGGTCCTTCTCTTTGCTGGCTGTAGATGTGGTTGGTTCTACATGAAGTTCAATTCTCTTGAAGAGTTTAGCTTCCTTTTCTACTTCTGTAGCCTTCCTCTTTTGTGTTCTTCCTGTACGTGATTGTGTTTATTTCTGTACGGGAAAAGCATGACATGCGAAAGTAGGATTTATAGTGTTGTGTTTACACTAATCTGAGTCTTTAAAATGCCTACTTGAAGGTGCTCAAATACGACAGCCTCGTGTCGGTAGATTTACTGGCACGTAAAAGAACTCCTGCGGGACTAAATCCGGCACCTCGGCGTCTCCGAAGACCGTAAAAGTAGTTAGTGGGACGTAAAGCAAATATTATTATTATTATTATTATTATTATTATTATTATTATTATTATTATTATTATTATTATTAAAATGCCTACTGCAAACAGTGTAATGCACACTAGGTTTCCACAGAGATCCCAGTGTATTTCCTTGACGAGAATTTGTCAAACACCATTTAGTTTTAAAGACGAGGTCTTTGATTTACAGTAAGGAACACTACATTACATCATGTTTTAAAAGAATTATCCGATGTTCGCATTAGGTAAATACGGTCATTAATTTCAGTCACTAAATTATAACGACCCGCACTAGCACAAGAAAGCTCATAAAGTACAAAACTACGTCTTGACACGCTCGTGAATGTTTGAATGAGTACTTCGTCAGCGCAATTTATGACTAAGAAGAGCGCTTCTTGCGGTAAAACGATGCGTTTCACGAGCCCGAGCGGGAACCAGTTTCATGACCAGCTAGGCCTTGTATTTCCCAGCCTTATAATTATAATAACGTAAGCAACGGACCAGACCCATCTCGTCGTGCTCTACGGCGTTCTGTAAACCGTTCTGTACACATCCGTTGCACTGCCGTCACACTTCGTCGCACACGAACAGCGATTTCCCGGATGGATGCATCACATTCTCCCATGCCAATAATGCGCCCTCTTTCACTGGTTTGACGGTTCGGTTCTCGCATTCGTCTGCGAGGCATCCTGCACGTCTGCTCAAGTCACACTGACCCATTACCTTCGGTTTATGGCGACAACGAGAGCCACAGGCACATTTTACCAGTCGATGGTGGTGCGCCGAGATATCGATGTGGACCTTGAACCTGAGGGCCGATATGATTCAAACGCCAATCATTTCTTCAGAACATACTAATGCACATGTCCTGTGGATATGGACTTCCTGGTTCTAGTCTTTCAAGGTGTTCTGGTTTTTATGAATATGAGTGTATTTTATTTGAGCAAGCGAGTATTCAAGAAATCATGAAATTCAACACAGGCTTGTGTGAAATTTAATTTGGTCATCACACGAGTAGTATAGCCTTCCGATAAGCAGAGAAATTTTATTCTTGTCAGTGCTCTACAC
The DNA here is from genome assembly GCF_040414725.1 of Anabrus simplex. Lineage (NCBI taxonomy): Eukaryota > Metazoa > Arthropoda > Insecta > Orthoptera > Tettigoniidae > Anabrus > Anabrus simplex. The sequence continues at coordinate 56,265,244 of NC_090269.1, read as the reverse complement.
TTTTCGAAAACTCTTCCTACAGGAGCAAGCCCGCCTGATGGCCATGATCATGAAGGCGTCAAGTCTATATGGTATGACACCGCGGTTAGCCGGTTCGATTTTCGTTGGTCGAAAAAAAATGTTCAGCATCAGAATGTTGGCCGGCAGGGTAGGAGAAGTGGTGGTGGTATACAATATCTAATCATTAGATTGCTTACCAGAAGCCTGGGTTGAGTTTCAAACCTCTCCTCAGTATTCATACGGAGGGCACAGGACGATGATGGTGATTTATCCGTCGCATGGGAACATTAAGCCTTGATCAGACCCCTTGGTACTATTCGAGAAGAGTGCTCAGACAGTTGAGGCACTGGCCTTCTGACCCCAACTTGGCAGGTTCGATCCTGGCTCAGTCCGGTGGTATTTGAAGGTGCTCAAATACGTCAGCCTCGTGTCGGTAGATTTACTGGCACGTAAAAGAACTCCTGAGGGTCTAAATTCCGGCACCTCGGGGTCTCCGAAAACCGTAAAAGAGTAGTTATTGGGACGTAAAACAAATAGCATTATTATCATTATTACTATTCGAGAAGAGTAGGCTATGTGATGGCATCAGCTTTCACCCTCTCCCTCGCTACTACCATATATAACATCATTCATTCCATTTCATGTCCGGCTCCATGGCTAAATGGTTAGCGTGGTGGCCTTTGGTCACAGGGCTCCCGGGTTCGATTCTCGGCAGGGTCGGGAATTTTAACCATCATTAGAATTTCGCTGGCACGGGGGCTGGGTGTATGTGTTGTCATCATTATCATCATCATCATTTCATCCTCATCACGACGCGCAGGTCGCCTACGGGATCAAATCCAAAGACCTGCACCTGGCGAGCCGAACATGTCCTCGGACACTCCCGGCACTAAAAGTTATACGCCATTTCATTTTTTATTTCATCTCATTAACTTCTCTGATGCGGTTGACTCCAGGAAGGTTATCCGACCATTAAACTTGCTATGAAGATTCATCTTACTTCATAGAAACGAGACAAGGGTTGGACGCACACACTCTTTCTACAGGATCATTAATATGCCTTATCTGGGATACTGCACAATACTGACCATGCTTTGATAAAAAACATTAGCATCTCGTGAATACAGTAAAATCACAGGAGCACGTGAACACCCGCATTATTTCGGTGATATTAAATTTAATAATTATTTTCCAGGAACAATAGTTAAATGTCGTATTGGTGGTCCCCAGTTGTTTTAAACTGCATGATATTTTATCTTTCTCAGCATACCTGCGCTTGTGTTGTTTTTCAGGAACATGTAAACCAAGCGAGATAGTTTGTGCTTAAAAGAGAGACTTAAATGATACCATTCACTCAACCAATTTTTAAGCGACTGTATATTTCCCTGCGTGGTGGAAGTGGGTGAAAAGGGGGATGAATGAAACAATGCTCCCGAAAGTACGTGAACCATTTTGTCTAAACAGCGGTGTATGCATACCAGCGGTCGTTTACTGTATTCACATGTCGACGTTGGCTTTAAAGGAGGATCAAAGAGTCTAACAATAACGTTCTGCGTTCAGTTTTGCATCCATTCTTTTCAATGACCAAGTCATTCATTGGATTTTGAAGTTGTTGATTTCATTTCATGTAATAGGTACTGTGTACTCAAGAGAAGGACAATAGCACTTGAAGTATTTCAGATTCACGATGTTATCTCGTCGTCGTCCCTTTCCGATTCAACGTCAGTGAAACGAAAGTTTTATAACTCCGAAACTCTGTGTAGTATCATACTGTTGTTTCTCCGGGCCTGCTCAAGATAAGAGCGAGGTATGTGTGTTTATCAAAGCGGCGTGAGTCACGCAGCATGGCCTCTAACCACGGCGAGTGACGCATTGTTTACTATGTAATGTCTACACCAGGGGCGTAACGTTAGGGCCTGCAAGGCCTACAATGCAAGCAGGCCCGGGCCTTTACGGGACCACGCAGACTCCTTGCAAAATATAAATAAGTATATATATATATATTGGTGGATTTTAATTCATGACTTGATAAATTAGCATTGCGCTTCGCGTAATCACATGGGCGCGTGATGCAATATATTAATCTATGCATTTCCTCAGTAATAGCATTTGAGTGCATGACTCATTCACACATGGGGAGCATGAGTCCATATTATTTTTTTGATGGCTTGTCAGAGACCGATCGTTTCACTTACACATTTCCTGTAAGCCTGTCCGGGAATGGAGATTGGTAATGTTGATTTAATTTCCCTGTGATTTTATTGATGAGTTGATGACAACATTTAAATGTTCCGACCAGGACGGAGACAACTCTAAGTTTGCGTGCAATTATAAGACCGATTAAATATTTTTCTTTGAAATGTTACAATAATGAATAATCTCTTTGTATGCATATATTACATTACTTCTTCCTGCTGTGATTGAATTTCTATTAGTTATTCATAGGTTTGCGGTCGCTTGGTAGGCCCTAGACCATGGGCCTTCGGGGCTGTTGCGCCATGGAGTTTGGTTTTATTCATAGGTTTTACATTTTATTTGAGGGGGCCCGAATTTTAATTTATGCAGGCGGGCCTGCATAACATTCGTTACGCCCCTGGTCTACACATATGAAACCTTTTAATATCTCCAGGAGTACTCTTCGGATTTGTGAAATAGGCGTATTACTGAACTTGTCGGTCGTCTTAGTTGTTCCTTTGGGTGGAATTAGTATAGTCCCATTTAAAAAAAGTTGCTACCGGTTTCTTCGGTAATTACGCACGTAATTCAGACGAATTGGACAGCCCATTAATACAATTTCATCTGAAAATAGAATGTCTATATTTTTAACGGGTGGACAAGTTATCTGAATAACCTTGTACCGGTATGTTTCTTTTCGTCAACTTTGGCTGGTTGAGATAGATACGACTCGAATCTTATCGTAGGGTCTAGTATAAGACCATGAACCTCCTCGTGTACTTGAAAGCATTTGTCTCAGAGGGACTGCGCAATAGTTGACCTTGTAGTGCAGTCGCGGGGGGGGGGAATCGATCTAGCTTAGAGGCGATATTTTCCTCCAAGTCAGAAAAGAAACCCTTTTTTTGCCGAGATATTACTTTGGTAATAATATAGCGAGTGATAGGGAGAATCTTTCTTCTTAAGACACGGTCAGTTTTGATCGTTATTAGTAAGAATGCTGTTTATAATTTGGAAAAGGCCGAAAGAGAACCAAGTCATAAGTGAGACAAGGGTCGCGATGTTTATATTGTGTATTCGGCTTCTTGGTTTTCATGTCCTGTTTAAGAACTGAGATGCCCGGGTCGGTCGACTGAGCTAGGAGAATTCTAGACTTGATCGTCTTAGTTATTTTATTTATCTGAGATTTAATAGTCGGAATAAGAACTTCGGATCGTATCTTCCTATTAGATTTAAACAACGGGCCTCTGGTCATTCTCCGTAATGTTTTATGTTGAGATATTTCTAATGTGGATAGATTTATGAGAATATAGCACCAGGCCTCGTAACCATACAGCAGTATAAGCCTAATACACATGCTAAATAAATATTTATCTTATGAATTGCAATAATTATTTACTGAATTGGTGGGATTGTGTATAAGTTATCTGTTTTAATAAATAAGATAAGTTACTCTGTTGTTTACTTTTCTGTCTGTTTTCAGCTAGTGTGAACACCCAGCTAATTTATCCACGAGACGCCACTGATCAAAGACATGAAATGAAAAGTGAAAATTAAAATCCACAGCCTGTTTCCAGTCATTCGGCGAGAATAGGAATTGTGCCGGCTGCCGAAGCCTGTCGCAAAACCACATGGCGCAATGCCCTGATGGGCCTTGGGCCGCCAAGCGACAGATGCTCAGCTCGAAGGCCTGGAGTTTGCAAGGTGACGCATGGTCAGCACGACGAATCCTCTCAACCATTATTCTTGGTCTCTTAGACCTGGGTCACCATCTCACCATCAATCTCTTCAGTTATCATGCAAGCTGAGTGGAACTCTAACCACCCTCTCAAGTCCAGTTAAAAGTCCCTGAGGTGGCTGGGGATCGAACCCGCGACACATGCTAACCTTGGATCACAGGGCCGTAAGAAGTAGGGTTGCCAGATTTCGGGATTGTAAATAAGGAGCACTCGCTCGATTGCAAACAGCAAATAAGGAACACTTTCATTTCCTTACCATATAGCGCTAAATTAAGGCACCATAGTCATGATTAAGAGAAGAGACCACGGTTATATTAACAAATAAATACCGATGCTGGTAATAATATAACCGCGTCAGCGTGAAATATGTAGGCACTTAATTTATTACAAACTAATAATGCGTTAGTCTTTACACTGAAATGAAAATTTCACAAGCACTTGTCGTTTGAAGATGAAATTTGTAACAGTTTCTTATTCAACAAAACTTTCTTGAGAAATCCCTTACAATTCTCATCATAGTTGAAGTACACAAGAAGTTCATTTTTATTAAATCTACTGAACATCTGTTTCTGTCATTTCTCCATTTTATTGCCATTGCGGTACTGAAAATACTCTTTAGTATACGTCCACTAGTACCCCTAGCACACTTTCAGAGACGCTGTTCTCAACTGTGATGACTGATCATTGGTTAGAATACAGAATATTTTGATCATAACCGCGCACTTTTTCGATACTATACTATTATTTAAATAGCGATATTTAAAAAAAAACGGAACATTGGGCGTACGGTTTAAAGGGTGCACCGTACGCGGAACAAAATGAGGAAAACCGTATTGTTCCGGGCAAAACCGTACATCTGGCAACAGTAGTCCGAAGAAACAAATCTACATATATAAGAGTTTTGTCTGTACATTGCTCAGAATTTAAAAAGAATAGTATATATGTATCGGACGAGTCCAAAGTAATAAGGAAATGCACTTTTTCATTTTCCGTCATTTATGTCTGTCTGTCTATCCATCTGTATGTATGTATGTATGTATGTATGTATGTATGTATGTATGTATGTATGTACACGCATCACGAGAAAACGGCTGAAGAGAATTTAATGAAAATCAGTATGTAAAGTTAGAGAATGAGCCACTACAATCCAGGCTATAAATCATTTTACCGGGCGAGTTGGCCGTGCGCGTAGAGGCGCGCGGCTGTGAGCTTGCATCCGGGAGATAGTAGGTTCGAATCCCACTATCGGCAGCCCTGAAGATGGTTTTCCGTGGTTTCCCATTTTCACACCAGGCAAATGCTGGGGCTGTACCTTAATTAAGGCCACGGCCGCTTCCTTCCAACTCCTAGGCCTTTCCTATCCCATCGTCGCCATAAGACCTATCTGTGTCGGTGCGACGTAAAGCCCCTTAAAAAAAAAATCATTTTATTCACGCTGAGAGAATTTGTAGTTTAGGGGAAGGCCTAAATTGCAATTCTCAAATATTTGTTATTAGTGGTCCTATCAATAAATACTACATGACTAAAGTTATATAGAATTAAATTTCTGATCATTTATGCCTTATACATTTTTATCGTACGGGCTGTGATAAGAGATATTAATGAATTTGTATTTTTGTTGCTAAGTCCATCTCAACGCCGAGCCACGAGCAAATGGGTTAAGAGAATTTAATGACAATCGCTACGTAGAGTCGGGGAACAAGAAACTACAGTCTAGGCTATAAATAATGTTATTCACCCTGGTTAAAATTGTATTTTAGAGGAAGCCGCCTAAAATTTAATTTTTAAATTAATATTGGTCCTATCGAAAAGTACTACGTAACAAAAGTAATAGAGAATAGGCTACAATTTCCGATCATTTATGTTTTACCGTACCGACTATGATAAGAGTGGTATTTCAGAGTTGGAAGAAAACTAAATGTGAAGGCCTGCAATGTCGAAAGCTCATAATTTTATCAACAGTAACATAACATTGGCCATGGTTTGTTGTGATGTTCTTTGTCTCTTATGCTGCCACTCACCTCCGATAGATGGGAGTACTGCTGCGTATCGAATATAACAGCCTGCCTGAATATTGGCTGCAAGTAGCTGGGGGTGGGGGGAATTAGATAACTTTCTTCTTTAGCATGCCTTTCCTCTGTTTCATAAATTTTCTGATAGTACTGGTATGTAACACACTGAGTATTCCAGCAATTCGATCCCTACTCTGACCCGCTGATTTGAATGAACAGTATGCACACTTAACGGAATTATGGCAGAGGAGTGTTAACGGTTCATGGCTGTCAGCGGCCTGGTTATTCCAGCTCTGGAACTTTGGACTGTAGTAGCGTAGTACTGTTCATTAAAAGTGAGGAAGTGTGTGGTTTTTCATTTCATCGAGTATTTCATATGGCAGCAATGTTTTTAAGCCCGACGTTCCTACTAACGTCATTGTAATGACCTACATTGATTTCAGTTGGGAAAACCACTAAATTCTTTCTGAGGATGTAAAAAGGCAGATGGAGAGTGAATGTCTGCCATTATAATGAAAACTCCCCAACTTTATTGTGACTGATGGTAGGCAAGAAGGACTACCATTATAATGAAAATTCCCTAACCCAGTCTTCACATGAGAAATGACGTTTGGTGACTTCCCCATCGCGTTTCTGGGGTAACGGTAAGAGCTATGCAATTTAATACGATCTTACCCACAGCGTGTACACTACCTAACCTAGAAGTCTGTAGCGAAGCACGGGTACATCAGCTAGTAAGTGCATAAAATGTAGGTAAATAAAGCCTAATATCAATCAAAAATAAAGAAAACATGTACATGCAATGAATACGTGCGCATTCCAGTTCTTTGGAAAACGAAAATAAGATTTAGATCGATTTTTTTCACACCATTGAACATCCATACATTGCACATATTTGGCCAGCTATGCTGCGGTAATTCTATATACTGAAGCTTCCAAAACATTTTTTAAGAACGACTTCATCACAACTAATAGTAGACTGCAGTGAACCTAACTCAGTCACTCCAGTGCCGCTTGGGACGATGAATGCAGTTTTCACAAGTTTTTTGTCAAAGCTGTCCTGTTTTGTTCTATAGCAAGGTCTTCCATTTGAGGTCTCAAAATTCTTGATAGACAAATGGCTCAGTCTATCGTATGTCAGCAGGTTCCACACAGACACTTTGCCATCTGTCACATAATTTAACATAAAACTTGATTCACCAATGAGGGCAGAGTCATCATCTAGAAAAATATTTTTTGTAAAGCGGGATATTTTCAATTGACTTTGCGAAAGTCGGAAAATTAAACTCTTTTGTGGAGCGGCGCGACATTTTTACGAAAAAGAGGGACTGTCCTGTCGAAAGCGAGACGTCTGGTCACTTTCTATGCATCTTTCCCATAATAACACTACCCAGCATGATTTTTGCGGCAAAGCATCTGATACGTGATTTTAACTAAATAAGGTCTCCTGATTTCAGAAATGCCATTGGTTCTATTGTATCACATCTAGTTTTTGTGTTATTTGCCATTTACTGTCTGAAAATTTGTCATTGCGGCACACTGCTGCTTTGTGATAACAGCGAATCGGCTGTTGTTAGAGTGGCCGTGGTTTGCTTAAAGGCTACTTCATAACTGAAACATTCTAGCTTCGATTCCTGTGGCACATTCCGTTTCACTAAAAGAAAATTATATCACAATGCAAACTGTTTTAGATAAAATCGAATATCATGAGCACCGGTAGGATGTGTATAGTGACTTGAAGGTGTGTGGTTTTCTATTAGGACAACAAGCAGGCTACACTAAATTCCCTTGTTATTTATGTGAATGGGACAGCAGAGCTAGGGACAAACACTGGTCTACACCTTCCTGGCCCAAGAGACAAGTTTTGACATCTGGTGTGAAAAATGTTACAAATGCTGCCTTAGTTGACACACAAAAAATTATTCTGCCACCGCTACACATCAAACTGGGAATCATGAAGCAGTTCGTTGAGGCCTTGGACAAAAGTAGCCCCTGTTTCAGGTACATTGCAAGCAAATTTCCACATCTATATGATGCAAAAGCCAAAGAAGGCACTTTTAATGGACCACAAATTAGAAAGCTTCTGAAAGAAAGAGACTTTGAACAGACGATGAATGCCGTGGAACTTGCTGCATGGAATTCAATATGAGATGTCATAACGAAGTTCCTAGGAAATGTAAAGGATGAACAATACGAAACAATAGTGAAAACGATGTTGGATGATATGAAAGTGTTGGGGTGTAGAATGAGCCTGAAACTGCACTTCCTTCATTCTCGCCTCGATCACTTTGCGGAAAATCTTAGGGCTGTTACTGAAGAGATGGGAGAGAGGTTCCACCAGGCATCAGGGAGGCAGAAAGAAGATACCAGGGGAGGTGGGATGAACCAATGATGGCCGACTACTGTTGGTGTTTGAAAAGAGAAGGCAAACTTGATGCAGTCAGACGCTCGGCAGCCAAGCGTTCATTCCAAGGGGACATCTAGGACTGTTAAAGTTTATTTTGTTCACATTTATGAATTCATAAAGATACTGAATAAAAGTTACATTGTTTGCTTGTAAATCACGTTTAATTGTCAAAATAAATTGCTTTCATTGCCTCAGAGTTGTTTGTTTATGTGTTTTTGTGTAGATTAGTATTGTATTACAATAAATGCTAAATATTTCATTGTAATTTTATACTCAATAATTATTCATTGTATATAATAATTCAAGACAATATTCAACTATTTCAAAATATATATAATAATACAAAATTATCAACATTTTTAAGTACTTTTTATATGGAATTTTCAGGTCTATCTCTTATTTTGATATACCTATTGCGAGAAAACGTGACGTGATACGTAGAAACGGACAACGGATTCATGTTCAGCGGCCCAAAATTAGTGAAGATCACCTATCACACCTCTTGCCGCAAAAAAAAAAAAAAAAGTTTGAAAATGCTGGGTTGTGTAATTAGTGCATAACTCTGATCTTGAATGTTGCCAAAGTTGGTGTTGTGTTTACTTCCACGGGGAGGTATTATTATTATTATTATTATTATTATTATTATTATTATTATTATTATTATTATTTTATGAAAAACTTTGGCATTAGTGCGAGTGGAAAATTATGAAACAAAAGGGACTGCATACCGAAGAACCCAATATAGCATACAACAATCTATCCAAATAAATTCGGAAAACTTGTCAAGATGAAAGCATAACGAGCGGAAGAGCAAGTGTGAGCTCTTAAGTTGTTCCCTCTTAGCTAATATAGGGACTGTGATGAATCGTCCGCTAGGGGCAGCACCGTCACTATCTGAGGGTTGGTATCTGTATTTGTAATATGGTTATGTTCGGTAGTGTTGTTTTGTGAAGGCAAAAACTTAAGTGTCGTGCATTATTGTTAAGTGAAAGTGAAGAGGTTGTGATTTGGTGATGGTATTCATTTATTTAGTGTAAATATAGTGCTGAGTTTATAAAACTTACAAAAATATCGAGGAGGAAAAAATGTCTACTTGCTTCGTTCCAGGGTGTAAGTCTGGCTACAAAGTTACGAAAGATAAACACTTCTTCAAACTACCTAAAAATGAAGCAGAATTTTCAAAATGGGAAAAGGCGATTCCCAGAAAAGACAAAAAGCTTTCAGATAAATGTTTTTTTTTTTTTGATGAATTTAAATCAGATTCATTTGTAATACAAGGCGAACAGGTAGAAATTCCTAGAGATGAAAACTGGCACTGTCCCTCATATGTATGTGTATGTTGGGTATTCAGCCCGAAGGCTGGTTGGATCCTCAACAGGTCCGCCATTAGCTGCCATAGATTGCCTAGGTGTCACTGAAGAGGCGTACTAGGGAAATGAGGAGTGAGGTAGTTTCCCGTTGCTTTCCTCACCGGGCCAGAAGTTACTACTGCATATCAGTCTGCCAAGCCCACTGAAATGCGTGCAACAAGCGACCCTATGAGCGACATTTTCACACCATTCATAGCAGGGACTGGCTGCATAAGGAATGGCATTACTAGCATCACTCATAGCGCAGCCACTTTCATATTGTCAAAGCCAAGGATACGACTGAGACAGGTCAATGAAAGTAACAAATTTGATATAGCCCATACCAGAAGACATAGTGCACTGCAAACACTACATCTTGCCAGCAAAGGCAAATCCCTCACATATCCACAATTTGCCACAGTATTTCATGAAACAATCAAACAAACGAAAATAGCTTATGCTAAGATTTTGTTGCTAGAAAAACAACTAAGAGATTCCAAATTACATTCAAATTATTCAAGTGAGCCGACATGAATCAGAAAGCAAAAGGTGATTATTGACACCATGCTAAAAATGTCCGCTAAGAAATACGAAAGGGATGAGATATGATAATGAATTCCTTTTAGATAGCCTGTTATTTAAAATTAAAGGGCTACGGACACTTTTTAAGGTATGGCATGCTTCCCCTTCCTTCCGACGCTCACGTGCGAAAATTAGTTTAAGGTTTTAAGTGCCTTTACGGGGTGAACACCCATGTCATTAGTGCTATTGAGAACTATTTCTGCGATGAGAAGAGTGAAAACAATCGCACGGGAATTCTCATATTTGTCAAAGTGAAACTAAGAGGTTCAATTTAATACCAACTCATTAAAAGTTGATGGATTCGTAAATTTAGAGCACACCAAGGAACATGGGAAAGATAAACTGTCAAATCATGCGTTAGTGTTCATGTTTGTGCCCCTATTGCATAACTGGGTTCAACCGGTTGCTGTGTATGCAAGCCGAAATTCCACACCTGGTGATATTTTGTCACGAATTTTAATCCAGGTGGTCTTACAACTGGAGCGAATTGTCGCTAGAATTATTTGTTTCACCTCAGACGGAAATCAGTCTAATAAAAAGGTGTGGAAATGTTTAGGAATAAATGGAAAAGAAGGGATCGTCGTGTGCTCTATTTCTAATCCTGCCGGGCTGATTGGCTCAGACGGTTGAAGCGCTGGCCTTCTGACCCCAACTTGGCAGGTTCGATCCTGGCTCAGTGCGGTGGTATTTGAAGGTGCTCAAATACGTCAGCCTCGTGTCGGTAGATTTACTGGCACGTAAAAGAAGTCCTGCGGGACAAAACTCCGGCACCTCGGCGTCTCCGAAAACCGTAAAAGAGTAGTTAGTGGGACGTAAAACAAATAACATTATTATTATTTCTAATCCTTTTGATTCTAGTAGGAGTCTTTGGGCCTTTTCAGATGCTGTACATATAATTAAGTGCATCAGAAATAATTTTCACGGCAAAAGTCAAGTCAATTACAATAATGAAGTTGTGGACTTTAAATTCTATCGAAAGGTATTTTGAAATGAATAACTGCCATAAATTTGCAGGCTTGAAAGTTTGCCACAAGCTAACGTCTGCACATATAGACCCCACTTCATTTCAGCGCATGAACGTGAGTCTTGCTTTTCATTTATTTAGTACTTCTGTTGCAAATGGCATAAAGTATTTTAGACAGATAAACTCAAAGGGATTTGAAGACAGCGAACCGACAGAAACGTTCACTGGGGAATTAAACATCCTAATAGATGTATTTAATACTTCTACACCAGCAGGGGCTCTTTATAAAGATTCGGTAGGGCATCAAACCTTAATAAAATGGAGTGTTAACCTCAGTGGGAAGAATAATACTTTTGCTTCAGAAAGAACTCTTGAATCCCTAAGAGTAACAATTGAGAGCACTGTCCGTGTATTTATGGAATAATGGATTCCGATATGTGCTCACAGCTAAATCAAGATCCACTAGAACGACACTTTGGTATACTACGCTCATTCAGTTGTGACGACCACCCTTCAACAATAAATTTTCTGAATTTACACATGTTGCAGTCTATTTATATCCCAACTAAACTTGCCTTGTCATCGGGTAGTAATTGGGAGCCCAAATTTGAACTGACACTGACATCATTCGTCAATCAAATGAGGACACTGGCTATGCAGACAGAAGTAACAAATAAGGCTGTAGTAGAAAATGTTCAAAATAAAATAAGACATGGATGACCTCTTACCGGACTGGGAGAACAATTTAGGTCTAATTAACAGTGATAGCCGCAGTCTTGCAAAGGAGTGTTTGATTTAGTATCTAGGAGAATATATCGTACACAGCGTATCCAAGGTCACAAAATATCATACATGTGTCAGCCTGCTTCATGGAAAGCCTACAGAAGAAATGCAGACCTCATATTTATTAGAGATTATAGCAATAAATACAGCATAGACAGCACTTTCTTCACCCATCATTCAAGAGCAGTTTGTAATGTTTGTGCAAGTTGAAAGGGTAGCGGAACTAAACTCTCCTGTGAACATAGTCTATGGGGCGATGTATTTTACGAGCGTTTGGACTGTTTGCACATTATGACTATTAATTCGAAAGAATTAGGATGCTACGATGACCATGTTGCAGACATTATCCCTAAACTTATATTACATTATGTGAAGTGTCGACTTTATTTTATAACAAGACAGATGAGAAAGGGAATGAAATCTTCTAAGACCACAAAGTCTACTCGGAAGCTATCTAAACTATCTGACAACTGACTTCTGGAATGGTAAGCAAAAGCATAATATTATGCATGCAATAATTGTCTCATTCATATGCTGACTTGTAAGCTTAAGCTCACTTACTGCTGGAAGTGCGGCCTAGCGGAGGAACCGATGAACTAAGGGAGAGATCGCACTTCCACCTTCTACTCGCTATGATAAAAGTAATGGTGTTAAGAGAATCTGTTGGGAGATAAAACAGCATAATCACCATAGTGAAACGCGTGACTTCTTTAAGAAATTCAAACTGTTACACGGAAAATCAAACCGAAGAGCCGGTCAATCGAGGACAAGGTAAGGTAAGGGTTATTCTGCTCGAAGGCAGGTCCGAACCTCCGCAGAGGTGTTCCTGAACCGGAGTTTACGTGCGGTAGGGTGGCCAGTTCCTTTCCGCTCCTACATTCCCTTACCAATCGAGGACAAGCATGGAGTTAATATAGTTTGGGAGGCAGTGTCTGTAATGGGAAGGTGGAAGGAATATTGTACTAAACTTTACAGTGAAGAGCACAGAGATGAAAAACAGTAAGTTATTACTTACATTTTAGAAGATGAATGGGAATCAGATACAATAAAGGCGAACAAAGAGCAGGTCCTGATGACATCAGTGCTGAGGTGCTTACAACACTTGGTGATAAAGGAACAGCTATTACTTTTAGCATTTGCAACAAAATTTGTAGCACAGGCTCTTGGTCAGATGACTGGACACAATCCAGTTTTATTCCGCTCCTCAAAAGAGGCTCCACAGTGAAATGTCTGAAATGTCGCACAACCTCGCTCATATCTCGTGCGATCAAAGTTCTTCTACAGATACTAGACCAGAGGCTGCAAAACTATTTTGAGTGACAGATACCAGCTGAACAAGCAGGATTTAAAAGGCCAGATATTCAATCTGCGACAACTTACAGAGACAGCTCGAGAATTTAATACCACATTGTTACTGTGCTTTCCTCTTTTTGATTTTGGTCATCTAAGGACCACAGAAAGTAACCCTGTGCATTCATCCTAACCCCTTCTTTTCTTGACTTCCAATAGTGCTTCATCCTTTCACGTTGCTGTTTTCTCCTCTCATGTGTCCAGATGTTATTATTACTTTTTTCTTCTCATTCTCCTGGAAACTCTTGAAATTTTGTATCAGTCTTCTGAAAGTTGTCCTGTTTTGTATTATACTTTCTGATATTCCAATCTCTGTTATATTCTTTTTACTCCCTGGATCCACTGGTTGTCATTCTTGCTCTTGCAAACATGCTGTTTTCCGTCCATTGCTTATATAAAATAAGCGCTCGATTGTGTCTAATGGAATAATTTTGGAGAGTGCTAATTGAGATGGAAGTTCTTAAGCATCTTGTATACCTGGTTCCAAAACTTCCCGGTTTCACGAAGTGGAATCGTCCGAGTAGAAAATAATAAATCAAAACCCTTCATCATCGTAAAGGGCGTACGGCAGGGCTGCATTCTGTCGCCAAGACTCTTCAATGCCTATGGCGAATTTATTATAAGACCAGCTTTGGAGAACTTCGAAGGGAGCATGTTGATAAGGAGGTCAGAAGGTTAACTAATCTACTAAGTTCTGACGATACGACCGTTCTGTCAAGGATGCTGCTGAACTTCGGGACATGGTCCAGCTGATCACTACTGAAAGTGGTCATTTTCGACTGGAGATAAACATGAAAGCAAAACGAAAGCTAATGATTGTGGATAGGGTTAATCCACTCCAATTGCAACATTTCCCCCCACAAATTGAAGTTGTTAATGAATTCACTGACCTTGAATCATTAATTTCTAATCAGAGCAGCAGTGAGGCAGAAATAAGGAGGCGTATGTCAATTGCCCGAAACGCAGTAGTCAGTTTTGTGAAAATATCGTCTGATACAACTTATGGAAACGCTGGTGTTCAAACTTTTCTGTACGCTGTTGAGTCATGGACAATGAAGGCGTCAGATATCAATCAGATATATTGTAACGGTTCAAATGCCGTTACAAGCATTCATCTGTATTATCATTATTATTATTATTATTATTATTATTATTATTATTATTATTATTGTTTTATCTGTGTTATTATTATTATTATTATTATTATTATTATTATTATTATTATTATTATTATTATTATTATTATTATTATTATTATTGTAACTATTATCATTGTTTGTTTCAATTCTGTAATCTGATTTCGTTATATATTAATTAATTATTGCTTTTTCATTGTAGTTAATTTATTGTGTGTATGGTTATGTGAATGATGTTGATCCATGAAATATCACTGTAATATTTGTCACAAATGGAAGATTGTAATTGCTTTTACTCAAATAAAGTCTCAAATCGGAGGTTGATTAAGAAATAGTACGAAATATTTTATTTTAGGGAATACATACTTTACTGCCTTAGAACTACTATTTCTACCAACGACATTAAAGATATATAGACTGCTAAACATACTCGTTACAGCGCCCCTGTCTGAAGCTCAGTGAACTACGGCCGCCATGACAGTTGTAGGCAAGAGAACTTGACACTTTGAGACTGGCCAAGCCGCGTGTCACTTTAGCCTCAGTCGTATTATCAGTTCATGAGTAGATGTGGTTATTTTTGTTGCAAAAATGAAGTCCTATTTAAAAATAGCGAGTCCAGACGTTCTGAAGACACTGTTGACATTAATAATTAAAAGACTTTTAATGAAATAAGCCCACGAAATCTGGCGGCCGTTTGGTTGGAAGAAGATGAACAGTAGTATGTTGTAAAAATACGAGTTTTTATTTTTCAAGATGCCCACGTCGTGCGCAGCATTTAACTGCACCAATAGCCATCAGAAAGGGATTAACGTTACATTTCACAAGTATGTATGAACAATTAGGTACCGGTATTTGCGAATTATTTCAGTATAGGCCTAAACACAATTCCATATCCCATAGGCCATTCTAATCATGACACATTTTTTTCCTTCAAGGTTTCCTTTGAACAATACACCTTTGTTAAAGAAATGGTTGATTGCAGTAAGGAGAGACCATTGGGAGCCAACCAATGCAAGCAGATTATATTCAGATCACTTTATACCTTCAGATTTCAGGTAAAAATTATTATTAGCCTACAGCAATATTAACCC
Organism: Anabrus simplex; assembly: GCF_040414725.1. Taxonomy (NCBI): domain Eukaryota; kingdom Metazoa; phylum Arthropoda; class Insecta; order Orthoptera; family Tettigoniidae; genus Anabrus; species Anabrus simplex. The sequence continues at coordinate 56,249,659 of NC_090269.1, read as the reverse complement.
TTATTAGGGGAAAGATGCTTAGCTCCTCCAATATGTGGAGCCTAACATGTAAAATAGAGAAATTAAATCTAGAAGTTAAACTCTTCATTTATGAATTAAACTTTAAGCTCCTGTTGTAACTGCTAGGTCTTTCACAGGATTAAAGTCAGTGATAATGAGGTGAATGCCTTAATGGTGAAACAGGTTACCTATTACTTACCAGACACTTATCAAAAAGGGGCAGGGGAAAATCTCTGATAAGATCCTGAACCTGGTAACTAGGTTTGACAGCAGCTTTAACCTAAGCAGGCATTTTAGCAACTGAGCCACCACAGTGACCACTTCAGTTATGATCAGAGAAACCAGTAAACTGAGATTCCAACAGGGATGGAATTGAAGTGCCATGACATTTTTCTTTCATTACTGCTCTAACTGGCATCAAAGATCAGTAAAATACAAAATATAAACAATATTAATTCAAATCTATTTATGTTTTTCAGGTATGCTAATGACAGAAAATACCTGAAGGATAATGCTGTACCCTCAAAGTTTGACTTCCCTTCACATCTAAGGAAACTAATCAATGGTAAAGCAGGACTATGTTGTTCCTCCTATAGTGGTACTAATCACAGGTATCGTAGGCTCATGGTACTATCATGGGCACTAAATTTCATATTATTATACTGGTGGGTACTAATCACAAGTAATGTAGACTCATAGTATGTCACACATACTGTTTCCACTCACAGGTAACACAAACCTATGGTGTTTTGCACATAAGTGTTCTACTCACAAGCAATGCAGAACCATGGTATTGCTCACATAGTGATACTAATCATAGGCAATTTAGATCCATGGTGTATCACATTATGGTAATGCCCACAGGCAACACAAATCCATCGTGTTCCTCACATAATGGGCAACGCAGACCCATGCTGTTCCTTATAACGTGATACTACTTATAGGTAACACAGTCCCATGCTGAACACAGTGGGACCGACTGGTGGAATGCACGCGATGACACTTATCAGAAACAACGCCCAGTCCTGTAGTGTTTCTCGGATAATGGTACTGCTTCTTTGTAACGTAGACCTCGCAAGGTGGTACTAGTCGCAAGTAACGTCGACCCATGGTGTTCTGCACATAATGGTACTAATCACAAGTAATCACATGGGTTTAATATCATCCCTTGGTCGCTCCCTTTAGTGGGCTCTTATAACAGGCAGGGGATACCATGTATTCTAAATCTGCGACCCCCAACCACAGGGGGAAATCGAAATGATGATTCATTTGAGATATTGTATTAGTTTTAATGATCTGATTTGTACTTAACTGAACTAGCCGTTAATAATCTGATATTAAGTTCAACCCCTTACATTTATATAGGCCTATTTGTGTGTGTATGTAGATACCAAAGTATAAAATATGGTGTATATTTGTACAATTATTTTAGTTTTAGTTTTTTTATTATGATCAGGAACTGTCTCAACTGTACTTGGAGGTTCTGCAGTAGGTAGGCACTTACAAAACAGTATATCATTATGTCAGTTATAAAGTGATATTTTCAACATAAACTGTGCTTATAATATTGTTTAAGGTATATTACTTTTGTATATTTTTCAAAATCTACAAGAGGATTAAACATTTCATTCTACTATATTAGAAGTAGTTTGTTTGTTTGTTTACATTTTTATATAGGCTACAGCCGACACGGTATCATAGCAAATTGTTTCTGAAGTATTATGGAGATGGCATTTATAATCTACTTTTGAATAGGCCTGCTTGTATATATATAGAGACCACAGTGTAAAATATGGTGTATATTTGTACAATTATTTTAGTTAGGTTTTTTATAATGAGCATAAACTTTTCCATCTGTACTTAGAGGTTATAGGTAGTACAACAGAGTACAGAATTATGTCAATTATGAAGTGATATTTTTAACAGAAGTTGTGTTTATAATATGGTTTATGGTGTATTAATTTTGTATATTTGCGTTAAGTACCTACAAGATGATCAGATATTTCATCCTATTGTATTAGTTTGAGGTTTTGTTAGTTTACATTTTTATATGGGCTAACAGCCGATATATCCTAGCAAACTGTTCCCTAATGAACATATCTAATAGCATTTCACGGCACTTACGAGTGAACTGGCGATGGTTGGCTTGTGTACCGTAACCCCCTACTTACTTTGAGCATTCAACATTATTTCATTAAATATTGTTAATTACAGGAATCCGGAGCTATCTTACAACCAACAGTCTATTGTCACATAACCAATGAATTATTCACATTCGTTAAACACTGTCATCACACAACTTCTACTGTACATTTAATATATGTATTTTAAATTTTTTTTATCATAACTAAGGCCGGTTTTATTGCATGAAACACAAAGAATAACGAATTTAACGTATACGTCTATACAAGTACCGTCACTCTGCCATGACACTTTTCGTTTGTTTTGCCTACAAGTGTCATGGCTGCCAGAAGTTCAAAGTGATTCAAAGATGGTCGGCAGATAGCAGTCTATAATATCTTTCATGTCGTTGATTTCTACTACGTCGCAGCGCTTCCGTGTTTTTTGTTTGTCTAATACTGTCGTGTGTTATGTCTTTGCTCACTGAAGTTCTTTGGTGTCGTTATAATGATTTTTCTCATTCGATGTAATTTGTTGGGCTGTCACGTCATATGCTGATTCTTTAAACGATTCATTGGTCCAGAGATCATGCTATTTTCCTTTTAAAAACTATATATGTATTGGTCCATGGATCATACTATTTCTTTTAACAAAATACCAGCGCTCGACATATAAATTCGATATAATTTGAAGGGATGTCACTTTATGTGCCCTAACTGATTCATTAAACGTTTTATTGCTCCAGGGATCGTGCTATTTTCCTTTAAATATATATTAGTCCAGGGATCATGCTATTCTTCTTTCAACAAAATACCCGCGCTGGACACATGGAAAAAAATAGAATTCACAGACATAGCACTCCCATTCATCGGTGGCAGCCCTGGACCTCAAGAAAGAAACAAAAGGCGGCGCGAGCAGCGGAATGCAACATAATGGAGTCCTGTTTACAGCCAGTAATTATATATAGATTTCTTGCTATTAACGACGGTATTTCTTAATCAATCTCCGATTTGAGACTTTATTTGAGTAAAATCAATGATTATCTTCCATTTGTGACAAATATTACAGTGATATTTCGTGGATCAACATCATTCACATAATCTGTGTGTATATATATGTGTGTGTATATTAGCATTAAAATCATGTAGAGTGAGTGTTTCTGCCTAATATCAGATATGGATATGTTTCGTGAAACCTTTTGACATTGCAACATATGGTGTAATACTGTTACAGTAACTGTCGAGTCATCGCTCTGTCATTGTATGCATTTAGACTATGAGATAATAGTTAGGGAGTTCCTTATTTGCCTGAGGCTACTTCATGACAGTTTGAAACATTTGTAGCTGGGTGGGAGTGATGTCATATACTCTTTGAGAGATGACGTGGGAGTGATAACTTGTATATAAATAAAGGGCTGTATCCTATAGCGTCAATTTAGCTGGAGAGTTTAGTTGGTTGGAAGGAGTTGAATGGAGGGACTTGCCATGAAGTCAACTGGAATCAATTGGAAGGAGATGGATGGCGAACATTGATATGGATACGTAATCGTCAGTGACCAAATGGATTATATGTTAGGAGTGTGTTTCGTGTATCTGTTCGGTCGTGTTCTTGTGTCAGTTCGGTGACACCCGAATAATGAGTCGTCGTAGTGCAGACTAACAGTTATCAGTGAATTACCTGTAAAGTTGATTGCGATGTGTGAATATAATTCCAAGTCATGCTGTATCTCGTTTTTGAAACTAAAAGGATACATCACCAAATTAGGTTTGACATACCTACAGCTGATACCAACTCAAAGGAATACGTCGTATTAACACTCAAAGTGTTGAAGGTACTGTTATGTGAACCAGTGAGGGTTACATTTCTTGCACAACTTTTAAATGTCCGGTCAAGAGGATTTCAAATTTAATGCCTAAAGTTTCCTTCAGTTATAATTTCAGAATTTTATATCATATCTATATTATCGCAATAAGTCTTGCCATTTCAATTATCAATTTTAAGAATATATTTTGTTTAGTATAAAATACAATTTATGGTTTTATTTCAATGGTAGAATTAGATAACCTCAAATTTTAATGGGGAATCCATACTTCAATATCCTTTTCCCAGAATCTATATGTTATGCTGTCAAAGTAAGCTTATTACCTCACACCCTACAGATATTCAAGATTCTCATTGTATTATTGTTACATTTATTTGCAGCTGGCACCCATCAAAAATTGTATGAGCAAGTAATCAGGTAAACACTACGTGTGAGTACATAGTCAGACGATTGAATATTTTATTTCATGAATATTTTAATTCTATTTCATTTATATATAGTTACATGTATTTGTGACCATTAGTATTCACACTATGCTTTGAAATGTGGTGCTGGCGGCGAATAATCCGTATTCCGTGTGCAGCCTGAAGAACTGACGTCTCCATTTTAAATGAACTAGTACAGGCTATCCACAAATTTCCGACGTCGCATTTACAATACTTCGGGCATGTGACTCGCCGACATGCAAGTGGTCTTGATAAACTAGTTCTCCAAGAAAAGGTAGACGGAAAGCGGACCAGAGGCAGAACAGCAACGAGATGATTGGATCAGAATAAATGCTTTATCAAAATACCTCTATAGACTTCTATAAGAGAAGCAGAAGATCGGCTGAACTGGAAGAGTGGTAGTCAGCAGAAGTAACTGTATCATAGGATCACGATTTTTCACCTATGAGGATAACGAGTCAGAAGAAGAAAAAGAACGATATATTTGTTTTCTCTTTAATTAGGAAGAACACAAAGTGGTTGAAGCCTACGAAGAATGAAAGTACCAAAAAGGAAAGGGAAGTGCCATGAAAGGCGTGAACTTCCTAAGCCTCGCAAAATTCACTTCGTCTGGATTGAATTAGAATAAGAGGCCAGCAGAAGTCGGATGGGTAATATGAATGTGAGGGTTCCAGCAGTAGTGAGTTGATGTAATAACAAACTCACCAGGGTTGCCACTCTACACTCCAAAGTCGAGAGCCTATTGGGGATTATTGATTTTGTTTCTGATAATTTCGACAACACAAGCACAATGTTTCGATCGAACACAACATCGGATGGAAAGGAATGAGACGCGATCTTCATACGCATTCGCAGGTAAAAACATATTCTCGGTACACGAAAGTGTTAAATTCGCGGAATTTCATAACAATAAAGCTGATAAAGTAAATAAATTGTGGATATGGCACAAAATACTCTTCGTAGCAAAAGGACAATATGTGTTTACGATCAATAGAAATAAAAGCTCATACTGGCTACCTACCGGTACGTTCTGTCCTCGACATCGTCGTCTCCGCCCTTCGCCCTGGGTATCTGTTTGTTCCCCTATGCACAGTACGTTATAATGTGCTTCTCGATTTGATAGCTCACTTTGTTTTGCTTCAAGCATCTACATTTTCAGTTTTCTTTTTAGTATTCAGTTTTCATTTATTCACATTAGTATTAACTTATCTATTCAGTTACTAGGTTTCGATTCCGTAGCAGACTTAGTACCTAAATTATATAACACAACGTCCGAAGTCTGTCTGTGCTTTTAGACTGTAACTCGAGAACCAATGAGCCTATTTTCATCCGGTTTTTCCATATATCGTTTGATTCTTACCATCGACTACTTACTATCACGCTGTCCCTTTAGAGGGCATGCAGTAAAATATGTGATACAAACCTAAATTGTACGCTACCTGAAAGTTGGTCTCATAATAAATGGAGCCTATCCAGTATACGAAAAATTCAGTTGCCTAAAAGGGAAATCGATTGCATTGTCTAGCTAAATCTAACAGTTATCGATGAAAAAGTACTTTATCTTTTTGACAATTATCTCGTCCTATGGGAACCAAAAAGCGACATGCTTACAGGGTTTAGTTTCTTACAAAGAAGTTCATGTGCATTTCTTCGTAACTTAAATGGAGAGTCTGGGAATTACGCCATTACATGTTAAAGGAGCATTTCGAGCCGGAGCGTGGTGCAGCTCGGTGGTATAGAGCGAAAGTGAGTGAGAGAATGTTTGTTAAGGCGGAAGGACATGTATGTTTAAGGGGGGGGGGGAGAGAAATAATCTGTTAGAAGTACAGGTCTGGAACAATTGATTTACTATGGTTTCGACTTGTAGCGGTGGTGGTGGTGATAATTATTGTTTTAAGATGAAATGCAATTGGACAACCATCCTCTATTAACACTAAACAGAACAAAGAAAGGAAAAGTCCCGGGTCGGAAGAGAATATGTGTTGACCAAGGAAAGTCGGATAGGAAAGACGAAACTGTCACAAATGGAAAAAAATCAGGCTCAGATGCGGACCGCGTAGTCGCCTACCCACGCTCTCATGATAAGAGTCCCTGGGTCACCTCTTATGACAAGAAGGAGATACCATGGATGTATTCTAGACTCACAGGAAGTTTCCGAAAGTGAAACCAGACTTTTGTTATTTATCGAATGATGAATGCACATATATATTGCACCCATAAATATATAGTTTCAGGATAAATGTGCGTAGTCGCAAGTCCGTACAATACTACAACTCTAGGTCTAGTATTTTGACCCAATCAACTGCTTCATCCGATGTGCGGTAAATGTCCATTAGTGTTCCTTTGAAAGCTCGAATTGTGCAGTCAGCAACAATGTGGTGGATTGACTGAGAAGAGGCACCACAATCACAATCTGCAGAGGTAGTCAACCCCATTTGCATAATAGATAACCACATCTGCCTTGTCGAGTTCTTATCCGATTGATGATTCTCCACTGTCGCCTTGGAAGATCAAATCCTGGTACACGTTTAGAAGGATTCTCAACTAAATGTTTGTTGTCTACTGAAGACTGATCCCACTGGGCTTTCCATGAACTATTAACATGAAAAGAGGTTCTTTCAAGATCTGTTAGTGTACGCCAGGGTGGTTTCCTTAATTTCAGTCGTTGATGTTCAGTGTTTGTAATATCTTGATGGATGCGTAGTTGGGGGTTCTACTGAATGCTTTTTCAAACCTTTAGGAGAGCTTCTGATCGTCTTAGGGCTGGATGTGGAATATTGCTGAGAACAGGAAGCTATAGCGTGTTCGTGCTCCGAATGCATCTCGTGATTATGCGCATTGCCTGATTGAGTTGTACATCGATCCTCTGAGTGTGAACACTATTGATCCAAGAGGGGCAGCAGTATTCAGCAACAGAATATGATAAGGCTAACGCTGTTGATCTTAGAACATGAGTATTGGCTCCCCATGATGTACCAGCAAGTTTCTGAAGAATATTATTTCTAGTTTTAACTTTAGCAGCTACATTTGAGAGATGTTGCTTGAAAGTCAAAGTTCTATCAAGTGTTATTCCCAAGTATTTTGGTGTACTGCAGAACGGCGACACTTGACCTCGGAATTTTATTGTTGGTTTGTAATTAGAATGTCTGTTGCGTAAGTAGAATGTAGTTTTTACTGTTTTTAGAGGATTTAGGGGAAGGCACCATTTCTTGGAGTATACACCTAAGGCTTCCAGATCAGTGGCTAAAGTAGTTTCAGCGTCATAAAAGTTGGACCACTGAGTCACCAAACAAATGTCATCAGCATAAATGAATTTTCTTGATGATGTGTCTGGGAATTCGTATATGTACAGACTGAAAAGAGGGGGGGGGGGCGAGACTGATCCTTGAGGTAAACCATCGTTTAATTTAAACACTCTACTTCTGTCATCATCAGCATAGATTTGGAAGTACCTATTACTAAGCGTATTGCTAAGTAAGGGCATATGTTTACGGCATGGGATAACAATAAAAATTTTTAGGATTAGTCCTTCTCGCCAGATAGTATCATAGGCAGGTGATAGTTGCAAAAAGGCAGCCACGTTACCTGATTTCCTCTCATATCCCTTTTCGATATACGTGGTGAGAGACAGTACTTGATCATTACAACTTCTTCCAGGTCTAAATCTTGCTTGTTCTATCGGAATGTAGCTGTTGATTGTTTCATAAATTCTATTGTAGATCAGTCGCTCAAGGAGTTTATATGTGACACTTAGAAGTGCTATTGGAGGGTAGCTTTCCACTTTAGATGGATCTTTATTTGGTTTCAGTATGGCTATTATCTTTGTTTTCTTCATCGATGGTGGGATGTTTCCAATTTGCAGAATATTAGTGAAGAAGATGGTTAACCATTTTATTGTGGCTGGTCCGCAATGAGCCAAAAAATCAGGATAAATTCCATCATATCCTGCAGGATTTCCAAGTTTCATACTTTTTATTGCGACTTTAGTTTCCCCTTCTTTGAATGGAGGAGAGAATTCAGAAGACCGCGGCGTTGCTCTTTTCTTGATGTTCAACTTTAATTTGATATCCTTTTTGGTTCGCTTGTCTTTTGTGTTTTTGGAAACTGATATTAGATGATAATCAAAATCATTCAGATTGATGGCTGCTTTTGATCTTTTAGTCGCAGGGTTTGAAGAGTCCAATTTCCTAATAATAGACCAGGCCTTCGTCTAGAATGGGTGTAATCTAGGAATTCCACTGTTTTATGCCAGATCCTTCTTCGACTCTCATCCAAGGATTGGATGATACGAGCTGCATTGTCGGAATTAGGATGTTTTTCATATTCTCTTAGTAATTCCTCACTCTCTGAACTCCAGCCGGGGATATACTCCTTACGGTATCCTCTAGGCATGCATCGTCTGGTTGTATCTTTTATAACCCCTACAAATCTGCTGTAGTTGTTGTATTTTGTTTCGATTCATCTTATATTGGAGTCTGTTTGCTGTGCAAATTCAGTCCAGTTGGCTTTCTTGAAGTTCCGCCTTGGTGTAGGTTGTGATCGAACAACAGGTATAGATATCCCAACCTCCAAGAGAACAAGCCTGTGTTGACTATGTGGGAAATCGTTGAGCACTGTACGTCGAACTTGATTGTGTGAATTATGAAGCCAATTTGTGAAACAAAGATCTGGGGTGTAGCTTCGAGACCAGCGAGCTGATTGAAAGGTAGGCAGGTAGCATAAAATATCAGATTCAAATTTTCAGTTTCCATCCAGTCCACAAGAACTTCACCATTAGAGTCATCCTTGTTATATCCTCAAAGATGATGATGACTGTTGAAATTACTGAGATATATAGTAGGATACTGCAAAGAAGGTATAGGAGGATTAGGCCAAATAATATCTGGTGGCTTGTACACTGTAACTATTGTCAAGTCTTCAATGTTAACTGTAGTAGTATAAATGTCATTTTGAGAGTTTACTGATAGTAATACGTAATTTGTTAAATCATTCCTGACATAAGTTGCAAGGCCGTAATTTTGATGATAGACGCTATCAATTTAAAACCTGGAATTTTCCCCTTACTTTGTAATTGTAGTTCGTCTGCTGTGTGTGTTTCTTGAAGAACGACGATATCAACTGCATATTTCAGTGCAATCCTGGAAAGATACTCACATTTCACTCGACTAATCCCTTCGATATTCAATTGACAAATGTGCTGCGATGGTCCAATTCTACGAACTTGAGGGTCCTGAAACGGACCACACATCTCCTTCTTGTTCGCTCTTTGACCGAGAGATCGTTTCCGACAATCCGTTCTCATCTTATCGCTGTTGCTTTCTTAGCACCACCCGGGGTAAAAGTGTAGGGCAGTGTGGTGGTTAAACCCACGGACGTGAAGCAACGTAGACCCCCGAAACCAGACTGTAACGTCATGAATTAATTATGAGGGTAATTAGGGGATTTTCATACGGATGTAAAGAAAAGGGCATACCAGTCACTGTCAAGACCCCAGTTAGAGTATATTTTCAATGTACGGGACCTTCTTCAGGATTAGTTGGTTCGAGAACTGGAAAAGATCCAAAGGAAAACATCTCGATTATTATGAGTGATCTCCGACAAAAGAGTAGCATTACGAAAACGTTGCAAACTTTGTGGTGGGAAGACTTGGGAGTAAGGAGACGAACTGCTCGACTAAGCGGTACGTTTCGAGCTGTCAATGGAAAGATGGCGTGGAATAACATTAATAGACGAATAAGCTTAAAAGGAGATAAAGTTGGAATTCAAGAGGAAAAATTGGGAGGAGTTAAGGATTGGAATACAAACAGTGTTAATAAAGGATGGTTGCCATTTGTACTTCCTCCTAAAACAACAATCACCATCACCAGAACTCTAAAAAGGAGGACATTCGCTGATGAAAGAGGACGTCTGGTCACCCAACACGTAAAATAATGAGTAGTTAACCGTTTTGTTTACGTTCCACTAACTACATTTGTATGGTTTTAGAAGGGGAAGAAGTGCCGGAATTCAGTTCCTCAGGAGTTCTTTTATGTGCCAGTAAATCTACCGACACGAGACTGACGTATTTGAGCACCTTCAAATACCACAAGTCTGAGCCAGGGTCGACCCTGCCAAGTGGGGCTGAGAAGGCCAGCGCTGTACCGTCCGAGCTACTCACCCTACACCACCGGTTCGCGCCTGTTCGCTAATACATACGATGGCTTGAGCGGTGCCCCACACAAACGCCGCTTTTGCAGTTTGAGCTAGATGTGGCGCAGCAACAATAATTGTCGACTGGAATAGTTTCTGCCGTGAGGTATGTGTGGTGTGGGTGGACGCTTAAAACATGGGAGATTGAAGTATCGCCGTGTAAGGAGAATTACAGGACAATGGGCCTTAGGAGGTAACTGCAAGAACTGCTTTGTTGTGCCTGGTGAAAAGCGAGGCGAAGGGGCATTGTTGACTCTTATTTAAAGAATGGATATTGACTGGCACGACAATAGTCTCAGACTGCTGGAAAGCGTGCGACTGCCTGGAGGACGAGGATTCTGTTCATCTGCATGCCAGTCATTCGATTCAATTTGTTGATGCGTGGGAGAGTGGCGTATGATCAGGGCCAACAACCGGCAGATGCTGGCCGGTGAGCTGTCTGCCCCAAATCGCTGGCGGCACCTCAAGCATGGGAGCTATTCCATTCCGACATTTGGAAGAAAAAACGGACATTAATCTATCCTGCGGAAGCTCTCTTCAGGAGTGCATTTCCCTACAGCAGAGAGTGCGCCATTTCTTTCTAGCAGCCGCGTATAAAAGGGTGCTTAGGGGCGCCCAGCTGTGAACTTGCATTGGGAAGATAGTGGGTTCGAACCCCGTGGCTTTCCGTGGTTTCCTATTTTCGCACCAAGTAAATGCTAGGGCTATACCTTAAAGCCACGGCCGACTCCTTCTCACTCCTAGCTCTATCCTATCTCGTCGCCATAATACCTATCTGTGTTGGTGTGACGTACAACCACTTGTAAAAGAAACTTTGTTAGCGAGCTATTTATCACTCACTCGTCAGCCTGTGTTTTGTAATCTACTGACAACTATGTTCAGTTTTCAGTATTGCACGTTATTTTGTTAATTACTCGTTTTATGACCAAATAAATCCATGTCCGTTCAGCTGAATTCTTACAGAAAATGAAGTCAAAATTAAGTAAATTTAACGTTTGCCATAAAGTGTGATGAGCTGTTCGACATCAGGCACCTAATGAATTGTCGGTAGTATTTATTATAAATTCTTCCTCCACCTGGAGGCTGCCCGAAGACAAAGAATACACTACACAGTGAATATTGGTGTAAAAAAATATAAAGAACTCTAAAAATTAAAAATTGGCTGTGAATTTAGATCTACAAATTTAAGCAACACTGAAAAAAAAAATAATATAAATTAATTAAACAATACATTACAAGCTACAAAAAGAGTTAAAACATTTAAGAACAACTTGCTAAATAATTACTACCAAACTTAAAAAATAAGAATGATTCGGTCTTGAGGCAAGTTGATCTTAATCCGATGAGTACAGTTGATGTCTCAAAATGAGGATAGACCCACCGAGAACTTTTAGGCCCCAGTCCATGAGTTCATCAGCACTGATTCCGAAGACTCATGATTTCCACCATCAGCGCCCATATGACAGTTTGTTGGGGAAGGGGGGCAGACCTGGGGGTACGTAGTATTTTTAATTTTTTGGAAGATAAATAGCGACTTGTATTCTGTGGTAGAATAACCCACGGTGTTCCCTGCCTGTTGGTGGGGAACGGTACTACCGCTTCTACGTAATACTGACTTTTAAATCATTTTCTTGAAAGGAAAACACCTGCCTAGACTAGATTTTTGCCTTTCCCTGAGAGCTGGGGGGGGGGGGGGGCGGCCCCACCTTTCCCCCGGGTATGGGCGCCCTTGATTTCCACCACCTTTTTGGGGATCGTCTCCCTAGAACCGATCATAAGACCCATCACCTGAATATCCTCTAGCTGGTATTTTTCTGTGTAATATTACACTGTAGGCAAAAATATACGTTTCTGTATGTTAAGTATCGATTATTTCGCCAGGTGCCCCATATTTGAAACCAAAATTCCGTCTATAGACCACTATAAACCAACTATTTTATTATTTCCTTTCCTTGCTTCATTCATTCTTTCAAATCGTATCTTGCTGGATGTCGAGACATCGCCTCAAATATAAGAAGAAGAAAAAAAAATCGAATATATTATTCGGCGCGTGTTATTTCCACCGTCGGCAGCCCTGAATAACGTTTTCTGTGGTTTCCCATTTTCACACCAGGTAAATGCTGGGGCTGTACCTTAAATAAGGCCTTTTCCATCCTTCTGTCGCCGAAAACCTTCGATGTGTTAGTGAGACGTTAAACAAGTATAAATAATATATCTTCCCACCCGAAAGGCTTAGGTCCGAATTCCGGTCGATCCTGGTTTCAGAGTTTCATCTCAAAAATCACTTGGCATCAGAAGGGGCATCTGACCTTAAACCCACGGCCTAAACCAAAACGAGCCTGGGTGGCTCCAGAGACCTCAGCAGCAACTGGGATAAGCTGAAGATTTTTTTTTTTAAATTCGGCGTGTGTTATAGTAACAACCTTAGTTGTACACAGTCTTAATATGTTCTTTCATTCTAATGGTTGTGACAGTACAGCGCTTAAGAAATAGCGTACTTTTTAAAGTTACAGAACTGTGCACATAGAGTAAACTATCAACATTGGGTATAGAGATTTGGATTATGGTATACTGTAATAAGGTCATTACTCTCGTCTGTCTTCTTCTTCTAGTACCATATCCTCGTTGGATGCCGGCTGTCATCAGGGCGATCTGATCCTTGTTCTCAGCAACTCGGAAAAGAGTGAGTGTGTGTGTGTGTGTGTGTGTGTAGGGGGGAGGGGGTTACTGAGCCCACACCATTCTCGTAGATTCCGTAGCCAAAATATTTTCCTTCTTCCCCTACTTCTCCTTCCTTCAATTTTACCTTGTATGATAAGCTGCAGGCGTTTGTATTTATCATTTCGAATGATATGGCCAATGTACTCAAGTTTTATCTTTATCATGTTGTGCATGACCTCTAGCTCTTTGTTCAGGCGTTGGAGTACTTCAGTGTTACGTATTCTGTCAACCCATGATATTCTCAGCAGGTGTCGGTAGCACCACATCTCAAAAGATCGAAATTGTTTGGTGGTGTTCTCTGTTAGGGTGCAAGTCCCGGCACCATAAAATAAGACAGAAAATACATAACACCGAAGTAAACGGAGACGGAGATTGATCTTAAAGAGTCTGTAACAGAGAAGTTTGCTCATTCTCTAGAAAGCAGTCCTTGCCTGCTCAATCCGGGACCTAAGTTCAATAGCATTGTTCCAGCTGTGATCAAGTACTCTGCAGACACACTTAAAACGTTAGACTTCCTCCAGTAATGTGCCAGCTACTTTCAAATTAACAGGTTGAATGACATGTTTACTTATGACCATTACTTTGGTCTTTTTCGTGTTTAAACGCAGACCTGCTGCAGCTCTCTGTTCAACCACACACTTTGGTAATGTCTGCAGATCTTCAGCACTTGTAGCAAGCAGAACAGTATCATCTGCATATCGCAGATTATTTATTGTGATCCCGTTCAAAACGATTCCTTCCTGTTTTCCTTCTAGTGCTTCACAAAATATCATTTCAGAGTAAATATTGAAGAGGTGTGGAGATAGAACACAGCCTTGAGTCACTCCTTGCTTTATTTCAATAGCACAGGTGTTTGTGCTGTCAACCTTAACTGATGAGGTCTGATTCCAATACAGGTTGGCAATACACATTCAGATATATCTACCATCCATGCGGATATCATGTAGGGTATGCAGCAATGTTTCATGCTTCACAGGGTCAAAAGCTTTTTCATGATCAATAAAACAAGCATATACATCTACAGACATCCACACATCTTTGCACCAAAAGCTTCATCCCCAGCAATATCTCTTCTTACTGATTTCGATTGTCGATTGCAGTGTTCGTTAAGACGTAGAACCAGAAATGTTTAAACCATAAATGAGAGATTCTCCGTCAAACACAAACAGACTACCGTACCGGTAGGCCTATATGTGTATTAAGAGAAGTTGGAAATTACCTCATCATGGTTTGCACCAGTGGCAAACAATTCCTATAAAGTCAAATGTACACATTCGGTAATTTTCTATTCCCCGTTGAGAAATGACGTCAAAAAACCTTTAGCTCATTTGTAATTTCTTGTTTTTAAGGAGTCGGATACGGTTTTTGTCACAATATTTCATTGCAGGGAGGGCCTTTAGACATGTCCGTATTGTACTCTTATATAATCCGGCATTCCGCTACTGAGGTGTTTGTAGGTATTCCATTTTTTCCTTCAAGCAATAATTATCGCTGAAAAATTAGGTTCTTTTTTTTTTTTTCCTCAACGGCACACTAGCGCCAGCGACAAGGAAAGGTGCAGCATTCCAACCGATGAGCCCACTGCTACACTGAGGCGAAACGCTGGTAATCTCACGATTGAAAAAACCTAAAGACTTTAAGAGCTAATGTTTTTAGATGTTTAACTGTTGCTGATTGTTGTTTAACCCTCAGATACTCGTGCAGTTACTGATGTGGAGTGTCACGGTGTGCCAGAAGCGACCCCGAAGGCTGGTTTGATCCTCCACAGCTCCGCCAACAGCCGTCATAAATATCTTAGGCGTCACTGAAGAGGCATACTAGGAAATGAGGAGTGAGGTCATTTCCCGTTGCTTTCTTCACCGAGCCAGAAGTTGCTATTACATAGCAGTCTGCCTAGCCCACTGAAATGCATGCACTAACCGACCTTACGAGCGATATTTTCACATCATTCATAACAGAGACTGGCTGCATAATGTATGGCATTACTAGCATCGCTCATACTTCAGTCACTTTCATATTGTCAAAGTCAATTATGAGACTGAGACAGGTCACTGAAAGTAACAAATTTATTCTAGCCCGTACCAGAAGATATAGTGCACTGTAAACACTACGTCTAGCCAGCAAAAGCATACTCAATTTCTTATAAAACGAATATTTGCCTCAATTTGTCCTCTTGAATTCCAACTTCATCTTCATATTGTGATCACCGAGCTTGATGGCTGCAGTCGCTTAAGTGTGGCCAGTATCCAGTATTCGGGAGATAGTGGGTTCGTACCCCACTGTCGGCAGTCCTGAAGATGGTTTTTCCGTGGTTTCCCATTTTCACACCAGGCAAATGCTGAGGCTGTACCGTAATTAAGGCCACGGACGCTTTCTAACCCACTCATAGCCCTTTCCTATCCCATCTTCGCCATAAGACATATCTGTGTCGCCGCGACGTAAAGCAACTTGCAAAAAAATGCATATTGTGATCTTTCCTACTTTTAAAAGCACCACTCAAACGTATTCGTCTACCAATGTCATTCCACGCCATCTCTCCACCGACAGTTCGGAACATACCGTTTATTCGAGCAGCTCGTCTCCTTTCTCCCACGTCTTAGCGTAACGGTGCAAGCACGAGACCTGAAAATTTCGGCATTGTAATCCTCTCTCCAAGATCTGCTGTGTTAATTTGGTGAATCATTTACCTTCCATGCTGTATATACTGGAATGTGGTTTGATTTTGTAACATGATCTCACGAAACTTCAAAGTATCGGAATAAATGCTATCACTTCTTATGATTACCTTGAACGTTTCCAAATTTTGTTTTTTAGCGCAAGACTTTTAGTGCCGGGAGGTCCGAGGACATGTTCGGCTCGCCAGATGTGTACCTCCTTTTCCCGGGGAAGAGGGGGCAAGATGGGGACGCTAAGGAAAAAGTAGTTCAGGTGCGTTATACATGTTGATAATATGTTCAGAAATAGTTCCATTTTGTTGCGTCACTATCTGTTTCTCATAGTGCGCTAAAATAGGTTTTGAAAAGTTAAACACAAAAACTCCACACACAAAAATTCGTGCCTACTACCAATGCCCCGTCTTGCCTCACATATGGGGCAAGACGGGGTGGAGGTTTCTTTGTCTCCATGATGCTGCCACTGGCCTGGAAACTTGCATTTTTCAGTAAAAATTATACTAAAATTTGAATCTATTCCCATAACCTTGAATTACTAATATCAACGTAAAGTATTACACCATGATAAACCATCATAAGGCTCGTAGATGGCATAATGAGCAAGAATACAATTTAAATTCATTCTTATGGTAAAAATGTATGGATTTTTAAATGACCGATTTTTTCGTGTGACCTCCTGAGAGGCCGTGTGCAGGTCTTTAAAGTCGACTCCCGTGGGCGACCTGCGCGTCGGGATGAGAGATGGAATGGATGAAGATTAATGAAACTGGGCAAGGGTGTCGAAGGAAATGGCCGTGGACTGTCAGAAGGTACCGTCCCAGCATTTGACTGGTGTTGAAAATGGGAAACCACGGAAAACCATTTCAAGGACGGCCGACGGTGAGGCTCGAACCCACGCGTCTACCGAGTCAGCAGAGAGCTTGGCCCCATGACCTATCGCTGCGCTTTAGCCAGCGTAGCCACTGCTGTCGGTAATGACCAAGATCAGTGGTAATGACTGATTGAGAAATCCACTACCCTTTGCACTCAGTATTTGATCCCTGGGCCTATACCAGGGGGCATAATTTATAAAAATGAAATATGACTAGAAATTATATAAGTATAAGGGGAAATACTATGTATCCTAAAGGGCAAGATTAGGACTGGGGCAAGATGGGGACTGGGGCAAGACGGGGACGTCCCCATCTAGCCCCAAATGTTTTACTGAGACTAACGGAATAAAAATATCTTCATTTATTTATGAATTACCTCCACAAGCTCAATATATATACATTAAGGTACAGTCTAATGGATAGTGTTCAAGAACAAATGTATTGCAATTCCAGCTTACCTCATCAAAGTCCAAAGGATACATGTGTAATTGTACGGGCTAGGAATGGGAAGGAACTGGTTGTGGCCATGCGAAAGGTACCATCCCGGCGTTTGGCTGGAAATGAACATTTTCGAGGATGGCCGACGAGGGATTCGAACGCAGCCGTCTGCCGAAATAGCCGTAATAGGCAGTGTCGTAAAGCACTGAGATAACTTGTTTGGTAACTTCTCCCAGAAATGGAAGCGCATCTCTGTATATGGGCATGTTGTAGGATAAAACGTAAACGCATCACCATATTTCGTGTTGTTAAAAAACTACCAGTTTCCCACTGTAAATTTTTCAAAAGCAACTTAGGAAGATGCTGCTCTGTCATTTCTGTTTCTCGAAAATCCAGACACTGAACTTCATGATTCCCAAGAACTGTGTTTATAGATAAAGTAACTGTAAAACAATTATAATTACCAGGCTGGGTGGCTCAGGTGGTTGAAGCGCTGGCCTTCTGACCCCAACTTGGCAGGTTCGATTCTGGCTCAGTCCGGTGGTATTTGAAGACGCTCACATACGTCAGCCTCGTGTCGGTAGATTTACTGGCAAGTAAAATAACTCATGCGGGCTTAAACTCCAGCATCTCGGCTTCTCCGAAAACCGTAAAATGAGTTAGTGGGACGAAAAGCCAAATTATTATTATTATTATTATTATTATTATTATTATT
This sequence comes from Anabrus simplex, assembly GCF_040414725.1. Taxonomy (NCBI): domain Eukaryota; kingdom Metazoa; phylum Arthropoda; class Insecta; order Orthoptera; family Tettigoniidae; genus Anabrus; species Anabrus simplex. The sequence goes on along the minus strand of NC_090269.1, from coordinate 56,231,663 downwards.
ATTATTATTATTATTTACAACCATAATCGTCGTTAAAATATAAATGAACTTGTGTTATTGTAGTATTCAGAGTAGAATTACCTGATTGTACATTTCCCCCGCATTCTTAGGGTTTTGACCTTAAATATCTCCTGCATTATTTATGACCCATCTACGTTTTCTGTTGGGGAGGAATATCTATATTAATGACATTCCAATCTATACATTACAGTGATTTAGTTTTCAACGACGAGTTCTTGACTTGGTTTTAGATATTACTTTTGTGTGTGACATAATGTATTCATGTTTTATTTGAACTTTCGTCATAAAAATATACTCATTAAATTATTATTTATAAACCTTTCACGCAGTTATTGGGACTGTTCTCCGTAAAGATTCATATCCGCTGTATTTACCGACGACTCCGGTTCCATGGCTAAATTATTAGCGTGCTGGCCTGGCGTACTCTACTGTATTTGCCTTTGGTCATACGTAGGGTTGCTATAAGGTTCAGGATGAAATTCAGGACGCCAAACATCGACAAGTTCCAAACACAGGCACCGACTACACGGGAGCACTTGCCTCCATGCATATAATGATACGGGGACGCAATCGTGTTTTTGCACCCGTAAAAATAGTTTATATATTCATCCTTGCCCCCGTGCTCAGGACCAAAATCTGGTGCCTATGCTTCCATGGGTAATTCCATGTAAACTGTCCCATCCATTACCAAAAGACACACTTATTATATGATCCTCCCCCCCCCCCCCCCCCACCATGTCACTACAGCCCTGAAGGGTCTTGGCTTACCAAGCGGCCGCTGCTCAGCCCGAAGGCCTACAGATTACGAGGTGTCGTGTGGTCAGTACGACGAATCCTCTAGGCCAGTATTCTTGTCTTTCTAGACCGGGGCCGCCATCTCACCGTCAGATAGCTCCTAAATTCTAATCACGTAGGAAAATCCCTGATCTGGCTGGGAATCGAACCCGGGGTCTCCGGGTAAGAGGCATGCACGCTACCCCTACACCACGCGACCGGCTATTATTTGATGTTAATGTTAACAATGAAACAGAGAAAAATTGCAAGAAATCATACTGTAAGTAAAATACCTATTTTACAGACTACTACAAAATTAAATAATATTCAATGTTATTTGCCTAGATTTGTGTATAACAGATGGGACATTCCCTTTCAAAAGCATTTGAGCAAAATTTTAAATAATTTGATCTGATTTTTAAAATTCAGGACATTTAGGGATTTTTAAAAATTCAGTAAGGACGTCGGGACATATGCTCAAATTCAGGACAATCCCGCTTTTTCAGGACGTCCCGACAGGTTCGGGAATGTTAACCATCATTGGTTAATTTCGTTGACACAGGGGCTAGGATTATGTATCGTCTCCATCATCTTATCATCAACACGACGCGCAGGTCGCCTACAAGCATCAAATCAAGACATGCATCTGGCGAGCCGAACATGTCTTCGGACACATCCGGCACTAAAAGTCATACGCAGTTTCTTTTTTTTTTTTTTTTTTTTACAGGCGACTAATTCAGTGTATGGTACGTAATTTAAATTCTGTGCACGGATTGTGGTTATGGTAGTTAGCTATTTGAACAGAACAAAGAAAAATGTAGTTTCCAACCTGGGAAGCAGTACTATAAGTGTTTGGCCTAATTTGTAACCTTTTCTTGTTCAGATTTAGCTTACCTCATCTTGGATGATGACATTATTGCTTGTTAAATTAAAACCAGGTTGTCAACGCCGGTCGCTAGTGGCACGGTCGCATCTGGCACGACACCAGTGTCACAGACTCCTGTATAGGATGAGTCATTCGCTTCCGTTCAGACTTTTCGACTTTCCATCCTTGTTCTTCCTGGTACCTTCCTCTTTCATCGTCTTAAGCAACTACGCAGCTGATCATTACTGAACAACAATGTGGAACCGATATAATAATGTCCGAAGTGGTAGCCTCACAGACTTCACGTCAGTACTATGACGTGCGTGTCAGTTTTTTAAAATCAGGTATGATAAAAGAAATATACACTGTAAATGTTTATTTATCATACGTTATCATCTAGAAATCTGATATTTATACATTTATGCACAGTTTAGTTTTTATTTGACGAGAACAAGTGTGAAATGTTCACAAATTTTCGGCCATTAAAAAGTATGCCATGTTTATTACAAGTCAGAAAGCACGTCATATCGAATCTTCCACTAAACCGTCTCCTACAATGTATGCTAAATCCAATGATAATACTTTGCTCGTGAAAACTTATAGTAGGATAGTAGTCCATAAATTGAAATTTATTTCAGGGAGTCTCTCAGACCCAACGTCGATAATCCCCCTGTGGGTGGGGGCGGTAGAATAACACCCACGGTATCCCCTGCCTGTCGTAAGAGGCGACTAAAAGGGGCCTCTGAACTTTGAAGCGTGGGTTGGCGGCCACGGGGCCCTCAGCTGAGTCCTGGCATTGCTTCCACTTACTTGTGCCAGGCTCCTCACTGTCATATATCCTATCCGGCCTCTCTTGGTCAACCCTTGTTCTTTTTCGACCCCGACGCTATTATGTTTGCGAGGGCTAGGGAGCCTTTCATTTTCACGCCCTTCGTGGCCCTTGTCTTGCCTTGGCCGATATCTTCATTTAAGTGTCGGATCCCTTCCATTTCTCCCTCTGATTAGTGTTATATAGAGGATGGTTGCCTAGTTGTACTTCCTCTTAAAACAATAATCACCACCACCACCACAACGTCGGTAACAATGTTATTGAATTCTTGCCTCAGCAGCTGAGGGTTAATAGCGAATCGAACCTATTTAACTTTGCAATAGTACATAAACAAATATGCTTATACAAATTACTATGGATTTTACAATCATCGAGATATTCACTGGATTTAGTGATTCAGGTGATGAAGGTTACACAGGTGTAATTATGCCTCACCGAACGAAAGGATGGACCTTCATAAGCTTCAGGGAAGATTTCACTTGAAATGTATGTACGGTACATTCAACAATGCAAAACAAAATATTACGCCTACTTAATTGTTACTATACCACTACTTACACGACCTTGACATTAAAATACTAGCATACTTTCCAAGAACTGAGAGCAAAATTGTTTTAAGAAATAAAAAACTTACATGCTTCAGACATCTTTGTCAATGTTTGAATTGTAGAATATTTTACCGACTCAACTCCAGTTTCTTGCAACAACGAAGCAATAGCCGTTGCTAGTATTTGCTGTTTAGAGTGCCAAACTTCCATCGTTCAAATTGTGTATGAAGGTTGTTGTCCCTAGCGATACTTCAGATCTTCAATCTACACAAATTACAAATAGAAATGTTTTAGATTCAGTAAATTTACCTCAGGTCACCGAGTACTTAGGGTACCATTCATTTAGTTATTTGTTGCGCCGACCATTTACGAATACAGAACTGCCAACATAGGTGAAATGAAAGTAAGGGAATGATAAGTATCGATGGTTATCTTAAAAGCTATTCATATTCATGGAGTTACTGTAATAAGGGGTTGGTGTACTGAATATAGTACGTAATTCATAACTTCACCAGCCATGTAACTTCATGTAACTTAGGGCAGAAAATTTGACGTTAAAGGAAACATGAAATGTAGTGTTTTGTAATAACCTTTCGTTATGAATAAAATATTTACTTTAAACGTAATTATACATCAAGCTTGTTTACATAATACTGTGCACTTGCAGATAATGGAAACAAACAGCCGAACGATGAAAATATCGTCCCATCTTTTGTTCGGAAAATCATAGCATTGCCAACCTATTGGAAAGAACACTCTAATTCCCGTCCATTTAGTTTACAAATGCATCCCCTATACAAGTTACGAAGTTCTTGTAGAACGTCAAAACTGCTCTGAGTGCTTGATTCAACAAGAGGCATTTGCCCAGGACATTAATGTAGACACATCTGCTGAGGAAAACCAGATCCTTCATCAGCGTAGTCCAGTTCCTATGCCTGTAGGCATAGCCGACTACGGTTACAAGCCGGGGTCATGTAAGTTTGGAAACGTCCAGAGGAGGCCAAGGTGAAAGCGCAGGATCTATCCATGTATGTTGATGTCTAGTGAGCTTCGTCTCGTGTTTCGTTTAATTTTTTACGGATAGGTTCGAGTATATACTATAAGAAGATAAGTGATAGAATAAGCATACGCAGAGCCTATTGTCGAGATAATGTGAAGGCTAAGCAGGGCTGAGTAGCTTGGACTGCTTACTAAGCCCAGCTCAGTCCGGTGGTATTTGAAAGTGCTCAAATACGTCAGCCTCATGTCGGTAGATTTACTGGCACGTTAAAGAACTCCTCCGGAATAAAAATTCCGGCATCTCGGCGTCTCCCAGAAACCGTAAAAGTAGTTAGTGGGACGTTAAATCAATAACATCATTATTTGTGAAGGTGCGGACTGAATTTGGCTTATTAATAAAAAGTTTTGTGTTTTTGCAGATGCCCAGAAAATGTTGTGTTCCCATGTATCGTAACAACTATGGCATTAAAAAAAGGTTTGTTACCTCGCTTAGTTTCCCTTCAGACGATAAATTGAAACAAAAATGGATTTGTCATTTTAAACGGGATAATTGGGAACCCGAGAAGCATTAAGTCGTATGCATAAAATATGTCACACACGAAAGTTTTTCAACAGGGGATACAATTTGTGATAATAAAGTCAACGTAACTATACTACCACCTAAACATAAAGACCTTCTTCCTAATGCATGTCCAATTATTTTCCCAAATATGCCAAAATATTTGTCACCGAAAAGTGTTAAAAGAAAAGATCCTGACGTACATTTTAGCAGATGATAAAATAGCAAAGTGGTCTCCACTAAACGCATATTTATTAAATTATATAGGAACCACTTCTTATAGTGTTAGTGTTGAATGTGTACAAATATATCTATTAAAATGCTTCACAATCTCATAGAGATCGTGAGGTAAGCGATGAAAGCACTCTCTTTGCCTTGCCTCATATTTCTAAGGGAACAGTTCGAACTTTGCACTAAAAGGGCCGGGCTTAGTGGCTCAGATGGTTAAGGCATACATACATATCTTTATTACTCACCCTAGTATACACCATCGGCTTACAGGTAATAAAGACAGAGCGAAACACACACACACACACACACACACACACACACACACACACACACACACACACACACACAAAAGGCACTACTTCTTTTTTCTCCCCTAAAACTTCTTAACTAAATTATCTACCTCTACATCTACTCAGTGTCCTCCCATACGTACGCGGATAGCCAGCGTACGTGCAGGAAGCACCGCACTACAAACTACCCTATTCCCCTACTCCTACCTACCACTTTAAAAAAAAAAATAGTAGACTGGTCGCTGCGTCAGCCCTGGTATGGAATACATGCCCACCAACCCGTTGACCGCAGCCACCAGCCTCGCCACGTGAGAACTGATCTCATATCTCACCTACACTTGCTGACACTGTATTCCTTCCCTACCATGTGTGACAGGCCAGCTTGGCGGAAAAGATGGTTAAGACGCTGACCTTCTGACCCCAACTTGGCAGGTTCGATCCTGGCTCAGTCCGGTAGTGTTTGAAGGTGCTCAAATACGTCAGCCTCGTGTCGGTAAATTTACTGGCACGTAAAAGAACTCCTGAGTGACTAAGTTCTGGCTCCTCGTCGTCTCCAAAAACCGTAAAAGTAGTTACTGGGACGTAAGCAAATATTATTATTATTATTATTATTATTATTATTATTATTATTATTATTATTATTATTAGTCAAGAAATCAACTTAGGAAATACCAATAAACATTAAGGTAGGCGATGGAAATGTAGAAGTAAGTCAATTTTGCCACTTGGGAAGCATTATCACTCAGGACAACAGGTGCACTACAGAAATCCGGAGGAGGATTGCTCTAGCTTTACAAGCCTTCAGTAACAAGAAACAGCTTTTGACAAGCAGGAACATTAACATTAAAATTAGGAAAGAATTTGCCAAAATGTTTGTGTGGAGTGTTTTGTTGTATGGTTGCGAAACATGGGTCTTAGCAAAACAGGATATAAACGCCTGGAAGCAATGGAAATGTGGATATGGAGGAGGATGCTGAAAATTAGTTGGACAGAGAAAAAGTCAAACAATTGGGTCCTTAAGGAAATAAACGAAACAAGGGAATTGATCAACACTGTAGAAAAGAGGAAAACCAAATTCCTTGGCCACACATTCCGACATAACACATTCCTCACGACTATGCTGGAAGGAAAAGTTCTGGGTAAGAAGGGAAGAGGAAGGCCGAGGAAGAAGTACAGTATCTGGAATCCGTGATGGACAGGCTGAATTTGGAAAAATATGTTGACCTGAAACGCTCAGCAGAGGAGAGACAAATGTGGTTGCAGCGACAAGGCCTTGCCTTTAGAATATGAATGAATGCATTTTCACTAAAAGAAAGAAGAGTTAGGCCCTACTCAAAGAGTTACGTTTGGAACTATGAAAATTATTTACTGTCAAGAAAGTTTCAAAGTGGTAACTGAGAAAGAAGGTTTAGTCAGTACTTATAGCTTATTGTTTGTAACTACAATGTTACTGCACTTCAAGTCCTAGAAAGCGAGATGAAAATTAGGATTAAGGGTGTTCTAGGGTTGCGGCGGTGGTGGTGGTAGTTGTGGTGATGGTATGGAAATGTGAGGTTTGGCTGTAGCCAATTAGAAATGTATGATTGCATCAAGACAGATGTTACTGGGCTCAGTATGGAAGTAATATACAAGTTAGACTCACTTTTATCATGTGAATTTTTTGGTGGGCATTTCGAGATGTCAGGGGTAATATGCTGTACATTTCTAGGTATACTCTAAGGACAATATCCAGAAGGATAAGCTGCGCCACTTATGTAAGTCTCTTGCAGAGTAATGAAACAGGTGATCCCTATTTTAAAGAACTTCAGAGGTGGGTTAGTGGTGCCATCACATTGTGTTGTGTGTGTCTGCAGAACAGTGGTATACGAAGACTACCTTGATTGTGAAAATTATAAAGAATGTCTGTTCTCTCTGTCCTAAGCTGCTTTAGGAAGAGATGACAATCAACAGTTCTGGTTTGAACGCCGTCATTGTGGGTGTGACAATGGTGCGATAGTTTGTTTATTTTCTACATTTTCCAATGTGGTGTTAAATGAGTGTTGAAAGCAGATGAAAAACACGAGTTATGTCAGCAGTGAGGATAAAAGCACTAAGCGGAAGAAGCTGTCAACGCTCCACAACAATAAGCTTGAGAGTACTGGTCTTAAAGTGTTTTGTTTTTGAAAATGAAAACCTACAACCTGTTTTCCACTCATTGACCGGGTCAGGGATGTAATGAATGAAGCATATACGGGCTGTTAGTACGATGGGGTCGCCACTCCCAAAGTGATATATTAATGACTGATAGATGCTATGAAATGAGAATGGAGTGTGTTGCTGGAATGAAAGATGACAGGGAAAACCAGAGTACTCGGAGAAAAACCTGTCCCGCCTCCGCTTTGACCAGCACAAATCTCACATGGAGTGACCGGGATTTGAACCACGCGGTATCCAGTGGTGAGAGGCCGACGCGCTGCCGTCTGAGCCACGGAGACTCGTGTTTTGTTTTTATTCATGTAAAATGTGTATTTCTAATTTCATTGAATGCATTTACTGATGTGTGTGTTTCTTAGTACCATTTTACGAAGAGTGTGCATTTATCATAATCATCGTGTTGGTCTAAATGTAGTGAGTATGGGTAAAGTAATTCCAAATCGGACACGCCCCCTTTTCTCTCGGCCTCCGCTTGACAGATAGATACAGCGTTGCCAAACGTACCTTGCGGCTTTAACTGTAGATGGCTCTGCTGTAGGCCTACTTCCTTCTTCGCAGTAATATGTTGTATGTTGGGTATTTTGCTCGAAGGCTGGTTTGATTCTCCACAGTTCCGCCAACAGCTACCATAGACAGCTTAGGTGTCACTGAAGAGTCATACTAGGGAAATGAGGAGTGAGGTAGTTTCCCGTTGCTTTCCTCACCGGGCAGAAGTTGCTATTACATATCAGCCTGCCAAGCCCACTGAAATGCCCGCACCAACCGACCATATGACCAACATTTTCACACCATTCATAAGAGGGACTGACTGCATAAGGAATTATGTTACTAACATCGTTCATACCTCGGTCACTTTCAGATTGTCAAAGCCAAGGATGAGACTGAGACAGAGCAATGAAAGTAACAAATTTATTCTAGCCCACACCAGAAGACAAAGTGCACCGTAAACACTAGGTCTCGCCAGTAAAGGCATATCAGTCATAATATATGATACATTCTTATCAGGCGGTGGTGATTATTGTTTAAAGACAAGTACAACTAGACAATCATCCTCTATATACGAGTAACACTAATGAGAGAGAAAATATGGAAGTGATCCGACACTTCGAAAAATGAAAGTATCGGCCAAAGAAAGATAAGGGCGTGAAAATGAAAGACTCACCTCGGAACCTAATGGCTTCGGGGTCGGAAAAAAAAGGAAGAGTTGACCAAGGTTTGTCGGATAGGATAGAGGAAAGTGAGGACCCTGGCACAAGTAAGTGGAAGCAATCGCAGGACTCAGCTAAGGGCTCCATGTTCGCCAACACACGCCCCCAAGTTAAGAGCCCTTGGGGCCCCTTTTAGTCGCCTCTTAAGACAGACAGAGGCTACTGTGGGTGTTATACCACCGCCCCCCACCCCCACCCACAGGGGATACATTCTTATGAGTGCAGGGTTCCTGTATCACGTTTTCGGATGTATCCCTGTCATAGATTTCATTATCTCCTGGATCGAATGTTATGGCCATTATAGGATACTTTTGAAATGGTCACGTCTTCTTTGTCAACTTCTGTTCCACGTAGTTGATCAACGTGACATTTGATCACATAACCACGATCTAACTGCTTCAGGAGTGTGGGATCCATATCAAAATGTTGCCATAAATTTGTCTTGTGGCTGGTGGTCATCTAACATATCCGGCTCGTGCTGGCCTTTGGTCCAAAGAGTTCTGGGTTCGATTCTCGGACGGAACGGAAATTTTAACGTAAATTGATTAATTTCGATGGCTGCAGGGGGTGGGGGGAGTGACTTATTCATCATTAGAATTATCATAGGCCTATACGGCGTCAGTTCGAAAGACCTGGGCCAAGCCTTTTCGGAGTCTACACACCATTATTATTATTATTATTATTATTATTATTATTATTATTATTATTATCATCTGAAATACACTAATTTGTTCTGTTCATATTGTATCAACGCTCTGACACGAAATAATAATAATAATAATAATAATAATAATAATAATAATAATAATAATAATAATAATAATAATACCGTTGGTCGAAAAAATCACCATCAGAATGTTGGCTGGCAGGGCAGAGGAGGTGGTGGTATACAATTTCTAAGGGAAGATGGTGATATAGGCCTACAGTTTCTAATCACTAGATTGCGTGCCAAAGCCTGGATTAAATTCCAAACCTCTCCGCAGTGCTCATAGGGAGTGAGGGCATATGACGTTGTTGATGCTGATTCGTCCGTCGGATGGGGCCGTTAAGTTTTGAGCAGACCCCTTGGTGCTATTCGACAGGAGTAGGCTATTCGCTGGCACCGGATTTCACCCTTTCCCTTCCTGCTATAATATATCACGTCATTCATTTCATCTCATTAATTCCTCTGATGAGTATGACGTCAGGAAGGGCATCCGGTCGTAAAAACCCGCCACGACAGATTCGTCTCACCTCATACCTGACCCCGCGGATTAACGGGACAAGGGTTGGACAAACAAACAAACAATAATAACCTGAAATTAGCAGCCGTTGATGGATGGCCATAACCGAAGGACATATTTTATGATCACTTGATTTCCGTAAAAGGGAAAAGTGGTTTCTATTTTTAATATATGAATTGGAGTGGAGCAGAGGAAGGCAGGCAGCAGGGGCGTGGTGTCTACGCTGCTGGTGTTGCTGCCGGTGCACGTGATGGAAATGCAAATGCGCCGGTGGTGTCTTGGATTAACGCGATTTGACCATGCCATGAATAGTGACGTTCAACGAAGGTTGGGAGTTGCGCAAACTGGGGGTGAAACTGCGGGAAACCAGGCTTGGGTTGTATGGACGCGTGATACGCAGTAATGACGACTCAGTGACAAGAACAGCCATGCGCCTTGACCCTGGTGAAGGAAGACCGCGTAGTAGACCCAAGAAGAGGGGCATGGCCGCATGGATCTTGTCAGAGAAGACGTGGAGTATGTGGGCGGCACCCATGAGAATGCCTTGCATCGAGCCAAATGGAGACGGTAGTGCTGACAAGCGGACCCCGCCACAGTGCGGGAATTGCGCTGTGAAGAAGAAGAAGATAGTTTGTATATCGTATCAACAACCTAAATCCACCAGATTCCTGTAACAGATGTCAGAAAATATATGATTGCTATTTAGCGCCAAAGAATTTAACTGATGCATACCATTCTAGCTCGTTGGTACATACACTAACCGTATTAATAAATAATAATGTTATTTGTTTTACGTCCCACTAACTACTTTTTAAGGTCTTCGGAGACGCCATTACCGTATTCAATGTTTCTGATTTATGCGACATGTTACCTGCTGTGCTTTAACAGCAAACTTACCCAGACTGGGTGTCAGTAAGTTTCAGTGCCATGGTAAGAATTTGTTGTGCATTATTTGCCGGTTACACACAAAGGCAACGTTCTTCCTTCCCACTCGGCGCGGGAGTAAAACGCGCTCGTATGTATGCGCGGGTGCACTCGCGGTTACCTTACCTTCTACACGTAAGAAAATACAAAAAATAGTTCATGCATGCTGTGTCCTTCACAATTTCGTTAGAGGAAGAGATGGTACAATTTTGAGGATGCTCTCTCAATAACGGATCTAAATGACATCACTCTTTCCCAAACACAACGAGACCAGTAGCCTTTCAGAAAAGTTCTCAAGTTCTCAATGTCTATTTCGGATTCCATAACAACCGCTATAAATCACAAAGATAAAAAGGACACGAATAACTTTTAAATTGAAGATGGGAAATAAAAACTTCCAATAGTAACGCTTCCAAATGGATGAATGCAGGTGTAATTTTCTTTTAATCCTCTAAATCCATTACTACTTTCTTACAGTTGCTACAGTACTGATGATGCGGACGAGGTCAACCCACAGTCTATGATGACATGCATATATAAACTAATCTATATATATAAAAAGTAACTTGTCCTGACTGACTGACTGATTCATCATCGCAGAGCCAAAACTACTGGACGTAACGAAATGAAATTTTGGGGATATATTCATATTAAGATGTAGGTGCTCGCTAAGAGAGGATTTTTGGATATTCCTTCGCTAAGGGGGTGAAAAGAGGGGTGAAATTTTAAAATGAGTGTGTCTATATCTCGAAAGTTTAAAAGTTTACAGATGTAAAAATTGGTGTTTAGAATCTTCTTTAAAAATAAGGAAACACGTATTTTTTTGCTTTCAGAAAATCCCAATAGGAGGGGTGAAAAGGGATGAAAATGGGGAAAATGGGTTGAATGCCCTTAATCAGTATACCAGTACTTATATCTCAGAAACTGAAGATATTACAGACCTGAAAATTGGTACTTTGGATCTCTTTTAAAAATAAAGAAACACGTATTTTTTTGTTTTTGGAAAATCTAATTAATGGGAGGGTGAAAATGGGGTGAATTTTTAAAATGAGTGAATCTATATCTCCAAACTTGTAAAGTTTGCAGATGTAAAAATTGGTATTTACAATCTTCATTAAACATAAAGAAACACGTATTTTTTTGTTTTCGGAAAATCGCAATAGGAGGAGTGAAAAGGTGTGAAAAAGGGGTTGAATGCCTTTGATGAGGCTACATATATTTCAGAAACTGAAGATATTACAGACCTGAAAATTGGTGTTTGGGATCTCCTTTAAAAATAAAGAAACACGTATTTTTTTGTTTTTGGAAAATCCAATTAATGGGGGAGTGAAAAGGGGGTGATTTTTTAAAATGAGTGTATCTATATCTCAAAACTGTTACAGTTTATAGATGTAAAAATTGGTATTTAGAATCTCTTTTAAAAATAAAGAAACACGTATTCTTTTGTTTTCGGAAAATCCCAATAGGAAGGGTGTAAAAGGGTGAATAATGGGTTGAATGCCTTTAATGAGGCTACTTATATTTCAGAACCTGAAGATATTACAGACCTGAAAATTGGTATTTGGGATCTACTTTAAATGTAAAGAAACACATATTTTTTTCGTTTTTGGAAAATCCAAATATTGAGGGGTGAAAAGGGGGGTGAATTTTTTAAAATGAATGTGCCTACATCTTAAAACTTTAAAATTTACAGATGTAAAAATTGGTAGTTAGAATCTCCTCTAAAAATAAAGGAACATGTATTTTTTTGTTTCCTGTAAATCCCAATAGGAGGGGTGTAAAAGGGTAAAAAATGGGTTGAAGCCTTTAATGGGGATACATATATCTCAGAAACGGAAGATATTACAGAACTGAAAATTTGTATATGGGATCTCCTTTAAAAATAAAGAAACACGTATTTTTTTAGTTTTTGGAATATCCTATTAATGGCGGTTAAACAGAAGTGACAAATTGGGGTGAATTTTTTGAAAGATTATCTTGGAAACGTAAAATGTTACAGACGTTAAAAGTGGGTGTTTGGAATCTCCTGTAAATGTAAAGAAACATAGGTGATTTGTTTTTGGAAACTCCACTTAAGGAGAAACCAAAAGGGGTGAAATTTTAAAATGAGAATTTTTACAGTATATCTAAAAAACTTAACATGTTACAGAAGTGAAAAATGGTATTTTTATCTCTATTAAACATAAAGAAACGTGTATTTTTAATTTTCGGAAATACCACTTGGGTGGAGGGGGGGTGAAAGTGACTGAAAATGGTGTTGAATTCTTTTAATTAGGCTACTGATATCTTAAAAATGAAGATGTTACAGACGTGAAATTTGATATTTGCAATCTGCTTTAAAAGTAAAGAAACACGTATTCTCGGAAAATCCAATGAAGCGGGGGCAAGGGGGTGAAAGAATTGAAAAATTAATTGACTTTAATTGTATGAGAATATATACATCTAATAAAAACTAAAGTTGTTACAGACGTGAAAATTCGTATTTGGATCTCCTTTAAAAACAAAGAAAAACGCGTTTTGGGGGGGAAAGCATCTTGGGGGGCGGGAGTGTAAAGGAGCTGAATTCCTTTCATGAGGACACATAAATCTAAAAGTGAAGAAGTTAGAGTCGTGATAATTGGTATTTAGAAGATCCTTCACTATTAAAGAAACAAGTATTTTTTGCGAGAAAATTCACTTAGTGGGGGGGGGGGGGGGGCGGGAGTAGTTTGAAATGAAGTGACAAAAGTAAATTATATTTATGGGGATACTTATATCTCAAAACTGAAGGTAATAGACGTGAACATTGGTGTTTGGAATCTCCCTTAAACATAAAGAAACACGCCTTCTTTTAATTTTTTTTTTGGGGGGGGGGGTTGGCAGTAAAAACTAACGGCGGTGGGGTGTAAAAGGAGGTGAGGCCAATTGATTTTACTGTTCTTAATGTACTTATACGGATCCTCCGTTGCTCAGGCGGCAGCGCGCCGGCTTCTCACAGCTGGGTTCCGTGGTTCAAATCCCGGTCACTCCATGTGACATTCGTGCTGGACAAAACGGAGGCGGGACAGGTTTTTCTCCGGATACTCCGGTTTTCCCTGTCATCATTCATCCCAGCAACACATAATAGTAATAATAATAATAAGAAGAAGAATAAGAATAACGTTAATAATATTAATAATAATAATAATGTTCCGGACCGTCGTCAAATATGCGGACCGCGCTGGAAACGGCTCCTGGACGGGTAATGACTAAGAATGCAGTCCGGCCGCGGGTTCAGTGCCGCCAAAGCACCCAATATGACAACACGCCGGATATCCTGAAGGATTTTATACATATTAAAATGATTAAAGGAAAATACAGTATGGCAAAGATTTACGGACCCAACTGACCGGGAGGAATACCTGAGCCTAGCCCGGGAAGTACGAAATCGATTGCTGGAAAGAAAGATTGAAAAATGGGAGGAAACGTGCCGGAATCTAATAGAAAACGAGTCAGATCGGGAATTTTGGTGGATTCTCGCAGAAAACGAGTCAGATCGCGAATTTCGGCGGATTATATATCTAAAACAATAAGCATTCAATTATAAATTTCAGTATAATACCGTAGCGAAGCACGGGTATCTTGCTAGTGTCCAATAATAACTAACAACAGGGTGAGTTGGCCGCGCGGTAGGAGCGCGCAGCTGTGAACTCGCATCCGGGAGATAGTGGGTTCGAAGAACACTTTCGGCAGCCCTGAAGATGGTTTTCCGTTGTTTCCCATTTTCACAACAGGCAAATGCTGGGGTTGTACCTTAATTAAGGCCATGGCCGCTTCCTTCCCATTCCTAGGCTTTTCCTGTCCCATCGTCGCCGTAAGACCTATCTGTGTCGGTCCGACGTAAAGCAACTAGCAAAATAATAATAATAATAATAATAATAATAATAATAATAATAATAATAATAATAATAATTGTACCGGTTGGTACACCTATACGCCGCACATTTGAATTTTCCGCCTTAAATTACTTTCTACCGGAGAAACTCTGAACTTTTTACAACTGAATTAATCCAACAGTTCCTCAGAAGATGCCACTGTGTGTATTTCGATTTGTTTTTGTTTTTTTGGTTGATCAAGAAGTGTGGACCTTCTCTGACAGATGTCTCTACTAAAAAAACTATGACCATGCACCCTGGTGCGAAGGGAAGGAACCTTCTAAAGAAATTTTGTATTCGAAAGTTTGTCTTTAATAAATTTTGTTCTTTCATTTTTTGGGTTGGCAATATTAATCTTTCTTTCCGCCAGTTTTGAACTCAGCCAATCCCGAATTTCTTTAATCAATTTTTGACCAATAGTGTCTTTCTTCTTCGATGTTGATGTATAACTTTTAGCTACCCAATAAAGTTGAGTGGGTGTGTCTTAATTATTCATGAAAGGTCTCGAAGCTTCCACGAGGGTTTAAAAACTGCTGATTTTCACGGCTCTTGGCCACTCGAACAACATCTAGCTCAGTGTGTGGATATGTAGCAGGGGGCGGGAAGCGCCTCTTTCTTCAGGCAGCCGTTCTTCAACAAGGTAATGGCCGTTTAACATCTTTATTTCTTGCTAGCTCAGCAGTTTAACCCTCGGGGCAGGTCCGAAACCTTTAATATGTAAACAATCCTTTGAAACATGTAAAATCTTTCCGGTCTTTGTAAAATTTTCATATAACTTTAACTGTAAATCGGGGATAGAGAGTGCCTTACCCTCTCGAGCTCCCCTTCGTCTTGAATTTGAGGTGACTACGTTTTTGTAACCGTTCTTCTATTCCTTCTTAATGTGTCAAATTTATTCTGATACGTGTCACCTCCATAGTATGGGAATAGCCCCTGCTTATCGGCCTAGCGCCACTTAGGTTTTAACAAGCCTCATGTAGGAGTGCAAGTTGACGCCTCCATTCATCTTCGTATTTTGGGGCCATTTAATTAATTTGTTCTTTTTCCATGAAGGCCCATTAGATTGGGTACAAGATACCCCTGTTTATATTTGTAAGTTGTGCCTTGATGGCAGTGGATTCTGAAGTCTAGGTAAAGCCTTTAATAGGCTTGGAAAATTGAGAGCGGCTCAGAACTTTCTTGGGTTTGAAAAGTGCCTCCGGGAGGCTTGAGGTTGAAAGTGGGGAGCAAGTGCTCCAGGTAATGAGGGGTTTTCTGCCCTTTGGTAATTTGTGGTTGTGAGCTGAGGGCTAAGGAATTGTAACTTGGGGCACGAAGCCCAGAATTTGTAAAGACCTCTTAATTTGTGCTTTATTTGTAAAACTACTATCGTACCTGAATGTTCATTGTTATTTCACCTAGTGAAAAGTTGTTAAATTTTGTTGTCTGTTGAAAATATAACCTTTATTTAAATTTTTTAATTCATCTTTCGGACTTGTAGTTAGACCCATTCCAGCCCGCACCTTCTTTCAGCTCTGCTGATCCACCAAAACACCGTATTAATAATAATAATAATAATAATAATAATAATAATAATAATAATAATAATAATAATAATAATAATAATAATAATACAACTAACAGCGGGCTCGGAACCGCGACTCACTACTGACTCCCCGCTCAAATATTTCTCCCGTGCATGGTTACTCTCCGCCTCCGCATCATCTGAACATTTTGAAGGATTATAGTTGAATAACCAGTCAGAGTGCAAAATCGATTTTATCTCGAAGGTTCCTCCCTACTAAAATTGTCCCGTAGAGGTGGGGATTGGGGTGAGGATTCTTTCATTATAAAATAATGAGAAAAATGTAGAACATATATTACTGAAATCAATTATTTTTACTGTGTATAGTTTTGTTAAAAACATCAGCAATAATACACATAATATAGAAATAATAGAATGACCGCTAGACCATGTTGAATAATAAAACAACATAGCGGAGGCAAATCTGCACCTGCAGCCTGTTGTTCATGTTTCACTCTGGCAAGTCCATCTGAAACCCGGGCAAAAATATAAATTACTTGCCGGGCTGAGTGGCTCAGAACGTTGAGGCGCTGGCCTTCTGACCCCAACTTGGCAGGTTCGATCCTGGCTCCGTACGGTGCTATTTGAAGGTGCTCAAATACGCCAGCCTCGTGTCGGTAGATTTACTGGCACGTAAAAGAACTCCTGCGGGACGAAATTCCGACACCTCGGCGTCTCCAAAAACCCTTAAAAATAGTTAGTGGGACGTAAAGCAAATAACATTATTATTATACATTATTTGAAGCCCCCCTCCCTTATCATCGCTCTAAGGTGGTGATTGTCGTGGTGATTATTGTTTTAAGAGAAAGTACAACTAGACAACTATCCTCTATTAATACTAACCAGAGAGAAAATATGGAAGGGATCCGATACTTCGAAAAATGAAGGTATCGGCCAAAGGAAGACAGGGGCCACGATGGGCGTGAAAATGAAAGACTCCCTTGGATTCGCAAACCTAATGCCGCCGGGATCGAAAAGAACAAGAGTTGACCAAGGGAGGTTACATAGGATAGATGCAAATGAGGAGCCTGGCACAAGTAAGGGGAAGCAATGCCAGGACCCAGCTGTATTTCTTGGAGAGGTTGTGTTTCCGATAGGTAGCCAGTAGGACAATATTCACTTAAGGAGTGTATAAACTGACAAATTTGTTCAGTCAGCACTTAGCCCTGGTCGAGGAAGGTTCCACTAATAAAGCAATCAATCAGGAATTTAAGAAAGAAACAGTCTCTCATAAGCAATTGAGGCTTTCACGGCCGGCGTTACAATTCATGTCAGCGCTTTCCGGGCTTGTAGGCCGTGGTCCAGGAGCGAGTGAATGTCCCGACGTTTCACCGAAGACTGCGTTCGGCATTGTCAAGGGTTCCGACTGACTTCGATAGCAGCGAAGCTCTGTAATTCCACCTACTTATATAGTGCAGGATACGGTGCGCTGCTCGCCTATTGGCCGCTATGGTGAGGGGCGGTCGCTGATTGGCTGTTCTTCGGCCAATGGTTGAAGCGGTAGGGAGCCCGATGTACACTGACCTGCCAAGTCAGGTCCTTCAACCATTGGCCGAAGAACAGCCAATCAGCGACCGCCCCTCACCATAGCGGCCAATAGGCGAGCAGCGCACCGTATCCTGCACTATATAAGTAGGTGGAATTACAACAGCACTTCATAAGGACGAGTTCGACAGCCGTAGTGGAAGGACGTGTTCCTCCCGCTCGCTCTCTCTCTCCTTGCCAGGCGCTCTGTACTTTCCCAGTACTAGTCAGGCAGCTGTACTTGTTAGTACATCTTCGAAAGAGCATTGTCTGAGCTGAGCACTTCTCAGTGCTCGCTCTTTCTCTTTCAGAGTTTGTTACAGGAGGACCAGGATGGACAACCAGGCGGATACGATGACGACCCAGGAACGGGCGGTGGCGATCGGGCACTTGATCCGAGATCTCTTCACCGGCATGACACCGTCACCGGAGAACAACACGGAGCCGCAGACGCTGGAACCTGTGCCGGAGACCCCGGCACCCGAGCCGGAGCTGCCACAGGAGGACCCGGAGATCGAGGTGGAGACGGAGCCTTACAGGGACGGGTGTGACCCCCCTAACGGCTTCTTCTTCTCCGAAGGCTACACCGACCCGGCGCACGAAGCGCTGCTCGTGTACTACAGGCCGGGGCGCCCTGTAACTTCTGAACGGGGCCTCGTCCTGGACAGAATGCGGCGCCCTCGCCGAGGAGGCAGGATCATCTCGACAACCATGGCCGTCGAGAGCTTCCTACCAGGAGGCCTCATCATCAGGCATCACGACCAGGAGCGGATGCGCGACGCAGAGAGGGAGCTTTCTTCTCTGTTCCAGGTCATCCGTCTACCAGGCAGGGACGGAGTGCCAGGGATGAACACCGGCGCAGTCAGGGCCGCGACGGAGACCAGGGAGACGCCGAGGAGGCTAAGGAATAGGGCGGTAAATACCGACCTAGTCCTGGCCACCCAGCCGGCGACCAGTGACGCCACCACGGAGGTGGGGCATGACGCCCCCTGGCGTCGCGACTGTGCGACTTCTGTGGAGGAGGACGCCCCCTGGCGTTCTGAGGTTGCTGTCCAGGCCCAGCCTGACAGCACGTCTGTCGAGCTGCAGACCTCGATGTGCGCCCCACAGGACAGGAAACGCAGTCAAGCGTTAGCAGCGACCGACGCCGCCGCCGCCAGCCAGGAGAAGGAAGAAGACGGCGACGCAGCGGAACCATCAGCTACCCTCGGGTCACCAGGCCGGGAGGAGGGCCGCCAGGACGAGGCCTCTTCCCCCGCCGAGAAGCAACCCCCGGGAAGAAGAAGAAGAAGACGACGCCGCACCAGGAAGCAGAAGGCGTCGCTGGCTCACCAGGAGAGGACCGCCAAGCCGCAACCCAGGACTGCTCCCAGGACAGCAGTCAACCGAGGAGCCAATCAGGAGAGGACCTCAGCGGGTAGCGGCAGTCAGGTGAGAGTCAAACGTCCCCCTCAGCAGCTCTTGCAGTGTTTCCGCTGTCTGAGGTGGGGCCACCGTCAAGTTAGCTGTGGACTCCAAGTGAAGTGCAACCGCTGTGGTGGTGATCACCACTACACGGCCTGCGCAACACTTAAGGAGGCGCCGGTGTGCGCCAATTGCGCGGGGGGCCACCCGGCCTCCCACCGCAGTTGCCCAGTCTACAGGGCCATGGCGCGGGCAGAGAGGAGGGAGGCCCGGCGCCATGACCCACCCCATTCCAGGAGGCCCCCGCCTCGGCGGGCTTGGCCTCATTCTCCGGGATCGGAGACTGGGTACGAGGTACCCCAAGGAGGTGGAGTCGTGCGACAGGCCCTAGTGGTACTTGACGCATGGCTCCGCAGCCGGCAAGGACCGCGCTAGTCCCAGCAGTGCCCAGACGGACTGATCCCCAGGCGATGGAATGGCGAGGAATTGGTTTATGTTTTTGTGCATGTTACCTGTTCCTAACTAACACAACCTCTGGTCTTTTTCCAGCCCACATCCTTGCATGTGCTATCACAAGATGTCAGGTTTTACATGTAGGCTCTTTCTTCTTTCTGCCTATGTGGTTTTTCCCTGACCCTTCAATACCATACCTTAACACTATCCAACCAACACAAACTTTGCCGTGGTAGCGAGTCTGACTCGGAAACCGGCAGATACTCCTTGTATCACTTCCCACTCTTCCCTGCTATCTCTTTCTTCTTCTTAGAAATAATAGCATGTCGGAGGCCATGTAGATTGAGTCGTTGGTCACGCGGGGGGAGCGGGCTTCGGGGGCCCCCCCGAAGAAAAAAAAAAAAAAAAAAAAAAAAAAAAAAAAAAAAAAAAAAAAAAAAAAAAACAGCACTTCATTCCACTGAGAGCTTCGCTGCTATCGAAGTCAGTCGGAACCCTTGACAATGCCGAACGCAGTCTTCGGTGAAACGTCGGGACATTCACTCACTCCTGGACCACGGCCTACAAGCCCGGAAACCGCTGACATGAATAGTCTCTCATAAACTTCTCAGCCGATTGGAATATCTTTCTAATGTTTTTCATTCTTGTTATAACAACAGAATTCAATCAAAAGATTTAAAATGTACATGTTTCTGGAGGACGGGTAATATACTTACAGGGGAATTATATAGCCTACCCTCTCCCCCGCCGGATACTGCCTGAAATAAACACTAGTAGTTGAACCTATGATCGTTCTTCCGCCCCCCCCCCCCCGCCATTTATTTTTGATTTCGCCCCTGCAATTAGATCTTAGCTTAGGTGCACCCGCAGCTAAACGCGGAAGCGGGTCGAACCCGCGCCATCTGAAAGAGGCCTTCCTCTACACTCACCAAGCATGGTTTCTTAACTGACTGGTAAAGTATTCTCCTACGACTGTGACATTGTTATAAAGATCCGTTTAAACAGTTGCTTAGAATCACTTACATTTAGTGAGGAAAATAGTAGTATAGTATTTAATTTTCCTTTTTTTTTTATCGTCGCCATAAGACCTATCTGTGTCGGTGCGACGTAAAGCCCCTAGCAAAAAAAAAAAAAAAAAATCTTTTTCATTTATTTATTCATTCAAGTGGCACCGGAGCCTTTGCTCGTAATGGTGCAGTGCATACATTTAATTACACAGCAGATGTAATCTAAATTATATACAAACGGTGTCTGACATGTGGTAGTTGACCAGTAAGCAATGTATGTGTCTCTCTTATGTCTTCAGGGAGACTATTCAAAATATATAGGGAGTAATTCCATAATGAATTTGTACTAACTCCTGAATTAAAAACTTCAAGACTAAATCACATGGAGGTTTCGAAAGACATTTTATTGTATCATGGTATACAGGATCACAGTGGTTGTGCGGTAGTGAATAATTAATTATCAGTACTCTTTTGCTGGCCGTGTTTACTCCTTCAAAATGCCAAAACACGCCAGAGAAACAATGGATGCAACATTATTTTTAGAAATTTCATGACGCGTGCGTAGAAACACGCAATTTTAGTGGGGAGGAACCTTTGAGATAAAATCACCGGGTGGGGATGGGGGGGCAAACTATCCTCTTCCCTTCCCCGCGATTTCGCACCCTGGTAAAATTCTTTACGGTTCGCAGATAACATGCCCTGCGTCTTCAGAAGAAAATCTAACTTCCGGGCACTATTCATGACCTACTAACCTGGTTGTACGATGCTGGCACCCTAAACACCTTCGCGTGACGAAAATATTTTCTTCTGAAGTCGCGGAGAGAAGTTCTCTGAGTTTCTTGACACGACAAAAGCACAGCAGCTAATACCATATCTATAATCACGGCCCTCGAGCCGTGAAAGCATCATTCTGAATGTAGGCTACATATTCTTGATATGTTTTTCCACATCTATTATTACTATTCTTATAATTCTATACATTAAATATTGTATTTGGATGAATGTTAGTACAACACTGGAAAGTACTTCATTCTCTCCTCGACTGTATCAGTTTCGAACCGGGCAACACCCAGGAAATTCCACGCCATGCCGCTGATAAGCATTTTTTTCCTAGTTTTTTTTTTTTTTTACAAGTTGCTTTACGTCGCACCGACAGAGATAGGTCCTATGGCGACAATAAGACAGGAAAGGCCTAGAAGTGGGAAGGAACCGGCCGTGGCCTTAATTAAGGTGGTGGCCTGGTGTGAAAATAGGAAACCACGGAAAACCATCTTCAGGGCTGCCGACAGTGGGGTTCGAGCCCACTATCTGCCGAATACTGGATACTGGCCGAACTTAAGCGACTGCAGCTATCGAACTCGGTTCCTAGTGGTTTAACGTCGCACTAACAAATTGAAGGTTTTCGGTGACGCAAGGACTGGAAAGGACTAGGATTTTGAAGTTTGCAGTCGTGGTCTTAATTAAGGTACAGCCCCAGCATTTGGCTGCTGTGGAAATGGGAAACCACGGAAATCTATCTTCAGGGCTGCCGTCGGTGGAATTCGAACCCACCATCTTCCGAATGCAAGCTTATAGCTACGCGACCCTAACCATACGACCAACTCGTTCGGTAATAAGCGAATTCACTAGTGCACCAAGAACATTGTCACTGTCGCAGACTAATGTCGTCGTCCGACGAGAAGTCGTGAGGATGCGGTGTAACAGTAGCGGCGATTGGAAATTAGAAATGGGGTGGGGGTGGGGGAGGGAAAAAATTACAGGTAACCAAAAGTACCTGGATTTGTTAATAATTAAATAAAATAGCTGATAAGACAACATGGTTTGTACAAATTGCGTTTTCAATCATTCTTACTTTATGACAGCTAAAATGTAATGTTTTCTCCACAAATTGAGGGCCTCCTCGCCCCCTCCCCCGCAACTAAGTCACCGAATTGCGGGGTAAGGGGTGCGAGGGGTTAAAATGGCAGCCGCGCATGCGCCTATCTCAAGTCTCAAGGGCTGACGACAAACGTCTGCTCCGTTCGCTGTGACTCTTGCGAACTGAGGTGCTGTAGTGAAGTTTCGAAGTCGTAGTGCAATTGTGCTTTAGTTACACACTAGCTGATGCAAGGATCATATAAGAGATGATGTACCCGTGCTTCGCTACATAATTTTACACTGTAAAGAGAATTCTAGCCTAGGTAGTATAAACCTTATGCGTAAGATTGTAATCAATTGCATAGCTGTTAACGTAACCCTAGAAACGCGGCGGGATGTCACCAAACGTATTTTTTTAAATGTGAAGATTGGGTTAGGGAATTTTCATTGTAATGGTGGGCCCTCTTGCCTACCATCAATCACTATCAAGGTGGGGGATTTTCATTATAATGGCAGGCTCTCACTCTCCACCTGCCTTTTTACATCCTCAGAAAGACTGCCTTAGTGATTTTCCCAACTGAAATCAACATAGGTCACTACAATGACGCAAGTAGGAATATCGCGATTAAAAACAATGCTATCATATGAAATACTCGATCAAATAAAAAAAACCACAAATTTTCTTACTTTTAACGAACAGTACTACGCTGCCGATCTAACAGTGCAAAGTTCCAGAGCTGGAATGACCAGGCCGTAGAACGCGGTGAACACTCTTTATTTCGGGAGGGGGGCTACGAATAGTGTAGAGTCTCAGGGCAAAAACAAAGTCCATCTAGGCTGCTAATTTGGAATAAAATGAATGTAAATTTAATAAAAGTGAAGAGGAAGAAGCTCTTATTAGGAAACGGCTTATTTCAGGGCTGAATTTTGAGTTATTTAGTGAATTGTGGTGCTATAATTTGATATAGGCCTAAATTGTAATTCTAGACCAAGTCATAAGTGAGCCTCTGCCATTATTTCGCTAATTGTGCACACTGATCCCCCAAGTCAGCGCGTCAGATTAGGGATCGAATAGCTGAAATACTATGACGAACAAGCGTGTTATGTACCAGCAGTATCAGAAAATGTGTGAACCAGAGGAATGCATGCTAGAGAAGAAAGTTATCTAACTCCCCTGCTATTTCCCGCCAATATTCAGACAGGCTGTTATACTCGGTACGCAGCAGTAATTTCCCCCTGTGGGTGGGGGCGGTAGAATAATATCCACGGTATCCCCTGCCTGTCGTAAGAGGCGACTAAAAGGGGCCTCAGGGGCTCTGAACTTTGGAGCATGGGTTGGCGACCACGGGGCCCTCAGCTGAGTCCTGGCATTGCTTCCACTTACTTGTGTCAGACTCCTCACTTTCATCTATCCTATCCGACCTCTCTTGGTCAACTCTTGTTCTTTTCCGACCCCGACGCTATTAGGTTTGCGAGGGCTAGGGAGTTTAATTTTCACGCCCTTCGTGGCCCTTGTCTTTCTTTGACCGATATCTTCATTTTTCGAAGTGTCGGATACCTTCCATTTTTCTCTCTGATTAGTGTTATACAGAGGATGGTTGCCTAGTTGTACTTCCTCTTAAAACAATAATCACCACCACCACACTCAGCAGTAATCCCATCTATTGGAGATGAGTGGCAGCATCAGAGACAAAGAACATCACAACAAACAATGGTCAACGTAATGTTACTGTTGATCAATTTCATGAGCTTTCATATTGTAGGGCTTCATATTTAGTTTTCTTCCACGTCTCAAATTTCATGTTTATCATAATAGGTGCGGCAAAACCGTATAAAACAAACATTTTCGGAAATTGTATTCTCTATAAATTCTGTATGTAGTATTTTTCGATAGGACTAATAACATACGAATTTAAGAATTAAATTTCACGTGCCTTCCCCTAAACTACCGTTTTATCCAGGGTGAATACAATTGTTTGTAGCTGAGACTGTGGTTTCTTATTCCCAGACTCTATATACCGATTTTCATTAAATTCTGGTTATCCATTTTCTTGTGGCTCGGAGTTCATATGGACTTAGCAACAAAAATATAAATTCATGAATATCTCTGTTATCACTTATACGGTAAAAACGTATAAGACATAAATGATCGGAAATGTAATTCTATATAAATTTAGTTATGCAGTATTTATATTTTTTTTTTGCTAGGGGCTTTACGTCGCACCGACACAGATAGGTCTTATGGCGACGATGGGATAGGAAAGGCCTAGGAGTTGGAAGGAAGCGGCCGTGGCCTATATTAAGGTACAGCCCCAGCATTTGCCTGGTGTGAAAATGGGAAACCACGGAAAACCATCTTCAGGGCTGCCGATAGTGGGATTCGAACCTACTATCTCCCGGATGCAAGCTCACAGCCGCAGTATTTATAGAAAGGACCACTAATAACATAAATATTTGAGAATTAAATTTTAGGCCTTCCCCTAAACTACCATTTTGCTCAGCGTGAATAAAATTATTTATAGTCTTGATTATAGTGGCTCATTCCCCGACTCCACACACCGATTTTTATTAAATTCTCTCCGGCCGTTTTCTCGTAATGCGTGTACAGACAGACAGACAGACAGACAGACAGACAGACAGACAGACAGACAGACAGACAGACAGACAGACAGACAGACAGACAGACAGACAGACAGACAGACAGACAGACAGACAGACAGACAGACAGACAGACATTACGGAAAATACAGAAATACCATTCTTTCTTAATTCTGAGCAATGTACAGACAAAACTCTTATTATATATATTGATTTACTATAATTATGGATTACTGTATAATAATAATAATAATAATAATAATAATAATAATAATAATAATAATAATAATAATAATAATAATAATAATAATAATAATAATAATTGGACCGGGTGGTACACCTCTACGCCGCACGTTTAAATCTTGCGCCAATTAGAACTCCTGTACTGGAGAAACACTGAAGTTGGAACTAGACCAACTTAAATTTTTGCTCTGAAGATGTCACTGTGTGAGTTTCGACTTGTTTTTGTTTTCTATTTATCAAGAAGTTTGGACATCCTCTCATAGATGTTACTGCCTGAAAACTATAATCAGGCACCCTGGTGCAAAGTGAAGGAACCTTGTGATAGTACATATATCACACCCCAGAATTATATGTAGAAGTTAGAGATATTATTGTCAGTATTCGATTTATTATTATTATTATTATTATTATTATTATTATTATTATTATTATTATTATTATTATTATGATTATCATTATTATTATCAGTATTTCATTTGTATATTTTGCTATTTATATTGGTAAGCTGGAAGATATCCACATATGTAGGTATGAGTAATTTGTTTTGCACGAGTGGGAAAACATTGCTTTAATAACTCTGGTAATTTGAATGAGTCATATGGCTACCCCAGTGTTTGTTGTGATGTACTTGTGTCGGGAAATTCATGAGTCATGTATATATCCCAGCCTGATGAGACGAGCTTGTTGTTGTATTAGGAAAATTTGGTGACTCATGGAATATACCCCAGAGTTTGTTATTGTCTTGGGAGGAAGAAGTAGTTCAGGGCTTGGTCTTGATTTGAGATCACTCATGATTGGCTGGCAAGCACCAATCCAGACGTATCATCTGAGAGGAGGGGAATGTTGATGTCTATAAAGGTTGATGATATGGCGGCAACCAAGAACATTGTAAGGGTGATTGTAGAGGTGATTGTAAAGGAACGAGAAGGAAGATAACTACAACTACAACTGACGCACTGTACAGGAAGGAAGTGGTGCTGATACACGGTACTGGAGTGACACGGCAGCAATGGACTGGACTTCAAACGTTCGTGGAGCGTAGTCTTGTTATGTTCGTGGAAAGTGACTGATTGTGGAGAGTGCTTGCGCATTAAGTATTGTAGCACTTGTGGTGGCCTAGCATTATATGTTGGTGAAAGCTATCTCAGACTTTCCATAAATTTATGTTGAGGATCGACAGACGTGTGTATATATCTTTACAACAAGTGTTAAAATATGTGAACACAGTAGTACAAGGTACAGTATCTGTGTGATGTGATAACTGCCGATTATGAGAATCGGTAAGTCGAATTGATATAGAGACAGTGAAGGGTATTTATCTTCATACATGTACATTGTTCATCGGACTATCTACAAATGGTAGCTTAGTTCTCGCTTTCGTTTTCCCACGATTTTCATTATTGTTGTTGTTGTAAATATGGAGTCTTCCAGCTATATTTTATGTGTGTATTATATGTATAATGTTGTATGTTGATGAGGTGCTCATGCACGGAATTTGTTCAGAATATAGTTAGCTATTTTAGAATCAGTGTTATTGATGAACCTAGGTGCAGTTCCTACCTAATTAGTCGTTTTCAGGAGGTTAGGTAAGGCCTGCAGCAGATGTACCAGTACGCAGCATTATGTACACGCCCTGGGATATAAAGTTTATCATGCTCTTATCTAAATTCGAGGGATCCATTCTGGTGAACTCTGGCGCCCATACTACGGACATTTCGGTTAATTATGCTTATTAATTTTATTAAGTTTTTGAGTAATTTTATTTATATATTTTTGTTTATTGATTATATTTATTATTATCATCAAAAAAAGTTACAAACTTCTTGAAGAAATTTAGTACTCATAAGTTTTTTTACTAAATTTCGTTCTTTCATTTGTGGATTGGCAATATTAATCTTTTCTTTCCGCCAGTTTTGAAGTTAGCCAATCAGTTATTTCTGTAATTAATTTTCAGCCATCCCGTATGTCTTCTTCGATTTTGTGTGTAACTGTGTACTGTAGCCAATAAAAGCCTGTGGGTGTGTCTTAATTATTCACGAAAGGTCTTGAATCTTTCCCGAGGGTATAAAAACTGCTGATTTTCTTGTCTCTCGGCCACTTCATCAACATCTAACTTAGTGTGTGGACGTGTAGCAGGAGGCGGGAAGCGCCTCTTTCTTCAGGCAGCAGTTCTTCAGTAAGGTAATGGCCACTTAACGTCTTTATTTCTTGATAGCTCAGCAGTTTAACCCGCAGAAAAGGTCCGAAACTTTCACAATGTAACCTACCTTTCTAAAAGTGTAAATTAGTGCCGGCTTATGTAAAAACTTCATATATCTTTAACTGTATATCGGGGATAGAGAGTGCTTTACCCTCTCGAGTTCCCCTTCATTTTGATTTGAGGTGACTATGTTTTGGTAACTGATTTTCTACTCTTCCTTAATGTGTTAAACTTATTCATTACCGTATACGAGTCACCTCCATAGTTTGGGAATAGCCCCTGTTTCATCGGCCTAGTGCCTTTTAGGTTTTAAAATGTGTATTTAAGAGTGCAAGTACTCGCCTTCATTTCTTTGGTATTGCGGGCCATTCACTTAACCTGTTCTTTTTCTGCTAAAGCCCAGTAGATTGGGTACAAGATACCCCCGTTTCAGTGGTGTAATTTATGCCTCGATGGCAAGTGATTGTAAAGTATGGTATAGCCATGAAGAGGCTTGAAAAACTGAGAGCGTGTCAGCTCTTTTCTAGTGTTGGTAAAGTGCCCCTAGGAGGCTTGATATTGTAATTAGGAGCAAGTGCTCCTTGAATAAAGGGGTTTTCTGCCCTTGAAGGTCTGTGCTTGGTATATTTGAGCTATGAGCTCAAGGGAATTGTAAAGCGAGGGCCGTAAGGCCCAGAATTGTTCTGTATCTTGGCTTTTCCTGGTCTTGTACCTGATTGTCGGTTATTTGTTGACTTGTGGTTATTTGTTTAATTTTGAAATTCTGTGTGAAAATTGTTAAGTTTTGCTATTTTCGAAAATATAACCTTTAACGAAATTTTAATTCATATCTCGGCTTTGTAGTTAGACCCATTCACCCCGGCACCTTCTTTCACCTCTGCTGTTCCACAGAAAACTCGGAATAATAATAATAATAATAATAATAATAATAATAATAATAATAATAATAATAATGATGGGCATGCATCTGTTTCTTCTGTCACGACTAATGTTTGTAATAGGTTAGTAGCTGTTACTCGTGCTGTACCTACAAGATATCACAACTTATCGCCAGATGCAGATAATGGCAGGAAACAGATATAGCTCATTCCATGTTAAGAAAAGAGTATTGCTTTTATGACAACAGGGTTGCCATATCGAACGGATCTCCTCAACACTATCACGGGAAAACGGCGGCACATAACTTTGTGAAATTCAATATTTAAGTCAAAACAAAAAGGGGAAGATACTAAGCTAAAATTATTTTTATGAACTAAAGGGCCCGGGGGGTTTACAGGGGCTATTTTTTGTTTGTACAGAATCAGAGGTATACTACGGCACATAAAAAAAGCCTCAGCATTGAAGTGTAAGGCAAATTGGGAGAGAAAATAGACCAAAAATGTTCATGGGATCGAGGGGTGAGGCATGTATTTAATTGCATTTAATAATTTTTTTCCAGGCAATTAAAGCTAGAAAACAGACGCAACAAATAAATACTGAAAAAGAGTCAAGATGGCAGTGACTTACATGATGTTCGCGTGTAATATTGTCGCTTGGAACTATTGAATAATCGGTCATTCTAAGCTAAAATTTACCGTCTGAAGCACCAGAGTGAAGCTGCTAAGTACTTTTGTAGTGAGTGTGGTTTTAAATCTGCGTTGTGGAGATTAGTGTTCATTAAAGGATCAATCTCATACCTATAACCTCATCTTGTTAGCTAACCGATAATGGCCGCCTCTGTTGATGGAGGTCGGCAAGTTTTTTCTAACTCACCGAATCTAAATAATGAAAATCAGCAAGTCTCAAGTAACCTCACGAATCGACAGAATAAAGAAAGCATAATTCCCACCCGTACCGGTGAACCAGGTAACCTCATGATAACCTCTATTACTGTTCCTAACACACTTAATCAATCTCCGAACAATCCAAGGTTAAGTTACTCTGCAGCAATGCAATCCTACCCTACCAAAGATCAAGCTATTGTTATTGAATCTTGCGATGGTATTAGTATCCGAGATTATATACTAGCAATTGGAAAAGTCACTAGCCCTAGTAACATCCGATTTGTCTCACGGATATCTAATGGAAGAATATGTATCTTCCTTGCAAGTCAAAAGTGTGTTGAAGAATTAATTTCAAAACATCCTAAGATTCTCATAAATAATGTCTCCTTGGGAATAAGACCTCTCCTAACTAAAAACAAACGAGTTATTCTATCCAATGTTTGCCCTGTGATTCCTAATATTGTTATTGAAGAAGAATTTCTCAAACTCGGCATTAAACCTATGTCAAAGATATCACCTATTAGAGCAGGTTTAACAATCCCCGGATTTTCTCACATTCTCAGTTTTCGGAGACAGATTTATATTCAAAATGAAGATTTTAACAAACTTCCAGACTCACTCCAAATCGAATATGAGGGTGCCAATTACTAGATTTATTTATCCTCTGACACACCCACCTGCTTTCTTTGTAAAACTGAGGAGCACTTAGGTAGAAACTGTCCTGATAATGATGAAATAATAAATGAAGGCTCCTCATTAAATCAAAACAGTCATTCTCGTGGCAAGATCAATCTAACAGAATTTCCCCAACTAGTAGAGGATACACAAAAAATTAAAACAAACTGTCAAGAAAATATTACCTGTACTCCCTCACAAACTACTGTTCAGACAACATCTACATCTCTTCAGTGTTCTCAAAATCAAAACTGTGGGCCTTTACCCTCAGTCGAAACGACTCTAACCTCTCATTTGGAATGCCCTCAAAACCCCTCATGTGTTCATCTTGCTGGATCGAAGAGACCAATATCACTATCTAGCAGTGAAACTACAGGCAGAAAAGACCTTGATTTTAAGGAGCCTCCCCTAACAACTGAACCTAAGACAAGTGAACAGGCACCGGGCGAGTTGGACGTGCGCGTAGAGGCGCGGCTGTGAGCTTGCATCCGGGAGATAGTAGGTTCGAATCCCACTATCGGCAGCCCTGAAAATGGTTTTCCGTGGTTTCCCATTTTCACACCAGGCAAATGCTGGGGCTGTACCTTAATTAAGGCCACGGCCGCTTCCTTCCAACTCCTAGGCCTTTCCTATCCCATCGTCGCCATAAGACCTATCTGTGTCGGTGCGACGTAAAGCCCCTAGCAAAAAAAAGTGAACAGGCAGGGAAACACAAGACAAAACAAACTTACAAGAAACCAAAGACAGAAAAAGAAAGCACAACTGTTAGTGATATGCTTAAGCCAATTAAGCAAGTTCTAGAAGCCAACCCTCAGTCCTTTCCCCTCAATTACTTACAACTCCAATCCTTTTTTGAAAACAGTATTGGAGTTAATGCCATTGCAGCAATAGCTTCCAATTACACCCAAGATCTAGAGGGTTTAGCCCAAGCCCTTCAAAAGCTATATCCATACTACACTGAAAAATCCATTAAGAACAGGAGTACTCGAATAGTCAAGAAACTGCTTAAGGCTAGCAGTGAAAACCGAGGTGAAGCAATTAACAGTTTAGTTCCAGATTACTCCAGCGATGAATCTATTTCCCTCACATAATGATGATAAAATTCCCTCTACATTTGTTTGTCATTCTTATGACTATATAATTACTTCAATGGAACCTCAACAGTTTTCGATCACAGCGAGACTATTTACAACTTCTACTAAATAAACATCAGCTTTCAGTTGTCTGTCTACAAGAAACTAACTTTAGAGACAACTTTGTTTCCCATTTAAGACAGTTCAACGTACATTATAAAAACCGAATTAATCCAAATCATGCAAGTGGAGGCGTAGCCACCTATGTTAAAAATAATTTACACCATCAAGAGGTTCCTTTAACTACTGATTTAGAAGCAGTCGCAGTTTTATTATACCTTCCACAAGCTATATGTGTATGTAATGTTTATTTACCTACGAATAGTACATCTCACGCTGATGATTTAAGAAACCTAATACACCAACTCCCCAAACCCTTCATTTTGATTGGTAATTTTAATAGCCACAACAGTTTATGGGGTAGTCGCAATACTGATGCAAGGGGGAAAGAAATAGAGAAGATACTAGATGAATTTACTCTAGTATTATTGAACTCAACTGCTCCAACTCGTTTTGATATAGCACACGGAACATACAGTAGCATAGATTTAACTATATGTACGCCAGACATAGCTGCACTATTTAACTGGTCCATTTATTCAACTCTACAAGGAAGTGACCACTTCCCCATCATAATTAATGATGATCAAAGTTCTCCAGACAACACATCAAAACCCCAATACTGTAAATGGAATTTAAATAAGGCAAATTGGCAATCATTTAGAAAGATTGTAAATAACTATTTAAACGATCTAACTCCAACAAATAAATTTCCTTCTAAGCACATCAATGATATTGTTCAAGACTTCACTGAAGTAATAATTAAATCTGCTGACCAGAGCATCCCAAAAACAGCTCCTATGCCCTTCAAGAAAACGGTTCCCTGGTGGAATGACTCCTGTAAAGAGGCTATCAAAAATAAAAACCGTGCTTACTACCTATACAAAAGAAATCCTACGCCTGAAAATAAAATCAATTTTCAAAAATACCGAGCAATAGCACGAAATAAAATAAAATTAAGTAAGAAAACCTCCTGGTTAACGTTCGTCTCCTCCTTAACCTGCCAAACTTCACAAAAAGTTATGTGGAATAAAATCCAAAGAATAAGTGGCAAATACAATAAATTCTGTATTACCTCTCTAAGAGATCCAGTCGCTGGGTCAATTGTAAATGAACCTCAACAAATAGCTGATCAACTGGCTAAATCATTTTCAAAAATCTCTAGCGATAACAATTATGAACCTGAATTTCTTCGCATGAAAACAACTCGAGATCCAATAGACTTAAGTGAAACTGTACCTACACCGAACTATGCTTATAATGATACTTTACAGTTACAAGAAATGGTTACAGAACTCAACAAATGCGGCAGATCTAGTCCTGGCCCAGACACCATTCCATTTGAATTTTTAAAACAGCTTCCACATAGTGCACTCAATTACCTACTTGCTATTTTCAACTATGTATGGAGTTCCAAACTATTTCCAGATCAATGGCGTTGTGCTAATGTAGTGCCTATACTCAAACCAGAAAAGGACATTTTGATCCCAGATAATTATCGTCCCATCGCCTTGACAAATACAATGTGTAAGCTACTGGAGAAAATTGTTAACAAGAGATTACGCTGGTATTTGGAACATATACACTTTTTTAGTGATGCACAAAATGGTTTTCGTCAAGCTCGTTCAACAACAGATACTCTTATATGTTTAGAATCAGAAATCCGAGAAGCTTTCCTAAATAATCAGCACCTCATAGCTGTTAGTTTAGACATTGAGAAGGCATATGACATGGTGTGGAAAGACTATCTAATTGAAACACTGATGAAACATAATATTTCAGGAAACATGCTTCACTTCATTTATAATTTCCTTAAAGATCGCCGAATTCAAGTCAGGACAAATGGAACTCTTTCACATGAAGTAACCATTGACAATGGAGTTCCCCAAGGATCAGTCATCAGTGTCACATTATTCCTCGTTGCAATAAATGGCATTGTCTCCAACATTCACCTACCAGTAAAGGCTTGCTTTTTTGCAGATGATTTGACTATACTAAGTGCAGGAAGAAATAAATTAACTACTCAACAGTTACTTCAAGAATCAATTGATAATATCCAAAAATGGGCTAAAGTTACAGGGCTCAAGTTTTCCAAAACTTAAACCAAATGCATACTCTTCTCCAAATGTAAACATACTGTACAAGACCTTGAGCTGTACATGGACAATCACAAAATTGAAACAGTAACAACTATGAAAATCTTAGGAGTTTTATTCGACACTACGTTAAGTTGGATACCTCACCTGAAAAACCTTAAAGATGACTGCTTGCGAAGGCTGAACATAATGAAGATCCTGGCAGCAAAGAACTGGGGGGCAGACTACCAAGTGCTAATGAACACGTACAAAGCCATTATTAGGGCTAAATTAGACTATGGCAGCATTGTATACAATTCCGCAAGAATGTCTTCACTCAAAATCCTTGATTCCATCCAGTCCACAGCTCTTCGAATTGCTCTAGGAGCCTTCCGTACCAGTCCAGTAGCCAGCATTCAAATAGAAGCAAATGAACCACCACTCACAATTAGACGTAGACAACTAAGTTTGACTTACGCGCTCAAGGTAGCCACTATGAGTGAATCAAGAATTAAGTTGTATGTTTTTCCTAACAAGCATCAAGGTACACTCATTAAATCAGGATCACAACCACAGCCTTTCAATGTCAGAATAGCCAAGTTTCTTGAAGAACTAAATTTAAATATCCCTCCAATACTCCTCGCAGACAACTCTCTTAATGTCCCACCATGGACTATTACCCTTCCAAAAATTAACTTTGAAATAAATTACAGTGTCAAAGATGAAACTGACAGATCTCACTACCATCAATTATTTCTTGAATTTTCTAATAAATACCCAAGGCACACTTCAATCTATACTGATGGATCTAAATGTGAGGAAAGAAATGGATGTGGGATTATATATCCTGAACGTACCATGCTATACCGATTGCCTGACTACTATACAGTCTTCTCTAATAAGCTGTACGCAATAAAGCAGGCTATGCTATATATTTTGAAAACCAGCACCTGTAATAACTCCATCATTTTTTCTGATTCAAAAAGTGCATTAAACGCAATAGAAAGTCCATCATCGAAACACATCCTTGTACAAGAAATAAAACTGTTGTTTAACAACATCATGAAAGAAGGCAAACAAGTCATCCTTGTGTGGATACCCTCTCATAGAGGTATTCAAGGCAATGAATCTGCTGATCAAGCAGCTAAAGACGCTACTTACCTCCCGCTAGGCGACCTAACAATAGCAACCCCTCACACTGACATTATTGCCTATGCTAAAACAAAATTATACCGACAGTGGAAGATAAAATGGCTTCAAACTTCGAACAGCAAACTCCACGAAGTAACAACGGAATCTACAGTACAACACTATCTTCACAACCTTCACAGGCAAGATCAAGTCCTAATAACTAGAATACGGATCGGCCACTTCAAGATAAGTCACAGCTATCTCCTTGAGAAGAAACTGCCTCCCATCTGTACAGCATGCAATAGTGTGTTGACTGTGAAGCACATCATAACAGACTGTTCACTGTATGACAAACGGCGCCAGTACCACGGTATACCTAAGGATATTAAGAGGACACACTCATCTCCTTCACTGTGTAAACAAATTATCAAATTTTTCAAAGACACTGGTCTGTATTAAAAAATTTAACTGTTCAGTTTAAAATACCAAAATCTATATTTTTTTCATTCTTCACCCTACTGTAATATAATGTAAATTCTACAGTTAGAAGTCACGATAAGACCTTAGGGTTAAAGTGACTCTAAAATATCTTAATAAAAAATACTGTAGATGACTCTACAAATGATCACAGTATTACTGTTGAAGAAATCACACACGTGGGTTTATAGCATAACTCTCACTAAACACAAGACAGTTACGCACTGATTTAAAGCCTAAAAACACACACGCAACAAATAAATACTGTATATGACTTCACTACAAAGGTGAGCTTCCGTCGGTTCACAGAGTGAGAGACAACACGAGTTTTGTACCAGAGCAACACAGGAGAAGGAAAATGAAGGAAGGCAACGAAGCGATGGCTGTTCCCGCAATTCTACTTCATCCCTACAAATCTATATATATATAATAAGAGTTTTGTCTGTACATTGCTCAGAATTTGAAAATAATGGTATTTCTGTATCGGTCATGTCCATAGTAACAAGAAAATGCATTTTTTACTTTTCCGTAATTTCTGTCTGTCTGTCTGTCTGTCTGTCTGTCTGTCTGTCCGTCTGTCTGTCTGTCTGTCTGTCTGTCTGTCTGTCTGTCTGTCTGTCTGTCTGTCTGTCTGTCTGTCTGTCTGTCTGTCTGTCTGTCTGTCTGTCTGTATGTATGTATGTGTGTATGTACACGCATCACGAGAAAACGGTTGAAGAGAATTTAATGAAAATCGGTATGTGAAGTCGGGGGATGAGCTTCTATAATCTAGGCTATAAACCATTTTACTCACGCTGAGTGAAATGGTAGTTTAGGGGCAGGCCTAAAATTGAATTCTCAACTATTTATGTTATTAGTGGTCTAATGAAAATCGGTATGTGAAGTCGGGGGATGAGCCTCTACAATCTAGGCTATAAATCATTTTACTCACGCTGAGTGAAATGGTAGTTTAGGGGAAGGCCTAAAATTGAATTCTTAACTATTTATGTTATTAGTGGTCGTATTTTAAAGAAAATGGGTATGCAAAGTTGGGGAATAAGTTGTTACAATCTAGGCTATCAATAATTGTATTCACGCTGAGAAAAATGGTAGTTTAGGGGAAGGCCTAAAATTTAATTCTCAAATATTGTTGTTATTAGTAGTCCTATCTTGATAAAAATCGGTACGCAAAGTCAGGAAATAAGGCTGTGAATTATTTTATTCACGCTGAGTGAAATGGTAGTTTAGGGAAAGGCCTAAAATGTAATTTCTTATTAGAGGTGTAATCGATGAATGCTACATACCTAAGGTTATATAGTATTATTTTTCCTATTATTCATGTATTATGCATTGTTACCGTACTGGCTATGATCACAAAGATATTCATGAATTTGGATTTTGTTACTAAGTCTATATCAGTGCCGAGTAACGAGAAAATGGGTAAACAGTATTTAATGAAAATCGGTATGTAAAGTTGGAGAATAAGAAACTACAGTTTATGGTATAAAATATTTTACAAGTCACAGAGTCGAAAGAAAACTAAATGTGAAGGCCTACAATATAGAAAGCTTATAACATTGATCAACAATAACATTACATTGACCATTGTTTGTCGTGATGTGCTTTGTGTCTTCTGTTGCCCCTCATCTCCGGTAGATAGGATTACTGCTGCGTACAGAGTATTTTTTATTTGATTTACGTTGCACCGACATAGATAGGTTTTATGGCGACGATGGGATAGGGAAGGGCTAGGAGTGCCTTAGGCCTTAATTAAGGTACAGGCCCAGCATTTGACTGGTGTGAAAGTGAGAAACCACGGAATACCATCTTCAGCGCTGCCGACAATGGGGTTCGAATCCACTATCTCTCGGATGCAAGCTCACAGCTGCGCACCGCTAACCACACGGTCAACTCGCCCAGTCGTACAGAGTGTAACAGCCTGTCTGAATATTGATGGGAAGTAGCTGGAGAGCTAGATAACTTTCTTCTTTAGCATGCCATTGCCCGGGTTTATAAATTTTCTGATACTACTGGTACGTAACACACTGGATCCTCATAGCATTCGGGCTATTCAATCCCTACTCTGAGGCACTGATTGGAATGAACAGTGTGCATATTTAGCGGAATAATGGCAGATGAGTGTTCATGGCAATCTGCGGCCTGGTCATCCCAGCTCTGGAACTTTGGACTATTAGATTGGCACCGCAATCTAACCGCAGCACTGTTCGTTAAAAGTGATAAAACGTGCGGCTTTCCATTTGATTGAGTATTTTATATGATAGCATTGCTTTTAATCGCTACATTCATACTTACGTTTTTGTAATGACCTATGTTGATTTCAGGTTAGGAAAACCACAAAGTCAGTATTTCTGAGAATCCCGTAGCGAAGCATGGGTACATCAGCTAGTCTATATATATAAAATAAGAGTTTTGTCTGTACATTGCTCAGAATTTGAAAAGAATGGTATTTCTGTATCGGTCATGCCCATAGTAACAAGGAAATGCACTTTTTACATTTCCGTAATTTCTGTCTGTCTGTCTGTCTGTCTGTCTGTCTGTCTGTCTGTCTGTCTGTCTGTCTGTCTGTCTGTCTGTCTGTCTGTCTGTCTGTACACGCATCACGAGAAAACGGCTGAAGAGAATTTATTGAAAATCGGTATGTGAAGTCGGGGGATAGGTCACTACAATCTAGGCTATAAATAATTTTACTCACACTGAGTGAAATGGTAGTTTAGGGGAAGGCCTAAGATTTAATTCTCAAATATTTATATTATTAGTGGTCCTATCGATAAATACTGCATAAATAAAGTTATAAAGAATGAAATTTCCGATCATTTCTGTCATACATTGTTACCGTACCGGCTTTGATAGCACATATATTCATGAATTTATATTTTTGTTGCCAAGTACATATCATCGCCGAGCCACGAGAAATGGGTTAACAGAATTTAATGAAAGTCGGAATATAGAGTCGCGGAACAAGAAACTACAGTCTAAGTTATAAACAATTTCATTCGCCCTATATGAAATTGTAGCTTAGGGGAAGGCACCTAAACTTCAATTTTTAAATGTTAATGGTCGTATTGAAAAGTACTACATAACAAAAAGTTATAGAGAATACAATTTCCAACCATTTATGTTTTATTCAATTTTTCAATTTTACCGTACCGACTATGATAAGAATGGTATTTCAGAGGAAACTAAATGTGAAGGCCTACAATTTTGAAAGCGCGTAACATTGATCAACAATAACATTACAATGACCATTGTTTGTTGTGTTCTTTGTCTCTTATGCTGCCCCTCAACTCCGATAGATGGGATTACTGCTCCGTACCGAGTGTAACTGCCTGACTGAATATTGGTGAGAAATAGCTGGGGAGTTAGAAAACTTTCTTCTTTAGCATGTCAGTCCTCTGGTTCATACATTCCCTGATACCGTACTGCTGGTACGTAACTCACTGGATCATCATAGTATTCCAGCTATTCGATCCCTACTCTGACGAGCTGTTTTGAATGAGCAGTGTGCGCTCTTAAGGCAGAGGCTCACTTAGTAGTAGTAGTAGTAGTAGTAGTAGTATGACCTGGTCTATAATTACGATTTTGGCATATTCCAAATTAAAGCACCAAAATTCACTAAATAGCTCGAAGTTCAACCCTG
This sequence comes from Anabrus simplex, assembly GCF_040414725.1. Classification (NCBI taxonomy): domain Eukaryota; kingdom Metazoa; phylum Arthropoda; class Insecta; order Orthoptera; family Tettigoniidae; genus Anabrus; species Anabrus simplex. The sequence continues at coordinate 56,193,305 of NC_090269.1, read as the reverse complement.
AAAAGAGCCGTTTCGTAGAAAGAGCTTCTTCCTCTTCACTTTTTATTAAATTCTACATTCATTTTATTTAAAATTAGCAGTGAAGAGGGGTTTCTCCTCTGGCTTGGAGGAAAACAATTGCCTCCAAGTCAGATAGATTTTTCCGCCGCCAGTGTAGTGAATTGAGATTTTCCGACTCATCGGGTACTCCTAGGAAACAGATCAATAAAATGACATAGCTTTTGCCCTGGGACTCTCCACTATTCGGCCCCCCACCCCCACGAAAAACTAAGAGTGTTCACGGACCACGGCTGTCTGTGGCTTGGTCATTTCAGCTCTGGAACTTTGGACTGTTAAATCGGCAGCGTAGTACTCTTTGTTAAAAGTGAGAAAATGTGCGGTTTTTCATTTGATCGAGTATTTCATGTGAATTCATTGCTTTTACTCGCGCCATTCCTACTGACGTCATTGTAATGACCTATGTTCATTTCAGTTGGGAAAACCACTAAGACAGTCTTTCTGAAGATGTAAAAAAGCAGCTGGAGAGTGAGTGTCTGCCATTATAATGCAATTCCCCAACCTGATTGTGACTGATGGTAGGCAAGCGGGCCTACCATTACAATGAAAATTCCCTAACGCAGTCTTCATATGAGAACAGACGTTTGGTGACTTCTCCGTCGAGTTTCTATGGTAACGTTAAGAGCTATGCTATTTAACACAGTCTTTCACACAACGTGTACTGTACTCTACCTAACTTAAAATTCTGTATACAATGTAGAATTCCGTAGCGAAGCACGGGTACATCAGCTAGTGTATTTATAAAGTAAGAAGATGTTATGTAGTTATTTTAATAACTCGCGGGCAAAAATGCCTTATCCTGTTTATATATTTCTCATAATACATTACAGCTGCATCTGTGGATTAGCGGTAGAGTATCGGCCTCCGGATCCCAAGACAGCGGGTTCAAACCCGGCAGAGGTAGTCGGGTTTTTGAAGGTCGGGAAAAAGTCCATTCGACACTCCATGTCGTAAGATGTCGGCATGTAAAAGACCTCTGGTGAGACATTTGGTGTTTACCCGACAAAATTAATTCAATCTCTGCCATAGACGCCTAAGAGATTTTCGGTTTACACGGTCTGCCATCTAGTGGGCCTAGAGTAAAGCGGAACATCGAAATTGACGAGCATACAGCCAGATGGCGTCAACTTGAAATGTGTACATACGGTAGCTGAGGGCATACGATAATCATTATTATACATTACAAAGTACAGTATAATATCCCTTAATCACGAGGAATTATGGGTGTCTCAGAGGAGCTGTGTTCACTCCTTGTAGGTCCATAAGAACAGTATTGTTTCCTTAACGTGGAATGAGCAATAGGTATTTCCGTACGGGGGTCGGATGTTAGCTAAATGAACGGCGATTATATGATGCAATGGCTGTTCCGCCGTTGACACTTCATCCCTTACAAAAAAAAAAAAAAAACAGTTTTAATACACGAGTATCGATTAAGAATCATTGAAAGTCAACAGCTTTTTGATGTGAAATATAAAGATTAACGTATTTAGATGACGTACATGTAACCTTTAAGCGGAAAGAACATTACATTACACATACCGGTTGGATCCGAACTCCACCCACACTTTCGGAGCTTGTTCAGGGATACCTTCTGAGTATATTGGTATAAGGGACCCGTGGTCTCCGGTGGTTCGTCATGGAGTAATTGCATTTCGTTTGCTTTGTTGCCCCAGTTAACTTTGTATCTATATTGCACTGATAATAATAATAATAATAATAATAATAATAATAATAATAATAATAATAATAATAATAATAATAATAATAATAATAATAATAATAATAATGTTAGGCAGGAAAACATTTCAAATCATGATTCAAAATTTTGAAGGGTTTCAAGTCGAAGGACCAGGCGAGTTGGCTGTGCGATTAGGCGCGTGCGGCTATGAACTTGCGTCCGGGAGATAGTGGGTTCGAACCCCACTGTCGGCAGCCTTGAAGATGGTTTTCCGTGGTTTCCCATTTTCACACCAGGCAAATGCTGGCCATCGTCGTCATAAAACTTATCTGTGTCGGTGCGACGTAAAGCAAAATAGCAAAAAAATCCAGTCGAAAGAACTGCAAAGACGGGAAGAGCCTGGACAGATGAACAGAAGAAACAGCCTAGCGCCCATATGAAATAGTACTGGAGGTAGAGAAAAGTTTAAAATAAGAAAAAATGTCATTTTAGCGTGATCCTCAGTGGTCAATTCGCGGATGAAATAATAATAATAATAATAATAATAATAATAATAATAATAATAATAATAATAATAATAATAATAATAATAATAATAATAATAATTACCGTGTTGTCGTGGAACAGAGGGGTGAAAGAAGGTGCTGGTTTGAATGGGTCTATCTACGACAGTCAAACGATTCATTTAAAACTTTACAATTAAGGTTATATTTCTTTTCAGATATTAAGTTTTAACAAAGAACACGATTTCTCGTACAGAGCTAGGTACTTTCGTACAAAATAGAAAAACAGGAAAACCTAGAAAATGTTAGTTACAATTTGAGCTCCCTATTTACAGAAGTAAATAATTGTTACCGTGTTTTCGTGGAACAGAGAGGTGAAAGAAGGTGCTGGTTTGAATGGGTCTGTCTACGACAGTCAAACGATTCATTTAAAACTTTACAATTAAGGTTATATTTCTTTTCAGATATTAAGTTTTAACAAAGAACAAGATTTCTCGTACAGAGCTAGGTACTTTCGTACAAAATAGAAAAACAGGAAAACCTAGAAAATGTTATTTACAATTTGAGCTCCCTATTTACAGAAGTAAATAATTGTTACCGTGTTTTCGTGGAACAGAGAGGTGAAAGAAGGTGCTGGTTTGAATGGGTCTGTCTACGACAGTCAAACGATTCATTTAAAACTTTACAATTAAGGTTATATTTCTTTTCAGATATTAAGTTTTAACAAAGAACAAGATTTCTCGTACAGAGCTAGGTACTTTCGTACAAAATAGAAAAACAGGAAAACCTAGAAAATGTTATTTACAATTTGAGCTCCCTATTTACAGAAGTCCCTACATCACTAATTTTGCGTTTAGACAGATAGTCAAGGAGACGAATCTCCCAATTTCTTTTACATGATATTTAAAACATAGTTTTCAAGAGCACTTTGCTCCAACGGTTAGAGGTTACGGCCTTCCAAAGGCACCACTCTACATTTACACAAATATCTTTTACCTTACAAGAAAAGAGCCGCTATGCTCGATCATTATACCAAAGAGACTACGCTCCCAACCCCTTACAGACTACACAAAGGCAACCTTTAAGATATTAGAGCGTCGTTGCTCAATAAAATTAACACTTTCAGGCCTCTCTAGGCACAACCTACATTTAACTATACCGTATCAGTTTTCTTTTACATCGAGTACCCATTCTACTGGGCCTTAATGGAAAGCAACAGGTTCAATTACTGGCCCCAAAATCAAAATGAATGGTGGCGGACACTTGCGCTCCTTGAAATAAAAGATTAAAACCCTACTTGGGCTTGTGGCCCGACGATGCAGAGGCTAATCTCAAACTACTGAGGTGACTAGCTGGACAAGTTAAGTTAAAATTTATAATAGTGAAAACTGTTACAAAATCGTAGTCACCTCAAGATTAATTGAAGGGGAATTTGAGAGGGTAACGCTCTCTCTATCCCCGGTTTTCAGTTTAAGTACTTTTGACTTACTTGAAATTTACACGAGAAGAAAGAAAGTTTACATTTTAGGAAATTGACTGTTACATAGTTAAAGATTGGAAACCTTCCCCTCGTGTCAGCATGCGGAGATAACTACTGAGAAAAATAGTGGTCATTACCTTAGCTGATGTTCTACCTGCCGATGGACGAGGTACTCGCCTCCCCTCTTAACACACATACTCAATAACGCGACGATCAATAAGACAAGCTAGTTCGGAAAGGTGTCAGCTTTTATACACGAGAGGAAGGTTCGAGAAGGCTCTGGACTAAAACCAGACACACCATCTCATTTTATTCGTAGATAAAATAAGTACTAGATAAATATAATTGGCTAATAAAATACACAAAATTTCTGATTGGACAGAATCCAAAGTTGGCGGGATAAGTAATAAGTGTTGCAAACCTTGAAGTATAAAAACAAAGAAAGTCAATTCCGTTCGGAAAACCTATTAACACAAAATTTCTTTAAATTGCTAGTAGTTCCACTTTGCACCAGAGAGCATGACATCAGTTTTCTAATGGGGACATCTATGGAGGAAAGTCCCAACTACTTGAAATAGCTGTTGTACCTTTATGTGTTAGATAGCGTTCTTCAAGGCACTTTATTTAAATGCACGGAGATGAAGTGTACCTCCCGGTACAATAATAATAATAATAATAATAATAATAATAATAATAATAATAATAATAATAATAATAATAATAATAATAATAATAATAATAATAATAATAATAATAATTGTACCGGGAGGTACACCCACTCCGTTCATTCAAATGAAGCGCGTTAATCACTCGGAACAAAACGAGCTGTTTTCTTTGGATACTTTCCAGTTCATGAATGAGGTAATCTAGGTGAGGGTCCCATACACTGGAACCAAACTCTAGTTGGGGTCTTACCAGAGACATATATACCCTCTCCTTTACATCCTTACTACAACCCATAAATACACTCATAACCATGTGCAGAGATCTGTACCCTTTATTTACAATCATATTTATGTGATTACCACAATGAAGATCTTTCTTTATCCTAACACCTAGGTACCAACAATGATCCCCAAAAGCAAATTTCACGCAATTAACGCGGACTTTATCTATGTGTGAAATTCACAACCTGACTTTTAACCCCATTTATCGTCATACCATTGCCTTCTGTCCATCTCACAACATTATCGAGGTCATTTTGCAGTTGCTCACAATCTTGTAACTTGTTTATTACTCCGTACAGAAAAACATCATCTGCAAAAAGCCTTATCTCTGATTTCACTTCTTTACTCATATCATCGATAGATATATATAAAAGAAAACACAAAGGTCCAATAATACTGCCCTGAAGAATTCCCCTCTTAATTATTACAGGGTCAGATAAAGATTCTCCTACTCTAATTCTCTGAGTTCTATTTTCTAGAAATATACCCACCCATTTAGTCACATTTTTGTCAGGTCCAATTGCACTCATTTTTGCCAGTTGTCTCCCAGGATCTACCCTATCAAATGCCGTAGATAGGACAATCGCGATACAGACCATTTGATCTCCTGAATCCAGGATGTCTGCTATATCTTGCTGGAATCCTTCAAGTTGAGCTTCAGTGGAATAACCTTTCCTAAACCCTAACTGCCTTCTATCGAACCAGTTATTAATTTCGCAATCTAATATTACATAACATTACATCTTTATTAACCCATCATAGTTATAAACCATCTGTACAAGGAAATAAAGAAAATAGTACATGACTGGTCTAACTACTTAACTACAACTAAATAAATGACAAATTTTATACTAAATCCTCCATGTATTAGTTCACACATGGGTGGATTGCCAGCTCCACATATAACATGACACCTCTACATTTCCTTAGTACATGACTAAACTAACTGCAACAACATCTATACTAATTATATAACTAAATCTGTCCGGCCACGACATCGTCCCTTGGCGAGGAACTGCGAACACCCTTCCCTGGGATGCCACGACCAGACATGTCCCATGCGGCCGGAAACCGAGCCCTCATAAACCCCTTAAGGTGTCAATATTAGTTTTCTCACCCTTCCTCTATGTAACAGCTCACACGTGGGCGGAATGCCAGCTTCACATGTAGCATGCCGCATCTGCAGTCTCCTGCGGAGACGGCTATCATGAATCGGCTCATCTTTCTTTGTCTCATTGACATCTAACTCTCTAACATAATACTATTATCTTCCATACTTCATTCTACAAGTACAGTCGGCCTGATTCATCACTTTAGCTTGAGATAGGTCAGGCCTATATCTCCCTCTCTCACCTCTACGTCATACAACTCCACCATCTTGCTCCTTCCTTTTTTTCCTCAATACTCGGTCAACAGTTCTTTCCTCACTTACTTTGTAGGTACACTTCCAGATCCTCCTTATGCTTAACTCCTTTCAACCACGCTCACACTTATCTTTTTACATTTTTACATTCATAGAATTCCCTTTTATACATACCCGTAATACGTCGACTTTTACTACACACTTAAACATTCCACCCTTAATACCTCGTTCTCTCCTCGTTATTACAGAGCTCTTACACCACTTTCACTCTCTTCTCTCTTCTACTCTACATCTCAGGCTATTTTGCTCCTTCCATCAGCAACTCTATACCTTTTCATGTTTCAACCCTTTATGAACATACTTTATAAATTACAACCATCCACTTCTCTTTAATACTCCTTCCATCTTCCTATTTACCTAAACCACTACCCATCCTCTTAACAATATATTATACATAGACTTTACACACAAAAACAGTTCATCATTCATACCTCATTCTCTTTTCAATTTTTCTTTTCATAGTTCTTGCCATACTGTCCTTTTCTTCTTCTCCACACTATCGCCTCTATCTTATTACCATTTCTCACATACTTCTACCCTTACATTTCACATCAGTTCTATACCTTTTCCTAATTAAACCATTTATGTCCATATCTTTCAAATTTCATCCCCCTCCTCTCAACTCTTTAATCTTCTTTTTACTACCTAAGCCCCTATCAACCTTTATCCCCCTTTCTTCGTTCTCACAATATAACACTCCTCTCGTCATATCTATTTTATTCACTCATTTTTTATCAATTTTGCTCTCACCACATTTAAAAATTTAGATACAGGCCTATTCGCTCCTCTCTGCCATTCCATGCAGAACCATGATGCCGTCTTATATTCCTTAGCTAATTTATTCACCTCATTCAAAACTTTACTCTGGTTGTATAGGTATATGTAAATCCGACCCCCCTCCCACACACACAATACACACCTATCCTTATTTTCCATCCCTACCTATCCCTCATTTTTTGTACGCCTTTCAGGCACCAATACGAGCATCTCTTTGCTTTTCTAGTTACTTCTATTAATTTGTTTAAAACTGATAGAGAGCTGTATTCCTACATTCCATTATTAAACTCTGCCTCCCTTTATCTAATATTCTTCTTTTTATCTTTTTGCATATCCATTCTTTCCTCTCACCCCCCCCCCCCACGTAACACTCCCATGCTCCCCCAAGCCTAGTTTTTGAATCCTTTTCTTACACTTACTCATCCAATATCCTTCATTCTTCATTCTTTTCTGAAATCTATAAGCGTCCTGTATTAATTCCCCTCCTTTTCCTTCCTCCAATCTTATCTAATACTGTATCACACTCTTTACAATTTATACCACAATAGACACTTCGCAAACTAATCTAGCCCCCACATTCACCGTGCAGTTTGGTAGTCCCATCATAATCTAGCTGAAATTCACCACTACGTGGTTTAAATCCTGACTTTCCTCTTCCAATCCCCATACCTCCTCAACAAATAACATTTTACTCTTAACCAGTGATTGAAACACCATTTTATGAATTTTGTATTTCATATCTGGGAATTTATTTTCTAATACCCTTACTGCTGCGAGCGCTCTGGTTCCCTTTGATTTGGCCCACCTACACTGTTCTTTCCACAATCCTTTGTTACTTATTGTTACTCCCAAATACTCTATTTATTTTACTGGTGTAATTACCTCTTGATTTACCTTCCACACTTTATTTTCCTTCCTATCTCTCCTTTTCATACATACCATTATCTATATCTTTTATCATGTTTACTCTAAGCGACCACCTCCTCGTACAACCTACCACCTCTTCTAACCCTCTTTGCAAACCCTGTGCCTTCAGTAATGGGATCAATAGATCGTCTGCGAATAACAAACCCGGTACTTCTTTCTTGCCTATCCATGGACATTGACATCTCTCTTCTCCATGGTTCTCTAATATATTATTATTGATAAGCAATATAAATAATGTCGGGGATAGTTTATATCCTTATTTCACGCCTTCGACTCAATACAATTACTCAACCCTCCTCCCTGAAATTTGATCATGACATATACCCTCTCGTAAATTCCTCAGATAACCCTATCTCCTTTAATCTCGTAAATAATGCATCCCTGCTCACTGTATCAAATGCTTTTTCCAAATCCACCGCCGCATCATATAATTTGGCCCCTTCTGTCTTCACATACTTCGTAATCAACGTAACTAGTATCCACACACACTGTCCTAAATCCGTTGTGAAAATCCGATATCCTCCGATATGCTCCGCCCATTTCTTTATCCTATTAGCCAAGATCCCTGTATAGACCTTAGGCAAGGCATCTAACAACTTTATCCCGCTATAATTATTCGGATCGCTTCTAACCCCTCTATTTTTTAAATTGGGCATAATACCCCCTCTCTCCATTCCCTCGAATATTTCGCTGTTTCAAACATCCTGTTAAATAATTTTACCATCACCATAAACATCGCTACATTGGCTCTTACTTCCCTAAAACACTATATTTTATAATGCCAATCACACCACCCGCTGCATTTGGCCTTGCATTTCAATACCCTAACTACTTCCTGCCATGTAATCTCCTCATCTAATATCAGATTTCCAACCACTAATTCCCTCACTATATATATCTTCCCAATGTCTGTATAGCAGTTATCTTCCCCACCTAAAAGCCTTTTAAAGTACTCCACCCAGTCTTCCTCCCTTATGTTCTCACTCTTCCCCGTTGGTCCCCCTTACCTTATTTTAGATTCCCAGATCTTCTCTATTCAATTGTAGTATTATAGCAATATATGTTCTAAGCCACCTGGTCAGCATTTTTGTGCTGAGTCAGCTCCCGAGGTCATTAACCCTGGCCAAGTTCATTGACCCCAGCTAACGTCATTGACCTGTCCACGTTACCATGGCGTCACGGCCACGTGCTATTGTTTACAAACATGGCCACGTGCTTTTGACAGCTGTCATCTGTCATCCTGACAGACCCTAACATCACTTTTTGGAAAAGCGAACTTCGCATATTTCACTGTTGCCATCTTAATAGGTTCTAACCTTACTTTTTCGTGAACAAGTGAACATTGCTAACCTCACTGCTGCCATCTGCACGCCGTGCGCGCGGAATTTGACTACGTAACAGCTGTCAATATGGCAGCTGCCGTTTTTACAGGAACTAACCACGTCCACTTGTTTGGCGTGGATTTTGAATTAATGTGCAGGACGTAACCTCACTGCTGTTCTCTTGACAGGTCCTAACCACGTGCACTTGATTGGCGTGGAATTTAAACAGGGGAACGTGGCTAAACTACATCTATTGTCTTGACAGGTCGTAACCACGTGCACCTGTTTGGCGCGGAATTTGAACAAGTGAACGTGGCTAATCTCACTGCCGTCATCTTGACGGGACTTAGCCACGGCTTTTGACAAGCGGAGATTGAGAACGACCCTAAACTCACCGCTATTTTATTGATGGTACTTAGCCGTAATATCCTAGTTTTAAGGCTAGCTGCCCTTCTCGAAACCATCTTGAAGGGGCGTAAAGAACCTAGGTTAAGGCAGGCTGCCCTTCTAGACATGTTACTATCTTGGAAGGAACCCTAGCCTCGTAGGACCCTAGTTTTATGGCTAGAAGCCCTTCTTGACATATCCTTTCCCAACACCATCTTAGAGGGGGCCTAACTTTAGAGGATTATAGTTCTAAGGCTAGCTCCCTTTGTCGACATGCCCTTTCCTACACCATCTTACAGGGGGCCTAACCTGAAAGGACCCTAGTTTTAAGGCTAGCTGCCCATCCTGACAATATCTTGCTAGAAATTATATTTTTGTTATTAATACAGTTAAAGGGCTAACTAATGTCGATCTCCCAGTCTAGTTTGCAAAGAGTAACGGATAAGAGGATTAGTCAAATACTTATCGTTAATATTACCTTTTTACCTTTTTGGTGCAGATATACCTACGTTATGATATTCAACTGAAAGCATGGTGTATAGTTGTCCTCTTGTTTCTTTTTTAAGATGTGTCACATTAGTTTTACTTACCCCTTTTTCTTTTTATCTTTTTCGTTTGATAAAAGAAGGGAGTGGTTAATGAAAGAAGAGGGTGCGGTAAAGAGAGGGTATTTCATTTTACATTTTGAAGTTTTACTCATTCATAACAGGTTTTCCTAAAAAATCATAAAATGATGGACAAAGGAAGAGGAATTGATGTGTGATCAACCATCACTGATCTGCATATAGGGCAGTCGCCATGGTGGCAGATCCCATATCTGTTGTTCTCCTAGCGATTTCGTAAATGATCGCAAAGAAATTGGAAAATTATTGAACATCTCCCTTGGTAAGTTATACCAATCCCTAACTCCCCTTCCTATAAACGAATATTTGCCCCAGTTTGTCCTCTTGAATTGCAACTTTATCTTCATATTGTGATCTTTCCTACTTTTATAGACACCATTAAAACTTATTCGTCTACTGATGTCCTCCCACGCCATCTCTCCACTGACAGCTCGGAACATACCATTTAATCGAGCAGCTCGTCTCCTTTTTCCCATGTCTTCCCAGCCCAAACGTTGCAACATTTTTGTAACGCTAGTCTTTTGTCGGAAATCACCCAGATCAAACAGAGCTGCTTTTCTTTGATTTTTTCCCGTTCTTGAATCAAGTAATCCTGGTAAGGGTCCCATGCACTGGGATCATACTCTATTTGGGTTCTTACCAGAGACTTATATGCCTTCTCCTTTACATCCTTACTGCAACCCCAAACCATGTGCAGAGTTCTGTACCCTTCATTAACAATCATATCTATGGTATCACCCCAATGAAGGTCTTTCCTTATATTAACACCTAGGTACTTACAATGATCCCCAAAAGGAACCTTTACCCCCATCAACGCAGTAATTAAAACTGAGAGGACTTTTCCTATTTGTGACACTCACAACCTGACTTTTAAGCCCGTTTATCATCATACCATTGCCTACTGTCCATCTCACAACATTATCGAGGTCATTTTGCAGTTGCTCACAATCTTGTAACTTATTTATTTCTCTGTACAGAATAACATCATCTGCAAACAGCCTTATCTCTGATTCCACTTCTTTACACATATCATTGATATATATAAGAAAACATAAAGGTCCAATATTACTGCCTTGAAAATTCCCCTCTTAATTATTACAGGGTCAGGTTAAGCTTCGCCTACTCTAATTCTCTGAGTTCTATTTTCTAAAATTATAGTCACCCATTCAGTCACTATTTTTTCTAGTCCAGTAGCACTCAATTTTGCCAGTAGTCTCCCACTATCTACCATATCAAATGCCTTAGATAGGTCAATCGCAATACTGTCCATTTGGCCTCCTAATCCAGGATATATGCTATACCTTGCTGTAATCCTACAAGGTGAGCTTCAGTTGAATAATCTTTCCTAAACCCAAACTGCCTTCTGTTAAACCAGTTATTAATTTCGCAAACATGTCTAATATAATCAGAAAGAATGCTTTCCCAAAGCTTACATGCAATGCATGTCAAACTAACTGGCCTGTAATTTTCAGCTTTATGGCTATCACACTTTCCTTTATACACAGGGGCTACTATAGCAACTCTCCATTCATTTGGTATAGCTCCGCCAGCCAAACAATAATCAGATAAGTATTTCAGATATGGTACTATGTCCCAACCCATAGTCTTTAGTATATCCCCAGAAATCTTATCAATTCCGGCTGCTTTTCTAGTTTTCAACTTTTGTATCTTACTGTAAATGTCATTGTTATCATATGTAAATTTTAATACTTCTTTAGTATTACTCACCTCCCCTATCTGGACATTATCCTCGTAACCAACAATCGTTACATACTGCTGACTGTATACTTCTGCATTTTGAATATCCTCGCATACACACTCCCCTTGTTCCACGAATGTCCTTCTCTTAACCTGTTTCTGCCTTCACTAAAATTTGTATGAGCACCAGTTATGCTCTCCATCATGTTATCCTTAGCTGACTTCTTTGCTTGATTCAATTTCCTAGTAAGTTCCTTCAGTTTCTTCTTACTCCCATAAACATTTCTAACTATATTTCGTTCCAACCTGCACCTCCTTCTTAGTCTCTCTACTACTCTGTTATTATATAGTGGATCTTTGCCATTCCTTACCACTTTTAAAGGTACAAACCTCTTTTTTACATTCCTCAACATTTGCCTTAAACCCATCCCAGGGTCTGTTTACATTTTTTTACCACTTTCCAGCGATCATAGTTACTTTTTCAAAAATCCCTCATGCCTGTTTTATCAGCCATATGGTACTGCCGAATAGGCCTGGTGATGATAGCCATGATAATTATATTAAAAATAAAACAATGTGCCATTTTTGCTTTGTGTTATTCAGCAATATTATCGTCACCATTATTGGTGATTTTTTATTATTACAAGTTAATCCATTATAGAAAAAGTAAAACAATATTGCTTTTTTGTATTTTTCATTATCATCAACATCGTCAACATTATAAGCGATTTTTAGAAAATTGAAAACAAATAATTTTTTTATCTCTGATTTTATAAAATTATATACATGACGTAATATTCTAAAATGTTTTACATATTCAGAATTTTTGAAAATAAAAATAATGGACATTTTGAATTTGTGAATGATATTTTACATCTTGAATAGAGCAATAAAAGTAGAATTTTAAAATAAATGATGATGTAATAATCTTTTTGTAGATTGTCTTTCCCCTTTTACACATTATTGTTATATTTACAATCATAAAAGCAATAGTAAGAAAAATTCTGCCTGCGTGATGTATTCGTACTGTCTAAAAAGCAGCATTTTTAGATGCTAGTACATTACGATAGTGCTGCACATGTAAATGGCTAACTACACTTGAGCGTACGCCTTTTGCCTTTTTCACAGATTTGAATTTTCTGTCTCATATGCGTACATTTTTGGTGCTAAACCAATAAACTCTGTCATAATATTCATACCACATTCATTTTTCATAAGACCTATAACTATCTTATTAAGCGGCTTAATATGAAATTGATTACATGGTGAAAAGGAAGAACTGTCGGAATATTCAAAATGGTTTCGCATTACATTGTAGATGTTTGTATTCCGAATATGATAAATAAAACTATATGTATCCACATACAAAAGTGAACGATCTGGAATTTGCAAATCCATAATGAAAATCATACATTTTTAATTTTGAGAAATCAAGTATGACCATTCCCAAATAAATTGGCTTCGCATAAACTATATCAGTTTTTTATTTCAACAGGAATAAGGCCATGATCAATGACAGGATAGGATTTAAAATTCGGGACTGAGATGTACCTGCGGCCCCATACCGTCCATCCCATTGATTAATTAATTAATTAATTAATTAATGTTTGCGTACATTTACCATACTTTTTCCATAGATAGAGCTATTCATGAGTTTGAATATCGTACTTTCAAATGTTGATGTAGCACGTTGACGATGCTCTGTATTAAAATCCATGTACGGTTTAAGCCATGCTCCGGCTTGAACGCAATAATACGGTTAATAGGCTCTAATTATATCCCTATTCTAGACAATGAACAAGATATTGAATGTTAATAACATACCGCTTTTGTGGAAATAGTATAGCTAGCAGTTTAACACGCTTTGTTGTATTATCAGGCGAAATATTTTTTCAACACAAAAAGGAAGGTCAGAATGTGAATTATGCAGATTAGAAGGGTTTTCAAGAGAAACCCTTAACACGAACCCGCGATTAGGATATTTAGCAGCTAGAAAAACATAAACATTTTCAATTTCAGGTCCTGTTAGAAATGCAAAATCATTATATGGTAAGGCCTGTGAAGGTGCATACCCATACTGATTATTAACATCAAAATACGTAAGATAAGAATTTTCTTTCTTTGAATCATAATTCTTGAGGTACCGGTATGGATTATTTGCAATTGCATGCCTGTCAACAAGCGAAACAAATCCACTGCGAATTCCGCGTTCAAAAAATAAAAGCATGTTATCGCCAGTAAAAGATCAAGTTTAACACCTGTATACTTTAACATTGCATCCCACGAATGGCCGGGAGTCGTGTAGTAATAGCAAGGATTTAAATCCATAAATAGTTTACCAGGCTTTTCAAACACGTCGCAGAGTAAAAGCGTCTACTTTTAAATACAAGTCAGCATATTCACCTAATGACTTTGTATTAAACGTTGACCACACATTACATGCATACAAGTAGTCTTCATCTGAAATCGATATTGTATGCTTGGTATATGAGGATGAGTTTAGCGATGGTGTACTACATTGATTTAATACACTAGTAAATGCAGACTGAGGAGGTAATTGTGATTCTTCTGACGTTTTACAGCTTTGAATATAGTCATATGGCTGAATGCCTTTCCTTATCCAAAGTTTAAATTTCTCTGGATATGGAACATACTCCCTAATGTATTTCAAGTCATCGCTTGAAAGTCCATTTACAAGTGTATCAAGAGAAAAGTTCATAAATTTATAGGAATCTTGAAAGCGAATGCTAATATCGCCTACACGTTGACTGAATTAAATGAAGCGCGCAGGATTTTGTGCAATTACAGTGATCTTTGTGCAATTTAATCGTGCATAGCCTCGAACAACGAAGTGGCTGTCATAGCCTGACAACTTAGGAAAAATCAAGGAATACATTTAGGAACACGATATAAAATGTTGCATGAATGATGTGCAAGTCCACAATATTTTCCAGTAAAGTGGCAGTGATCTCGAACCTTAATCTCTGGGAATGCAATAGATTGTTTACAGATGTGACACTCATTTGTTTCATCATGCAAAATCATATCACTTAATGTCATTTGAATTGGAACTGGATGTGATATAAGAAAATGAACACGATGTTCTAACTCTTGTAATTCATTTAACAGCCATTCAGTACAGTTTTCTCCTCGATATAACTTGTGCCCGTTCGCACGTCCACGACAGATTACAAAATGGCGCCGACCGAAGGTATGGGCCATGAAATCTATAGCAAGCAAGGAATAGTCACCTGTCGTGATGATACAGAGGGCCATATACGTCATGGAATGGTCAAGTAGTCAGGGAAAATCGGACAGTGGACGGTCTACAGTATTGTTTTCAAAAAAAATAGAAAAAACTTGATTTTAAAAAATCTTCATCTTGAATTTTCACGACGTAGAGAGCGGACGCAATTACCGTCAGCGGAATAATTCTTTTAGGAGGAGCAAAGGATCACGCATAAGAAAAGAAGTATTTTCCAACGGTTGAATAAGAATAAAGAATAAGTTTTCGTCAAGATTCAAAAGCAGTTCAGACAGAATATAGACGTACTGAATTCATTATCTTACGAAATTGCGGAAACGTCGGGGAGCTACGAAGAAAAATAAAAATAAATAAAATTAAGGATTAGAGACGTCAGAGAAGAATAGTAAAATGGCTGTATACTGCAATATAATCTTCAACTTTGAGACTGACAAGAAGATGATGAAGTTGATGTGCTAAATACACATGATGGACCAACCTGGGAACAGTTTATCTTACCATACGACCAGGCAATGACGAAGAAGGCGACGGGTAACCATCCGATCGAGCCATGACGAAGGAAGGCAACGGGAATCCGGATAGTACTTCCAGAACGAAGGAGCGGACGATCTACTATTTGTTCAACCCGTGACTGAACCGAAGACCCAACTACATCCATTTGGGAACGGAACAGCTGGACCAGGGACAACCATGAGCGAGCTAAGTCATTCACAATATTTTATCGCATAATTTTTGGTTTGCCTACACATGTACCTTAGGTATGTGCCGATGGGCTAACTGTAGACCGATAAATATAGCAATGCAAGTGAGGATTACCAACGATATGTGAGATAATTAAGTTCGTAGTTACGATTTAGCAATATAGTAATAGTTTCACATGTAATGGATATATACGTCAACATATATCGACTAAGATACTCGTATGAAGCGTGAGGTTGGAAAGAGAAATGTGGAAACAGCTGATTAAAATGACATACTGTGAGATTATAGAGATTTCATTGAAGAAATGTTTAAAGTTGACGTCACGAGTGGTTGTGCGCGGTGTAGAAAGAAACAAATGGAATTACGCATTGTTTGGTTCATAGAAAGGGCATTGAACTCGTCCGTAGGTTATGAGAAGTTGCGACTTGTAAATGTTATATTAAGAATCAGTGTGGTACTTTGACGTAGTCGAGAAGTGGGGAACGCGTTAAATTATTATGGAGGCTACGGTGTTAATATTAGATGGATGTTGTAATAAGGATATGATTATGGTAATTGGATGAAAGATTCGAGTTATATATAGTGATATGAGATGTTTCACGCGATGCAGGGCCAACGTGTACCTGCAAGTTAAGATATGCTACACTACAAGTTTATTTTATGATTCGTTTACGTAAGATTGCCCACACCGCTGGAGCTACACAAGCCAAAGTATAAACTGGATTTACTATTATAGATGTATGCTCGTGACGTAATCGTATGTCAGTGTAGATGATTTATAATGAACATCAGAATACTACGATACTTTGAATAGCTGTAGTTAACCAGATGCATTACGACACCGATGTATATGAGATTATGTTTCTAAACCTCGCGGCATAGCGCTTCCATACTAATTGCGAGAGAGAGAAATGTGGCTTGCATTGTAGTTGAATGTTATTGGAATATAACTAAAGAAAGGGACATTGAACCTAAAAGGACATGTGTATGACAGCCAAAGATTATGTTGAAAATTAGTTAGATAGCTAGATCGATTAATATTCTCCGTTTGAACGTACATTATTTTTTAACGAACTTCAGCTAGGGAAAAGCTAGAGAAGGAGCCGTATTTACCAGGCACTAGGAAAGAATGCCTTAGTTCGTAAGTAGTTATCCACATACAACGAGATCGTTGCAACAAAATCATGACTTCGGATTTTACTCAGAATTATCTTGATTTACTAAGAGCTATTTTGATTTACTTTGATTTAGTCAGAGTTATTTAGATGTATTCAAATTTAGTTAGACTTAACTTATTAGTGTATTCGAGATGCATTTCGGCTGGATATTGTGTCCAAGTGAGACTGGTTTAATCAGACTAAAGAAAGTGAACTATCGTAACAAGTTAATTGTGTTGATGTTATACTTACGTTCCAATTACAAGGTGGACCTCAGATGTGTCCAGTGATCTATTGTAAATGTGTAAATACTTAACTTCTACTTCACAAAGGAACTGATCTTCTTAATAATTTTAAATACTGAATATTATTTTGTTTTATTTTACGAGCCAGCGCTGACTCATTCTTCATACTTATTTTCAGTCAATTTTAAATAATGTGTCGCATAATATGGTAATTTAATAATTTAATATTTTATTAATAAATATCTTGTTATTTTTCTATAATTGCTTGTGTCATGAATTCTTTAATTACTGTCTAGCTCGTAAGTTAGTTGATAGCTAAAAGTGGTACTCAGTAATCAAGTGTTCCAATTAATCATGGTGAGTTCTCTTGGAGTCAATGTTCTGATAAAAGTTGTCGACGATTATTATTATGTCGTGAGTGTCGGTAGGTGTCACCCGTGAGTTGGGATTCTCTTGAACTCACGTAAAGCGAATTCTACAATAAGATTACATGTCTAACTTGCCATAAGAAACCCCTGAGGTATCCGCTGAGCGACTCCATTTCGACTAACGAGGCTGCCCAACGACGAGTAAAAATGGAGATATCGGGTAAAGAATGTAATCAGTCGACTAAGCTGTTACAAACTTAAAAATGATAATGACGAATCATATGAACAAACAACTATGTGTGCTACAGAAAATTGTGTATGCTTCTGTATATAATCAGTATATGGTTCAGTCAAGTCTGGTTGGCAACGATGAAAATGTGCTGTAAGACATTCGAAATCTGCATAAACTGTAAACAGAACAGGTTCCTGACGATAATAATTCTTAAATTTCATTACGGCATTTTCACTATTTGGAAGAACAAATTTGACGTCTGGCTGTGTTGTACAATCAACTATGTGTGTAGCTAAAATTCTTTCTGTTCAAAAGTATTGCAAGCATCTGTCACATATTAACTTCTTTTCTGTGTGTGATGAAAGTTGCGAGCTTAACAATCATGAAACATTTGTTATAAAACAACAGTGGCTTGTGTTTTCATTGCAAACATAGAAAAGATGGATTTGGTGTTGTTCTGGAGAAGAAGCTGTATAAAGTAGCCCAACAATACTCTCACAGTTTACACCGTACACAGAAAATTATAAATTAGGATTATTTTCTCAAATTTGGAAATGTTTGTTAAGTCAGTTGGAAAAGTAACACCGTCAAAATTTAACGTATGCTGCAACTTAATAAACATATCTATATACCGTGAAGTTCTTGAAGTATGATGTGTTGCTGGTTTTAATGCCATTGCGATACACCGTAGAAAGCAATAGTCATCTTTATTCTGAATATTGATAACAGCTTTTTTAACTGCAATGGCTTTCGGAAGTGCGATATATTGGCTACCTGAATTTAACGGATCAAATTTACAGACATTAATCTGAAGATGGGAAATACTTTGTTGAGATTGATTGCTCGCACCCTCTTCAAACATTTGAAATTTTGGAAGCAATTCATCTATAACGTGTTGACGAAACCATTCTGAAATACTGTCAGAACATAACAGATTTGTTAATTAAAATAAATAGCTTATTGCGGCCGAATGGCCATAATGATACGTATATGTCATACTCTTTTTAGAATTTGACCTGCATATTAATACAGCATATTTCCTAGTTCTGAGCATTCATATCACTCCTTACTATATTCTACTACAAGCTGATGTACCCGTACTTCGCTACGGAATTCTACACTGTATACAGAATTCTAGGTTAGGTGGTGTACACTTTATGAGTATGTATTAAATTGCATAGCTTTTAATGTTACCCTAGAAACCCCACGGGGAAGTCACCAAACCTATTTTCTCATATGAAGACTGGGTTAAGGAAAATTAATTGTAATGGTAGTCCTGCTTGCTTACTATTGGACTTAATAATTTTCCTCTGTATTGAGTGTCATTTAAAATTTGACATGATGAGAAAAATAGTTCGTAGTGTGTGTAGTATCTTTCATATCTGGTAGTGTTTTTGATTATTCAATTGTTTTATCCAGAGATTGTGTCGCCAACCTTCTCACACCGAAACCGTGCTAAATTTATATTTACTCTGTGACTAAAACTGCATTTCTTTTTGTTTTTACTTGTACTGAGTAATGGCGCGATGTGTTGTTGAGTGTACAGTAGTGTTGAGACAGAATGTTTTAATACAGTTTTCTAATCAATCATATTCTTGAGAGTTGTGCCCAAATTTATTTCTGATACCTACCACCAGTCACAATCAGGTTGGGGAGTTTTCCTTATGATGCCAGACACTCACTCTCCACCTGCCTTTTTACATCCTCAGAAAGACTGTCTTTGTGGTTTTCCCAACTAAAATGAAAATAAGTCATTACAATGTCATCAGTAGGAATGGCGCGATTAAAAACAATGCTTTCATTTGAAATACTTGATCAAATGAAAAAACACACATTTACTCACTTTTAACGAACAGTACTACGCTGCTGATCTAATAGTCCAAAGTTCCAGAGCTGGAATGACCAAGCCACAGACAGCCATGATCCACGAACACTCTTAGTCTTTTTTCGGGAGGAGGGGTCGAATAGTGGAGAGTTGCAGGGCAAAAACTGTGTCCTTTTACCAATATATTTCCTAGGAGTACCCGATGAGTCGAAAAGCTCAATTCACAACGCCGGTGGCGGAAAAATCCATCTGACTTGGTGGCAAAGTTTTCCTGCAAGCCAGAGAGGAAATCCCCTCTTTACAGCTAATTTGGAATAAAATGAATGTAGAATTTAATAAAAGTTACGTGGAAGAAGCTTTTCTTAAGAAACGGCTCTTTATTTTAATTATAGGCCAGGTCATACTACTACCACTACTACTACTACTACTACTACTAAGTGAGTTTCTGCCTAAGTGCGCACACTGCTCAATCAAAATAGCGCCTCAGATTAGGAATCGAATAGCTGGAATACTACGATGAATCAGTCTGTTTCGTACCAGCAGTATCAGAAAATTTATGAACCAGAAGAATGCCATGCTAAAGAAGAAACCTTTCTAATTCCCCAGCTATTTCCTGCAAATAAGTCAGGTACGCTGTAGTAATATCATCTAACGGAGTTGAATGACAGCATAAGAGACAAAGAACATCACAACAAACAATGGTCAATGTAATGTTATTGTTGATCAAAGTTATGCGCTTTCGATATTGTAGGCCTTCACATTCAGTTTTCTTCCGACTCTGAAATACCAGTCATATCATAGTCAGTACGGTAAAACTGAATAAAACATAAATGATTGGAAATTGCATTTTCCATAATTTTTGTTATGTAGTACTTTTCGATAGGACCAACAAGATAGGTATTTAAAAATTAAATTTTAGACGCTTTCCCCTAAACTACAATTTCAACCAGGGTGAATAAAATTGTTTATAGCTTAGGCTGTTGTTTCTTATTCGCCGACTCTATATACCGATTTTCATTAAATTCTGTTAACCCATTTTCTCGTGGCTCAGCGTTGATATGGACTTAGCAACAAAAATACAAATTCATGAATATCTGTGTTATCATAGTCGGTGCGCTAAAAATATATAAGACATAATGCTATATAACTTTAGTTATGTAGTATTTATCGATAGGACCACAAATAATATAAATATTTGTTAATTACATTCTAGGCCTTCCACTAAACTACCATTTCACTCAGCGTGAATAAAATTATTTATAGCCTAGATTATAGAGGCTCATCTCCCGACTCTACATTCCGATTTTCATAAAATTCTCTTCAGCAGTTTTCTCGTGATACGTGTACAGACAGACAGACAGACAGACAGACAGACAGACAGACAGACAGACAGACAGACAGACAGACAGACAGACAGACAGACAGACAGACAGACAGACAGACAGACAGACAGACAGACAGACAGACATTACGAAAAAGTAAAAAGTGCATTTCCTTGTTACTGTGGACATGACTGATACAGAAATACCATTCTTTTCACATTCTAAGCAATGTACAGACAAAACACTTACTTTATATATATAGATTGGCCTAGTTCGGTTTGGGCACGTGGTTATGTGGTAAGTCCCGCATGTATTGTTACATAGTTCACACACGCAATTTTCATCTGGATCATGAAACACTTTTCGGGAGAAAATCTTGTGGTGGAAACCATTAACTGCAAGCCTGGTCACAACTTGCCTCATTTCACAATTAGGACATATGCTCCATATGCTCAGGGGATCACCTTGAAGTACGCCATTTGCTTGCATTATCCAGTTTGAATTCCCAACTCCGTCGTAGACTTGTATGTAGTTTTCGGCTAATACACTGACTGACAGAGCAAATGCAACACCAAGAAGGAGTGGCTCGAAAGGGATGAAAGTTGGGGAAAAACAGAGACGGCACGGACGAATAATTGATGTTTATTTCAAACCGATATGCAGGTTACACAATGCGCACGGCATCGACTCAGTAGGATGTAGGACCACCGCGAGCGGCGATGCACGCAGAAACACGTCGAGGTACAGAGTCAATAAGAGTGCGGATGGTGTCCTGAGGGGTGGTTCTCCATTCTCTGTCAACCATTTGCCACAGTTGGTCGTCCGTACGAGGCTGGGGCAGAGTTTGCAAACGGCGTCCAATGAGATCCCACACGTGTTCGATTGGTGAGAGATCCGGAGAGTACGCTGGCCACGGAAGCATCTGTACACCTCGTAGAGCCTGTTGGGAGATGCGAGCAGTGTGTGGGCGGGCATTATCCTGCTGAAACAGAGCATTGGGCAGCCCCTGAAGGTACGGGAGTGCCACCGGCCGCAGCACATGCTGCACGTAGCGGTGGGCATTTAACGTGCCTTGAATACGCACTAGAGGTGACGTGGAATCATACGCAATAGCGCCCCAAACCATGATGCCGCGTTGTCTAGCGGTAGGGCGCTCCACAGTTACTGCCGGATTTGACCTTTCTCCACGCCGACGCCACACTCGTCTGCGGTGACTATCACTGACAGAACAGAAGCGTGACTCATCGGAGAACACGACGTTCCGCCATTCCCTCATCCAAGTCGCTCTAGCCCGGCACCATGCCAGGCGTGCACGTCTATGCTGTGGAGTCAATGGTAGTCTTCTGAGCGGACGCCGGGAGTGCAGGCCTCCTTCAACCAATGGACGGGAAATTGTTCTGGTCGATATTGGAACAGCCAGGGTGTCTTGCACATGCTGAAGAATGGCGGTTGATGTGGCGTGCGGGGCTGCCACCGCTTGGCGGCGGATGCGCCGATCCTCGCGTGCTGACGTCACTCGGGCTGCGTCTGGACCCCTCGCACGTGCCACATGTCCCTGCGCCAACCATCTTCGCCACAGGCGCTGCACCGTGGACACATCCCTATGGGTATCGGCTGCGATTTGACGAAGCGACCAACTTGCCCTTCTCAGCCCGATCACCATACCCCTCGTAAAGTCGTCTGTCTGCTGGAAATGCCTCCGTTGACGGCGGCCTGGCATTCTTAGCTATACACGTGTCCTGTGGCACACGACAACACGTTCTACAATGACTGTCGGCTGAGAAATCACGGTACGAAGTGGGCCATTCGCCAACGCCGTGTCCCATTTATCGTTCGCTACGTGCGCAGCACAGCGGCGCATTTCACATCATGAGCATACCTCAGTGACGTCAGTCTACCCTGCAATTGGCATAAAGTTCTGACCACTCCTTCTTGGTGTTGCATTTGCTCTGTCAGTCAGTGTATATTCGATATGAGGGTCGTTGTTCTTGTTCTGCCTGTTAGCGTTTCTAACTTGTTTATCAGTATAATTCTGTTGACTAAATCAAAGGCCTTCGAGTAATCAACAAAGACTACATAAAGTTTGCCGTTAGGTTTCTCTAGCGTCGTTGTCATATGTCGTAGTGGATTCTCTACTGCCATGACTGCTGTGGACCTTTGCTTACGGAAGCCACATTGCTCTTCTGGAAGCAGTGGGTCTATAATTACATTTATCCTGGATGTCAGTATCCCTGTTAACAGCTTCAGGGCAACCGACTCCAATGCAATTCCTCGGTACGGGTTTGAATCTTCAGTACTCCACTTTCCCTTATACAGTAGCTTAATTGATGATTTCTTCCATTCACTTGGTATTCGCATGTGTTCTAAACATTTGTTTAATAGCGCCATCCATACTGGAAACAGTTCATCTGTAGTTTGCGTAAGATGTTCAGTCCTGATTCCATCCGGTCCGGGAGATCTATCATTCCTCATTTTCTGCATAGCCTTTAAAATCTCCATTTCTGTAATGGATTCCGTCATATCCTGGTCTTCTGTGGGTCTGATTTTGGGTCTTGATTCTTTTGCACAGGTTGGTTCATACTTAAAGGAAAATGGAGTGGAAGGAAGGATCCACTGCGACATGGTGAAAGAAAGAATTGGAAGTCGGGCTTTCAAAGTAGGCATACACATTGAGATATGTGAATTAGTTTACAACTGCAATTTTTGGCCATCTGACGTCTACTGTCGTCCCTTTCGACAACCATGGAAATACAAAGGCCCATACTAGCGGGACAACAAAAATACTAACATGGAATGCGGAAGGACTACGAAGTCTACTGAACCTTCTATCACAAGAAATCCTAATCAACTATGATATTTGCATTCTCACTGAAACTATGGTTATAGAGGAAACGAGATTTGACGTTCCGAATGTCTACAATTTCCATGCATACCCAAGACAATACACAATGAGGAAGACCGTCCAGTGGCGTTGCCTGTATAGTCAAACCACACCTGGCCCCAATAAAGCTACTATATAGGGAGGAGGATGTATTAGTTGTAGAGACAAGACCATGTGTGATAGTGGCGGCTTATTTTAATCCTGAACAAACCGCTACGGACATAATATACTGTCTTGGAGCAGCTTTGAATACTTTTCAAGGAACAGTTTTGTTATTTGAGATGATGTATAAAAAGTTTCAAGTATTTCAGAAATATCTTTAAAAGGAATACATTAACATGCAAGTGAGGCATTTAGCTTAAGCGTAGAATGCGTAAATAGCAAAGAAGTCATTTTTTCTTCAAAGACATTATAGCATGGTATTAGAAACGAATTTGAATCTAAAATATTCAATGAACTTTTTATAATACCACATATTACACGTGATGAAAAACATGTATGAATAGTTTCCCAATTAGATGCCATGACATGAAAATAATAGAATTAATTCATATTCAATTCATGCTATGTGTGCGTCAATTAAATATCAACAAAACATGATATAACAAGGCAAATGTTCGTTGATTTATATCTTGTAATTCCAAATCACTCTTTCTTTCTACTCCACACGTTCTCCAGCACCACCTTGCTCCTTCCCAACATCCTATTCTCACCCGGTACTGCTGAGCCGTTACTCCCACCTCTTGTTCCTGTAACACGTCTGTTCTCTACGCTGTCTCAGTCTCTAGTGTAACATGTCTAATATAATCAGAAAGTTCGCCTTCTAAAAGCTTACATGCAATGCATGCCTAACTGACTGGCCCTGTAACTTTCAGCTTCATGTCCATCACCCTTTCCTTTATAAACAGGGGCTACTATAGCAACTCTCCATTAATTTGGTATAGCTCCCCCATGCAAACAATAATCAAATAAGTACTTCAGATATGGTATTATATCCCAACCCACTGTCTTTAGTATATGCCCCGAAACCTTATCAATTACAGCTGCTCTTCTAGTTTTCAAGTTTTGTATCTTACTGTAAATATCATTGTTACCATAGGTAAAATTTAATACTTCCTTAGTATTAGTCACCTCCCCTATCTGGTCATTATCCTTATGAGCAACAATCTTTACATACTGCTGACTGATTACTTCTGCCTTTTGTAGACCCTCGCATACACACTCCCCTTGTTTATTAATTATTCCTGGAATGTCCTTCTTGGAACCTGTTTCTGCCTTAAAGTACCTATACATAACCTTCCATTTTCACAAACATTTGTATGACCGCCAATAATTCTTGCCATCATGTTATCCTTATCTGAATTCTTTGCTGGATTCAATTTCTTAGTACGTTTCATCAATTTCTCCTTACTTCCACAGCCACTTCTAAGTCTATTTCTTTCCAAACTGCATCTCCTTCTTAGTCTATTTACTTTTCTGTTTTAATATATTGGATCTTTATCATTCCTTACCACTTTTAAATGTACAAACCTGATTTCACATTCCTCAACAATTGCTGTAAACCCATTTCAGAGTCTTTTTACATTTATTTTACTATTTTCCACCGAACATATTTACATTTTTAAACATCTTATGTCAGTTTTATCAGCCATATTGTATTGCCTAATAGTCCTACTTTTAAAACTTAATTTATATCACATTTAATTTTAACTATGACAAAAACAGCTTCATGATCACTAATACCATCTATTACTTCGCTTTCTCTGTAGAGCTCATCTGGTTTTATTAGCACCACGTCTGGGATATTTTTCACTCTAGTTGGTTCCGTCACTTTCTGAATCAGCTGTCCTTCCCATATTAGCTTATTTGCCATTTGTTGGTCATGCTTCCTGTCGTTCGCATTACCTTCCCAATTGACATTTGATAAATTGAGATCACCCGCTACAATCACGTTCCTTTCCTTATCGTTTCCCACATAGCTGATTATCTTATCAAATAATTCTGAATCAGAGTCTGCGTACCCTTACCTGGTCTGTACACTCCAAAGACATCAAGTTGCTTATTATCGTTAGAAATGAGCCTTACACCTAGAATTTTATGTTTGTCATCTTTAACTTCTTCGAAGCTTACAAACTCTTCTTTCACCAGAATGAATAATTCGTCGCCTGCCATTCCTATCCTATCTCTACGATACACACTCCAGTTCCGTGAGAACATTTTTGCATCTATTATATCATTTCTCAGCCATGGTTCAACTCCTATTACAATGTCTGGTGAGTATGTATCTATTAAATTACTTAATTCTGTTCCTTCCTTTACAATACTTCTAGAGTTGAGCACTAACATTTTTATGACATGCCTACTTGATTTCCAGTTCCCTGTTCCCTTATCACCGCTTCCTAGGCCACCCTGTTTCCCTGGTTGTGCCTTCCTATAAACCTTCTAAACAAATTTCCTAAGTTATATGAACCACTGCGGTTTACGTGAAGGCCATCTGAGCGCATATCCCTATCCCTACCCCTTAGACAAGTGGTTTTGCATTTCTATAGGACTCCTTGATACCAGCAATTCAACATCGACAGTTCCCGAATAATCTTACGATTTATTGAATCTGTTGTTTCATCGTGACCGCAAAAATCTAATCCTTGCCTACTTAAGTAATATACAGCATTCAGTGGCGGCTCGTGACTTTCGTCACTGAGGGTTCAACAGAAGAAAGAAATGCACACCTCTCAACTTCATCTCCTCCTCCCCCTTCCACCTCTCCCGTCGTGAGCCGTAACATCCTCAATAAGACCAAAGAATTTTGGAAATGTTATCGAATACGAGAGAAGCAGATAATACATCCCGATATGTACCACATGTAAAATAAGGAATGTTTCACAATCAACTTACCCATGCAGGCAGCTTATACAAAAAATCCATCCTGCCCTCCTTGCTCAAGTCCAAATGAGTCTCGACCCAAGTCCTTTTCAATTGATAGCATAGCAAGGGCATTAAGTCTATCCTCGGTCATTGTGCTGCGCAAGAAATTCTTTATACTCTTCAGGGTTGAGAAGCAACTTCCTGCTTCCGATGTCGTCATGGGAATAGTCATAACTATATTTAAAAGTTTTATGCTTTCTCCAAAGTTATTCTGATACTTATTATCTAAAAGAAACCACAACAATGTCTTAGCCCCATAAACAGTTCGAAATTCATTTCTCATGTATAATATTTCAAGTTCGCTTCAAGTTTCGGTTTGTCGAGAGGTGGGTAGGCTTCACACGCTTTGTACAGAAGTCAGTGGCGAAACTGCTTCTCGAAGCTGCCGAAATTCTCAGCTTGAAAAGGTTTGCTGCAAGAAGGTTGTTTGTGAATTGAAGCCGTTCATTTGCTTGAAGAATGACCATGCTACAAATTTCTTTTGCCGTAGCTCGTTTCGCGGTACGCAGTGGCCCTCGTGATACCTTCACTGGCGGGGACAGTGTGTCATATTCATCTGCGATGTAGTCAATTTTATTTTACCGTACCATTTTCATAGCAGCGTCGAAACCTTGAAGTGCACCTTTGACTTATAACGGATCTGAGTTCCGCTTTTGTAGCTGACTATAAAATGTCCACATCTGATGGAAAACAGCCAACCAGAATTGAAATAATGGGTGCTCCAATTTTAAAGGCCAACCTCTAACTTGCGTTGTGGTGTTAGGCTGTCAAGAGGTGGTTTCCAGTTGATCCAGGCATTCGATGAGGGTATCTCTGTTCTCGTAAACTACTTCAACGGTCCTTGATTTAAAATTCCACCTTGTGTTTGAAGCATGAGGTACTCTTCTACCAACAACTTCGGTCAATACACCTGATCTCTGTGGGGCGTTATGAAGAAAGTTGGGGATTTCACTTAAATCTGAAAAAAATATGCGGACGTCCATATTCTGGCTTGGCACTTGTGGTAAGACTAAGTTCAAAGAATGGGCATAACAGTGAACATAATGTGCATGCTTAAAATCTTCCCTGACGAGCGCCTGCACTCCTGAATGGGGACCACTCATTACATTTGGTCCATCGTAACTTTGTGAACTTAAATTCTCTGGCTTATCCACAACTTCGCTCAAAGAAGTTTTTAAACACTCTGCTATTATCTTAGCATCATGACTAGCGGGTAAGAGGAAACCCCAAAATATTTCAACTGGCTTACCGTTGGGAAGAACGTAGCGCAGTACAATAGCTAATTGTGCTCTACTGGGCGAGTTAGCCGCGCGGATAGTGGCGCGCAGCTGTGAGTTTGCACGCCAGAGATAGTGGGTTCGAACCCCACTGTCGGCAGCCCTGAAAATGGTTTTGCGTGCTTTCCCATTTTCACACAAGGCAAATGCTGGGTCTGTACATTAATTCAGGCCACGACCGTTTCCTTTCCACTCCTAGCCCTTGACAGATTTCAAACAGTCACGAAAGCAATTCATTCTGAATGTTTTTCGTGGTGCCTTCGAAAACTGTAGCTTTGGACAACGTCAATTTCGGAAACTAAATTTAACGAGTCCTCGAAATATGCCAGTATTCGGCCATTCATTTGTTTCGTCACGTCGCCCAATGCCAACTCAAACGCTACACAGAACTTTACACAGTCGATAATATTTGACAGCACATAGCGATTTTTCCGTACTTGATCGTTGTGTCTTACCACAGTCAAGTTGATGCCGGATATCGTGTCATCCCAGCAGATCGAATTCTGGGAATGCAAATGAGATTTAGAACTATCGTGTTTCTTTATTTTTTTTTTTTTTGGGACAAATATCCTAAATCTACCACTCCGACTTTGGTCCAAGTCCCTTCGCTTTTACCACACAGGAAGCATAGACAAGGAAAACAAAACAACTTGTTAGTAACTTCGCACCCACCGATCCACTCGGTTCTTTTGAATATATCCATTCTTAATTTACACACGATTCCTTTACTTTCATTTTTTGTCTGCCTCGTTATATCAAGATCAGGACAAGCATCCAGCCACGGACCTTGTGCACCTTTCATGAATTGAAAGCCAGTACGAGTATATTACGGATAGATGGGCTTAGCAAGAGCTTCTAGATTGACAAGCAAGTTGAGAAAATTAAGTAGGTGAGTACAATTTGATATAAACTGGAGGTTCATTGCTCCATTGAACTATACCAGAAACCGCCACTGACAGCATCTATCATTAACTCTAAGAAAATCTACTCAAACATACATTTTAATTTAACTGCACTGTGTACCGTTTAGCATTTTCTTTCAGGGAATCTGAAAATGTGTTTCGAATTCTTTCCAAAGTTTTCAAATTTACCTGGAACTTTAAACGCTCTGCCGAATCTGAGTGTTTTTTATAATGATCGTGTTATATTCAACAAAGCAGAAAATCCTTCTCTATTCCAAACTTTTCTTTTATTGATAGATAGCAAGTATGTCCAATCAGTCAATTTGTGTAGAGGTGGAGAAGAACAAAACCATGGGAATTCCTAAAATCACAACTGTTTGAAACTAAGATTGTAGGATTCTCCTGATGTTTCACTTCGATTGCACCACATATTTGTTCAGATTCAGAAGGGTGTCCACAACTTAAAACCTCCAATTTGTATTTCTTTCCAACGCGAACATGATGTTTCTAATAAAACACACATTATATTAGAAATAGGATTCATATTTAAATCAGCACAGCCCTAGAGAAGGAAGCGTAGTAGACTGTAGAATACGAAACATAATTATATATCTTTTATTACTTCATATCACGCCTCTCTCTGCAGAAAGACTCTAGTGGAGGACGTCCGCTCCCGGATCTTGAGCTGCATGAAGGTATTATCTTTGGTTTGCTTAACTGTAGTTTCCTTCCAATACGCTGTGATGATGAGCTCATGTAACCGTTACACATGGACCAAGAATAATAATATTGTATTGAGTAAGGAGTTTGTAATGGTTTAAATGGTCAAATACCTAATGGTGGTCACATACTACCTAATTCGTTACTAGGGGATAACCTACTGTGGAAAAAAGCTCAAAGGCAGCAAATGAAGAATACTTCAGTGGCAACAAATAAGATTAATCGCTCATCCTAATCCCTTACTCACTCGTCATCCCGGTATAAAATTATTCTATTAAAAGCAACAACTTTGATCAGGAAAAGCAATTTTAAGTGTAATTCTAGCAGAAAATTGGTCAATTGAGAAGTGCCTCAATAGCCACTCTTCTATCTGGTGACAATTTCAGTAACAATTATTGAAGCTGAAAGCAGTTTGTCAATATCGAGCAGGGTCGAATCGTATCTTCGAAGCAGAATAGGGCAAGAGGAACTAACAGATTTGTCGATGTTGTCCACTGAGCAACAAATTGGACATGGTTAGCTTCAATTGTTTTTCCAGAAGAACGATTTATGTATGGATTTTCTGCATCGACGTATTGAATCATAAAGCTAGAAGATTATACAACATAATTTTCCAATTAAATTTGTGTGCATTTCTATAACCACACTTAACGGTATGTTATCAAAAGTCAGTTATTTATATATATCGTGTTTCGATGTTTATAAACATCTTTGGCTTGTATTGCGCAGTGCCAAGGCCCTCTGCAACTACAAGCCGTTAGGTTAAAGTTGGCAACGTCGCACTCCTGTTACACGGTTCCTGACCGTTACATGGTGGGAAGCACCGCCGTCTCAATCCTATATACTGCCTGCTCTATGATATGCGGTTAACGTGCTTCTCAGCGTAAGCTCTTAGTGTCACGAACCTCCGCTAGGGGCGCCAGCTAACGCACCCAACTTATCTCCGTACCCACGTTATTGTGTTCCAGTGCGTTTGCATCAAGCATTTATGTGTGTGTCCCTGGTTGTAAAATGATTAATTGTTGTGTTCTTCTCTGTATATGAAAGCAGGAAATCCAAATTCTTCAGGTGTGAGGATTCCTGTTATCCACCCAAGTAAAGAACTTTGGTAAAATTGGCTTAACGCTATATCAAGGCAAGGATAAACCAAGGGTAATCAATGGATTCCATCCGATTATTCCCGTGTTTGAAGCCTCAATTTTAGAGATGGAGGTAAAAAATAAAACTAAAATAAAAATATATTGAAGCCAGAGAGCGTGCCTAGTCGGTCTTCGAATTATCCCCATTACTTTCAAACCAGAAAAATAGCTCCACGAAAGACCAGACAGCGACAAGATATTTCTTCGGAAGAAATCTGTGATGAAACATGCTCTTCAACAGCAGGAAATAGTATCAATCGAAGTCAATATTCTAACGAGTAAGAATGACAGCAGAGGTCAGAAAATCAGACATTAGAGGCTACGATCAAGAATTCTGAGACTGCGATAACAGCTGATGACTAACCATAATAAAGTTAAAAGACTACAGAGACAATTCGAAGACAACCCAGAAATTGATCGTTTGAAAAATGTAAAGGAAGCAGCCAAATACAATGGAAAAACGACCATTTTAAAAAATCAAATCCAAAATTTTCGCAAGCCAAAATCCGGGCAGTCAGAACAAATCACGCGCTACTACGTGGCGTGTGGAATGGTATCCCAAACGGTTATGAATATGGCAGAACTCCTGGTCTTGTGTCAGCTCCGTCACGAAGTACTCTGGACAGGTAGCGTAAATGGAAAATGTTGATTGTATTTGTCGGGATATCCCAAGGAAAGACTTAGAGCAGAATGTAAAACTCTCAGACCAACTGACAGGAGTGTAACTGATCGCTGATTAAATGGCTAATTAGGTACGTCTCCTCTAGAACCGAACCAGTGACACGTTTGCTTGTGTGGTCAATATTGAAAGTGTATGCGGCACAGATATTGTAAAATCTCACGCTCTCGCGAATAAACTGTTGTGTTTTCTTGTAATCCGACTTTCAGAGAAGTTATCTAGTCCTGCTGCCTACTTCCTCGTTAAAGGCTTAGAAGTCTCCGATCTATCCCTTGTAGTTCAGAAATGATTACTGTAATGCCTTTCGGAAAAACAATCTAGATTTTGTGCATTTCTATTCACCAGCAGATAAAATACTTACAATGGTTGAATGATGATTTCATCAAGTACGTTAAAATAATTCGGTTGGAATCAAAACGTGAAAAACTGATGTGTCTCACTAATGAGACGGCAGATGCTGTCTCACTAACTGTGAAATCTATAGTGGAATGTGTCTCTTATCTGTTACAAAATCGGTTATTTTATGTTCTCGCTAGATGATTTTCTGGAGACGCAGTAGATCTATTTAGTTCAGTGAGATTGGGTGGTGGATTTAATGACACGACGAACGCACGCACTGCATTATGTGCTATAAAATGTATCCTGAAAACTGGTCATAAACAAAGGGTCAGCGAAATAGTGATAGAATTTTTTTGCGCCCACTGCTGGTAAATAACAGTAAGAAAAGTACGGAAAAGGTGCTCCGTTATTCGTGTCGAGAAAATTCTGAAATTGGCATGTACCATGCAGCATGGGATGATCCTAATATAATATCTACTGTATTATTTTACGTTTCTATATCTTAAGCCATGCTCAAATGTCGAATGTTAGTTTCTGTATGTGCATTATCCTCTCAATTAGTAACATGTTAAAGATTATTTTTCATTTTATATTGATCTAACCAACATGTTCCCTGGGTGCGGTAAGTGCTGCCATCTGCAATGTCGCTGTAAACGCAATTCTCGTGGCACAGAGCAGGCAGTATATAGAGATTGAGACGGCGGTGGTGGGAAGTTACTAACAAAGGTGACAAGCATAAACACGAACGGTTCACTGGCGAAATTTTATTGAAAACAGCATATTACGAAAAATATACAAGCAAATAAATATCACTAGAAATATACGAACTGTAGTATAAACATGCTGTCGTTTTCAGGTAAGTTAATAACTGCAGTTTACCTTAACATCTTGGGACGTGAAGTGTTGTTAAGAGAATTTTGTTTTCTATCCTGTTATGTGTTTGTGGTGGTTGGTATCAGGACAGCCCTCCCCTAAGCTTTGTTTCAGAAAAGATGACAGTCTTGAAGTGCGCAAGGTGAATGTTTTTGGTCTATTGGAGGTTTTGTTAAAAAAAGGTGTTAGAAAATATTCCTGTGGAATAAATTATTTCCTTATAGATTAAGTTCCAAATTTATTATTACGGAACATTTTCTGGCGACCGTGACAGGACGTAGTTAAGATGGAGAAGCTTAAACCGTATTATAATGAAAGATCACAAATACGTAGACTTTTTACGAGAGCACATGGCGAGTTTCAAACAAAAATATCTGAAGCAGTCGTAGATGCGGAAGAAATGTTGACACACTTCCGTGGTTTAGAAGATAAGGCAATGCGGATGTTATCTTTGGATGAAAAGGTTCAAGCACTTAGGGGTGTTGAAGAAACGACAGAAGAAGACGACGCCAAGTAATTCGACACGGCAGAAACGTACCGGGAGTAGTGGCTATAAGCTAAGGTTAGGTTCGAAAATAATTTTCAAGCGAATTCATCTGTTGGTGGAGGTGAAGCCTTAGCGAGTGAGATCGAGACGACGACGAAAAGGAATTTCACTTTACCCAAGCTTCAGCATAAATAGTTCGATGGAGATATAAAAAACTGGATTGGTTTTTGGGGACAGTTTAAGAAAATTAACGACGATAGTGGTATCGACCTGGAAGACAAATTTCAGTATATTTTACAGGCTACTGTTCCAGGTTCCGTTGCTGGGGAGCTAGTTGAGAGTTTCCCTCCACCCGGAGCGAACTATCGAAAGGCAATAGATCATCTGAAATTCAAGTTTGCCAGGGAAGAATTACTTACCGGTATAGAAATATATGTCTGAGAACTTCTAAATCTTGTTCTGCTTCAAGCTACCGAAGGTAGCCTTAGTATTGGAAGTCTCTATGATAAATTAGAAACACAATTGAGAGCTTTGGAATCTTTAGGAGTCACTAGTGATAAGTATGCAGAAATGCTGTTTCCTCTGGTGGAGTCTGCATTACCAGAAGAGGTTATGAAGGCATGCGAGAGAGTTCGTGTATCTCATATATCAGAAAATGATCACGATCATCACCTAAGCAAGTTGTAACTGTTTATAAAACAAGAAGTGGAGATCGAAGAACGTTTGCCACTTGCTCGCTCTAGTTTTATTGTGAAAAGGGAGGACATGTTATGCAAGCCAGGTAAACAAGAGAGACTTCCCACTGCTGCTGCTTTGTACTCAGGTGAGGGCAATCTCAATCGAGTAAGCAGTGAGGACGGATGTGCTGAGTGTGTGCTGAAGTATAGGGATAGTGCTAGAGCTCTATCGGGTGAGGATTGGGAGTTGGCAATGCAGGAGGAAGAAGAAAACGGAATTGTGCAAGAGGAAGAATGGTGAGGATGTAGGGGTGTTGGCAGGGCTGCTGGTGGCTGTGGTGCTATCAGCGCTGCTTATAATAGGTGGAGTGAAGTTAAACCCAGGGCCAGGCCCAATTGGTGCCCTAGGGTGGGAAGAGATAGAGGCGCTAAAAGAAGTGGTGAAGGGGGCGTGTCAGATAGACCAACTGAAGGAGATGATACGTGACCATTCCAAGGAGCTAAAGGACTTGCGGCATTGCGTTAAAAGTGAAGTGGACGAGCTGAAGGAGAAGGTGGGGAGGAATGAGGCGGAGATGGAGAAAATGCGAGTGAAAGTCCAGGTGCTGGAGGGGGAGGTGTCGAAACTTAAGAAAGAAATAGAAGATGGGATCTAGGCACGAATGAAGAAAAACATTTTTATATACGGAGTTGAAGAAACAGCGAAAGAAGATAAGGTGGTTTTAGTTTATAAGATAGTGAACTTGATAGGGACAGAATGAAGATAAATTTTAGTGAAGTAGATATTGATGAGGCTCAGAGAGTGGGAAGAGTGAAAGGTGGAGGTGTGAGACCAATCAAGCTCAAGCTGATGTCTACCCTGATGGCGGACGTTTTACTAAAGAACGCAGGGAATTTAAAGGAAGAGAAGGTATGGTTGCGACAGGACATATGTAGTGAAGCGAGCAGAGAGTTGAAAGTGCTAAGAAGAAACATGTGGCGTGCGAGGAAACAAAGATTGAGAGCTTTCATTGGGGAAACAAATTGGTGGTGGGAAATGGCCGCTGGATAAGAGAATGATAAATGGAAATGCTGCAACATATGGACCAAAATTACTTACACACGATTACAGAAAGAGTGCGATAAGCGTGACAAGATGAGAGAAGAGGGAGAAATTTTTGGCGAGAGGACCAGTGTTAGGAAAGAAGAGGAGGCAAGAGTGAAGATGGCTGGGAAGAAGAAGAGGACGGTTAGAGAGTGGAGCAAGACGTAAACATTCGTGCACCACCGGAAAGTGCTGGAATGGAAGAGGCGGCAAGTACCCGGAGAAGTTTAAGCCTGAAAGATCTATGGGGGAAGAGAAACAAAGGACAGGAGGAGAGGGGGAACAACGAGTCTGTAAAGGCGGTGAAGAAGGGAGAGAGCAGAGAGGAAATAGAAGGGCTACGTAGAACTAGAAGTAAGTTAAATAACGTTGCTGAAGTAAATGAAAATAAGGGCGATAAGGAGGGGCTAGGGGAGGGTAGTAGGTAGCTAGGGTGTAAGATAGGCGTGATAAATATTGAAGGAGTGGGTAGTAAGTTGGGGAACGAAGAGGTTTGTAAGATGGTGGAGAGTTTTGATATATTGGCCCTCCTAGAGACGTGGCTAAAAGAAGGGACGAATCTAACCTGGAAGGGTTTTGTGGTAAGGAATAAAATGAAGAACAAGCAGGGAAAGAAGGGGAGAACTTCGGGTGGAATTTCATTATTAGTTAAAGAGGAGCTAAGTGATCAAGTAATAGATATAGATAATGAGCTAGAAGAGGTTTTATGGGTTAGGTTTGAAATGGGAGGGGGGCGGAAGGAAACAATGTGTGTTTGGGTTTTATAAACAACCCTCCAAGGGGATCAATGTATGCGAATGATTACTTCTTTGATGGCCTGATAGAGGAAACAAATATTATTAGTGGAAAGTACGAAGAGGATGGACTGATTTTGTTAGGGGACTTAAATGCAAGAATAGGATGCTCTTGTCCAGAGTATGGTAAAGAGGAAAGGAGAGTAAAGATGGGACATAGGAAAAGTGAAGTTAAAGTGAGAAATGTTTACGGTCAGAAGTTGTTAGAAGTATGTGGGGCGTGTGACTTGTATATTCTAAATGGATGGTGGCTGGGCGAAAGGGAAGGGAAAATGACTTATATTACATACGAAGGAGGCATTGTTATTGATCTGATTATGAGTTCGGATGACATGTTGGACAGAATTAGTAGGATGGAAGTGGTCGATTGGGTGGAATCCCACCACTCCCCGGTATATATAATCATAAATTGGGATGAGGGTGTAGAGGAGAAGGGTTCAGAAAGAGAGCGGATTTTGAGAGGTCGCAGAGTTCCTAAGTATATCTGGCCAAAGGAGGGGAGAGCAATGTTAAGCAAATACCTGGAGGAGGAAGAATTTCAGATCATCAGGGTGAGGATTGAGGTAGCAGTAGAAGGTAATAATATCGACAGAGCGGTAGAGCTTTTGGAGTGTCCGGGAAGGAAAGTAGCGGAGGATA
Source organism: Anabrus simplex (assembly GCF_040414725.1). Classification (NCBI taxonomy): domain Eukaryota; kingdom Metazoa; phylum Arthropoda; class Insecta; order Orthoptera; family Tettigoniidae; genus Anabrus; species Anabrus simplex. Next base: position 56,156,951 of record NC_090269.1, on the reverse strand, counting down.
AATCATACAGGAATAAGAATAGAGAGGTGGGAGAGGATTGGTTCGATAGGGAATGTAGGGCAAAAAGGAAGGCAGTGTTGAGAGCGTTGGCTGAGTTCAGGAGACATGGTGAGATGGGGTTAAGGGAAAGATATTGCAGGATGAGGACAGAATTAAAAAAAGTAATAAGAGAGAAGAAGAAAGTTTAGCAGGAGGCTCAAACGGAAGCTCTAAACAGGGAGTGCAAGAACAGGGAAGGAGATAAGGTGTGGGCTAGGGTTAAAAAATTAATAAGGGGACGAGTAGTGTGACGAAACCGAAAATCGGATATGGAACATGGGTAGAGTATTTCCGGGAACTATTAGGAAAACGGGAAGGGTGGATAAGAGCCAACGGAGGTGATAAAGTAGATAGGGGGCTAGAGAGAGCCTGGCAAGAACTGGAAAAGAGAATAACAGGGGAAGAGGTGATGGGAGTGATAAAGAAATTGAAGACCAGAACTGCGGGTGGAGAAAGTTGGATAACTAATGTGTATTGGAAGGAAGTAGCAGAAAATAAGCAGATGATAGAGTGTCTGGCAATACTCTTCAACAAGATATTTGAAGGGGCAAAATTCCCTAAAAAATGGCAGAAGAATGTTCTATTTATAAAAATAAACGGGAAAGGACTAATCCCAGCAATTATAGAGGTATAAACCTGCTGGACTCCCTGAGCAATGTGTACACGGGTATTCTAGCAAAGAGATTGAGGAAGTGGGCAGAGGATTACTCAATTCTATCGTGCTTTCAAAATGGATTTAGGAAGGGGAGGATGACGGCTGATAATTTAATGATCGTAAGAACCATAATTGATAAATATGTGAGAAAAGCAGGTGCCAAATTTTTTATCGCCACAATTCACTTCCAGAAGGCATTCGATACGGTGAGCAGGTAGGCCCTGTTTGAAAGATTGGGGAGGGTTGGGTTGGGAGAGAAGATGAGAAGAGCGATCAGAAGTATATATGAGAACGTTTATTGTAGCATCAAGGTGGGAGATGGAGTGGTGAGTGGAGTGATTTAGTCGAAAGTTGGGTTGAAACAGGGACGTAAATTGTCGCCAATCGTTTTCCTATTGTTTATAAACGTCCTAATAGGTGGCCATGTAGAGAGAAAATGGGCTTACCCGGTGCTAGGCAAACAAGAAATTCCAGGATTAATCTTTGCGGATGATGTGTTGTTGCTGTCGTTGACAGCTGGAGGTTTGCAAAAAAAGTTTGAATAAAGTAGGGAGTTTTGTGGAGAAATGGTCATTGAAGATTAATGGTAAGACGTCTAAGGTGATGGTATGCAGGAAAGGGAATAAAAAGAAACCAGGAGTAAAGTGGGTAATATACGGGGAAGAGATTGAGGTGGTGGAAATGATGGAGTTCCTGGGGGTGATGCTGAGTAGAAATGGCAGTTGGACGGAGGAGATTAGGCGTATCAAATGGAGAGGCCAAGCAGCACTCTCAGTAAATAGGATTTTGGAAAATAAATTTAGGGGAGCAAGCTATGCCATTCAAAGCATGGTATTAAACACGGCGGTGAAGGGTGAAATGCTATATGCTTCGGAGGATTGGAGTGTAGATAAACAGTGTGTGATATTAGAACAAGTAGAGAGTAGGTTCTGCAATATTATTACAGGCCTATCCTTGTGCACCGCGAGTGCAGGTGCAAAGTTATGTAAAGAGTATATTAAGGTAGATATTTTAAAAAGAGTGCTTGGTTACTGGTGTAGATTAAGAGAAGGTGCAGGGGGCCTGATCCTACAGTCGGCCTACCAAAGTCAAATGGAGGATAATTATGGTGACTACTGGGTGGACAATGTGAAAAACACCATAGATAGACTGGAGTTGGGCTAGTTTCATAACGTTAAATGGGGCGGGAGTAAGGGAACTTATTGGAAACACGTGATTAAGAGGGCGAGAGATATTATTGAACAAGAATTGGAGGCCGAATGCCGGGAGAAGGCTACCCTAAAAATGTTTCTGAGAGTTAATCAGATGCTAAATCTGAGAGTGGCAAATATAAATAGGGGGTGAGAAGAGGGCTAATCTGGTGGTTGTTAGGTGTATATGTTAATAAGGGTTGGACTAAGTTAATAGTAAATACGTTGCGTGTACTATGTGGTGAAGAAAGGAAAGACTTTCATTTGCTGACAGAGTGTAAAGAAACGCTGGAAGAGAGACGGCTGTTTAATAAAAAACAGTTGGAGTGGATTTCTCATCCGTGCAATGAAGACAAGCTTTTGAGGTGGTTAGTGGCGGAATGGAAAAGTGCTGGAAATTTGTGTAAGTTTTTCACAAGAATCAGAAACAAATGCTCAGTAGCCTTAAAGGCAAAGTCTCAGTTGTGCCATGATAAGGAAGTTAGTGTAGTGGTTTGTCGTGACACAAGCAATATACTGAATCAGCACAGTGGAGTTGTCGAACTTCCTAGCTGCTGACTAGTAGCGAGGAAGGGGGAGGGTAGGTGCTGGCGTGTGTCACCGCAGAGAGACTCACTAGCATATGCAATGGATGCTAGTTCAGGCGGGTGTCATATGCCACCACGTATCCAGGAAGTGAGGTGGTTTTAACATGGGGTTGCCATACTTTGCCCTTTTAAATTTATTTTTAATTGCCCCTTTAATTTGATTTTTAATTGCCCCTTTAATTTTATTTTTAATTCAGCTGGCAGAGAGGCCAGCGGACTAACTTTCCCTTGTGTGCTTACTTTATGCTGTTATGCCCACCAGTGGGGGTATCATTGTACTATTAATAATGTATTGTATATGACATCTAGGTCTCCTGGTTTTTTGTCTTTGGTGTAATTGTCGTAGTTTTGCATGTTTTTTCTTTTTTTCAATTGAGGATTGGTATTTTTCTCCGTTAAGATCGATTAGGTTGTGTAAACTGTAAGATCGAGAGAAAAATAAATTTTTACTATTACTATAACTCAGGTGAGCGTCAAAAAACTGAAACAGGTTGTATCTGGTGTGACAAGAGTTCCCATAGATCTGCTGATTGTTTTGAAGAGAGGAATCTCCAGAATGGAGAGAAGAAGGATATTTTGAAGAAAAGGAGTGCTTGCTTTCGTTGTTTAAGGAAGGGGCATAACTCGAGCAAATTTAGAGCATTTAATTTAAAGCATTTGCTTAAAAAGGGATCATTGTGCTATTTTATGTCCTGATTTAGTTACTAAGAAAGAGGAGAGGGAACATTCAGAGAGAAAGGCTAATCAAAATAATCAAAACACCGAGATTTTAACTGCCCATCAAAATGCAGAGACATTATTACAAACTCTTGTTTTGGAAGTTTCTGGTAGTGAAGGACCTGTCAAGCTTGCACGAATTTTATTAAATTCTGGGTCACAAATGTCTCACATAACCAAAGAAAGCGCTAGGAAGTTAGGACTACGAAAACTGGGAAAGGAAGTGTTGTCTCATTGTTTGTTTGAGGGTGTAGAAACTAGCAAAGACATCCATAATGTTTATGATGTAACACTACAAGCACTAAAAGGGGATTTCAAATGCACAGTCTCGGTACTTAATAAGAAGAAAATATGTCGTTATGTTCCAAGGTTAGAAAATCAACATGTTTATCCTGTTCTAGCAACTAGAAACATTCAGTTAACAGATGTTGGGGTCAATGTTCCAGAGGTGCATTTGTTGCTTGGAGCAGATGTTTTGGGGAAGCTGCTTACAGGAGTTCTGTTTAAGCTGGATGAAAATATCTATGCACTGGAAACCAGGTTAGGTTGGACAGTGATGGGTCAGCGAAATCTGGCTAAGGGCAACCCTTCACTAGTCAGTCTCACCTGTGGTAAAGCAATGGATATATCAGATTTCTGGAAGTTAGAAACCATTGGCATAAAGGACCCTGCAGAGTCTCAGTCAAAGAAAGAGATAGAAGAGGAAGTCGTGAAACACTTCAATGAAACTGTAAGGGTGAATGAAGAAGGGAGATACGAGGTTCGTCTCCCCTGGTAGGATGGCCATTCAGAATTGTTGGATAACAGGAAGTTAGCTGAGAAGAGGTTGGAAGCAGTCACTAGAAGATTGATGAACTTGGACAAGCTTAAAGATTTTGATGATGTGCTTCGGGAGTGGATAGAATGTGGAATCGTGGAGACTGTAAATGAAAATGACGAGACGTCAGGCGACTATTTACCACACAGGGCAGTAATTAAGGAATCAAGTTTAACTACTAAAATTAGGCCTGTGTTTGATACCTCGGCAAAGGACAGACATGACAATTCGCTGAATAAATGCTTTGAGAAGGAACCAAATTTAATGGAGATTATTCCCAAACTTTTGTTGCAGTTTCGAAAGCACTGCTGATATTAAAAAGGCGTTCCTGCTGATAAGCCTCTATGAGCATGACTAGGATTTCCTAAGATTTCTCTGGTGGGAAGATTATATCAAAGGCGAGATCATCACATTGCGACATTGCAGAGTAGTGTTTTGGGTTACGTGCAGCCCATTCCTATTAGGAGCAGCGATATCGCATCACCTGAGTAAGGTTTCAGCTGAAGATATGAAAATGGCCAAGAAGCTGCAGAATTCTTTCTATGTGGACAATTGTGTCACTAGCTGTGAAACCAAAACACAGTTGAGCGAATTCATTGTAAAATCTACTAAAATGATGAGTTCAGCACATTTTGAATTAAGAGGGTGGATAAGCAGTTCACCAGAAAAATCAGAGTCAGAAAATATTGTTTCAATACTTGGTCTTATGTGGAATGCTCGGTCAGATGGGATGTTCTGTATCATTAATACAGTTGAGCTAACCACACTTTCAACTTCTAAGAGAAGCTATCTGTCAATTTTACAACGTATTTTTGATCCACTTGGTTTTTTGTGTCCAGTAACATTAATCCCTAAATTATTGATGCAGGAAGCCTGGAGAGGAAAATGTAGATGGGACGAGGAATTACCACAACAAATAACAAACAAATTCCATTCTTGGGTGAAACACTTACCTTTGTTGAAACAAGGCAGGATTCCAAGAAGTCTTGTACCGTGGGAATTTAATAGCAGGGGATTAACCATTCATGTGTTTGCTGATGCCAGCAAGTTGTCATATGCTACATGTATATTCCTTAGGGCAGAAAAGGACTCTCTTGTGTCATTACAGTTGGTCCAAGCTAAAGCTAGCTGCACCTTTAGGACCGATATCTATACCCCGCCTAGAATGGTTAGCTGCGGTCATAGCCACTCGGTTATGCACACACGTGAAAAGGGCATTAAACCTCCAAGACTGTAAAACATACTTCTGGAGTGACTCTACAGTGGTGCTCACCTGGATCAAGACGAAAGGAAACTGGAGTGTATTCTTAGGAAATCGTTGTGAGGAAATACGCAAGTTCAGTGACTCGGACGTATTGGCATCATTTTCCAGGGTTTTTAAACCCTGCTGACCTACTATCCAGAGGCATGAACGCAAAGTTTTTGGTAGAAAGTAAGTGGTGGGAAGGTCCCACATGGCTCAAGGATGACACTGAACGATTGCCTAAATTGGACATTGTGGCTCCTGAGGATGAAGATAATGATTCTAGTAACGAATGCACATACGACACCGAGATGCCAAAAGTAACGGAGAACTATCTGTAGAAGGAGTAGTCGAGGTAGAAAAGTGTCTGATAAGATGTGTTCAAACAGAGAACAGAGAGATCATAGACCAAAAGATGAAAAGTAAAACTCAGATTTTTGAAGATAGTCAGGCAATTCTAAGGCTACGAACAAAGTTAGCCTACGGTGAATATGACGAAAATTTCAAGTGCCCCATTGTGATGTCTTCAGATAACATCGTCGTTGAGAGAATGGTAAAGGAAAAACATTGCCTGTCTAAGCACATCGGGCTTCAAACTTTATTAACAATTCTTAGAGAAGACTTCTGGATCATAGGAGGAAGAAAGTTGGTTAGGCGAATCATAATGAGCTGTGTCAGATGTAAGAGGTATCGGTCCAGGTCAATGGAGACAAAATCTGCCCCACTTCCCATGGAGGGAGTTACCCTAACCGCAGTATTTCAAGTCACCGGGGTAGATCTTTCTGGACCATTGTATCTGAGGACTGGAGAGAAGGCGTGGCTCGTGTTATTCACCTGCGCCGTCTTTCGAGCAATTCATTTTGAGCTTGTCAGGTCTCTGTCAACAATCGCATTCCTACAAGCCCTACGAAGATTCATTGCCCGCAGAAACAGAGTGTCGGTTATCTACTCCGACAATGGCACAAACTTCACAGGGGATAATCACGCTGTGCAAGAGTTAAACTGGGAAGAAATAGTTTCCAGTTGTGTTGTAGAAATAATAATTTGGAAATTCAACCCTCCAATTGCTGCGTGGTGGGGAGGGTTATTGGAATGGTGAAAGACTGCTTCGTCGTAATTTGGGGAAGGCTTCGGTTACTTGCGAAGAGTTATGCACGATACTGTGTGACTGTGAAGCTGTTATAAATTCACGGCTATTGACATATGTATCCGATGAGTTGCATGATCTGAAACCACTGAAACCAGCTGATTTTCTTCATGAGATACCCAGTACTGATGTGCCAGATTTGGATGCCATCGACAGAAAAGGAAATTAAGATGGCGTTATCTACAGAAACTGCGGGACGAGAGGGCGCAGCCAGTTCAAAGTCTTTATCCCTTAGAAGTTGCCTCATCAGATGAATCTGCAGTAGTACAGATCAATCGGCCAGATTCTATCCTGGAGATACAGCCAGCGAAGGCTTCGCACGGATCATCTGATGCAGTGGCAAATCCACAAGTGAAGTCTACAAGAAGTGGTAGAATAGTGAAAACACCAAAACGTTTGGACTTATAAATATTCCAGAAGAGACAGGCATTGTGTGAAAAATCAGTGTCAAATGAAAGATTGTAATGTTTTATTGTAGAATGCTGCTGTCCCTTTTCATTGTGTTGCAATTTTATCTGTGGATTAGTGTAAACGCAAATTGCAATGTGGAGAGGATGTTAAGAGAATTTTTATTTCCATCCTGTTATGTGTTTGTAGTGGTTGGTGTCAGGACAGCCCTCCCTTAAGTTTTGTTTCAAAAAAAGTTGACAGTCGTGAAGTGCGCAAGGTGAGTGTTTTTTTGGTCTGTTGGAAGTTTTGTTAAAAAAAAGGTGTTAGAAAATATTCCTGTGCAATAAATTATTTCTTTATAAATTAAGCTCCAAATTTATTATTACGGAACAAGTATATTTACGTGCTGTTTTGTTTATTTCCGTCGTTTACGCGGTCAGAATGTTGTTCGGTATTATTATTCTCCCAAACTTACTGACCGCTTTATTTATTTATTTTTATTTATTTATTCAGGATCAGCAACAGCATAACGCCGAATTACAAAGATCGGAGCTATGTACAATAGATATGAATCTAAAATGAAAGATATATAAATATTTACAAAGAACACACATATACACAATAAAACTGTTCCCTCATATGTAATACATATTTACATACACAACGATATTAACAAAGAAAAATACATTTACAGTAAATACAGGAGCAGAACTGGAAAGAACAAGAAGGAAAATTAAGATATATTAGAAATATCATGACAGAAGGAAGGAAACGTTACGAAAATGTCTAGGTTCTTCTTGATGGATAATGTATTAAACATTGCTGGAATACGTATAGAAAGGGACCTTTGGGTGAGAGAAAGCCGGGAGTAAGGAATATGGAATAGGGTATTCATTCTGGTACTACGGGTTGGGACGTGGAAGGGGAATAAGGAAGCTAAATCTGGAGACATCAATTCGGTCATTTTTTGTCCACAGATGCTCTCGTCAGAATCTCTATAGACAGCATTGTTCCTTAAACCTTGTAATGATAGTTTAACAAGAATGTTCTATTGATGAACTATTTTCCAAAAAGTGGTCGCCAACTGTTCTGAGATCATAATGCTCTGAAATATAGATCCTACATGAATATAAATACATAAAGCCAAATCACTGGGCACTGACATTCCTCCTCTCTGTAAATGATCAAAATATAAATACCCAAATAATCTTAATCCTTTCCTTCCCGAAACATGCTAATACAAAGTTGAGAATTCAGTAACCTGCAAACATTGTGCGATACATAGCCTTAAACAAATAGTGCTACTTTGCTGTCTGGTACTTCAAGTAAATCAACATTAAGAATATAAAACCACAAATATTCAGTGCCTATCTACACTGTCAATTGCAGAGATTTAATTTTGTAGAGAAATGTTTCAGAAGGTCATTAAAATCATTAATTAAATCTTGTTTTTAGTATCCAGTATTTGTTGTTGTTCTCTTCTCTGGATATTTTCACTTCCTGACTTGAGGTCTCGTTACTCAGCTGGTATACTACAGGTTTGGTAGGAAGGCAAATCTGGGAACTTACGGGGCACAGCTTCTTCCATCAAATTGGGAAACCTTAGAGCAAGTTTTGGGACTGTTCCATCAGATTATTTGCAGTTTTAAAAAGCTGTTATGTACGTATCATAATGTGGTGGGCACAAACAGCAGATGATGGAGTTGGATGCCATTTCTTTCGTGAAATGGCACGAATTCATGTCCGCCTTCTAATCACTTCTTTAAGGAGGGAAAATGTGGACACGACGCCATTTAATTTTGCAGTGCTGTCATAATTTGACTTTCACTCGGGCACACAACATTTTTTAAGCATCTGAAGTATTTTAAATAAGTTATATTTGGCACATTGATCCGCAAAAGTAACTTCCAGGCAGAAGTCATGTAATTAACAACAGATGAGAAATATTACCCTCTACCAGCTTTAAGTAGGTCTTATTATACCATTAATAATTTTACAAAAGATGAAGAAAGGGACACACTCTGATATCAGTACCCGTTGGAATCAAGTACACTAATTTTAATACAAAACATTAGCACATTGCCTAACCGTGTTTACTTTCTGTACAGCCAAAGTACACAGTTGCCAGTTCTCAGAGCTCACGGCTTGTAGTTAAAGAGGGCGTTGTCAGTACCCTTAAATTTCACCAGCCGCCACTGTGCCTCCGACTCAGCGCGTCGGATTTTTGTTATGTTGTGTTTTATTAGTGGTGCTCTGTAGTGTCGAAGGTGGGCACTAAAAACTTTGTCAGTGAACCGCCTGTTTCTTTTTTTTACTTCAGGTCAGTCAGTTCAACCTTAGTTTGTTTCTCTTTTTGTTAAACATTTTTTTTGGGGTTAATTCTTGCTATTAAGAATCTTTTGTTTACATGTTCCCCACTTCCAGATGTCGTGCCTCTCACCACATACAGTAGTCTCTACTGTATTTGCTCTCACTCGTCTTTTAATTATTCCATGATGGCAATACGCATCGTTCGAAAAACGTTGATGAGTTTTCTTTGGATCATCTCTCTTTTTTGTAAATAAATAACTCCAAATTGACAGGTGCGATTGCCGGAAAATGGGTGGTAATTTGTTTGAGGACGGATAATCGAGGCATTACTAAATACCTCCGGAGTACTTTGATTACTACTGTTGCGTACTCCTAGTCTGTCATTTCGTTGTATATTAATAATAACTCTGTGTTAGAAGATAATTGAGGTACAAAGTACTCTCTCGTTTTCTCTGGAACACTTCATTCGGAATCGATTAGGGATGTATGAAGGAGGGAGGAATGCGACTGTATAGTTATTTATCGCTGGCGGCCGGCAGATAATTTGTTCTAGCGTAGCAGTTACTGCCTAAGCAATGGATGGCAATCAAATATGTATACATAGGCTCACATTCTAGCTAGATTGGCATCAATACGCACGTCGTCAATTACTGCTGTGGGTTCCTGCAGTAGTTGTAGGCGTAGTCCAGCATAGTATCGTGACAGTGAAGATTTCATCGAACCCAGAAGATACTGTAGCCGTGATGTCGACGGCACTTCTGGCCGTAGTGGCCGTTATACTGTGTATATTATTTCGGATACTCAATGTTAATAGTCAACCGTCCAAGCCGGCGATGTTCTGTTCTGATTCAATCTTCTTAGAGACCGTACTAAAGATAGCACCGCTTCTGAATGAGCCGTAAGTATTTAGTATACATGCAGATTTATGACATTTGTTGTAGTAACATATTGCTAAATTAATCATTCTTGCACTCGATGTTATGTTGATGCACGTGTTATCGTCTGTTTCGTTGTCGGCTTCTACCATTTCTTAGGGCAGTTTTTTATTTAGATAAGTACCGGCACCATTCATGTTTTGGTAAACCTTCAGTATTTGCCCAAATCTGTAGTAGTTTTTCTCTGGCATGTGCTAAAGTTTTGTTTTAAAATGTAGTGTACATGATTCCAACGGGTACTGAAAACAAATTGTGTCCCTTCCTTCCTTCCTTCCTTCCTTCCCTCCCTATAAAAGGCAGTATTGTCAGCAGAAAAGCTAGTCTTTATTTTGATTTTATTCAGTATATCATTTGCTGTATGGAATGTTAAGAGACAATGAAATTCCCTATTTGACTACCTTGGGTCTCCCTTTCTCCCTGTAACCTTTTTCCAATGCTGCTTATTTACATAGTTTGCTTTCTTCAAGAAGAATCTGATCCAGTTCTTCAGTAAACTTGCATTCACATTAGCATAAAACTTTCAAATGGAGTGTGCAACTGGCATTTTCTGGAAGCTTCTCATTTCAAACAATGGTGAGTTTGAGTGTGCACACACACACATACACAATGTGAATAAATCTTTAACTTTTGCCTTGTAAACCTTTTAACACATCTTGCTGTATGTTAAATCAGTCAAATTTCTGTCAGGGAATCTTTCTCTCTATTGATGCTGTTAATTACTATAAATTTCTCTCAAATTCTTTTTTGTTGGATTGAGAGGTTTGCAAGGTGTACTGTGCTTTCTCTGTTGTCTTTCGTAGACAGAAATTAGTTTTTCTTCCTTCTCATACTTCTGGAAAGGCCCATGTAGTAGTGAATTTATCAAACAGGTTGCAGTCTTCCACACTGCAACCTTGCATCATTTCCGTTTCCTCCCTTGCAGCCTTAATATATTTTTCTTTTCAGCAATGTAATGCCTATTGATTGCCATGTACACATACGTTGTGTATATTGCTACAGTACTTTTACATCACTTAAGAACCTGACTGCTATTCATTCACCCTCTGAGTTTTTAGATTTTCTCATAAATACCCAATGTAGGCCTATTGCTCCTCCCCGCCCAATAATTTTCTGCAGCAAAATATAGTGGCAGAACCATCGACCACAGCATTTCTCGATGTAGTCATATTTGAGCCTATCATTTTATGTAGGCCTATCCTTTTTAATATTTTTTGCTCTAGTGTTTTATGTTTCAGCTCTTTTCACTTTCCCTTGGAACAATCCACCTTGATTTCCAGATTCTGTTGGTTGATGGTTTTCAGAGTTCACATCCTTTCACATTGTTAGGGAACCATTAATTTTCTTCCTTTCTGAGATGAAACTTACCTTTTCAAGGTTGATCACAAAATTGTCTGCATAAAATAAGTGAAATGCCTTGCTCTTTGCACATTAAGGTTGATCATTAAAAACTTAATGAAAGATTATTTCCTAGTTACTTTAATTGTATCAGTTTGATGCAGAGCCTAGTTAAACTTTGTTTCGTATAAGAGAAGGCTTTAATAGTGTTACCTACGCCAAGCAGAACAAGGCAAATAAATAAGTAAAATAAATGCTAATGTGCTTTCAGGAAAGGATTAGTAGTTGGGATAATGCAGAAGACTTCAGATATTCATTCTTCCTTTACCTGTACCTGACAATATGAAAATCGTATAATTTATCATGTTGTATTTACAGGCACAGTTGAGCAAAAGGCTAGCTATCAGAAGCAGGTGAAGGACAAATTGGGGCAAATATTCGTTTATAGGAAGGGGAGTTAGGGATTGGAATAAATTACTAAGGGAGATGTTCAATAAATTTCCAATTTCTTTGCAATCATTTAAGAAAAGACTAGGAAAAGAACAGACAGGGAATCTGTCACCTGAGTGACAGCCCTTAATGCAGATCAGTAGTGATTCTTTTACATTACATAAAAGAACACATCAGTAGCTTCTGTGTCATACATAGTACTATATGTCCTTTGACCAGATACAGTAGTTCTTGATTAAATAGAACAGGACAGCCTATGGCTGGCAAATGAAGCCCATTTGAATATATTGTTTTCTGAAGTAGTACTTCTCCGATTTTCAAAATAATTACAGCACCAAATTCAAGGCTAGATATAGAAAATAGGGTAGTTCCTTTTTTTTAAGTTGGCCAGGCTAAGTGGCTCAGACGATTGAGGTGCTGGCCTTTTGACCCCATCTTGGCAGGTTCGATTCTGGCTGTCTGGTGGTATTTGAAGGTGCTGAAATACGTCAGCCTTGTGTTGGTAGATTTACTGTCACATTAAAGAACTCCTGTGGGACTAAATTCTGGCACTGCAATATCTCTGAAAACTGTAGTTAGTGGGATGTAAAGCCAGTAACATTATTTTAAAGTTGGTACTGTTAACTCGGCAGATATGACACCCTGGGAAAGTACTACAAGTTCAATTTATGAGCCCCTTAATATCATTAATGAAAGTGAAAACAGAATGTAGATATCTCAAACTTTTCAAGAATTATTTTAGGTGGACATCTTAACTGAATAATCCTGTATGAATGATGCAGTTAAGAGATAGGGAAGGAATATATATTTACTTGGATTGACTTTAGACTTTAATGGGAAAAGCTAGATTATGTTAATGTTAAATTGTTACATGTATAGTCCGCACACTTTATGTTGGTGCATTTGTGTACGGGGGTGAGGAGTAAGGAGGGAGGTGTCCCGGTATCGATAGTGCTACCAACCGAAGGAAAATGAAATCTGAATTGAATCGAGAATATGATCGATCGATACGAAGTTTCTGAACCGTTATCATCTTAAGCCAACAACTATGTCACATACACATTATACAACATTATAAAACATTTCTCGATGCGAATCTTGTTCCTAGCATGAATTCTATACTTTGGCTTTGTTGTGTAAACAACAACAGTACTAGTACGTAAAGTGTACGCCAGATGTCGCACAACGATGCTTAAGCGATTCATAGTTTGTGTTTCAAAGGTTGCCAGTACGAATCTCGAAGATCGCCGAGGTCGACCGATTCAGCACTAGAGTGTAAATGCACCAACATAAAGTGTGCGGATAGTATCTTTGTCATTAGTTAAGTCTTCTTCTTCCTCTTCTCTTCCTGATATGTTTCTGCTTAAGCAGGTCGTTCATATGCGTAGGGATGTGACGACCCCATCGCCCAGTGGGTAACTACTGCAATTAGCCTCCCGAGTATTGGCGGGTAAACCATAAACCCTACTGACATGAGGAAATGCATGTCAGGCACCGACCAGCTAGTGCATAACAAAATATTAACGCAAAGATCCATTATAGGCCTATTAAAATCACTTTCAACAATCAAACGAGCCGTGGAGATCGAATGTCATTAGTAAGTCTTTCCTGAAATTCTCAAAATCACGAATCCTGGGTTGATAGTGTACACTGAAATATTTCAGTTAAATGCAAATTTCGTTTTAGATATTCTTTGTTGTTTTGAACCTACTATCTGCCAATGCTTTCTACTTGTATGTTTCATCTGCTAAAAATTTTCTCCATTTTACTTTGCTTTCTTTCATCTAAATTTCACACAAGACTGTCTTGTTTGAGTAGTGTCTTCTGAGGCAAGTTTATTATCAGATTAAGTTTGATCCTCTAGTTGGCCATGGATATTCTGTGGTTAAATTCATATAGAAACAAATAGGGAATCTGGGAGACTACCCTAAATGCAGATCAATAGTGATTGATTGATTGATTGACTGAATCGAGTATTCACAGGGTAGGCCTATGTGGTAACAGGATATTCAGTTTATTAAGCTGTGGCAAACTACCTGTACCTCACTTTTTGTCTTGCCTAGTATGCCTGGTTTTTGTGGTTTTCCCCATAACTGAATAACTTTTGGTAGTGTTATTTGAGAATCCAACCATCCTTTAGGCAGATGACTTAACAAACAGACGGTTCTCTCAAAATCGTCATAATGGTTTGATTCTACTTGGCCAAGTTGAATTATTTCTTGTTTCATTCATTGGCAGAACTAAATGTGTAATGATGTAGGAGTGTTGACATTTCACCTACTCTATATCAAACCTCTGGAAGACATTCCCTTCTTATGCAGATGGCAGAAAGAGTGTACACAATGAAATCTGGAATTCAGGAGAAATGGTACTGAAGCCTTGCTGGCACCTGTTTGTAGGTCCTTGGAGCCAGACTGTTGAAGTACAGAAAGACAACACTTTTTGGTCCCAATATGGTTTCTTGAAGTTACATTAGAAAGTACTGTTTCCAGGTTGATGAAGAGTGCGTGACGAGATCGCCTTGGAATGGGGTCTGATACATAAAGTCTCTTGCTGAACTATTTTGGCTCTTCCATTATGTAATTAAAATAACCTAATGTTTACTGATTTTTTTTTTTTTTTTCCTTTTCTCATTGTTATGGATAATTTTTAGTCTGTCTCTCTGGGGCTTTGCTCTCTAGTTCTTTCCTGTTCCCATCTGTAGATCTGCCAGTTATGAATCATTTCAAAAATTAAATTGTCAGTTGACTCTTAGTGAACAGGTGTCTGAATAAGACTAGAGTTGAGTGGTTGAGCTGTTTGTAGGCGTCACATAAATAGTCTTCAGTCTGATATCATTTGGTTTCACAAATACTTTTGTATCATAAACTCTGTTCTATTTACTGTCGTTGCTTGTTTATTCTTCAGCTTCATCTCTGGTGAAGTGTTGAATGTTGACCTTGTGGATTTGTGAGAAATGGGCGACCAGTAACCAACATTGAGATAGCAATAGTAAATTTTATGACCCTTACAGGAAAGGTGGAGGAAGTAGTAGATTTCATGGAGAAGGTGGAAATGATGGGCCTGAGTGAAGGGAAAGGTAACGGAAGGAAGAAATTGAGGAAAGGATACACATTATACTGGAGTGGTGACCAAGAGGCAATAAACGGAGTGGGACTAATCATTTCGAGCTAACTGGAGTATGTTGAAGTGGTAGGTGTGAGTGACAGAATAGTGAAGATGAGATGGGTGCCATAGAGTTGTGGTGGCAAAATTACAGTTGGGAAAATGGAAAAAGTAAGAGATAAGAGAAAGCAAAATAAAAGTATGGAAATTGAAAGAAA
The DNA here is from genome assembly GCF_040414725.1 of Anabrus simplex. Taxonomy (NCBI): domain Eukaryota; kingdom Metazoa; phylum Arthropoda; class Insecta; order Orthoptera; family Tettigoniidae; genus Anabrus; species Anabrus simplex. The sequence continues at coordinate 56,141,813 of NC_090269.1, read as the reverse complement.
AATGTACAGGAAGATTTTCAGGAGATATTGAAGCAACAAATCCCAGTGGAAAATGTAGAAGAGGAGTGGGCCAATTTAAAAAAGGCATGTGTTAGTGCAGCAGAGATTGCTTGTGGTAGGACATCTACAAGAGAGAAAGGAGAGGAGACACCGTGGTGGAATGAGGAAGTGAGGAAAGTGGTGAAAGAAAAGACTGCCTGGCGAGAATGGAACCGAGATCAAACAGAAGAAAGCGCGAGGTAGCCGGTCTCAACAGTAAACAGATGTAAGAAGGTGGTAGGAGAAGAAAAGGACTTCGGAAGAATTTACTAAAAAAATGGAAACAGATATGTGGCAGTAAAAGGATGCTGTATGGACTTATAAGACAGAGTTACTACAAAGATAGTGAAAAAGGAAGATGGGGAACTGTTAACACACCCAGAAGAGATAGAGAATATAGGAGTATTATGATAAGCTATTGAATGTGAACAACTGTGTTGGGGAGATAGGAGCAATACAGTGCGAGGACTCAACAGCAGAGGATGATATAACAATGCGGGAGGTGGAGTCGGTGGTACAAAAGATGATGGGAAAGCAACAGGGATGGGTGAAATCAGTGTGGAAATGATAAAGGCTGCTGGACCTGTTGGTATGCAATAGTTGTAGGCTGCCGACTATTAGTGTATACGAAAACACAAATGTGTACCAGAAGACTGGACAAAGTGATAATACCAGTGTTTAAGAAAGGGGACAAAAAATTAGTGGTAACTATAGAGGAATCACACTTATATTGCAGGTAGTTAAAATACTGGATAGGATATTAGAAAGAAGAATGAGAAGAAAGATTGAAGGAGAGTTACAAGAGGAACAACATGGCTTCAAAGATCTGATCATGACTTTTATAGATATAGAAAAGGCATATAATAGTGTACGCAGAGAAAAGGTTTGGGAAACCTTGGTTAAAAAGAGACTTGGAAGAGAAATGTTTGAAATGGTACAAGCAATGTACAACTGTGTTAGCAGAGTACTGATCCCAGTTGGAAAGATAGAATGGTTTAGGAATAAGACTGGACTAAGACAGGAGAGTGTGCTGTCAGCTCTTTTGTTTATTATGGTCATGGATGAAATTGTAAAGGAAACAAGGGAAGCCTACAGAGATAGAGATGAAGATACTGCTATTTGCAGATCATGTGATCTGGGGAAAGGACAGCAAAGAAGTGCAACAACTATTAGATGTACTGAACAAAAAAAATTGAGAACTATGGCATGAAAATCAGTACAGAGAAAAGCAAGACTATGGTGATCTTGAGAGGGGAAAGGCAAGGAAAGGGCACTGTGAAAATTGGAAGTCAGTCTGGATGTGGACAGCTTTAAATACCTAGGAAGTGAATTAATGCAAAATGCTAACGTGGACATGGAGATTAGCAGCAGGAGGATTCAGCAGCGTAATGCATTCTACCAAAGTGTAAGAAAACTTGTTTGGAGCAAAGAAGTACCAAGGAAAAGTAAAGAGGTAATGTACAAAATGTACTATGTACCCATACTGACTTGTGCAGCTGAGACTTGCACTTCGACTAGCAGGCAAGAGAGTGGAATTACTCAGTGAGATGAAATTCCTAAGAAATATGATAGGAAAGACAGAGTGAGAAATGAAGATGTTAGGAAGGAAGTTGGGATAGGAAAGCTAAGTGAGAGTTGAAAAGAATAAACTAAGGTGGTTTGGACATGTAAACAGGATGGAGAATAGAATTCCAAGATAGATGCTGGAGGCAAAGGGCAAGAGGAAGGCCTAGAACAAGATGGACTGAATCAGAAGAGCAGCATAAGAAGTAGGGTTGGGCAGACCGGAACAGTCGGTTATTCCAGAACATAAGGAGCTGGATGCAGAAGTTTTCTCACGGAACTGGGGTGTGTATTGTAGAGATAGGATAGGAATGGTGGGAGGGGGAGTATTCATTTTGGTGAAAGAAGAATTTGTACGCTACGAAAAAGTTAAAGATGAGAAACGTGAAATTCTAGGTGTGAGACTCATTTCTAAAGATAACAGGCAGCTTGATGTCTTTGGAGTGTGCAGACCGGGAAAGGGTAGCCCTGACACGGATTCAGAATTATTTGATAAGATAATCAGCTATGTGGGGAACGACATGGAAAGGAATGTGATTGTAGCGGGAGATCTTAATTTACCAAATGTCAATTCGGAAGGAAACGCAAATGACAGGAAGCATGACCAACAAATGGCAAATAAGCTAATATGGGAAGGACAGCTGATTCGGAAAGTGACGGAACCAACTAGAGGGAAAAAATATCCCGGACGTGGTGCTGATAAAACCAGATGAGCTCCATAGAGAAACCAAAGTAATAGATGGTATTAGTGATCACAAAGCTGTTTTTGTTGTTGTTAAAAATGTGATATAAAGGAAGGTTTTAAAAGTAGGACTATTAGGCAGTACCATATGGCTGATAAAGCAGGCATGAGGCAGTTTTTAAAAAGTAATTATGATAGGTGGAAAACAGTAAATAATAATGTAAATAGACTGGGATGGGTTTAAAGCAATTGTTGAGGAATGTGAAAACAGGTTTGTACCTTTAAAGGTGGTAAGAAATGCTAAAGACCCACCTTATTATAATAGAGAAATAAAGAGACTAACGAGGAGGTGCAGATTGGAAAGAAATAGAAATGGCTGTGCTAGTAAGGAGAAATTGAAGGAACTTATTAGGAAATTGAATCTAGCAAAGAAGGCAGGTAAGGATAATATGATGGCAAGCATAATTGGCAGTCATACAAATTTTAGTGAAAAAAGGAAGGGTATGTATAGGTATTTTAAGGCAGAAACAGGTTCCAAGGAGGACATACCAGGAATAATTAATGAACAAGGAGTGTGTGTATGTGAGGATCTTCAAAAGGCAGAAGTATTCAGTCAGCAGTATGTAAAGATTGTCGGTTACAAGGAAAATGTCCAGATAGAGGAGCTGACTAGTGCTAAAGAAGTATTCAAATTTACATATGTTAACAATGATATTTACAATAAGATACAAAAGTTGAAAACTAGAAAAGCAGCTGGAATTGATAAGATTTCTGGGGATATATAAAGATTGAAAGAACTTTATCAAATGAATGGAGAGTAGCTATAGTAGCCCCTGTATATAAAGGAAAGGGTGATAGACATAAAGCTGAAAATTACAGGCCAGCAAGTTTGACATGTGTTGCATGTAAGCTTTGGGAAGGCATTCTTTCTGATTACATTACACATGTTTGCAAAATTAATAACTGGTTTGATAGAAGGCAATTCTGTTTTAGGAAAGGTCATTCCACTGAAGCTCAACTTGTAGGATTCCAGCAAGATATAGCAGATATTTTGGATTCTGGAGGTCAAATGGATTGTATCGTGATTGACATGTCTAAAGCATTTGATAGGGTTGATCATGGGAGACTACTGGAAAAAAATGAGTGCAATTGGACTAGACAAATGAGTGACTGAATGGGTTGCTATATTTCTAGAAAATAGATCTCAGAGAATTAGAGTAGGCGAAGCTTTATCTGACCCTGTAATAATTAAGAGGGGAATTCCTCAAGGCAGTATTATTGGACGTTTGTTTTCTTATATATATATATGATATGAGTAAAGGAGTGGAATAGGGTGTAAGGCTTTTTGCGGATGATGTTATTCTGTATAGAGTAATAAATAAGTTACAAGATTGTGAGCAACTGCAAAATGACCTCCATGATGTTGAGATGGACAGTAGTCAATGGTATGATGATAAAACGGGGTTAAGTCTGATTGTAAGTTTCACAAATAGGAAAAGTAAAGGATACAGATCTCTGTGCATGGTTATGAGGGTGTTTAGGGATTGTAGTAAGGATTTAATTTAAACCTAGGAATTTCATATTTGTCCGTATTGAACTGAGAAAAGGATGATAGGAAAACTTAAAATGGTCCACCTTTTCAATACAAAAGTAAGTAAGGATGTAAAGGAGAGGGCTTATAAGTCTCTGGTAAGACCCCAACTAGAGTACGGTTCCAGTGTATGGGACCTTCACCAGGTTTACTTGATTCAAGAACTGGAAAAAATCCAAAGAAAAGCAGCTCGATTTGTTCTGGGTGATTTCCGACAAAAGAGTAGCGTTATGAAAATGTTGCAAAGTTTGGGCTGAGAAGAACTGGGAGAAAGAAGACGAGCTGCCCGACTGAGTGGTACAGTGTATATCACAAATATTATAATTGTAATATACGTCATCTTCAATAAGGAACCAAAATGAGAATGGTTACTTGAGTGGTATGTTCCGAGCTGTCAGCGGAGAAATGGTGTGGAATGACATTAATAGACGAATAAGTTTGAGTGGCATCTTTAAAAGTAGGAAAGATCACAATACGAGGATAAAGTTGGAATACAAGTGGACAAATTGGGGCAAATATTCATTTATAGGAAGGGGAGTTAGGGCTGGTTTACACGGGTAGAGTAGCGAGGCGAGTAGAGTGGATAGTAGAGCTACTAGCATCGTGTAAACGACTGGGATAGTAGCAAGTAGAGTGGGTTTCCGCTGTGGTAAAGTAACTCTACCACTATCCTACCCCCTCCACCGGAACCGAGCTCCGAGAGCTGGCGGAGAAGGCCGAGGACGCTCGATTTTTCAGTTGGCGCGTCATTCGCCTATTCCATGTGTGTACTGACGGTATTCCGCTGAGTAAACTGAGCATTTTTGTGAGTTTATTTTGTGGCAAAATCAAGTGTATGGAAGAAGAAACATGTAAATTTGTAGAACTGATGGTGAAAAAAGAATGTTTATGGAACATAAACAGCATTATTTACAGAAACTAAAATATGAGACGGGCGGCGGAAGAGGACTTGATTACAAAAATGGGTCAAGAGGGTTTTGGTTTTATGGAACTTAAACAGATTTTTTTTTTTAAAAATACGATGTACATACAACCAAGAACTGACGAAAATTCATAAATTCAAGTCTGGAGGTGGTGCCGCCGACATCTACACTTCCTCTCTTAAGTGGTTTAGTAAAGTATAATTTGCAAGGTAATACTGAAAGCCGTCCGCCTCTGTGGTGTGGTTAGTGTGATTAGCTGCCACCCCCGGATGCCCGGGTTCGATTCCCGACTCTGCCACGAAATTTGAAAAGTAGTACGAGGGCTGGAACGGGGTCCACTCAGCCATCCTGGAAGTGGTTTTCCGTTTCTCTTCCAGGAAAATGCTGAGATGGTACCTAACTTAAGGCCACGGCCTCTTGTCTCTCCCTTCCAATCTTCCCATTCCCCACCAGGGCCCCTGTTCAGCATAGCAGGTGACACCGCCTGGGCGAGGTACTGGTCATCTTCACCAGTTGTATCCCCCGATCCAATGTCTCATGCTCCAGGACACTGCCGTTGAGGCGGTAGAGGCGAGTCCCTTGCTGTTTCCGAGGGAAAAATCAACCTTGGAGGGTGAGCAGATTAATAAAGAAAGAAGAATATTAAAAGCCACAACGTTACATTTGGAGGTCAAACAAATGCAGATGTATTGTCCTATAATGGAGAACAGACCTCCCTCTTTTCGATGGAAGAAGGATTTAAAAATTACCTAAACCTATAATAGTTTCGAAGATGCAACAACAAATATAAACAAGTGTCAACTGGATTGTCCTTTAGATGAAGGTTTCTCAAGTTTGTGTTACACAGCGTGTTCATGTGTCTCGACGTGTTCAAGTTAGACAATGATGCGGGACTGTGTACTTTAATCATATTAATAACATACATAGGGATCTTCTACCTCGTATCACTTGACAATGCCATTAATTTTAAGCAATAACAGTAATGTCCACAACAAATAGAATAATTTTCATATTTTGTTTGGAATATCCAAAATAATTATTGTTTACAGTACAATGTCAGGTCTTGAAACTTAATCTCTACACCTGGGCCGTACAAGCAATGAACAAACGAATTATATAAATAAATAGATATGTAATTGGGGTATTTATGGCAAAGAAGCTACTACAAATTAGGCCTACGCCAGCGTGGTTTACAGTGTACTGATGGCTATTATCATTGGCCAAGAACTTCAGAGTCACCTCGAGCTTAAATCTCGGTGTTCTTGTATTTCTCATCACCGTGTTGTCTTTGAATTTGCGGTGTTATAGCTTCTAACAGTGTCTGAAAGTTATCAGGCTTCGATCTCGTACACTTTCTGTATTCTTCTTTATACTCTGTCGCTAGTTCACTCTGAATTAATGTTGATGCCCCGAGTGTATCTCTCTTAAGCCAGCCTCTTACCCATTCTCTTCTTTCCTCATTTGCTTCTTCTAATGCTTCACTAACCTCTTGCATTAATGTGTATGCAAATGTCTTTAAACTCTTCGTTACGATGTGCTTGCGTCTTGACATGGTGCTACTACTCTACTCTACTGTATGACTACTCCCGTATGAACGATACAAGTGTCAACTCGACCAGACAGTGGTAGAGTAGAGTAACGTGGCTCCTCTACTATCTACTCTACTCGCCTTGCTACTCTACCCGTGTAAACCAGTCCTTAGGGACTGGAATAACTTACCAAGGGAGATGTTCAATAAATTTCCGATTTCTTTGGAATTATTTAAGAAAAGTCGAGGAAAACAACAGATAGGTAATCTGCCACCTGGGCGACTGCCCTAAATGCAGATCAGTATTGATTGGAAAAAAAAAAATTAGTGAACTTCGTGAGGCAACATGACATGCTCTGCGTCAGCGGGAAAGTGCTGCTGTACTGGATTTGCTGTGTGTAGTTGTGGCCAGCATAAAGCTGCACAGAATGTGTAGGAACAGTAGGAACACTGAAATTCGTGCCCAATAATCACGTTTAAAGGGTGCTTTTAGGTTAAGATCTTTTCGGTCAATATGAAATACACATAACACGTTCACAATGGCGGTGCAGGGGCCTGTTTCATAAAGCTACAAGTTACAAGTAATTTTTCATACAAGTTGTTGAGAAAAGTAATTCCTGTTTCACAAAAGCACTTGTAGGTACAAGTGTATTTATACAAGCTACAAGACTAGTTAACAAGTCAAAATTCATCTTGTTTCATAAAGATACTTGTAGAGTACAAGAACTTGTGGAAAATACCATTTTTCTTACAAAATGTTTTAGACATGTAAGGTTGAATATGTCTGTAATTTGCTGTTAAATACTCAATAATCAATTAGTTTTCAAGCTTTGTGTTAATTTTTGTGTGGAAATGTATTTGTTATATAGTAGCAATGATAGTGATGAAGATATAATGGGGGATAGACAGACGTAAAAGAAATTTCAGAAGTAGGGTTAACATGGCTTTCATAAGCTTTTATGAATACAATGAAAGATTTAGAACGAGTTCAGTAAAACTGGAGTCACTTCTACAATATGTAGGTAATCAACTTCAGCATGCAACTAACAGAAACTGTGCTCTATCCCCAAAATAAGTTACTTAATCAGAATCTAGTGTGTGCACAGCAGTTCATTCAGTTGTGAATGCAGGGAATATTGTCAAGTTTCCCACAGTTGTTGACAGGCCAGAGGAAACTGGACACAGAGTTCCATGCTATTGGTCGTATGCCTCAAGTATGTGGATTTATTGATGGAACACTAATAAATATTGATGCTCCTGTGGTAGTACATGAATGACTTTATTGATAGGTATGGGAACCATTCCATAAATTGCATGGTAGTGTGTGGGCCAAATCTTTAGTTTTACCATGCAAGTGCTAACTGGCCTGTAAGTGAAATAATCTATATATATAAATAAATATAAAATAAGAGTTTTGTCTGTACATTGCTCAGAATTTGAAAAGAACGGTATTTCTGTATCGGTTATGTCCACAGTAACAAGGAAATGCACTTTTCCTTTTCCATAGTCTGTCTGTATGTACACGCGTTGCGAGAAAACGGCTGAAGAGAATTTTATGAAAATCGGTATGTAACGTCGGGGGATGAGCCACTACAATCTAGGCTATAAATCATTCTATTCATGCTTGATGAAATGGTAGTTTAGGGGAAGGCCTACAATATAATTCTCAAATATTTATATTATTAGTTGTCCTATCGATAAATACTACATAACCAAAGTTATATACAATTAAATTTCTGATGATTTATGTCTTATACATTTTTACCGTACCAGCTATGATGACTCAGATATTAATGAATTTGCATTTTTGTTGCAAGTCCATATCAACGCGGAGCCACGAGAAAATGAGTTAACAGAATTTAATGAAATCTGTATAGAGTTGGGGAAGAAGAAACTACAGTCTAAACATTAAAACACTTTTATTCATCCTGGATGAAATTGTAGTTTTGGGGAAGGCACCTAATATTAAATTTTTAAATACCCATGTTAATGGTCCTATCAAAAGGTACTACATAATAAATGTTATAGATAATACCATTTCCGGTCATTTGTTTTATTCAGTTTTACCGTACAGACTATGATAAGAGTGGTATTTTCGAGTGGAAGAAAACTAAATGTGAAGGCCTAAAATATCATAATTGCAATAATTACAATAACATTACATTGGCCATTGTTTGTTGTGATGTTCTTTGTCTCTTATGCTGCCACTCAACTCCGATAGGTGGGATTACTACTGCGTACTCGATAGAGTATAACAGCCTGACTGAATATTGGCGGGAAATAGCTGGGGAGTTAGGAAACTTTCTTCTTTAGCATTCCGTTTCTCTGGTTCATAAATTTTGTGATACTGCTGGTACGAAACACACTGGTTCATCATAGTATTCCAGCTATTCAATCCCTACTCTGATGCACTGTTTTGAATGAGCAGTGTGCACACTTAAGGCAGAGGCTCACTAGTAGTAGTAGTAGTAGTAGTAGTATGACCTGTCTGGAATTACAGTTTAGGCCTATTCCAAATTATAGCACCGCAATTCACTAAATAACTCTAAATTCAACCCTGAAAAGAACCATTTCTTAAGAAAAGCTTTTTTACCTTTATTAAATTATACAAGCATTTTATTCCAAATTAGCTGTAAAGAGGTGGGGGGGGGGGGGGGGGTTCTCCTCTGGCTTGGAAAAATTTGCCTCCAAGCCAGATAGATTTTTCTGCCACCAGTGTAGTGAATTGAGATTTTCCAGTTCATCAGGTACTCCTAGGAAACAGATTAGTATAAGGGCATAGTTTTTGCCCTGGGGCTCTCTACTATTCGATATCCCCCCCCCCCCCCTGCCGAAAAAAAGATGAAGAGTGTTCACGGATCACGACTGTCTGCGGCTTGATTCCAGCTTTTTAACTTTGGACTGTTAGATCGGCAGCGTATTACTGTTCGTTAAAAGTGAGAAAATGTGTGGTTTTTCATTTGATAGAGTATTTCATATGAAAGCATTGCTTTTAATCGCGCCATTCCTACTGACATCATTGTAATGACCTATGTACTGTACCCTATAGGGCATAAACAACACTGCAAGGTCGATCTTACCTTCTTACCTGTTATTTGATGAATGCGCCAGCCCAACTGCAGTCGGCAGGAAAAGGTAGTTTACAGGGTTCTTGCGAACGAGAGTAGGGAGATAAAAAAAATTTGTTCTATACGTATGCTTACGAAATGAGGAACACAAACGCATTACTAGCATTTTGAGCCAAAGTTGTGTATTCTTAAACCAACATTTTCTTTTCTTTTATATTACAATTGATTGCACTAATAGTGCTAAAATGGATGCCCCAAAGGCTCACATCATAAATCCAAAGATAAACATAAAAAAAAAAATACACTAGCTGGTTGATGTCGTGCGGAAGTCGATAAGTGAACTAAGGAAACAAATGTGTCCTTACACGGAACAGCATCGCTGTACCTACAAATAAAGTATATGATGCCAGGGTGAGAAATTGTCCTGCAGAAATAAAGCCACTAAAAGGTCCCCACACATATTTGGGAAAATGCATACAACAAAATAGTAAGTTTGAACCTACAACTACAGGCATATCCTTTCTAATCTCGCATGAAATATATATTTTATGGATATGAACCAAGGTCCATTAAAACAAACGTTATATTTACAAAATGTACTGATTAAGCTAGTTTTCTTAGTGCCCAGTTTCTACATAATGCACCACAATTTACAAACAAAATAAAGAAAGTAAGAGAGAAAGAAAGAATGAATGAATGAAACCGCCGTCGCTTGCCTGTCTCGCCTGCGAGAAGGAATTCCTCACACCCCCGTCTATTTAAAAATGGCTGCGAGGCTCCCTGCTGTGCAGGCAGAGGAAATGACCTCCAAGTCTTGGCCGTGAAACGCACCCTCACAACAAACAAAAATAAAAACATAGCCTAGTTTCAAAGCATGCAGAGCTCTGCTCTTGCTTCAACCTTGTCTCTACACATGACGAAGATCGCCACATAATGAGTGAGGAATCACATACATTTCTTTAACTGTCCAACGCCCGTGACAGACCGCCCTGGGTCTCGATTATACCATATGGAGTATTACACTCTGTTATACACATCAACCTCGCCGTCAACCCTATGCGTCGTGTTCCTATTAACCCTCAAGTCTAGGGTTCAATCCTTTACTTGGCAGAGTACAAGGGGTCGCAAATATACGTGACATAGCCTACGGTGTAGTTTCATTACACACACAGTCAATCAAACTCAATACAAACACAAAGTAAATAATTAAATCCAGGCCGCATGCGTGCTCTACATTGTGCAGACAGATTCTCTTCCCAACATAAGGGTACTCTATCATTAATAACCCATAATTACAAGCAGATATCGTCTGATGCCGGGCACTAAGAAACATTGATTTAAGCTCGTACTTAAGCATCCCTACGACTATGTGTACAGCAACACTATCATTTAAACTACCTTAATCCTTGCTTTCTATAAAAATAAAATAAAAATGTATATGCCTTACCCTAAAATATATAAAGAAAATGCCTCAATAAATGGCCTAATGGGCCGTAATCATATTCCCTACTATATTTACAAATTAATCACTGTATTTCTGCATAACAACCCCCCAACCCTACACATATATATTAATTATTGTTCACTTATCTATCATCTTGGAGACCTCTTCCTCACCGTCCGGGTTGACTGCGGATGCTTAAGCAGTCATGGCGGCAGCGTTGTCCCAGATCGATCCCTTAGGTCCCGTCTTCCAGCGTACCATGTTCATGATGTCCTGTTCCGCCTGGGTAGCCCGTTGGTCGTCTTCTTGGGGTCGTGGACGGCAGTTCATAACACCAGTCTCCTGCACACCTCACCGCTCTTCACTAAAATTAAATACTCATTTTATTCACAGCACAGCACCTCCCGATCTATTTATTCCCTTTGACATGGGAATCAGTACTGGATATCTGGAATCTCGAAACTGACTTTACTATTCCTGCTCCACTAATCTAGTTTTCTACCTCTGACCGGAATAATACCAACTATCCTAGCTTATTGTTATTGGTATACTTTCGCCCGTCGCCACTCCTCTCTCATCGCCTCATACTGAAAGTCTACACAGGTAGCACTCTTTGGGTCACATACTTAAACACTCGCGGTCTCACCGCACACGTCTACATAATTGTCATTTACTTAAATTGCTACTGGGAATTTTACAAATCTTGGAGCTACTGAATCAAATTATCGCCACAACACTTATTAGTCACAATCTTTGTCTTAGACAAAGGTTTCTGGTGCGAATATCAGCAGAAACGCGACACGCACGGACAGCGATCTTATCATGGACTGAATACCTCCTTCCACATTTCTCTGCTCTTATAGAATCCAGGAACCCACGCGACTCGCTGGGAAGTCCCGGGAAACAACTTGAGATTGGCATGTGGCCTCGAAACATTTTCTCACGGCAGTCGGCCTCCCACGTAATTATTTATTCGATTATATATTAATAGACTTTGAGGTACCTATGGCTTCGTAAAATTCTGGCACTGATTTCCATCCTATTACTTTCCTGTAAAACCTTCAAATATAGGAATTACGACTCAATTTCCGTAGCGTGGTGAGCCTGTCTGTTCCCGCTGAAAATCTCTTAAGATGGCAGGTCTCTCCCCCAGACAAAATCCCATCTCTCCTTTCTTCCTCACAGATTCCTTCTTCGTCACACATGATCACGCCTTGCCTCGGGAATCCCCTTCAGTTCCCGCGCTTGGTATAGCATCACGCCTTTGCAGTTAGCGTCCTGCTGCGCATTATTTTGTCAGCGTTAAATATCCATTCTTATAATTAACAGAATGGTACAGTACATATCAATTAGGAAAACCACTTAGGCTTTCTGAGGATGTAAAAGGCTGATGGAGAGTGAGTGTCTGCCATTTTAATGAAAACTCCCCAACTGATTGTGACTGGTAGGCAAGCGGACCTCCTATTACTACCGGGCGAGTTGGCCGTGCGGTTACGAGCGCGCAGCTGTGAGCTCGCATGTGGGAGATAGTGGGTTCGAACCTTCCTGTTGGCAGCCCTGAAGGTGGTTTTCTGTGGTTTTTTCATTTTCACACCAGGCAAATACTGGGGCTGTATCTTAATTAAGGCCACGGTCGCTTCCTTCCCTTTCCTAGGTCTTTCCTGTCCCATCGTCTCCATAAGACCTGTGTCGGTGCGACGTAAAGCAACTAGCAAAAAAAAATGTAACTACAACTTGTACGCTTGTGGACTTGTAGCTTCATGAAACGGGCCCCTCTTGTTTAGAAGTAACTAATCCTAGGATATTTTCACTAGTTAAATGTATTGGCCTGTATTGTGAGTAATTAGGGCTGTTCCGGGGTTATATGTGGAACGCAGAGAGGTGAAAAAAGGTGTGGGCTTGAATGGGTCTAACTACAATATCAAGAATTAAATTAAAAGTTTAAATAAAGGTTATATTTCTTTTAAAATTTCAAACTTAACAAATTTCTTCACTGAGTGAAAAATAACAAATTTGTGTATTAAAGTAGAGAACCCCAGAATAAGGCATTTAACTACTGTGGGCTTCAAGCCCTCGATTTCCAAGTTCTGAGTTACAAGCTCAAGTTTACAAAATTTACAATTCCAAATGAGGAATAATTTAGCCAAGGGCAGAAATCCCCCAGTTCAAGAGTACTTGTCTAAAGTTTACAATCTTTAGCCTTACAGAGGCACCCCTCACTATTACAAAAATAATAAATCCACATACTGTGCAAGTATATTTTTAATTGGTGAAAATAACATTGTGACATTTGTAAACACATCTACTGCCAGTGTAATTGTGACAGGTGTATTTCAGAATGAATGAACATAAATTGTATTTCAGTCCGTCTGGTTTTATTCTAGTAAAGAAGTCCTAAACAGGACTGAGATGAGACATTATGGAAAGTATACAGTCTTTCGTATGGTTATATTACTAGGCTTTGATGAAAACACTCTTACAAAACAGTTGGAAACTAAACAGAAAAAACTAAGTTATTCGCATGTACCGAATGCCAGTTGCTGGTGCAACGGAAATCGCAGAACAAAGAGGATGTGACAGAACACGGAACACTCCAGCAAGTGGCGGTACACAGCGGGTGTCGACAGTCAGGTAGTAGGCGAAGGGCAGTGCATAGTGGCGTTTCTGATGGGACAGCGAGTCACTGTCTCGGTCTCGCTTAACACGTTGAGTGCCGAGCCGATTGTAGCACACTATTCCACTGGTGCCAGGCATGTTTTTGAATTGCATTCCGCTGGTGCCAAAGCAATTGCACGCGTTGTAGACTGTTTATATAATCTTGGGATGTATTTATATGATGTACTAAGTAAATTTTATCTCACCATACCATGGTCATCCGTGACGCCATATGGTGTCACGTCAATTTTTAGGAAAGATAAAATATAGCGTGACGCCATATGGTGTCGCAGAATTTTTTGACATGGAATGTTCAATAAGAATTTCCAATACGGGATATTTATTTCCTAACTTAAATTAACGCAATATTTATGAAAACCTAGTAAAATGCAAAACAAGTACTTATATTACATTACATATTGTTGTGAACAGTTTTCTGATAACTCTAAACAATGAAAATATGCGTCTCGGCATGCCAGAGTTCTTGTTACTCGTTGTAATTTTTCAAACCTTATTGGCATCGTTGTTCAAACATCGTCCTTTTGTACACTTGTTTCATGTGCTGTTTTCATATTTACGTTTTGCACATCTGATCGGGAAGTTAAGGGGAACGCGCTCGACGCAGCCCGGTTGGTTCACGTCCGCTGCTTCGCTCCTCCCTACCTCTCCGCCACACCCTGATACTCCCGCGGCACTTTTAATTTTATGACTATTTATTTGCTCAATTTTGGGGTTAAACTTGCGCTGGGTACATGCAGTTTTCACCTTGGCATTCCACTGCCTCCCACGAATATTCCTACCAAATTTCAACCGAATCCGAGTGTAACACATGTATGTGTTCCCTCGTAAGATTATTACCAATATCTTCCATTTTTTAAATATTTTTGCACAACTATATAAACTGAGTGATAATACGTACGTAAACGAGGAATAAACAAAGCCTGGCGCGCTTTCACCTGTGACAATGACCACTGGCCAGTCAGTGGCTTCGGAAGAATACTGTGGCGCCACATGGTGGCATACAGTAAAAATACATAGCTGGAATAGACCCTGAAGTTCGCCCTTCACGTAGTTCCAATTTGACACGCATAGATGTCACAGCTGATTATCTACGGCGCATCGGCTGAAACTCAACTGTGCCGCCATATGGCGTCACGCCAACTCTGATTTCAAGAACGGTGTGCCGCCATATGGCGTCACGCCATCTCAAATTTGAAGACCACCGTGACGCCATATGGCGGCACGTGGCACCCAACGTGTTAAGAATGTTTCGGAACTATTGACACTCGGTGTTCTGGAACAGCGGAACATAACTGTCCACCGGCACAGTGTGCTGAAACAGGGACATAGTGCCCAACCTTAATAAGACGAAATTTAGACTGGGACAAGATCGTAGAAGAGGAATGATGGAAGGAAAGAGGAAGATGAAACACCATAAATATCTTACCAATATAAATGGTCTGTTATTGGACATTATAAATTTTCCAGCTAACTCATACCTGGTTGCCAGAGTTTCACCCCAGTGTGCTAAGTTGGGCTCATCAGTTGGTAAATAGCACACCCACCAAGACGCATGGCTAGTGCATACTGTGGAGGCCACTGCGTACAAAAAATACCCTGAACCGGCAGGAGCTAGAGAAGGGGAAATTATGATTGGGGTACCTAAGGACCATGGTGCTTGTGCTTTAGCTGTGTTTTTGTTGTTTTCGATTGTTGCTGCTTCTGGTGTTTTTAATGGTGAGTTTGTTTGCTGCTTTCTTCTTGGCCCTTGACCTATTCTGTTGCCCAGTAATCCTTCACTTTTTTGCTGAACTCTATTTTGCATTCCTCTTGCCATTTCCTGGTCTCGTTGTGGTTAGCTTCTGTAAGGATTTTAGGGAGGGTCTGGTTTTGATAATTCAACAGCAGTTGCTTCTGTTAAAAATGGCATTATAAATATTAAGTTCTGCCAGATCCTTCTCTACCTGCTGAATCCACAGGGATCTATTGGCTTTACCCATGCTGGCTACTTTGAAGATCTTATGGAACAGCCTGTGGGAATCCGTTCTATACAGCTGTCTGTAGAAAGCCGGCCGTTTTCTTCTGATGGCATCTGTGAGGATTTCTTGGTGTTGGTAGAGTTCACGGTTTCTGCGGGTGGGGGACGCATATATATAGAATACACCTGCGGTATCCCCTGCCTGTCATAAGAGGTGACTAAAAGGGGCGCAGGGGGCTCTCAACTTGGGGGGTGTGGATTGGCGACCACGGGGCCCTTAGCTGAGTCCTGGCATTGCTTCCACTTACTTGTGCCGGGCTCCTCACTTTCGTCTATCCTGTCCGACCTCCCTTGGTCAACTCTTGTTCTTTTCCGACCCCAACGGTATTAGAACATTCGAGGCCAAGGGAGTCTTTCATTTTCACGCCCTTCGTGGCCCTTGCCTTTCTTCGTCCGTTACTTCATTTTTCGAAGCGACAGATCCCTTAGTTTTCTCTTTTTACTCTCTACCCCTGTGGGTGGGGGACACAGACGAGTAATATATCCACGGTATCCTCTGCCTGTCGTGAGAGGAGACTAAAAGGAGCGACCAAGGGATGATTGTATTAGAACCATGAAACTACTTTTGATCAGTACCATAATGCGGGGAACACCATGGGTCGCGTTTACTTGCGAGTAGTACCACTCTGTTAGGTACTCAATAGTTTTGCGTTTCCTTACAGTCCAGCGGGGTTCACTGTGGGTTTCCAGTACCCATGAGTCATACCCAAGTGAGCAGCACCACGGGTCTGGGCGTTGCCTGTGAGTTGTACCACTATATGAGCGACACCGTGGGTCTGCGTTGTCTGTGATTAGTACCCACTATGTGAGGAACACCATGGGAATACCCCTCTAAACAATCATCATCATCATAATCATCAGAGTTCACGGTTTGGTTTGTACCCTTGCTTTCCATCTGATAGGATCCTTCGTCCTACTATCCTTCTTAGGAATTTCTTTTTGTGTACTTTGGGGGCTCTTAGTAGTGTCTTAAAGATAGGTACCCTGCTGTATACAGGACTGACGGTCTATTGTATTATAGTATCTTAGTTTGACATCATAGATAGGTGTTTTGAGGCATACAGTTTTCTGCAGGCATGGTATGCCTTGTCTAGTTTGATTCTCCTCTGTTTGTGAGCAACCATTTCACTAACGTCTTCTGTAATCCACTTTCCGAGGTACTTCAGTTTTTGCTCTCTTGATATGCTTGGTGTCACTGACTCATCATTGTAGGGGCATCTTCAATATTCGTACTAAACTTGATCTTCCCTATATTGATCAAAACACCTGTTTTAGCTGCTGTTGAGTGTAATGTTTGGAGTTGCATAGTAGCATGGTAAGGTCAGGTCATCAGCAAAGGTCAGTCGTGGGATTCTTCGGTTGTCTGCTTTGACCCCCCATTCTTAATCCGGTGTTCACTGGTAGGGATCTGGTCCGTTCCCCGATGATCTTTTTCAGGACACAGTTAAGTAATATACATTGCACATGATAGGAAAGCCCATAAGAATGCTGAAAAATGACTTTTCGCACCTCTATAGCTTGATTGGAAGATCTGTGGCAATTAATATGTTGATAGTGTGATTTTCTTTTAGTTTTCCTGCATATTTTACATGACAGTATTCTCAAAACAAGTTGAAATCTGAGGTGGGTTGGTTAAATCAGTACGAATGACTCTAAAGCAGATATGTTAAAATTAGAGATCTCATAAGTAGGCATGGTAAATCTGGTGACAAATTAAGACTTTACATTGTATTCATTAACCATTTCATTTCATTATTGATCTTGTTGTGTGACTTTTCAGATCAGCAGGATTTTTAGCCTCATTACTAGAACTGAAAAATCTTCTCCCTAGCTTTAATTGAAAATTAAAAATTGAGGTCATTCCTGTAGATTATCAAATTATTCCTTTGAAAACAAATTTTTGTTAGGGATGATAAATATTCAAAAAACCTTGAAATAGCAAAATTATTCATTTTAAAAGGAAATCCTTGTAAAAGGATAATTACCTAAAATTGCTACTTACTTTAGGGGAGATATAGTTGTTCAACTCCCATATGTTTATTATATATTCTGTTGCAGTCAATATAGAATAAGCAATATTTATTCAAATCTTTCATATAAGTGGCTGGCGTCTGAAAAGATCGGTTTGAGATCATCTTCGCAAAATACATTCTTCTGCATCTTCCAATTGCTGGGATATCCAAAAGCTGAGCTTAAGGTCCTGCAGTTGTTATATACATTACCTCTTTGTCAAATTACATTAAAATCTGACTGCATACTACGGATCTACCCAGGGGACATGTGTAGGTTAAACCTATGGTCGTGAAGCAATGTTGACATCGTACAGGTGGAAACACAACTACAGTATACACAACACAAATATTTTGCAGTATATATAACCTGTCAGAGGTTGGACAACACTGAATTACTAGGTCAACATGTATAAAATGGCTACTAGTGTTGTCCAACCTCCACAACTTTGTAGGCAATTAGCACTAGAGAATACATGGCTGAAATGCATGGGGAATCCACAGCTAGTCATCCATTGGGACTGTATCTGGAAAAAGGCCTGAAAGACTGGAATCAATAAATCCTCCGTTGAATCTGGGCAAGAGATTGGTTCAAGCTGGATTCAATATTCATCAAACATGGCAGGAAGATTGAACCACTTCAAACCCTGACCAACTAGGATTGAAAGCAGATCCTGTCAGCAGTCTATCTGGCTTCAATCTACCTAGAACTTGGACGTCCCTCAGTCCCTCAATGGGAGGTCACAATATTCTGGCTTCATAAGTGGAATAAAGCCGAACGTCCCTCTTGTGAGTGTGGGAATACTTCTCAAACTATCTATCGTGTGGTATTGATCTCTTTTATGTAAGTTCAAGGGTACTGTAGAGGAGATCCGCAGAGCCACAGATGAAGCTATTTAACCCTCCTGTACTAATATCCAGTCTCAGACCGCCCGCCCAGTTATTCTTCTATAAGTTTAGTGCACATGCTTCGCTTAAGATTTGCTCATCAGTACCTTCGAATCGGTCAGTTTACTTATTGTTACATGAATGTTAAGTGCCTGGCTCAAGTTCTTAGCAAGATTGCCTTTATTTGGTTTCTCAGACCGAGATTAGTACTCGTGCTACTTTCCGATGGAAATGAAACGAAATAAATTACGAACGTGAACAAGAGTACGTGTTGAAATTACTACTGGAATCTGAAGAGTGGCTGCAGAAGATTTTGTGGAAGATCACCTTGAATGTCGTGAAGAATATTCGGAGTTGGAACAGGATGTGGAGGAGATACAGGATGAGCGAGATATTGATAATGGGACTTCTACACAACAGAAACAACGTAATGTTCCGCAGTTCATTGGAAAAGACTGTCACAAAATTGAGAAGGCATATTCCTCCTCTAATGTGAAAACTCGCTCAGTGAATCTCGTAACTCATTTGCCTGGGGTGAAATGACCAGCAAGAAATTTGACTTCTATTGTAGGTGTATGGAACTGCTTTTTTGATGCTAGAATTCTAAATATTCTGGTCGATTGTACAAATCTTTCTATAAACCGTGAACCTTATGACTAAGAATATTGAACTGCAAGACCTACTGACTTAGTGGAAATGAAGGTTTTCTTAGGTCTCTTCTACCTTTCTGATATATAAGACAAACCATTTGAATGCAACGGACTTATGGAAAACTAATGGTACATCAATTGAGATGTTTTGGGTCACTGTCACTGGAAAGATTTAGGTTTCTGCTGAGGCATGTTAGATTTGACAACAAAGAAACGAGATTGCATCGACAATAAATAGATGAATTGGCTGCAATTCGGGATGTATTTGATGTTTTTGGGGTAAATTTTCTAACTACACCCCGTCTGAATATACAACTGTTGACGAAAACTTGAGGCTTTCAGGGGAAGATGTGGCTTCCGCCAGTACATTTGAAGCAAACCCAATAAATGTGGGATTAAAATCCTGTACGTTAGTATGTGCTAAAATGTTTTATATGTCAAACCTTAAGGTATAGCCTATGTTGGTAAACAGTTCGATGGCCAACATTCTGTTAACAGCGCGAAAACAGTAGTGAAACCTATTGCCAGTGCAGGTAGGAATGTGACCATGGACAATTGGTTCACCAGCATAGAATTACCTGAAAGTTTGTTGAAAAACTGTAAAATGACTTTACTGTACTTGGTACTATAAGAAATATCAAAAGGCAGTTATCTTGTCAATTTCTGGAAGGCAAAAATAGACCCGTCAGCTCCAGTATGTTTGGGTTCCAGGAAAATTCCACCTTACTATCATACATTCCCAGAAAAGGCAAAAATGTGCTGCTTTTATCCATTATGCATAGTGATGACAAAGTTGACCCCAATACTGATAAATCATAAATGATCATGTTGTATAATGACACGAAAGAGGGTGTTGATATGGTCGATAAGCTTAGTGAAGGGTATATAACTGTGCCAGGCAAGCTTGCCAGTGGCGTGTGGTAATCTCTTAGGGCTGGTTTACACGGGTAGAGTAGCGAGGTGAGTAGAGTGGATAGTAGAGCTACTAGCATCGTGTAAACGACTGGGATAGTAGCAAGTAGAGCAGAGTAGCTAGTACGCAGTAGAGTAGAGTGGATTTCCGCTGTGGTAAAGTAACTCTCCCACTATCCTACCCCCTCCACTGGAACCGAGCTCCGAGAGCTGGCGGAGAAGGCCGAGGACACTCGATTTTTCAGTTGGCGCGTCATTCGCTTATTTCCATGTGTGTACCGACGGTATTCCGCTGAGTAAACTGAGCATTTTTGTGCGTTTATCTGGTGGCAAAATCAAGTGTACGGAAGAAGAAACATGTAAATTTGTAGAACTGACAGTGAAAAAAGGTTTGTTCCATAAACAGCATTATTTACAGAAACTAAAATGTGAGACGGGCGGCGGAAGAGGACTTGATTACGAAAATGGGTAAAGAGGGTTTTGGTTTTATGGAACTTAAACAGAATTTTTTTAAAAATACGATGTACCTAAAACCAAGAACTGGTGAAAATTCGTAAATCCAAGAAGTCTGGAAGTGGTGCCGCTGACATCTACACTCCCTCTCTTAAGTGGTTTAGTAAAGTATAATTTGCAAGGTAATACTGAAAGCCGTCCGCCTCTGTGGTGTGGTTAGTGTGATTAGCTGCCACCCCCGGAGGCCCGGGTTCGATTCCCGACTCTGCCACGAAATTTGAAAAGTAGTACGAGGGCTGGAACGAGGTCCACTCAGCCATCCTGGAAGTGGTTTTCCGTTCCTCCTCCAGGCAAATGCAGAGATGGTACCTAACTTAAGGCCACGGCCTCTTGTCTCTCCCTTCCAATCTTCCCATCCCCCACCAGGGCCCCTCTTCAGCATAGCAGGTGACACCGCCTGGGCGAGGTATTGGTCATCCTCACCAGTTGTATCCCCCAATCCAATGTCTCGTGCTCCAGGACACCGCCCATGATGCGGTAGAGGTGAGTCCGTCGCTGAGTCCGAGGGGAAAATCAACCTTGGAGGGTGAGCAGATTAATAAAGAAAGAAGAATATTAAAAGCCACAACGTAACATTTGGAGGTCAAACAAAGCAGGTGTATTGTCCTATAATGGAGAACAGACCTCCCTCTTTTCGATGGAAGAAGGATTTAAAAAATACATAAACCTATAATAGTTATGAAGATGCAACAACAAATATAAACAAGTGTCAGCTGGATTGTCCTTTAGATGAAGGTTTCTCAAGTTTGTGTTACAATGTGTTCATCATGTGTCTCGACATGTTTAAGTTAGACAATGATGCAGGACTGGGTACTTTAATCATGTTAATAACATACATAGGGATCTTCTACCTCGTATCACTTGACTATGCCATTAATTTTAAGCAATAACAGTAATGTCCACAACAAACAGAATAATTTTCATATTTTGTTTGGAATATCCAAAATAATTATTGTTTACAGTACAATGTCAGGTCTTGAAACTTAATCTCTACACCTGGGCCGTACAAGCAACGAACAAACGAATTATATAAATAAATAGATAAGTAATTGGGGTATTTATGGCAAAGAAGCTACTACAAATTAGGCTTACGCCAGCGTGGTTTACAGTGTACTGATGGCTATTATCATTGGCCAAGAACTTCAGAGTCGCCTCAAGCTTAAATCTCGGTGTTATTGTATTTCTCATCACTGTGTTTGTGTCTTCGAATTTGTGGTGTTATAGCATCTAGCAGTGTCTGAAAGTTATCAGGCTTCGATCTCATACACTTTCTGTATTCTTCTTTATATTCTGTCGCAAGTTCTCTCAGAATTAATGTTGATGCCCCGAGTGTCTCTCTCCTAAGCCAGCCTCTTACCCATTCCCTTCTCTCCTCATTTGCTTCTTCTAATGCTTCACTAACCTCTTGCATTAATATGTTTGCAAATGTCTTTAAACTCTTCGTTACGATGTGCTTGCGTCTTGACATGGTGCTGCTACTCTACTCTACTGTATGACTCTACTCCCGTATGAACGATACAAGTGTCAACTCTACCAGACAGTGGTAGAGTAGAGTAACGTGGCTACTCTACTATCCACTCTACTCGCCTCGCTACTCTACCCGTGTAAACCAGCCCTTACAGTTTGATGAACATTGCTGCTATAAGTGCTTTAGTGATAATGGACAGCAACAATGCTAATGCTAGTATGATGCGAAGGTTTTTCTCAGAAACAGTTGGCATTTCATATAACCTCCTCGGGGCCCACGGTCCAAGCAAAATAGTTTTGAATACAAATTTTAGAATTTTGGGATGCTAGAAATATCAGTTTTACAAAAAAAAACCCCACGATATTGAATTTGAAACTATTTACTGCCCCAGTACTGTATGTAACCTATAGGTTACAGTGGGTCTTAATGTTGGTCATGGAAAAGTATGGGATATTTTCTTTGTACAATGTTGGGTACTTTAAAATGCACTAAATTTAAACATCAGTTCTCTGTATTAAAATACCTCAAAATAAATGGAGAAAAATATACTTTCATACAAATTTAGGTTGAATGAGTCAACACACTAAAAGTACACAAGTCAAATACAACAAATCATAATTCATGGAAAACTTTGTAGCAGTTCCGTTTTGCATTCATACACAGAAACACCTTACAAGTGGAACACACGACCCTACATTTAGGACTGTCACCCTGGCAGACGGCAGCAGAAAGGTTTCACATTTTCCAGGATTTCTGGCAGATGATCAGCATTCTTTTTGCAGAGGCTGTCGTGAGGTAGAGATGTTGTTGCCTTCCTTTTTGGGGGGACATTCCAAATGTGGTTCTGTTTGTTTCATCTTTCTCTTCCATCTCAACTTGTGACTGTGAGTTCATTAGTGAGTGAGCCACCTCTACTCGAAAGGCCAAAAAGTCAAGCTTCTCCCTCTTGGGTGCCTTTTCTGCAGCTTCAGCTCGTCTGTTCTATCCACGAAGCAGCCAGAACAAAATCAGTCAGGTGGAATATCAATCGTATGGTCCATTTTTTGGTACGAGCAAGAATTCGATACATTGCTATAATTTTACATGTAACTAATCTCATTATTAGACCCATATTGAATTATGCTATGATATACTAACAATTTGTTGGTTATTTTGATCCACCTTTTCAATTCAAATTACTTTTTTTTGTTTTTACCGGGACATGTTTCGCTTTTATTCACTAGCATCATCAGCCTATACAATTGCCTCAAGGTTTGTCATATTTGGATTGTTGTTACAAATTTCATTACATTGAATGTAAATCTAATTTCAGTGATAACAATATTTAAAACACTAGAATAATATACACATTAAAAATTATGACAATATGATTTGCAATATTAAAATGGAGTAACTCTTAATTCTAAAACACATTGACGTCCAAAACACAGTTTTTACAATTTGAAAATTTGGCTAAAAATTGTTTGCAATGTTAAAATATCATTGATTCAACTATGATTTGGCATTAAAATTTGAGTCATAAATATAAATATTGGATGTTAATATATAGGAGCCATAGTTTTTGAAGTGCATTGGTTTCTAGAATACAGTAACATTTCAGTATCGAGAATTTTAGTTAAGAATTGTGCTCTCTAAATAATGTTATTTAAAAAGACTGTAATTTTGCATTATGCGTGATTAGTCATGATGATAATCTAGAATTGAAGTCTTGGGGTTCGTTGGAAAATGGCTTCTAGATTTGATGAGGCTTGCTGCTGCAGTTTGGCAATTTGATCAGAGGAAGTATTGACATATTTAATTCTTGTTTGTAGCGACCAGACTCTCCGTTGGAAGTTAATTGTTTTGATGTAAGTTATGGTTAAAAGGGGCTTCAATCCAAATTTTGAGTATCTGATTATGTTTCTTTCGATTTATAGAATGGAAGAAGCATCTGGAACAAATGGAAATTAACTTAAGTAATATTGTGTGTGTGTTGTGCTTGTGGACCTTATTGCGTTACTGTGACTATTGTCTGTTGTAATTTGTATTGAAAAGGTGGATCAAAATAACCAACAAATTGTTGGTATATCACATTGCTATAACTCGATGTCTAAAAAATCCACTCCTCCCATATTTTTATTATATGAGAGGACAATCTACAAAAATATATTCTTTTGTTTTCCTGCACCAGCGACGACACTGACTCGCTGGCTGAGCCCCTACTTCACTGGAAGCTAAAATGACAGGCTTGTTGTCATACCATTTAACAATGGCTACTTGACCGTCATCTCTCACTAACATATCGTGAGTTCCTCTTCCTGCCCTTCTCATTTCAGAATCAGTCTGAAGCTCATCAGTCGGTATCCTGTGTTTTTGCAAAGTTCCTATGCCTTGTACTTCACACTCAGAATGGAGAATATCCAACAGATGAACTGAAGTGAAAAATCTGTCCATGTATACTGCCGAGCTAGGTGGTAGAGATCTACATAATCGAATGACCACTTTTGCACCGATATCCAGATTTTGAAATGCAACATCATTCAGAATACTATCTCCCTTTCCTTCATACAAAAAAAAAAAAAAAAAAAAAAGTCAACTGGTGCCCATCTGGAGCAGAACAGACAACATTTTTCAGGCCACATGGATTTGGCTTTCCTCTGACAAACTGATGCATAACTACCTGCCCCCAGAATGGTACTATTTGTTCATCAATGGAATGTTTATCACTTCGTGGGTTATCTAGGCAAGCCTGCTGAATGTTTTTGATCAGTGGTTTCAACTTCCAATACTTGTCGCTCAATTTTTCATTTGCATCCACTTCTGTGTCATCTACAAGTTTCAGGTTGCTCCTTATCTTGAAATATCTTGCTCTTGATATTTTGTCCGCAATCTGTGGGACCCGGGTCATCCTGGCCCAATACATTCGTGTATGGGGATATTTCAAATAAGACATAATAATGGTGGCAGCAAAAAAGTTCTTCATGTCTTCTACTGTGGCATCCAAACAAATCCCTTTGTCACGTAGGTATCTGCGGTTTGTAAACTCCGTCAGTGTGGCAAATATGTTGCTTCCAACGTATCTGTAGAATCTTGAGAGGGGGGGGGGAGTATTTTTGGCTCTTGTACAGGTTCTGGTGGAGGTGCTGGGGGAATGGTTCAAATACATCAGACCTCTTCCAGATACCCTCGTACTGGACACTTTCTTGATCATTTTGTCCTTCGCCATCTTCTTAATCCTCCTCCTGAACACATGTCCTGTCGGGGGGGTACAGGAAGTAAAGTGACGAAAGTTCATTCATCCTCGTCGTTAGAAAGGTCTGACATATCGGACACATCCCTATTGACAATTTCCAGAATTGCATTGGAATCAAGGCCTAAAAAAGGAAACAAACATGGTATAAAATATTACTTCAAGTGAGACCCACTGTAACCTATAGGTTACATCAATACAAGATAAGCCACTGTTCATTACACTTTGCCGATTCCTATAAAATTACTCATGAATTGCGTATTAGTGAACTTGTAGAATCATTACTACTCTTTTTTTAGAATACTAGAACTATTATTATTACTGGAAAAGTGTACTTACTTTCACTGTGATGTGATTTCTGCCAATAACTAGTAGACTCCATTTTGTAAACATTCATTGTGACCAACTGTGGCGAGATAAGTGTCTGAAAGTCAGTGTAGCCGATGCTGCACTCTCTGAGATGGTATTGGAATCATTAGTAGTGGCCTGCACTGCTTGGCGACCGAGATAAAAAAAAATTGGGAACCTATGTAACCTATAGGTTACGCAGGGCCCGAGGAGGTTAATTGGAGATCATCTAAAAAGAAGATCCACAGTCAAACAAGTTCCAAGACTGACTCAAATGAGAATTCAAGAGATCTGTAACATTCCAGCTGAGAACATGCCGGTGCCTGCACAGGAAGAAGCACATAGTCGGTGTGCAAAGAAAAATCGTAAAACAAAATGTGTTATTTGTGTGGAAAGTTCATGTGCTTGGAGCACATTGTGGTTGTTTGTCCAACTTGTTCTGAAAAGAAGGAATGAACATGCTGATCGACTGTGACTGTGAATTGTTTATTGCATCGAAGAAGAATGGGCATACTTTAAAACAGTCGTGGTGGAGTCTGGAGAAAAGACCTGTGGAAGAGCATCAGGAAGGAAGAAAGATCAAGAAATGCCCTGGTAGAATGACAGGGTGAAAGATATAGTTAAACAGAAGAAACAAGCTTGGAAAAGATGGCTGAGAAACAGAACAGAATTAAAAACAGAATACAGGCACTGCAAGGAGGGGTGCTCCAGGGTCGTTCAAGAAGAGAAAAAGAAATGCTGACAAAAAAAAAATTCACTGCCATGAACCTACTATGCTGGCATAGCAAGGGGAGAGGTGACACTCCCACGTGGCACGTCCCAGGTGGCGGATAGGGGTGTCCTAACCGGCTTGCCAGCGGACGAAACATGCACCCCCCTTGTGGGTGGGGGACGCAGATGAAGAATTCACCCACGGTATCCCCTGCCTGTCGTAAGAGGCGACTAAACGGGCGACCAAGGGATGATCAAATTAGAACCATGAAACTACTTGTGATTAGTACCACCACGCGGGGAACACCATGTGTCACTTTTACTTGCGCGTAGTACCACTGTTGCAAACCAAATAGGTTTGTGATTAGTAGCAACCAAGAGCGTGACGGCTTTTTCAGTACCTGTGATTCGTAGCACTATATGAGCGACACCATGGGATGGGGGATATCCATAGTTATGGCTTGCCTATGATTAGTACCCACTATATGAGGAACACCACGGGATAGTAAGAGTCCCTGTGGTTAGTACCCTTATGTGATGAACCCCATAGGTTTGCATTGCCTGTAAATGGCGCCTGTAAATGTCGTGTTACGCAAACACGTTATGTGAACCGCTTAGACTGATTGTGATGGTTCGGTCAGCTTCCGCTTCGAACGCTAGCGTTGCCACGTCCTGGGGGCCGTCTGGTGGCAAATGAACGTACCATCTTCCACTTTTATTATAACGTTCCAAATTTAAAGTATCATTGTTAACGTTAAGAATTTCACCTTATTTTCTTGACACGGCATAAGCCCAAAAGCCTATACAGTATCACCATAGGTTTGCGTTGTCTGTAAATGGCGGTGCAATGTGCAAACTATTCAATCCCTAATCTGAGGCACTGATTGGAATGAGCAGTGTGCATATTTAACGGAACTTGGGACTGTTAGATCGGCACTATAGTAATGTTTGTTAAAAGCGAGAAAATGTGCGGTTTTTCATTTGATGATATATTTTATATGCTTTTAATCGCTACATTCTTACTGACGTTTTTGTAATGACCTATGTTGACTTGAGTTAGGAAAACCACAAAGTCAGTCTTTCTGAGAATCCCGTAGCAAAGCCACGGGTAGATCAGCTGGTTTCTAGATAATGAAAAGGCATATGACAGTGTTCCAAGGAATTTGGAATTGAAAACATTGACAGAGGCACAGATTGGGAATGCTATTACCATCTGCATTGTATCAAAATATCAGAAGCTGGGTTAGAACCAAAATTGGTTAAACTGAATGGTTCAGAGTTGAGACAGGCTTAAGACAGGGAAGTGTATTGTCTCCCTTACTCTTCATTATCATCATGGTTAGAATTCTGCATAATATCAAGAAGATGATGGACGAGCAAGTAAAGTCTGTGTTCTTTGCTGATGACATTCTACCAATATAATGGTCCGTTATTGTACGTTATAAATTTTCCAGCTTGGTTGCCTGCATTTCGCCCCAGTGTGCTAAGTTGGGCTCATCAGTTGGTAAATGGCACACCCACCAAGACGCATGGCTAGTGTATACCGTGGAGGCCACTGCATAGGCTACTTGGAGCCTCCAGCAGTGCCAATGCACTATGAGACACTTTGTCTCATTTCCAAAAATTTCCAGATGTTGTAGTTTGGGGGATAATGAAGAGGAAGTACCAATACCAAGTTTATTTATGGGATGAGGAGATAAGAAATTTTGGAATGAAGATTAGTACTGTGAGAAGCAAGGCTTTGATCATGATGAGAGGTAACACAAAATACAGAGGAGTGATAAAAATAGGAAATGAACCTCTTGAAGTAGTGAAAAACTAAATATTTGGGCAGCATGTCACAAGATGGAAATTTGGATGGAGAAATTGATTTAAGAATACAGCAGTTTGCAAGTTTTTACCAGTGTGAGAGACACTGTATGGAATAAGGATGTGCTAATGAAGTGCAAGGTTTTATGCTCATCCTATTATAAACCTATACTGGGTGTGAAGCTGATTCCTGCTCGTGGTGCCCCTGCATAGGTACCTGGATTAAAATTCCAGTACTGAACTGAACGTCAGCATTCCAGAAGTATCTACCAGTCAATATGACCCAATCGCTATATTCAGAACGGTCTTTATCAAGACCAGCACTCACAATTATATCTGTAAATATTGAAGGTTTGTCTCCATCTAAAGAAGGAATATTACACCAGCTTTGTCAAACTTACAAATGTGATATATTATGCCTTCAGGAAACTCACAGGGATGAGCAACTACGGCGACCAAAAATAGCGGAAATGAGACTTGTGGCCGAGATTCCCCACAGACAGTATGGCAGCGCTGTTTTTGCCAAACCAAATTTACAAATTTTGTCTGTTGCAACCACCAATGAAAATCAAATCGAGATAATAACTGTGGAACTCAGTAACTGCACCGTTTCGGGCATCTACAAACCACCAAATGTAGATTTCTCCTTTAAAATTCCAGATAACTACTTCAAGCAAAAGACAAACTTTGTGGTTGGAGACTTCAACAGCCATAACAGTGCATGGGGATATACAGATGATGATAATAATGGAGAAGCTGTGTTAGAATGGGCTGATGATTACCAATTACAACTTATTCATGACCCCAAACTACCTCCATCCTTTAACAGCAGTAGATGGCGACGAGGCTTCAACCCAGACCTGATATTTGTGAGTGAACACGTGGCACAGCAATGTGTGAAATCAATGTGCAATCCTATTCCAAATACCCAGCATCGACCCGTAATGTGTCAACTTTTCTCTGCAATTCAACCAATAAAGGTTCCGTTTCGAAGGAGATATAATTTCAAAAAAGCAGACTGGGAGAAGTTCAGCTCAACCCTTGATAAAATAATATCAGATATCCACCCAATACCAGAGTTTTATGATCAGTTTGTTGAAGCTGTGAAGAAAGCTTCCCGGGCTTCCATACCACGAGGATGCAGAGTTAACTATATACAAGGTCTAACTTCAGACACAGCTGCCCAAATGAACACATATATTTCACTGTTTCAGGAAGATCCACTAAGTGAAGACACTATCTCAGCTGGAAAGAAACTGCTTTCCTCAATTGCAGAGGCAAAGAAAGATGCTTGGATCAAACTTATGGAGGAAACTGACATGTCAAGGGATAGCCGAAAGGCTTGGAAGCTTCTCAAACGACTTAGCAACGATCCAACCAAGGGACCAGTCCATGCAAATGTTACGGCAAACCAAATCGCAAATCAGCTTGCCATCAATGGGAAAACAAATCACCCAATAAGGAAGATGGAACATAATATCCTAAAAAGCGAGGTAATGAAGTCCAGTAACCTATCCCGGCCATTTGAAATAACGGAATTACAGAAAGCGATTCAATGCGCCAAAAATGGAAAAGCGGCAGGATTAGATGATATCACAATAGAACAAATAAAACACTTCAGTTCAACCACACAGGCATGGCTTTTAAAATTCTTCAACAACTGCTTTACTTCCCTAAAAATTCCAAAAATATGGAGAAAATCCAAGGTGATCGCATTTCTGAAACCTGGAAAGGAACCTTCGAACCCTAAAAATTTCAGACCAATCTCCTTACTCTGCCACCTATACAAAATAATGGAAAGAATGTTGCTCAATCGCTTAATGGGAGTAGTAGACCAAGTCCTAATCCCTCAGCAATGTAGCTTCCGCCCAGGAAAGAGTTGCACAGCACAGGTTTTACATCTAACCCAGCATATCGAGGACGGGTTTGAAATGAAGAAGATTACTGGTGTGGCTTTTGTGGACCTCTCAGCCGCCTACGATACAGTAAATCACAGGATATTATTACACAAACTTTATAGAATGATTACAGACATCAAGGTAACCAAGATGATAGCTACTCTCCTGGAAAATCGTCGCTTTTTTGTCGAATTCCAAGGACGCCGAAGCAGATGGAGGAATCAAAGGAATGGACTACCTCAAGGCAGTGTACTGGCTCCTATTCTTTTCAACATCTACACTAATGACCAGCCATTACCAGAAAATACTAAAAGCTTTATCTATGCCGATGACCTTGCACTTACTACTCAAACTGATACCTTTGATGAAGCAGAGATCTCTTTAACTGCTGCATTAGAAGAGCTAGGTACCTATTATGAGAAAAACCAACTCAAACCAAATCCAGCTAAGACTCAAATCTGTGCGTTCCATCTGCGGCATGTGCAGGCCTCTCAGAAACTCAAAGTACTATGGAAGGGGAACTTACTGGAACACTGCTTTACACCAAAGTACCTGGGAGTTATGCTGGATCGCACATTAACATATAAGAAACATTGCCAAAATCTGAAACAAAAGATAGCTGCCAGAAACAACATTCTACGAAAGTTATCAGGAACAAGTTGGGGAACACAACCACAAACAATTAGAACATCAGCTCTAGCTCTATGCTATTCTGCAGGAGAATATGCCTCCCCGGTTTGGTACAGGTCAGCTCATACGAAGCAAGTCGACATCGCTTTAAACGAAAGCTGCAGGATCATCACTGGATGTTTGAAACCTACACCCATTGAGAAGGTCCAACTTTTAGCTGGTATTGCTCCCGGTGAGATTCGTAGGGAGGTAGCAGCTAACAAAGAAAGGCTCCAGGCATCTTCTTCAGAAGCACATCCTCTCTATGGATACCAACCAGCCACACAGAGGCTAAAATCTAGGAAAAGTTTTCTCCGCACATCAGTTAACCTTGAGGGGAAAGCAAAGAATGCTAGAGTCACAATGTGGAAAGAAAGAATCCACCACCTTTGCAACTGGATAGAGCCAAAGGAAAGTCTTCCATGTGGACACCAGGAGAAGTGGACAGTATGGAAAGCCCTTAACAGACTCCGTACAGAAGTCGGCAGAACCAAAGTAAACTTGCGGAAGTGGGGCTTCTCAAGTGATTCATCACTTTGTGATTGCGGAGAGCAGCAGACGATCCAACATCTATGTCAGTGTGTTTTATGTCCTTCAATGTGCTCTATGAAAGACTTGATTGCAGCCTCCCCCAACGCTATTGACGTCGCCCAATACTGGGCAAGCATCATCTAGCTCTTGAATATTGCTGCTCTATCTGTGATTGTATAATAGACTTGTATATTTGTATAGTAGGAATGTAGATATC
Organism: Anabrus simplex; assembly: GCF_040414725.1. Lineage (NCBI taxonomy): Eukaryota > Metazoa > Arthropoda > Insecta > Orthoptera > Tettigoniidae > Anabrus > Anabrus simplex. The sequence continues at coordinate 56,110,430 of NC_090269.1, read as the reverse complement.
TTGTTGCTTTTTGTTAAATATCTATAAGTAAAGTTGATACTTCTGACACGAATAAAGAAAGAAAGATAAACCTATACTGGCCAAAGCTTCAGCAGCCTGGACGTTGACTATGCGGAACCAAAGTAAGACAAGCTGCTGAAATGAGGTTCTTGAGGAGCATACAGGGAAAACGAAATGAGGATATAAGGAGAAGCATGGGAGTGTGTAAACTTCAAGAAGAGATTGATATAGCAAAGCTAAAATGATTTGGACACATGATGAGAATGCCAGGAGAGAGAATACCAGAGAGAACATTCATGGATACAGAGACTGGAAAGAGGCTTAGAGGGCAGCCTAGAATGAGATGAACCGGGCGAGTTGGCCGTGCAGTTAGGAGCGCGCAGCTGTGAACTTGCATCCGGGAGATAGTGGGTTTGAATCCCACTGTCGGCAGCCCTAACAATGGTTTTCGGTGGTTTCCCATTTTCACACCAGGCAAATGCTGGGGCTGTACCTTGATTAAGGCCGCGGCCGCTTCCTCCCCATTCCTAGGCCTTTCCTATCCCATTGTTGCCATGAGACCTATCTGTGTTGGTGTGACGTAAAGCAAAATAGTAAAAATGAAAGAACGAGATGGAGGAGCTCTGTTGTGGACTGCATTGCAAATAGGAGTCGATAGCAATAAATTACTAGAAGAGGAATGGTGGAAAGATCGAGTAAGGTGGGGGGCGTTGGTACACTACCCTACCCAGAGAGAATCTGGAAGTAGTGGTGCTGAACTCGGTGAGTGATGCTGTAGTGTTACATAATGTTGTACAGATGCATAGTATGTCATGCTAAGTAAGTTCAGTTTACAAGAGCAGAAGATACATGTTATATGAAAATGAACCACATGATGCCCGGTAAACATATCTTCCCCACTATGGCAAACTAGCAAAAGTGACGAATTATGGAATTAGTTTTAATATAGATTTTATTATTTATGTCAAGTCTCATATCTGCAGCTTGTTCTGAATGGCTAACACAACTTCTTTCAGCTCCTCTAATTTTTTTTGACAATTTGCACATTCGTTTGCCAGAGGGGGTTGGAGACCCTCCCTTGGACACACACAAATGATTCTGTTTAAAGTTTGTGTTATCTTTAGTGATATAGGACAGAATAAGAATGGTTCTCCCTAATGTTGAATCATGGTCACTGAAGATTAAAAGTGGCTGTTTGATGTTGAGGTGTGAAGTGCTTACTTGGACCCAAGTACCAGCTAATGTTTAACCTTGGAAGTCCTTCAGGAACAAGTATAAATTTGTAATGTCTTTTAACTGTCACTTAGTTTAGGTGCTTCAGATGCAGACAATTGGGCATAGTTTATGTTGATGTGTAATGTTTAATGTCAGTTTCCTTTGTTTCATTAAAATAGCTGGCATTGGTCTTCTTGATCTTTAACTCACAGTAGTTTTCTAAGAAATTTTGTTTATCTCGGCTTGACCTTCAATCCTATTACGAAAGATGTTTGTGTTTGGGATGTCATCAGTATTTAGGCCTATGACTGATAGTCTGTTGACCTAAGCATATCAGTATTTGTGGCTTTGTTTGGTTACATGCCCTTCAACTTGTTTCATAATTTCATATAGCCATCCATTATTAATGCAGAGTAATATATTAAATATTTGTGAAATAGTTATTTCAATGCATTGCTAGTGTGTAGGCTAGATTGACAGTGACCACTCATTGCTACTAATTCTGTCAGGAACAAATTGCACTAAATCTGAATTGCATGACTGATATGTTAGTTTATTTAAACTATATATATTTTTTCTCCTTGAATAACAGTGTGCTATAATTCTTGTACATTTGGAAAGAATTAGGGAGAGAATAAACTAGGTGCTTCTCAAAATACCTCAAGGGACCTAGCAAGAGTAGTGTGTTCATCTATCTAACCTTCATTTATTGCTATGCAGACTAAAATATAATTTGGACGAGACCACAGGTAGCCAAATTGGACTTGTTCGGTCCTGAATCACTGATTACATTTATTGTAGGCATAGATCCTTCTTAGAGTTTCTCTGCTTTTATTTAATTCAGACTATTAAGTTGATACCTTATTTCATGTCTTAGGGGTATCTTTTGCAATCCTAGGTTCTATAATAGTAAAGGTTTTGAAATAGTTCCTTAACACAAGTATAAGCATATACTAGATAAATAGTGATGATTTAAGTTCCAAATCCTGAAGAACCATGTCTTCGAAACTTTTTAATGCACAACATACAGAGTGTCAACTCAAATAGATGAAATAAAAGTTGAAAATGTGTTCAGTTGCAGTTTTGTCTAGACAAAAATTTATTAGCGACATTTATTAGAACTAACGCCGTGAAATGAATGGTTTTGAAAAAGATCAAAATGAAGTACAGAGGGCTACTTATTTTTGATGTTCTGAATGTTGCCCTATAATCAATTGACAATCGGTAACAAATTGACTGTCCGTTTTGCACTATATGTCGGTAATAGAACTTAATTCTAGCCATTTTAAATTTATTATGCCTAAGGCACAGTCGATATTTTTGGTAAAAATTTGGTATACGTAGGATGCGGTGACCAATGACATAGATGTTAGACCCCTTTAACAACAAACATCATCGCAACATCATGTGGTGACCAAACTGAATGCCTGATTTTGATAGCTCCACGAGCAGCTATTGTCATTCATTCTGGTGGAACATTATTTAACTGGGAAATTATATAGCTAACTGCTGAGATGATGTTGTGGAAGACTACTTGTTTGCAATGATGTTTAAGAAGGGTATCATACTTGCAAGGATCTTTTGGGGAACATTAATAATAGACACACTGACATAATGATGATGCAGCTAGGGCTAAGTGCTGAATATCCAGACTTCGATGAGAATTGTGTGAACATGTATGGATGACCTTTCTTGTAATGCTGGTAACGAGAAATTTTATATCTTATGGAAATGTAGCGATATTTAAGGATGAATTGTACCATAACACAAGAACGTTGAATTCCCAATTATGAAAATTTATGGCTTGCATAAGTGAAATGCAATTTGTACCTTTTGTAATAGTGTGGGGTAGTGGACAAATACCTAGATTTTGTTCCAAGTCAACTCTGTATAAATCTTAGTCTTTAAAATAATTAACATTGTATGGGGGCGGATCAAATATAAACAATTATATTGTAACGTGTTGGCGTGGTAAATAAATGAATGAGTACAGAACCTGATAGCGTCCTATTTCTAAGATTTATTAACTTAGCATTACAATTACAGATTTACACACACACAGATGATAGCCGAGATTACAAGTTACACAAGTACACTTACTCGGTTCGCGCGCTCTCTCTTAGTTTCTCGTGGTGGTGGTGGTGATTGTTGTTTTAAGAGGAAGTACAACTGGGCAACCATCCTCTATATAACACTAATCAGAGGGAAAAATGGAAGGGATCCGACACTTCGAAAAATGAAGATATCGGCCAAAGGAAGATAAGGGGCATGAAAATGAAAGACTCCCTAGCCCTTGCAAACCTAATAGCGTTGGGGTCGGAAAAGAACAAGAGTTGACTAAGTGAGGTCAGATAGGATAGATGAAAGTGAGGAGCCTGGCACAAGTGGAAGCAACGCCAGGACTCAGCTGAGGACCCTGTGGTCGCCAACCCACTCTCCAAAGTTGAGAGCCCCTGGGGCGCCTTTTAGTTGCCTCTCACGACAGGCAGAGGATACTGTGGGTGTTATTCTACCGCCCCCACCCACAGGGGGTTTAGTTTCTCATGTTCCATCTACAATCAATGACACACACAGTCATCGATTATTTACACTACACTCAGCCACTCAGTCACACTCGTTAGCGCTGTCACGGTCCACAGCCTACACGTCAGTCTCGCAGGTCGGGATAGTATCCGCTGTTCACTCAATCCGTCGAACCCCGTTCGCAGTCGGCGCTCGTCGGCACCCAGTGTTCCCTTCGCTCTGCTCCAAAACACCCAAGGTTCTTCTCCAGCAGACGGCCTCGAGGGAGACACACACACACACATCAGGAAAACAGGAACGAGTCCTCGGCTCCAATAGGCAGATACTCCATCAGGCTGACATCTCAGCCCAAGCTATCACTGACTGCGCTCTTTGCTAACTCACACCAGCGAACTCAATCTCGCTCTCGCTCGCTCACTCAGTAACTCTCACTGACTGTCACTCCAAGTTACTCCTCTCCTTATATACCTGCTCTGGGCCTTCCAGAACAGTCCGGATCCTAGATGTATCCAGGAACCTTGCGAGATAGAAGACTCTCGATTAATAGTCGAGTAATTTCCGTCCTCTGCTGTGGGACCGCGGACGGAGGCGAGAGAGCCGGCCTAGCACCGAGTGTTGCTCATGATTGGTGCGCTCGAGCGCAAGGGGGGTGGGGCCGATACGATGACGCCCCCGGCGCGTAGCGAGTTGGCATGGCAGACGGCGTAACCATTGCAATATTTAAAAATTTATTGCATCAAAAAAACATAACTTTTAATATCCTGCCTTCGATACACATTTTCTCCATCGGATTGTTAAGTTTTTGATCTTCTGATAGAAGAGGGACGTGTGTGGACCCAGTTGCGGCACAAACTGTTCTACACTTGCATCATTGAACCGCCTTCCTAGGTCTTGTTTGGGTGGTCCAAACAAATGGTAGTCGTTCCAGTGTCCAGTGAATTTCCTCTAGTTTTTCCCCTGTTAACCCGTTAAGTGGGGAGCGAGCTCTTCCTCTTTACACACTACGGTGGGGAGGCATTTTCATAATTTTTTTTTTTAAAATACTTGGATTTATGCAATCCGACATGTATCTAACATTACTTGTATATTGTGACAATAAGACACATTAATTTCGATACTGCACCAGATATTCACGATAAAGAATGATTTTTAAGCACGACGTTTAGGGCAACAAACGCATAAGTCTCATATTTCCTGTTTTTTCTCTTATGGGCTATTGTAATAGTTACTTTCCGAAACTTGTACATAAGCAGTAAACATTTACGAATCAAACTGTCATTGTAGTCCCACAAGCACTATAATATTGTTATACTGTACTATTATTACACTATTGAAGAATATAAAAATGATCAAAGAAAAATGTACTCACCGAATATGTACTTTCTTCTCTTGTTCTGGATATGAAACTGCCGAGTCACTAATTTCACTCAGAGATTTTCACTATATATCCACACACAGTGGCGGTGTCAGTGGGGGGGTGGTTAGGGGTAGTGCTCCTCCACATTTTGGGGAAAAATAACATTTTTATTCCATTTTAGCTGTATAAAAAAAATTAAATTCGCAGTTCAAATGTAGGTCCTACCATTTTGTTTCTAATTTCTTTATCCCCCAGTCGCCGTCACAGTCTACACGCACGCACACACACGAGTTTACACAATTAGGAACACTATTCACAATACACATTCAATGGACGCCTCTCAGTTCACATTTTAGTGGTATGGTACACTCCGAAACAAGGAGCCGGGCACAGTGCTACATCACAGATTTTGCAGCAGTGCTGTGTCTCCTTTCTTTTATTATTTGCATTGCAAACAACACATCTCTTGCTTGCAATGGGTTTCGTCTTTGAGGGGGCATTGAAATCCGGGAAGTGCCTTCCTGAGAATCGATCCGAAGGGTCATTTGACAGTGACACTAATGATCTGACTGGCTGGGCTTCAGCAGGGGTTGATTTATCATACTTGTCAAAAAGCTTCTGGATAACGTGCATACGAAATTGTAAGTGAGTGAATTTTCCTCCATGTTTTTGATAAATAACGAAGGAATTGAACATTATGTCTAACAAGTGCCTGAAAATCTTTTGGTAGAATTTCTTGATTCGCTTTCGGGCTGTACTGTACGGGACCATACACTGATCAGATAAATCGACCCCACCCATTGAGTCCTTGTAATCTATACACAGGACGGGCTTTTCTACTGTGTCCCCTTTCCTCTTTTTCACAGTGCGCATTTTGGCATCATGTATGCTACTTAGCATACACACATCCCTCTTGTCTCTCCACTTGAGAGCAGTGAGTTTGTTACGATAAGCAAATGCAAGAGAGCAATGAGTTTGTTATGATAAGCAAACGCAACTTCCCCCTTTTTTAGTTTCTTCCTCATAACATCTTTTGGGATATTTTTCTGTTCGGTCTTACGGTGCCTACAGCATCTGTCTGAAGGTCATTGAGCAGGTCAAATAGCTCCGGACTACTGTAGTAATTATCCACAGCTATTGGATAACCTTTATTCAGCAGACTTTCGGCCAGTGTAAATACAACTTTGGAAGGCTTAGTGTACTCAGAAATATCTATTCCACAGACTTCGTTTACCAGATCAGTTTCCTTCCCCGTATACCATAGGAGGTTCCACACATACCCAGATTTAGCTTCACATAACTTATAAGATTCCATACCAAAGCGCGACCGTTTCTTAGGTATGTATACCTTCCATCCCAGTCTACCTTTCCACAATAACAGGCTCTCATCGATAGATAGGCGGTCGTCTGGAATATATGCGGTTCTGAATTTTGATAATAGGTCGTCTAGAACTGGCTTCACTTTATACAATTTGGGGTGAACCTGTCTATTATATGCTTCATTGTCTGCAAAATGCAAAAATTTAAGTAAAAGGAAAAATCATTTCTCAGACATAATTTCATAAAATACAGGAGTAGCTAACAGTTTATTACGAGAAAAGTAATGGACTAATTTCGGCTTCTGAACAATACCCTGCAGTAATAAGATTCCTAAAAAAAAGTTTTATTTGATTTTTGTTAGTGGGTACCCAGTCTCTCTCAAGACTTCTTTTCACTTTTGCCATCAATGAATTCGAGGTAATTGTTTGCTGAGCATACAGATTTGTTTGCTGTGCAGTAAGATCACAAAGTCCGTCATCTATAAAAAATTCGTAAATTTCTTCGGGCTGTTTATCTAAAAGTTCACCCTGTATTCCAGCATTGTAATTTATTGGAAATCTTGCTCGCTTACAACCCCGCACATCCCATTCACCCTGTACAGCAGTAGGATTACAGTCATTCGCAGACTCAGTTTCACTGCTTTCACTGGAACTCGAACTCCGCACCGATTGAACCGGTCTTGGAACACTACTAGAAAAGCTACCTCCCGGAATATTTACTAATAATGGAGATTCGTCACTTTCCGAGCTGAAGGCACTACAACTTTCATCTTCGCTATTTTCAAGGATATCACGAATAGTACAATCACTTGGAATATCCCTCGCCCTTTTAAACATACTGTAATACGATATAAAACAAAATAACTGTAACACATTTCAAAAACGCAAAAGGAACACACTGAAGCTTCTGTTTATTGCGAACTTAGTACAGCGCAGGGCCAGTCATGCGATCTACTGACGAATGCATGGGCTGAATGTGATGCGGTGCTTAAGCGATTTTTGCATTGAACAAATACGAACGAAACAGATAGGGGATTCCCTGTCGCAATACCGTTCTTACTACGTAGTTAAAAAAATCATAGAGATGGCAGCACCTTCCAAAGCATGTGAGGGAAGTTTCAAGGCTCACGCCAAAAATTGAAGATAAGAAAAAAAATAAAAAGTCGCGCGTCTGGAGCCGCATCGCCCACCCTAGCGCAGAGTTTGAAGTGTGGATGGAGCTGCAAGCCCCGCTCTACAGGTTAAAGCAGCAGTATGCAGCCTTGCATTGTCATGGAGAAGGCCATTTCGGATTAGTTGCTTGCATCGCTTGTTGCGATACGCAGCTTTTGCTTGATCCAAAAGGAAACGGTAATAGGCTGCACTAATTGTCCTTTGTTCGTGAAGAAAATTCACCAGCAAAATGCCCGTGGAGTCCCAGAAAACGGTTGCAAGCACCTTTCCAGCAGGTGGTTTGGCCTTGTCCGGACCTGCTTAGTCTCTTCGCCGCCACTCTATGCTTGCTTGCTTGCTTGCTTGCTTGCTTGCTTAGACTCTGGGGTGTAATGATGCACACAAGTTTCATCACAAGTCGCAGTACGACACAAGAAATACTCTCCTTCCTCCTTGTAGTGACGCAGGAGTCTCTGACAAACTTCCTGGCGTAAAGTTTTTTGTTCCTTGTTGAGGAGACGAGGAAACCACCTCACAATTATCCGAAATGGAATTCATCTTGGATGATGGTTTGAACACTTCAGAAAATTATTCTTAAGGCTAACACAATTTGTGAAATTTTTATTTGCCGATCTTCACCAATAATGTCATGAATGGCAACAATGTTGTCTGCAATGATGCTTGTCTGCTGTCTCCTTTCATGAGGTTCATTTTCCACAGCTTCTCTTCCTGTCACAAATTTTTTAGCCCACTCATACATTCGAGTCTGCAAAAGTGTTTCTTCCCCAAACTGTACCCGGAGCCGTCTCAAAATTTAGGAAAGTGTCGTGCCCTCTTTTGCGAGATATTTGATGACGCATTGTGCAACAGACGTGTGCACCTCTTAATCATGGCGTGCTGAAGCAGCCCAGCTTTCCGTTCGTGCATCCAAACCCTTTCACCAGACACCCCCACCAACATCCTGGCAAAGCTCTGCCTCAGAATTATTACTAACAGCAGCGGTACATTCAGTTCCCGTTTATATTTGATCCACCTTCATACAGTGGATGCCCTCTTACTGGTTTGCCCTGGACTGGACTCTTGGTCAGGTAATTAAACACTCTTATTAAAATGAAGGGGCTATTCGGCAGTTTAAAAAACTATTCTATTTTTAAACAGTATTTCAAGACATAATGTTTATAAACTGACTAAAATGGCATCAACAATCGTGAGTGATAAGTAGACCTGGGATTTTAGGCTCTAAAAAAATTTATTTTAGGCGCCTAAAATAGGCTTTTAAAACAAGTAAATAGGCTTTTAAAAGAGAAAATAAGCACTTAAAATATTACAATATACACTTAAACTGTAACGTGATACTTTTTTACTTTAACAAACGTGGTATCCCTATTCTTAATCGAAATAACTGCAAAATTAAGACAGAATAAAAAAGATATTTATCAAAAACAATATTAGTCATGTGTCAAAAAAGTTATGGAATATTTGATATATCATTCTCGGTACTGATCTAAAACCTTAATACTAAAATCACTGTACACAATTACAGCACTGTAGGCATCCAATAATGGTGTAAACGTGAATGGAGTATGTGTTTATTATTTGTGAGGAACATTCCTACAGTACTTCCATTCGTAGTTTGCTTTACAGTAAGTAACAATAATCTTCTCCAAATTTTCCACAGTCAGGCTATGTATTTTGTTGGTTAAAATCATTTTGAAAGCAGAAAGAGAGCGCTCCATGCTCACAGATGTTAGAGGGGTGTAGGAAAATTTACCTACATTTTTCAATGCAATTTCACTTGGTAAGTCAACCTTTTCCCCATCCATTACCTGATGTAGGGCCTACCCTTTTCAGCACTGAATAACCGGGGTTCTACTGCAGTACACTAGACTACTTGTCTCTTATTTTATCCGCTACCTTGCCCCTAGCACTTTGAGGAAGCTGAGAATAACATGCAATTACAGAAAATTGCTGTTTGAGACTTTCCTTTTTCCTCCATTTTTGTAGTGGTGACTGGAAGAAATGAAAAATTTGCCTGAATATACGCAATGTCTCTCTGAACACTGGAGCAATCATTTAACAGCTCTTTGACAGACGAGACGCATGCAGAGTTGTCTGTTAAAGGCAAATTGTCTATCACAGGCATGATTTCCTCAAGATGTTCTGCATAATACAGGGCAGCTTCCATCCAGACACCCCAACGGGTGATGATTGGCTGTGGTGGAAGGGGAATAGAGGAGAGTTTCTCTCGAAAGATGGCTTTTTTTGATGGAGCCTTATAGAACACTTTTTTCATTGTTGAAATGAATATTTACTGCATTAAACTCAGCCCTGTTTCTGCGAGTCTTAGCAAGGCATGGGCCATGCAAGTAACATGAATTAAAGGATAGAAAGTTTTGAGGAGAGGTGCAGTGGCATTCATGTAGGAAGCAGCATCAGAGACAAGAAGGACTTTAGAATCAACACTCCCAGGATACAACAATTGCAACCCCTTGTTGAAATATGCAATGCTTTGACTATTGACTTTCTCAAGCTGTTTAGAGCAAAGAAGGTGAGCGGTAGATGCCTGATTGGGTTCCAGTTTTCCTACTATAAGGTTAGCAGTGTACCTGCCCACAGTCGGTGGTTTCGTCTATACACAACCATATGCAAGACTCCCCCAATATCCTCTCTGATTGACAAAATGACCTCATTGTAACAAATATCTAAGTAGTTTTTGTTGTAGAACAGCTATCCTAATCATGATAAAACCTTCAATAATCATATTTTGTATAATAGAAAAATATCACCGAACGTATGAGTAGATCCAGTGGAAAGGATTTGCTCTGAAGACTTGTAACATAGCAACAGACACTGACGTCCAATATGGCGGCAGAAACATCACCATTAGGTCTCCGATCTGAAACGTATATTTTCTTTGTAGATTGTTTTGAGAGGAGTAATTGTTTTTTTGTGTTTTCTGGCAGGAATAAACAAGTGGGAAGAGTGTTTTTGTTTCAAAAAAAAAAAGAGAGTTTGACGAGATTAGGATAAGTTTCGTAGTGATAATAAAGTTGTTTAGAAATACGTAAACGTGTTATCGTGTGATATTTTTCCTCCGTAAAATAAAAAATCGCATATAGAGAACGATATTTTTCTGTGATGTAGATGCTGATGGTGTGTGCTGCTTGGTGTATTTCTGTAAAAAAAAATATCTGAACTGGATTATGCACAGCATTCCAGGGGATATTTGCTGCAACTAGGGCTCTACACATATCAGCATAGAAACCATTATGGGTTGTAGGAGATATCGTTGTGTGAACAGAGTCTGTCTAATGTTACTTTTCATGGCTGCTTTTGCTTTGTGACTGGCAGTATTTGCATGCTGCTGAAGGTGGCATTTTTTCTCATGTGAAATCTAAAACACAAAGTGATGTCAGTTAGAGACTAAGATGAGGAATAGAAAAGGTGAGCTATTGAATAAAATTTGTAATTTTGAACTATTTAAATTAAGCCATTATTACTCTAAATTTAATTAAGAACAAGAACACTACAGTCCCCGAAGTGCCTTGGCTTTCAATAACGGTTGCTGCCCAGCTCATGGTCTGCAGGTATTGGGTGGCATGTGGTCAGCACGACACATCCCTCTGCCGTATTGTCTTGCCTCCGTGACCCCTGCCCACTGTAACTTCTCAATTGTCCTCCGGTACTGGAAATAGAACCCAGGTCATCTGGACTAGGTCTCTACAGTTAATTAGAGGAGCCAATATCAAAACGTTAGTTTTAGATTAATATGAAATTTAAGATATATGCACATACCTGTTTATTGCAGTACTGGCAGAAAATAATCTTGCCATCAAAAGTCATCCCTGGAAATTGTACAAGCCATTGTTGTATAAGTGCACTCTTAGATGATTTTGTTTTAGGCATGATGAACTATATTCACTTAAACAGATGTTCTTTCACTGGCGACTTGACACACTATGTCCCTACTTACTACCTGCTCCTTGTTCTTCCTAGATAATCCTCCCCCCACCCCGACACTCGACACAGTACGTCCTTTACTACCTGCTCGTTCTTCTGAGCTAATCCTCCACCCTTCACTCAGCATTCCTTTGGTGACAGTTGTCTGGGAAGAGCATATTTCTGTGAAAAACCCACCCTCTGCTGTTCTGCTCATTCCAGGGATGTCCGTTGTGTGATTGTAAAAATTACGGAAGTTGAATTTTATTTTAAATGTAGAAAATAGGCATTTTTAGGCACTAAAATAGTAAAATAGGCTCTAAAGGTCCAAATAGGCATTTTAGGGCACTATAAAACTATTAATGTAAGGGATTTATCATGAAACATCAACATTTTTTAAAAAAATGTTATTTCGTAAGGAACAAAATAGGTATTTGCCTTAAAATCCCAGGTCTAGTGATAAGCAATCTGAAACGAGTTTCATCTTGTCCATGATCAGAGTGGGGTGTGAGGCAGCACAGGTGTTTGCAACCGTAGGAAACTAGAAGCAACATTATTCAGGGTTGGCCAGTAGATGAGTTTTATTTACCCACGTAGACATTATTATTATTTTTTTTCCCCACCAGTTTTGTAAGATATGTATTGTGTTGTTGTTTGAGTCATCAGTCCATAGACTGGTTTGATGCAGCCCTCCATGCCACCCTATCCTGTGCTAACCTTTTCATTTCTACGTAACTATTGCATCCTACATCTGCTCTAATCTGCTTGTCATATTCATACCTTGGTCTACCCCTACCGTTCTTACCACCTACACTTCCTTCAAAAACCAACTGAACAAGTCCTGGGTGTCTTAAGTTGTGTCCTATCATTCTATCTCTTCTTCTCGTCAAATTTAGCCAAATCGATCTCCTCTCGCCAATTCGATTCAGTATCTTTTCATTCGTGATTCGATCTATCCATCTCACCTTCAACATTCTTCTGTAACACCACATTTCAAAAGCTTCTATTCTCTTTCTTTCTGAGCTAGTTATCGTCCATGTTTCACTTTCATACAATGCCACGCTCCACACAAGTCTTCAAAAACATCTTTCTAATTCCGATACCAATGTTTGAAGTGAGCAAATTTCTTTTCTTAAGAAAGCTCTTCCTTGCTTGTGCTAGTCTACAGTTTATGTCCTTACTTCTGCCATCGTTAGTTATTTTACTACCTAAGTAACAATATTCATCTACTTCCTTTAAGACTTCATTTCCTAATCTAATATTTCCTGCATCACCTGCCTTCGTTCGACTGGCACTCCATTACTTTTGTTTTGGACTTATTTATTTTCATCTTGTACTCCTTACCCAAGACTTCATCCATACCATTCAGCAACTTCTCAATCTTCTGCAGTCTCAGATAAAATAACAATATCATCGGCAAATCTCAAGGTTTTGATTTCCTCTCCTTGGACTATGATTCCCTTTCCAAATTTCTCTTTGATTTCCTTTACTGCCTGTTCTATGTAAACATTGAAAAGGAGAGGGGACAAACTGCAGCCTTGCCTCACTCCTTTCTGGATTGCTGCTTCTTTTTCAAAGCCCTCGATTCTTATCACTGCAGACTGATTTTTATACAGATTGTAGATAATTCTTCGTTCTCGGTATCTGATCCCTACCGTCTTCAGAATCATAAATAGCTTGGTCCAATCAACATTATCGAATGCCTTTTCTAGATCTACGAATGCCATGTACATGGGCTTGTCCTTCTTGATTCGATCCTCTAAGATCAGACGTAAAGTCAGGATTGCTTCACGTGTTCCTACATTTCTTCTGAAGCCAAATTGATCTTCTCCCAACTCAGCTTCAACTTGTTTTTCCATTCTTCTGTAAATAATACGTGTCAAAATTTTGCAGGCATGAGATACTAAACTAATGGTGCGGTAGTTTTCACACCTGTCAGCACCGGCTATCTTGAGAATAGGTATAACAACATTCTTCCGAAAATTGGATGGGACTTCTCCTGTCACATACATCTTACACACTAAATGAAATAACCTTGCCATGCTGGTTTCTCCTAAGGCAGTCAGTAATTCAGAGGGAATGTCATCAATTCCAGGTGCCTTGTTCCTATTGAGGTCACTCACAGCTCTGTGAAACTCTGACCTCAAAATTGGGTCTCCCATTTCATCAGCATCAACAGCCTCTTCATCTTCCAGAACCAAATTATCTACATCTTTACCTTGATACAACTGTTGGATATGCTCCTGCCACCTTTCTGCTTTGTCTTCTTTCCCTAGAAGTGGCTTTTCATCTGTGCTCTTAATATTCTTACACCTAGATTTCCTTTCTCCAAAGGTTTCCTTGATTTTCCTGTATGCAGCATCTACCTTTCCCAGAACCATACAGCCTTCAACATCCTTGCACTTCTCCTTCAGCCATTCTTCCTTAGCTACCTTGCACTTTCTATCCACTTGATTCTTTAATCGCCTGTATTCTTTTCTGCCCTCTTCATTTCTAGCAATCTTGTATTTTCGTCGTTCATCAATCAGGTTTAGTATCTCCTGAGTTATCCACTGATTCTTAGTTGATCTTTTCTTCCTTCCTAACATTTCTTCAGCAGCCCTACTGACTTCATTTTTCATGACTCCACTCTTCCTCTATAGTGTTTCCTTCAACCTTTTCATTTAGTCCTTATGCAACATGTTCCTTGAAGCGATCCCTCACACTCTTTTCTTTCAACTTGTCTAGATCCCATCTTTTTGCATTCTTTCCTTCAATTTCTTCAACTTCAGATGGCATTTCATGACCAACAAGTTGTGGTCAGAGTCCACGTCTGCTCCTGGGAAAGTTTTGCAATCCAACATCTGGTTTCTGAATCTCTGCCTAATCATAATGAAGTCTATTTGATACCTTCCAGTGTCTCCAGGTCTCGTCCACGTATACAGCCGTCATTTGTGGTGTTTGAACCAAGTATTAGCAAGCACTAAATTATGATCAGTGCAGAATTCAACCAGCCGACTTCCTCTTTCGTTCCTTTGTCCCAATCCAAATTCTCCTACTGTACTACCTTCTCTTCCTTGGCCTACCACTGAATTCCAGTCTCCCATCACAATTAGATTCTCGTCACCTTTTACATATTGTATTAAATCGTCTATCTCCTCATATATTCTTTCGATTTCATCATCTGCTGAACTAGTAGGCATATAGACCTGCACTATTGTGGTGGGCATTGGTTTGGTGTCCATCTTGACGACAATAATTCTTTTACTATGTTGGTCGTAGTAGCTTACCCGCTGCCCTGTTTTCTTATTTATTATTAAACCAACTCCTGCATTTCCCCTGTTTGATTTTGTGTTGATAATTCGGTAGTCGCCTGACCAAAAATCTTGTTCTTCCTGCCAACGTACTTCACTTATACCAACTGCATCTAACTTTAGCCTATCCATCTCCCTTTTCAGATTCTCTAACCTACCACAACGATTCAAACTTCTAACATTCCACGCTCCGACTCGCAGAATGTCAGTATCCATCTTCCTGATGATCGCCCCCTCTCGTGTAGTCCCCACCCGGAGATCCGAATGGGGGACTAGTTTACCTCCGGAATATTTTACCCGGGAGGAAGCCATCATCAGTACATCATTCATACAGAGAGAGCTGCATGTCCTCGGGAGGTAGTTACGGCTGTAGTTTCCCGTTGCTTTCAGCCGTGTAGCAGTATCAACACAGCTAAGCCATGTTGAGTATTATTACAAGGCCGCATCAGTCAATTATCTAGACTGCTGCCCTTGCAACTACCGAAAGGCTGCTACCCCCCTTTCGATGAACCATTCGTTAGTCCTGTCTCTCAACAGATACCCATCCGATATGGTTGCACCTGCGGCTCGGCTATCTGCACCATTGGGACACGCAAGCCTCCCCACCGCGGCAAGGTCACATGGTTCGCAGAGGAGGAAGATATGTATTAAGAGGTCAATTTTACTGGGTATGTTTATCAGTAATTCAGGCAATTTATTGAAACGAACAATCCTAATCTTTGCAACAGGTATGCTGCTTGTTTGATTTTTCACACATCTATTTGGCCTATACCATATTGTATATTGCATATATTCAAATTTCATCAGAAATGTGCTAGGACAAAATCCTCATTCGAATGTTCCTTAAATTATTTTGGAGAAAAGATGTAGTGTGAATTGCCAGCTGAAGAAATACGAGATTGAGGTATGTGTAATTGGTATTATAACAGCATCAAATTGATTCAAGTGATTCAGAGGTGGGAGATACTAATCTTAAAGATAAACCTTGCTGAGGATAAATTTCTGCTCTCCAATCCATGGCATCATCTCTGATGGCATCATCAGCTTATGGAAGTTGAAAAATAAAAACAATATTATTTGCTAATGACGTGAAGTAAGGGAAAGATGAGGCAGAAATCCAATGCTCAATGCAATAAATGTGAGAATAAGAGAAATCAGAATGGTAAAAAGCAAGACTGGTGATTTCAGGAGAAAGGAGCAATAAAAATTGATACAAGAGGAATGTTGCACTCGGTTAGTTGTTGATCTTCTGTTCCCAGCAGGTTTGACCTTGACTGAGGTTCGTAACATTTTAGGGTGTTTAAATATGATGGCTCATTGTTGGAGGTTGGACATCTGATGATCAGAGTTTGTTGGGATTGTTAGCAGCTACATCATGATGCTAAACAGAAAAAAATATTGCTGGGCTGAGTGACTCAGACGGTTGAGGTGCTGGCCTTCTTAACTCAACTAGGCAGGTTCGCTCCTGGCTCAGTCCAGTGGTATTTGAAGGTGCTCAAATACATCGGCCTCGTGTTGGTAGATTTACTGACACGTAAAAGTACTCCTGCGGGACAAAATTCCAGCACCTCTGCCTCTCCGAAAACCGTGAAAGTAGTTGGTGAGACGTAAAGGAAATACAATTTTTAATTAGAAAACATTATTCAGTACAAGGCTGGACATGAAAAGCCAATGCACCTTTCTCATTTAATCAGAAACCAGATTGTCTCATGAATTATTGCATTATAATGAAACTAATGAGCTGTCTGTACCAGCCTTCTTAATAAAGGTTTGAAATTCCTCTACTATCATATTCTGTACATGTCTTAGCAGGCTCATGTATACAGGTGTCAGTTCTGTGATGGTAATACATGGGACGTAATTTTTTATATTAATCTTGAGTTTCTTCAGCAGTTCGGGAATTCAAATATACCCATTAACAATGGTCACATTTCCACAAATACGGTGACCTCTTTGACCATAAGCCTTTGTTTGCTGTCTGCTCAGCAGTAAACTTCAAATGAGCTGCAGCATTAACCTCTCTGTCATGTGACAGGTTGCTTCCATCCTCCTGGAGGAAACGGTAATCACACTCCTTTTTTGTCAGATGGGTATAAAATTCCTCCAAGGCCATTTAGTGTCTAGTGTGGAGTCAAAGAATAGTGGGTCAATAATGTTCGTTGCAATTGCATCACATACCAGTCTTTTGGTTGTGTAGCTTAGTACTGTCGGGTGCCCAGTTCTGCAAATTTACATTACCAACAGATGAAACCCTGTCTTGTTTATCATTTAAACAAATATGGGTCTAAACAATCTCCACAATCATATTCAGCAATTGCTACCAGAAACTCACACTTTTATTTTGTTGGCGTATTTTAGTTCTTGCACAGCTGTTGTTCGATACAATTTGAATTTCAAAGGCATCAGTACGTCTACAACTTCTTCTAATCGTGTGAAATGGCCATGTCAGTTTAGTGGTGGACTTCAGAGGATTTCTAGTCAACATTTTATGAATTTTTACCACAAGTTGAAGTGACCACACAGAAGGTGCTCTGTTTTTTAGTGCATTTACAATGGATCTATATGTCTGCCATTTCTTCTCCAAGTCTTGAAAGCTAATTTTCACTGGTACTGGATGATAACTTTTTCGTGAATAATCCTCATGTTTCTTTTATAGATCTGGCACGTATATACTGTACATCTTACTATGAACACTCCCTCTAGTAGTGGGTATGTTATATTTGTTCACAGTGCACAGCACAACTGGCTTAGTAACAATGACAGATATTGATACAGTGGGGAGCAAGGGGTGATGTGAAAATACGGAATGGCTGAGTGTTTGAGAATGAACAGTTTCAAGGCACATGATCATGAGCGTGTGGTATAAGACAGGTCAATATTTTATGCCCAGTCATGTATGTAGGAAGTGCATTCATGAAAAATTGGAGGCATACAACTTCGGAGAGTTTTCTACCCCAATATTCATAATCTACTGTCTGTTAGGTCATCAGCCCAGAGGCTGGTTGGATCCTCAAATAGCACCACCAAAGGTTATGCGGTTATAAGGAAACTGCAAAAACCAATGGCAGCACCAAAATGAGGCGTACTAGGCAAGACGAGGAGTGAGGTAGTTTGCCATTGCTTTCCTCACTGGGTCAGAAAGTGCTATTACAGCACGACTGACCCTATGAGCAACACCTTTCATGACACTCAGATGCACTAGTTGTGCTCTGAATGTCATTACTCAGCACCACCCATACCCCAGCAGCTTCCATATTGTCACAGCCATGGATGAGACTGGGACTTCGGTGGAAGCTACACTTTACTCTGGCCTGTGCCAAGAGATGGATACAAAAGTACTGTATCCATCAAGAAATGGCAGCAGGCAACATAATCTACTATTGAACAGAAATATACCAATGGAAGCTTAAGATATAATTTAGAATTTGATAACTATTTAGAACAAGTCCCAGCGGCTGGTTTACACGAGAAATCTTCTAGCAGTGTCAGGGATTATAAGTAGGCGATATACAATACTTGGAAAATACCAGTGTTTTGCTACAGCTTTAAACTGAAAGTTATTATTCGAAGTTTTACATTTTGGATGGTTCATGGTGTGGGTTACTATTGTCATGTCCTAGTTCGTGAACCATGGGCAACGGCTGAGTGACATAGTAAGTGGTCCTGAGAGTTGGGATGTCAGTTGCTATGGAATGGGATTGGGCATCTCGGACGTATTGAGTCATGGCCATCCTTGTAGTCAGGTGACTAGGACTATACAATCCACCGGTGGTCCATAACCCATTAAAGGAGAGGTCCTCAATTGGACTATGTGTAAGTACGGTAGCATCCTGCTTCATGAATTTACTGAGCTCAGAATATTTTAAGCAAGCCTCGGACCTATGGCAATAACGTAGTCCCACTCCCATTTGACAGGCGAGGGGCTCCTTGGAAACAACTTGGCTAGCGAAATGGAATTCAATGGGGAGCTATCAATATTAATGGGGCTTATGGAAGAAAGTAGAACTGGCCAAGTGAGCAAAGAGGATGCATCTGGATGTGCTAGGAGTAAGTAATATTCAGGTAAGGGTAGATAACGAGGAAGAGATAGGTTATAAAGTGTACTTGACAGGTGTTAAAAAGGGCAGAGTATGGGGTAGGACTGTTAATTAGGAATACCATTCTATGCAACATAGTTTCTGTTAGGCACATAAATGAGTGATGTGGGTAGATTTGTCAGTTGGAGGAATTATGAGGAGAATTGTCTCAGTGTATTCAATATGTGAGGGTGCAGAGGAGGATGAAGTTGACAAGTCTTATGAAGCATTGAGTGACATCGTGGTCAGGGTCAACAGCAAGGATAGGATAGGGCGATTTCAGCGCGAGAGTTGGAAATAGAACTGAAGGATATGAAAGGATGATTGATAAATGTGGGGAAGATAAGGTAGCTAATGGGAATGGGAAGCGTTGGCTGGACTTCTGTGCTAGTATGGGTTTAGCCGTTACGAATACATTCTTCAAGCATAAGGCTATTCACCGCTACACATGGGAGGTTAGGGGTACCAGAGCCATAAGACTATATCTTAACCGACTTCGAATTAAGGAAATCTGTTAGGAATGTATGAGTTTTCCGGGGATTTTTGGATGATACAGACCACTATCTAATCTGTAGTGAACTAAGTATCTCTAGGTCTAGGATAGAGAAAGTGAAATCTGTCTGCAAAGAATAAAGGTAGAAAATCTCCAGGACGAGGAAATTAGAAGTACATGGATATGATTAGTGAGAAGTTCCAAACAGTAGACAGTAAGCAGGTTCAGGATATAGAAAGAGAATGGGTGGCATGCAGGAATGCTGTAGTAGAAACAGCAAGGGAATGCCTAGGAACAACTGTGTGTAAAGATGGGAAAACAACAAAATTAAATTCTTTTCAAGGTCCACCTATTCAATGCAATGACGTTTTATTGTGATTTAATCACATGTCAAATAGTCAAATGGTACCAGTTTCGGCATCTATGTGCCATCATCAGCCTTGGGTACAAATTAAAACAAGATATACATTCCTAAAACATCTAAAACACATTTTAACACATTATAAAATAACATACAATTAATGTGGTGATACATGAAATACGATAAAATTATGATACAATTGGTATGATATAAAATTCTTAAAATTCCGGCTGTTCGTTACATAATTCAGTCTGTGTGCATCCGGGTGAATTTTTACAGTTGTATGCTGTCTATGTGAATGACATTTGTTCCTTTAGATATTAGGTGGTTCCAGGGAAGTTTACTTTGATCATGTAAGATCGCGATGTATTTAGAGATGACTTCCCACTTCAATTTGAACCTGAAGAAGAAATTAGCTAAGTTAGATGTTGGAAGCAATGTATGGAAGTTACTGGAAACATTAGAATCGTTAAATGATGATTGACTCACCTTGAGCAGCATGTGAACGTGTTGTTACACAGACGGAGCCGGACGAAGTGTGTGAGCAACGGTAAAGGAGGCTAGGGGAAGGCGAGGGGAAGGAAGGAGGCGGAGCGCTTGCGGGGGAATGGAACTAAGGCGGGGCGGAAGGATGGGGTAGTGGGGGTAATTGACGGGAGTGTGTATTCCGGATTACTTGGAAAATCGAACTGTTTTTCGATAGTTTGGTATTTTTAAGCCAATCGATTAAAAGATCAAAAAGAATATTGGGTTTCTCGTAAATCTCATTTAAATTATAATTGGGGTTAAAATATTGGTCGCAGTTGATGTAACAACTTTCAATGATATTCATTGTGGGTCCCTTGTTTACTGTTTGAAGAACTTCCATATCTTGTTCAATGTCGGTAAATTTGTGATTAGTGTCGTGCATATGTACACCCATGGCGGAGAACTTATTGTGTCTCATCGCGTTGACGTGTTCCGAATATCTAATCATAAAATTGCGTCCTGTTTGACCTATGTAGGAGCTGCTGCATTCATTGCATTTTAGTCTATATATTCCAGATTTGGAGTAGATACTGGGGGTATTGATTGATGCAGAGTTGTGTAAAATTTCGGAAGTTCTATTGTTAGTTTTGAATAAAATTCTTACGTTATGTTTTCTGAAAAGGTTGGTGATTTTGTGGACGTCATTATTATAAGTGAAGGTGGTTGAAATATGAGTTTTTTCTTTTTCTTTTATGAGTTTAGTTTTAGGCCGGTACCTATATTTGTTTATTATTTGTTCTATAAACTGCCTGTTGTACCCATTGAACTTAGCAATTGCCCTTATGGTATTAAGTTCATTATTAAGATCTTTCTTTGCCATGGGTATGGCGAAAGCTCGATATACCATGCTATTGTATGCTGCACGTTTGTGCATTATGGGATGTATGGAATCTTTGTGTATAGTGTTAGCAGTTTGTGTAGGTTTCCTGTATATTTTGTAAGACAGGCCAGATGTATTTCTAATGATAGTTATATCTAGAAAATTGATTGCTTTATTGGTTTCTGATTCTAGTGTGAATTTAATGTATGGGTCAATATTATTCAAGTCTTGAAGAGTGGATTCCGCGTTCTTGATTGATTCATCCATAATGACGAATGTGTCGTCCACATATCTAGCCCACATGAGAATATTTGGAAAGTTGTTATTATTGATTTTTGTATGTTCTAAGTTATCTAAATAAATATTAGCCAAAATTCCTGATGAAGGTGATCCCATCGCCAGTCCATTCTGTTGATATATAATTTTGTCGAAAACAAAGAAATTATTATTGATGACCAGGTCTAGAAGCTGAATGAAATCTTGTATTTCTAGTTTGCTAAGAGAACTATATTTACCTAGATTATTTTCAATGATTTTTGGAAGTTTAGAAATTGGTATGCTCGGGTACATATTTTCTATGTCAAAGGAGTGGAGGGAGTGGTTAGGTTGTAGGTTTAATACCTTTAATTTCTCAATCAGTTCAGTAGTGTTTTTAATGGATTTGTTGGAGAGAAAGTGATAATTTTTTGTTAGAAAATTTTGAATGAATTGGGATGCTTTGTAGAGTGGACTGGGTCTGTAGTTGATAATGGGTCGGATAGGAATATTAGGTTTGTGAATTTTCGGAAGGGCTTTAACTGTAGGAAGGCCTGGATTCATGGTTATCAGTTTAGATTTTTCATGGTCTGTAAAAAGAAATGTTAAGTTCTTTAAAGTTTGCAAGATTTCATTCAGCTTCTAGACCTGGTCATCAATAATAATTTCTTTGTTTTCGACAAAATTATATATCAACAGAATGGACTGGCGATGGGATCACCTTCATCAGGAATTTTGGCTAATATTTATTTAGATAACTTAGAACATACAAAAATCAATAATAACAACTTTCCAAATATTCTCATGTGGGCTAGATATGTGGACGACACATTCGTCATTATGGATGAATCAATCAAGAACGCGGAATCCACTCTTCAAGACTTGAATAATATTGACCCATACATTAAATTCACACTAGAATCAGAAACCAATAAAGCAATCAATTTTCTAGATATAACTATCATTAGAAATACATCTGGCCTGTCTTACAAAATATACAGGAAACCTACACAAACTGCTAACACTATACACAAAGATTCCATACATCCCATAATGCACAAACGTGCAGCATACAATAGCATGGTATATCGAGCTTTCGCCATACCCATGGCAAAGAAAGATCTTAATAATGAACTTAATACCATAAGGGCAATTGCTAAGTTCAATGGGTACAACAGGCAGTTTATAGAACAAATAATAAACAAATATAGGTACCGGCCTAAAACTAAACTCATAAAAGAAAAAGAAAAAACTCATATTTCAACCACCTTCACTTATAATAATGACGTCCACAAAATCACCAACCTTTTCAGAAAACATAACGTAAGAATTTTATTCAAAACTAACAATAGAACTTCCGAAATTTTACACAACTCTGCATCAATCAATACCCCCAGTATCTACTCCAAATCTGGAATATATAGACTAAAATGCAATGAATGCAGCAGCTCCTACATAGGTCAAACAGGACGCAATTTTATGATTAGATATTCGGAACACGTCAACGCGATGAGACACAATAAGTTCTCCGCCATGGGTGTACATATGCACGACACTAATCACAAATTTACCGACATTGAACAAGATATGGAAGTTCTTCAAACAGTAAACAAGGGACCCACAATGAATATCATTGAAAGTTGTTACATCAACTGCGACCAATATTTTAACCCCAATTATAATTTAAATGAGATTTACGAGAAACCCAATATTCTTTTTGATCTTTTAATCGATTGGCTTAAAAATACCAAACTATCGAAAAACAGTTCGATTTTCCAAGTAATCCGGAATACACACTCCCGTCAATTACCCCCACTACCCCATCCTTCCGCCCCGCCTTAGTTCCATTCCCCCGCAAGCGCTCCGCCTCCTTCCTTCCCCTCGCCTTCCCCTAGCCTCCTTTACCGTTGCTCACACACTTCGTCCGGCTCCGTCTGTGTAACAACACGTTCACATGCTGCTCAAGGTGAGTCAATCATCATTTAACGATTCTAATGTTTCCAGTAACTTCCATACATTGCTTCCAACATCTAACTTAGCTAATTTCTTCTTCAGGTTCAAATTGAAGTGGGAAGTCATCTCTAAATACATCGCGATCTTACATGATCAAAGTAAACTTCCCTGGAACCACCTAATATCTAAAGGAACAAATGTCATTCACATAGACAGCATACAACTGTAAAAATTCACCCGGATGCACACAGACTGAATTATGTAACGAACAGCCGGAATTTTAAGAATTTTATATCATACCAATTGTATCATAATTTTATCGTATTTCATGTATCACCACATTAATTGTATGTTATTTTATAATGTGTTAAAATGTGTTTTAGATGTTTTAGGAATGTATATCTTGTTTTAATTTGTACCCAAGGCTGATGATGGCACATAGATGCCGAAACTGGTACCATTTGACTATTTGACATGTGATTAAATCACAATAAAACGTCATTGCATTGAATAGGTGGACCTTGAAAAGAATTTAATTTTGTTGTAATCCCACTTCAATACGGAACCAATGAAATTCATAACTATAAGATGGGAAAAGGCGAACATCTTGGTGGAATGACGAAGTGAGAGCAGCTTGTAAATGTAAAAAGGCTTATCAGAAATGGCTCCAAACAAGGGCTGAGGCTGACTGGGAATTGTACGTAGATGAAAGAAACAGAGCGAAACAAATAGTTGTTGAATCCAAAAAGAAGTCGTGGGAAGATTTTGATAATAACCTGGAAAGGCTAGGTCAAGCAGCAGGGAAAACTTTCTGGACAGTAATAAAAAATCTTAGGAAGGGAGGGAAAAAGGAAATGAACAGAGATTTGAGTAAATCAAGTGAACTCATAATAGATCCCAGGGAATCACTGGAGAGGTGGAGGGAATATTTTCAACATCTTCTCAACTTAAAGGAATGGTGTTGCAAACAGCCAAGCTCATGGGGAGGAGGAAAATGATGTTGGTGAAATAATGCTGGAGGAAGTGGAAAGGATGGTAAATAAACTCCATTGTCATAAAGCAGCAGGAATAGATGAAATTAGACCTGAAATGGTGAAGTATAGTGGGAAGGCAGGGATGAAATGGCTTCATACAATAGTAAAATTAGTGTGGAGTGTTGGTAAGGTACCTTCAGATTGGAAAAAAGCAGTAATTGCACCCATTTATAAGCAAGGGAACAGGAAGGATTGCAACAACTATCGAGGTATCTCATTGATCAGTATACCAGGCAAAGTATTCGCTGGTATCTTGGAAGGGAGGGTGCAATCGGTAGTTGAGAGGAAGTTGGATGAAAACCAGTGTGGTTTCAGACCACAGAGGGGCTGTCAGGATCAGATTTTCAGTATGCACCAGGTAATTGAAAAATGCTACGAGATTAATAGGCAGTTGTGTTTATGGGGGACTATGGAAATTAATCAAAGGCATTTATGTTGACAATTGGGCTTCAGTGAGAATTGATGGTAAAATGAATTCTTTGTTCTGGATACAGGGATTAGTCAAGGCTGTAATCTTTCACCTTTGCTGTTCGTAGTTCACATGGATCATCTGCTGAAAGGTATAAGATGGCAGGGAGGGATTTAGTTAGGTGAAAATGTAGTAAGCAGTCTGGCCTATGCTGATGACTTGGTCTTAATGGCAGATTGTGCCGAAAGCCTGCAGTAAAATTTTAAGTTTGCGCCTGAAACGGTTTTGGAAGAATAGATGTTGTGCTTTTGAGAGTCAACCACCCTCTATTTTGGAGTATACGATATTTTACACCTAGGACATAAAAGAACCTTCTTATAAAATTACAACTAAGGAAGGAAGGAAAACCTTAAATGCTGCTCCCCATATGTTATTCTACCCTCTGAGAGGTAGGTAATCTTCCTTGAAAAACCTACAACCTGTTTTCCAGTCAATGACCAGGGATGGGATGAATGAAGCCCCCCAACTTGCGGCGAGGATAGGAATTGTGCCGGCTGCTGAGGCCTGTTGCACTCCTCTGGGGCAATGATTGACTGACGGATGAAATGAAATGATACAGGAGTGTGTTGTTGGAATAAAAGATGACAGGGAAAACCGGAGTACCCAGAGAAAAACCTGTCCCGCCTCTGCTTCGTCCAGCACAAATCTCACATGGAGTGACCGGGATTTGAACCACGGTATCCAGCGGTGAGAGGTCGGCGCACTGCTGCCTGAGCCATGGAGGCTCTATAGGTAATCTTCCTTAAGGACACAAAATAAAATTGGAAAATTCTGAATTGAAATTTCTTCCAGACAAAAAGTCACTTTATAAATTTGTCCCCAAGTCATCATATGATGATGTGAGGTGTTACTCTAAACATAAAAGTGTATCAGGCAATTGAAAAGAGAACATGCTTCAAACAACTCTATAATGCATGTGATGATCTACTGCAAATTCACTAACAACAAGGACTAATACCAGGTAGGAATATAATCACACTTTAAAATCATTTTCTCTAATATCGTTTAATATTTTCTTCAGTGACTGCGATATCTGGAGATGGAGTGAAAAATGTGTGAGGATTATTTTTTATTTTATTTTTTATTTACTGAAGTCAGAAGCAATAATGTACAGTACAATGCAGTAAAAGAATGTTACAATTACTGGTATAAATAAATAAATAAATAAATAAATAAATAAATAAATAAATAAAATGCCTCAGATTAGATCTTTGCTCTGAAATGGGCAACTTGCATAGCACTAGCCTAACATTAACTCTTGTATTGTGTAATAGTATGGACAGTTCTCAGATATGCAGGTGTTAAATTGTCTGTTGCTCCCCACATTCGCTGGGATCTTAACCCTGTATGTATCCCCATTTATGTAGATTAACTCTACATCTCCCCTCACCACTCTGAAGTCTGTTAAGTGATCGCCAGATTTCCTAGTCGGTACTGTAGTCTGCAGGAAGGCTTTCTCTGGCATTTATCAACTCGGGTGGTATAGTGGATTGCTGTAGCAGTATCCTGGCTACCTCAAGTTTTGCAGTGAGCATTGTTGTTTTTGTCCACACAAAGCTTTCGCTTGATTTGAGTAGACTCCTTGGAGGTTGGTGACCAAGGAGAGGGTGAGCTTGGTCCTCAACTGACTTCAGTTCAGTTTGTGCTATGACAACATTGCAGGAGGGGCTCTGCCTGCAAGGAGTATAGTTTATAGACTACTATAGGTTTCAGGCAGCCAGAAATGAATATTTGTTTTTGGATCTTAATCCCCATTTAACTTTTTGAGGGGTTAAATTGGCTTCAAACCTTCTTTTGTTTAACATGTAGAATATCATTTGAAATTTTAACTTTGTAAATCAAACAGTTTCATATAAATGCATCTTTTTAATATTCCTCACCCCCCTCCTGATTCAAACCCCTTAGGATCTATTGTTTTAAGACCATTTCTTATATAAAATCTGAGAATTTTATTTATGGAGGGTAGCACCAATCTCTGATAAAAAAGCAATGAAACCTGCATTATTATTTAGGCCTAGTATATGCATTAATCTTGTGGAATTTGATAAGTAATTTCAGATGTTTAAATCTTTAAAAAATTAGACACCCTACACGCGCAAGATTACGAGGTACCATCAATGTTGCAGTTTCAAAAAATTTTCTTCCCTACGTGTATTTCGTTTAAGGTTATTTCATTTAAACCCTGAGTTTTTGGCAATAAAGACGAGAAATTGGAAATTCAGTTGAGTACCTTGGCTGTTGTGAAGACTTAGTTTTCGAACTTCAACAACTTCTGCATGATCCCAATCCTTATATATGTGAAATATTTTGAATTATATAATGTTTGACACCTGCGACATGCAAAGTTCTTGTAAAATTACAAATTCGAATGTGTTTGTCACACTCACCCCCCCCCCCCCCCTTCCGATCCAACCAAAATCCCTTGGGGTTGTATTTTTAAGAATTATTATTATTATTATTATTATTATTATTATTATTATTATTATTATTATTATTATTATTATTATTTATTATTATTATTATTTAAAATCTAAATTGTATGGGAGCAACAATCATGTGAAATTTTAACCTTGTGTGTAGCGATTTCAGAGAAATATATATTTTTGTCATCGGGCCTTACACCCACTCCCCCAGTCAAAACCCCTTGGGGGTTTTAAGACAACTTTTTATATAAAATCTATTACATATAAGTGCAACCACCATGTGGAATTTCAACCTAGTAATTCAAACAGTTTCAGAGATATGAATAACTAGGTTTTCGGGCCTTACCTTTTCAGTCAAAAGACCTTAGGGGTGTATTATTTTAAATCCACTTGTTATTTAATATCTGAGACATACAGGACAACCATCATGTGAGATTTCAAGCTCGTATGTCAAACCGTTTGAAAGAAACTAATATTTATGTCGGCTGCTATCCCCGTGGGGGACGTAGACGAAGAATTCACCCACGGTATCCCCTGCCTGTCGTAAGAGGCGACTAAAAGGGGCGACCAAAGGACGATTTAAAAAAAAAATTTCTCCTTCAGGCTAGCAACCCGTCTAAAGGACATTAGATTGCTTTCAAGTCTTGCAAAAAGAAAAATGCGAGACCGTAACGGGTCACATGGCCCAATACTTACGAGGATGATGGTGATGATGATGCTATCCCTGTCCAGTCAAACCCCTTTAGGGTTCTATTGTTCTAGAAGACAACTTCTTATTTAAAATGTATTCCATATAAGTGCAACCATAGTGTGAAATTTCAATCTCGTATGTCAGTCGGTTTATGCTTTAGGCCTCTCCCTCTCTCTTAGAGGTGTATTATTTGAAGACTAAATTTTATTCAAAATTTTGAGACATATGAGCAACCGTCATGTGAAATTTCAACCTCGTCAAATGGTTTCAGAGAAATGAATATTTTTGTTTTCGGATATTAAACCCAACTGAATTTTGTTTCTAAACTAGTGTTATTTAACATCTAGTTCATAAAGGGGCAATCAGAGTGATATTTCAGTTTTGTTCGGAAATCAGTTTCAGAGTAATGAATATTTTGGGTTTCAGTGTTTTGCCTCAGTTTCATCCCCTTAGCGGTGAAAAGTTTTGACACTATTTCGTAGTTGGTGCCTACATTCTAATAACAGTGTATCCCCAAAATTTCATTTGTTTATGTAGAGTACTTTTGTCTGGGCATTGATATACAATCAGTCAGGCTATTGCCTTTTTTATATATATATGTGTGATAAGTATCGTAAAAATATTTCAATTCTTCACTTCTTTTCAAGCCTCCTCCCCCCCCCCGCGCTCCAAGGAGATTTTCCAAAAAAATACTTGTTTTTGTTTTTAAAGGAGATTCCAAATACCAACTCTTACATCTGTAAGCTTTTTTTTTAGATATACTCATTTAAAAAATTCACTTCCTTAGCGATGGAATATCCAAAAATTCTTCCTTAGTGAGCACTTTCACTGTAATATAATTACATCCCCTAAATTTCATTTCTTTATGTCCAGTAGTTTCGGCTCTGTGATGGCGGACGAGTCGATATATATTGGGGTACTCTTCTTTTGAGTTTGAATCTGGGCTCAAGAACTAAACAAGAAAGTGAAAATATGCGCTGAGACTTAACTTCAGTCTCTGTAAGTAAAAACAAATAAGAATACACTAGAAAGATCCACATGTTAGCTGTGCAGGTAGAGGCATGGTATTAAACTGACAGTATGATGGTTGGGAGTTGGCATAAGTTCAAATCCTCCTAGCACAGTTTAAAAAAAAAAAATTAATACTGATTCCTTGTTGCTGGGAGAAATGTGGATGTTACCATCCAGAGATATTATATTTGAGTAGTTTTTGTGCATTCCCCATTAGTTTTGTCCTTGGGCTCGAGGACTAAAAATATGAATGTGACTTGTGACTTTGTTTCTACAGATAAAACAAACCAGAAAACAAACAACTCAAGTCGGTATTGGGTCTGGTGACCCTCGTGTTCTGTGACCGCTTGAAGTTGATTGGAGACAGAAGCAGTGAGGGTCTGGAAGAACCCCTCCTCAAGGGCCAGTTCTTCCTTTCAGCTTGGGTGATAACTGCTTTTCCACATTCCTCTTTATTAGACTCCAGGCATTTGTGATCTCTCCAGGAAATTCTTAATGTGTGTTTGTAGACCCACATCTAGGATGTTCCTAATTTTTAAATTTTTTATTGTGATTGCATTCATTGTCAAAGTTTCTACGCTGTATAGCATGTGAAAATGTAGCATTTCATCAACTTTAGAATAGAACTAATTTTGACAAAAGGCATCTTCTGATTACATACAGCTCCCTAGGTATATAAATTTCATCACTCTTTCCATCTGTAAATAATTTCTTACCCTAGAACAATAGAATGACCGAGCTCGGTAGTTGCAGTCACATAAGTGCGGCCAGTATCCAGTATTCGGGAGATAGTGAGTTCGAACCTCACTGTCGGCAGCCCTGAAGATGGTTTTCCCTGGTTTCCCATTTTCATACCAGGCAAATGCTGGGGCTGTACCTTAAGGCCGCGGCTGTTTCTATCCCACTCCTAGCCCTTTCCTGTCCTGTTGTCGCCATGAGACCTATCTGTGTCGGTGTGACGTAAAGCAACTTGTAAAAAAAATAAAAAATAATGTCCCGTCGCCTATCCGCTCGTTCAGTCCGCAGAGGTTGTTGGCACCCGATTGATGTAAATCACACTGGAAATCTGCAAGGCCCGAAGGTCCATCCATCAACAGCCTTGTCAAAATGATAAGAGTCGTGCAAAACTTTCACTGCCATCTACCATTCCCTTCCTAAATTAGGATATCAAAGCTTTAATATTATCAGGTGGAGGGCTGACTTTTTCCTTGTTGGCTCGTATCTGAAAGCAGGTCAGTACCACTGGGATGTGCAGTTACTAATATTTACTGATTTATAGAAGGACGAGCCTGTCCTGTATGACTGTTAACCCCATGAACACCAGTGAAGAGGCATCCACAATGGGGAAACTGCTCATTTGGGCATCTACAAGTGTGTTCCATCTTGTGGAGATTGTTTAGGACTATCTAAAATTATGGAGTCTCACTTTCCAGTACAGATGTCTTGAGACTGTAGTATGAGACTTCTTGCTAAGTGTATATTTATTCCTCTTTGTAAATTTCTTTCTACACAGTCACCACAAGTCAACATGTTCATTGGACTATTGAATGATGGATGATCTGCACTCATGCTCACGGAAACTTCCATGAATGA
This sequence comes from Anabrus simplex, assembly GCF_040414725.1. Lineage (NCBI taxonomy): Eukaryota > Metazoa > Arthropoda > Insecta > Orthoptera > Tettigoniidae > Anabrus > Anabrus simplex. The sequence continues at coordinate 56,079,925 of NC_090269.1, read as the reverse complement.
CCAAAATACATATCTTACTCAAAGTGGTTTATCAATTTATCACTTGATGCCAAAGGAAGTCAACAGACTGAAAAATTAACGTACAACTACCAAAATGACCAAATTAGCTGAGTATAGTCTGTTAGCACTTCACTGTATCCAGTTAGCTGATTATGATGGAAAATTATGGAGAGGTTTTTAATCATGCTAATTACAATCAACGCTGCATGGGAATTAAGACTAAGTTGTCAAAATAATAAACTGCGACTTAAAAAATTGGGTTTAAAAAACCTGAAATGTGCCAAAGTCTGTTTCAATTACAGTAGCTTAGCAAATTGATACAAGATAACTTAATTGAAGTATAATCTATAATATACTTGGTACTAAAACTCACTCACTCTATTTCAAAACTGGTCACAGAATTATTAAATAAGCCACCAAATAGTCCATGTCATGAAAAAAATGATATATGCAGTGCTAGGAAAGTTTATTACAGTATTATTGTTTACTGCCACCCAGATACAGTTTCTGTATCTCAAGTATGAAATCACTTGCGCTTTTCATATTTCCTTCACTTTATAATTTGATGCTATAATGATTTTAATGTACAATTATAAATTAATTTCATCTGGGGTCTGTTTCTTCAGTACACTTGTCTTGTTCCCCCCCCCCCCCCAAAAAAAAACACATGGTATTGTGTAAGTTCCTCTCGGGTACATATGTACATTTCCATTTATTTAGGAACAACCTCCTGCATTTACAGGTTGCCACTAAGTACAAGGTAAAACATATAAAATGTTCTTACAGTTCTGTTAATTGAAAAAAAAAAACTCTAAATAATAAAGAAACGGTGATTAGTGCAGCATTTCAGAGCTGTAGCTGTGGAGGTGGTGTCTCAGGATCTTGATGGACCCTCGGAGGACGAGAGTCACAATTTCGGGGTTAAGCTTCATTGGAATTTGTTAGCGCTTCCATGTGGCGACAAGGAGACTATGTATGGTACCACGAGCTCCGACCATTATCCCTATTATTTTCATTTCCTGAAGGTGCTATTTAGATTTGTAGTTGACCTTTATGGTGGCTTTGGAACTGACCAGATAGAAAGTGATGATGCTTCCTATATTTGCGATGTTATAAGGTTAAAGTTGGTTGCTTTTAATATTTTGCCATTTAAGGCGTGCCATTCGTCTGAAGAAAGTTTGAGGGTTATCTACATTTTTCTTATCGTGAAACAGAAGTTAACTTCATAATTTTATATTCAAGATTTCTTGATTTGACAGTTTTGTTATCCTGTATATATTTATGCATATCCCTTTTTTTTTTTTTTTTTCATGGAATGTTAAAGCTGAGCTAGGCATAGATTGATAGGGAGGAATCAACTGGCATAGAAGTTATACACACATTTTATATTCTTTTTCTTCAATAACTGCTAGAACGGAAGTGAGGATAGACATAAGATCAGTATAGAAATTATATATACATTTTGTAGATATTCCTCATTTCGTATAAACTCCAATGTGCTTAACAACGAAATATTTGATATATAAATGACAACTAACCATAAAACATTAAAACAATTGAACCTGCCGATATGTTCGGATATACATGGGAGGTGAATTATATTTTGATAACAATTAAAATTAAGTCTAATAAAATATTAAATGTGAGGACCATACAATATCATGTGCTCATTCTTCTCTTAAGCAACTATACATACTCAACACTATCACCAGAAAACTGTTCACTTATATACAGCTTTATAATTTCTTTTACAGATATATTCCTACAAGGTTATGGGGTTTCAGTGGTCATGTCCAAACTATTGTACATAGTATTATTGGAAGAGTGCGATGTCCATGGCCTATTGGAGAACGCTGTTATTTACATCTGAAAGATGGTACAACACTAACTTACGATGTTTACCAACCTCTGGATCTGAATCACGAAGGTAAGAAACTTGCTCACTCATGATTGTAGTATATCCTTCCGTATCAGTACAGATGTATATAGCACTGCCTCATATTGCAGAATAACCTCGTTGAAGGTGCCCTGTCCTGAGCAGATACCACTACTGCTTCCACCATTTCCTTTCTGATCATCTTGAGCAGAGCCTCCTTGAACTACCTTCACTCCTCTTGTCCTCTTCCTTCGATGGAAATGTTTTGTCAGGTAATCCATTATTCATTCTTATATGCCCCACTGATTAAGGCCTGTAATTGTTTACTTTTCTTTCTAAGGTTTGTCTTGTGTCATCACAAATCACTATTCATACTGTTTCTCCTAACATTTTTTGGGAAACCACTTATGCCAGGCTGATCACTTTGACATTCTTTAATTTATTTTCTGCCCTGACACCATGAAATTTCAAGCAAAATAGGATTTTGCTCATCTTTAATTCTTATCCTTTTGTAACTATAAATATTTTCTGTTAAACTCTTAGATAGGCTGGAGGCCTTGAAAAACCTATTACATTAAGTGTAATCATATGTTGCCCTTTGTATGTTAATTATTTAGACTTTTTACCTTTATAATTGACTGAATTATCTAAACAATATACACTTTCATCTGAATCAGTTATTTGCCTTTAGAAATTTAGAAGCTTGAGGAGTTGTTCTAATGCCTGGTATTGTGTTGCTGTATTCTGTATGATTATCTTGAAAGAGAATTAATATTTGCCTCCATTTTGTCTTAGTATTAATGTTCTCGGCTAGTGTTCTTCTGAATTTCAACCTTATATTGTTTTTGTACTTTGGCATTAGGTAGGTCTACCAGGGATGTTGAATCACTTTTAAATAGCAAGTCATCATCAGATAGGTTTTGCACAATTTCAGATCGTACTTGGAGGTCATGACTTATTCTCGATCTGCTGTTATATTTATTTCTATACCATTTTGATAAATAGTGTAAATGATTGAAAATGTTTTGATAAGGACTTTACCCTACATAAGCTAAATTTTAGTTTCTGTTCAGCCCTTCAGATTAGTAAAGGATGAGTTCCTGAATACCAAGGTACAAATTTGTGTATATTCTTTTATGTAACAAATATTTCACTTGCAAAGTAATTATTAAATGCAACAGCAGATGATTTTCATTTACTGATAGGCACTGGGGGTAAAACACTGGTAACTTCATGATTGAAAAGGCCTGAAGAGCTTGAATGTTTTTAATAGTTGAATGGTTATTTTGGTGGAAATATTGTAACCAGTTTAGTTGTGTCAAAAACTTGCATAGTGAAACAGTAGAATAAGTGAAACAATTCTTCTCTTCTTCCTAGCATTTTCCTGCTGATGCAGGGTCCGCTGTTCTAATTTTAGCTCGCCATTTTGCACGGTCTTCTGAATCGTGTGGTCTTAAGTTGAATAAATGAAACAAATATGCTATGAAAAGTCAGCATTTGTAAGAGTAAAGTGATATTTTGGAACAGAATGTCTATGGCCAAAAAATATTCAAAATATGCAAGAAATTATCTAAAAAGAAACAAATATATATCTTATTTAATTCAAATATTACAACATTAGCCTCTCATACAATTCTGTTCATTTCATTTATCAAACCAAAAATGCTTCTGGAATGCTGAAATTTGGTTCAGTATTAGAAAAAGATTTTCATTTATCAAACCAGGTTGGGAAGTCCATAAGAATGTGCAAAAGTGGTAAAGCAGCTGGCTTTGATGACATTCACATAGAACAAATCAGTAACTTCAGTAAAAAACAAGTGGCTTCCACAGCTTTTCAATAACAGCCTCTGCCACAAACAAATTCTAAAAGTATGGCAGAAAGAAAAAAAAGCCCTCCAGAAGCCTGGGAAAGATTTATCTGATCCTAAGAGCTACACACCAGTTTCATTGTCATGCCATTTATACCGGGCGTATCAGAACTCATCATTTCCCATTATCCAGCTGTAGCCAGGTAGTGGCAAATATAGTTCCTCTCCACTTTCTTGGGTCTTTCCATCACTTCTCCAACACTGTGCCCAGTGCAGGTTTCTTTCTCTAATACTGCATTGGATTGTCCTTCCACCTCAATCGTGGTCGTCCGCGGCCTCTCTTTCCTTGCATTTGCATTTCCATTCCTTTTTTGGCATTCTTTCATCACTCATTTGCTTTATGTGCCCAAACCATCGTAATTAGCTCTTCTCTATTCTATGATTCATTTTATCCACTCCAATTTCTTCCCAGATTTTCTCATTCCTTATTTTCTCTCTTCTACTCTACTGTACCATACTCCTCAAGAACTTCATTTCGGCTGCCTGTATTTGTCTCTCATCCTTCTTTGTCATTGTCCAAGTTTCTGCTCCGTAAGTTATGGGTACGTAATATATCTTCTACATAGTTTCCTTTGCTTCCATTGGCACATCTTTGTCCCATAACATGTTTCTTACACTATGATAGAAAAAGCTTCCAGCTTGAATCCTCTTACTAATTTAAGCATCCAGTCGAGCATTCTCCATTAATTCACTCCCCAGGAATTTGAACGTCTCCACTACTTCCAAGGGCTTGTATGCAAGTCTTATCCGACCTTTCCCTTCTTTCTCCCCTGTAGTCATAACAAGAGTTTTACTCTTTTCTACACTGATTTTCAATCCACATTCTTTGTTCTTCCCATTCACCACATCCAACTGTTCTTGAACATTCATGTCCTCTTCTCTCCGAATCACAATATCATCTGCAAATAACATGTTCATTTCTCTTCTTCCATATGCTGCTTGCTTTTTCTCATGTCATCCATTACTATTGTAACCAAGATTGGCGATAGAACACTTCCCTGTCTCAGCCCACCAGTGATTTTGAACCAACTGTCCTGTAACAACATTCCTTGTACATTGCCATGATCATTTTTATTAATCCCTGTCCAATTCCTTTTTGCACTAGACTGTCCCAAACTTTAGTCCTGGGGACACTGTCATAATGCATTTTCAATGTCAATGAATGTCATCACTATATCGTTCCCATACTCCCATTGCTTTTCCATTAGTTGTCTCATAATGAAAATGGGCTGTATTGTTGACCTTCCACTTCTGAAACCAAACTGATTTTCCTGTATCTAATTTTCAACCCTCAACTTTATCCTACTTTCCAGTATCCTCTCCATTATCTTAGCAACATGGGATATCTGAATAATTCCCCTGTAGTTCTCCAATACTTACTTATTGCCTTTCTTGAAAATTGGGATGATTATTCCTTTTTGCCAATCCTTGGGGACCTCCTTATTCTCCCAGACAATCCTGAGAACTTTATTTGTCCACTGTAGGCCTACAGCTCAAGCTTCCTTTGTGATCTCCACTGAAATTTCATCTGTTCCAGCAGCTTTTCCATTATTCGTCTTTCTTACTACCATTTCAATTTCATTCATTGTAATTTCTTTATCCATTTCTTCAACTAATTGCATTTCCTGGTGGTCTGTTGAATGACTGTCATTAGTTTTCATAATCAGCAACTTCTGAAAATACTCTCTCCCTCTATTTATTTCTTCTGGCTTTGTTAATATTATGCTGCCTTCATCCTTCACAAATCTGGTGTTTACTCGACCTCTTTTTGTTTGTTAAGATACCATACAATAATTTCTTGCTGCCCTGCATATCATCTCAATTTCTGTGTGAATAAGGCCCAGCTTTTCCTCTTTTTTTTTTTTTCCTCCACTACTTTCTTGGCAACATTCTTTGCCTCCACATATTTTGTTTTACTTTCTTCAGTCTTCAAAGTTTTCCATTCTTTCCATGCCATTTTCTTTTCCTTCATTTTAATCTTTACCCTATCATTCCACCAGTGTCTCTGTCTTTCACATTTCCTGATGTTTTATCACATACCTTTTCTGCACATCCAACCAGTGCTTCCTTAAATCTTTTCCTTTCATCTTCAACATTCCCCATGTCCACCCTGGGTACCAAGGGTATTATTTCCCCTTGAAATTCTTTTTTCTCGATGATTATATAATCAATCATGGTCTTTCTTAGTATGTCTCCCCAACCATACCTTGTAATATTTTGACTGTTCTTCTTCCTAAACCAGGTGTTTCTAACAATCATTTGGTTCCTCATGCAAAAATCCAACAACTTGCCTTCTGAATTTACATTTTCATATCCAAAGGGCCCTACATCATCTTCCTCTCCTTGTCTTTCCATTCCAGCGTGTGCATTTGGATCTCCCATCAATAGCACTTCCTTATCTTCTATCTGTCTCTTCCTCTAAAAAGTCCTCTAGATGTTCATCACTGCAACCCGTTTGTGAGGCACACAACTACAATAGATCTTTCATACCATTTTCAAACTGGAGTCTCATCACCATCATCAGAACTAAACTGACAGAAAAATCAGGGATGCACTTAAGTGATATGTTAAGAATGATGCAATGAGATGGGCAGAGAATTTTTCTTTTCAAGGAAATTAAGTTACTTTGTTACTTCCAGGCATGCAATTCAAATTGACAAACTCGCCATATTTGCTATGCTAGAGCATAAGCCACTGCCGTACTCCAGAGAAGGGGAACGAGGAGAGGTTGGGTGTATGCTAGAGACAGATTATGCTCTGCATGTACGCACAAGTTTCCTTGTTCGACTCTCACAGGAGTGTCCTTGTCTCTTACAGGCAATATCCACAGTTTATTTATTAAACAGGCGTAACTGCATACACAGTACAGAAACACACTGTAATTAACACACACTTGTCAGTCAAGGAATGCACCAGATAGTTTATTCTCTCGTCTGGTGGTTGCAGTATCGTTCTTTATTATTTAACATGTTTGAAGATCCAATGCTGCTGCTGCACGATTGTGTATTCCTTTGCTCACAACTTTGTAAATGAACAAAATGCTGAACGAAGGAAACGGTATGCCCAGTGGTTTGATTACAGTAGATGTTCATTACGGCCCCTTCCTACTTCGATGCACAGTTAACAATGGTGTAGTAGTGACGTTTGGACTCTGTTCAGGATGTGTGTGGTGTGTTGTGAATGACCTGGAAAGCTGCCTGTATTTGTGGTACAAGTTCATCTTCTCTTTCTACTGGGTTTGAATAACAGTCAGTTTGTGCAAAACAAACTGGACACAGCTTACTGGGGCTGGGAGGTGACTGTGCAAAATGAACAAGAAACTTGTGAATTCGCACTGAGCATTACCTGTCTCCCACTTTCTACTTTCCCTTCCCTCTCCTTCCTTTCCCCCCTCTGACATACAAACAAGCAGGGGTTGGATCTCTGGCATAGCAAATACGGCAAGTTTATCAATTTGAACCACGCTCCTGGAAGTAAAAAATTAACCTCATTTTCTCAAAAAGAAAATTTTCTCTGCCAAACCAATTGCACCATCATTCTTAACATAACACGAAGAGCATCCCTGATTTTTTGCCAGTATAGTTCTGATAAACCCTGTATAAAGTATTTGAAAGAATGATTCTTAACAGATTATATCCAGAACTTGATCCACTTCTTATCCCAGAACAAGCAGGATTTAGGCCAGGAAAGAGCTATATATCACAAGTATGGAACCTGACACAGTATATTTATGATTATTTGGAGAACAGGAAGATAACTGGAGCAATCTTTGTGGATCTAATAGCTGTCTGTGATACTGTTCAACATCAAACTTGGTAAACTACACCAAATTATCAAAGATTTTGGACTCAGAAATGGTTGCTTGCCTTCTCCAGAACCGGAGGTTCTTCGTAGAGTTTCAAGGAACGTGCAGTATCTGGGAAACTCAATGAAATGGTCTACCACACGGTAGTGTTCTCTCACATTTCATGTTTAATGTGTACACCAATGATCAGCCTTCATCTCTGTATATCAAGAAGTTTATCTATACTGATCTCTGACAGTGCTAAGTAAAAAGTTTGAAGAGGTGGAGCATTTGCTCTCTGGTGCACTGGAAGACCTTTAATACATGATACAAGAGAAATCAACTCAAACCTAATCCATCCTAGATGCAGGTTTGTGCTTTCCACTTCAGAAACTAGGAAGCAACATGGAAGCTCAACATTAGCTGGGAAGAAGATTGCCTGAAACACTGTTTTACCCTAAAATACCTAGAGGTAGCTTTGAATCACACCCTATCTTACAAGGCACATTGTATGAAAAACAAAGTCTCTATGAGAAATAGTGTACTTCGTAAACTGATAGGACCAAACTGGAGCGCCAATGCTTGGGCACTATGTACAACTACATAGCTCTGTGTTATTCTGCTGCTGAGTATGCTAGCCCTGTATGGTATCATTCAGCTCATGTGAAACAAGTTGTATATATTGTGTTTAGTCCTGCAGAATAATTTCAGGCTGCCTGAAACCCACATTAGTCTATAAATTACACTTCTGGCAGGCATAAACCCTCCTGCGACGTTGTCATAGCACAAACTGAACAATTGAAGTCAGTTGAGGACCAAGCTCACCCTCTCCTTGGTCACCAACCTGAGGATTCTGCTCAGATCAAGGGAAAGCTTTGTGTGGACAAAAACAACAATGCTCACTGTAAAACTTGAGGTAGCTAGGATACTGCTGTGGCAATCCACTATACCACCAGAGTTGATAAATGCCAGAGGCCTTCCTGCAGACCACAGTACTGGCTGGGAAATCGGGCAATCACTTAACAGACTTCAGAGTGGTGAGGGGAGATGTAGAGTTAATCTACATAAATGGGGATACATACAGGGTTAAGATCTCTGCAAATGTGGGGAGCAACAGACAATTTAACACCTGCATGTTTGTGAACTGTCCATACTATTACACAATGCAAGAGTTAATGCTAGGCTAGTGCTATGCAAGTTGCCCATTTCAGAGCAAAGATCATCTAATCCGAGACATTGAATTTATTTATTTATTTTGGTAAATGTAACATTCCTTTACTGCATTGTACTGTACATTATTGCTTCCAACTTAAGTAAATAAATAACTCCTCATTTTTCACTCCATCTCCAGATATTGTAGTCCATTCCACTGTATAAATTGAAATAATTAAAAATGGTCACTGAAGAAAATATTAAACGATATTAGAGAAAATGATTTTAAAGTGTGATTATGTTCCTACCTGGTATTAGTCCTTACTGTTAGTGAATTTGCAGTAGATTACCACATGCATTATAGAGTTGTTTGAAGCATGTTCATTCTTTGATTGTCTGATACATTTTTATGTTCAGAGTAACACCTCACATCATCACATGATGATTCGGAGGCAAATTTGTAAAGTGACTTTTTGTCTGGAAGAAATTTCAGCTCAGGATTTTCCAATTTTATTTTATGTCCATAAGGAAGATTACCTATAGAGCCTCCGTGGCTCAGGTGGTAGCGCGCCGACCTCTCACCGCTGGATACCGTGGTTCAAATCCCGGTCACACCAGGTGAGATTTGTGCTGGACAAAGCGGAGGCAGGACAGGTTTTTCTCCGGGTACTCCGGTTTCCTTGATCTTTCACTCCAGCAACACACTCCTGTATCATTTCATTTCATCTGTCAGTCATTAACCATTGCCCCAGAGGAGTGCGACAGGCCTCAGCAACCGGTACAATTCCTATCCTCTCCGCAAGTTGGGGGCTTCATTCATCCCATCCCTGACCCTGTCATTGACTGGAAAACAGGTTGTAGGTTTTTCAAGGAAGATCACCTACCTCTCAGAGGGTAAAATAACTTACAGGGAGCAGCACTTCAGGTTTTCTGCTAAGTGGCCTATGTGGGCTTGTTGATCTTGGATATCTTCGGCCATTTTATACAAACCATGTGCATGATATTTAGTATGGACCATTTTAAGGTAAGGTGCTGCCTCAGTCATGTATGGAGTGGTACAGAAGTGGATGTGGAATCTTTACACCATCTGACTTGAGGAGCTTCATAGAACAGTCTAATAGTTTTGCAATAGTGCAGTCTACCTTAGGAGAAACTTCTCATTTGGCTGGTTATTTTCCAAGAACTTCCATAATGATAATGATGTTTATATCAGTTATTTTATCTATCGAAAACTATTGCAGTTGTAGATCTTTTGTAACATATAACAAGTGAAGATTTATTTTTTGTATGTCACTTCATTGGGAGTTGGATGAGTGAGAAAGATCCGACTCTAGCTCTACTTAGTTTCTTTACGGAAATAATTGAGTCATTTAATCTTGTTAAAATCATTAAATATTTGGAAGTGATATCTTGTGGAGTTGTAGTAAGATATTTCACAAATCAAAATATTGTTACTATTTACTTCAGCAATTTTGGCGCTCCCACAAATGTACCTTTTTATTGGTAAATTCAATAAATCAATGTAAATGCATGGTATGGGCTGATGTCCTAGATTTTAGGCCCCTCAGAACAGCCACTGTCACTAATGTATTTACAGATTTCTGTAACCTTCTTTGTATTTCTTGTGTGTTGTAGATGACTTCACCCTGGCCATATGCCCTGGTATTGGAAACACGTCCGAGAGTGTGTACATCCGAACCTTTGTACACTATGCCCAGTGTCATGGATATCGTTGTGCTGTCCTAAACCATGTAGGTGCTCTTAACAGCGTCAAAGTTACTGCTCCTAGAATTTTCACTTATGGTGAGTGATGTGGATAGCCATAAATTTTCAACATTGGTGAATCTATACTGTAGTTATGAACATAAATGTTCTGTAAATTTACAGGAATAGCGAATTGTAACACAGAACAAACTTGCAGGTATTTAGCCTTTTTTAAAATGATGCTGTACTTGTGTAGTTTTCTGAAAATTTAATTTATGAATAGCTGTGTGGAGATCATGGTACATTTTTCAAGAAGTTAGTGTGTTTTTGTGCGTTATGAACTAGTTTCTTGTTCATATTACCATATTTTCTTTATCGTCAGTTATGAATATTTTAAATCCTAGATTTCATAATGTGTGCATTTTGAAAACTTGTCCTATTGACTTGCTTCTCTTTCTGTCATTTACTCTCACAGGATTTTTAAAACTTTGAGTGATCCAACTGGGCTCTGCCACATCCCTTGTGAGGTATATTGAGCAAGGAAGAATATTTCTAGCTTTTTCGTGAGTAGATCAGACTGTAGTGTGTTGTGGATGCAACTTTTCCTCTTAACCCAATTTTCTGGAACAGAGACATTTTAAGTTAGGTCACACCTTAAGGAGATTGAATTTGTGGTTATTTTTGAAGAAAAGAAAGGAATTGAAATCTTAAGTATAACTTCCTAAATTACATTGATAAATTTGGCTACTTCCGTTGTTATGAAACTGAAACATTAGCGTGAACAAACAAGTTGTTCATGTCCAGACAGGAAATCACTGAAAGCTTGCAAGTTTGAAAAGGAACATTACTGGTGTGTGGAAATCTTGATGGCACAGCTTAGATTGATTGCTGAATGCTTCATATGTAGATCCGAGGGTGGATAATGTGAGGGAGGTGGGGCACAGGGACTTTGTTGATTTTTAGATAGCAGACCTAGATGGGCGGGGGCCCTGTGGCGCGGAGTCTGGTCCCGTGCTACAGGGTGACGAAACAGATTTAAAGCCAGAAATGGGTGGGCATTTGTAACGTTAGAAAACTTACGTCCCCCCCACAGTGATTTGGGGGGGTGGGGGGTTAGATGAGGGTGGCCACTCGTGCTTTCTTGTATTTCGGCAGCTTCCCATGGGGGAGGGTCAGGGGACTGAAAGTTGCATTTGTTTTGGAGATGGGAGCGCCCTCAATTTGTTTGGGGAAGGGGCTGCCATCCTTGTAGTTGGATACTGGGGGGACGTTCAGGTCTTCCCTGACTTCACACGCTGTGGATTCGCTTAATAGGGTTGGCTGCATGCCTTGTTTATAAATGTCATGACTGGGCGAGACGGCCGTGCAGTTAGGGTCACGCAGCTGTGAGCTTGCATCCGGGACTTAGTAGGTTCGAGCCCCACTGTTGGCAGCCCTGAAGATGGTTTTCCATGGTTTCACATTTTCACGCGCGCGCGCACACACACACAGGCCGATGACCTAACTGTTAGGCCCTTTTAAACAAAAAATACCACCACCATTTTCACACCAGGCAAATGCTGTTGCTATACCTCAATTAAGGCCTCAGCCACTTCCTTCCCACTCTTAGGCCTTTTCTGTCCCATCGTCGCCATAAGACCTATCTGTTGGTGCAACGTAAGGCAAATTGTAAAAAAAAAAAATCCAGGACAAGAGAGGCCTGGAGATGTCCTCAATCCTCTCTCCGTACAACACACAATAACGCTACCACGGGATCGGACGGTTCATGCTCAACATTTAGTTTCTTATATGGTGGTTTGGCAGAGTAATCTACACATTTTGAATAAGCACCCTTTTCATTGGGTTGAGGAATTTTGATATAAACATTTATGATAGGTGGATTAACATGATATCTCGCCTCTGGATGAGCGGGTTGTTTTGGTGGCAGTTCTGATAACTTCGGAGAGTTGAAATCAGGAATAGTGTGGACGGTTCGTGCAACGTCCAGGTGCGGGCATTCTTCATGACCAATGGTGGGGTCTGGGTCCGAGATTGTGCTGGGGTATAGATATCAGAGACATCTGGTTCTCCAAAGGAAAAACTACGAAGATTTCACAAGGTTCGCACTTTTTCCTGGAGATGGGTGCGCGGTGGGAGGGGCGCGACTTACACTCCACGAAGGGGCCTTACTCATGGAATTATTATGAGCCTGGTATCACTGGAAAGTGGTTTATAAATCAGAAATTTCCATGGTTACATCTGAAATTAATCTACTATCTAGGCCTCGTTTTTACAGAGGTGTCAGGGCTTGAATTTAATGAAATGATAGAGGTGGTAATTCTTTTTTTTTTTTTTTCAATGATCCATGCCTTGTAAAGGTTGGTGATTTTTCACCATGTAACGTTAATCCTCTATTAAAAAATCTGACCTCAGTTGTATGATTGGTATATCGACCACCTTTTGTTCCCAGGGTAGTAAGTTCTATCCCAGTGGAGCAAGGAACTACCTGGTGGGAAACAACAGCTTCTTTCCTCCATCCTCTGTCCTGTAAGGCTTGTTTGTTAGTAGAGCTGTGTACTTGTGCTAGTGAGACACACGATTTACTTGGCGCACTTGGTGACTGGATAATTGTTACTGTATAATTTAAAATCACATAGTGGTTAAGTACACCATTGAGCAAAGTGTCACTGTTGAAACATATATTTTAAAAATAAACCATATGATAGGAGTGTGTGCAAAAGGATTGAAAATAATTTACAGAAAGTTCTATACTATGAAAAAACCATGTCCATGTTTGGTATGAAAAGTAGTGTACAATTGTATCAGTCTTAAACAGAAGGCATTATGAAACGAGGGTCTTAACTGAAAAAAAAAACTTGAAGATATGCAAGCCAGACTTCAGGTTAGAGCTCCTAAACCACCTAGCCGTATACCACAGAAGTGTTATATATTGCTCACCTCAGTGCTGAGATGGCTTTCAATTCTGAAAACTTTTCTGTATAAGGTTTCCAGTGTGCACACGTTACAGGTTGGAGATTCTGTCACTCGTGTTAACTCCTGCCAGTGGCTGCTGCATTCCGTGCGCGACTTAAGATTATATCCTTCGCCATTGATCATTTCTGACAAAGCTTGGTTTCACCTCGGTGGGTATATTCTCAGAACACTCTACATTCTGACACTGGAAATCGCATGTGATACACTAGGTACCTCTTCATGTCATGAAAGTGGGCGTTTTTTGTTGTGAACCGTGTGAGTTGGCCATGCAATTGGGGGGGGGGGGGGGCGTAACTGTGAGCTTGTATTCAGAAGATAGTGAGTTCGAACGCCGCTGTCGGCAGCCCTGACGGTGGTTTTCCTTGGTTTCCCATTTTCACACCAGGTAAATACTGGGGCTGTACATTAAGACCACAGCTGCTTCCTTCCCATCGTCGCCATAAGACCTATCTGTGTCGTCGTGAAATAAAGCCAATTGTACAAAAAAAAAGTGAGATTTGAAACAGTCTACAGGAACATTCCGCATACAGCTGATGCCCTTGATAACAAGTAGGGGAGTGATAAGCGAAATAACATGACTGAATTATGACGTGTCTGTCAGAAATTCCTTTGAAGATGCCAAGTTGGCATAAACAAAAATGGAAGTCATTTACAGCAGCTGCAATGTATGACATTAAGGTAAGAAAAGAAAAATCATTGCCTCCTTTTAATAAAAAAAAAAAAAAAAAATGGTAATGAGGCTGTTCCCATGTTCCATCTTGTTGAAAAGAACAATGGCCGTCTCCAACTGGACAGGGCTCTTGCAGAACAAAATTGACACCACAGTGTGTTGGAATTGATATAATTGTTATGGGAATTAAACAAAAATTTATTTTTCTATTAAAAAGAAAAAGAAATGCTCTGCATGGGGGATAAAACTATTCATGAATTATGTGGAGAGAATCTACAGTTTCTTGGTAGTTCATAAAATTTAAATAAAGAATTTTCAACTTCATGTGTATGGATCAGCATGGAAGATTTTGAGCTATAGACGATGTTCTCACGAAAATACACATTGACACCAGCCCAAAGTAACAACTTGGTATACTGTGAAAATTCGTATATAATACCTGAATATATAATAAAGCAGTTCTTGTTGTGTTTGTAGACCCCCCAAACACATATCGGCAAAGGGGAAAACTGCATTTCTGCTAATATTGAACAAAAGTTAATCCATTTTGTTGGGGATAGTAACTGGAGGTTAGAAACTTTGAACTTTGGATTTTAAATTTGTGCTGTATGATGAATCAGGAAGGATTATCAGGTAAAGTTGTCCCAACATTATTGCTTGTTTCTCACTCTTATTGTGACTTAAAACATTGTTACCTTTGAATTAACCTTCATTGAGATTGAATTCAGGATCTTTTTATTTATTTATTTTTTTTACGTTTTTTTAAAATTATGAAAGTAAGTTAGCTTCAAGATTTTCTTTTTCTTCTGCATTCACAAGATGATTACTTGAAAAAGGGATGAAAAAGAGTGGCTATGCTGTTCGGGTCACATACCTGTCAGCTTGCATTCAGGAGATAGTGGGTTCAAACCCCTCTTGTTGGCAGCCCTGAATGTGGTTTTCGATGGTTTCCCTATTTTCACACCAATTTTCACACAAGGAAAATGCTGGGATTGTACCTTAAAGCCTTGGTCACTTTCTTCCCATTCCTAGCCTTTTTATATCCAATCATCGTAAAACCTATTTGTCAGTCTATAATTCTGAGGTTTTTCAGTCTATCAAAACTAATTCAGGATAAATTAGACAATACCTGGGGGAAAAAAATTTAATGACACATTATACCTGAAGATGATTTAATTTAATTATAGCTGTCAATTTAATTGATTAAATCAAACTGATTAACCCCCAATTAATCTAAAAATCCAATTAACTGGTCAGTGTGCTTTAGCTGATTAATTGAACCAATTTAAATTGTAGTGTGGTGAAAGAAAAATAACTGTTTTGCATAGTACAAAACCTGTGTATTGTATTGTTTCAAATATGGTGTGTTAGCCTCAGCTATTGTATGATTGGCAAGTCATTAAATTAAGCTGATGTTCATGTCTGTATTTCAGAAAGTTAAAAGCAGTAATACCTCAATTGCGTTCCTATAAAATGAGAGTAATGACCCTTGTTTTAACAAACTGCTAGAAAGGGACAGGCTATTGTAGTGCATTTGTGGACCTTTAGAAAAGAGTCGGGTGGCATAATGGGTAGGGGTGGGGAAGGTACTTGAAGGGAATGTCATTAAGGAATTTCCAGGTAATGTGCAAATGGACAGATATCAATTGCTAGAAAGGCACAGTAGAAAAGTGGACAGAAAAGCAGTGTTTTCTAAGCAGTAAATTGTTCAGTTATATTGGAAGTACAAGTAATCTTCAATATCATCTTAAAACATATTCTTTCCAAAATGTTTCTGCATCTATTAACGTTACTACTAATTCATCTTCTCAGTCAACTTTGAAGCACGTAATAGTGAAGCCTGTATTCTCTAATATGCAAACTGAAATTACAAATAAACTATTGAAGTGGATTGTTCAATTGTTTAACGGGGCCTAACGTCTAGGTCATCGGCCCTGAAGTGGATTATGTAGGATAGTAGGCCGCTCAACATTGTCTCTGAATTTACCATCTTATCTCTTGAGACACAGTAACAAAAATAAATTGACATGTATGACGTAGAGTGATCAAAATTATTAAATGAACTGAAACAAGCAGAATTTGTAAGTCTTATGCAGGATTTTTGGTCTTCTGTATCAAACTGTAGCTACTTTGGGGTTACAGTTACAGCTCCCTGAATTGATTCAAATTAGGACTTTGTTACGTATATCGTAATTCAACATACAAGTTACCAGCACCTTCCAACATTTCCTCCTGGTGAAACTTCGGATCCCTGCTTAGCCTAGATGTTACAGAAAACCACAATGCTGCTAACTGCACAGAGTTTGAAGGTGTAATTTGTGAATGAGAGTTGGAAGATAGTTTTTGCTATTTGCACAGACAGTGCAAGAAATATTGTTCTAGGAGTTGAAGGAGCAAAGTGAAACAATTTTCGATGTGCAGCCCACACTCTGCAAAGTTTTAATAAAGCTGTCAAGGATGCTGTTATTGAAACATTACTTTTCAAAGTGCAGGAAAATAGTGGGACATTTTAAACACAGCCCCTATCTAGAAAATCAGCTTGATGAAAACCTTCAAGAATAAAGCTTTGATTCATGCAAATTAGAACAGGACATATTTACTCGATGCAATAGCACGTCATGTTCGAGAGCCTCGTGAAGGCTAAAAAAGGGTGTTAGACATCCTATCATCCCACTCTTCTAATATTCGACCTCCAACAACAATTAAATGGGAAATGATAGAAAAAATTGTGTGCCACAAGCCATGTTTAGAAATATCAGACCTCCTTGGTGGTGGCAAATATGCGGCAACAAATAGTGTTGTATATCCTGCAGTAACACACTTGAAATTATCTTTACGTTGCTCTGCTGTCTATCCTGGGTACATAGCTAAATTTAAAAGAACTCTTGTAGATTTAATGGCAAGGATAAATGATTGGTGTAATTTGAAGACATGTCAGGAAGCGACTGCTTTGATCCTAGAATTGAACATCTTAGATGTATTGAAAGCGAGGACCGGGAATCCGTGTGGGAAAGAGTTTGGAGGGAGGTGTGCATGGAGTAAAAGTTCCACTAAATCAATGCAGCAAGAAGAGGAAACTGAGTTTTGAAAGAGACTAACAGGATTCTGGTTGTGCCATGTCAGTTTAGAGTTCGGCACCACTTGTGATGGGGTGAATGGTCTACAAGTCGTTCGTAGAACTAGATGATTTCGCAGACCGTCTGCAGTTGTGGAAAATACATTCAGTCCAGCTTCCACATCAGCACCCATAGCGAAAAAATTGCTTTGCATTCCAGCTACTTCAGTTTCCTGTGAGAGAGTGTTCAGTGATGCTGGAAAATATTACTAAGATAAGGGTGGCCTTTAGTTCTGAACATGTCATTGTACTGACATGTCTGAAGTCCTGGAGCAGAGAGGTGCAGCTGTAAGTTGTTAACTTCATAGTTTCAAACTTTATCATAAATCATCAATATTGAAATATATAAATCTTAACTTAATGGCTTTTTAATTTTTTTCATTACTTGCATGTCACCAATAACATTAAAATATTAAATTTAAAAAAAGAAATGACTCCTTTATAGCATATATATTTATATAAAATAAATTTTGTCTGTACATTGCTCAGAATTTAAAAAGTAACTGTATTTCTGTATCGGTCATGTCCACAGTAACAAGGAAATATACTTTTTAATTTTCCGTAATTTCTGTCTGTACGTACATATGCGAATCACGAAAAATGGCCGAAGAGAATTTAATGAAAATCGTTATGTAAAGTAGGGGAATAAGTCGCTACAATCTATACTGAGAGTCAACTCAAGACCTTAGCGGTCCCTTTGATGTTAGTCAGACTTCTGGTCGGTGAAAAGGCTTCCGCAGTGCCAAATAGTTCCCTAGGTTGGTTACTTGTTCCAGAAGTCAGGAGCTTTCTTCAGTTTGGTTAGATATTCTGGTGAACTGACTTGATGAATTAAAATTTTTGCCCTATATAAATATGGGAAATATATCACAAATTGTATGTTATTCGGGTTCGTTACCAACTCTTATATTTCATACATAGATGGCTATGAATAGTTATTGTTTTCAGTGGTATATGTAGCAAAATAATAATAATAATTTAATATGATATTGATATCTTATTGCACTGTGTACTTAGTAAGTTTGTTCGAGTTCATTCCACTGCTGATAAGTTCACATAATGTGTGACGTTGAAGATGGATACAAGAAAACTGTTGGCAATACTGGCTGCAACAGCGTGTTCAATATTCATAATGGCTGCCAGCTGTGAGCAAGACGTGTGTGATGCTGTGACGCTTGAGTCCCCTGTGAAATACTTTAAAGCTAACCAAAGTGGAGAAAAATAAAGTAGAAAATCTAAACCAAATTGTTTTAAACGCTTACAGTAGCCTACGAGATTAGAATCCCCTGTGGAAGACGTGAAAAAGTCCGCGCAGTTGATCGGCGTTTCTGTGTCCAGTGTTTACGCCGCTTGCTTGGAATTTTTTTTTTTCCCCTTGCTAGTTGTTTTACGTTGCACCGACACAGATAGGTCTTACGGCGACGATGGGACAGGAAAGGGCTAGGAGTGGGAAGGAAGCGGCCGTGGCCTTAATTAAGGTAAGCCCCAGCATTTGCCTGGTGTGAAAATGTGAAACCACGGAAAACCATTTTCAGGGCTGCCGACAGTGGGGTTCGAACCTACTATCTCCCGAATACTGGATACTGGCCGCACTTAAGCGACTGCAGCTATCGAGCTCGGTGCTTGGAATTTAAACTCCACGGAAAATCCAAGTCCAGCGAAAGATCGATGTGTCAGCTCAGCACTCGCCGTAAATAAAACAGGAAGGGCCTTAATACGGTATGGGTATAGGATCCTTGGCGTATTCGATGATGATGTTGTGTACTTTATATTAGTAACCGCCCTCTACTTGCAGAAATGTTGTCATGAGAGGATCATGAGTTCGTTTTTACCTTCCGAATGACGAGACTACAATATTTATAACATTCCTGGAAGCATTGTATTTTGCAATCCCACTCACGGGCGGGCTCTTTTAACTGCGAGAAACTGCCACTGACAGTCGTTGCACGAGAGCGGAATCGTATACTTATTATATGTTGCAAGTCTCCGTGTGCCTCACACAAATTGCATTATGAAATTAAAATTAACCTTGCTTCTCTTGCCTCAGTATTCGTCAGTAATCTGTAGGTTTTACATGGTCAATAACGGAATAAATAGGTATGGTACGTAATCAAAGTACAGCTATGTGAAAGTGATTTCGTTTGATGCTTCACTATTTCAGAATGGAGTACTGTACTTGTCAGATGGACGCACGGCGTTAATGATAAGCTGGTTGTGGCGGAGATGGAGAACCGCGACGAGACGGGAAGGGGGAACAGGGGTCATGCTCACATGCGGAAGGATGCTTTTCCTAAGCTCTTGACTTGAATTTCAGTATAGGTCAGGGATGGCGAACCTATGCCACGCGTCACTAGGTGACACGTGAAGACTATTTCACTGGCACGCCACATGGACATTATTAACTTCTTTATATAAGTCTTGTACTACAGACTATACATATCTCGTGCATCGTATAGTCATAAGGTTCTATGTGTGAGAAGCGAACATTGAAAATATAAATTCTAGTTCCATTCGGAAGTGCAACACTGCAACGCTGATAGGTCTGGAAGTCAAGTGTCAGATGCAGCTGGCGAGCCCTTCGCTCACACACGTCAGTCAGTGAAGTTGACTTGTGTGGTAGCCAGTACCGCGTAATTATTCTCAGTGTGTAATCGTTTATCAAATATAATTTTCTGGTGGTTCTGAATACGGATCTCGCAAACATGTTTTCGGTGCCAAAAGTACAAAAACTTAACAGTAGTGGCCGGATTTTTCCAAGAACAGTGGACGAGTGAATTTGGAGTGATAGAAACAATACAGCTTTGTGTTCCTTGTATTCGGAAACAGTTGTATGCTGCACATTAAATCATTCATGCCAAATGAAGAAAGTGAGTTTGTTTCACAAAAAAAAAAAAAAAAAAAAAAAAAAAAAAAAAATCTATAAACAAAACAAACTAGTTCTTGTGTACCATATTTCAGGCCAAGGAATAACATCAGTCCGGCTAGTTATCATCTGTTTTACTGCATAGTACAGCATAGAAAACCACTTTCTCACATTAGTTCTTGGAGGAGGCTTTCTTATTGAAGTCGGACACATTGAGTACTTTCTTAACAAAAAAATTAACAGAATGAAAGAAATGCTAGCCAGTATAATATACTGTCAAGGATAGAATAAGAATGAGTAAGGATGTTTCTGAGCAATTGAAGACTGATTTGGATAACTCTGAGATGTATTCAGTATGTCTTCATGAAAGCACGAATGTGATCTTACTAGCAAGCTTAACTGTTTTTGTCCGATTTCCTTGTGTAAATGTGACGAGGGAGGAATTAGTTCACTTGCTGAGCTTATGATCTACGACAACAGGGCAAGATATAATGAACGAAGTGAAGCAAGAACTTGTTCTAAAAATGGAGTTTGACTTCCTGAAAATTCTGTAACAACCGATGCTGCCCCAAGTATGGTGGGTATTCATAATGGGTTTGTAAAATATCTTAAAGAAGTTGAACACCCTATTTTACAGTCTATTGTATATTGAACCAGGAAGCCTTATGTCCGAAAGAATGTATGAAGTCATTTGAAAGTTTACCCTCGGTGGTAACTAAAACTGAACTATATATCTGCATATGCTCTAAATAATCACAAGTTCTCGAAGATGTTGCATTAAGTGGAATCTTAGTATGGCGGACTAATGTACGATAATGTTCGCTGGCTGAGTCGTTAACAAGTACTCCAAAGTTTTGTTGAGATCTTGGATGAAATTAGCTTCTTCATAACAGAAAAGCAGGAAGAATTCTTAGAACTCACGGACACTATTTGACTGCAATTTAATGTTTCTTTGTGATTTTACAGTAGTATACAATAATGTGAACAAGGAACTGCAAGGAAAGGGATATACTTCAGGTAGATTGTGTGAGATCATAAAAGAAATTCAGGTCAATTAACTTTTGAAGACAAAAAGTACTGTATTTGTAAAAAGTATGTTGACGTCTTACAAAATTCAAAACAAATAGTTTCCAAGAAATGTTCACAAATTCGAGATTTGGAGAAAACATTGCACTTTATTTCAAAACCTCATATTACACAAATGGGTGATATTAAGGTAAATTTTCTTGACTGGTTAGATTTTGAACATTTAGAAATGGATTTGCCTGAATTTCGAGAAAGCAGTAAATGGGTGAACAAATTCGTACAACTTGGTGAAGCACTGATGAAAATGGTGTGTGCAGTTGACGAATACTCTCTCTAGAAGCCAGAGAACTTGAATCTTGAACGGCGGAGTAGCCTTTCACAAACATTTTTGGCCATGAAGCAACTTGCGATAGTGCTAATTACTTCGTTTGGGTCATCATATGCCTACGAGCAGTTCTACAATGAACGTTGTGAATTTAACAGTTGGAAACCGTATTGGTTCAGAGCTAAGTGCATCTTGTGTTACTGAAGCCAACAAGTTATAAACCTAACATAAGATTAAACTAGTTTCACACAAAATGTGAGAAAGATATTTCACTTAAAGTCCATTGACAATATTAATATTTTGGTTTTTTATATCTAATCTTATTTAATGACTAAGTGTGTTATAATGGGCGCTTGTGATATATATTTACAAGTAATGAAGTCAGAGGTTTGGCGGAGGGGGGGGGAGTAGCCATTCCTTAAAAGGAAAATAACAAGTGGCACAGTAGACAATTGAGAATAATAAACCAGACTTAAAATGGCACACTAGTTGGAAAAGATTTGTCATCCCTGATTTAGGCCATAAATAATTTTATTCACGCTGAGTCAAATGGTAGTTTAGGGGAAGGCCTAAAATGTAATTCTCAAATCTTTGTTATTAGTGGTTCCTATCGATAAATTCAACATAACTAAAGTTATAGAGAATAACATTTCCGATCATTTATGTATTACCTATTTTTACTGTAGCGGCTATGATAACAGATATTCATGAATTAGGATTTTTATTGCGAAGTCCATATCAGCGCCAAGCCATGAAAAAATGGATAAATGGATTTCAATGAAAATTGGTATGTAAAGTCGGGGAATAAGGAACTGCAGTCTACACTATAAATAATTTTGTAAGATGCCCTAATATCACAGAGTCTGAAGAAAACTAAATGTGAAGGCCTTCAGTATAGAAAGCTCATAAAATTGATCAACAATAACATTACATTGACCATTGTTTGTTGTGATGTGCTTTGTCTCTTCTGCTGCCGCTCATTTCTGATTGGTGGGATTACTGCTGCATACCAAGTACAACAGCCTGCCTGAATATTGGTAGGAAGTACCTGGGGAGTTAAATCTCTCTTCTTTAGCATGCCATTCCTCTGGTTCATAAATTTTCTGATACTACTGGTATGTAACACACTGGTTCATCATAGCCTTCGAACTATTCAATCCCTACTCTAAGGCACTTACTAGAATGAGCACTCTGCACATTTAACGGAATAATGGCAGAGGAGTGTTTACGGCTGTCTGCAGCCTGGTCATTCCATTACTGGAACTTTGGACTGATAGATTGGCAGCGTAGTGTGAAAATGTGCGGTTTTTCATTTGATTGAATATTTTGTATGATAACATTGTTTTTAATCGCTACATTTCTACTGGCGTTATTGTAATAACGTATGTTGACTTTGGGTGGGAAAACCACAAAGACAGTCTTCCTGAGAATTCCATAGCGAAGCACGGGTACATCTGCTAGTTGAATTATAAAAATATATTATACTCTGGGAATCAGATTACTCAACCAATTAATCGATTAGAGGTGTTTTTAATTGATTTTAATTGATCTACAGCTCTGCATTTAATTAAAATATAACAAATTGTGTCAGCGCAACATAAAACAAATTGATAAGAAACAAAAAGGAACTTGGAAAAAAAAAAAAGATGTGGACTTTAAAGCACCTACGTACTTCAGTCTGTGTTTATGTATTAGAATGGATACAGAAGGCTGATCAGAATAATTACAAACGATTTTGATCACTTACTGATCACAACTTTCAACAGAGTGCCCCACATGGCATGAAATTTTCTCATAGTCTAGCAGGATCCATGGGAAAGTTCTTGTAGTATTGAACCGGTGTTAAGACTACAGCAATATTGAGAAACGCATAGGATGAGCCGTTTCTACACACTGCACTATGAATAAAAATAAATCATTGAAACCGCTTGTAGACAACAAAGACCACTGATTATTCACCCACCAGGTGAGTTGGCTGCATAGTACAAGCCACATAGCTGTAAGCTTGCATTTGGAAATGGTAGGTTTGAACTCTGCTGTTGGTAGCCCTTGAATATTATTTTCCATGGTTTCCTATTTTCACACCAGGCAAATGCTGGAGGTGTACCTTAATTAAGGCTATGGATGACTTTCCTTCCAGTCCTTGTCATTTCCTGTCTCATTCAGTTTCACAGGAGTTAATTGGTTCATTTGCCATCTGTGTCCAGAGACATTTTGTGTTCTGTGCTTAACATCTGTAGCATGGACTATATATTATGTACTGAACTCGACCTAATAAGCTGAAAGTCTATTTTAAGAACTATACTCTCTGGAGAGTTGACAGAGAGAACAGCCATGTCACATTTGGAGTACAGTCTCCTACAGTGGAAAATGCACTGTAGAGCAGTTGTAAACATTGTCAGTGTCCCATAAAAATTGATCACTTTGTCGTTCAATAAGTACAGTGGGACTTGAACTGGCTAACCGCGGTGTCAGACTGTTTAGACTACAACGCCTTAACGATCACGGCCATCAGGCGGGCTTAGAAAACTAATCCTTAAAAATGGCTCCATTCATCCATGCATTTGACTGATTCCTGTACGAAACAGGTAGATCATAGGTGTCAGTCCCGTTAGTGGATTTTATCTTTTTAAATGCCTGAGGATTCTTCAATTTGCCAAGAAGCACTAGTTATTTTTTCCTTGGATGCGAGTTTTCAAAGGCAACATCAGAAAATTCAGACCAGTTTGTAAATTTTGTAAATTTTCCTTGATTTATTAATGTTGTTCAAGTCAGCAGATACCTTTCTTTGCCACAAATGTTTAACTGTGTGATGCTGTAGCGCTTCTTCCACATGTAGGGCCATCACTCACTAGCAATAAATCCAGGATCTCCTTGAAATTCCTCATAGAATTTGAGATCTTTCTCTTACAAAATAGGTCCTAAAATGGGTGTTCCTTTTTTCCATTTACTGCCTAAACCACAAATAAAGCACCTCACTCACTTTCTTGTATTTACATTTCATATTTCTCCTTTCATTATTGCCATACAATTATTTTCCTTGAAAAAAAAAAAAAGGGTGCCTTGGAATGTGATTTTTTTTTTTTTTTTTTTTTTACATTTTAAGTTATGGATGCTAAAATGATCACAAAAGCACACTGCATCAGAATAACATTTTGGGTTACAGTTTAACTTGCTGCAATTAACTGAAGTTTTTAAATGTATGGTAAACCTTGAAACATCCATCCTTGTGGAGGGCAACTTTGCATTTGTTGCACTCAAAGCAAGATTCTTTCTGGATTCCACTCTCAAAACAGACTTGCAATAGGAGCAATCTTCTCAGAAAAATTACCACACTCGCTTCCCTATAGTCTCGGTGTTTGCCTTGAGATGGACGTCCTTTAGTGGTGTAATCAGGAAGGGAGACATCTTTCAGAATTTGATCTGCAACATTGATTCGGAATGATAAGCTCATTCTCTTTTTCCTCGTGCTCAGCATGTCATGTTTGTAACTGGAATTCTGCAATGTCACATTCAGGAAGTATAATTTCTTGTACCGTTTTACAAGATGCTAAGCACTGGTCATGCGAATCCATGCCAACATTTTCTGAATTGTAGTCCACTACAGTGTTCGGCTTTGGTTCCTTTTTTACCTTGGCCATACTTCTTTTCAACCTCTACAAAGTGTGGTGTAGCATGTACTGTTGACATCATGTGTACAGGCTTCTTGTCAATCTAATTTTATAGCTAAGATACCATTGAAAGAGATGAGGGGTTAGTTCGCCTTTATTCAAACGACTTGACGGTTGGTGAGATAAACTTTCTGTTTGGTCGCACTGTTCCAATTGCATTAGTGTCCCTCTCCAATAATAGCCTGAATAATGTATTGTCCATGTATATTCTCCTAACACGAAGTAATTCTTTGCAGAGTTCAAGCATTACCTTTTCACTTGTTAGCAGCTGGATTCCATCCCTTGCCCCTCCCACATCCTAGTTTTCTCTTCATGTATAAACCTTGAAGTTTTAACAATATGCAGTCTTAGGCTCACATACTTTGTAGATTTTCAGTCCAAATCATGTGCTTTTTGAAGGATTGTAATGGAAATAACCTAGTCTACCTCAAAATTTCATGAGGATTTCATTAATAACTACTTTTTTTTTCACCAGAGGTATACATTTTCCAAATTTTGTCTCTTTGTTTCTTGTGAATCTCTGGCAAAATGTAGATATCTTGATAGTGCTGCAAATCTTCTTTAGGACATTGTTTCTCAAAATATAAGAGACTCCACAACCCTTTTAGTCCAATAACTTTGCTGTGTTGATTTTGCTGTGATATCGATATAGAAAGAGCAGAGTGTGCATTTAGCTCATCTGGAGTGACTGGGAACCAGCGAGCTTCATCATACGACTATTTTTCACTGGGTTATTTTCAACAGAATCAACTATTTTATTTCCATTTTTCTTATCTTCTCGCTCCACATTTTCAATTCCAGAGCTGACAACACACTTGTAAACTTGGCTGTAAACTGAAAAACTGTGCCAACAATGAACTTAAAGTTTACCTTTCAATAAGGAACAGTCTTCAGTAAAATCTGCTAATGGCCAACAAGATTAGAAAGGAATGAGTGCTGAGTGATCAAATTCCATTTGACAGCTCCATGTATTATCGTCACAGGGAAATGGATACAAATTTAATATTGTAGTAAATCTCTGAATAGAACATAAAAACATGGAGATATTAAGTCTGATATATACAGTATGTACAGTATTGTAGTTACAATAATATAGTACTGTAAATAAAATGTACGTATACTGTTTGCACTGTTAAGGCATTTTTAGAATTTACAGTATTACAGTCTAGATGTTAATAGAACACATTATTTGAAAGATAATATTCTGCTTCATCAGTGAAAATAATTTAGTGACTAAGAAAATAAAAAATATTGTCAAATTCTTGAGTTCAGAATGTCTAGTTAGTTGGATTTTACTGTACTAGTATCAATCAAGTATAAATACGCACACCAGTACAAACAATATATTAACACAGGTTGTCGGACATACCTGTGTGCATACTAATTAGATGCGGCTAATAATTAAGATGTCCAAGCTCGCTACATAAAGCAACGGTAACACAACATTCATGTTTTCACCCCTATGGCTATTTAAGTTTTTCTTGTTCCTTTCTCTAAAATTCAGATCTGGTGTGACCTAATTAAAATGCTAAATTGTAATGTGCTGTGAATTTTCCTGAATAATTTTTAACTTTGTAATTTTTATTTATTTTATTCCAAACTTACAGTTACTTAAATCTTGCTGATAAACATGATCCAGGGAGAGGCAAACAGAATTCTCTCTTTTAGCTGGTTTTGCTGCGAGTTTCATTGTATTTCGTGGTTCATGTTGAAGTAAAATAAATGAGATTTCTAAATTGGGTTTATTTTATTTATGAAAAGTTTGCGTATACTATCTGGTATAATTAATTTCTTTCAGGAAACTGATCATTTGAAGAGGTAGGTCAAGTGATGTTATCAACAGTTTGTGCTAGCAAAATTATAATTTTCATTATGAGAAGCATTCATCGAATCTATCTTACCTTCTAAATCTAAACTTTGAGCAAACTTGGTTCTGAGGCTTCGTCTATACGTATTAATACTTGGGTATGAAAGCTGGCTAAGCGTAACAAGTTGAGGAAACGCTGACAATGTTGCTGTTCCATTTATTTTTTTAACCCTCGGGTACTCGCGTGTACCACGTTTAAGAAACACTGATGTACTGCCCCCTTTATACCTTGCATGCTCAACTGGAGAGAGAGAGAGAGAGAGAGAGAGAGAGAGAGAGAGAGAGAGAGCAAGAGAGAGAGCAAGAGAGAGAGCAAGAGCAAGAGAGAGAGAGAGAGAGAGAGAGCAAGAGAGAGAGAGAGAGAGAGAGAGAGAGACTCAAGGGTGGACCGTTTGCTGTCTGTCTTTGCTTATGTTTGAAGGTAGGGAAAGAGACAAGGACTAGCAACAATAATAAAAAAAGATTTAAACAGGTTTTTGACATTTATTAACACTAGCACTTGATAGCAATTAACAAATTAACATTAAATAAATTTTGATGGTAATTCAAAATTAAATTCTTCTCAGCCAGTTCCCTTAGATACAGCATTTAATTCCTCCGACACCTTGGAAGTCAAAATATGCTGCAAGTATACAGATTTATATTAGCTTACTTCTGGCTCAACGAAACAAAAAAAACCATTATATGGGGAAGACCTCCTTAGTAATGCCGTAATTATTTACAAGTTGAAAACAAAACAAATCTCGATGAGCTATCACACTCATAACTGGTCTTAAGCATTTAAATTATCAGATCCATTCATGTGAACATCCATTACTTCAAAAGAAAATTTAAATTCTTTGAGTAACTGAAATAAGTTACGGCATCAAGATTTTACAAGAAAAAAATATTTAATTACGTTCTACTTCTGGATAATCTTACATAGTCTCATTCATGAAATGTGAGATCCATCGAACTGGACTTAAAAATTTTTTTTTTTTAAATATTCGGAAAACATTACTTAAAGATGTCTATCAGAATTATTTCCATCAAATTGTACTTGTACAATAATTATTTCCATGAAACTTCCTTTAATATTTGACTGAACAAGTGAAGTTAATCTTTAACATCTGATGCCTTGAGAAAATTTAACATTACAGGCTTTACAGTAACAGTGAATTTTGTCCAGATGCATGAAATAATCCCTTCTTATTCATTGGTGTCTGATACTTTGACCTTATCTCAACTTAATTTTAAAATAAAATTTACTAAAGATTTAACTTTCAATAAGTTAGATCAACTCAGACAACGGTGCTGATAACCTGGGTCCAACATGAACACATGGCTGGGTCAAAACCATCATCATCTTCATCTTCCAAGTATTGGGCCATGTGACCCGTTACAGTCTTGCATTTTACTTTTCGCAAGACTTGAAAGCAATCAAATGTCCTTCCGACGGGTTGCTAGCCTGAAGGAAGTAAGACCATTGGTGGGGCTGCCACCTCTCAGCTAATGGACTAGCTGAAATCACAGCATTTCCTCCTTAATGGATGTAATGGTTATACCGCCGTGACTCTGTCAACAGGGCTGGGAACAGGTTTTTTCATCTCGGGAAGGTGAGGTTGGCGTTTGGGTAGGAGAGGTTATGTCATCATCATCCTTCCAAGTACTGGGCCATGTGGCCTGTTACAGTCTTGCATTTTCTTTCCATCACTTCATTGGACGTCCTATAGATCTCTGTCCTCTTGGTTGATAGCGTAGGATCTCCTTTGGTAGTCTTCCAGATTCCATCCTTTGAACATGACGTTTCCAGTTTTCTTGGTAATCATAGATGTAATTGATTACTGATTTCACATTCAGTCCCTTAAGCACATCTTCATTTCTTATACGATCCCATTTCGTATAGCCTGCTGTTCTGCGCATGAATGTCATTTCACGTGCTGCAATTCTGGAAATGTCTTGAGTTCTTATTGTCCATGCCTCACTGCCGTAGCAAAGCGTTGGTCTGGCTAAAGTGTTATAAAGACGTAAGCGAGTGTGTTTTTGGACAAGAGATGGCTTCATGATATGATTTATGATTCCTGTTGTTCTGGTAAATTTGGTTATTTTTGCAGAGATATCAATTTCCCCTTGGTAAGATAAATTGTATCCCAGATAATTGAATTCGTTGACTCTTTTCAAAATTTTATTATCTAAACAGATTTTACTTGGGATAGGGTCAAAACCACATTAAAAAAAATATCACAAGTCACTGAAATTGCTACAGCACACACACGCAGCATTCACACAGACACAAGAATTATTTACATTATTTACAACAAATTCTAGACTGAATTTTATATTTTGATTTTACCTTAGGCACATGAAATATCACTGACGGTATCGGTTAAAAAAAAAAAAATTTACAGCTCTCAGAAATGTGGTGAAATCTGAGTGATCACTTAGTCAAAGATGATGAAAATTTCACAATGTTGGTCATAATATCAGCGGTTAATATCTGGAAGTATTGTCGTCTACAGATACGCACATAATACAGGTCAAACATCAGCATTCGCATTCATGGTTCATGAGTCACGACATTATTATTACTTAACTCTACATTTATCAATTAACACGTGCTCCACACTTAAAGAAGTTACGTTTTACCACACACGTACCCTTCAAATAAAATTCAATAAATGAATTCAATAAACACAGTAAATGATCCGTCGGGATTCTGCCATATTCCATATTGTGATTGACAACAGGGAATAAAGAAATGTTTCAGAGAGATATCACAAATAGAAAGCAAGGAAATTGAAATATTATATTCTGCAATAACAGAACAGCATTCTCCAATAATTGTCGTGAATAATAATAATAATAATAATAATAATAATATAAAGATACGTCATCCGGGCAGTTTTCTCATAATTGAGATATTCCATTCTGGTTAATAGGTAGGGACCTGCGTCTTCGGTGTTATTTTTTTCGTGGGAATCTGGATTATTTTTGAAGAATTTCATGTTATTTTTTAATGATATACTTCAGGATTTTTAAGGTACTTTTTCATGTAAATAAGTTATTCAAGAACAATATGGAGTTTCATTTCAAGACACATTATCATTCAGTTATCGCTAAAGAAGGCACACTATGAAAGAAAATTACATATTTTTGTTTTTCTAACTGTCAAAGGAGAACATTGTCATTTTCTTGTTCCAATGCAAGTCGCTTGAAACTCCTGAGTAGCAAGAAGAGAAACATTCGGTTAACATTACCACATGGTTACCACACAGATTGAAGAGCCCTGCCACTAAAGTTAACTTATTAGCAGGGCCTTCAAACATCAGTAACTGCAATTTTGTATATGCCAACGCTGCAGTGTTTTTCACAGCTGGTCTAACATCTTGAAAATCTGCGCTTCTGATTCAATTTAGTTTCTCTGTTTCACTATAAAAATTCCCTTCTTTTGCTACTTTGAAATTTGCAATATTTTCCTGAGTTCTCCATAAAGTGTAGGACTTGCTGGCTATGAAGATCCTTCTAGATCAGTGATGTATTCCCATAAATCATTGGCATGTTCCTTGTCAAATGTTGCCTCTGCTGAAATTATATTACTTTCATCATTCGTCAGTGATTTCGTGAAGTCAATACCAGCATTGCTGATAGTCCAGATCTTCTAACTGCATGAACTCAATTGTCACAAAGATTCTTCTCAATATAGAAAACGGCCCCGAACAAAGTATTCCATCTCGTCAGTACTGGTACTGGAAACAGTTTGGGATTCTCAGACTGATACTTTTCTTTGAGAAAGTGAACATACAAGTGTGTTTTCTCTTTCTTGTATTGTGAAACACAGCTTTAATCGTAGCAAACGCTGCATTAAGTTTCGTCAGTTCTTTCATGAATATGCGTCCAACCAAATTTAGCCGATATGTCCAACACTGTGAACTGCATCTTCTACAAGGAAGGCACTCAGGGAACTGAAGCACTTTGACATATATCTTGCACTGTCACTTACCGGTCCCAAGATATTGTACTTAATAGAGTACTTCTGTATAGAATTAGTATTGCCCTGCTACATGATTTTGCATCAGCTGCTTCCAGAATATGTTCATCAGCAACATATAACTAATACTCTATTTTTGGTTCAAGGGGGCGAATTAACATAACAAATACATACTAACCCAACCGATCTGTCATTTCTTCACATGTTGACCTCTTTCAACTCTCAGCAGTGGAACATACGGTACTTCTTAACAATCTAACTTGTGGCAAATTTCCAGCACCTGTTAAAACAGTCTTAGGAAATAATGTTAAAAAGCTCAGTCTCTGAAGTGACAAATCATAAAATAATAGTAATATAAGCATAATAATATAATTTCAGCAGTAATATATTCATCATACCTTAAATGAATTCATTCATTCTTTGATAAAAGGTGGCTCCAATTTCTCCAGTGGTATATTCGCTTTAAGAAAAAGACTCCGTAGTCCTCTTGGCAAAATTATCCCTTGCAATAACTTTATTTGCAGCCATATTACACTGTATAGTGTATATAGGGTGTATTGGCTGTAGATGATCTCTTCACCCATTGGTGTTTCTCACTTCGCACATGCTTGGTACATGTATCTTCTATTTCAAGATATTGTACAGTTACAGTAGTGACACATTATGGTTTTTGAATTGGATGCATATAATCTGCCTTTTTTAAATTCAAGAGCCCTTTCCTTTACACTAACGCTCACCTTGGGCATAGTGCTAGTCGTAACAGAACACAGAGAAAACAATATGGTAAGACTGTTTCTGACCAGCTTCTTGGCAGAGTGACGCACGCACACGCGTGAAACAAGTTGAAGTGGCAGAACAAGTTGATCTTGTAAGACTGTGATGGACACGATGGTCTATTCTGGCAGTGGAAAAACCTTTATAAGAAGGCAAACGCTGTGAATTAGCATTACTATGCATATAAAATTTATAAAGTGTACATATTCGCGTTATTGTCTGATTATGTTTTATTTTGCATAATGAATCTAATTTTTGAATTGTTAACATTATGTACTGTATAGGTAACCATTTCACAAGCATTTTAGGGAATACTTTTTAAAAGTCGGTGTTATCGCAAATCCGAAAAACGCAGGTCCATACCTAATAGGTAATGCCACTATAGGATATTTAATCAATACTTGCAGAAGTAAGAACTAGTATACTTGTATTCCGTAGATAATTTGACTGAATAAACTTATGTTCACCAGAGTTGTTTTTAAAGCCAAGATGAGCACATGGTTTACTATCAATTTGAAAAATCTTCAGATATTTACCGGTTTTGACCCTGCAGTCTTGGTTACATGTTGCTGGCATGCTAATCTTTTGACCTCTGCTCCTGGCAGTTTAAAATAAGCAGTGTACAAAATGACTGGATTGATGATGATTGAAGACAAGACTATGTGAAAGATCTTCATAATATAACTGAAGATATACTCTAAAGTGAACTGACCTCATGTTTTACAGTGGGTCTTTGACCTTTTGTTCCCTACGCAGTGGGGCTAATCCCAGTTTAGGTAAGTGGTATTTTAGGGTTTTTTAATGCAACAAATCTATACTGTTGACTCCTGGCATATTATAGATTTTCTATGCAACAAACTTTCAATGAGAGAGAGAGAGAGAGAGAGAGAGAGAGAGAGAGAGAGAGAGAGAGAGAGAGAGAGAGAGAGAGAGTGTGTGTGTGTGTGTGTGTGTGTGTGTGGCTAGAAGTTGGGTCCAAAAAGTAACACTTTATTAAGGTGACATTCCGGAGATAAAGATATTTTTACCTAATGCATGGATTTTCATGAAACTTTGTGGGAATGTCACCTATATAAAAATAGAGATATCATGAACATCTCATTCATATACAATTGTTTTTCCAAAACATTTTTTGAAATTTTTAATTCCATTTTTTCATACAATTTAATTAACATGTTAATGTAAATTTGTAATTAGGTAGGTAATACTTCTTTTAAAAGCAGTATATATAGATTTTTCTGTATATAATTTATATAAGCAGATATTATATCGTACACAAGAACCTCGTTTATCTGGATAAACTAGGACCGGAACTGATCTGGATTATTGATAATCCGGAAAAACTAAAAACAAATACAGTACATGTTATATAACATATTAACATAAGTTATACAGTAATACCTTTTTTTCAATTGTACAAAAAAAGTATAAGAACACTTTTCTTACATTTACGACTCTGTTTTATGCACTAAAACAACATGGGAACCATTTCTGGTTTACATTTGTATAGCGTTTGCGCGCAGCACGATCACGAATAAGTTTTACTGACATCAATTCTGCTGGTGTGTTTCAGCCTGGGATTCTAAATAGGCCATCTGTTTGTCCAGTTGCATTGTTGCATCACCACGAGTCATTTTCTTCTGATGGAGCGGTGGTTTCATGTTTGAATTCATCACTCTCATCATTACCTGCCGAGGAATGAGAGGCAATAATTTACATAAAATTAGCTTCATGGTCCGTATCGCACTTCCATAATAATTTATTCATACGTCATTATACCGTAGCCTGAATTACAGTAATTTTTCAACCAGTCATTTACGTCGTTCACATCTACGTCCAAGCATCCAGGAATACGTGCAAATGTGTCATGGAACTCAGAAGAGTCCACGGTTTCCCATTCTCAATTCCAGGTGAATGCTGGGACAGTACCTTCGATAGACTGCTCTGGAAAATACATTAAAGAAGAATCGACCCCGTAAAAGAAATACTGTACGAGTAAAAATAACTTTTTATTTTGATCTGGATAAACCGGAGATCCGGATGAATGAGGGCCAGATAAACAAGGTTCTTGTGTACTAAAGTTTGTGTACTTTCTACATTCTAAAATTTTGGACTTAAACATTTCTACTACGTGAAAAAATTCTGCAATCAAAAATTCCATGCGCAGGTTTCTTAATATAGCTGTGATGCATATACCATACAAATTTTGTTACAATTAGCTGAATATTATGGGAGAAAAATGGGATTTAAATTTAAAAATTAAGATTGGCAGGAAAATTAAAACAAAGTTTGTGATTGTTTTCTTCCCGATTCATTACCTAAGTCACCAGAACCGTACATATTCCCTTCCCCTCCTTTCTTAGCAGCTTCTATATGAATACTAGTAACTCTGGAAATGATTCACCTGCATTTTGTTTTTCACAATGCAACTTTTCCTGAGTTGAAGTTTTGGGGATTGTAGTTTGTCGTGATTGTTGGCTATGGTTGCAGGACTTACATGGCTTGAAGTTGATGCAACACTTTCCTGATGAGAACGATCT
The DNA here is from genome assembly GCF_040414725.1 of Anabrus simplex. Classification (NCBI taxonomy): domain Eukaryota; kingdom Metazoa; phylum Arthropoda; class Insecta; order Orthoptera; family Tettigoniidae; genus Anabrus; species Anabrus simplex. The sequence goes on along the minus strand of NC_090269.1, from coordinate 56,045,750 downwards.
GCGATAAAATTTCGTGACCTTTTGTCCCTGATTTCTTCAATGGAGACTTCTGTTCGGTAATAGCTCGTCCCAATCTCTTTCCTTTCAAAAGTTCAGCAATTCGTCGCTTAGCTAAGGCTGATTTATGTTCACGCATATAGTTTATTCCCTTGGATACAAGCTATCAATTAATTATTACAGCACACTGTCTTTCAATAATAACAGTATCTTGATACGCAACTACAAGACGTTACTTGCGCTCATACTTCACAAAAGTAAACACTGACCACCACAGAACCCATACAAAAAAAATTAAACATACAAGAATACCAAAACTTACAGTTGTCGGCACTACTGTAGTACCATCAGGCATACAAATACAAGTACAAAATGTTGCTCAATGACAGTAGAGTACTGAAATATCAGTCCATAAACAGGCTTGATAAATTCATTCAGAAATATGGTAGATCTTACAGCTTGAGTCTGTATAAATATATCGGGAGAGGGGGGGGGGCTGTTAGCCCATTTCATGGATGTGCAATTGCAAAGAACAGGCATATTTGATTGAATGGAAACATGACAATGATATTACCTAACAAAGCAGTGCAGCAGATGCCACGCCCATTTCTGCTGTGAGCACACAGGCAAACAAAGCATTATTAAAGTAATAAATTGTTTGAATTCAACGAAATAAATTTGTGACAAGAAACTCATTCCTTTCAATTTGTTAAAACATTTTTTTGCCGAAATGACCAAAATATCTATTATCACCGGAGTGTCCCCTTAATGCACTCTAAAACAAGATACAGAACAGGGCAAATTAGCTTGGGAACCTTCAAACGTAGAATTTAACTAGTTTTAACAGAACCAGTTGAAATATTTCCTGAAATCTCAGAGCTCATGAGATATATAAATCTGGTTCTGTCAGGGAAAGAATTCGGAACTCTGTCAGTGAGCCTCCATTTTGCTTTTGCTGCTGCTGTTGAAACCTTCTTTGGCTATGCCAATGTGAATGATCATGTTGGATTTCATATCTTCTCAAAATGTGAAACAATCACTTATTTGATTTTTTCATGATATATAATGATGTTTACACCGTTTTATCTTGGGCTTACCACAGTAGTTCCTGTCTTTTTATGTTAATTCTCATTCCATATGCTTTGCAAGCCACATTAGACCTAAAGAAGTGCTGTTCGGACTACTGAAGATCTAGATTTCAGTTGCTTGAATTCTGCAGCTGTATCACCATGGATGGGAAGAGCCTGACTCAGTGATATTTTTACCATTCACCTGCACTAGATTTGTTAGGTTTCTCAACCAATAATGGAAGTAGTATATTGGAGAAATGGGGAATGACTGGATGATGGCGTTTGAGTTTTCAAAAAGTACAGACATTGTACTGAGGCATAAAATGTGGGGATGCTTAACACAATAGAACATTTAAAAAAGTTCAAATGTTTTATGCTGATTGTAACAGCAGTGTGCAAGTGCAAGATCGAAATGATTTAGAATAGAATAGATGTGTTCCCATTACTTTTCATAATACTTCAGGATGCTATTACACAAGAAATCAGTGAAATAGAAAAAATCTTAAGGCCTTTTCTTCTTGTTGGTGAAAATTATGCCATTTGTGGAGAAATCGAGATGAATCTTCGGAGGAGAATGGACCACAAAATTTCAGGAGTTTATTTGTAAGAGCGAGATAATGGCAGTGAAAATGAGCAGGTAACAAAAGGATCCAAATTCTTCAGTCAAGTATGGAGCCTCATTTGGGGTAAGGGAGTTCTAAGAGCTAAACAGAACATGTTCAAAACTTGCTTCCTGCCAATCATATTACAGTCTTGAAAGACGTATTGTAAATTTAAAAACGGAGAAACTAAAAGCGTATGACAATAGATTTTTAGGCTTGCTGTAGAGAGAGAGAGAGAGAGAGAGAGAGAAAGAGAGTGGGGGGGGGGGAGAGAAATATTCAGATTCACTGAAAATTTTGTTATTAATTTCTGAGTTAATTTGACTACACACACATTCTTCAAATATTACATGGTTATAGCAGAGATATTGTGGTATTTACTTATTATGATAAGTTTGAGATATTTTTACCATGAATTACTTGAATTGAGTAAAGTTTAGTCTCTATTCAAAATCTTCAGTCTACAAATACAACAGAACAACTATCAGTCAACCCGAACAAGATAACTCTGGTCCCTTTTATAAGAAGGAGAAAATTAGAGGGAAAGAGATCACTGATGCAGTATTTTGTTTCCAGCTGGATAGTTATTTGAGCAGGTTTTTTGACTGTAAGGCTCTATCATCAGAATTTGAATGATCTGTTTCATTTTGTTCTGAAATGAGGTCATACATTTTTGAGATTACCAACCTTTCTCTAGCAGATTCATCAAACATCTTAAGTTTCTTGGATCCATTCTGTTCCCAAAGTTGTACTTGAACTTGACCAACCATGCTATGAAAACTGGAATTTGTTTCAATAATTCTTTTCTTCCATATTTCGATTTTTCATTTACCATATTTTATCTTGGTTCAAGAATCAGATTGCCAATTGGTAATAAACAAGCTTTTACAGGACATGACAAATCCTGCGCGCCAGGTCACCATGGTGTCTAAAATTCTTTCTTTGGTGCCTTCTTTTCTTCGAGCTGAGTATAATATCCTTCTTTATATATTTAATTCCCGGTTTGCAGTCGCTGAACTATTGCAAAGCGCATGTAATAATACACAACCTCTTGACACTCCATATGATTCATCAAACTCGGTTGTACAAGACAATAAGGTTGGGTAACGGCGGGGATCTTGGGTATGTATCGGCAATTTCTAGTTTGACATTAATGTTATTACCATTTTAAATAAGAGACCACATTATATAAGCAATAGAAGAAAAATTAATGTTAAGGACGAACGTTTGGGTGAAGGCAGAAGCTCTCTTAAAGAGAGTATTAGATATGGAAATAACTTGAATATACTTCTCATGTAAATGATATGAATAATATCCTGCAGTTCTCTCTTACTATTAAAATAGAATCTCTTTTGCTATTAAATCCACTATTTTAACCCATTTTAGGCCAAGGTTAAAAATAATTACAAAATACATTTAAGGGTAATTTATTGCAAACAAAAAGGAATTTCATATTAATTGAGAAAGTATAGTATTTACAGCATGGGTCGTTTTTGACCCCGGCATTCAATTTGATGCTTACAGACATAATTAAGTCTTAAATATCACTTGAAAAGCACTTGAACGTACCGTTTACGATAATTTGCCGCTATTCAGAAAGAATACTGAGTGATACGTGTATGTTAGAATTTTTTTCTAACTGAAATAAATTTCAAAACTGTCTTCCAGTAACCTCAAAACCGGTTTTATACAGTACTTCCCATTTTCTTGAAAATAATTATATCGATTCTGGAATGTGTCTTTTGTATTAACGAGTGAACATTAATGTGGAAAAATGCCATTATAAGAGAAATAAAATCTAACCACTTTGGATCATATGACTCCTTGGCTGTTGTAAAGTGAAATATAATAATAATAATAATAATAATAATAATAATAGATTTATTGCAGCCAATGGCCAATAAATACATATACAGATTAATTTTCTTAACTATATCTCACTATAGATTGTTCTTTTCAAGCAGTCCTATAGCCTCTTCAGTCCTGAGTATAGATTAATGAACAACTTTCCCATATTTTTTAGGGGAAATACAACTTAGACTCAAAGGTAAACCTTTTCAGTAAAAAAAAAAAAAAATCAAAACCAGATACAGCATGTTTGTATGATACATTGGGACTGAACATAGTAGAACCATTTAAATCTAAGAATTTCATTTTTGTCCGTATTGAACTGAGAATGGAAGATAGGAAACTAGATTAAAAAAAAGAACATTTTTAAAAAATATGTGCATTTTTGAGACGATTGTGTTTATTGAAATCGAACCTATGTTTTGTACTACACTCGCGGCAGGCAACATTCAATGGAAGAGTGTCTGAAATAATTTGAATCTCCAATGCCAATCATCTCGTACTTCCGCATGGTTTTGTTACAGTTTATGTGTATATGTTTTTTGTTTATGTGTTTATGTTATCTCATGTTTATACAATTTTGACTCGCCTTTCATGACCATTTTAAAACTGACATTGTACTTCACGTCTTCATATTCTTTTTTAATCACACTGATGTAACACCTTGTGTAATATAAATGTCTACATGCTATGCCTATTTCCCACATTTTGGCTGAAGATGACGCCAAACAGCGTCAAAACTAGTTCCAAGTGTAAATATATGTTGTAAATAAACTATAACATTTATTTGTATTGAAAAGGTGGACCCTTTTAAATTTCCTATCTTCCATAGTAGAACCATATGCTCATGAAAAAAAATTGCCTACCTTCTCACTGTAAATAATAAGCATACAATAATCCAGACACTTTATTTACATATTACAAATGTATACAGGGATAGAAATCACAAAACTCTAAATTTAAAGTATTCCTGCAATTTACAAAATTTTCAATAACCATGTTGAAAAATTGCAGTTTTTGTAAATTTTCCTCATTAGGGGAGACCGGGGTATTGCCGAACACCTAAGCTTTGAAGCGAGATTTTACGAAAGTTTAAAGACGGGAGAAAAAACAATGTGGATTAGTAAATTCCATCGTATTTACCCCGTAAGTACTCACAATTATAATATTCAAATATAGTTAGAAGTGTTTTAAAAATCAGTTCCAAACAATTACTGCAAAGTTCGGCATTACCCCACTACCAGGGGTAATAGCGAACATTATGTTCGCCAATACCCCTCATGCAAATAATATGTTCAAAATGATGTGAAAACTATATTCAGGCTACTAAAGCATAACTTACAATGTTTTGAACAGTATGATTTAGGTGAAACTCTTATTGACACTTTCTGTTGCAAAAATCACATAAGTAACGTTCAGATTTATCTTCCCAAGAACTGCAGTCTTTGTGAGTCCAGTGCTTGCAAGATGCATTTGAACATTTATACCATAACTCATTGTCACGTCCGAATTCCGCACAAACACAACATAACTCGTCAGAATCAGTTTTGGATTCACCATCCATGTCCAATATATCGACAAGATCAACATCTTCATCAGTGTCGTCACAAATATTTTCACTTACATCTTCATGTTCTGATGATCCAAAATTAATGGACCTACTGCATGAAGGCTTGTCAACGATATTCTTCTTTTTTCTTCCAACACCCTTTTTAGATACTGCGGGCACTACCGACTGTTTCTTCTGGGCATTCAACTTCCTTCTCTTCTCCTTTTCTTGAAGTCTTTCTTTCATTGGAGTTGCTGTAAGATGTTCTGAATGTTGTTTCTTTCGTCCACCTGCACCACGATATTTTTGCCCTGAATTTGATGAAGGGCCTGGGATTGGTGAAATATCTGCAAGAGAAATGTACTCATTTCCCTTTTGATTGGTACGAACTGGCAAAGCCACATGATCTGTAGAAATTGTATTTGGCCTGCTTTCATCTCCTTCACTAATCTCTTCCTCTGGTTGTTCTTCTTCAGGTGTCTCATTGTCATGAACAGTTCTCACTGTAGCACCAAGGAAGTCCTCCTCACTGAAAACACCTGGGTTAAGAGGGTATATTCCTGTGGTTCTAAAGCCGGACACCCCTTTCTCTATGTTCGCTACTCTGATAAAGGCTCTCTTGAAAATGACCGGCACATCTGACATGATGATCTTTGGGTTCTCTCATGTGAATATCACACTCTTTATTGAAAGCGGTTTTCAGAGGCCCATAGAAAGTAATGTCAAGGGGTTGCATGCGATGAGAAGAATGTGGGGGTAATGATAGCATGCATATACCATTGTCCTTGCAGAAATTATATGAAGACAAAGAAATGTGGCTGGAGTGATTGTCCAGCACTAGAAGAACAGGGTTTAATCTTGAGGCACCAACAAAAGAAGCAAAATGTAGCAACCAGGTGTTAAACAACTCTTCTGTGATCCAACCCGATTTCGAGCAAGCATAGATTGTTCCTTCTGGTCCACCGCGACGAAATTCGGCTTTAAGGCGTAGTGCAGGAAAAATCATCATTGGGGGAACGTATGACCCAACAGCATTCATTGCACAGCATACGGTGATTGTTCTTCCCCTTTCTCCACTAGTAGCAGCTCCTACCTGCTTCTGACCTTTGGGAGCCAGAATAGTACCTGGTTTTTGGACACAACTTAAGCCACTTTCGTCCATATTAAATATCCTCGATGGAGGGAAGTTGTACTTAGCCATCAGTTCGGACAAGAGTGAATAAAACCTATGAACTTCCTCTTTGTTGAACGCTGTTATGCGATTCAGACTCGTTGCCTCAGGTTTCCTTACGCTAACGGAAGGATTTCTTTTTAAGAATCCAGCTAACCAATCGTCACCAGCTTCACGTTTCTCTTTATTGAAGTTATTGGTGATTTCATTTTTTTCTGCAAACTCAAATGCAAGACGTCTTAATTCGCTTGGACTAATTCCATAGAACGCTTTGGCTAAACAAATTACATGACAGGCCATATCTTTTTCTTGATCTATAGAAAATACAGGTTTTCTCCCCATGTTTGGTGCCTCCGTGTTACCAGATTTAAGTCTATCATATAGAGTAGTAACAGGAATATTGAATAATCTAGCTACTTCTCGTATAGGTCTGCCTTCTGCTCTAACTTTCTTGGCTCTTTCGAGGTCCTCCTCTGTCCAGCTCGCTTTTGCTGTCTTCCTCTTCGGATTCCTCATCTGAAACGTTTTTAAGATGTGTTACCGGTAATAAATAAACTGAATGAATAAGTGAACAGATAAATAAATAAATAAATAAATAAATAAATAAATAAATAAATATCTGTGATACACAAAACGAGACATATCACCCTAAATTGAATGTTTTAAAATTAATAAAATGTGCTTTATTAATCGCAAAATACGTGGGGCAATGCCGAACAAGTTGTTCGCGATAGCCCCGTTGTACGCCATGATATTGCCTTATCGTTAACTTACGAAATAAACGGTTTAAGAGAGTTTTGTAGGGTTGAGATATTGTATAAATGAAGGTAAATTTTACAGGTACTATCCATGAAAATACAAAGTAGCCAAATATGTACTTACTTTTGCAATTAACAGCTACACAGTGTTACAAGCAGTCGCGTAGTAAACACGTTTGACTTTCTCACACTGGCGTCTTGCGGCCAACTGGAGTTTAGGCTGATGCGGAATTCAGAGGAGCACTCGCGCTAGGTAGCAGCACCAATTAAGACACAGGCATGCCAACCGTTGCCCGCAAAATACCCTGTTCGCCATTACCTCAGTGTTCGCCAATACCCCGGTCTCCCCTACTGTCTTTAGGTTTGGTGGAAATCCATAAAGCAGTTCCTTTCCGCATTGAAACATAGGAATATTTTACTATCTGAACAGCGCACAAAAGTCAGTTTAGAACATCCACTGGCTCTGCATCTTGAACGATAAGTCTGGCATTTGGTCATCTGTGGAAGATGCATGGCATGTCTACTTCTTTGCCACAGGTGGAAGAGGTGTAGGTGTATGTCGCTTTGTCGTTGAATGAGATTCTTCATTACTGTTTTCATCTACCTCCAGATCATCATCTCTCCCTACAAACTTGGGATATATCAGATTCTCTGCCACGTCCATCTTGAACTGAAAGTATGGCATGACATCTTTCTTCTTCATACCTTGTTCTTTCGCTGCTGTACAATACTCAATCCAGCATGCTGCAGTAACAAAATTAAAAAAATGATGCATAACCCTTATGGTCCACTTCTATGTTCGACCTCTCATTGGATATTTACCTGTTATTTTGTTTAGCAGTTCAACTCCGCCCATCTTAAAGTTGTACTGTTTGACAAGGTTTGGTCTAGGTATTTGTATGTGGGCGTGATCTTTTAGACCACCTCCTGCAGTCTTCCACAGGTTCAACACCATATTCTGTGGAAGCCAAGAAAATCGGCCTGTTGTCATACCACTGGACCAATCCTAGTTTATCATCACGTCTAACAAGCTGGTCAAATGAGCCTCTGCTTTTTCATCTTGTCACTCTTGAATCTTACACACTTTGGCAGTCGACTTGACATAATGGTACCACTAGCTAATATAGATCTATGTGAAAGTAGTAGTTCAAGGAAGGCAACTGATGTAAAATATCTGTCCATAAATATAAAACAACCAGAAGGCAGCATATCTGAAAGCTTAATGACTGCTCTCCCTCCAGTATGCACAGAGCTTGATAGCTGCAGTCGCTTAAGTGCGGCCAGTATCCAGTATTCGGGAGATAGTAGGTTCGAACCCCACTGTCGGCAGCCCTGAAGATGGTTTTCCGTGGTTTCCCTTTTTCACACTAGGCAAATGCTGGGGCTGTACCTTAAGGCCACGGCCGCTTCCTTCCCACTCCTTGCCCTTTCCTATCTCATCGTCACCATAAGACGTATCTGTCGGTGCGACGTAAAGCAACTAGAAAAAAAAAAAAAAAACCCTCCAGTATGCAGTGTTTCAGGTAGAGGCACTTTTTCCGAAATAATCTGAGATCCTTTACCTTCATAGAGGTGAAAATCAAGTGGTAAGCCAAATGTGCTGGTTGAAACAAAATTCTTCATTCTAACAGGATGCAGCTTTCCTTCCACATACTGCCTCGTCCTAACATGTCCATGGAAAGGGATCATTTGTTCATCCACCAATATATCTTTAGGACGAGGGTTTTTAAGGCACGCATTCCTAACACGGGCTAATATTGGTTGAACTTTCCAGAAGGAATTGTGTTCTTTCATTTCATTTGTTACATCATCAACAACTTTTAGAGACTTGCGTATGATATAAAATCTATCACGAGATGTTATCTGCTATGAGTGGAAAACGGGTTCTTGATTCCCAACACATGAGTAAGCGTGGAAATGAAAGCAATCCAGCTACAATGCCACAGCCCCAAAACTTGGATATTTCCTCAGTATTAGTGTCTAATGATTTCCTGTGTCTAACACAGATTTCCTGTTTTTGTACAAGGCCATCTCTTCAAATAATGTGGGGTCTAGATATCTGGTGAAGTATACAAAGGGCTTTTTCACCTCCATGAAATCTGTCACGGGTTGACTGGGTTGATTGGCTACCAGATTTGGTGGATGAAACCTGAAGAGAAATTAAGTTTGTGTAAGAAGATAATTCTCTACAAAACCCAGGAATGCGTGAAATTTACTTCCGCTAATTAATTCTAACAACATTCGTATTGTATGGCTTCCAACAGCATACTTATGTGCCGCTAAAGTGGTTGTGATCCTCTGGGTGATGAAATGGGTTCGTCATCTTCTGAAGCACATGTTGAATATATATTGTCAGGATCCGGTTCTCCATCACTCATAGGAACTGCGAGGTCATCTTCCTCATCCTCGAATTCCATTTCAAGATCTGATACATCAGGCTCTATGAGGATATCTTGAATTTCTGCGTCACCTAACCCTAAAATTTGTAATATTTAGATTTTAAAACACTCCCCATCAGGAGTTAGGTTATTTTGAAATGACCCTTTAGCTATTGTTAAATTATCCAAATAGTTACACATTGTATAGTTCCAGTATTGGAATCATAAAACTAGTCACATAGATTTGAAAGCTTATCACAAAGTAGAGTGGTAAATGCCGATTGTATCATATGATACATGTTATAAATCTGCCCTCTGCAATCAACGTATTTATTCTTAGCAGCTGTTCATGAATTTGACGTGATCTAAATACACATTGATGTGATCAAACAACAAATAAAACTAAATATTAAAATGCAGCTTATTTACGTGCACTTCGATGTGCCATGATGTAAACATACACAAACGATGGTTTTCAAATCAATGCTGAACCCTACTGGACGTTCCGAGAAACAAAAACAAATGCGCATCAAATAGCGGTACTCTTTTCGAACATGATACAACAGGCTGCTTGGAGTTGCAGTGCCACGGCAGCGAGGAAAGAAAGAAAGAAAAAAAAAAAAAACCAACTAACCTTATGAATCATATGATATATGGGGACCAAAGTTCACAAAAGCAGTGTTCATCCAGTGAATGAAAAGACTTTATTTTACATATCCGATGATGAAATCCATGCACAGCAAACAGTCATTGTGTGCCTAAGAGCATAGTTGGTTTGAGTCCATTCCTTATTTATCATTGCGTCGGTGCAATGAAATTCCTCCCAGATATTTGCCTTTTTCTCCCTCCTATCATTTAAGTGTTTTTCTGAAGCTTTGGTTGTTTGTGGATGCAATCTTAATTTAAGATCCTTGAAGAAAGTTTCCTTTGTAAGTTCGTAAACTAATCTTGAAGGAGTAAATTTTGAGACGGCTAGTGTCCTTTTCAAGAAACTTGCTTTTACACAATCTAATGTTTCGAGGTCTCTGGATATAAGGTGTGTCCAAATTAAGTGTATGCCGTATGTTACGATCGGTGCTACTTCTGCTTAAAATAAGAATAACACTGTTTTAATGTCCAGTAACTCTGGATTGGTAATATCTTGAATACTATGAATAGCTGCTATTGCTCTTTCCTTTATATGAATTCTAAATGACATTCTGGTTGTTTGTAGATCTATTCCTAAATAGAAATAGAACGTACTTAAGGAATTTATATCCATATGGTTCTGCGTTCCATAAACAGCACATCAGTTGCGCAGGACAAGACAAGACTTATGTTCTTACTTCAGCAAAACAGATCCAAGGAAACTGAAGAAAATGATTACTTCTCTTATATGAAGAAGTATTCAATGTAGTAGATGAATTAACCAAAAATAATAAAATACTGTGGATACGGAAATGGATGGCACGCAGTTCTTTATTAAGATAATCTATTTTATTATTAAAGGAATTACAAGATCCTCAATAATACAAAATGTGTATGAGGATGTCAACAGAAAATTTTTACTTTCAAACCACGGCATTTTTGACTTAGAGGCTAGACGCTGTATGCACCAGCGCCTGATCGCATAAGAACATTGTATTCTTATTATTTCTATCAAGTATGTTGATATGAGACTTTTGATCCTATTTTCATTCCTTTTAATCTAAATATGATAGGCATGCCTTCTATAATTTTTCCAATTGTGTTGTTGCGACATTGTTATTTCAATATTCCCCACAGGCACTACAAGCACTAATGAACTTAGAATTTAAGTCCTAATTCTACTTTGATAGCATTTTGATGAACACTTGTCCTTGCATCCAGCCTTTATTTCCTTATTGTTCTGTCCCCAGCGTGTTCACACGAGGACAGGGCAGTAGGAGCGATGGTTTGGAGGGGAAGACATTGTTCCGACAGATAGCAAGCAATGCTAACTCTCAAGACAGTAGCTTAGTCATTATCCTGTCCTCAGATCGTTCGTTCACACGAGGAAAGTGTTGTTTTGCCCAGTCTATTGCACCCGCGTAAACTGTTTAAGGATGTCTCGTAAAGTATAGGTTGTTCCTTTTATTTAGATAGGTAGATAGATAATGTTTAGTCTTTAAATTATTAATCCTTCAACATGTCAGATTTATATGTACAGTATTTGTAAAATTTGGTGTTGTTGACAATATTCACTTTGCTATTTACATTTTCCAATTTTCTTAGACCAGTATCAAAATATAAGTATGCAACAATTGGCTCGCTTCATAAATTTGTATACAGAGTGGCATGTCTTATTTAGTTCAGTATCCTGCTGTCTTTACATTTTATGGTAATCAGTTATAGTGTATAAAACTATAAAATCACAGTACCTAGGGCTTATTGCTATCACTACCACGTTTCCTTTTTCAGAAGGCTAGACGCCAGTAAGAATACTAGAAAAATTACCTGGCTCAAGCCTTTGTGGCTCAAGCGGCAGAGCGCTGGCCTGTCACTGCTGGGTTCAATGGTTCACATCCCGGTCACTCCATGTGAGATTTGTGCTGGACAAAGTGGAGGCGGGACAGGTTTTTCTCCGGGTACTCCGGTCCCCCCCCCCCCCCCGTCATAATTAATTCCAGCAACACACTCAAATATCATTTCATTTCATCTGTCATTCATTAATCATTGCCCCAGAGGAGTGCGACAGGCTTCAGCAGTTGGCACAATTTCTATCATCGCCGCTAGATGGGGGCTTCATTCATTCCATTCCTGATCCGGTCGAATGACTGCAAACAGGCTGTGGATTTTCATTTTTCTAGGTTTGAGTGTTGGCTCCTAAATTTAAATGCATTTGTCATGCTCTGGGCTTTTATATAACCTTGAGAGTAGAAGATTGCATTAACAGCATATGCACTACAAAACATTCTCTTTTGATTGGAAGAATCTCTCATATTTGAAAAACAATAGCATATAATTTTGAACTACAGTATATAAGCTTAAAAATGTCCTATTGTAATAGCTATTTTTCAGTAAAATGTTGTTTGTACAACTATGTTGTTTTAGTGATAGTATTTTCCAAACATTTTACTTTTCTAACATACTGAAACTATCATCATTGTAATGTTATTAAATTTGAATTCTAGAATATGAACATTGTCATATAAAAGAACCTTTGTGATCGAAGTAGGCTACTTTTCTATAACTCTCCTAAAGCGTGTAAACACTACATTTTTGAATTTTCCTCTTCCATTCAGTTTTATATACGCAGAACATCAGCAACAGGTTTAAGGGATCTTTATATTGTAATATTATGTTGCTTCTTGCAATGTATGAGGTATTTTTTGCAGTCTTAACTACTGAAAGCTCATAGATTTCAATGTAAGGCTAAACATGTATGGTAAGTGTATTAATTGAGACTCTCGGCCATTTCTTCGGCCTTTTTCTCTTGTACACATCCCATTAAATGTTACCTCCCAGGGCACACTGGGGACTACCATGAGATGCTGATGCATATCCTGGAGAAACAACCTTCTACTCGCATTGTGTGCATCGGCTTCAGTCTGGGTGGCAACTTGGTGACCAAGTACTTGGGAGAGAAGAACAGAATCCTTAGCCCTAACATCGTTGGGGGCATCTCCATCTGTCAAGGCTACTGTGCCATAGAGTGAGTTCACTTCTACAAATTTAGTGTAGTGATAAGTTATAGGGCAAGGCAGTAGTATGTGTGGTTGTATGTTTAGTGGTTTTTAAAAGTCTAAAGGTATCAAATCATGAGTTCTAATGCTGAATGTGTTTGTATTGTAGCAGAAGAAAAATGGAACTTCATTTTTTTATGTAGATTCAAAATAAGTGGCCTTAAATTTTCTTTAGTTTATTTCAAACAAATTTCAAGAGTACATATCAATGCCTGTGTTTATCACAGTTCTTAGTACAGCAGTCAACTGACTGTTTAACAACTATATAACAACTGTTTTTGTTATATACTGTTGTTAGTTTCCTTACTGACGTTGCTGTTTTCTTCTTTTGCTTATTTTCATAGACTAGCCTATTATTTTCTTGCAGCTCCTAATTTTAAACTTGTTTCCACAAACTATTTTTTTTTTTTTTTTTTTTTTTTTGTGAGGGTTATATGAAATTTACCATAATAATACATAGGGAAGTTTTGAACATTATTTTTGATTCAAATCAGTTTTTCACGAAGTTCTTAGTGTTACACGAGTAGTGCTGGTAAATATAGACTGGTAGTATACATATAGGAGGCCAGCACTGATGGTCCAGCACCCAGCACTTTCCTGGAAGTTAGATGAAGAAATGGCAGATTTACATGGTTTCTCAATTCCTAAGTATATTTTTCAAATATTTGAGAGAAATCCAGCCTAAATCATGTATTTGTTTAAAATATAATTTAAATATAGTGGTACATGTTTCATCCCTTCTTCCTGGAAATCTTCAGCTACTATTAAATAAGTACCATTACAAAACTATAAAAATATAAATCTAAGTTAAGATGTGACACATTGTGATGCTCTAATTACAGCTACAATAAATCAGAAAAATAAAATATCTTTCATTAAAAAATCTTAAGGACAAGGTCTTCATGAACAATAAACAGTCAAATGAGCCCATGTAGGGCAGTAGTATTAACACAATTTAAAATTGTACACAATAGTTGATAAAGAACTGTGTCCTTAAAAATATATGTATACAGTACATGTTGACAATGTGGTAGAATGTTCTAAAATGAAAAGTAAATCACATTTTTTGTAGCTTATTTCATAAAAATCTCACATAAAAACCTAATTTTGATATTGGAGGATAGTCCTTACAGGCTGTAATTATACGATTAAACATTTCCAAAAGATACATCATAATGCTCCAGGAAATGATATGCTGTATAATTGCTATGAGTGAAACCAGGCAGAACTCCTCTCTAAGCAATTCTTTGAAGATGATTTGTGAAGAATTGTAATGGTGAAAATACGTAGAGTGCACTGGTAAAAGATGATTATGCAGATTATCGATGCGTATAGGAAAAGTCTAAAAAGAAAAGAGAAAAGGGGAGGATTAGGCCAGTTGCTGAAAGAAAAAATGTTAAAAACAATGTATCTGAGGACTCACTATCCCCCACTGGACTCTCTTGGTGACCAGTGTGCTGGCAGGCTTGTATAGGACCAGAAACAGCTGTCATGTTGTGGCGAGCAGCAGTTTGACAGGAGGAGAAAGGGAGTTGAGGGGAGTGTGGCTGAAGGGAGGGAGTAGGGGAAGTGTGTGTGTGTGTGTGTTTTTTGTGATGGTATTATTCAATGAGACAAATATTTTAGCAATTACCTTAAAAAGAATGTTAAGTTTATCTGTTATTTCATTGTGATCGCCAATTGGATTATTTCTCTGATCGATGTGGATGTTTTCGTATATATTCAAGAGTGCGCCTTTTGTTAATCATGCGTAATATAAACATATCTTCATCTATTGATGAAGAAAAAAAAGATTCTGGTCAGACATATGGATACTTTCAGCTGAGTATTTGTCTTTTAACATTGTGTTCTAGGTAATGGATGGTGAATCTTCCTCCTGTCTGACCAATGTAGATAGCTTTGCATTGCGTACCTTTTAACTTGTAGACTCCGGAGTTCAAAAATTTTTTGTTTTTATTAACAATTTTATCAACAAAACTCTTTAAAATCATTGCTGGCAGCTATTGAATGAATTGTGTTGATCAGTCTCTGTTTTATAACAACAATTTTAAAAAGAGACCAACACAATGCATTTAATAGCTGCTGGCAATTGTTTTAAAAGAAGTTTTGTTGATAAAATTAGAGATTAGAGAAATATTGTTCGATCATGTTTACTGGCAATGGTGGTGATTTTTGTTGTGATTGTTGTAAGGTGTGAAATTGCATGGTTTTCAGCTCATATCAAGAAGAAAAATTGTGAAGATAATTATAAAAATGAGGAAAAACCATAAAGGAATCATCGCTTGAAGAATAAGACGGAGTGATTAAAGAAGGAAGGACTCCCTTTACATTAGATGCCCTAATATTACAATGCCAGAAGAAAACTAAATATGCAGGCCTATGATATCGAAAGTTCATAAAATTCATCAACAATAACATCACGTTTCCTGTCGTTTGTGATGCGCTTTGTCCCTTCTGCTGCCACTCATCTCTGATAGATTCTATTATTGCAGTGTCCTGAGTAAAATAGCCTGCCTAAATATTGGCAGGAAGTAGCTGCGGAGTTAGATAACTTGAGTTTATAGCATGCCATTCCTCTGGTTCATAGATATTCTGATAACTACTGGTACATAACACACTGGTTCATCCCACATTCATACTTCCACTCTTGCTGCGAATCTTATTTATTTTCTCTATTTACCTTAACCACCAAGATGGCCAACCTGATTTTGTTTTTCACAAACTTCCGAATATTTCTAGAAATATTAGTTCTATATAAACAGTGTGTAAATGAAAATTATAGATCTTTTTATAATCTTTTGTCTTGTACATTTTTACCTATTGAACTATAATAACGGAGACATTCATGAATTTAAGATTTTATTGATAAGTCAGTCTCTATTGATAGCCTCTATATCAGTCTTCATAGTAATCAAATACGTAATATTGATGGCGATTGATGTTGTGATTGTCTAGATAAGCTGTGAATCTGCTGAGCTATTAGCCACTGTTGATAAGGAATATAATGAAGATGACTATCAAAATGAGAAGGAAAACTTGAAAGGGAATCATACGGGAGGTGGCTAAGTTTATAGATGGTCTTAGTCATATTTGTTCAGTATCTTCCCGATCCTGTCTGTAGTGTTTCGGATGTAAGGATGTATTGCTGTTTTCAGATGGGTCAGTTCTTCCTCCCCTTTATTTACTTCTAATGTAGCCTTTTCTTTGTTTACTTCTAATTTTCTAAAAACACATCGGATGTTGTTGAACGAGTATCCCTTTCGCCTGAGAGTTCTCGTGAAGTGTTCTGCGTCCAATATCGCTATGGCCTTATCAGTGATTAGAACAGCCTGCTTTTGTGATGGGTGGTGGTGAGAAGAGGCATGCAGGTACCCCCCCCCTCCTCCTGTGTGTGTGTGTGTGGGGGGGGGGTATTTCCTGTATACTGTGTGGCTCAGGGTCCCCATTCATTTTACTCGGACATCCAGGAATGGTAGTTTTCAGTCTACCTCGATTTCCATGGTGAATTGAATATTCACATGAATTCAGTTGAGATGGTCGAGAAATAACTGCAGGTTAATAGGCCAGATGACAAGTGTCATCCACGTAGCAGAGAAAGCATTTCGGTTTCAAGGCTGATGTGGCTAAGGCTTATTGTTCAAAGTGTTCCCATATATATATTTGCAATTATTGAAGAGAGCGGCAATCCCATCACAGCCCCTTCTGTCTGTTCGTAGAACTCCCCATTGAAATTGAAGTATGTAGCAATAAGGCATTCTTTGGCTAGTATTCACAGGTCTTTTGGCAGTTTCTGGTCTAGTAGCTGAAATATTTCTGTTAGCAGCACCTTGGTGAAAAGTGATGCGACTTCAAAAGTTACTAATTAGTTCGTACTTTCGATGGATTGATCCTTAAAGAGCTGGATGAAATGTCTCGGACACCTTATAGCGCTCAATCGGTTGCAGCGGTATGCCTTCTTTATGGTTTCTGGGAGGTCATACAGTTTATTAGGTATTGGATCGGAGGAAATAGGTTTCATCTGTATTTTGGCTGGAATAAATTGTTTTACTAATCTATGGAGTTTGTTCTTAACATGGTTAGTAGGATTCCTTATTTTCCTGTATTATACAAACAGTAACCAGTCTACAACTGGTATGACAGCCTGACATGTGGAAGTGATGCCAGACTCGCACTCCAAAGTTGAGAGCCACTGGTCCCAAGTGCACAGGGTATTAAATTGCTTAGTCATAATGTTTGACTCTCCTCTCACTTTGAAAAATAATTTAGAATGTCTATATGGGAAATTCTATATTGTGTATATGGAATGTACTTGTATGTGAATTTTATTTATCAGGTGATATTTATATTTATTTGAAGCATTGCAGTACTGAACACTAAAATATGGAACAGTGGTTTCTTTTTCAAACACTTTTATTTAACGTGTATACAATTATTGATTTCTAAAGGAAATATATTTAGATACAAATCTTTTCCCCAGTAATTACTCGACAGTATTTCTTTAAGTTGCTAATCACATTATATACTTGATTTTCATCTCGGGTAGGATCATTATTCAGTCATTCTGTAGGTCAGATTTCTGGATTTTCTCTTCAGTTTCATTGTGTTTTTATTTCATTTGTTGAAGGAAGTATAATTTATTCAGTAAGAAAAGACTATAATTATCCCAAAGATATTATCCATTACAAATTAACGGAAGATAAAATGTACTGAGCAAGTTAGCTACTCTGTTTGGGGCACATAGCTGTGAGCTTGCATTTGGGAAATGGTGGGTTCAAACACCACTGTTAACAGCTTTAAAGATTTTTCGTGGTTTCCTATTTTCATATCAGGGAAATGCAGAACGGTCTCTTACTTTCTACTCATAGCCCTGTCCTATCCCATTGTTGCCACAAGACTTGGTCTGTCAGTGCACTGTAAAACAAGTAGGGAAAAGGAAACAAAGATGACGTTTTTGTACTTAGTACTTGTAATTTCAACATTCTGTTCATGTTCAGTGTAGGGTGTGGATCTTGCACACTACTGTTGAAAGGTGTTGAGGGTGAAGAATTCTGATCTTGAAATGGAGCTATTACTAATTTCATGATTGCTTTAAGACTACGAAGTTCAGTTCCTGTGCTGTGTAGAAGCTATTAGGTAGAATGGATCATATGTACATTAGTTCGATAGATAAAAGGGTGAAGTAGATCTGTTCTAGAATAAGATGCCAAGAGCATAGGACAATTCCTCCATAATTGTGCCATCATATGGGATTATTTTGGACGTTTGTGAATCTTTTCTTGTTATTGTTCACTCATAATGAACACCCTTTTTAGTATTTTCTTTTCTTTGGCTAGCTAAATATATAATAAATATAAGGAACATTGGAAGGTGAATGTAATAGTGCACTGTAGTCTTTTCAAGAAAATCAAATATTGTCCTAATTTACTCTTGTGGTTCTTTTAAATTCAGACAGTAGTTTTACATTTTTGTCTGTGTTTATCCCACTTAACCCATGAGAGGGCGCGTAGAATGTTTGAACGTCACAGGTCGCTCAGTTTTCCTCCGTGATCATGATAAAGACAAATAGTGCTTAACTTATGATATATTTATCACAATTGATATTTCTTCATAAGTAGAATATTATAGTAACATAAATACTGTATCAAAAAAGGCTTTCACAGCCGCAGATCTTAAAATCACAGGAATAGAACCAGCTTTTGGGTGGTTAGGCCGTGTGCATTATGCAGAGTTTCGTCCAGACGTGCCATTTGGACTCATCAGCTGGAATGGCACGCCCCTCCAGGACTCTGCTTAGCAGTGGCAGACCAAACTGTGTGGCCCCGCCGTGTTAGCAAATCAAGTTTGCTAACCTGCTAAAGGAGAAATGACTTCTCCGTTTAAAAAATGCTCCTCCATTGGAGATACAATTTCAAAAAAGGCTTTCACAGCCGCAGATCTTAAAATCACAGGAATAGAACCAGCTTTTGGGTGGTTAGGCCGTGTGCATTATGCAGAGTTTCGTCCAGACGTGCCATTTGGACTCATCAGCTGGAATGGCACGCCCCTCCAGGACTCTGCTTAGCAGTGGCAGACCAAACTGTGTGGCCCCGCCGTGTTAGCAAATCAAGTTTGCTAACCTGCTAAAGGAGAAATGACTTCTCCGTTTAAAAAATGCTCCCCCATTGGAGATACAATTTCAAAAAAGGCTTTCACAGCCGCAGATCTTAAAATCACAGGAATAGAACCAGCTTTTGGGTGGTTAGGCCGTGTGCATTATGCAGAGTTTCGTCCAGACGTGCCATTTGGACTCATCAGCTGGAATGGCACGACACGGCGGGGCCACACAGTTTGGTCTGCCACTGCTAAGCAGAGTCCTGGAGGGGCGTGCCATTCCAGCTGATGAGTCCAAATGGCACGTCTGGACGAAACTCTGCATAATGCACACGGCCTAACCACCCAAAAGCTGGTTCTATTCCTGTGATTTTATAAATACTGTACTTATAGGCATCATACATCTGTGTTAAACCAATATTTTCATACCTATTTTTCAAAAATTAAAACTAGGATAGTTAAAATTTATTCTAACAGCAACAGACTTGTTATAAAGCTATGCATATTTTGCAGAAGTAGCAAGACCTAATTAAAACGCCAAGAAAACACAATTGCTTACTGTTGCAATGTGTGTTTTAACTAACATAATTACACTGGCAGTTTTCCTCAAATTTCTTGAACACTTCTCGGAATGGTGCAAGTTTATCAAGCGATTTCTTGTTCCTCTATTATTTATATCGTCAAATGTAAGAGCTCACAGTAAGAACTTAAAATGCTTGAGAGCCATAAAATTTCAAAAGATCTCCCATATTCAGGTGGGAAGCTTTCACAATTCCTAATATATACAAAAGACCAAGGACGGCTTGAATTTCTGCAGTTGTTGTGTTCACAGCATCCCTCTCCGATGAGTAATTAAGATTTCTCTGTCTCCATATGTTTGTGAATTTGGTTATGTCGCTCACTGTATCATCAGTGAAAAACAGTTTCTGCACATCTAATGGAGTGCATGCTTCAGCGGCATGTCTCCGCACTTGAGGTAAATGAGTTTGTATTTTATTGTGAGCAAGAGTCCTAACATTATTAGGTGCTGCATTAGTTCCTTGCATTTACTCGTTTAGTTCAGAGTTTCTGTAATTCATCAGAAATTTCAGAATGAGAGTAAGTCTTCCAACACATCGGCACCATCATCATTTACTCCAATTGGTGTCTCTTCAGCAATTAACTGTCTTTGAAATAAACCTCCCCTATTTGCATTTAGCAGTTCTTTCTGCTTTTTACGTTCTACACTGTCGAGTAGTTTCTGGATTCTTTAGTTCTCTTCTTCCATGTCAACATTAATTTCAGAAAGCACTGTGCTACTGAAATATTTACACACTGAGCATAATTGTTTGCATAATTTGCGTACCGTAAAAGGCTGCACATAGATGAAAACTCTGGTTCGCTGAGAAACGCGTGGTGTCGCGCACGGACAAATGCCTCCAGGCACTCGTGAAAAGCACCCTTACACTGACATGATTGTTGCCAGGCTAAATCTTTCCCCACCACTAGCCAACAGGTTGAAGAAAAGATAATGAGAGGGACAGGCCATAAGCACAATCCTATGATATTACACATTTGCAATTATTTAGAGCCCGGACAAGAACTCTGTTTCCAAACTCTCAAGTTGAGGTTAATTTGCACAAACAGTTGCCAAAAAAATTCATATAACACAGGTATCTGTCATTTAAGCCTACGTTACAAAAGATTACATCAAAACATAACCACAAACTAAAATTATTTACATTCCAGTGTAGTTAGGCTTGCATGAGGAACATTTTTAAAATGTCTTCAACAAACACGAATATTCCTTTCGTCTCCTTCAGTTCCGGTAGAATTTAAGCAATCTAATTCTTTGGTAGTGCGTCCTCACCCTCAATACCAGAAACATAAACTTCTTGTTCCCCCTGCTTTTTGTGCTTCTATGTTATCCATGGTGGGGAACACATCTTAACTACAGGGCCACGTGTACACTTCTTCGAGTTCGTCAGAACATTCCATCATGCCTTCTTAAGATGCCCAAGAAAAAGGGCACACATCTGGCAGTTGGAGAACGTGTGGGAGAACAACAAACGGAAGTTGTTTCTCACGTTCTTGAATCACTGATGGAGGCACATGGCTTTATAAATGGTACCCAATCTTAATTTTGTTCAATCTAGTTTTAAACATGGCTGTCCCTCCATACAAAATTACTTTTCAAGAATTTAACCAAACCATCCGCTTTTATTCCTATTGTATCCGGTGCCGGGTGAGCTACCTTCTTGCCCGCAGATGCTCAGCCTGGTACAAGGCTTATGGGGGAAATAGTTTTCCATCCCCACTCACTCATTATAGAAATACTTGTTGTGGAAAAGTCCATTATCCTCTCTGCATGCTGCATACTTGATGCCTCTCCTAACAATCAGGTGTTTCTTCCTAGGGGGTTTGTGCAATTAAACTTATTCCGTAAGGTCACTTATGCTACCTGAAAATACTCCTTGACTTAGCAATGTGACATTTTTGCAACTCTAATGGCATTTGCTGCCATATCAATTTTGATTTGTTTGTATTTACAGTGCAACTGTTCTCCTAATCTTCTCTTATACACGTGCAACATTGTCCAAAATTAACTCGGCCTTGCATAGATTAGCAGAAAACTGTGTAGAGTGGAAGGTGTAGGGATAAACTTCACCAAACCTTCATAAATACTTTTCAACACAACAGAAGAAACAATGGACAGTAGTCACCAGCAACTGAACAAGTAATGCAAGATTAACGCGCAATAATCGGTGCAGGAATTTGTCTTCAATTCGAACAGTGCAACTGTGGTAATTCTATCTCGGGAAATTCAGGGTGAGAAACATTAAAATGAACAAGTACCGTTTTATCTAAAATTACGCCGTCCTTCCAAAATAATCCCAAATGACTGTACATAAAGAATGTATTTGTTAGATGTAACATTTTAAAACATTGCAATGTTTTGGCTGATTTATATACTTTCAATTATTGCAGTTTGAAATGGTGAAGCGTACGTGCTCATCACTTGTAAGCAGTAGAACCAGTGCTTGTTATGCTTTGTGGTGTTTACAGAGTTAGTTTATACTTCCAGGGGTACCAAATGGTTGCTGAACTGGCAGAATTTCCGTCGCTTCTATTTGTACGTGATGACAGAGAGTATGAAAGCTATCATACTACGGCATAGACATATGTTGCTGAATGAAGAGACAAAACAGAGGTACAAACTGAATGAACATGAAATCATTACAGCTGCCACTCTCCCAGAACTAGATGAGGCATATACAAGGTTAGTCAGTGACATTGAGGTAAATAAATTCTTTATTGTTCTGTACAAGTACGTTCCTTTCCATATTAAATGCCCCAAGTGAGATACTCGTAAAATATTTGTGATATTGTATTTCTGTATATCATACTTGTTAATAACAAACTTGGTGTATCTGATTGTCTTGAGATCAAGATTTTCACAAATATGGCTGGAGTACAGGTGGTGAAGATAACGCTTTTCACAATTATAAGTTTTCTTGAGTGTTCCTCCCTCTTTCTCGCTTTTGATGTTGCAGGCTATTTTTTAAATAATACACACAAATAAATACGTAAAGGCTTTTTGGTCATGAATTGTAGACTTGTCAATGAGAAACAGAAACTGAATATTCTTTACAAAGAAAACTGTCCTGCTAGTGTTCCTGAACATTCCCACATTTCAGATCAACTATCATTTTTTATGCCTACCTCAACAGTCTTTGTCTATAATATTACATAGTAGATTATAAAGTAACTTACATCATTTTAAAATGTAATGGATAGAAATAAAAGGAGTTATACATCATGAAGCTACATCCTTTAGCTATTTTTCAATGCAAGATCTGAACCTCTTAACACATTTCTTCCATTGTTGCATTCATTTTAAAATTTGTTGTTCATAGAACTCAATTTTGTGGGTGTATATCCATCTGCTTGCAGCGAGTGACCTCTCTATTTGCATGGATTTAGGAAGGCCATGAGCGGTCATTTTGATTGCTTCTCTTCCTTAATACGGAGAGCTCTATTCTGTTCACTGCTCGCTTCCTGTGATGTATTTACAAGTGGCGCTATAGGGGCGTATGTCACTAAATAGTATGGCTCTAGCTGTGCTCGCGAGTGGACATGTTAGTGCATGTTCCTTGTGTAGTATAGTGCGTAATAATGGCTGGGTGTCAAAAACATACTCCTGTTCAATTATTAGCAGAACTTGAAAAGCTAGGAGAAGACGAATCAGGCGATGAAGATACATTATCAGATATAGACGCAATGAGTGACGAGGATTTTATACCTCAATAGTTGGTAATAGATAATGATAGTGATTCGGCTAATGAAAATACAGTATGCACACAGTGGACTTCGCACCTACGATAGACGCAGTTACTCCTTCAACCAGCCGTGATCAATCTTGCAGCAGAGGATGGTCTCTAAGCAGCGGGCAACGTGTTCGAAGAGGAAGGGGGCAAGGTGGAAGAGGTCATGAACTGGTAAGGTGTCCTTCATTTGCCCTAGGGGATCAGTTATGTGGTAAGGATGGAACAACTATTTGGACCGTTATTGACAGTAGTGGGAACTGCCCTGGAAGGATGGCTGTTCAGAATATACTGAAAGAGGCAGCAGCGCCTACTTCTCACGCTAAGCGTAACGTAGAGACTAATAGCAAGGTTAGTACCTGGCATTTATTCATTGACACATCCATGTTGAAGCATGTAAAAATGTGCCCAGAGACCAAAGCTCGTAGACAGACAATGGATACTAATTGGTCTATTTCTTTGGAAGAATTGATGCTTTTATTGCTTTATTATACATCCGTGGAGCTTATAAACTTACTAGTCTAGCCGTAGATCATATGTGGTCTTCTTTATGGGCTCCCCCTGTTTTCACTAACACTGTGCCAAGAAACAGGTTCAAAGAAATTCTAAGGTATTTGCACTTTGATCTCCGTAAAACTAGATCCACTCTTTTGCAGGCAGATAAATTTGCTTTGGCGTCTTTTTGGAATAGATTTATTGAGAATTGTTATGAATGCTATAAACCAGGAGCTAATGTTACAGCTGATGAACAACTCTTCCTCAGCAAAGCTCGCTGCAGGTTCACGCAGTATATGGCCAACAAGCCAGAAAAATTTTGCATAAAATTCTGGCTACTGGTAGACATCGATTCTAAATATGTGTGCAGTGGGTTTCCTTATCTTGGGAAAGATGAAATGCTACCTGCCAATGAGTCACTGCCTGAATACGTTGTGATGAAACTTATGGACCCATACCTCATGAAAGGACGTAATGTGACAAAGGTAAAGTTGGCTGAGAGACTGAAAGAGAAGAAAACTAGTATTGTTGGAACAGTCAATCAAGTGAGGAAGGAAATCCCAGAGTCAAAGCAGTACGTATGAATCTGTACAAGAATGTCGTACTTCAGAAGAAAGATCACACTACTCTCTCAGTATATCAAGTCAGTGAAGATAACAAGAAGCTCCCTAGAACTACTAAATTTTATAACGGAACCAAGTATGGTGTGAATGTAGCTGATCAAATGGTGCATAAATTTACCACTAGGGCTAGATGCCGAAGGTGACCTATACATGTGTTTTACAATGTGACCTAACAGCATTAAATTCATGGATAGTCTACAAGGAAGTTACGAAACAGAAGCTCTTAACATGATTATATTCTTGAAGTAATACAAGAATTAAGATCTGATTTTCTGAAGACAAGATCCTGGTTGATTGAACTCCCCACACTTCAGCCTGAGCCTCAGACTCAGGACCAATGTGCCAGTCGAAAGCGATGACAATGTCAAGTGAACTCCAATTGTAAACAGAACAAAAGCTCTGACACGTGTTCTTCTTGCAACGAAGTAGTCTGTGGAAAATGTTCGTGTAAGGTAATCACTTGCATAAAATGCTTGTCATGTGCCCAAGCAGGCTTGTAAACAAATAGATTTATTTTTATCACGAGTTTTCACAAAGGCATTCGATAGCAAGTCCGCCACTATATTTTATTGTTACCTATTACAAGTGAGAGAATATGAATAATTGATATTTGACATTGGATTGATTTGTATACAATCTTGGTAAGGTACCTTCAGATTGGACAAAAGCAGTAATTGCATCTATCTATAAGCAAGAGAACAGGAAGGATTGCAACAACTATCGAGGTATCTCGTTGATTAGTATACCAGGCAAAGTATTCACTGGCATCTTGGAAGGGAGGGTGCGATCAGTCGTTGAGAGGAAGTTGGATGAAAACCAGTGTGGTTTCAGACCACAGAGAGGCTGTCAGGATCACATTTTCAGTATGTGCCAGGTAATTGTAAAATGCTACGAGAGGAATAGGCAGTTGTGTTTGTTTAGTAGATCTAGAGAAAGCATATGACAGGATACCGAGGGAAAAGATGTTCACAATACTGGGGGACTATGGAATTAAAGGTAGATTATTAAAATCAAAGGCATTTATGTTGACAATTGGGCTTCGGTGACAATTGATGGTAGAATGAGTTCTTGGTTCAGGGTACTTACAGGGGTTAGACAAGGCTGTAATCTTTCACCTTTGCTGTTCGTAGTTTACATGGATCATTTGCTGAAAGGTATAAAATGGCAGGGAGGGATTCAGTTACGTGGAAATGTAGTAAGCAGTTTGGCCTCTTGCTGACAACTTGGTCTTAATAGCAGACTGTGCCAAAAGCCTGCAGTCTAATATCTTGGAACTTGAAAATAGGTGCAATGAGTATAGTATGAAAATTAGCCTCTCGAAGACTAAATTGATGTCAGTAGGTAAGAAATTCAACAGAATTGAATGTCAGATTGGTGATACAAAGCTAGAACAGGTCGATAATTTCAAGTATTTAGGTTGTGTGTTCTCCCAGTGAGATTGAATCAAGGTGTCGTAAAGCTAATGCAGTGAGCTCGCAGTTGCGATCAGCAGTATTCTGTAAGAAGGAAGTCGGCTCCCAGACGAAACTATCTTTACATCGGTCTGTTTTCAGACCAATTTTGCTTTACGGGAGCGAAAGCTGGGTGGACTCAGGATATCTTATGAATAAGTTCGAAGTAACAGACATGAAAGTAGCAAGAATGATTGCTGGTACAAACAGGTGGGAACAATGGCAGGGGGACTCGGAATGAGGAGATAAAGGCTAATTTAGGAATGAACTCGATGGATGAAGCTGTACGCATAAACCGGCTTTGGTGGTGGGGTCATGTTAGGCGAATGGAGGAGGATAGGTTACCTAGGAGAATAATGGACTCTGCTATGGAGGGTAAGAGAAGTAGAGGGAGACCAAGACGACGCTGGTTAGGCTCGGTTTCCAACGATTTAAAGATTAGAGGTATAGAACTAAATGAGGCCACAACACTAGTTGCAAATAGAGTATTGTGGCAACGTTTAGTAAATTCACAGAGGCTTGCAGACTGAATGCTGAAAGGCATAAGTCTATAATGATTATGTATGTATGTACATCCCAATGGTTAACTATGTTGTTTTAAAATAAATTATAGAACATTCACATGTTTCTCAGATCATGGATGCTAGATTTATATCGGTAAGCGGCAACGGTCAAAATGACCGCCTGCGGCCTTTATAGGTAGGAGGAAAGTTTGGTCATTCTAGTTTTAATAGTCAAATTTGATTTGTTGTAAAATAAAGGGGGAACATGATCCTTTGGTTGTTAGGAAATTTTACTCCTTTTATATCTTGGATCTGGTGTATTTTAGAGAGTGGCTCTTACAGTAATAAAAGGTGATGTAGAGCTGTGGCGCTCCAGATCAATACTAAAGCTATAGACTGTCTGATACCACCCACTTTTTTTTTTTATGTGTGTGAAATGTGAATTTTGAAATGTAAGTTTCCCTGCCTCTTGTTTGCAGTTGCTTCATCAGGAATACAGCCACTCTGTTGCCAGATGGCCAGACTGCTCTCTCTGCTTTTTAAGTTGCCACTTAAGCTATCATAATCTTCCTGTGTGGAACATTAAAAAGGGAGCTGTCGACTCTGGAGTGCCTAAAAAAATGTGTTTTTATTGTCTGGAATGAGAGCTCTATCTCAGAGAGGAGCCTTTGAACAGCTAGATACAACCCTCCAAGATCTGCACAACAATGATATTGATGGATAGTGACAGTTCTGGTCTCAAGTAATTTTCGGCATACTCTGCCAGTCATACCAAGAGGTGCTCGCACTGATGAATTGATAGCATAATGAAGAGTTCGTCTTTAGTTGCATGTAGAGAATCTCAAACTTGCTACAAATAGGAGTCCAAAATTCAGGGGAACTGGGAAATAAGGTGGATATGATAGGAATAATCTTGAGTGTGTCCAAATCGGCAG
This sequence comes from Anabrus simplex, assembly GCF_040414725.1. Classification (NCBI taxonomy): domain Eukaryota; kingdom Metazoa; phylum Arthropoda; class Insecta; order Orthoptera; family Tettigoniidae; genus Anabrus; species Anabrus simplex. Next base: position 56,018,293 of record NC_090269.1, on the reverse strand, counting down.
CCTTTAAGCCAAACCTTTGGAATGGTTCTATGAAAAAGCTATCATTGCTCCGAGGTACGAGACTGTTGATAGTATCAATAGTAGGTGTTAACACATTTTCTGTATGGAAGAAATTGATCATTTGGTCAAAGACAGTGATGCTGTCAACTACCTTTTTTTTTTTCACTGACCCTTTCTGGAATGTTGACTACCTTTTTTTTTTTCTTTTTTTTTCTTCTCCATTCTCTGACCTTTCCTGGGATGTCTCCAAATATACTTGCATTAAAGATTGATTCTCCCACTATGTGCCTCAGGTTTAAGTCCCCCTCCCTGTGTAACAAAACAAGGCTGCAGGTTGGCAAACTAATGGCCAGAGTAATTGAGGCAATAATAATAATAATAATAGCAGGCACCAGTAGGGATGAAAGCATTCACGTTCCTTGCATTTCACTGCTACCTTTAGACCACCCCATTCCTTTGTGTTTCCCGTGAAGTGATGCTTTCAGAATAGGATTCACCAAATCTAGGGCCAGACAATCCCAACTACAGGGATTGGTTTGACTTCGCCCTGTTTTTCGTAGTCAGTTCTATGAACTATGTAGGTTTTCCGTGTGACCTACATCTACTCATGTCCAACGGAAACTGTGAACTAGTTTATAAGACATTAATATTGATTTGCAATGATGTAAGTGGTGGGGTAGATGGCCTGCTCCAAATACATTATACAGCAAAACATCATTAATCTATTTTCACTCAGGGTGGTTGTTGCTGTGAGAATCAAGAGGCCAGTATTATTTATAATAAAGTAAATGTTATAAGGTACATTGGAAAAACACACCTGGCTTATTATTAATACAAATTTGTACTAATAAATGAAAGTCTAATCGTAGTGGTGTTTAAAAGTTGATGTAAAAGGGAAAGTACAGTAGTTGAGAATTGATAACACACTTCCAGGCACCTCAGAAACCTAAAAGTTGGTAACCATGGACCATCACCACAAAATCCTAGAAAAATAAAACCTTCAAATATCCCCAAAGACACCGAGCTAGGGGGGCAGGAGTGATCTTTGAAATTCAGGCACAGAAACAAAACTGTATCAATGCGAAAGTATAAGCATCCCCCCCCCCCCAAGCAATGACCTGTGTACAGTAAAACCTCTTTTATCCAAAATGGCTGAAAAATATTTTTGATTAAAATGAATTAAAGAAATGGTTTATAACAAAGGGGATGAGGAATGGAATGTTTGGACTCTGACCTTGGTTCGCTTCTCTACTGCCAAATCTGTTCGTTTTGGCTCTTTCATTAGTGCAATAGTAACTGTTGCTGCAGTGGTGATTGTACCTTTTTTGCGATCTGTTTTTATTGTGTTATGTCATCAATGCGGAATTGAGTTGTGATTACAATAGATTACAATAGAAAAATTAGCAGCAGTTAAAAAGAATTAACAATAATGGTATTTTGCATACTTTGACAGCCAATTTCGATGTTGGTGTTTCCACTGTTTCTGATTGGGTCAAAAAGAAAAATAAATTTGAAAAGTACACTTCAAAAATGCATTACAGGAAAACAATGAAAGCCTGTCAAAATGAGAACGTAAATGCAGCTGTGTTTCTAGGGTTCTTACTCTTCCTGGGAAGAATGTTTAATACAATACCATTGCAGAAGTTGCAACGAGTTTGAAACGCTTCCTCACAAATTAGTGTTCTGTCCCATGGGAGAGCCAATGAGAATTAATCGCCACAATGCAGCGAATTCTGCGATTGCTGGAATCATTCGTAGGAGATCATCTCGAAGTCCACTTAGAAATCTGATGCCTCACACCTCAAACTAACATAGCGATCAACTGAACTAAACAATACCAATATAATGGTCCGTTCTTGGACATTATAAATTTTCCAGCTAACTCATTCTTGGTTGCCTGCGTTTCGCCCTCGTGTGCTAAGTTAGGCTCGTCATTTGGGACTTAGCACACCACCCAAGACGCAAGGCTAGTGCATACCGTGGAGGCCACTGTATAGGCTATTTGAAGCCACCAGCAGTGCCAATGCACTATGAGAGCTATGTCTCATTTCCAAAAATAGGTGCCTGCCTGGCCATCAAATGATGTAGATGTTGATTCCCATAGGGAACCTAATTAGGTATTTTTGTATTTTGTATCTTTTTTTTTTTAAGGTCCTCACAACATCGTTCATAGATTGCCCTTTTCATATCAGATGTCTTTTGGGTGATGTTCGTTGTTATCAAATCGATCAGTTGGGTCATCACCATATCTAATTAGGTTCCCTATGGGAATCAACATCTACATCATTTGATGGCCAGGCAGGCATCTATTTTTGGTAATGAGCCATAGCTCTCATAGTGCATTGGCACTGCTGGTGGCTTCAAATAGCCTATGCAGTGGCCTCCACGGTATGCACTGGCCTTGCGTCTTGGGTGGTATGCTAAGTCCCAACTGACGAGCCTAACTTAGCACACGAGGGCGAAACGCAGGCAGCCAAGAATGAGTTAGCTGGAAAATTTATAATGTCCAAGAACGGACCATTATATTGGTATTATAAATTTACTCATTCAGGACAAATATTTTAGGTTCCCTATGGGAATCAACATCTACATCATGAACTAAACAAGCAGATATGGTGATGACCCAACTGATCGATTTGATAACAACGAACATCACCCAAAAGACATCTGATATGAAAAGGGCAATCTATGAACCATGTTGTGAGGACCTTAAAAAAAAAAGATACAAAATACAAAAATGGGAAGTGGTTGGTCTGATGATATGCACTAGAGGGACTAAAAGAATACATCTGGCCAAATTCAGATTTTCTGTTTGTTGGTTTAGGTCATATCTTGGTGTGAGAATAGAGATGTCAAGGTTAATATAAATATAGTGATATATTCATAGAAAATTGATGTAAGTAATTTTATTGTGATTTTGAAAGGAGGAAAGCAGCAGTGTCAGCTCATCAGTAATGACTTGTCACATTTCCTTGGAGCTCACAGTTTATTACCAGACTTCCTTGGTCAACTAGTTCTTTTCCAGCAGCGGCATAACTTTTACAAGTCTAAGGCTCAGTTTATTCAATCTCAGTTAAAAGAACAGTAAAATACTGTTTAACATAGTGTTAAACATTTAGCAACTTTTTTTAGTGGCTTTACGTCGCACAGACACAGATAGGTCTTATGGCGAAGATTAGCAGCATGTTAAGATTCTTGTGTTTATCCAAACATTTCTTGGGAACTGTTAGCTAACACGGTGTTAACTCTCCCAAGAGTCACGATCAGTGAGTATCTATAAGGCAGTGGCAGAACCATGCAGTTTGTGAGAGAGCTTCAGTGCGCTTTTGTTTGAATACAGCTGTAAACCAAGGCACGTGAAGTCAGCATTTATTAGAATTTTTTGTCTGGACCGTGAATTTTCTATTCCTCTATAGACTAGTATGAAAAAGGCTGAGAAGGTAATGCATGGTTCAAATTTCTCTTCTTTTGGAAATGATTTTCCCAAGTGTTCTCCCTAGGACCTTTTTAATAGGCGCACCTCCCTGCTATTTTTACAGACTGCCCAGCTAACATAACCTAAATGTTAGTTTCATAACATTAATACATGTTTGAGTCAAACGGTAATCCAAATTAAAATGTAAATACTGCAAAACTGTTTATTTAAATGATAAATCTTCATTATTGTCAGCACAATTGCATCAGTTACATCAGAGTTCAAATGTTCAGCTTGACTGTCACATAGGATCGTGTGCGAGCAGTGTCCCAGTGTCCAGATTAGCATGCGAGTACTAGATTCCGCATGGCACTCCTCAGTAACCGAGCAGTAACTCTTGGTGTTACACGAGAAACGAGCAACAGAACACAAGGAGTTCAAAATGCTTTTGTCGTGTTCGTGATAGCACTAAAGTAGTTCAGTTTTGTCCTTATCTTCTATCTCTCTCTCCACTTCCTCTAAAATGTCCTCTAGATGTTTATCTACGCAACCCGTTTGTGGGGCATACAACTGAAATAGATCTCTGATGCCATTTTCAAACTGGAGTCAGATCACCATCATCCTATTGCTGATACATTTTGTGTATTCCACATATTCTTGGATTTCCATTTTTCACCTGAGATTCTCTGCTGTAATACAGCCTGTATCCTTCTTTCATAGGAATATCTTCCGTACCCCTCCTCTTGGTCTCTCCCAGTCCAAGTATGGCTATATCATTTTCTTTCATGAAGTTAACCAGTTCTTCTGTCTTTCCTATCAGTGTCAGGATATTTGCTGTTGCAATCTTGATGTAGTTTGCCAAAAAAATGTGATGGAAATGCAAATGCAAGGAAGGAGAGGCCATGGACGGCCACGATTGAGATGGAAGGACACAATCCAATGCAGTATTATAGAAAGAAACCTGGACTCGGACACAGTGTTGGAGTAGTGGAAAAACCAAAGAAAGTGGAGAGGAACCATATTTGCCCCTACCCGGCTATAGCTGGATAAAGGGAAATGATGATTTCCTGCCCAGCTGGTGAAAATTTTTGGGGAGAACACTGTAACATCTATTATAGAAAGTAAGCAAGCTAATGGATCAGTGTTCAAAGCTAAAAGTGACACTTGGCAGAAAATCTGTAGTGAATTCAATATACATACTGATGTTCTCTAACATATGACTAAGCAACTGAAACAACTGTATGAAAATCATCTCTTGTTTATAACTCTTCCTGGAAAAGGTCTATCATATTCAAGATACAGAAGTTCTGCATCTAATGCACCTGCCATATTTTGAGTTAACAGAGAATTTAACTGCTTGAATCCTGGGCAGTTAACTGAGAGTTTAACAGATTGTTAATCGTAACCAATGTCGGTTAAATGCTAATTTTGGTTAAGTTCACTGTTAAATTATTTTAACAGGCCTAAACAAGATTTTCATTTTCGTGCTTGTCATGGACTTTTCTTTCTGTTGCCAATATCTTAACTTCTTTGAACCTCTCTTCAGCATACAGACTTACGAGAGGCTTGTATTCGTTGGAATATGCTTGCTGAGCAACGTGCGACATTGTTACAGACTTCTCACAGAGATAACCACGGTTTGTGTCCTTACCAATGCATATGAGATATTTTAAATGAGGCTGCAGAAGTCTGTAACAATGTCTCTTGTCGCTCAGCTGCCACATTCCAGTGATTAAAAGCCTCTACTGAGATCCCTGTTGCTGGCTCTGCAGTCTAGGGGTAGAAAGTGTCTTACCTGGAGGCTCTGGGTTAGATTCGTGGCTACGTCAGGGATTCTTACCTCAGAGGGTTGGTTCGAGGTCTATTCAGCCTGCACGAGGACAATTGAGGAGCTCTCTGATGTGAGATAGTGACGGTATAGAAAACAAAGAATGACCACAAGGATTCGTTGCGCTTACCATGCTTCACCTCATTATCTGCAGGCCTTCAGGTTGAGTAGCTGTCGCTTGGTAGTCCATAGCTCATGAGGGCTATAGAACCATGGTTTATTATTTTCTTTTTGTACTGAGATCCCTTATGTTAGTTACGTTAAGATCGTACATGCTTTCAGTAGTTTTGTAATTTCTCACAAAGTTAATGAATCTCGTATTCACAGGCACAGTCATTACCAAAATGTCTAACTCTTGATAATTGTAAAGGAAAGGTATGTGTAGCAAAGCACAACATTTGATATTCACTGACATTTTGCTAAACAACATTTTTAATGTGACAAATGGACAGAATGCCTATGAACAACTGTGTGTAAACATGAAAAAATGAACATCTTCGTGGAATGATTACAACTACTATCGATGTATTTCATTGATCAATATGCCAAGCAAGTGTTTTCTGGCATTTTGGAAGGGAGGTTGTGATCAGCAGTTGAGAGTAAGGTGGATGAAAACCAGTGTGGTTTCAGACAACAGAGTGGCTGTTAAGATCAAATTATGTGCCAGGTAATTTAAAAATGCTACAAGAGGAATAGACAGTCATGTTTTATAGATCTAGAATAATTAATGGTGTGTGGCCTCTGGAGGGAAACATGGCGCAGATTTTTGGAGTTGATGCTCTATAGGTGATCTATGCGTCTGTGAGGATGGCGCCCTACCTGTGTTGAATTCTAAAGCGTAAGACGGCACAAACATCCGGCCCCCAAGCCAGAGGAATTAGCCATTGAAAGTTAAAATCCCAGACCCTACCAGGAATCAACGATTATGGAATTTCGATTTCAAGTAATGAAAGGCATTAATGTGACAATTGAGCTATAGTGAGAATTAACTGTAGAATGAGTTTTGGTTCAAGGTAATTAGAGGTTAGATGAGGCTGTAATCTTTCACCTTTGTTGTTCAGAATTAACCTAGACCATCTTACTGAAAGATATGTCAGGAAAGGATTCATTTAGGTGGAAACGTATTAAGCAGATTGGCGTATGGTGACAACTTTCATGACACTTTGCTTGAAAGCTTACTATTTAATATCTTGGAACTGAAAATAGATGCAGCGAGTATGATACAAAAATCAGTATTTCCAAGACTAAAGTAATGTTGGTAAGGAAAAAACCCAAAAGATTTGAAAATCAGGTTGGGAATACAAAATTAAAACAAGTAAATCATTTCAAGTGTTAGTATGTGTATTCTCCCAGGAGTGTAATAAAGTAAATGAGATTGAATCAAGGTGCAGCAAAGTTGATGCAGTGAACTCAGTTTCGATCAACAGTATTCTGTAAGAAATAAGTCTGTTCCTGGACAAAACTATCTGTTTTCAGGCCAACTTTGCTGGACGGGAGTGAAAGCTGGGTGGATTCTTAAGTTAGAAGTAATAAACATGAAAATAGTGAGAATGATTACTAGTACAAACAGTTGTGAACAAAGGCAGGAGGGCACTCAGAATGAGGAGATAAAGGCTAAGTTATACATTAAGCCGATGGATGAAATGGTATGCATAAATAGGCTTTGGTGTTGGGGTCATGTGAGGTAAATGGAGGGGGATAGGTTACCTAGGAGCATAATGGACTCTGTCATGAAGGGTGAGAGAAGTAGAGGGAGACAAAGGTGACGATGGTTAGACTCTGTTTCTAATGATAGAAAGATATAGAGTAAGGAACTAAATGAGGCCACTGAGGTCGTCACTAATAGGATTGTGGAGGTGTTCAGTAAATTCAGAGGCTTGCAGACTGAGCGTTGAAAGGCATAAGTCAATGAAGATGTATGACATTTGATTCTATTCCAAGAATGCTTTGAAGCTATTACTAAGCCACTTGTCATGACATTTCTAGTGAATTTAAAACTACACTGATTCGATATATTTCCCTGTTGTTTTGTGGTGATTAAACTGTTGTGCCATGTTACTTATCCTCAGAATGTTCACAGAATTGTCTCAAGCAGGTTTTGTTGATACTGCAGGGAAAAGTACAACCTTGTAAGATTGAGAATACATTCATATTGCAGAAAAATTATAAATCTAGTTACAGCATTGTTTTCAAGTATTGCAGCAATTTGCAGTCTTCTGATTTAAAAAAAATTATTACTAGGAAGCATATTTATTGAAAATGAACAGCCTGTTGCACTGAATCTTGATCAGAAATATGGTTGATGCCATAGTAAACAATTTTGCTTGTTTTGCTGAAAATTATCTTACCCCATTTTTGTACTTCTTGTAAATCTGAGAACATCTTCCTCTTGCTTGATGTATTCATAATGGAACAGATAGGATAAGTTACATGTATTTCTTTATTATGAACTATAAATTCTGCTGCACTAAGACTCGGTTTAAGTATTGATTTTATGTATCTATTTAAGGCTTGAATCCAAACTTTAATTCCTGAAATATGTACAGTTTGTCTAATCTTTGTTTTAAAGAGCACCTATTCAAGTTAAATTGCAGTAGTTCTTCTGCTATAAGAATTTCTGTTTGTTTTTCTACAGGAGGGTCTACAACTTCAACTCAGTTGCAGAACTCTACAGATGGAGCAGTAGCATAAATTATTTACAAAACATCAGCTTGCCCATGATATTCATTAATGCTCGTGATGACCCTATAGTGCCAGATGCTCTTCTTTGCCCGGTGAGGAACTTTGCAAGTAAGTGGAATGACTGTCAATACAGAAAATTTACAGAGTTACGAAAAATCAGTACTGAAAAGGTAATTGAAATATATAGGCTGCCAAAATATTACTTTTTCTAACATTGCAATGAAATGGGCTTTTTTATTTTGTGTATTTTTATTGGGTATGACTCTCAATTTATGTTCAATATTGGTTATTTTTACTATCTATTCTACATATCTATCTCATGAATTGAATGTAAGGACTGTCCACTATCACATACTGTATCTCCTCACCCGCTTGCCATGTGAGCTACTGTGACACTTGAACTACTGCGCCCACTTCCCAGCCTATACAGTACCGAGCTCCTGGTCTGTGCGTCCACCTCCTGTTTTAAAGTACGTGTTCTATGCATCTGTGTTCGTTTTATGGGTTCATTTGAGGTAACCATAATGAATATTGGCACTCTTGATTCCTGCTGTCTTCTAGCCGGTAAACACACCTCATATTACACCGGTTTAGGGCGATGGACAGATGTCTTTCAGAATTGTAGTAAATGTGAAGGGATGCATAAAACTGAATCGCAAGGGGCGGGTGGACCACCCGGTAGATATTGATTCCCATAGGGAACCTGAAATATTTGTCCGGAATGCGTAAATTCAGAGGAGTTAGAGCAAAAACTATACCGCCAGCGTTTAAACACTGGCAACCAGGAATGAGTTAGCTGGAAAATTTATGTCGAATAACGGACCATTTATATTGGAATTGGTAGCTTGTATCGTGAGTTACATGTGGCTCTGTCTGGAGCACACCTCCAGCAAGGTACTTCCATGTCTAGATACACTGCTTATCTCCTGTGGACCCAAAGAGAACACGGACGCCTCTGTTCATTGGACGTATTTCCAGGACTTTGTTCACTAGTGTCCAGATGTGCGACGTGTCGTGACGAATGGTTTACAGATAGGGGAAAATGTTGGATGTTTTTTCTTCTCTAATGTTTGCATGAAGATCTTACTTCTTTGTCTGTTGAAACTCTTCACCATCTTAGAAGCTCTGCATTTTGCTTTGAGTGACGAAAGGAATTGCTAAGGACCTGAAAAATTAGCATCTATTTTAGCAAAATTAGCATCTATCTACAAAGTTAAAATAATCGCATGGTATTATTAATTTTATCGATTCCAAGTTTATGAAGTGCAATAATTGTCCTTGATTCACACACAGTACAAATTCATTGTTCAAACAAAAGCATTGTCAGTACTTCAGCATTGGTTTTTTTCAAATTGCACCGTCTGTCTGTAACCACTGTGTTGTAATGAGATAACACGCGCTCGCTATCTACATTGTTCGTTGGGTCCACAATTCAAGACATTGTTTAGCAAATATGCTGAACGCTGTCTGAACTGCAGTTAATGCAAGCATGACATCACATTTTTCACTTTCTTTCATTTGGGTTTGAATTGCATGTTTCAGAGAACAGTAACCAGACCAGATATCTTTTCATGAGAGATCTGTTACTCCAAACAATTTCTGAAGCTCATTTAATTTATCAGTGTTATTAAAAATTATATTTTTTGGATACAAAGCTTGAGAAATTGACACAAAATGTTTATGGTTGGGGTCTTTAGCTTTCAATGTGCTTTAATGACATAGGAAGCTCTATTAAAGAAGGTGGATAGTGCTCAATGGAAATAGCCTAGCCTTGTTAAGTGACAGAATGGGATGATTGTTCATATTTATGAACACTGAGGAAGTAGCTATGAATATTGCATTATGGAGAGTATACTGTATTACTCTCCATAACTGTGAAAAATGAGCAGATTTGACAAATGTGTCTCTACATGCAGCCTGCTATAGAGGGGTGAGCTTAATCAAAGCAACATTAGTTGCCACAGAAAAATTCCCCTCACAAATGAAGGTAAAACTGGCGTCAAGGTTATGCAGTTTGGGGTAAAGGAGATGAGAGGTAGGATACAGAGACCCTTCAAGTTCAGTAAGGAGGTCAACCAATCCAGCTGCATGATCTGTGACAAAAACCATGTGGGACTGAAGCCTATTCACTTCTCGGTCACTCAGATCGGTCAGGGACTTAAATCACAGTTGCTGATGTCTTTCATGTCAGACATCTTGAAAAATGTAAATCAGTAAAGTAAGCACTCAAATAGAAGACAGCCTGAAACCAGCTATTCCATCAGGTTATGACAGGTGCACAAAAAAGCTTTGCTTCCTTTGAAGCACCATACTTTGATGTGAAGAATTGTAAATACTCATAATTTTGCTTTCTTATGTTCAAAAAGCAGTTTGTCCCCTCTCCTTTTCAATGTTTACATAGAACAGGCAGTAAAGGAAATCAAAGAGAAATTTGGAAAGGGAATCACAGTCCAAGGAGAGGAAATCAAAACCTTGAGATTTGCGGATGATATTGTTATTTTATCTGAGACTGCAGAAGATCTCGAAGTTGCTGAATGGTATGGATGAAGTCTTAGGTAAGGAGTACAAGATGAAAATAAATAAGTCCAAAACAAAAGTAATGGAGTGCAGTCGAACGAAGGCAGGTGATGTAGGAAATATTAGATTAGGAAACGAAGTCTTAAAGGAAGTAGATGAATATTGTTACTTGGGTAGTAAAATAACCAACGATGGCAGAAGTAAGGAGGACATAAAATGCAGACTAGCACAAGCAAGGAAGAGCTTTCTTAAGAAAAGAAATTTGCTCACTTCAAACATTGATATCGGAATTAGAAAAATGTTTTTGAAGACTTTTGTGTGGAGCGTGGCATTGTATGGAAGTGAAACATGGACGATAACTAGCTCAGAAAGAAAGAGAATAGAAGCTTTTGAAATGTGGTGTTACAGAAGAATGCTGAAGGTGAGATGGATAGATCGAATCACGAATGAAGAGATACTGAATCGAATTGGTGAGAAGAGATCGATCTGGCTAAATTCGACAAGAAGAAGAGATAGAATGATAGGACACATCTTAAGACACCCAGGACTTGTTCAGTTGGTTTTTGAAGGAAGTGTAGGTGGCAAGAACGGTAGGGGTAGACCAAGGTATGAATATGACAAACAGATTAGAGCAGATGTAGGATGCAATAGTTACGTAGAAATGAAAAGGTTAGCACAGGATAGGGTGGCATGGATAGCTGCATCAAACCAGTCTATGGACTGATGACTCAAACAACATGTTCAAAAATACAGACTTTACCATTGCAACCACATGATTTAAATCTGTCATCACTGCGACCCAACTATTGCCAACCAAGCTGATCATATGTGCCCAGCATTGTACATGCGTTAAATGATCCCCTATGACCACACCTAATGTTTCATAACACAGTCATGTATACATTTTAGTGATACATGCACACCCTAGTGCTGAATCGGTCGACCTCGGTTATCTTCGAGATTCGTATTGGCAACCTTTGAAACACAAACTATGAATCGCTTATGCATCACTGTGCGGCATCTGGCATACACTTTACGTACTAGTAATGTTGTTTATACAGCAAAGCCAAACTATTGAATTCATGCTAGGAACAAGATGTCGTGACCCTAAGGGATGTACAACAAGCTGAGGACTTGGGTTCGGAGTTCTGGGAGCGTATAGTCAGATTGGCAAAGTTTGAACACTAATTATATTCTAACACCGAGAATATTCACACATCAATATATACAATAATACATACAACACAAAATCTCTGACACCAATTACCCTTTCAATCTCTTTCAAATCTTGCTAAGAGTCCCTGAGTCTTTTTCCTATTACACACAAGAATACATATATATATATATATATATATATATATATATATATATATATATATTTACTGGTTGAATACTTAACTACGAGTATAGTTGATCCTTGTACAGCTGAAGTCTTCATTCTTCTTGCTTCTCTTCTGTCTCTGCGTAGAGATCCCTGGAACCAGTTGTTTTACGCGACGAGGCGTTACTTTCCCAATTGAAGATGAGTTGCTGGCTTATGTTATTAAATTCCAACACCTACTTTGACAATCGGTGTGGTAAACTCTTGTGATTGTTCACCAACAAATCACACTTACTTTCTGAGCCTAATATCCCTCTAACTTACTATTACTTTACTGCGTACTTGCGTCTCTACTCAAAGTCTACCAGCACTCCAACAGTTCTCCCCTCTACAGCTGAAAAGCCTCCTTCCAGGTCTGCTAGTCCAAAAGCCTTCTTAGAGTGTTGTGAGTCCAAAGCCCTGTTATTTACCAGTTACCAGGTTATATAGTCTCTTTCTATTCTTTCTCGAATAATCCTACTGATTCACATACCACCACCACAAGTCACTAGTTCACGTCATGAGTGCACTGTTCTCTGATTGGTTCTTTCACATGGAACCACCCAGTCACGTTGTATTACACACATTGTGCCAGAACACTTTGGAAACTGTTTCTATGACTCTTACACGTGACTCTGTATATTTCCAATCCAAAAGAAGTGCGCATTTATCTTGCACACTGTTTCGCAATATTGAGACATAAAGCTCTTGGCTTACGAGCTCCAAAGCAACATCGAATGTTCTAAATCCTTCTTCGAAATATTGTCATTTCTATTATTATTACTATCATTTATGAATTATGAGTTATGAACATACACAAACTCTCCTATAATTTCCCTTCATATATACATGCGTTCATATGCCTGCTGCTTTTTAAATCACAGGCTTCCTACCCCGGAGGTCGCGGATTCGAATCCCATTCGAACCCGTTCGCTCTCTAGTTAATACGCAGAAGGCGCGTCGTGAGCCGTCGTTCACGACAAAGATTCGCATTGAGAAATGTTACATAATGTTAAATAATGTATGTGTGACACAGTTGTTGGAGATGTTGATTCCCATAGGGAATCTAAAATATGTGTCCTGAATGAGTAAATTTATAATACCAATATAATGGTCCGTTTTTGGACATAAATTTTCCAGCCAACTCATTCTTGGTTGCCTACGTTTCGCCCTCGTGTGCTAAGTTAGGCTCGTCAGTTGGGACTTAGCATACCACCCAAGATGCAAGGCTAGTGCATACTGTGGAGGCCACTGCATAGGCTACTTGAAGCCACCAGCAGTGCCAATGCACTATGAGAGCTATGTCTCATTTCCAAAAATAGATGCCTGCCTGGCCATCAAATGATGTAGATGTTGATTCCCATAGTGGCCTCCACGGTATGCACTAGCCTTGCGTCTTGGGTGGTATGCTAAGTCCCAACTGACGAGCCTAACTTAGCACACGAGGGCGAAACACAGGCAACCAAGAATGAGTTGGCTGGAAAATTTATAATGTCCAAAAATGGACCATTATATTGGTATTACAGTTGTTGGCGTAAGATAATAAATGTTCAGAAAATTCATATCGATCGATCATATCAGTTCAATTCAGATTTCATTTCCATTCCGTTAGCAGTATAACCGGATCCGGGAGAGCTCCCTCCTTACTCCTCACCCCCGTACAAAATAATATAGCTATAACTGCGCAGAGCTTCTAAAACAGCACAAGAGCAGTTTGTAGCATTTCCTGCATCAAGATAGTTCACAGAAACAATGTGCAGCTCCCTTTTTGATCCTGCTGGGACTTGGAATATGATGATAAAAACATAACGGCCCATTCTATATGTAGTTTCATTACAGAGTATGTTGATGTTCTTCCCCACTAGAGCCTCTGCTGTTCTTTTCTGATGGTCAGATGCAACTTCTAGAAAGGAAGAAAGACCTCAAATTATAACAAAATAATTTAAAATTACTGGATCAGTTGGGTACGGGTAAGATAGTTCGATCCTTAACCTCGTAGGAAGAAGACACAGGGAAGACCAAGAAAACTTCGGATAGAGACTGTAAGATCAGATACGGAGGAGAGAGGATACAAATGGGAGCATGTACTGGATCAGAAGATGTATGAAGACAGAAGGAGATGGCGAGCGCTTGTTCACCACATCCGGGAAACTAGAGTTGGGAAATGATGATGAATATAGTTCGATATGGAAATCGCACTCATATTTGGTATTCTTCAATTTTGCGTGTGATTTCGATGTCGTAATACTTAAACCATACCCGATCAATGAAATCGAAACTTACCTGATAAATATACTTCACGTAGAGTTCTCACACATGGCAGCTCTTCATTTGAAAACTCAATAATCCAGGCTCTTAGTTCTTTGATTTCCAGCTTTTCCAGAGGTATATTTGCTTTGGCAAATACTTCAACTGTGCGTTTCAAGAAGTTATCTCTGTAAATTTTTCGTCATTTACAACTATCTGTGTAACAACAGCTAGCAGCAAGGGTTAACTTTTGTTATCGCGTCACTTACCCACATGTTTTTCAGATTTAACTAGCAGTTTCCTGCTGGCTCCGCCTGCAATGTACAAAGTATGGTGGTGTTCGTTACTATCCTCATGGATGTATTTGCAAAATTTTCGAGTTAATGAAATAAAGCACATGATCTGCCGTGGTAATAGAATGTAATATTATGTCAACAAAACACTTGAATATACGTCACACAAAGAAATTGAATTAAATGTTCCTTGGTACAACACTACGCGCCGAACTGTTAAGTCCTTCAAAGATCTTCGTCATGAAGACAAATGTACTCATAACAATTTAAGTCGTTATTACCTCAAAAGAAAGCGCTTGATCCACTGAGTGTTTTTAGACCAAAATGAACTGTGTATCTCAATTAGAACGAAAGATACGATTGCTTCTATGAGAAAAAAATGTTGAAGAAATGAGACGTCAAATTGAATGTGTACTCATAACTTTCCTCAGAATCAACCAATTTGAATCGTTTAAGGCCAGAAATGAAAGAGCTTGATCCACTGAGTGTTCTTAAGCCAAACCAAACTCCGTACCTCAATTAGAACCAAAGATATGATTGCTTCAAAAAGTTGAAAAAGTCAAATAATTTGAGGAAGGCGGAAGTTAAGTGATTTATAGTACCTGATGACAAATCTGTGCATGAATACCTTTCAGTTTAAAAAAAATGAAGGAAATCGACCGGAGAGAATGGTCGGACTGACTTCAATTTTCATAAATTTTTTTAATATATAGATATGTTTCACAATGTTATCTTTTTTTTTTTCTCCCCCAACCAACTCGGCAATTACAATACTTGCAAAACACTGTCGCTAAATCTGTGGCATATAAACCATCCTTTGCATATTCCCGAGCCCTTTTGTGTGCAGTTTTTGTCGTGCGCCCCATTACCTAAACGATCGCTCGACTTCATACTCTTCACTAGTTTCAATTTTGAACAGGAAAAAACCACTGCATCTATCCCGTTATTTCCGTGACACTCTATTTACATTTCGATAATAGATACAGATCTTATTCCCCGTGCTATTCCCATTGTAAATATCGATTAAAGTCAGCAAGCAACAATCGATCGGCCACTTTACATCATCGATCAGAACTGTCAAAAGACTTATGGATCATATTTTGAGTATTTGTGACGATTTTCCCGATATGTTTTTGCCAGTAAAATTGCAAATTTTTGCAGAATTCGCACCAAAATTGCACATTCATACTAATTTTGCATTTTGGGTCACAATTCGCATTTTGTCGCACTTCTATTTGTGAATAGATGATAGTAGGGAGAAGGTGAAACCCGGTGCTGGCACATAGCCTACTCCTGTCGAATAGCACCAAGGGGTCTGCTCAAGGTTTAACGTCCCCATCCGACGGACAAATCACCATCAAGTGGCATATGCCCTCACTCCATATGAGCACTGCAGAGAGGTTTGGAATTTAATCCAAGTTTTGGCACGCAATCTAGTGAATAGAAATTGTATACCACTACCTCCCCTACCCTGCCGGCCAACATCCTTGATGGTGAAATTTTTTTCGACCAACGGGACTCAAACCGGCTAACCTCAGTGTTAGACCGTTTAGACTTCAGCGCCTTAACGATCATGGCCACCGGGCTTGGATTCAGTACAGGATTCAAAAATTTGCATTTTTTGCAAGTGCAATGTTTTTTCAGGTCCCTAGGAATTACTTTGTTGTGTGAACAGACTCGTTAAGTTTTCTGCAATCTGTTGGTACCTGTTCCTTGCAACACCCACTCGTGCTGTGGATTCATAATTTTCTAGCCTGGTTGTGCAGTGCTGGCACCAGAATCACTTTTGCGTGGCTTCCAGACCACGTTAGAATTGAAGGACATGAACTTGCAGATCAAGCTCAGTGTGTTCATGCAGTGCTGAATTCACCGTAGCCCATATCTTCAGTGTGTGCCAATCTCTCTTGCCTAAGATGGAACCTCGATCTGCTGGAGGCACTCAAACTCGTACTAGCTGATGACAAGAATACTGTTTATCTCGTCATTTGCTTTGTGTGTATGTCAATGGGTAAATCAAAGGCTTATAAATTTCTAGTTTTCCGTGGCCATTTTGGCTTAATCATTTAAAAAAAAAAAACATTTCTTCTATTTAATAAATTATTTTAATTCTCTGCCCCCTACCCACACACACTTAATTTGTTCAGAGAGGATGGGTACCTAGTTGTACTTCCTCTTAAAACAGAAATCCCCTCCACCGAGCTCGATAGCTGCAGTCGCTTAAGTGCTCCTAGTATCCAGTAATCGGGAGATAGTGGGTTTGAATCCCACTGTTGGCAGTCCTCAAGATAGTTTTCCGTGGTTTCCCATTTTCACACCAGGCAAATGCTGGGGCTGAACCTGAAGGTCACGGCCGCTTCCTTCCCATTCCTAGGCCTTTCCTATCCCATCGTCGCCATAAGACCTATCTGTGTCGGTGCGACGTAAAGCAAATAGCAAAAAGAAATCACCACTAGTCAATTGACAGTTCCTGTATTCAAGAAATGGTTGGCTACATATAATTGATTTGGTACGTGTGTGTACGGTTCTATGTTGGAGTATCAGGTCATATCCTGACATAGTCGGTTGGTGTTTTAGTATACTCAAATATAGGAGACTGCTGTTACAGTCAGTTGTACTTATATACACTACATGGGGGACTATTGTCAGTGGGGTTACCAGTATGATCAAGAAATAAGTAGCTGTTGATGGAAAGTTAACTCATTTTGGAGATATTGTATGAATTGTTGGTTATGAATGCAGATTTTAAAAGGTTCCTCTCTCCTTTAATACATTTCTCAATATTACAGCCATAATTGAATTATTACACTACAGGCTAGTGATATTTAATACTAGTTTTAACCCATTAGCGCCCAGGAGAAAATGTTCCTACTTTAATGATATTTTCATTAATTTATGATGGTTAGGGTATACGAATTGGGAAAATAACACAATATTTTCAAACAAGAATTTATTTTATGAGATATTAGCTGATACCATATGGTATCACTGGGCGGTTACACTGCTATCATTGTACAGGGTGCAATAAATTGTTAATATTGTTCCAACCTGTTGACTCAGCTCACTGAGTATGGTATGTAGCAAAACATGTTACGCAAAAGCCTACATTACACTTCAGACACATTGTTCTGCCAAATGACTTGCACCCTTCATTGGCACATCTTCTCCTATTGCAGTTTGCAACAAAGTGATTGAGTCCATCAAATCTCAAAGCTGGCATTGTATTTCGGGCAACACTTACTCTCCCAGGAATCTTTTGTGGGACACAATAGCGTTTTAGATACACTTGAACAACTTCTCTACGGAAGTCAAGTTATGATGTGCCCTTGTAGTTAGGAGGAGGGTAGGGAACATCAACACGTTCTAAGTCACCGTCATTCCATTCATAAATAGCTGGATTGGCTAATCTTTCTAGAATCCACTCAGGAGCTTGTTTTTCAGGTTGTTGTTGTTGCTGCTGCTGCTGTTGATTTTTCTCCGTAGGCTGCATGGATGGTGAGAAAGTACTAGAGGAAATTTCAAGGGGTTCATAATCTCCTCCAATACGTTCGTTGTTTGCTAAGCGTGTTTCAGCTGCAGCACGCAGCTGACGTCCAGTTAGGTTATGAACCATTCCTCCCTTATCTTCATTGGCTGAATCTTCATCTTTGTCAACATTACCATTCGGTGTTTCAATGAAAATATCCTCAGTCTGATGTCCTAACTAATCGTCTGCTTCCAATATATCCACTTCTGATAAGGTCAGTCCACCCCTGGAATAATAAGATAAATATGTAATCAACTACATTTAGCACATAAGTAACCTTTGAATGTACGATATAATATTTTAAAAATTACTGTATCAACGGCTTGATATCATAAACGCCCAGTGATACCATATGGTATCACGCACTTAGAGGCATTGCTGTGTTCTCACAAATAACATTGTTGAAATTCAAATGTTACAGAAGGTTTCTTTGATTCGTCAATGTTCTAATATACTGATTAGAAAGGAATAATAGATAAGGGCAATATTATACTTACACATATCGAACGTTCATGATTTTCACTCCAGAGAATCGCACCTGAATTCATGCAGGCGCTCCCGCCAACAAACCCCTCGTAAGTGTCGGAAGCTTCTTCAGGCGCATGTGTCACTTCAAGACAAAGAACGTATAAAGCTCCAACTAAACCCCTCTTGCGACTCAAGCCAGTACCAGCTCGGTTAAACTTCTACCGTCTCCTGATACCATATGGTATCAGTGGGCGCTAATGGGTTAATAATAATTCCATTCCAGTGATATTTAAAAAAGTTACTAGACTTCTTTTTTTTCTATAGAAATAAATTTTTATTGTTGGTATTTCACTTGATATTTATATTGCATTTAGTTCATAAATGTATAATAGATGTTAAGTATTGGTTTCATTTAGTTATATTTAATACTTTATTAAAAAGTTATTGTGTTGCAGCAACACATGCTAAAGTGTTATACCTGGAGCTTGCTCATGGTGGACATCTGGGATTCTATGAAGGTGGTTTAATAAACCCAAATCCTGTAACATGGCTAGACAGGGCTCTTGTGGCATTAGTTGGCTCTCTAGCACTCGTGCATGCTGATTCAACACTCAAGAATGGTGTGGCTAAAATACAGTAGCAGTCCTTGCTGGTATGTATGTATTAATATATATGCTAATAATCCCTGCACTCTATTTTAGGAAGGCAAATTTAGGAAGGAAAAAAAAAAATTCTAGTATTTCTATATATACTGTAGTTTTGTTAAATATTAATACAGTGGATACAGGAAAGACACCCTCAGTGTATCCTGCCTAATCTTTGCTGACTACCTTACTTTGTAGTTCTTAGATATAGAGGAAGCTACTCACCAACTACAGAGCCTTTACAAGCATAACAGCTAATACTGGTCTGAAAGTCAGTGTAAAAAAAACAGCATTCATGACTAATATTAAGTGAGCCCCATCTACAGTCCTGCTAGAAGGCACCACCATCCATAAAATTTTCAGTCAAGAACCTAGGAGAGAGGGTGTCAAACAATGAGAGTGTAACATCCAAGATAATGATTTGCCAAGTTGGAGAAGGTCTACCACTTCTGCAAGAGCATGTACACATTGAAATACCATTCCAAGAAACTTAAATTTTACAGCTCACAAGGGAAGGGCGTGTACCGGCGTATCTCGGGGATCTTACGTAAATTTTGCACACACGTTGAATGAGCCAAGAACAACACAACAGCCAAAACATTTCTTTCGGAAATTAACTCGTGTGTCCTACAGAAAGCTTTAGTTTGCATGTTTGAATAAGCGCTTTGCTACGCAGGACTGCGGCACATGCTGGGACCACTCGTTGAGGAACCACGCCACTGATCTTCCTTTTTAATAATTGCATAGCACATTGCAAAAATGATGTAGTGGGGTTAACCCTTTTGCTCCCAGACATTTTGGCAGGGTATGTTAAAGAAATCCCAAGCCCTTTTCTTGCTTTATTGTAGTGTTTTACTAAAATATGCATATTTTACTTATTGTCCAAATTGAATAATTTTTTAATGTTTTATTTGTAAATACATACTCTGAAAGATACTAGATGCGGAAAAGATATATAATTTTCCAAAATCTACTTACCAAATCAGAAAGTTTATTTTTCAAAAAAAAAGGCTAGACTCCAACCATCCATATCACTTAAAAGAACATTTAAAAATGAACAATACCACGAAATTTTAGAACTACAGAATTGCACATCCGTATAAACAAACGCTGGGAGCGAAAGGGTTAAAAGAAATAATTTAATTCTTGCATTGATTGTTGGTCAATAAAGGCAGTAAAATAAGATGATTATGGTGAAAATGAAGGTTAAATGATATAACAAGGGACCTTACACAAAATAAAGTTACTCTTGATAGTTTCTGCAACAGTGATGTTCGTGGTAGAAATATTGAAAGCACAAAGCGGTTCTACACCAACCACACCTAATGAATTGAGGATAAGGACAAGTAGAACATTTGAAGTCGCTACTGTCAAAGCATTGCACACGAGGCTCAAAGGCTCCCGGTTTTTTTTTTTTTTTTTTTTTGACAAATACAAGGTGTGTTGCCACATTGGACGTAAATGAGGAAACAACAGTTGGTGGTATGACAGAGATTGAATTTTCAAGATCGTGTTTATCTGCACCAAAATTATATCCGAATTAAATAATCGAGCAGTGTTAATCTGCACACAAAGCCATTCCATATTCTGATCATCTAGTAGTTAACAGTCAGCTGTGGCACCAGGAGGGATCGTAATCAGCTGTACGGTATCTTCATATTATATAGATTTTATTTATTAATTCCTGATGGTTCATGGTGTGCGTTACTGTACTCGCGTCCTAGTTCGATATCCATGGGCAACGGCTGAGTGACCTAGTCAGTGGTCCTGAGTCGGGATAAGAGTTGCTATGCAATGGGAGTGGGCTTATCGGACATATTCTGAGTCATGGCCCTCCTTGTGCTAAGGCGGCCAGGACTATATAATCCACGGATTGTCCATAACCCGTTAGAGGAGAGATCCTCACTTGCACTATGTGTAAGTAGGGTAGCATCCTGCTTCATGAATTTTTCGATCTCAGAACATTTTAAGCAAGCCTCGGACCTATGGGAGTAAAAGTCCCACTCCCATTTGACAGGCGAGGGACTCCTTGGAAACAACTTGGCGAACAGAGTGGAATTCGATGGGGAGCTATCAATATTAATGGGGCTTATAGAAGAAAGAAAGTAGAACTAGCTTAGTCAGCAAAGAGAATGCGTTTGGATGTGCTAGGAGTAAGTGATATTCGGGTAAGGGGAGATAACGAGGAAGAGATAAGAGATTATAAAGTGTACTTGACGGGTGTTAGAAAGAGAAGGGCAGAGTCTGGGGTAGGGCTCTTTATCAGGTATACCATTGCACGCAACATAGTTTCTGTTATGCACATAAATAAGCGAATGATGTGGGTAGATTTGGCACTTGGAGGAATTACGACGAGAATTGTCTCAGTGTATTCACCATGTGAGGGTGCAGATGGGGATGAA
Source organism: Anabrus simplex (assembly GCF_040414725.1). Lineage (NCBI taxonomy): Eukaryota > Metazoa > Arthropoda > Insecta > Orthoptera > Tettigoniidae > Anabrus > Anabrus simplex. The sequence continues at coordinate 55,996,914 of NC_090269.1, read as the reverse complement.
AATGTCAAGTTTTATGAAGCATTGAGTGACATCGTGGTTAGGGTCAACAGCAAGGATAGGATAGTGCTAATAGGCAATTTCAATGCAAGATTGGAATTAGAACTGAAGGATACAAAAGGGTGATTGGTAAATGTGGGGAAGATATGGAAGCTAATGGGAATGGGAAGCGTTTGCTGGACTTCTGTGCTAGTATGGGTTTGGCACTTACGAATACATTCTTCAAGCATAAGGCTACATATGGGAGGCTAGGGGTACCAGATCCATAAGACTATATCTTAACCAACTTCGAATTCAGGAAATCTATTAGGAATGCACAAGTTCTCCGGGGATCTTTCGATGATACAGACCACTATCTGATCTGTAGTGAACTAAGTATCTCTAGGCCTAGGATAGAGAAAGTGAAATCTGTCTGCAAACAAATAAGGGTAGAAAATCTCCAGGACGAGGAAATTAGAAGTACGTGGATATGATTAGCGAGAAGTTTCGAACAGTAAACAGTAAGCAGGTTCAGGATATAGAAAGATAATGAATGGGTGGCATACAGGGATGCTGTAGTAGAAACAGCAAGGGAATGCCTAGGAACAACTGTGTGTAAAGAGAGGAAAATGCGAACATCTTGGTGGATGAAGTGAGAGCAGCTTGTAAACGTAAAAAGGCTTATCAGAAATGGCTCCAAATAAGGGCCGAGGCAGACAGGGAATTTTATGTAGATGAAAAACAGAGCGAAACGAATAGTTGTTGAATCCAAAAAGAAGTCGTGGGAAGATTTTGGTAATAACCTAGAAAGAATCTTAGGAAGGGAGGGAAAAGGAAATGAACAGTGTTCTGAGTAATTCAGCTGAACTCATAATAGATACCAGGGAATCATTGGAGAGGTGGAGGGAATATTTTGAAAGTCTTCTCAACATTAAAGGAAATCTTTCTGGTCATATTGCAAACAACCAAGCTCATGAGGAGGAGGAAAATGCTGGTGAAATTACACTTGAGGAAGTGGAAAGGATGGTAAATAAACTCCATTGTCATAAGGCAGCAGGAATAGATGAAATTCGACCTGAAATGAAGTACAGTGGAAAGGGAGGGATGAAATGGCTTCATAGAGTAGTAAGATTAGCATGGAGTGTTGGTAAGGTACCTTCAGATTGGACAAAAGCAGTAGTTGCACCTATCTATAAGCAAGGGAACAGGAAGGATTGCAACAACTATTGGGGTATCTCATTGATTAGTATACTAGGCAAAGTATTCACTGGCATCTTAGAAGGGAGGGTGTGATCAGTAGTTGAGAGGAAGTTGGATGAAAACCAGTGTGGTTTCAGACCACAGAGTGGCTGTCAGGATCAGATTTTCAGTATGCGACAGGTAATTGACTTACCGTATTTCACGGCATAATCGTCGCACTTTTTATACCAAAATTTTCGAAAAAAAATGTAGGGTGCGACCATTATATGATGAATATTTAATACCAGTATTTGTATTACTCAAAAAATGTATTTATAACTAAATTGTATTTGATACAAATTTAAGATGCACGTAATACTCGCGTTTATACATCAAAATAATTAAAATAGTCTAAAACAAAATTCATAATTTTTCGCAACAATTCGGCGAACGTTTTTCCAACCTGAAAATAAAAATGAACGTATTAAGTTAATTTGTCATTAATTTGAGTATTAAAGTTAAAATATTACACTTGCAAAAAATTATCGCTTTGTTGTGAAATGCGGACTTACCGGTACGCAATTTATTCAAAATCTTCGGTGTCGCTATCACAGGTTTCGCTATCTGATGCGCCGTCCTCGCCTCTGTTAATACCAGTATGAGATTCTTCGTCTCCCTGCCACACTGCGTCATCGTCGGAACCGTCTAGTGCATTCGAAATCCCAGTCCTTTTGAAGCTCTTGGAGACTAGTTCAGGTGGTATAAGATCCCAACTCCTCTTCACCCACGAGCATAACAAGTCCAAGGGTGGACGCCTGATATTTCCGGCGGGCGTCAATTGCTGATCGCCGCTCATCATCCACTCGTAAAATCGACGTAAGTGGTCTTTAAAGGGTTTATTAACACATACGTCTAGTGGCTGCAAAGCAGATGTTAGGCCACCAGGAATGACTATCTGTCGTGTCGTCTTTGTAGTGAGAATTTGCTTCACTTCGTTCACGAGGTGACCTCGGAAACTATCTAAAACAAGCAGAGCTGGTTGTTTTAGTAGTGCACCAGGTCTTCTATTCCACACAGTTTTAACCCAGTCCAGCATGAGTTCTATGTCCATCCAACCCTTTGGTTGCACTCGTACATGAATTCCACGGGGAAACTGTATATTCTTAGGCATCGTTTTCCTCTTGAAAATGATGTAAGGCGGCAACTTTCTCCCGTCAGCTGTAATGGCTAGCATTGCCGTGCATTGAAACTTCTCACTACCACTGGTTTTCATTAATACACTCCGTGATCCTTTTAGCGCAATAGTGCTGTTGCGAGGCATATCAAAAAAGATTGGAGTCTGATCGGCATTACCGATTTGAGAAAGCAAGTACGAAGTTTCCTTGCGCAAACGTATGACAAATCGGTGAAAATTTACAATCTTGTCCGTGTAATCAGCAGGCAACTTTTGGCTTGGTGTTGTTCTCCTTCGCACTGACAGATTGTGTCGTCGCATGAACCCCTTAATCCACCCACGAGTCGCCTTAAACTGAGTTACCGGTATTTTGTGTTTGCGCGCTACCTCCTGTCCCTTAATTTGTAACATTTCATATGATACACTGCAGCCATTGTTATGTATTTCACTGACGTACCTAAACACTTTTTCGTCAATTATAGGAAACTTCCCTGTTTTAGGACCTCTAAACGCGCGTCTAGAAGGGTTTGTGCTTTTTAGCTTGTTTTTTACTTTCCGCCAGTCACGCACCAACTTTTCACTCACAGAAAATTTTCTTTCTGCAGCTCTGTTCCCGTGCTGTTCAGCGAAGGCAATTACGCTTAGCTTGAAGCCCGCAGAATAGTTTCTATATTTACCCATAATCGCTTATAAATGCTTCACACGTTAATGTTTTGCGATATAAATGACTTTCCGTAATTGTTCACTATTAAAACAAATTATTTCTGCAAACACCTAAAACACAAATTAAAAACTTAAATTCTCACGCACACATGTCTACAGTAATCACGTAAATCTGAAACAAATAAATGCATCTGTGATCTGTCCATTCCAGAGCAGCCAATACTGTTAGGCAGCAAGGAAGCATGCGACAATTTATCAGTTTAGCTCAGGGCCTCTCAAACGCCCAAAATCTCACGCGTGCAGAGCGAGGCGCAAGAGCTCCGTGCACTGTGCATCGGTGCCGCTCGGTATGGCTCGGATCAACGCTTCGTCTCTGGGCTACTCGGCTATGCTCGGCTCTACTCGGCTCAACTCAGCCAGGATTTGGAGCGCTACGGCGCAAGTGGGGGAGAGGGAGACAGGCGGAGCGAGCGAGACAGGCGTGGGGAAAGAGAGAGACAGCGCTATTGCTCCAAATCGAGGAGTGGGGGTCTGCACTCTGGTCAACCAAGCCAAGTCGTCTTTTGCACCGTGCACAGTGCATGCACCACGCGCATGCACCCTGAGGGGCCCTGGTTTAGCTTGTTGGTTGCGACACACTACTGCGCTTGCGCAAAGCTCGCAAACCGGAGCTCTAGCTAGCGCGGTGTAGATCTACTGTATAGCTGACTGTATTCCGAGACGTCAGTAACAAAACATTCATTTTTTTCGATTTCTTTTAAACATACGGTAATTAAGTTAATATTTCTTCCCAGTTATTGATGATTTTACATTACATTACTGACGAGTTTATAAAATAAAACTTTAATAGCATTGGATAATAATTATCTTGACTGCTTGGATAAAAGTTTTCATCCCATGCCCGGACACTTATGACGTAGTAGTAAGATAAGAGTCTAGCGATGACAACTGAGACATCGTAAATAATTCGGCTGAATAATTCCGTGGAAATCTGCGTTATCGTCTTGGATTTCACTTCGTGCGCAATAACACAGGAGCCGGCCCCATGGTGTAGGGGTAGCGTGCTTGCCTCTTACACGGAGGCCTCGGGTTCAATTCACGGCCGGGTCAGGGAATTTTACCTGTATCTGAGGGCTGGTTCGAGGTCCATTCAACCTACCTAGCCGGTATTTCCTGGCGACGTTGCCGATAAGCGATAACTTACAGCCTTACGTATTTCAAATGGGAATTCATAATATGTAGGTGGTGAATAAATAGTACACTGTCTCGCGACCACGTTGTCAAACTGCCGATAGTCTACCGGTAAGCCATGCGTCGTACATATACCGGTATTATTTATTTATACGTTGTGCAACATGTCGCAAACGTGACTGTGTTGCCAAATTGCCCATAAACCATACACGTATTTAAATTGCGCATTCATGTGCAACTTACGTTGCAGTTCCATTTACCTTTTAACCAGATTAGTGAACAAAATTTGGACGTGCGACGATTATGTAATTAAAGGTTTAAAGTCCGATTTTTGTATTGAAAATAAAGGATGCGACGATTATGCCGTGAAATACGGTATGCTACGAGAGGAATAGGCAGTTGTTTATGTTTTGTAGATCTAGAGAAAGCATATAACAGGGTACCGAGGGAAAAGATGTTCGGCATACTGGGGGACTATGGAATTAAAGGTAGATTATTAAAATCAATCAAAGGCATTTATGTTGACAATTGGGCTTCAGTGAGAATTGATGGTAGAATGAGTTCTTGGTTCAGGGTACTTACAGGGGTTAGAAAAGGCTGTAATCTTTCACCATTACTGTTTGTAGTTTACATGGATCATCTGCCGAAAGGTATAAATTGGCAGGGAATGATTCAGATAGGCGGAAATGTAGTAAGCAGTCTGGCCTATGCTGACGATGTGGTCTTAATGGCAGATTGTGCCAAAAGCCTGCAGTCTAATATCCTGGAACTTGAAAATAGGTGCAATGAGTATGGTATGAAAATTAGCCTTTCGAAGACTAAATTGATGTCAGTAAGTAAGAAATTCAAAATAATTGAATGTCGGATTGGTGATACAAAGCTAGAACTGGTCGATAATTTCAAGTATTTAGGTTCTGTGTTCTCACAGGATGGTAATATAGTGAGATTAAATCAAGGTGTAGTAAAGCTAATGCAGTTAGCTCGCAGTTGCGATCAACAGTATTCTGTTAGAATGAAGTCAGCTCACAGATGAAACTATCTTTACATCTTTCGGTTTTCAGACCAACTTTGCTTTATGGGAGCAAAAGCTGGGTGAACTTAGGATATCTTATTCATAAGTTAGAAGTAAGACATGAAGGTAGCGAGAATGATTGCTGGTACAAACAGGTGGGAACAATGGCAGGAGGGTACTCAGAATGAGGAAAGAAAGGATAATTTAGGAATGAACTCGATGGATGAAGCTGTACGCATAAACCGGCTTCAGTGGTGGGGTCGTGTGAGGCGAATGGAGGTTGATAGGTTACCTAGGAGAATAATGGACTCGGCTGTGGAGGGTAAGAGAAGTAGAGGGAGACCGAGACGATGATGGTTAGACTCGGTTTCTAACAATTTAAAGATAAGAGGTATATAACTAAATGAGGCCACAGCACTAGTTGCATATAGAGTAGTGTGGCGACGTTTAGTAAATTCAGAGGCTTGTAGACTGAACGCTGAAAGGCATAACAGTCTGTAATGATTATGTATGTATGTGTGTATTTATTAGTGACAAAAGGTCCCGTGAGTCTCTGGTTTGTGATGGGGACAGTACAGTACATACTTTAAAGGCAACACAATAATTGCATTTCATATACTACAGCATTTTCAGTAAAGTGACAAGTACATTTTTAGATGACTAAGGCAGTTTTTTTAAACAGGTTAGGCCTAGCATCATAGTTCAATCAATGTGAATCAATGAATGCTGACCTGCATTTAGGGCAGTTGCACAGGTGGCAGATTCCCTATCTGTTGTTTTCCTAGCCTTTTCCTAAATGATTTCAAAGAAATTGGATATTTATTGAACGTCTCCCTTGGTAAGTTATTCCAATCCCTAACTCCCTTCCTATAAATGAATATTTGCCCCAGTTTGTCCTCTTGAATTCCAACTTTATCTTCATATTGTGATCTTTCCTACTTTTATAAACGCCACCCAAACTTATTTGTCTACTAATGTCATTCCACACCATCTCTCCGCTGACAGCTCGGAACATACCACTTAGTCGAGCAGCTTTTCTTTCTCTCAGTTCTTCCCAAACCAAACTTTGCAACATTTTTGTAACGCTACTCTTTTGTCGGAAATCACCCAGAACAAATTGAGCTGCTTTTCTTTGGATTTTTCCAGTTCTTGAATCGGGTAATCCTGGTGAGGCTCCCATACACTGGAACCATACTCTAGTTGGGGTCTTACCAGAGACTTATATGCCCTCTCCTTTACATCCTTACTGCAACCCCTAAACACCCTCATAATCATGTGCAGAGATCTGTACCCTTTATTTACAATCCCATTTATGTGATTACCCCAATGAAGATCTTTCCGTATATTAACACCCAGACACCTACAATGATCCCCAAAAGGAACTTTCACCCCATCAATGCAGTAATTAAAACTGAGAGGACTTTTCCTATTTGTGAAACTCACAACCTGACTTTTAACCCAGTTTATCAACATACCATTGCCTGTTGTCCATCTCACAACATTTTCGAGGTCACGTTGCAGTTGCTCACAATCTTGTAACTTATTTATCACTCTATAGAGAATAACATCATCCGCAAAAAGCCTTATGTGCGATTCCACTCCTTTACATATATAATTTATATATATAAGAAAACATAAAGGCCCGATAATACTGCCTTGAGGAATTCCCCTCTTAATTATTATAGGGTCAGGTAAAGCTTCAACTACTCCAATTCTCCGAGATCTATTTTCTAGAAATATAGCAACCCATTCAGTCACTCTTTTGTCTAGTCCAATTACACTAATTTTTGCCAGTAGTCTCCCATCATCCACCCTATCAAATGCTTTAGACAGGTCAATCGTGATACAGTCCATTTGACCTCCAGAATCCAAGATATCTGCTATATCTTGCTGGAATCCTACAAGTTGAGCTTCAGTGGAATAACCTTTCCTAAAACCGAACTGCCTTCTATCGAACCAGTTATTAATTTCACAAACATGTCTAATATAATCAGAAAGAATGCCTTCCCAAAACTTACATACAATGCATGTCAAACTTACTGGCCTGTAATTTTCAGCTTTATGTCTATCACCCTTTCCTTTATACACAGGGTCTACAATAGCAACTCTCCATTCATCTGGTATAGTTCCTCCGACCAAACAATAATCAAATAAGGACTTCAGATATGGTACTATATCCCAACCCATTGTCTTTAGTATATCCCCAGAAATCTGATCAATTCCAGCCGCTTTTCTAGTTTTCAACTTTTGTATCTTATTGTAAATGTCATTGTTACCATATGTAAATTTTATCACTTCTTTGGCCTTAGTCTCCTCCTCTATCTCGACATTATCCTTGTAACCAACAATCTTCACATACTGCTGACTGAATAGTTCTGCCTTTTGAAGATCCTCACATACACACTCCCCCTGTTCATTAATTATTCCTGGAATGTCCTTCTTGGAACCTGTTTCTGCCTTAAAATACCTATACATACCCTTCCATTTTTCACTAAAATTTGTATGACTGCCAATTATGCTTGCCATCATGTTATCCTTAGCTGCCTTCTTTGCTAGATTCAATTTTCTAGTAAGTTCATTCAATTTCTCCTTACTTCCACAGCCATTTCTAACTCTATTTCTTTCCAGTCTGCACCTCCTTCTTAGTCTCTTTATTTCTCTATTATAATAAGGTGGGTCTTTACCATTCCTTACCACCCTTAAAGGTACAAACCTGCTTTCGCATTCTCAACAATTTCTTTAAACCCATCCGAGAGTTTGTTTACATTTTTATTTACAGTTTTCCACCGATCATAGTTACTTTTTAGAAACTGCCTCATGCCTGTTTTATCAGCCATATGGTACTGCCTAATAGTCCTACTTTTAAGACCTTCCTTTCTATCGCATTTATTTTTAACTACCACAAAAACAGCTTCATGATCACTAATACCATCTATTACTTCAGTTTCCCTATAGAGCTCATCTGGTTTTATCAGCACGACATACAGGATATTTTTCCCTCTGGTTGGTTCCATCACTTTCTGAATCAGCTATCCTTCCCATATTAACTTATTTGCCATTTGTTGGTCATGCTTCCTGTCGTTCGCATTTCCTTCCCAATTGACATCTGGCAAATTCAGATCTCCCGCTACAATCACACTTCTTTCAATGTCATTTCCCACATAGCGAATTATCTTATTAAATAATTCCGAATCCGCGTCGGTGCTACCTTTTCCCGATCTGTACACTCCAAATATATCAAGTTGCCTATTATTTTTAGAAATGAGCCTTACACCTACAATTTCATGTTTCTCAACTTTGACTTTTTCGTAGCTTACAAATTCTTCTTTCAGCAGAATGAGCACTCGCCCTCCCACCATTCCTATCCTATCTCTACGATACACACTCCAGTGCGGTGAGAAAATTTCTGCATCCATTATATCATTTCTCAGCCTTTATTCAACTATTACAATATCTGGTAAATATATATCTATTAAATTACTTAATTCTACTCCTTTCTTTACAATACTTCTACAGTTCAACACTAACAATTTTATGTATCCCTACTTGATTTCTAGTTCCCTGTTCCCTTATCACCGCTCCCTAGGCCATCCCGTTTCCCTGAATGTACCTCCCTATTACCCTTCCAAACAAATTTCCTAACTTATACGTACCACTGCGGTTTAAATGAAGGCCATCTGAGCGCAGATCCCTATCTCCTACCCACGCATTAGGATCTAGAAATTTCACTCCCAGTTTCCCACATACCCACTCTATAGTCTCATTTAAATCCCCAATCACCCTCCAGTCAGTATCCCTCCTACACAGTATTCCACTAATAACAATCTCCGCTTTCTTGAACTTCACCCGTGCTGCATTTACCAGATCTTCAGAACTAGATTCATATATTGTAAGGCTGTAAGATATTGGCCCGGTTTCTTAAGCTCTATGTTAAATTTTACTTAACAAGTGTTAACTAACAATTGTTATTAATTTAAAACTTCGTTTAAAAGTACCCTGTTTCATGAACACATTTTCAACATTTGTTACGAAACAAATGTTAAAGACAAGTTAACATATTTCCGTGAGATTTCGGAACGCGTTTGGCACCGAGTGTCTTGTTTCTTTACATAAAGCGCTCCTAGTGGTATGTTGAGGTAGTATTTTGTCACACAAACATGATTTGACATTATTATAGGTTATGGTTAGCAGAGACTGGTAAGACTTAAACATGTCAAGTAAAAGGCAACAGAAGCGTTATCATGAATGCGAGACAAATGTCGTTACAGTTTTAATTTAAAATTATGCTAGTGTGCTTAGAAAATGAAAGAACGGGCTGTTATATCACAACATTCAATATAGCCTATTGTTATATGCTATTATTACCAGAAAAATGTGATAATTGATATGTTTTGAATGATTTTCGGGCATTCTTTTATCGCGGGAAAAATAATGTAATGCCTTGTTAATGCTGCATTGACAGCAGGAATTCTTTGCAGGATTCTACCCACACTCTCTCTCTGTGTTCGCTCTCTCTGAGTGTGTTAATTTGAGGTAGAAAATAAAGTTCCACTGCAATTTGATTATTCATTTTATTTGCACTTTTACCTTCACTCTCCCTGAAATAATAATTTAACTTTTATAAAAATGTATAGTTATGGCGGGACTGGAACTTGCGTCCTCGCGGTTTGGAGACAATTAAGATGACCACTCGGCCACTGCTCCACTTGCCTGCGTTGCAACTGTTCAAGTATATACGCGTTGCATTAGAATCGGGGTATTAATAAATTTTTCGGAAATTATTAGATTGAGGATCTGACAAGTTTAAGTAAAATGTCTTTGCATTTTAATGTTCTATCACCTCCATGTGTTCCGAAACGGATCCTTCCACATTACATTTGTCATTTTTTTTAAAAAACGAAAGCGTATTGACCTAAACCCTTATACACCAAGTTACTGTTGAGTGTCCCCTAACAGGTACATTAAGCTCGTTGAAATCGATTGGACGCAGGGTCTGACCTGTCCTTGTAAAATCTATAAGCAATTGCTGTACTGGAGACACCGATAAGTTTCAATCTGTTGGAAACTCTAACCTATTTTCAATACCGTATTGTCTAGCACTTTGTTCATTATGACTTTGGTAATTAGAAATATTTCTCCTGACAACTCTAAAAAGTCGTTAATTCTTAGTATGGGTCGTCCTTTGCCTTCTTCAGTTTATAGTCTTCATACAGCAGTAGAGCTTCAAACTTACGTCTTCTACAAGCCTCCCATTTTGAAATTTTAGCAGCTCTTAAGAGGTTTAACACAGGGCTGCTGCCAGGTTAATTTAACACAAGTATTAACAATTCTTGATGAGACGACCCTTTTGTTAATTTGTGTTATGTCTCCTTAACAGCAGAGTTAACACTTAACATTCGTCAAAGAAACTGGGCCATTGAATATGGACATTGTTTATGTTGTTCTATGGCTAGCCCAGATTCCAATCAGCTTTCTTGCGTTCCAGTATAGTTGAGTGAGATTTCCTGAAGCTCTGACTGTCACATCAAGTTTGTTGCAATGTAGCAGGTGTTCCTTATCCATTTTGCTTCCAGGGTCGTGGCAAAGTGTGCATTTTTCGGATCTCATGATGTTGATTAGTTTCAGATGAGCTACAAGACAGTCGTGGCCAATGTTAAGCCTGAAGAAGGCTGCAGCTTCTCTTGGTTTTATTTTATACTGATCCCATTTAGCATCAGTATCCTTCCATAATTTGGTTTCTGCTGTTTTCTTTGCCATTTCTTCATGCTTGTTTTTAATAGTATTATATGGACAATATATTAATGTATTAGTCATATAGAGGTTATATTAAGATATCTGTTTAAGAGTAATATTTCTTCAGTTTTTTCCTTAAAACATTTAACCGATTCAGAGTTCTTTATAACATGAGGCAATACATTACCTATATTCCCTAAACATTGATGATCCTATTCCTTTCACTCCATACTTTACTGAATTGGAGTGAGAGGGATACAGTAGAAATCCGTTATAGCGAGATTTCACAATGTCTGAAACTTTACTCGCTATAGCGGATTGTCGTTATATCCGATTGTTGTATAAAGGTCGGAAAACCCCCCGTGCATATTAAAATTCGTATGAAACGGCAATCAGTTTGTTCAAAACTTGCGTTTCCGCAAATGTTATCCACACTACGGCTTACTTGTTTGTTATTTTTCGGATTCCGATACTACGTGAAAGTGTGTGTTTAATTTAATTCTAAAAAAAATAGAGTACCATATTTCTCCGAATCCAAGATTAACCCCACTTTTTCCTTCAAAAAATTTAAATCAGGCTCAAAAAGTACTTTGTAAAATCATATGAATGCCTTTGTTGTACAATAGGCCTACGCATTTTTAGACGCCGAACATTGACTGTCGTCATGCCTATTTTTTTTGCGGCTGCACAATTATTCTTTATTTCCGCGGGTTTAAGGGCCATTAACTTACAGTTGGCATCATAATACCGAAGAGAACCCATTGAAAATTTGCTGGCAGTACCTATTCCATGCGTCTGTACATTACGACGATCCATCAGGAAATTATTCTTGCTGTCTATGAAACTGCTACTTTTACTCAGCGTCAGATGTAACCGGCTACCGCTACACACACGTCTCGCTTGCCGGGTTCGGCCAACTTTAGCGGACATCGAAAGTCAACGAACGAGTTTATTGCGCCACGGTATGGCCATTCCACCCTTTGTCTTCTCTTTGTCTTCATGCTAGCGCCAAATATTGACTATAGTTAGGCCTATGCCAAAAATATTCCTGCTGTCTATAAGACTTAATTTTGCTAAGCGTTAAGTACAATAGACGCGTTATTGCCACCGAGTAGCCATGGCCTTTCTAAGAATTCGAAGGCTCGCATGTTTTGATGCCATTCTGCAGATTTGAGAAACTTTTTTGTAAAGGCTAATAGAACGCCATACTCTCTTCACTATTTCCTGCGATCCTGTGTGTAACTTCACTGGTGATGTAGGCTATAGTAAGGAGGCGGTCGTTTGTCAATGAGTTTTGTGCGCGTGTGAAATGAAGTAGCGTGGTTACCGCGGTAGTTGCCAGTGGTATCCATTAACTTACTGTTAGGCCGCGAATGCAATCTGAGGAAAAAGTCTTGGATTCAGAGAAATACGGTATCACTCCAGAGGTTTCTGTGGCAAACACTTCTGTTCTCTTCTTCAAATGGTGTCGCCTAACCTAACTGTATATGTATCATGAAAACATATTTCAAACGCAAGTAGAGAAATGATAACCTCCTCACGAAAAATTTACATTTAAATAGCCTTTCCAAAATTTAAATAGACACGAAAAGATATGAAATATCCTCTGAAATCAGTGATGTACTCTGCCATATCTTGAGGTGTATCACATTCTTACTTAATTTCCGTATATAACATTAAAATTAAGATATCGTTTAATTCAGTCTTGCCGGGCTGAGTGGCTCAGACGGTTAAGGCGCTGGCCTCCTGACCCCAACGTGGCAGGTTCGATCCTGGCTCAGTCCGGTGGTCGGTGGTATTTGAAGGTGCTCAAATACGTCAGCCTCGTGTCGGTAGATTTACTGGCACGTAAAAGAACTCCTGCGGGACTAAATTCCGGCACCTCGGCGTCTCTGAAGACCAAAAAGTAGTTAGTGGGACGTAAAACAAATAACATTATTATTAATAATTCAGTCTATTTTTAACGAGTTAACTGCTATCGGCCACGTTATTTACGAATTTATTACGAAACGTGTTATCCTCTTTCATTTTGAATTTTCTTTAGAGAAGTTGACGGGTATTAGGTACTAATCAACTCCAACATCGCCTTTGAATGTCGACAAGAGAACTCGCAAATGCACAAAGTGAGAAAACTATACCATACGGTACTGAAGAAGATTGATCGCATTTTGTCGCAAATGTTTCGGTTTTCTTATTCAAACAGCATCACCTATCCTAACTAACCGTACTATACGTATGATGAAAACACACTTCAAGCACCAGTAGAGAAATGATAACCTTCTGGATATACATTTTCATAATAGCCGTTCCGTAATTTAACCAGACGCGAGAAAATATAAACTAACCTCAGAAATCCAAATTAAGCACTCTGCCATATCTCAAGGTGTATCTCTTTCTTACTTAATTGAGTATTTAGCCTTAAAATTATGCGGTCGTTTAGTTCGCCTTAATTTTTTACGAGTTAACAACCGTTTATTTACCGGTACGCATTTATGACGAAAATATGTTCTCTTTCACTTCGGATTTTCTTTACGGAACAGCAGTCGACGGGTATTACTATTCGACTACGACATCGCCTTCGAATGTCGACAAGAGAACTCTCTAGTGCACATAGCGAGGAAACGATGCTGAAGGTAATCGATCGTATGCAATATCATCGCTGGGGTGCATAAATATCGCTTACGAAAAAAATCACACGTGCTTAATAGCTCGTAATAATGGATGCGTCAGTGATAGCGCTCTCGCTGTAACCGAAGGACGATACAGTTTAATATAGGAATTTTGAAGGGACAGAAAAAAGTCGTCGCTATAACGGAGTTCTCGTTATATGCCGTACTCGCTATAGCGGACTTCTACTGTATATCCTTAATGATATATCTGTGAATTTCACAAAAATGGGAGAAGTTAACAGCAGAGTGGGTTAATTTCCTGTCTAGCTTATACGTAAAGACTGATGATGAAAATGCAATTTGCTTATGGAATAGCAGAATATTTGACTCTGAGAAAAAAGTTCATGTGACTGAGGTAGGGGAATTCATACATAATTTTGATAGCTCCTTTTTGTAGGATTTCCAAAATATTAACAGATCTTTCGTACATTTTACCCAAATGAAGCTTATGTATTTTAGATGTCGGTAGATCATTGCATAATATATACACTTCAATTGTTGGTGAGAGAAATTATTGTATGTTAATCTGTGCATTATTCCTATCAAAGGGGTAATTTTGCTGGTTACATAATCAATATGGTTTTTCCAGGAAAGTGTTTAGTCTAATACTATACAAAGATACAGAGCTGAGTTGATTCTCTATTACTTGGTTCTTTAGGGTAATAGTGTTAGCTGCTGTGATCTTGTGGGCTGTTTTATGAAAGATTAAGTCCTTTGTTTTATTAAGATGTTGGCAAATAATTTAAATTTTTCCTTTAGTGTTAAAGATTGTATGTCATAAATATAAATCAAGAATAGAATAGGGCTGGCCCCGCGGTGTAGGGGTAGTGTGCCTTCCTCTTATCCGGAGTCCCCTGGTTCGATTTCCGGCCAGGTCAGGGATTTTTATCTGCATCTGAGGGCTGGTTCGAGGTCCACTCAGCCTACGTGATTACAATTGAGGAGCTATCTGACAGTGAGATAGCGGCCCCGGTCTAGAAAGCAAAGAATAACAGCCGAGAGGACCCATCGTGCTGACTACACGACACCTCGTAATCTGCAGGCCTTTGGGCTGAGCAGCGGTCGCTTGGTAGGCCATGGCCCTTCGAGGGCTGTTGCGCCATGGGGTTTGAAAGTTTCTTGCGCGATGAAGCTAAGTCTCGACTGTAGGCCTACTTCAGAGTTTCTGAAGGCCTATTGCAATTTCGAAAACTATTTCAGATAGTAGAATTTAACAGGAAAGTTTATCTTTTCAGGAGAAAATGCTACCTCAGATGCAACTGGAGTCCGTGATCATTTTTAAAACTACTTTAATGCAGTAGATTGCGTCCCTTGGCAGGATGAAATCATTAATCGAGGTAGCCGAAACATTTCTTACAATTTGCTTTACGTCACACCGGCACAGATAGGTCTTATGGTGACGATGGGATAGGAAAGGGCTAGGACCGTGGCCTTAATTAAGGTACCGGCCCAGCATTTGCCTGATATGAAAATAGGGAAACCACGGAAAACCATCTTCAGGGCTGCCGAAAGTGGGTTTCGAACCCACTATCTCCTGAATGAAAACTCACCCTTACGCGACCCTAACCGCATGGCCAACTCTCTCGGTAACATTAATTAACCAATTTCTGTCACACTACCAGGCGCGCGCTTGACTTTGTCAACCAGTTACGTTTTGTCATTTACAGGCTTCCAATTGCATAAACATTTCATTTAACGGCGTTTTATCCTTTGTTTCAGTGTTATTCTCCAAATTAAATTAAAAACTTATGTTAGTGATTGATATGAATGTACTTAAAATGGATAATCATGAACACGTTAACTAATTCTGATAGGGAAATGAATACTGCACCTATTTAAAACGAGTTAAGTAGTAGATACATAATTAAATTAAAATAATGGTCATATTTTCATATTTGCACAATTATACAATGAAATGATCAGATAAAATAGCAAAAAATGACTGGATGAAAAATAAACTGTTGCCATGTCCATGAAATCTTTCACACCTTATCCCCCGAGCAATGCCATAATTTCACTGCGGTTCGCAAATTTAGCATCACCGAGCTCGATAGCTGCAATCTCTTAAGTGTAGCCAGTATTCAGTATTCGGGAGATAGTGGGTTCGAACCCCACTGTCGGCAGCCCTGAAAATGGTTTTCCGTGGTTTCCCATTTTCACACCAGGCAAATGTTGGGGCTGTACCTTAAGGCCACGGACACTTCCTTCCCACTCCTTGCCCTTTCCTGTCCCATCGTCTCCATAAGACCTATCTGTGTCGATGCGACGTAGAGAAACTAGCAAAAAATGAGCATCGTACTCACGGCTGTAACTCACTTCCTCCCGCTACCTAGAAATGTACACATTAGTCCAGTATAATAGATCATCAACCATCTCAGGGTTTATCAACTGCATGTAACAGCCAATTTCTTTTGATACCTTCCTCGCCTCCCCTTCCGGTCCTGGCAGTATTTTTACAATATTCCTTGCTTTTACGCTCGAAGTAAGTTTTGAAAAGTCCGTCGTGGACCACATTGTTCCTCCATCTCTCCCGAAGGTAAATCCAATTTCTTTATAGTCGTCATAGATCTCTCTCCGAATTGGCCTCCTGCTCCGTATCACTGTTATGATCCTGATCCGATGCGTTTATAATTTCCTTCTCCCCATCCGAAAAATCAGAGACGCAGTCCTCTATTTCATCGGACAACTGGCTCAAAATGTCAGGTATGTCTTAATCATTGAGAAAACGAGACCTAAACAGAAATATACTACATGTAATCATGCCTGACTTTGCCTGATTACCCGAAAAGTACAGAGAAAAGGAAATTTTAAAGAAATAAATTTTACTTACATGACCAGGCGCGCAGTTGACTTTGTCAGCCAGCTTCACGTTCCAAGAGTTCGCTTGAAATAATTACACACGAATCGCTTGCTCTGTTGTCGAAACTCTACTAAACTGAAGGTCAAGAGTGAGAGCAAAGGTATTAGTTGCGAGGTGGTGAAAGGCTGACAGTTCTAGGAATTACGGCGTAAAATAGCGCACTGGTTGACAAAAACAACCAGTGCGCCCGGTCTAAGGTTAAAGATTGTAAAGTGTTTTTATTGTCCACAGCAGAGCAATTTCATATGCAGTAGCCTACTATTTGTTAGGAACACATGTACGACAGTTTGAAACTAGGGAATGCCACTTAAGAAATCGTTCATTGTAAATAAAATAAACATTTAAAGATAGGCTTACATCCCATGTGAGATGTCAATTATCGTACTGATATACTGTATGTGGACTCCAATATAACATGATTTTGTGATAGTCAACAAAAATTATGAAATAAATTCTATATAGACTACAGTAACCTACCAAAAAATGTAATTTTCTAATAAGTTTGATTTTTCGTAGTCTTGCTTATTTCCTCCCAGGCAGTTTTTTTACGTTGTCGTTGCAATAATGTTCGTGGGTCTTTTTGTAGATGAAATTATGTTTTTGAACTAAACTAATAAAGTTTTTCCATGTCTAGTATTAATAAGTTGAATAAACTATCCAAGAAAAAGCTGACTTTCCAGCTGAAGCTGATAAACATTTGCCGCTAAATTGTCATCCGAAAGACCTCGAATCGACAGTCTACGAAGTTGCGCGAATCTTGATAATTCTGTTGGATTCCGCTCCGCTAGTCGAAAAATATTCTTGACAGAAAATCCTGTTCCGTTCGGTTCGATTCGACTTGTGGCGATCGCCATCTCTATCTCACGTTTAAACACATTAAAAACAAGTTCTGTTTGGTTCGATTAAATTCCATTCCACTAGGTGGGAGCGGGCCTTTATCGAAAATAAATTGAAGGTTACATTCCACTATGTGCAACCGTGAGGAATGACTTTGGCCGCCATTTTGAATCAACCAACTTGAGTGATCGAGTCGAAACTTAAAGGTGCGAGTTTCAACATTCGCAACATCTGCGTGCTTATTCCATTCCACTTCCTGACAAGATTTTAATTTTGTTTTCAGTAAGTTATTAAGGAATTTCACATTTTCCGTGTCCATAACTAGGCTATCACAAGACAAATGTGCATTACGCTAATCAGTTCCACAAGATTATGTTCCTAATCCACATATAGGCTACCGTATCAGGCCACAAATATTAGGTACACTTCACTGTACCACTCAACACAAAATACATTTCTACCTTCTGAATGGAATGCGAAATACGAGCACAAACAGGCTCGCTCTGCTATTAAGCAATCTCGTTGCTAACTGGCGAGCAAACCTGAACATTCCTGAGGCTAACGGCTTGCACCCCGAAAGTGCAACTTGTCCTTTGAAATTCAGGAAGGCCTTTTCCCGTAATCACACAACTGTTGCGATGGCTCTTACCCAAGTTGGAAATAGTTTCTTTTAGAAGGAATGACAAATACAGTAACATTTTCAGGTCTAGAACAAAGTGATCATACTAATTGGTAATTACAAGTTGCCCATTTCATGACCGTATCGATGAGTATAATCAAGAAGTATAAATAACCACCTAATCGATACTTTATTATTGCCTCAGGCAAAATTGAATATAAATTAACACTTACAGGACATGTTTCGACCACTTAGTGGTCCTCTTCAGCTGTAAAAAGAAAAAATTGAGAAGAAAAAACATTAGGACAATAAGCACAAATAAAAGTTCTTTGGAGACTCCTTTGTTAAAAAATGGAGGTCATCAGAACAGGACATCTTGCCTCTCGTTCTTGTTTGGAAAAGATGTTTATTCTGCGCTGTCTAAAGGGTTTGTCTTTGAGCGCGACCTGGTGAAGTAACGATGTGACACAATCTGACAGTTCATGCAAAGCTCTGGAGAGAAGGGAAGTAGAGTTTTGTCATCTAAAATAACATGTGAGGGAGGAGGGAGATTGGGCTGTGCTTCTGCGATGTCATGTTTGATTATATCTCTTGTTCGTCTAGTCTGTTTCATGTTTACCCATTCCAATTATTTACTAACATTCTCGTATAAGATTTTTTTTTTCTCATTTTCGTTAAGATTCTCTTCACCGTTTTCTAATTTATCAAGAACGATGTGGATGTGTTCCAGGTTATTCATTAGATTTCCTTTATTTATCATACAGATAATTTGAAGGTCCTGTCTGATATTGGTGAATTTGTGGTTGGACTCTTTCATATGGGATCCCATGGCAGAAAATCTTTTGTATTTTACATTCCATCTCACAAAAAAAATCTGCTTATTATAGTTTCGTCAACAGAGCATTTGAAATTCCGCTAACAGAAACAGAAAGAAGGAACTATCTTTCATTCGTCAACAAGCTCTACATAACGGTTTCAGTTTGAAATTCATCAATAAAATCATTACTAAATGCAAATACCAACAACGAATTAAACTTAAACAGCATTCTGAAAAATAAAAAGGATATGTCAAATTCACCTTTAATAAGCCAAAGATTTACGAAATCACCAACTTATTCAAGAAACACAACACCAAAGTAGCCTTCTCAACAAACAACATGAAACATAGGTTCTTTAGTCACAATAAAGCTAATAAACTTAAAGATGACAAATTCCAGGGATCTGGTATTTATAAGCTAACTTGTACTCAGTGTAAAAAAAACTTACGTGGGACAATCTGGAAGGAACTTCTTAATTAGATATCAAGAACACGTCAATGCTGAAAAATACAAAAGATTCTCTGCCATGGGATCCCATATGAAAGAGTCCAACCACAAATTCACCAATATCAGAAAGGACCTTCAAATTATCTGTATGATAAATAAAGGAAATCTAATGAACAACCTGGAAAACATCCACATCGTTCTTGGTAAATTAGAAAACGGTGAAGAGAATCTTAACGAAAACGAGCAGAAATAACCATCTTATACGATAATATTAGTAAATAATTGGAATGGGTAAACATGAAACAGACTAGACGAACAAGAGATATAATCAAACATGACATCGCAGGAGCACAGCCCAATCTCCCTCCTCCCTCACATGTTATTTTAGATGACGACAAAACTTTACTTCCCTTCTCTCCAGAGCTTTGCATGAACTGTCAGACTGTCACATCGTTACTTCACCAGGTTGCGCTCAAAGACAGACCCTTGAGACAGCGCAGAATAAACATCTTTCCCAAACAAGGAGAGGCAAGATGTCCTGTTCTGATGACCTCCATTTTTTAACACAGGAGTCTCCAAAGAACTTTTATTTGTGCTTATTCTCCTAATGTTTTTTCTTCTCAATTTTTTCTTTTTACAGCTGAAGAGGACCACTAAGTGGTCGAAACATGTCCTGTAAGTGTTAATTTATATTCAATTTTGCCTGAAGCAATAATAAAGTATCGATTAGGTGGTTATTTATACTTCTTGACTAAGTGGTAATAGCGAAAATTCGTGAAGCAATAAGCTAGTTATTTTTATATAGATTTAATGCGGGACTTCGAATTTACGACTTGCTAAGCAGGAAAATGTGTTGATGAGTAACGCACTAACGAGGTTTCACTATACCTGTTCTTGGGTTTTGATTCACATGTTACAGTACATGCCATATTTGGTCAGTGACAATCCTTGCGAAAAAGACCAACTGACGATATATCGTCACTGGTAAAACTGGCTAAAAAGACCAGCTGACCATATTTCGTCAGTGGAATAAAAGGTTATCTGTAGGCCAAAAATTTTAACACATGAATACTATGACGCTAAATTAAATGTCTTGAAGGTCTTTTGGTACTGCTAGATTGAAGTTTGAGTATGAGAGTGAAAGCACGAAATAAACACAAACTACAGTGCAGCACATCCGAGTTACTGTCGAATTCTGCCTACAATTCGCAACTCGTGAGTTTACGAGAAACTCTCATTTACAAAGGCGATGGCTTTATCACTCAAAACGGAAAACACTCAAAATAATAATAATTATCCGCTTGGAAAGGAGGTACCATAAATAAGCAAACGATAAAGCTGAGAAGAGTGCATTAGGTTACTTGCCGCATCACATCATATGATGATGATGATTATTATTAATCTTTAACCCTTATAGGACCAGGTGAAGAAATGTGTACCAAATGCCAAGAAGGATGCCACGCTGTGTGCATTGCTCGTAACTAAGTTTTTGTAAGTGTGGAAAACAGGAGGTGTGTATTGGTGTTATTTGGAGGTTCCGGCCTTGTATCTAAGAAGTGCAGCCAATCAATGTGTGCTTACTGCTGTGCTGGTTTTTTTAGACTTCAGATGAAGTTGACAATAACAATATTTTGTTAATTTCAATCCGAACTTCAAAAAAATTTAATACGTAAAATGAAGTATGGAACGTAAAGAATACCTTTGCCATGGATAAATTTTGCTTAGTTTAGAAGTTAGTTATTTCATTTCAACATTTAAAAAACATTTTTAGTGTATGTATAAAATATTGTTGTTTTTTTTTAAATATTAATTTTGTTCAAACTGCCTCCGTTTACACCTCATAAGAAAAGGGGTTGTTTTCTCAAGATTTTGAAAAAAGGATCCTGAAGAAACTTTTATTACAGACTAAGTTGTGGGTTTCTGAAAGGAGATGTGAAAAAAATGCCTGGAACATCTTGGTCTTTTTCGCCATACCACATGCTAAACAGCTGGTCATCTTGGGTGCTCCCCCCTTGAATATATAGTGTCCTAAAAGGGTTAAGATGTGCAGTGGAATGGTAGGCTGAAATGGGTATGGTTGATTATATGTATAGTAGTGCTCCATGACCCACCCCCACCCCCTTTTTTTCCTCGATAAATCAGTCATCAATTCTACCCTACAAAATGATCAGAAAATTTATTCCTAATTATTTCTTAGCAGTCATTTAAATGCCCAGTTTTTTAGATTTAAAATATTTTGGTATTATAAAATAGAAGAGATTATATGCAAAAATCACTGAATATATTTTGAAGCTGAGGAACTATGGATGAGTCTAAAACTAGATTTTTAAAAAACACCACTGTAAACATTTATGGAATAGGCATTTTGAGTCTTGTAGAAATGAGACTTGACAGTGAATTTTTCTGATTTTACTGATACCATGAAGTGTATCAAATAATAATTCATGGTGTCACAAACTTAGTGAAAGGATAAGGAAACTGATTGTTTTAATTGTGAACTAGTTCATAGCTTACAACTTTCTCATTCCTTGTTTCCTTTGTCTAGGCATTCCATCGTAAAATCCTACTAAAGCTGTTGTAAAAATTAGTACGCCTTGTAAATACATGGAAGTTCTTTGCTACACATTCATTGTTTCTGTTGCAGTGGGAAAGAAGGATAAGGATACAGATGAAAGCCACAAAGCTCCACAAGGTCTTGCATCCTATTTCACTCCTTCAACACTTCATATTTAAAACACAGTGTGGAATGTCTTGTCAATCATGCCTGCTTCCTGGTGGACAAACGTTTTGGAGAGACATTGTCCGTCCATGCCCCAAGACTAAACCTAGTCTTCATTTATTCTGTAGGCTCAAGTAATACATCTTATTTCTTTAGTGTGTGCTGTGGCTGGCCCTGTTATATGGGCACTTCATTTATGTATTGGTAAAAATGTATAGAGATTTTTTAATATTCTATCTTTGTAACATTTTATGGATCATGATTTTTTTTACTATTCTGTGTATGATTTTTTTTGTCAGACACACACACACACACACACACTTACATTGTGGCAGTCTCAAAATCAAGCACAATTTGTACTGTTTCCCTCAAAAGATGTTTTGGTAGCATTTAGTATTTAACATAGTTGTAAATATCAATGTAAATTGTGGTGATGTGAGAAAATTAGTGCATTTGAATGTATGCAATTTGTGAGAGAACATTCCTTGTTACTTTCTTTAAAAGATACCTAAAACAGTTTATTGATATCTTGGGCAGAACTACTGGTGTGTTCATATAGAACAATACATTTTGTGCGAGTTTTTCTTGTTACAGAAATAATAGTCCATCTGTTTCTTCCTTCATCTGCAGAACTAATATTATTTATCTCTTGTGGTTCTTTGCGTACGAAATACGTGCTAGGTCGAAGGTTTCAGACTTGCAGAAGAATTTGAAATACCCAAACCTGATAACAGCATCATTTATCTCCTTTTTTTTTTTCTTTCTTTTTTCCCTCCTAACATTTTTAGTGCATTTGCTGAAACTGTCAGGCATTTGAGACTGTCTTTAACTTTTTTTTTTGTAAATATGTACAAAACTATATTGAACTTCCAGAGACAAAAAAAACAAAAAAACAAAACAGTATTGATAAAATGAAGATAACTATTTTCATGGTAGCAGTCTGGCTGTAAAATTGTAGACATTCCTTTCAGTAAGAAATTGTTCTATTTATTTCAAACTTGAAGCTGAGGAACAGAAGGAATTAAATGGATTTACCATGTCTTCCCATATAGCACCAGGGAGTAGTGTAGGTTGTACAGTACAAGCTATGTATTGTGAGAAGCACCTTTTATATATGTTCAACTAGAGAGTATTTTTTATCAAGCTTTTTAAATATTAAAACAGTGTTACTAGCTATGTATCTCATGATGATCATAGTATTTTTTAAATTCAGTTGCTGTTTGGGCAGTGTGTGGTAGTGCACATACGTGTGAAGAATTTTACCAAAGTAACACATCTTCGTATCACACTGGCATGTTCACTGTACATTCCAGAGAAAAACTGTTAAGAAGTCATAGTGTTAATGGGACGTTTATGTTTTTGAAAAACTTGTGAAGAAACGGTTCACTTAATAATTGTGTTAATCTTTATTTCAGAACCTGGCAATTATAAATTTACTAGTCAATATTTTCCCCATCTATGCAAAATTGTGATTGATCTTCACGTGGAAATGAAGATGACTGTTAGTCAGGTGGGAGTGTTAGCTTATCAGCTTCATATGTCATAATAACTAAACATTTGGCTTATTGTAATTGACTGATTTCACCATCATTAGTGTAAACTGAACTGGTTACTTGATCTGCTGAGTTGAAAGTAGCAGTTGGGGGTGGCATTTAACTGTTATTTGTGATGTCAGCATAAGGGTTTCATAAGAGTTAACACTCATGTTGTTTTTAGAGATTTGTTGAAGCAGAATGTGCAATGCTTTCTCCTTTTAAAGCAGTGAGTAATAATATACCTTTCTGCACGTATACCTGTCTTACAAACGATCATTTGGCCTTTGTATACAGCAAAATTATTCTAAGTATAGAAAACACTTCTGACCAAAGCAGACAAATTACCTTGAATTTATTTGCACTTTAATTGTGGAAAATACAGCATAGCTTCAGAAATTACAATAAAATTGTAAGTCATATAGCAGTATTCTTCATTTGTGCATTAGCATCTTTTCAGTGTTATCTGATGAGAGAAGTTGTAAGATAAAGCAGGTGATGCAGCTGGTAGATGCTTATCTCCCTTGCTCCTGACTTTGGGATCATATCCCAGCAATGTTGATTGACATTTAAATGGACTTTATTGCGAGAGATAAAAGAACCCATTAATAAAAATGTGTTAATTGTTAAATAGTTAAACATATGACATTATTAATGATTCCCTTTACAACATGCTAGAAGTACCTGTCCCAAGAACTAAGATGGATAGAAATATATTTGTTCACTTTACAAACATTACTTATAAGAAAATAATAGCCTCCCACTTGAGCTGAGACTATTGTACTGGAAGTGTGTACTAATCAATATAAGTTAAAATCAGTTTAGGGTGATCTCTGGGAGATATTTTACATATATTTTAGAGAAATATTGTATCGCTATTGGAAATTTCCAAATCATGGAAATGAGAAATGCATTCGGAATGTGTGTGTATAAATTCACTTCAGTATACTTTTGCAAATGTTTGTGATTTGAAACTGTTAAGTTTGCTCTTTTCAGTATTGTTCCTGTGACAGCTGCCACATTTTCTTTCTTTACTGTTCCTCGTTTTTTTAATTAAGTAGCTGTTAGGTATTGAAATAATTTTGTTTGTATGATAGTAGTAAATAATGGTTGAGTTGGAAGTTAATATGGCAGTAGTCGGTGTTAATATTTTGTCAACATATATCTGATTTTGTAAACATGGTGCTATGTGTATGTGTACATAATGGAATCACTGTACTGAAACATGAATGTGGACAATCTTAATCGATAAACTAGCAATTGTTGTGATTTTTTATTTTCTAATGTAAAGCTCGATATACACAGCTTAAAAGCTAGCCTTATGTGATATTTAACCCTTTTGAAAATGTTCCTTTTGAAAACTGTTACATTGGAGTGATAAACATTCCCTGTTAACACTGGAGAGTGATAAGATAAAAGAATTTTTTAACAAATAGAATTGTTACTAGTGTTAACAGACCTTCATGTTGCTGCATTTCTATGTATTGCATTTATTATGAATTAAATTTAATACCTGCTATAAATTTTTCTTTTAGCCTACTACCCATTGAATATTTTCACACATTCACTCCTGCATAAGGTGGATAAGAAATTCACTGTGCCAGACTGACCACTGATGAAGGGAATGGTTGAATTTCTGAAACATGTTTGGTGAATAAATAATTTTCTTTCATTAATAAGTGTATTGACAAGGCTGATTCAAATATAACTATTTCAAATATTTCTGTACTACATTCAGATGGTTGAGACGCTGGCCTTCTGACCCCAACCTGGCAGGTTCGATCCTGGCTCAGTTCTGTGGTATTTGAAGGTGCATACATCAGCCTCATGTCGGTAGATTTACTTGGCACATGAAAGAACTTCTGCAGGACAAAATTCCGGCACTTCGGTGTCTCCAAAAAACATAAAAGTAGTTAGTGGGACGTAAAGCAAATAACATTATTATTAGAAATTCCATGTATAGAATATTGCATCCAAGTCAAGGTGCAAACGACTGCGTGCTGAATAACTCTATTAGAATTTATTGCTAAATGCTTCTGGCAACAAAGTTAGTTTAAAAACATAGATGGCAGATGAACAACATTCTTCATCCTCGTGCCTGCAGACCACAGCAATCGACACACCACATTCCAGTGATTTAATCTTCACATCAGTGGGTGGTCAGAATGAATATAACAAAAACAAAGCCACATTTCTATAAAAAGAAATGTAACCAGTGATGATTCAGCTGATGAACTTTTACTTGAAATGGAAGAAAGTGACTGTGAATCTGATGTAGCCACTGTACAAAATGAAATACAACAGACCGAAGTGACAGTTGAGCGTAGTGATGGGCAACGCTCTCGCTCGAGACTCTCGAGACTGACATCGCAGATCTTGAGAATCCCGAGACCGATCCTCCTGTAGCGCAAGCTGTGCGACGTACCAGTAACTACGACTGTAAACTGATAGTATATCATTGGCAGTTATTGTGTGAAATAACTTTCCTTATGAAAACGTGTGAGCCGATAAATTTTGTCAAAAGCCTGGAAAAATGCTGCATGTTCAACTATGAACCCCTTAATCCATTAACTAAATTGGAAACAGAATGTCAGTATCTTAAACTGTTCACGACTTATTTGGGGTGGGCATCTTAGGTGAATAAGAATGCATAATTTGTGAATAACTGTAGGTAGGATGTACACCTACTTGGATACTAGAGGCGTGCATTATTCGAACCCGAGACGGGGAAGATGTGCTTTGCAACATACGCAACCCCCATTACACATGAGTGGAACATGTAACAGGGGTAATGGGCAACGCTTTCAAGACCGATTCTCGTGTGTTGCGAGCTGTGCGACGTCCCAGTAACTACGAGTGTAAGCTTGATAGTTATCAGCAGTTCCCACATGGAAACGTGTGTGAAGATAAATTTTTTCAAAATCCTATGAAAGCACTGCATGTTGAACTATGAGCTCCTTATCATTAACGAAAGTGAATACAGAATGCCAGCATCTTAAACTGTTCACGAGTTATGTCAGGTGGACTTCTTAGCTGAATAACCCGTATAATTTGTTAATAAGTGTTATTAGGATGTAATTCTACCTGGATGGCTCACAATCGTTGTCGGCAGGGTAGTTTCTTGTGATTCAGACCGGGCCGGAGGTGTTCTGTGAAGATTCCTCTTCATTGATGTTATGAGTTTGTAAGTGCCGGATAATCCCAGAAGTATTTCTGCCGATGTATTTTACTTCTTTTGAATAAGCAACACAGTGGGCTGTGTTATGTGACCTCTCTTAAAAATGACATACACGACTTACGTTGCGTTTCAGACATCGTCTTCAAGTTATCGAGTACAATTCGACACAGTTCACATAGCACCGTCAAATTTCGAAGTACCTGCCTAATTATGACGCGAATACTCTATAGCAATTTAGATTGCACATTCCACTCATGCGTAATGGTGGTTACATATGCAGCAAGGCGCATCTTGCCTAGTCTCGAGTTCGAATAATGCGCGCGTCTAGTATCCAGTTACGTGTACCTACAGTAGCCGTCAGCGTCTGGACTTAAACCACTCATTCGTGTACCTACCAGTGCATACAATGCTCGAATGCGTATCCTGTATAATTGTTATACTGCGTCAAAATAGACCTCGGTATAAATGAACGCCCTAGTCGCTTGACACGTATTTACGAAAATGAGAAGGCCCGTGGTTGGCTATTCGCATATTTGGAACAAACAACATTCAGCTCAGACTCCCTGCAGGCCTACGACACGCTGCTCGCCGCACATTGTGGGGACAACGCTCTCGAGATTTCTCGAAATTTCTTGCAAGAAATAATGCCTGCGCTAGTCTCGAAATCTCGAGACCTAGTCTCAGACTGTCCATCAATAGTTGAGCGTTCTTCCTATTGTCCATCTCGGCCATCATCCACAGCTAGGTACAGAACTGAATATGTGTGGAAAATTAATCATATACTTCATGAATTTATTTTTTAATGATTTTTTTTTTTTTTTTACTACGCTTGCGATCGAACAAATCTCTATGCAGAGGAAGTTGTTAGTGATGAACAACACCCTTTCACCAAATACTAACTTCTTCAGACGTGAAAACCCATTGGTGTCGGAGAGTTTTAAATATTGTTAGGGCTAATGTTCATCACAGAAATTATCCAGAAACCAGATTTGACTATACTAATTGTAATCAAAATCAAAAAATGAAAATTTTAAAAACTGAAATTTATTAATGAAGGATACAAAGCATAAGGAATAAATTTTCTCCTATTTAATTGTTTAGTCTAGTTATGGCACTGCTCTCGCTCGAGACCGATTCTCCTGTGCCGCGATATGTGCGACGTGTCGGTAAGTAAGCGTGTAAGCTTCATAGTATATCGTGAGCAGTTATTGCATGAAATAACATAATGATATGGATACGTGTGAGCCAATAAATTTTGTCAAAAGCCTGGCAAAGTACGGCATGTTCAACTATAAACCCCTTAATACCATCAATGAAAGTGAAGACAGAATGTCAAGCAGTGGCGGTGCGTGACTTTCGTCACTGGGGGTTCAACAGAAGAAGAAGAAAAATGCACCTCCCCTCAACCTCCCCACCACCACGACTCCTGTTGTGGGCCATAATCTCCCAAAATAAGATAGAAGTTTTGGAAATGTGATCGAATACGAGAGAAACAGACAATACATGCCGATATTTACCACGTGCAAACTAAGAAATATTTCATAATCAACTTACCCTGTGCAGACAGCATATCCAAAAAATCCATCCTGCGCTCCTTGAGAGGTGCAAACTTATCTATAACTGCTTCATTGAAGTCCATAGAGTCTCTAACCAAGTTCTTTTCAATCGACAGCATAGAAAGAGCATTAAGTCTATCCTCGGTCATTGTGCTGTGCAAAAAGTCTTTATTCTCTTCTGAGTTGAGAAGCAACTTTTTACTTCCGATGTCATCATAGGAATAGCTACAACTATATTTACAAGTTTTATGCAAGTTTGATTCTCAGTTTCGGTTTGTCAAGAAGTGCGTAGGCTTCACACGCTTTGTACAAAAATGAGTGGGGAAACTGCTTCTCGAAGCTACCGAAATTCTCAGCTTGAAACAGGTTTGCTGCAAGGTGGTGGTTTGTGAATTGAAACTGTTCCTTTGCTTAAAGAAAGAGTCACAAATTTATTTTGTCTCGACTCATTTCGAGGTACGCAGCTGCCTTCGTGATACATTCACAGTCATGTTCATCAGCGATGTGGTCAATTTTATTTTCCCGAACCATTTTCATAGCAGCCTCGAAACCTGAAAGTGTGCCTTTGACTTCCAACGGATCTGAATTTCGCTTTTGTAGCTGACTGTATAAAATGTCTACATGAGACACTATCTGACTGAAGACAACTATCCAGAACTGAAATAACGGGTGCTCCAATTTTAAATGCAAATATCTTGCTTGCGACATTGTAATGGCTGAGGATGCTTGGTAGACGAGCGAAATGTCCCGACTGTAGTATTAAGTCAAGGATAAAATCGTTAAAAAATTTTTTTTTATGTATTTAATAGGTGGAAAACAAATATTTGTATTATTTTATATGGTGTTCGACTGTCGAAGTAGTTTCCAGTTGATACAGGCATTCGATGAGGGCATCTCTGTTACCGTAAACTACTTCAACGGTCCTTGATTTAAAATTCCATGTTGTGTTTGAAACATGAGGTACTAGTCTACCAACAACTTTGGTCAATACACCTGATCGCTGTGGGGAGTTGTGAAAGAAGCTGGGGATTTCACTTCAATCTGCAAAAAATATGAGGACATCCGTATTCTGGCTTGTCGCTTGGGCCATGACTAAGTTCAAAGAATGGGCATAACATTGAAATAAGGTGCATGCTTATCATCTTCCCTGATGAGAGCTTGCACTTCGGAATGGTGACCACTCATTACATTTGCCCCATCGTAACTTTGTAAAATGAACTTATCTGGGTTATCCACAACACTCTGCTGTTGTCTTAGCGTCATGACTAGCGGGTGAGAGGAAACCCTAGCTGTGCTGTAGTTAATATATCGGTGGTCTCGTCTGTGATTACCGAAATGAAGTGCGCTGTGGTGATTTCCTTCTTAATTTTCTCGTGACAGATTTCAAACATGCACGAAAGCCATTCATTCCAAATGCTGAATGGCTTTCGAGGTGCCTTTGAGAACAGTAGCATTGGACAGATGGTCCCTTAATGCAATGTCATTTTCAGAACTAAAATTAAAGAGGCCTCGAAATATACCAGGATTCGATGATTCACTTGTTCCGTCATGCCCGCGCAATGCCAACTCAAACGTGCCACAGAACTTTACACAGTCAATTTTTGACAGCACATAATAATTTTTCCGTACTTGATAGTTGTCTTTCCACGGACAGCCTGTAAACACAGTCAAGTTTCTGCCAAATATCGTGTCTTCCAGAATATAGAATTCTAACTGGGCAAGCATACGAGATTTAGAACTTTCGTGTTTCTTTATTTTTGTGGAGACAAATGTCCTAAATCTACCACTCCGACTTTGATGCAAGTCCCTTCGCTTTCATCGCTCACAAAACATAAACAAGGAAAGCAAAACAACTTGTTAGTAACTTCGTACCCACAGATCCACTCGGTTCTTTTGTATATATCCATTCTGAATTTACGCACAATTTCTTTACTTTAACTTTTAGACTGCCTCGTTATATCAAGATCAGGCATTGGGCGCCTGGCATTCTTTAAAGTTTTCACTCAAGAGAGAGAAGGAAAGTTTGTCTTAAGTACCTGGACACTGTTCAAACTCATTATGTAGTTAGTTACCTTTCCCAGGCACAAAAATACACACAGACAAAAGATTGTAAATTCTTTATATCCTAAAAATTAAGTTTCTGAACGACACAACAGTGCAGGAAAACACTCGCATGCTTGCACAGCATACAATAGTATTAAAAATCATGATAATTACTACAGACATTTGAAAACACTAGTATCACACTTGAAAAACTTTAGGAAACTATAGGGATGTATGTTCGCACTGTTCACAATGCTGATAATTTGTGATCTGTAAGCTAAGTTTCTCTCCAAGAGAGTAATTAATCCAAAGAAGGAAAATGAATAGATGTTTAGTAAGTATTGATATATTTGGGAAAAGTTAATAATCAGAATTTGGCAGTGTAATGTCACTTTTGGTAGTAATGGTGCTTTTCAACACTAGTGCTAATTATGTGCACTCTTCTCTGCTGCCTGGTTAAATTCCTGTCAGGGCAACAGATGGCAGGCACATATTATTATAGTTTTCTAACCCCAACAAAACGACTTGAGTGTGTGGCACATTGCGCATGTATAAAGAGATATTCTGGTCTTGTCTTGGTGCTGGCACCTCACTGCTCCCTTCGCCTAGGTATGGACGGAGATGTGGCCTTGCATGAGGGTTCATTTCAGACGAGTATCTAGCCACGGACCTTGCACATCTCACAAGAATTGAAAGCCAGTACTAGCATATTACAGATAGATGGGCTTAGCAAGAGCTTCGAGATTGACAAGGGAGTTGTGAAGTAGTTGAGTATAATATGATATAAACTGGAGGTCCATTGCGCTATTCCAGAAACCGCCACCGATGTCAAGTATCTTAAACTTTTCACAGCTTATTTAAGCTGGACATCTTAGCTGAATAACTCTGTTTAATTTGTTTATAACTGTAGATAAGATATGCACCTACATAGATACTAGAGACGTGCGTTATTTGAACTTAAGATGGGGGCAAGATGTTTTGCTGTACCTAATGCAACTACCATTGCACGAGTGGAACGTGTAATTTAAAATGCCGGAGCTTGCTCAAATTCATTCGGCAGGGGTGATGGGCAACGTTCTCGAGACAGATTCCTCTGTGCTGCGAGCTGTGGGACATCCCAGTAACTACGAGCCTAGGAAAGTACTGCATGTTGAAATATGAGCCCCTTAATGCCGTTAACGGAAGTGAAAAAATGTCAGTATCTTAAATGGTTCAAAAGTTATTTCAGGTGGACATCTTAGATGAATAACCCTTATAACTTGTTAACAACTGTAGATTGGATGTACACCTTCCTGGAAACGTTTGAATTTTATTGCTCTACCTAATGATGGAATTATGTTTTGTATTGAATTAGGAGGATACATTTAATTTGTCCCTTTGTAAAGTTTAAGGGTCGTATTCATGAACGAGTCTTCGACTCATGTAAGTTCGCTTAGTTGAATTTCGTGGAAGTCTGTTTTATAGACGCAACTTTTACTAAGTAGACTCTGGTGTAAGCAGACTTCGGTAAGTTACGATGTGAAGAATTAGATATGAAGTCGTCAGTGAAAACAATGGAGGGGCATTGTAGCATTTCCCATCACTCTATGGTTTTTTTTCTTAAATTCAGCTGTTCCCTAAGTTATATATCCCATTGGACTCTACATTAACTCAATTCAATACAGTTAATTTTAATTTCTCGACAATGGACGGAAAGAAAAAACTGCTAGCCTTCAACAACTGTGAAAGGGAAGTGTTATTAGAATTAGTGAAAGAAAAGAAAGATATAGTTGAAAACAAAAAGACAGACAGTGTTACTATGAGAGAAAAATTAAAAGCGTGCGAGCACATTAGTGCAAAATTTTGTAGTATAGCTAACACAAGCAAGAGAAGTGCAGACCAGTTGAAAAAGTGTTGAAACAATATTAAATTTAGATCCAGACAATACAAAATGAACAAAGAAAGGGAAGTATTGCAACTGGTGGAGGGCCTAGTACAAAAGATGGCAAGGATAACAGTTTTATGAAGATTATGAGTGAGTTTGATACTGATGGATTCATGGGTGAAGAGGATACGGAACAGGAGGTGGTGTACGATAAATTTACTGAAGTACGAGAAACATCGTAAGCTGAGAGTGGGCCTAGATTACTGGCAGAATCATCAGCTGAAAGGAAACCACAGAACCAAGAAAGAGTACCGGTATGTCCAAATGTGTGACTGGACCACGAGCTGCAATGTCATATCTGCAAGTCAAGAAGGAACTCTATATAGATCAGATGAAAGAGCTTCACCAACTCAAGATTCAGCAGGAGGAGGAGTTCCATGCATTGAGAATGAGATTCCAAGAGGAGGTGCATAAGTTGACTATCATGCAGATGAATGAACTCCATCAAATAAAAAAAAAAGCAAAATATAACCAATAATGTGTTAACCTAACCTCAATTATCTGATATTAATTGACACACTATTATTATTATTATTATTATTATATAAATATGCAGAATTATTATGAAATAGAATTTAGGGCATTAATGAAACAATTTTATGAGGCAAATGATATTACATAATTGTGGTAATGCATTTATGAAAGGGTAACGTTGTTTATTTTAGATAGCCAATTAAAATATCGTTCTATGATACGTCTTCTGGCTACAGCTTCCAACATTTGGGGTGTAGGTCAGTCATGATGTTCACCATCGTCATTCCCTTCATCAGATTCTACCAAGAGACCATGATCTGCAGCAATGTTATTAAGTATAACAGTAGCCACAATGACCGGAGGTATGTTGTTAATTTTCAATGTAAACTTCCTTGATAAACTCTGAAATTTTTTCTTCCAGCTTCCGTATGTTCTCTCTACTACGTTTCTAGCAATAATGTGAGAGGCATTGTATGCTTCTTCAGGTGGTGTTTGAGGACCCCTTCAGTCCCAAATTTTTCTGATTAGAAAGAAAAATTATTTCTGATTGGATTTTGATTTTAGGTCGTACTGGGGATGTACTTACAAAATTTGGTTGACGAGAGACTATATCATATACAGTATACTGTACATTTGGTCTCAAGCGTTGCTAAATCCTAAACTTTTACTTTGGGATGGTAACATTCTTAGGACAGGATTAGAAGGTATACAATGTTTACAGATAGTTACTCACAAATATTCATATTTTGTTCACATGTTACCGACAAAGAAATGCTTCATAACAATTCACATTCATTTCATTGCTTATGAAAAGCTGCAAAGCAGTTCCTGTTCCTATTTATACAAAGATGTACTCCACATTTTCTGCAGATAATGTGTGATCGCTGGGTACAATTAGTCTTTTTGAATCGAGTAGGTTCTTTATTGCCATCATGTTCTGGTAAGTGATCAACACTATCCATCTGCACTTCCCTCAATGGTCACCTCTCAGTTGTTTGTTTTTAATTAGCTGAAGGTGATGTTACAGGGCTTTTAGATGGCCTTCCTCTTTTGATACCCTTGAACTGGTTACCAACTTTCACAAAAGCTTCAGCTAGCCTAATCCCCCTGTGGGTGGGGGCGGTAGAATAACACCCACGGTATCTCCTGCCTGTCGTAAGAGGCAACTAAAAGGGGCCCCAGGGGCTCTGAACTTTGGAGCGTGGGTTGGCGACCATGTTAAAAATAAATAATAACATTTTCCCACTTACCTCCACCAACAGCATGCTTGTCTTCCATGTTTGTTGTTTATCTTCATAATTCATTAATGTGTTGGTAGATGTCACTTCAACCAATTAAGAAACAAAGACAAAGCATAGAAGTCTCTGGCAAGATGGAGAACTCCTCTATTCACTAATATTTCTTGGTGCTATAAGCTAATGAACTTTATGTACAGTATACTGTACAGTGGGACTGAAAGAGAGGGGTGTCATCAAGAATGGCCTGCAAGCGTAACCACTGTCTCCAACGAGTAATCCACATCGCTGTCCCGCTTCAAATTGTAAACAAATTCTGCTGTTGTTGAAAATTCTATTATGATGTGTAGAACCCGGCCAACCCGTCATGAAATCAATAAACTTCATCTCGTGGTTGACTATGCCCTGACAATTGAAACCAAAAATTCTTTTCCTATTACAGAAAACCTCAGCATGGTTATTATTGGTACATGGGTGCAATCAATAGCTCCAACCATGCCAGGGAATTGAAATCTTTCATACACACGACGCACATTATTTCGACATTCAGCTTCATTTGGGAACTAAACAAACTGTCGTCTCTTTCAGGCAATCAAGATCGACATTCTTCTGATTATTCTACATACTTAGGGCTGGTTTAATCCTCGCAAATCAGTGGAATTAATTTGGAGTTACCTGAAAACCATAGAAGTGTGAAAAGCTATTGTATTTACCATAAGAATGCATTAATCTGTACTGATCATCCCTTAACCTAACTAGATAATACGATGAGCAGAAAGTGAGAAAACTTTACACTATAGTAACAATAATTTTACGCTTACCTGTAGCATAACATCTTAACGAAATTACCAACTGTATCATTGGAGGAATGGGTGATCCTCAATTATTTTATTTCTTTAACTTGTCTTCAAACATTGTTAGTACATCTAATACTGTATGTTTGTTGAATCTATATAGTTTTCTGAACTCATTTTCTGCATAAAATTCAATTGGGTTCTGTGCATCTCTTATAACACGCCGAGCATTAGGCACAACGTACTAAATAGTTTCCTGGATCTCTTCAACTTCATCCACAAAATTAACTGCAACAAAAATATCTCATTTTATTAATTTTCTGATCTCAGAGTTTACTTAAGTATGGAACATCAGTGACTTGGAAGTTGCCTTCTAAGATTACTAACCTCCAAGCAGCGATTATGAAATGGAAATGGCAACTTACCACCATCTAAGTCGAAGTCAAAGTCTTGTTCAAGTAGGAAAGATCACAATATGAAGATAAAGATGGAATTCAGGAGGACGAATTGGGACAAATATGGTATTAGTTTATAGGAAGTGGAGTTAGGGACTGGAATAACTTACAAGGGAGATTTTCAATAAATTTCTAATTTCTTTGCAGTTATTTAAGAAAAGGCTAGGAAAACAACAGATAGGGAATCTGCCACCTGGGTGACTGACCTAAATGCAGATCGGTAGTGAGTGAGCTTTTGTAGTGTCAGAAAATAAGGTAAAATTATTTACGCTTCGCAGAGAATTTTGCTCAGTGTCTTCAAAAGAAAATCTTATCTGCTAATAGGTAAAAATTCTCTGATAATGAAGTTTGAATTTAAGAATGCTTTATGTTTGGTCTATAATGTAAGTGATACTCTCGTTCTCCGCTAGATGGCACACTGGGCGCAGAATGAACCCTCTTGTACTCTCCTCGTTTGGGCTTGCAAGAAGATTAGGATATGTCGCATCACCTATGTAAAATTTGAAGCAGGAAAAAAACAGTACCCAGAAGTGCATTCACAAATTTTGTACATTTTTATGCTGAATCGAGAACATTCAGACTTTTTACATTGCATATAGCACAGGCGACCTCCAAATTTCATGAGGCTTTCAACAAGAATTATGTCTTATGCAGGAAATATAACTCTCAAAATGTCTTAGAGAAGTCCTATAGAATAGGCCTAATTTTCCTTAGTTTGTCACTTTGATCTGCATTCGTATCAGTGAAATGTAAGAATTGCGAAGTAAGTTTGAATCTTTCCTGGCTCATTGTTTCTTGATAGATTGGTATTTCAATCGCTCTCCTTATGCTCCAGTAGTCTTGAATTTTAACTTTTCACATTTGACCCATGAGAATAGGTAATGGAAATTAAGCCATTATTTCATCTACAGATGTGTAGACTCTTTCAATTGTTCCACTGTTTTGTGATAGAAACAATTGTTTCATTTGAAATGATTTCAAAGAGTGGATCCGTATAGTCTAAAAAGGTTGCAAGTTCAGATGATGTATCGGACTGGAACTTTTTCGTAAGTATTTGTGAAAGACCATGTATCCACAATGGACATATAGCAGGATTCTTCCATTTCAAATTACTTTTGTTTTTTTTTGCATCCCAGACCATGTGCGTTTGGAAGGACCTGGTGAGTCACTTTCCCTGTCGTTACAGTACACCCCCTCTTACTTCGGCCACCTCAGCACCAGACCCTAGATCGGACTGACATGCTATAAATACAGATACACAGTTCAAAAAAAAATTAGGGGAACATGTTTTGTAACGTCTGTTATGTGAATGTTAATTTGGTACATGGGGTTCCAATGGTCGTACAGCATACCTTGAGACCTTAGCTACTCAGGGTATGTCAAATCAAAGTTGTACTCCATCTGTAGGCATAGCCATGCATTAAACTGCCAGGTGACCCCTCAAAACAAAGTGAATAGCGCTGCATCCATGTATCATTGTGAGGTACTGTGCCATATCAAATATGCCCCAAGAGTACAATGTGTAATATTGTGTAATACTGTGGACTCATTGCTAAAAGGAAGGCCTGGTGTAAGAGGAAGTGGTGTGACTCAAGCTCTCGGGAGCGCGTGGCATTAGGAATATGTCATTATCTTCTGTGGTAACAGCGAGCAGTTCGTATATTTCATATGAGTCAGTTGGGAATATTACGAGGTCACTTGGGAGCGGCAGATTCAAAAGAGACCAATCACAAGCTTGGAAGTGAAATTGCGGAATGCGGGGATCTACAGAACAGACGAATTCAGACCTACCAATTTTGATTTATACAGTACTACACCATCATTGATTTAACTAGGCAATCTGTTCTAAAGCCATACTCCACGTTTTTGGTATGAAAAAGAAGTAATCATGTATTTAAAAATACCTGTAGACAGAAACAGTAATTAATTTCAATCTAATAAAGTAATAAATATATTTTCATTGAGTCAGCGCTTTCTACCAAGTAGGCGGGTGGGCTATTGCGTCATCATATCAGTGAAGATCCCCAAGGTGGTACTAATACAAGAAGTCTTGTGAGCGCGTGAGGTTTTGAGACGCGATCGGACATTCATTCTGCTATGAATTTTTGGACTGTGCGGGTCAGAACATCTTACACTAAGCACATGATGAATTGTGGTAACATTAACAGTGACGATTTACTTTAACCAATTAGACAGATTTATATCGTGAAATGTGAGACTTTATTTAATGAAGTAATATGCATTATACAGGTGCAAGTGATATTATTTAATCATGGAAGTGTACAGCACAATTTACAAAGCAATTAATTACCTTTGCTATATATAATCATGTATTACGTTGCAGTATGCCAGAGTGCGGTTTTGGCACGGGATTGTTAATGACTAAGACGGCATTTATTATCGATATCTCCAAGTCCGTGTATTCAGTTTGCATTCGCGTAGTGCAAAAACTGTAATTAGTACGTGTTCCGCGTGTGCGTATCGTCAGTTACCGTTCGGTATAAATTAATGGTGTGTATGCGAGAACACCATATTTCAAAGATGGCGATGGAAGAAGCAAGAACCAGCAGTGTATTTTGTAACGCCGTGCAGTGTGTTGCAATGATGGCGTAATTTACGCAGACGTAGCAGTCTGGGGACCATGATGAAAGCTGAGATGACACCAGTTAAGTTTATCATAAATTATAAGCATGCTTAGGTAGAGGAGTTAGCCTAGTTCGATCCTAATGTAGTTTAATTGTAAATGTCAGTCTTTTTGTGGCTGAGCTGTGTTTTATTATTGTAAAGTAATGTTATGTTTCAGGGAAAATGCATGTTCAAACTCTGAAGTTTTCTTATTATTATTTTATCTTTCTATTAGATGGAAAAGAGGGAAATTACCAATCAATCAATATGGATCTGCATTTAGGGCAGTCGCCCATGTGTCAGATTCCCTATCTGCTGTTTTCCTAGCCTTTTCTTAAATGATTTCAAAGAAACTGGAAATTTATTGAACATCTCCCTTGGTACGTTATTCCACTTCCCAACTCCCCTTGCTATAAATGAATATTTGCCCCAATTTGTCCTGTTGAATTCCAACTTTATCTTCATATTGTGATCTTTCCTACTTTTAAAGATTCCACGCCATCTCTCCGCTGACAGCTCGGAACATACCACTTACATGTTACAAATCTCATGTTATGGTCCGTACTGAAATGTACTTAAAGTCAAATAATAATACTAGATTATAAATTCCACCTGTTCAATACATAAGAGTTTTTTATTTAAATTTGAGAAATAGTTCTTAACATATTAGATATAGGGACATGTTTCACCCATAATGAGGGCATCATCAGCCTAAAAATCTCATACCTGAAAGAAAGATAGATCAGGATCCTGATTGTTCTTATACGTAAATAAGAGGATACCACTTGTTACCATATTTTTAAAAATGAGACATTTGTAAAGATCTACAATAAGGATTGATTATAAGACTTTGTCATAAGAGTATTTATAACTACTATATATTTTTTTTGCTAGGGGCTTTACGTCGCACCGACACAGATAGGTCTTATGGCGACGATGGGACAGGAAAAGCCTAGGAGCTGGAAGGAAGCGGCCGTGGCCTTAATTAAGGTACAGCCCCAGCATTTGCCTGGTGTGAAAATGGGAAACCACGGAAAACCATCTTCAGGGCTGCCGATAGTGGGATTTGAACCTACTATCTCCCGGATGCAAGCTCACAGCCGTGCGCCTCTACGCGCACGGCCAACTCGCCCGGTCTACTATATTCTACTTGCTAGTCATTTTATACACATTTGTACCTAAAACAGTATCCTGCTGTCCATCTCATAACATTATCGAGGTCACGTTGCAGTTGCTCACAATCTTGTAACTTGTTTATTACTCTATACAGAATAACATCATCTGCAAAAAGCCTTACCCTGATTCCACTTGTTTACTCATATCATTCATATATATAAGAAAATATAAAGGTCCAATAATACTGCCCTGAGGAATTCCCCTCTTAACAGGGTCAGATAAAGCTTCGCCTACTCTAATTCTCTGAAATCTATTTTCTAGAAATATAAATATATTTAATGCAGCCAAATAGCCATAACAGAGAATATAGGTTACATTGATGGGTTACATATTTGCATAATCACTTATAGACATTGTTCTTCTTGTACAGAATTCAATGTGGTACTGTTCACATGTTTTTCCACATAGTTTGCACTCACATTCTATACTTGGGTCATGGAAGTGTTTTGATTTGCAGAGTAGGTGATGAAAACCGTGAACTGCTAATCTTGTAATGACATGTCTTAATTCAAAATTAGCTTTTGTCCACGAGCGATCTATCATTGCCCCTGTGCCATAGAAGTCTGGTTGGACTTCTTCTCTCTTCTCCGTCAGATTTGCTAGCAGTTTCTTTGATGCACCGGTGTTCGGTAGTGGCATACTTGTCCTGAGATCTTCTATGAGAAATGATTCCCTTGCGAGCAGATATACAAGTCTAGATCGTGTCGTTTTTGATACACCTATCACCACCTTTATATAGTACGCTTTCACCTTTTCCAAGGTTGATAAGTTCCTCGTTGTTAAATGTGTCCAGATAATTTCAATGCCATAAGTCATTATTGGAAGAATTTTTACTCTGAATAGCAACATTGCTGTCTCCAGACTAAGTGATCTAATGTCTTTTATTTCATGCATTGCCATCATTGCTTGAGTTGCCTTTTCTGTGACATGTTTTGTGAAACAATATGCGCTCGATTGCAGGGTGATGCCTAAATATTTGAAGTCTGATACTATCTTTAATTTTTTATCCCGAATGAAGGTCTCTGCTGAGGCGGGTACTCTCCCTCCTTTCCTGAACACCATGGTGTCTGTTTTTGAGATGTTTATGAACAGCTTGTTTTCGGAGCACCAGTTTTGGACGTCATTTACAGTTTCCTGTAATTTTGTTATGTCTCTTGAGCCAATTACAATATCATCGGCATACACGCAAGAAAATACTCCCTCCTTTTGGGTAATTCTTAGGATATCTGCGGTTGCAACTATAAACAGCAAAGGACTCAGCAGGTCACCCTGTAGGACCCCGTTTGATTGAGCTATTGGATCTGATAGAGTGAGGTTATCCGAAACTCGTACTTCGTTCCATTGCAGTATTGATGTGATGAGATAGGTCCATATGCTGTTCGTGCCTAGCATCTCCTTAAGCTTGTCTATCACTAGCTTCCTGTTTATCAGGTCAAAAGCTTTAGTAAAATCTATGAAGATGGTGTAATATTTTCCGTTGTCTTCTAAGGCATCCCAGATTTGGTTTAGCAGGAGTTCAATAGCGTTTAGAGTAGATCGTCCCTTCCTAAAACCAAATTGGTTCTCTGGCAGATGCTCATTTATTTCCTCATTTATTTTTCCTGTTATAATTTTAGTGAATATTTTGAAGGGGCAGTTTTCCAGTGCTATGCCTCTGTACTTATTGGGATCTCTTGGGTCTCCTTTGCCTTTATATAGAACTTTTACAATTGACTTTCTCCACTGGTCGGTAATGGAAGTAGTTTCTATACATTTGTTATATAATTTTGTCCATATAGGGGCTAGCAGGTGTGCAGTGTCTTTTACATATTCATTATAGATCCCGTCCGGACCTGCGGCTTTCTTGTTTTTGGTGCTGTCTATAGCGGTTCTAGTTTCCTCTATGGTCAGGGGTACCCAGTCTAGTTGTATATGTGGAGTAGTGGTATGTAGATATTTTCTGGGTTGCGCTGGACCTTCGATGTTGAGAATCTTACTAAAGTGTGATTCCCAGATTTCCATGTCTATGTAGTGCGTCTGTTGTTTCTTTGGGTGTAGGGCTATGAACGGATTTTTCTGCTTCTTGCTCTCCGATTCTAAGTAGGCGCGTTTCTTTTCTTTCAGTGTTCTTTTGTAGAGTTTCCTCTTCTCATTGTATATGTATATTAGACTTTGATTATTCAAGTTCTGCCTTAACTGTTGCAATTTATCTAGGGTCTCTCTCCTCAGCCTATAGCACTCACTATCAAACCATATCTTTGTTCTTCTTGTGGCCCGCGGAATGGCGGCCTTTTGTAGGATTTCTTCTATTATTCCTGTTGCATCATCCAGTCTTGAATTATCCATTAATGTGTCTAGATGTGTAGTTGAATCTAGCATATCTTTAACTTTCTCAGCATCTATTTTCCTTGAAAGGGGGTGAATTGTCTTTTTCTGTAGTTTTTCCCACTCCCCTTGGATACGTATTTCAATTGGTGTTTCCTAATCACGGCTTGGTTTGTTGTCCATATTGTAGTCATGCTGCCTGTTATAGGCCCTTTCGTAAGTGCAATATCTATTGTGCTCTTTCCATTATGTGAGATGTATGTAGGGATAGTGGGGTTGTTTAGCAGGATGAAGCCTTCTTCTTCCAGTTTCTCGAGAACTAGCTTTGCTTTGTAATTCGGAATGTCCAGTCTGCAGTTAAGGTCGCCTGCTATAATTATTGGTTTATCTTGCTTGCTCTGAGTGATCATTTGGCCTAGCTCGTCCATTATGTCGATCGCTGTTATGTTCGGTTGGAAGTAAGCGGCTATAATTACGAGGCCGCCTATTTCCAGTAGTAGGGTATGGTTCTGTTGCCTTTTTGATAATATTGGGGTTAGGTGTGGTTTTATGAGGATAGTTATCCCCCCAGAAGGTCTTCCTTTTTCTCCCTGTCTAGCTGTAAGATGAAAACCATAGAAGTCTGGGTGTTGCCAGTCGTCATTGACAAATGTTTCCAATAAAATTGCTATATCGTACCCTAATAGAAAGTTTTCCGGGCTCATATTCATTGCACCTTTTAGCCCTTCTATATTCCACATCATGATTCTTAGACTTCTTGAAGCGTCTTTTAAGTTTTGGTTCCTTCTTTCAACTATTTTCTTTTCCGAATTATTCGAAGGAGTGTCCATTGTCTCGTATGGGGCGAAAGGATCGAAATTGAAAACGTTTGATAGTAATCCCTTTCGGCCAGAATTCCTCTTCATATACCCTGTCCATTAGATCAAATGGAATCCCCACTTTGAAAGCTTTCGTGTCGTAATTGGTTATTATTTCTTCACATGTAACGTCGTCTTTGATTCCTCTGTTTTCTAGGTATTTCTTTATGACATCGGAGGTTGTGTGCGGGCTCAGACGCCCCATAAAAAGCCAAGCTTTCTTCTTTGCTGCTTGCAATTCTTCAACTCTTGGACCTGTGCTTATCATTGCGTATTGCTGTCTAGTTTGCTTTCTACTTGATTTGCTGGCAACTTGCTCCGGAAAATTGGCATATTCCAGGTCTGGAGTTTTTACCTGCACCAACTCATATTCCTTTCTCGGCGGTGTTTCTGCTTGTGCTTCGTTAGGACGGCGGATTTGCATGTTACTCCTTTGTGGAGGTGTTGGTCTAGGCTTCCATGTCATCTGAGTATTATACATGTCTATCCCGCTGTTGTCTGAGGTTTTGTGTACAAGACTATCTTCGTCCATTTTCTGCATTCTTCTTTTCCCACCATTCTTCCACGTGTTATCGCGATCGCCATTCCCTTTCTCTCCATTCGTGCTCATTTTGGCTGCTGTTACGAACGAGTTCGTTATTATCTGTTCCGCTGGCGAGATGTCATTTATTTCTTTTGCACTATTCGCATTGTTGTGTCCGTTGTCCTCCTGGCCGTTGTTGTTCATATCCTCCATCTGGCGGCGCACCACTTTGTCCTCTGGCATGGTTTGTTGCATTGTCTCCTTCTCCGCTTCGTTGTGCCTTGTGACTGCAGTTGTGACTCTTCCATGGTTGATTTGTGTGTTGGTTCCACTTCCTTCCCTTCCCTTTTTGGTTACTTCTGGTTCATTTGGTTCTTTTTGGTATAGGCGGTGGGCCCCCATCGTGTTTTCCAGCTCAGCCCTGACGGCATTACTGATTCGCTTTTCTAGCTCGGTTTCCATTTGCTGGGTCAAGTATTCCCTCAAATTGTCGAGCCTCTTTTGGAGATCTTCGATTAGGTTTATGCAGCCGTGTTCTTTTACCTGGGCAGCACGCTTACAGGCGGTGCAGAACCACATGAGTTTCCGGTTTCTCCTTTTCAGAATGTCATACTCTCCTTGTGTTAGGGTTGAGCAGTCTTTGTGTACGTGTGTGTTGCAGCGGTCGCATTCCACCGTAATTTCATCAGTAGTGATCGCTTTTGTACAGGTAAAGCATTCTTCATCTGTTTGGCAGTTGTTGGTTGGCATGATGTATCTGCTGGATGTCAGATGTTAGCAGTATTTTACCTGTCAATTGCGAACGTTCGTCGGTTTGTCTTCTTGAATTAGATTCCTATCACATAATTCACCGTTCATATCCACGTGCCAACATGTTCTCTAACTAACTACATAAATTTGTCTTTTCGGTGTCTGAGTGCGTATCCTCATTTAGCGCATCTGCCAGACGTTCATCTCCTGTGTGTGTGAAAGTCTCACCACAGTACATGCATGAATATATTTCCTCTCCTGTGTGAGTGATATGTGTAAATACTTTACTCTAGAAATATAGCAACCCATTCAGTCACTCTTTTGTCTAGTCCAATTACACTAATTTTTGCCAGTAGTCTCCCATCATCCACCCTATCAAATGCTTTAGACAGGTCAATCGTGATACAGTCCATTTGACCTCCAGAATCCAAGATATCTGCTATATCTTGCTGGAATCCTACAAGTTGAGCTTCAGTGGAATAACCTTTCCTAAAACCAAACTGCCATCTATTGAACCAGGTATTAATTTCAAAAACATGTCTAATATAATCAGTAAGAATGCCTTCCCAAAGCTTACATGCAACTCATGTCAAACTCACTGGCCTGTAATTTTCAGCTTTATGTTTATTACCCTTTCCTTTATACAAAGGTGCTATAATAGCAACTCGCCATTCATTTGGTATAGCTCCTTCAAGCAAACAATAATCAAATAAGTACTTCAGATATGGTACTATATCTATATCCCAACCCATTGTCTTCAGTATATCCCCAGAAATCTTATCAATTCCAGCCGCTTTTCTAGTTTTCAACTTTTGTATCTTATTGTAAATGTCATTGGTATCATATGTAAATTTTAATACTTCTTTAACATTAGTCACCTCCTCTATCTGGACATTATCCTTGTAACCAACAATCTTTACATACTACTGACTGAATAGTTCTGCCTTTTGAAGATCCTCACATACACACTCCCCTTGTTAATTAATTATTCCTGGAATGTCCTTCTTGGAACCTGTTTCTGCCTTAAAATACCTATACATAGCCTTCCATTTATCACTAAAATTGTATGATTGCCAATTATGCTTGCCATCATATTATCCTTAGCTGCCTTCTTTGCTAGATTTAATTTCCTAGTAAGTTCCTTCAATTTCTCCTTACTTCCACAGCCATTTCTAACTCTATTTCTTTCCAATCTGCACCTCCTTCTTAGTCTTTTTATTTCTCTATTATAATAAGGTGAATCTTTACCATTTCTTACCACCTTTA
Organism: Anabrus simplex; assembly: GCF_040414725.1. NCBI lineage: Eukaryota > Metazoa > Arthropoda > Insecta > Orthoptera > Tettigoniidae > Anabrus > Anabrus simplex. The sequence goes on along the minus strand of NC_090269.1, from coordinate 55,952,325 downwards.
AAGGTACAAATCTGTTTTCACATTCCTCAACAATTTCTTTAAACCCATCCCAGAGTCTGTTTACATTTTTATTTACCGTTTTCCACCGAGCATAGTTACTTTTAAGAAACTGTCTCATGCCTGCTGTATCAGCCGTATGATACTGCCTAATAGTCCTACTTTTAGGACCTTCCCTCCTAACACATTTATTTTTATTACGACAAAAAAGCCTCATGATCACTAATGCTATCTATTACTTCGGTTTCTCTATAGAGCTCATCTGGTTTTACCAGCACCACATCCAGGATATTTTTCCCTTTAGTTGGTTCCATCACTTTCTGAATCAGCTGTCGTTCCCATATTAACTTATTTGCCATTTGTTGGTCATGCTTCCTGTCGTTCGCATTTCGTTCCCAATTTACATTTGGTAAATTAAGATCTCCCGCTACAATCACATTCCTTTCTATGTCATTTCCCACATAGCTGATTATCTTATCAAATAATTCTGAATCCGTGTCAGCGTTACCCTTTCCTGGTCTTACACTCCGAAGACATCAAGTTGCCTATTATCTTTAGAAATGAGCCTTACGCCTAGAATTTCATGTTTCTCATCTTTAACTCATTTGTAGCTTACAAATTCATCTTTCACCAAAATGAATACTCCCCTCCCACCATTCCTATCCTATCTCTACGATACACTTTCCTGTTCCGTGAGAAAATTTCTGCATCCATCATGGCTAAATTCTAATAAGTTATTACTTGTATACTGCTGTATAGTACACTACAATAAGTTTAAACTACGCTCAGACGTATCCTAATTACAATACCGGTACCGTATGTCACTACTACGCACAAACAGAAATGAAAATTGCAAGTTTGAAATTTGCAAGAACTACTGTACTCAAAGATTACGAACAAAGCTAAATGCTTAGACAGGTTATTATGTGTAGATAGGGGTATGTGTTTGTCATGGTGTTACTGTGTATTTCGAGTTATGTTACGAGATGTAGACTCTTTCATTAAGGAGGCTGCACATCCTAAGTTTTGTGTGGGAATACATTTCAGCAGGGAACAGTTTTTTTGTTATAAGGCATGGAGCATGTCTTACAGGTGTTTGCATCGCTGAGTTAGTGTCTTTCAGATAGGCAAAGAGGACCAGCTAATTGTGAATGTGATGTGTTATAATATGAGAGAAAGGCAAGAGTAGCCTGATAAATTGAGATTTATATAAATGTGTGCTAAGACAGGACGGAGGGGCCTGCTAAGTATTATAAGTGGAAAATATAATGGTGTTAGCTGCATAGTTAGAGAAAGGCTTGATTTGCCTAGAATGTTCATTGATTCTATGAGAGTCGGTCTCTTGTACCACGAGGTGTTAGGCCAGATGTGCCGTGTGTCATATAAAGTAGCCGTGAAAAAAAGAACACCTTGATGCAAGTGATTAAGCCTGCCATACTTGCATGGGACACTAGGAGAGGGCAGTACATGCGATGATCGCACACGCAACACTGCAGATACACCAGGAACTGCATTATCAGCTGTGGAATGTTGCAAGCTGCACAACAGTTGGTTACTGCCAGAGCCAGTGGCAACCAGTTTGCCATGACATACAGAGCAGAGTCTGTACCATTGTTAGCATGCCACAGCAAACGTGTACGTGAACCGTTTGTGAAATTGACGGATTTGAACGAGGGTGTATAATGGGCCTACCAGAGGCCGGGCGTCATAACGCAGAATTGCGCAACACTTGTGGTGAGAGGTCTCCATAGTGCATCAATGTTGTCACCAGTGGTCAGCAGAAGGTGCTCGTGCCAATCGGCCTGGGTCTGGACAGTGGGGATGCACAGATGCATGCCAAGATCATCGCATCTTACAAAGTGCCATATTGGACTGCACCGCAACCTCACAACAAATCAGGGACATTATTGCTCCGGGCGTATCAGCGAGGACCATTCACAGCTGTCTCTGTGACGAAGGGCTACGATCCTGCGTGGCGTTAGGGTGTCTTCCGTTCATGCTCCACTATTGTGGAACCCGCCTCCAGTGGTGTCGCAGTAGGCACTTATGGAAGGATGAATGGAGACGTGTCATCTTCGGTGATAAGAGGCGCTTCTGCCTTGGTGCCATTGATGGCCGTACGTGTGTGTGGCGTCAAACAGGTGGGCGCGAACGTCTGGATGTATACAACAGAGGCACACAGGGCGAACAACCAGCATCATGGTGTGGGGAGCCATATCGTATACTGGCCGTTCTCCTCTGGTGATCGTCGAGGAACAATGAACAGTGCATCCAAAACATCATTAAACCCATCGTTCCATCATTCATGCACCAACAAGGCGATGAGTATTCCAACAGGACAATGCACATTCACATGTATCCTGTGCCAGCCAGCGTGCTGTGCAAGGGGTACGTCAACTACCCTGGCCTGCACGATTCCCAGATCTGTCCTCCATTGAGCCTGCTTGGGACAGGACGAAACGTCAACTTACGTGGTCTGCATGAATGGCAGGAAATATGGCCCAACTGAGGCACCAGGTGGAAATTGCATGGCAGAATTGGAGCCTGCATTGCTGCAAAGGGAGGATATACACTGTACTAGCACTGATATTGCACGCACCCTGTCGACTATATTCTGGTGCGTTTGGCTCTGTTGGTGTGATCATGTGTTGTATACATCCTCAAGAGTGTATTGATAAAAGTTTCCTCTACTGGGTCTACAAATTCATGGTGTTCTTTTTTCATTTTCCAGGAGTGTAAATATTACGTCCTTAAAAATAATGTTTCGATATTCCACGGCCGAAGAACTACTTTGTTCAGCCGATGGATTGCTTAATCCTCTATGAGGGTTAGGACTGAAATAACGCTGTGATTTGATTTTTATAGTGTTTTAAGACCATCTAAACTAAATTTTGTTCAATGTCATTTTTTCTAAATAAGCAGTTGTGTTCATATGAACTTAAATATAAGATCAAAGCAAGTATTATGCGTGTTCCATGGCACATCAACCAAAAATGAGGTAATTTAAAATAACCTGACTGCCACACTTTGAGCAAGAAGTTCTGACACTAACAATTTGTTGTAATTCGCAAACATGCTCAAGAGAGTGCAGCACTATTCACTTTCTGTCAAGGTGCTTTATAAGATTCTCAAGATTTTGGCTATTTGTCTCGAGACTCTCGAGCGAAATCCCCATCCTTAGTTTAACCCACTGGCGTAGAATCATGGAACTCTTCTGTGCTCTGCTACGATGGACCTACAGCGGGACCACCGAACCGCTCCATGTTCTCAGATTACGATGCAATTTTGTACTCACCTCAAGAAATGGAATTAGTTTTAACTCCGAACAGATGTAAGGTAAATCCTGGGCATGAACACACATAGCGATAATAGGTTGATGTACTTGGAATTTTCTATTCAACTCTGACATTTGTAAAACAACGTGGCACTGCATCGATGATTGAGAGTAAACGAAATGCAATCTTTACTTGAAGGTGACTGTTAATAATTCCTTCAATGAAAGCAACAGCGAAGTGAATAGTAGCCCTGATGATGACAGGAAAATAACATCACAATGAAAGAAAAGGAGAGGGAGGAAATATAAAGAGAAGAAGAGTGTGATGCAACAGTGCTATGGATTGGATATGGACAAGGATGAAGGTTATCACACTCTCTTGAACTATAAAAGGACTGAGAAACACATTTTAACATATAATGGACATGTATATTAACATAATGTATTGCGCCGAGCGCATAAGAAAACTCCAACCAGCTCTTATCCCAGGGTAATTATCGTAGTTATATTTTTACGTGAATTCAAGAAGACGCCAATACATAATAAATACCTCGTCGATTATCATAACTATTAATTGACGTCTCCACCTAACATCATCATCATCATCCTTTCCCTTTATCCAGCTGTAGCCGGGTAGGAGCAAATATGGATCCTCTCCACTTTCTTCGGTCTTTCCACCACTCCTCCTCCAACACTGTGTCCCAGTCCAGGTTTCTTTATATAATGCTGAGTTTTTTGGATGGTATCCTTCCATCTCAATCATGGTCGTCCACGGCCTCTCCTTCCTTGGATTTGCATTTCCATCACCTTTTTTGGCATTCTTTCGTCGCTCATTCGCATGTGCCCAAACCATCTTAGTAGACTCTTCTCTATTCTATCATTCATTTTTTCCACTCCAATTTCTTCCCGGATTTTCTCATTCCTTATTTTGTCTCTTCTGCTCTTCTGTATCATACTTCTCAAGAACTTCATTTCAGCTGCCTGTATTCGACTCTCATCCTTCTTTGTCATTGTCCAAGTTTCTGCTCCGTAAGTTGTTATGGGTACGTAATACATCTTGTACATAGTATCCTTTGCTTCCGTTGGCACATCTTTGTCCCATAACATGTTTCTTACATTATGATAGAAACAACTTCCAGCTTGGATCCTTTTACTAATCTCAGCATCCAGTCGAGCATTCTCCATTAACTCACTCCCCAGGTATTTAAACGTTTCCACTACTTCCAGGGGCTTGTCTGCAAGTCTAATCTGACCTTTCCCTTCTTTTTCCCCTCTAGTCATAACAAGAGTTTTACTCTTTTCTACACTTATTTTCAATCCACATTCTTCGATCTTCCCATTCACCACATTCAACTGTTCTTGAACCTTCCTGTCGTCTTCTCCCCAAATCACAATATCATCTGCAAATAACATCATGTTCATTTCTCTTCCTCCATATGCTGCTTTTGCTGTTCTCATGACATCATCCATATCGCTTCAAAATCGGAACTAGTAGATTAAGCTATATCTTAGTTCTAAATTGTATAGTATTCCAGCAAGCTATGAGTAACACCTCGATATATCTTACTTACTATGATTTAATGTCAAAATGTGATGGATAATAGAAGAATGTGAAATAAATGGATTGAAGATCAAAAATTAATTAATTTGATTTTAAGAGATCAATCATTGACATAACATTGCTTGTTATATTAATTTCTTATTGAAATGAACTAATGTTCTTTTTACACATTACATTTCATAAATAAAAGAAAACAATGGAATAATTGCAAATTATCATGGTTAAAAATTTGGTTAAGTTAAGCAATTAATCATATCATATATTCTTGATCATTCAAATCGTAATTTTTCTTGTATTTCCTAGGTCAGTTACTTTCCTTCATTTATATACGTTCTTTCATAAAAATTAGCTTAAGGAAAAAGATTGGTTTCATATCTGTGTAGCAAACATAGGCTAATATTCATTTAAAATAATATTGTCATTGCATCATGCGTTAACTTAGTCCCCCAACTTAAATAAAATGTACTCATAAAGAACCAAACAAATTCTCAACTACATTGAAAATTCAACATATGACCTTATGCGACTCAACTAAATATTAGGGAGTACCATGGTCAACGATATCAAGTGACTCTTATTCAATTGAAATTACTGGTAAGAAGTAGCATTATCTACTCATAACTGTCAAAACCTGCCATGATTAATATTTCAGAATGTACAGATAATCATTTAAATAAATAATTCTCCTCATCAGGACTCATTTCGATGATTTTTGCCACACCATCATATAAGTATCACGTCATGTTGTCATTATTGTATGATATGGCTTCTCAATCAAAGAAACATTGTTACTGCTTCACAAATACAATTGACCTGAGCTCGCATTAATATTATCTACTTTCTCTTCAAATATTTCATTTGCATTCATTATATCATCGTAGCAACATTCTTATATAACGTTATCTTCCCATTTCACAACGTATCTCTTCCAATTATATCAAATACTCGTCTCATATAACTTATATCAATGTGCAAATACATTCTTAATTAAATATATCATCGGATCACAAACTTCATATACATCAACATGTCTTCCATTTGCCTTCATATCCATATCTAACCTCATTTCAATTATTCATGCCAACATACAACCTGCACATATTAAAGTAATATCCTACCTTTCATCTAAAATCATACAGTATTCTATTCCTGAACACTTCATATACATCATGGCATATATTCCGATATAGCTTTTTTTAACATTGTCACATATTTAAGTTACTTTCCCTAACCAAAGATGGTCTAATTTCTTATGAAGAATACCTATTTCCATCATATTATCGACAAATTATTAGGTCACTCGCAAGAAACTAATGTAAGTTGATTAATTTCGAAGACACAATTGCCCTATCATCTATTCATCAAATGCAAGCAATCTACAATACGTATTACCTCGCAATCTTATTGAATTCTCTACGGAACTTATCTTTTTTCCTTTAGCCATGGGGATTATGTTGTTTCTGGTTAGCTATCGGCAGCTGTGGTTAGTCTCCGTGGTCCAGCGAGATGTTGCCGGGAATGTCGCTCTGCTGCCATCATCTTAGCTGGATTGACCCCGGACAGTTGGCCTATCTTCTCCTTAGAGACTCATGGCGGGCTTGTCTTGCGTAATTAGAAGAATCAAATACACAGATGACATCAGCTGAAACATTATATCGTAGTCGAAGCCTTCTAACATTAGTATGTCATTAATAGTTAAGTTTAGTATAGGCTTTTCTTTTAAAATTAGGCAGACCTCCAAAATATCTACTGTAGCCTTAATTTCTTATATTCATTACAATTGCTAAATGAATTGATCTTTATAACTGTTGCGTTAGATCGAATTTCTCTTCTCTGAGCCAACGCCTAGTCTTTGCCCTCTTTTTAGCATTTGGCTTATTCAACTTTTGCTCAATCTTACGTATTTGATGCAATTATTTTATTAATAACATTGCATTTATACGTAGTTTTCTCGTATAAATGTCTCTAAGTTCTTCTTTCTTTAATCCTATTTAATTCTCAATTTTATATGGTGTGGCTTGCTTCTTGATTGATTGAGTCCGCTTTCTAGAAGTGTCTGTCATTTGTAAATTTTTTTTGTATAGTGTTTGCGTTAACAATTCAAACTCTATTTTGTCATATGCACTGCCATCATGATCTTGATAGTTTCATCTTTGCACAATACCGTACTTCTTTGACATTTTATAACTTTATGTGTTGTATTTAATTTCATTACCGGTAATCTCGTGCAAATCGACTCTACCAAATTACTCCTAAAACAATGAAATGGCAAAGTATGTTTAAAAATCATTGAATGTGCACCAAGTATAACATTTCTCATGCTAGAAGGGAAATTTCTTGAAAACAATCCCTGCCTCAAAATATTCTTAATGCTTTTAAGAATGTCAGATATGTTATGGATAGGGCCCGGATTAAATGCACAAAAAAACCTGAAAATATGCATGCAAATATGCACTAAAAAGTTACAATATATGCACGGAAAATAAGGAAATATGCTCTTAAAAACATGCAATTTTATTCACTTACCTATTTACAGGCATCATTTATTGCAAAAAGAAGCATCACAATAGGTAACTAGTAGTCTTTCAATATTTTCTGGAGACAGACTATGTCTGTTGTCCGTCAAAACGAGTTTATAGGCTGAAAATGATCGTTCTACATCAACTGACGTAATTGGACAGTACTTATACATGGGCACCGACGTTTCGGAGCATACATCTGGCAAGGATACCCTAATTCCACTCAAGAATTGACTAATTAATCATCTTCAGTCCTGGGTTCGAATTCAACACCTTTTCTAACTTGCATTTAATCTTCTCTCCAATTTCGCCTGGAGCGTAATTCAACGAAGATGCAGCTTTTTCAACGAGATCAAGTGATTCATGGAGGGGAGTACCAGAAGATTCTAAGCTCTCAATGGCTTTTGGAAGTTTAGAAAAATGTGCATGAATGAAATTCACATCTTGATAAACAGTAGCGGTTTCAAACACAACTTTTGCATCATGGACACACGCAATATGTTCATCTTCAAGTTTTGTAACCACTTCTTTCACTTCATTAAAATGTTCCTCATAAAATGATACTGCAGATAACCATGTCCCCCACCTAGTCAGGACAGGTTCAGGTGGCAAAGGAACTTCAGGTAGACAATCTTTGTAGAGCTGGACACGAGCTGGTGCTTTCAGAAACAGTTTCTTCCCACATCCAATTAAATTGTTAACAGCTGGAAACTGTGCGCGTATTTCTTCTGCAATGCGGTGTAATCCGTGCGCTAAACAGGTTACGTGTATGAGTTTTGGATAAAATACTTGGAGGGCCTTTGCTGCTTTCAACATATACGAAGCTGCATCTGTGAGCAGTACAAGCACTTTACAACAATTAGTCTCAATTTCAGATGGCCACAATAGTCGCAGAGAATCATTTACAAATCTTGCTATTGTGCTATGGTTGGTTTTCTCTAGTACTTTACAAGCAAGAAGATGTGGCTTACCGGGTTCGTCTGGATGTAATTTACCAACCACGAAATTTGCTGCGTAACGGCCACACGAATCCGTTGTCTCATCCACCGATATCCAGACACAGTTCCTTCCTATATCAGAACGGATCAATTCCAGGGTAGATTCATATAGCGGAGGTAGGTAATTTTTCCTAAGAGTTGATTCATCTGGTATTTTTTGATTTACGCAATATTTCTCGAGAAATGATCGCAGAACTGGATTGTTTAATTTTTTTCCATGGAATGTTGCTGCAAACGAAAGCCCTACAAAGATCATTTGAAAATGTATTAAGACTACAGGACTTGGGCTTTACCTGTGTAAGAAGTAGTTGTTGTGGTGTGCAGTTCTTCTCCTCCTTTGCTTTAATATGTGCAGTTATTTTTGAATGCTGTTCAAGCTGAAATTTCTTTTCACATTTCACTTCCTTTGAGCAAACTTGACAGTACACGATGGCACCATCTGTTGAATAGTCCCTATTACCCGACACACACTGATTTAGTAAATCTCTTCTGCTGCTCTTTTCCTTAGGCATTTTTTAAAAACTAAAACTTTTAGAAATGAGATGCAGGACATTAAAGTGGAACGTAACTAGTGAACTGAAGATACTTCTGTCCTGACCAAGTGCCCAGCCCCCTGAGATTATTATCTGCTGTGGTAGAGAACGGAATTCAGGGAAGTCCAGCCTGCCTACCCACACCTAAACTATCTGTTGCCATTGTCAGTTGTGAAAGTAAAGTGCCGTTACACAGACAGTCGAAAATACCAACTAGCGAGGGATGCACATAAAATAGGCAACTAGCTAGGGATGCACAAAACAGATTTATTTTAGTGGTTCTTGTAATTATCCTTAAATTCAGACATTATATACCGGAATATGCTGTTACGTCTAGAATATGCACTAACCCTCAAAATATGTCAAAATATGCAATTGCATATGCGCATATGCATTTTTAAAAAATCCGGGCCCTAGTTATGGAGAGGACAATATAGCGTAGTGTGTAGTAGTGATGGGACTATCGAATGGAAACTACCGAATTATTCGATAGTCATCAACTACTGTTACAACCGACTGTTTCCGTTTGCATTCGTTTTTTCATTCGGATGGCAAATTCCAAAATTTTCTACTAGTCAGCGCTGATGTTGGCCTCCTCTTTCGTTGTGGAGTGAAGTCAGTCATTTATTATAAATGAGTAGATATCTTACTCGCCGGCCCTGTGGTGTAGGGGTAGCATGCCTGCCTCTTACCTGGAGGCCCCGGGTTCGATTCCCGGCCAGGTCAGGCATTTTTACCTGGACCCGAGGGCTGGTTCGAGGTCCACTCAGCCTACGTGATTAGAATTGAGGAGCTATCTGACGGTGAGGTAGCGGCCCCGGTCTAGAAAGCCAAGAATAATGGCCGAGAGGATTCATCGTGCTAACTGCATGACACCACATAATCTGTAGGCCTACGGGCTGAGCAGCGCTCGCTTGGTAGACCAAGGCCCTTCAACGACTGTAGTGCCATAGGATTTTGATTTTTTCATATCTTACTCAAAGTTGTATAATGATAAATGCAATTTTATTATTGTTCACTTAATCAGTAGATAACCATGTTATAGTTTTTATAAATACTTTCCATAATAACCATGAACCTCTAATGATTGAACATTAACCTTAAATGAATGGAGTTATTAATTTAGTTCGCTGTATTCACATTACTTTAATATGTGGTGTCATTACAATAAGGTGTACCAAGCTTAATCTTCGTCTGAAATCACCTAACATGTGTTATTTTATGAACCGACGATCTTACATTCATTAACTTGTGGTTAGGGACACAAAAATGCACTTTATTTAAAATGAAACATAATGACCACAATTACTTTAATCCGGATATTTTATCTTATTTTATAAACCAACGCATTTCAGTTTCCAATAACTTCACTCCAACATTGTGTAACGTTTGTTACTAGTCTCAATATTTCCGCTAGCAACAAAAGAAACACGCTATAAAAATCGGTAGTACCTATAATACAACAATCCACATTTCCATAGTTACTAGCAAATGACTTATTACTAGTTCTACCGCAGAACAAAACGTATATTACTGCTTTCGATTTCAAACCGAATGAAAACTATCGAATGTTTTCATGTTTTCATTCGATAGTCAGGCTTCACAATCGGTAGTCTACCGATAGTTTAAAACATTCAATATTCCCATCACTAGTGTGTAGATTCAGAGGTAAGAGGATCATGTTTGTAGATTCAGAGGTAAGAGGATCATATTACAATGATATGAATAAGATGTCAGTCATGTATGATCATTCAATTACAGAAGAATAAATGGCAAGCTTACTTCTGATCCACAATATTTTTAGTCTTCAGCAGGTGAAATAACCCAACAAGTAAGCATTCTGAATCATAAATTTTAAGCTCAAGAAATAAGAATTCAGGGGTACAAAATGTGTTATCTGTCTCCCAACATGTATTTGTGCAAATGACAGTCGTGATTTCATCCTCATATTGTCATTTGCAAAACTATACATAAAGAGGTTTTTTGGTGGGGGAGAGAGATATATCACACCTTAGCTACAGAAGTAATTTATTTTATTAAAAATATTACACAAAACAGAACTCCAACATGGCAAATACATTAATATTTCAATATGCTATTGGTTTCTGCTGAGTGGGGAGCAGATTGAAACGCTTCTTAATGATTATCCTTTCACGTGAATATTTATCCTCAGGTGAAAACCGAGCTGTAAAGAAAAAAAAAACAATGATTGGAGAATAATGCATATAAGAAAAATGAAAAAGAAAATGAATACTTAGGCACTTTTTCATACAGAAATGCCCGAGAGCTAAAACTCTTTAGGAAATTACAAAGGAAGTAACTTATAACAGACAAGAAAGTAGAAAGAAAAGTTCATTAGAAATAAGAAAATACTATCATTAGAGGCTGAGATTTTCAGCAAACTTATGATGACCAACAAAATAATTAAAGTCAGGCTGTCATTAAGGCCAAGAAACCATGTAAATGCTATTTAGGACAATGAAATAGAACAGAGTCTTATACGTACCACTGCAATTTAAATGACAGTCATCTGAGCTCAGATCCCTACCTCCTACCCACCCATTACTTTTTACAGTTGAATTTTGCCAACCATTATTTCAACCAAGACTACCTTATTACTCTCACTCCCCAAACTTATCAGAACATGTCAAGGAAAATTATGTAACCTGTAGCCAAATTGTTTCAAACACTTATTTGGAATTCTTTGGAATAAGAAATTTAAGACCACTGATTCACTATTTTTCATTCGCAGGTTAGTGCATGTGTGGTAGGTTCCCATGCCTGGAGATAAAGAGCAAATGATACGACATCAATAATAATAATAATATAATAATGATACTGGTTTTACGGTTTTTGGAGATGCTAAGATGCTGGAAGTTTCTCCCTCAGGAGTTATTTTATGTGCCAGTAAGGATGACATTTCTGAGCATCTTCAGATACCATCTGAGCTACTCAGCACACCAGCAATGCTGTACTCATCAAACAAAGCTTTATGTGATTGCAAGTGCATGATGTAATAAAAATATGTCTGCTACATATATGTTATGTTCATAATGAATTTTGTTGAACAGGACAGGCAAGCTTCACTGGATTTCGGGCAATGTCACCGAGGACTAATATTTGCAATTTCAAAATGGCTTACAACAGATGTACAAATACGTGACAGGAAGCTTTATTATTGTTGATCAATATGCTATTCATTGAAGCTTCCTGGTGATAAGGAAAACACTGAATGTTCCCATAGAGAAAATTAACATTGTCTGAAGTCTGACAAGTTTGCTACCAAATCAATAGTCCCAAGATCTGATTCACTCTGTGAATGTATTAACTGAAAAGTTCTGAACATGCCATCTGAAGTTGTCAGATTAACAAATCAAGGGAACAACTTTAGCTCAGGCAACACAGCATCCTGGAGCATCACCCAATAAGCTGCTGAGGTACCGTAAGTAGTACTTAAAAAAAAAAAAAAAAAAAAAAAAAAAAACCACCTGTCCTATTAAACTATTTTTAAAATTCCCCTCCAGCCACACCCCAACATCACACCTATTGAACCTCTGTCCCACTATGTAAAGATTTAGGTCAGTTCAATAAACACAGATGTACGGGTTACTATGACCATTCAGCCTGCAAGTGCCTTCGCCTGTCCATAACACAGTCTGCCAAAACCTTGCAGAACTCTGTTCCCCTGTTTTCTAGGAATAAGCACAACAAAACTGAAAATAAGAACATTCACACACGTTTCTGTTTTTGTCACTAAACCCTTTTCTCCTTTATATTTTTTTTTTTTTAGAATTTTGCCAATCATGATTTCAACCAAGACTTCCTTAATTCTTTCACTCCCCAAACTTAAAGAACATGGCAAGGAAAATTATGTAACCGATAGCCAAATTGTTTCAAACACTTATTTGGAATTCTTTGGAATAAGAAATTTAAGACCACCGATTCACTATTTTTCGTTCCCATGTCTGGCTAAAAATTAGGTCAAACCTATAGAATCCACGCACGAGTACCAAACATCAGTGTCAAGGACTGTCTTCCTAGTCCTTTTAGAAAAGGCACTACCCTGCCAGACACTCATCTCGCTGTGTGATTTAGTGATCCATGTCTAACTCTAGTTACTCTAGCTATTTTGCTTTACATCGCACCAACACAGTTAGGTCTTATGGCGACGATGGGACAAGAAAGGCCTAGGAATGGGAAGGAAGCAGCCGTGGCCTTAAATAAGTTGCAGCCTCAGCATTTGCCTGGTGTGAAAATGGGAAACCACGGAAAACCATCTTCAGGACTGCTGACAGTGGGGCTCGAACCTACTATCTCCTGGATGCAAGCTCACAGCTGCACGCTCCTAACCGCACGGCAACATTCATGTCAAAGCCAGGCAGTATCCGGGGGGCTGGCAAAGTGAAGCAAACAACTGCCAAGACAACCCGAATTGCTTCATGGAATATCAGATTAATGAATGGTAAGAGTTTAGAGTTGGAGGAAGCCATGAGATGCATACAAACTGATATCGTGTGTCCAGGAGACAACAAAGTGAGATTCCTGGATTCTAAGACCAAGGCTTTCAAACTTCATTACCACGGTGTTGAAAATGGCAAAAACAGTGTAAGCATAATTGCTTAAAATGAAATGCAGAAGAATGTCACCAGCATTCACAAGGTGAGTGAATGGTTAATGTGTGTCAAGGTAGTGGAACAAGAAGTATGGAACATTATCAATTGCATATGCACCCCAAATAGGATGGCATGCTCCTGAGGAGGAGGGCTTTTTGGGTGAACATGGAGACACTCTTAAAGGTTATACCAGGGAAAGAATGGATCTTCTTTGGAGGTGACGCAAACGTGCGTGCTGGACGATCTACTTGTGGAGGTAAAGAGGTGGCACGGTGGCTGTGGTTTTGGAGAAAGAAACCTGGAGTGAGAAGAGATCATCCAGTTTGCCAAAGCTCATGATCTGGTCATCCTGAATATATGCTTCAAGAAATAACCTCAACACCTGGTGACTTACAGCAGAGGTGGAAATGGCAGCCAAACTGATTACTACCTGAGTTTACGCGAGATCAAAGGCACCACACAGGAATGCAAAGTTATACTGGAGGAACCAGCTGCAATACATCATCATTTCCTGTTGACTGAAATCCTCATGAAACACCACAAAAAGCAAATGGACAGGTCAGTCACAGCGGACAAGATCAAGTGATTCAAGATGAGAAAGTGAGCAGTTCATGGACACAGTGGTAAAATATGTAGACAGTTGAGTTGAGGTCTTTGATGAATAGACTGTGGATCATCTGTGGGACACATTAAGACCTGCTGTGTGCTGAAAGCCAAAGAACAGTTTGTAATTTCCAAGGGTAATCTTAACATCAGAAAAGAGGCATGGTTCTGGAACAATACAGAAGAGGAAATGGTTCAGAAAAAGATACTGGAGTTTCAGGCATGGACCATGGAGAACAACAGGCTTAAAAGTGAATATCACCTGGAGAAGAAGGCAACAGCAAAAGTAGTAGCACAAGCGAACGCAGCGGTATGCAAGTCTCTGGTTGACTATTGAAGGAAGAAGACGTGTTTGTGCAGCGATGGGTATTTCCATATCAGCTTGGCAAGCAGCAATCGGGGCATGGGCAAGCAGGCAGTTACCCGGGGAGTGTTGTATCGTTGGCACTCATTACCACATTACTTGTTATAGAAGGCTTGGAGTTAAACCCGTGCCCTGATCAACCAGCTTCAGAAGAAGTAGTGAACGTGAAGTGTATGGGGTGTAAGAGGAGCTTAAGATCTGGTGCTAAGTGTGATACGTATGGAATGTGGTTTCATTTCCAGTGTGGTAAGCTACAGGCCCTGGACAGTGTAAAGGAAAGGATGGCATGTAGCAAGTGTTTCATGAATGGGAATGTGACTAGCGACAAAGTAAGAATTGATGAACTACAATGGGAATTAAATGAAGCAAGTTTTGAAATATGTTAAAGTCCGTATTGTTTGGTCTTGTCCCATCGCATCTGAATCAGGAGTAGGGACACTTCCGGAAGATAGTGAAAAGGAACCCGAGTAGACTGAGTGATTGATATTTATGCTACAGGTTGTTGATGATTTACTACTGATTGGATGGGTTAAAAAGTCCAGCGCTGCCCAAGATGACTAGTCTGTGCTGTACTTTCCCATTTGCAATTTAATTATTATATCATCAATTTCACACTGAGCTAATGAAATTTCCATTGGACTCTTTCTGCAGTTTCTTAGTTTATAAGCAATATGCTCACCATAAACCGAAAATTCATATCTTCGAGTAACCGCCTCTGTAAATCCTCAATAATTTTTACAGTAGTTTCCATCGCAGAACATTTGTCTCGCGACACGTCCAAACTACACATGTTGCGCAACATTTGTATCATGTATCCCATTTCGAACGGGAGATCTGCGACATGCAACTTTTGTATCGCGACAGTCCCAAACACAGAAAAATTGTCACAGGACATCCCTGGGACTTGTCGCGATACACGTGTTCTGCGACTTTGTCGCTTGGTGTGTACTAGCCTTAAAGATTTGGGAACAAGTGATCACAAATCATGTGAGAAAGTTCACTTACATGAAAATACAGGCTACCCACGGTGGATTTGTACTGGGAACGTCCACTGTAGATGCAATTCACATCATGAGGTTTCTGATGGAAAAACACAGAGATGCCAAATCAGACCTGCGCATAGTTTTCATTGACCTTGAGAAGGCATTCAATAGAGTACTGAGAGATCTGATCTGGGCAACACTACGAGCTCATGGCATTCCACAATCCTACATTAAATTGATCCCAGATATGTACAAGGATGCAAACATCCATGTGAGATGCAGTACAGGTATATCAAACAAAACTTGTTCCTGTCAAAGTTGGTATTCAGCCCTCAGCCCTCTCCTTTTCATCATTACCATGAATTTTCTGACATTGGAAATCACAGATGCACTTCTTAAGACATTACTGTTCGCTGAAGATGTGGCACTGATCAGCTGCAATGTGGTACTGCTTCAGGGGGCCTTTGAAATTTGATAAATGGCAAAAAAGTGTTTGAAGAGATTGGACTGAAAGTGAGCTGCTCAAAGACCGAAGGTATTTACTGCACTTTCAAACATTCTGTGGCTTTAACGCCAGATATTTTGCTCGACTCCCAACCACTCCCGAAATGCAGCAGTTTTAATTACCTTGGCTCTGTGGTGGAAAAACTGGGTGGATGTAATCACAGGATCAGTGTAGGCTGGCTGAAATGGCGATAAGAGGATGGTATTGAAGCTTAAAGGAAAGCTCTACATGACAATAGTGAGGCCTGTACTGACTTATGCTTCGAAATGCCATGCATATGAAGTTTCTGAGAATGTCACCAGCAGTTTCAAAGAAAGACCACTTTCAAAATCAGTGCATCAGAAGCATGTTAAATGTGAAGAGATAGTTGTGGAGAAGGTTCAGCATAAGTGGATTACATGGTTCAAGAAGGTGAACCAACTGGATAAAAGCCATGAAGCTAAACGAGCCTTTGACCTTCAGCTACCTTGGGTACAAAAAAGGAGGAAGCCTAAGAACACCTGGACTCAACAAATGAGGCGACGACTTTACAGCTTCACTGATGTTGAAATACAAGCAGCTGCCAACAACAAAGTGCAACCGCATTCTCCTATCCCTGGAGTATCTGCAGCAGCAGTTCCACAATCAGGACAGCATCAATGAAGGTGACAAACCGAGGAAGAAGAAGAATGTCCAGAAAGCAGAAAACTTGGAAATCAGTAAATCCCAATCTTGGCGAATTCCAAACAGATCACATTGTGATCGCTCAGGAAGTCTAAAAAGAAATCCAAAATGTGGAGGTTCTAAGAAATACTGACCTAGATTCAGATCACTATCCAAAATCAAAATTAATTTGATCCCACGAAACACTAGGAATAGCCATCTTAGGAAGATCATTCAATCTGATACAGAAAAACTGGAATCTAGTTGAGAGTTCACCCAGAAGCTACAATTCATTGCACCCCAGAACTGGGAAGAATGACAACCTGATCGTAACAGCTAAGGAGAGAATGCCACTAACAAAGCCAAGAAAACATGCCTGGTGGAACAGTGTTTGCAATGCTGCAGTAAAGCAAAGATAGCTCACCTGGCAGAGATGGAACTCTCAGAAGACTCAAACAAATTGGGCAAACTTCCTGAATGAGAGAACACATGCTGCGATAAACATCAGCAGAGTGAAACGTGCTTTCAACAAGTACAAGTTGGCACAGACTGAGTGAGACTTTCAAAAGAATAACACAAAAGACTTCTATAAAACCTTCAGATAAAAATCTAAGCAAGTGCAACATCCCGAGCCTGCAGTTCACAAACTCCAGTGGGAAAAGACCACACAGTGACAAAGAAAATTGCCAGATTCTGGTGGATTCATTTGAATCCCTCCTCAACTGTTAACTTCCAAAATCTAAAATCTGCCCCTTCATATCTGAAGCTCAAGAACAAGAAATTCAAGGTGACTTTCATAGGTTTCAAAAAGGCTTATGAATCGATTGATCAAAATGTCCTAATACAAACCCTAAAGGAATTTGGCTTGGTCACCAAAACAAAAACAATCATTCAGCAGACCTTGACAGACACTACTTCCAAAGTGACGCTCAGAGGAAAAGTTTCAGATGCCTTTGAAATAAGGACAGGAGTCAGCCAGGGAGATGGGCTCTCACCTCTGCTCTTCAGTAGTGGTCAAGAGAAAGTTATCCGTGAGTGGCACATGGAAATGAGAAATTAAAGGGTCGACAGTGGAGTCATACTGGGTTGCAGGAACACAAACCTGGTAATTGACTGTCTTGCTTTCTCTAGCAAAACTTTTCTGAACTGCTACAAGACAGCTACAAAATAATTCAGACAGCAAAATCAGGTCTTCAGATGTCCTTTGGAAAAACCCAGTTTATAACAAACATAAAGCAGGCACCAAAAGAGCTGTATGTAGAACAGGAAAAAATCAAGCGGGAAGGAAAGTTTAAATATCTAGGTGAGCAGATAGATCCCAACATGTCTGAGAAAGAAGCCTTCATGTCAGGCATGAATAAAATGGAATTGGCATACCATATACCCTAGGGTATATACAACAAAAGATAAAATAATATCCTAGAACACCAAGTTCAGACAATACTGCAGTCATTCGTCCAGAGGCCCTCCGTGCAGTAGAGTGCCTTGCAATGAACAAAAAAGGCCTTATTGAAGAGCTTGAGATCAAAGAAGAGAAAGATTTTGAGGAAAATCTTGGGCCCCATCAAAGACAAAGGTGAATATAGAAGACGGCACAACCACAAGCTCTATTTCTATGTAGAAAAGACAACCAATATGATGCAGAAGAGAAGGATTGCTTTCTATGGTCACGTGACAAGGTCAACCAAGTGGATCTTTTACTTCCAAGATAAAAAGACAAAAGGGGCCTGGTTCAGTGTAGTACAAAAAAAATTCACAAGTGGTGGCCATCACACATGGTGATATCCTGGAGCACAACCCCTTAAGAAGAAACTTCAGGACCGCATGAGTTTCCAAGAAAAGCCGAAGCTGAAAACAGGGAAGGCGTGGAACGAAGAAAAAAGGAACAACATTAGTAACAAATGCGAGTATGGGGCAAATGTTAAAGCCAGGGAAAGGAGACAGTTGAAATAACACAGTCCTTAGCTGGCCAAAACGATACGAATGAATAATAATAATAATAATAGTGTGTATCTAAGGTTCTCTTAGCCAGAGTGCTGTAATTATGTCCTGGAAAGGGGCAATTTAATGTGCCAGAAAATTTTCCGACATAGGCCTCTCGCACACCTACATACCAACCAACAGCACTGAGATTTGATCCTGCAACCTTGAGCACACAGCAAATGCCAAAACAACTGCACTGTGCAGCCAGTTTGGTTCATGATTAGCAAATTCATATCTAGAATGAATGTACTATTATTTCATGTTGCTGAAAGTAACTTACAGTACTAGGCCATTATTTTCTAATTTTGAAAACTAATCATGAAAACTTGTATATGCAGACAGAGTGGGCTGGAGAAGGTAGATTGGCAGCTAATTATTTCAAGGATAGGGTTGAGGAACCAGAGGAGGCCACAGCAGTAGCTAGAAATTGGAATTATCAAGATTCATGGATTATACCATTAAAAAAAAAAAAAAAAAAAAAAAGTCTTACCAGGGTGAGCTGAGAATGTTGGTCTTCCATAAGGATCTTTCTTCTGAAAAAAAAAAAAAAACAACAATAAATCAATGGTATACAATGAGTTCTCATTTCCAAATAGTACAGGAGTAAGGAAAGGCTGTAACTTTCTTCTATTATAGCTTAGTACTTTTATATCTGAACCATTTACTGAAGAGCTAATCATGTTATTAAAAACAGAGATGCTTATGTGGGTGAACTACATACATACTTATAGCACCTTATTCTCTACAGTAGTCGTAACACTAAGGTCTGCAAGGCCAACAATGCAGGCAAGCTCATTTCAAATAAAAATTTCTTTCGTATTCCACCTGAACATGAATGACCAGATGATACTGATTTGATCAGATAGATAAATAGAGGAATTGTGTTATCGCCAATAACACAGATACCAAATGTGACTATTTAGCAGGTTCGAGCCTCGCTTGATAATTGGAGATAACCAGACAAATCACTCAACTAAAATTAGCCACCCAGTGAGTTGGCTATGCAGTTTCGGTCATGTAGCTGTCAACTTGCGTTCGAGGGATGTTAGATTTGAACCCCACTGTCAGCAGCTCTGAGGATGGTTTTCTACAGTTTAACACTAAGCAAATGAGCCTTAATTAGAGACATAGTGGCTTCTTTCCAGTCCTAGCCCTTTCCTATAAAATTAAGAATGGCCATGCACTACCAGACACTGAATAAAAAAAGAGCTCTCAATCTATCAATCCTTGCAATGTCCGGTCCCGGTGAAGTTTCCCACGTTGTACATTGTAAATAAGAACTATCACCAACAGTTGGAGGACCTCAGTGATAAAAGTACTTTATAGGTGCAAAGGTAACATCGACAATCCAAATTTCTGCACAGGTCTCTAGAAAGGCACATGCTAAAGATATTTACTCAACTCATTACCCCTTAGACTCACACAAAAAATAGACTGCTTCATATCAGAACAACTTGGGTTCAGAAAAGGAAGATGTTCACCAATCTGATGGGAAGCATAGAATAGGCTCTAAAAAGGAACATTTGCAAAGTGCCTGACTGATAATGATATAAAATCAAATTGCTGTCCATAGCAATAATTAAACATGTTTATGAGCCTGAACATAGTAATATTCCTTAAATCACTATAACAATGATTTATTGTAGTGTAGACATATACGAAGGTTATGCCGAAAGTTTTTAGCAGCGCGTAAACCGTAATTCTGAGGACAATGGGATTATTTTCATTTGAAAGAGCGATGTTTTTCGACCTTGGAACATGCGCGCACAACCTCTCCTAGCGGTAGTTCCTCCACAGCGAGGGAATAAAGCACAGGCAGTGCTGAGTCAGACGCGGTGCAAGATGGATCTGTCACGCTGCGATTTTGGAGCAATGCTTTTTTATGATTACAAAAAGAAATTAAGTGCCGAAGAATGCCATTCTTTGCTGCGCATTTTTGGTGAGGCTGCCCCTTCTAGAGCCACAGTTGGAAATTGGTTTCGCGAGATTTCAAGGGGTCGACAGTCAATTGAAGATGAACCTCGTCCCGGTCGCCCAGCAACAGCAGTGACTCAAGAAAACATTGATGCTATGAGGGAAATGATCAAAGCAGATCCACATCTTACATTTTGTGACATTGAAGGGACCTTAAATATTGGGTCAAGAGCAACGCAGACCATCGGTTATGATTATTTGAGCCTTACCAAGAGATGTGCCCGTTGGGTGCCACATTACCTGACAGAAAGCCAAAAGGAGGAGAGAGTGGACTGGTGTCATTTCATGCTAGAAAAATTCAATGGAGGGCAGTCCGAAGACACCTACAATATCGTCACAGGTGATGAAACATGGGTCTACCATTATGACAGTGAAATGAAGAGACAGTATTCTGTGTGGTGCTTTCCAGGGGAGGAACCACTCACAAAAGTTCGACGAAGTCCTGGGTCCTGATGTAGAAGATGGTAGCAACTTTTTTTTACGAAAATGGGGCATCTCACCGCTGTGACCTTGGACACACGTCGTACAGTCAACGCTGAATGGTATGTGAATGACTGTCTTCCCAAAGTCCTCGCCTCTTGGAGGTTACAGCACCCAAAGTCCAAGAGTGGGCACCTTCTGCTGCATCACAACAATGCATCTGCACACAGGGCTGCCAGAACAATGGACTTTTTGGAAAGGGAAAAAGTGCGAGTGTTACCTCATCCCCCCTATCCACCTGACCTGGCCCCATGTGACTTCTTTCTTTTCCCTAAGACCAAGGAAAAAATACGTGAGCAGCGGTTTTTGTCAGATGAAGAGGCCATTGCAGCATACGGGAGTGCACTAAGTGACATCCCGAAAGAAGCTTGGACTGAATCATTTTCTAAGTGGTTTCAGAGAATGGAAAAATGTATACGTGCTAATGGAGAGTATTTTGAAAAGTTGTAATTGTTGTTTTGCAAATGAAATTTTTTTGTCACACTCTGCTAAAAACTTTCGGCATAGCCCTCGTATTGGTATAATAATGAATACAACAGGAAACTCAGTTGACTATTCTACTAATATTAACTTTTATATAATATACTTAAAACATGTTTGTGGGTCCTCATGTAGAAATCTGTTAAACACAAATGTAAATGGCAACAAATACATTGGATGAATAATGTATTTGTGCAATTGGGAGTTGAGCAACTTAATCTTCAGAGTCCCTGATAACACTGTCAGGAGCATCAAAGACACCACATTCAATGAAAGTGTAGCTTATTTCCAGGCATGCTTAATCATGTTATTGAAAATGGGGGCACTGAACTGATTACAGAGAAGCACACAAAGGTTGATAATATTGTTATGGCTCTGGACGTCGATATCAATGTTGTTGAATAAAACTCGCTCACACAATTTTTGGTGAACTTCTTCCACTGCCAAAAAAAGTATGCATGCAAAGTTTGAACAAGAGAAGTGCACCAGGTGGAATGGTTATTACCGGTATGTGTTTACCTGGAATTACAAACAGATTTTGTTGATGAAGTGAGAATTAACCTGGAACTAGACAACATCTTGTTCCAACAATAGGAGAGAGAGACAGTTATCCTGCCATTATTCATGAATGCTCTCGTATATTCTGCCTGATTTTGAACAATTTCTTTTTTTTTGGGGTTCTGTGTGAGTGTCCAGGAAGCTACACACAAAGGCGGATGACTCATTACCGAGATATATATTGCTTCATGTCCAGCTGATGTGATCATAGCGATTAAGCGATAAGTCACGTGTCTTCACTGCAATAGTCCAGTTTAACATCTGTGATACTGATAGTGTGCTCAATGGGTTAGCTTGAAATAGCATAGTTTCTATATGAATACAAAAGTTATCATGTGTTTAATGAGTGATGTATACCGTAGAGCAGCATGTATTCATTGTGTTGTGCTATGCGAAGCATTTTTCTGTTGGACAGTGCTGCTTTTGATTCATTTGCAAATCAATAATTCCAATATAAGTGGTCCGTTATTGGACATTATAAATTTTCCAGCTAACTCATTCCTGGTTGCCAGCGTTTCGCCTCCATGTGCTAAGTTGGGCTCATCAGTTCGTACATAGCACACCCACCAAGACGCATGGCTAGTGCATACCGTGGTGGCCACTGCTTAGACTACTTGGAGCCACCAGCAGTGCCATTGCACTATGAGAGACTTTGTCTCATTACCAAAATTTGATGCCTGCTTGGCCATCAGATGATATAGATGTTGATTCCCATATGGAACCTGAAATATTTGTCCTGAATGAGTAAATTTATAATATCAATGTAAATGGTCCGTTATTGGAAATCATACATTTTCCAGCTAACTCATTCCTGGTTGCCAGCGTTTCGCACCCGTATGCTAAGTTGGACTCATCAGTTGGTACTTAGCACACCCACCAAGACGCATGGCTAGTGCATACCATGGAGGCCACTGCGTAGGCTACTTGGGCAGTGCCAGTGCACTATGAGAGACTTCATCCCATTACCAAAAATTCATGCCTGCTTGGCCATCAGATGATATATATGTTGATTCCCATACAGAACCTGAAATATTTGTCCCAAATGAAACGCTGGCAACCAGAAATGAGTTAGCTGGAAAATTTATAATGTCCAATAACGGATCATTTATATTGGTATTATAAATTTACTCATTCGGGACAAATATTTCCGGTTCCCTATGGGAATCAACATCTATATCATTTGCAAATTTCCTGGCATCCTCCCTACCCATAGGAATACGATACAGAATTTAATGAAGAAGTTCCACAACATCAGGTCCATTCTAAACAAAAAAGCACGTAAGAGATGTACGGTTTTAACAGAGGAAGAGCTTGATGAAATAGGAGCTCTCTTGGAAAGAACTCCAACAAAATCCCTGTCCCATTTTGCTATACAAGCTACTGTGTCAATATCTTCTGCCCACAAAGCAACAAAATATGTTAAAAGCCAAACCATACCAACCCACCGCTGCCTAACATTCAAGAGGACCTGACAGTTTTTCTGCGGTTCGGTATTGTAACTAATTACTTCAGTCCGTTCACAACGAGTATGTTGACACAGAATTTTCATTTTTTGTTGACGAGGCAAGGCTTCACTGAAGTGGCTACATAAAAAGTCAAAACAATCGCTACAATCCTCACCAGGTGCATGTCCGTCCAATGCACGATGTAAAGATAGGAGTTCCTGGAGCACAATACGATTTGCAGAATTACAGGGCCTATATTTTTGCATGAAACAATAAATGCAGACCGATATATAGACCTCATTCTCAGGCCATTCTTTCAAGAGCTGATGGAATAAGAAAGGAGTAATGCTTACTTCATGCACGATAATGCGACAGCACACACTCCTGATCGGTCTATGGAGATAACATGGGAAGTTTTTTAAGATTGTGTGGTAAAGTATCCTGCAAGATCTCGTCCAAGTAATCTCCATAAAATTAAAATATCTATGTTTATTTAACCACATAATGTGGTAATAATTGTACTGAATATGTGGGGTAATAAATATACTCCTTTTGTAAACTAAGTGAGATCGCTGTTTTCAATATGGAACAAAAATTAGAGTGATGGTTTGTAACATTTACGCCTATTCACAAAATATTATTTAAATATCCACCACGCACTTTGCAAATGTTCCTTGTACGGAATCTAAAGGGAAAGCTATACTGCATCTACATAAACTACAAAAAGTCTCCTTCCCTATTTGACAGTAAATACTAAAGAATTTTGAGCAACTGATCAGACAGGCAAAGATATGTTTATGGTCTTCCTTGATACTGAGAAAGCATATGACAGCTTTGGAAGAGAAAAGATATGGGAATGCCTGAGTAAAAGGGATGTACTGGAGGGACTGGTAAGGAAAGTTCAGACACTGTATGAACACTGTACCAGCTGTGTGTGACTGGCTGATGAACATTCATCCTGGTTCCAGACCAAAAGTGGAGTACAGCAAGGCAGTGAGTGCATTATCCCCTTTATTGTTTATCACCATCATGGATGACATAATGAAGAAAATCAAGAAAACCTCTGGTAAACTAAATGCAATGGTTTTCGCTGATGACATTCTGGGGAGAAACTGAGAAACAAGTCCAGTTGAGACACAATGAATGGAAGGTTAAGTTCCAGGAATTCAATCTCAAGATAAGCGAACCAAAAACAGTACTGATGGCAGTAAACAGAGAGGGAACATCAGCAAACATCATGCTAGGAAAACCATCCACTGGAAACTGTGGAAAGCTTTACATACTTCAGCAGTGCAATATCTCGAGATCCTAGCCACGAAGGAGGTAGCAAAAGTGCACTTACTTTTACCAGCAAGTACGAACACTCCTCTGGGATCCCAAAGTACCAACAAAATCAAAGCTGGTGATGTTCAGTCAGTACTTCATACCAATCTTAACCTATGGTATCGAAATCTGAACCCTTACTAAGAAGGACTCATCAAGGTTGCAGGCATCTGGGATGAAGTTCCTGAGATCGACAATTCAAAAATCAAAACTGAATAAGGAATTACATGGTTAGACAGGAAGCTGGGATTGAGACATCATTGTTAGATCGGGTCAGCATGTCCAGACTGAAATGGTTAGAACCTGTAATGAGGATGGAGACAACAAGGACAGCTTATGTTAACTTTGATAGGCATGTGGCAGGAAAGCAGATAGTGGGAAGAACAAGAACCCACTGGATGGACATTGCAGATCGGGGAAGGACACTGGAGGACACCGTTAATAACAGATCATATCTCAATAAGACAGAATAGACGAGGCACGCCAACAGTACCCAGTAGTGATGGGACATTCGATTCATTTTACTGAATCGATGCGATTCCGTTTATGTGAATCGATACAGTGATCCGATTCACGGCACATTAGAGTCACTGCTCCTACTGCATCTGTGTAGTATGTACTGGTAAGACAGCAGCAACAGCATTCAGTGCTCGCTGCTGCCATCTGGTCTTCATACTATGAACTCCTTTCATAGAAATAAGTGCTAGTCACTCTAATACATCAAAGGTTTCCGGCGATGCAAGATGAGAAAGGTCTGGTATTAGGAAGGTAGCAGCCATGGCCTAATTAAGGTACAGTCCCAGCATGTCCTGGTGTGAAAATGGGGATACTATGGAAAACCATCTTAACGGCTGCTAACGGTGGGATTCGAACCCAACATCCCCCGAATGCAAGTGCATAGCTACGCGATACTAACCGCACGTCCAACTCACTCAGTCATTTTTGAAAATATGTATTTTTCTATCAGCAGAGGATTTTTTAAATCGTCATATTTTGTATAGGCTACCCGAGATGTACAGTAGCCCACTGTACATACTGTTGGTTAAGTTATTGCGCCAGTCAGCTCACTTACTGTCCACATATGATTGAAGTCTTGTGCAACGATGTGACATACGAACTGAGAGAGCCGTTCTTCCCAATATAAAACAGGTACTTTTGAGTGGTCATGAGCATGACTCATAGGGCAGGCTAGAGTCGAGTTAATTATTTGTAAAATGTCAACTAAGTTTTAGTACTAAGATTCATTAAACTAATAAATAGTGTAACCTAATAGCCTACCTACTTACTAGCTACTTTAGAATTATATTTTGACTACCGTTTTAACACTGCAAATAAATCCATCTATTATTTAAACCTCCCTGTAAGAAGAGGACAGTGAATGCAAGTGGGTATTATTTTCAAAAAAGCTGAGCTCAAGAGTCCATTATAGCATATAATTCTTTCAGTGTACCATGGCTCTGTATGTATTGCTTCAGAGGAAGTTCGGCTCCCCAGCAGTGTCCAGTGTGCCGATAAGGAGCCGTGTGTATCTTGTGTCTCACTGAGCCGGGCTTGCGCCCACGATTCTTTCGGTGTGCCATGATTCACTGTATGTCTCGCTGCAGCGGAAGCTCTGTTCTCCGCCAGTGTCCAGTGTTATAGAGGTTGATTCCCATAGGGAACCTGAAATATTTGTCCCGAATAAGTAAATTTATATTGGTATCATTAGTGTCCAGTGTGTTGATAAGGAGCCGTGTGTATCTTGTGTCTCACTGAGCCATGCTTGCACCCACGATATTTTCAGTGTGGCATGATTCACTGTATGTCTCGCTGCAGCGGAAGCTCGGCTCTCCGCCAGTGTCCAGTGAGCCGATAAGGAGCCGTGTATATCTTGTGTCTCACTGAGCCGTGCTTGCTCCCACAATTCTTTCAGTATGCCATGATTCAATGTCTCGCTGCAGCGGAAGCTAGGCTCCCAGCCAACGTCCAGTGTCCCGCTAGTGAACTCGCCGTTTCTGTGAATCGATTCACTCGGACACTTGAATGAATCGATACACTGCTTCGAATCATGCATTCAGTAGCCAACACTAGGACCCGGGAAAATGGAACTGTACAATTATCATGATCGTTGCAGCTTATATGTTTTAGAGCCAAAGAGTGAACAGGTTTCATCACTTGATTTTGTTGCAATTCATACATACTTTTCTCGTGAGAGCCACTTACTTGATCCTCTCTGTCAAACATGATCTTCTCTAAAAGTGTTTCTTGAGTTCCTTAAAATGTGACATTGGTCAAATACAAGAAATAAGGGTCAGTTCGGTTTATTTGGACAAGTAACTTGCGGCTTCAAAATCTTGTTTAGAAATGTACCCCATCGTATTAACATCGGTCTTACGATTATCTGAAACGAGACATACTATAAGAAATCCAAAAGCTTCAATTTCTCTGATTATGGACAGTGTCAAATTAAATAGTTCCTTGCCTGAGATTCGTTTGGTAAAGAAGTAACTTACGCGGCTGGCAGTCTGTACTTAGCGTATAAGCCCGCTATCATAAAACAAAGCATATTATTGGCAAGAATTCCAGACTCGCTCACATTCTTGACGTTCTTAATTTCAAATATATTATTTCCCCCAGTATTCTGGGAGCTACTTGGAACAGATGTGGTTTTGTGACCAAACAAAGCATCTAGATTTTTGTTACATTGCAACTGTTGTTTTATTGCCATTTCATTCACCATCAAGGAATAGATTCTTTCAGCCTCATTAAAATATTCATATTCTAGGTTAACCTCCCTTTGATAAGGTTCATAACTCCTGTGGCACATGAAGTATCACCCAAATACTGGGAGACGGTATGCTCTTAGAAGGCAACTTCAGAATAATTTTTCCCAGCATACCTGTAACCTTTGGGTGATATGCATTTCCTACAGTGGATTCTGTCCATCTGGGATTTCTTGAAATTCACTATTTGCTCAAGAAGAAATGAATATTTGGCATTTGAGGAATCTTGCTTGGCTAGTTTAATTACTCTCGACATGGCTTTATGATCATTATTGTTACAAGTCTCCATCTCCTGATTAGTAATACTGAATTTGTTTTCAAGATGTGAAAATTTAGCCTGCACTCTCCACAATTTCGGTCATAATTTTTTTTCTTATTTTGAGCAGCTTCCCATTTAAAATATCACACTGAATATCTACGGAACAATGACAGTACTTATTTCTGGGACAACCCTGCAGGGAGACACATGAAGTATTGCTTTCAAGATGTGAAAATTTAGTCTGCACTCTCCACAATTTCGGTCATAATTTTTTTTCTTATTTTGAGCAGCTTCCCATTTAAAATATCACACTGAATATCTACGGAACAACGACAGTACTTATTTCTGGGACAACCCTGCAGGGAGACACCTGAAGTATTGCTTTCATCATGGCTTGGCTAAGTTGATTCATAATTCAGTTTTTTACCAGTGGCATTGACTGAATGTTTTATATTTGGTTATAATAATAGTTTGATCTGTTGGACTTTGTAAGAGAGATAAGAAGAGCACTATCCTGCACTTTCTTCATTTTCAATCTGGGTCGACAATTGGACCAAAAAAAAAAAAACCACACCCCCACTAGAATTTAAATTGGATCAGAAGTTCTCTTGATATTGGTTTAAGCCCTTGTTCTCTGACATCAGTTTAGCAAGGAAGTAAGTAAAGTGATACTCCACCCACTTTAATACTGTGGCTTGGAAGGCAAGCAGCAATACACCACTGCTATCTACAGATTGAAACCTGTAATAAGACATTAATATGCCAAGATAATGTATGGCATTATCATAAGCAATAACTAATTAAAGCAAGTAGGCCTCTGTCACAATAGCCATCCGTGAATCAATTTTAACTATCCTAGTTTGTAACTTGATGTTTTATTCCACCTAATCAATACACATTTAACCATACTGTTCATGACTTGATATGCGATATTTAACGCAATTGTAATATTGCGCAATATGACACCAAGCATATGGGCGCGAAGCTGAATAGAACGCAGTTCCCTAGGAAGGGTGTGACCATGTATGAGTGAAACAGAAGACGTGTTGGAGAAGGAAGGAGACATAAGAATTTTGTTTTGGGAAGTACCACGCCACCTTAACAGCATTTAAGGCGGGAAGAGACAGGTTTACCATGTTACGGGAATTAAGTGACATCTCGTCTCCCTGAGAGTTTTTCAGGGAGATAAAAGGATGAAAATAATCCCCAGAATTTTGTGAACATGATGGTATGTCTAACGCCATTAATAAATGACAAATTTGATTATTCTACATTAAAACAACCACCGTGGGAAGCAGTCAAATAGCCACGTACCAGACTCAAGTATGTATCGCTGTGGATCCCCTGGCTTGGCTTCGGTTTCTACACCCTATACACAAAAAATGGAGTTTGAATGACGATTGTGCTGTGCGGTTAAATAACTGAGTATTTCATTCCAGTAATTCCTGTAACAACTTGCAAGACCGTGTGTACGCGAACTTCAAGCCGAGCATCAAGAAGATACCTATGATGGGCCTACCTGGAGACATCAGTACGACAGGATCGACCATGGACAATGTCTTCATCACGTCTGGCTAAATGGCATAGCCGGGTCTCAATGGAGAGAGCAGATGGTCGCCTAAAATGAGCTAAGTGAACCAAGGTTGGTAGCATGTGGTAGGATTAGTGACAGTTACGCAGAAAGTTAGTGATTAGCTATATAAATACCAGTTAGTTAAGCCCTTTGGCAAGTAGGGTAAGGTTAAGATCATGTCGTATGAGCCCATCAGGCCATTTATTAAGATGATTTTGAAGTTATTAAAGCTCTTAAGGTACCGTCATTTGGGGTTATTTTGGACGCAGGAGGTAATTTCGGACAAAATGGTACTTTCTCGTTTCACGGTTGGTCACTGAATTTTCCAAGATAGAATTCCCGCGCTCGAATTTTTTGAATTCAAGACGAATTTCTGCGCCATATTTAGCGCATATATCCTGCGTTACTTACGAAATTGTCACGTTAATAATGGTCGTTGTTGTCGGCTTCATTTTTTTTTTTTGCTAGGGGCTATACGTCGCACCGACACAGATAGGTCTAATGGCGACGATGGGATAGGAAAGGCCTAGGAGTTGGAAGGAAGCGGCCATGGCCTTAATCAGGGGTAGAAGAAAATAGGAATAATTCAGTAGCCAGCCCCTTTTTATCAGGAGCCAGCACATTTTTTGCAAATATACATTATGAACACCACAGGTTAGACTAGGATCAAGCTACGTATTATTTTTGAAATGTGGCCTTAAGTAGTATAGTCTCATTGCATATAAGAATGGAAATTTATATTTTAAGAGATACTAACCCAAATAATCACCGGTCACCTTCAAGGTCAGCGTCTTTTAAAATTACACTACATGTGCCTGTTTGATTTCCCACCAGTAACATTCAACTTGCTTTACAATGCAAACAAACCTTCAAAATCAGTATAGGGTTCGGTTTTTTTTTTCAGTATAAGATGCCATGAACAATGCATTCTTATGCTGTAACATATTAGCATTCATTTTCTTGACGCACCTCGCTTAAAGTACACATTCGGGATTTTTCATGAAACTTTCAGACTCCTGCCGGCCCCGCGGTGTAGTGGTAGCGTGCCTGCCTCTTACCCGGAAGCCCCGGATTCGATTCCCGGCCAGGTTACGGATGTTGACGTGGATCTGAGGGCTGGTTCGAGGTCCACTCAGCCTACATGATTACAATTGAGGAGCTATCTGACGGTGAGATGCGGCCTCCGCCAAGAAAGCCAAGGATAACGACCGAGAGGATTCGCCGTGCTGACCGCACGACACCTCATAATCTGCAGGCCTCCGGGCTGATCAGCGATCGCTTGGTAGGCCAAGGCCCTTTGGGGCTGTTACACCATTTTCAGCCTCCTGACACTTCGAGTGAGGATAGGATTTTTCGTATGTTTTAAACGTTTCCAATTTAAATGGTCCTGAAAATTCGGATACACCTTTAGAATGTTTATCGGCAATACTACGAAAGTTACTGCATAATTTACACTTCGCAATTCCTTCTTCATAGCACAGCCACGGCTGTAATTCAAGCTACGATTCTCTGCATTGTGTATCATTCTCATACTTCTCTGAATCAGTAACATTCAGCTTGCGTAACAATGTAACCAAACCTTCAAAATCAGTCTAGGGTCTGTTATTTTTTGCAATATGATAAGTTTTGCCATGTACAATGCATTCATATGCTGTGACATTAGCATTAATTTTCTTTACGCACTTCGCTGAAATTTCCGTTTGCCTGAAAATTGAAATTTCCACGTATTTTTGATTTCAAGCTGGTCATTGTCGTCCTGAACTCTACAGTCGGCACTTCCATCAAGTGTTTTCTCACATTCACTCCCTTCTGTATCACTTTGTGTTACATTTACGGGCCCTATGAAAGAGTACACTGTTACTCGCATCAGTCAATTCGCGCGGTGCTGTACGTTTCATTTTGCCGGTTTTCTCAAGTATAGCACAGAAACGTAAAATAGCTTCCGATTTCGCGGGCTTCGATGTCTGATGCTACGTTGCCAATTTTCCATATACGCGCAGGAATAAAAACAACCGTATTTATAAAGTGCAAACTGTTCAATACCAAAATGCTGTAACTAAATTAAAAGTATAAATATTGTTCGGTGAAAATGCAAGAATTGATAAACACGTAATTCCGTATGTTCTAAATGCAAAGAATGAATTCCACGGGAATTTATCAGCACTGCTTTGGCGGCAATGGTTGAGGAACGGTTAGCAACTACTGTATTTGCGGTTAGTCACGGGATGGATGGCGGTAATGTAGTGTTAGTGGAATTATTTAACGTAGTAGTTCTCTGCATTTCTCCACAACTCTGGTCTGATCTTTGTACTCGGCTACCGATAGCTGATCATTTGTAATAGAACTCGTGTTACGATATGTCCCACATGAAAGGATACTTGTTTGGCGGGTTACAACAATATCACCCATGACCGCTAGGCAGCTCCCGCGCAGAACTGAAACGTTCAGTTCCAAGGTACGAAGAGCAATTACAGAATTCAAGACTCTGCCAAAAGCACAGAAAATGTTTATTGCACATATTAGAATAAATGTGAGCTACAGAAAAAAAAAAAAAAAAACGTAAAACACCACACGACTTGTTACTTTGTAAAGTAATGGAAAAGTACATGTAAGGGAACTCCGGATTTCAAAAAATAATTTTCAAAACCGAATTTGAAAATTCAGGCGCCAGGTTAAAATTTTCAGGCGCCATGGCGACTGGGCGCCCGGTATTTTTCAACCCCTGGCCTTAATTAAGGTACAACCCCAGCATTTGCCTGGTGTGAAAATGGGAAACCAAGGAAAACCATCTTCAGGGCTGCCGATAGTGGGATTCGAACCTACTATCTCCCGGATACAAGCTCACAGTCGCGCGCCTCTATGCGCACGGCCAACTCGCCCGGTAATTGGCTTCATTATAGCCTTGACTTGGTACGGGAACTTCTTAGTGTACACAGGTATTAAAAGAGTCCACCTGCTGTTCACTATTGTGTACCATTTGTTCTGTTGTATTTGAAAGTATCTGTGAAGCTTCTATGAAGTTTATCTTTAAACACTTCGTTCTACACACATTTTTCTGTGAATCTGTGCAAGGCTGGGGTAATTTCGGACTATGCTGCGTGTGTACAAGAGAAGATTAGGAGGACAGTTGTATTGCAACTATGAGAAAAGTAAACTCGATGCAGCAGTAAATGCCATTAAAGCTGGAAAAATGTCCTACCGCAAAGCAGCGGAGTATTTTCAGGTACCACGATCAACCCTGGAGAATAAGGTGAACCGCACCAACCCCAAAGCAATCGGCGCACCACCTGTCCTGGACACTGAAGAGGAGGAAATGCTTGTACACGGGATCGTCCGAGCAGCACACTGGGGATATCCTCTCACTTCAGGTGATATTCGATATATTGTAAAGGGGTACCTTGACAGGATTGGAAGAAAGGAGAGGAGTTTTACCCAGAATCTTCCAGGCGTCGAATGGGCAAGGTCTTTCTTAAAGAAGCACTCCAGCATTCTCTCCGTTCGCCTCTCAGAGAACATTAAGAGAGCTCGTGCTGAGGTTAGCTCGGAGTCCGTGCGCAAATTTTTTGTTAACGTGCAATCCACTCTGGAAAACATTCCACCGGAAAATGTCATAAACTATGACGAAACCAACTTAAGTGACGACCCTGGGAAGAAACACATAATTGTTAGGAGAGGGATTAAGCATGCGGAGAGAGTAATGGACTTCTCCAAGACGAGTATTTCTGTCATGATGTGTGCAAGTGGGGATGGAAAACTACTGCCCCCGTACGTTTTGTACAAGTCTGAGCATCTGTGGGATACCTGGCAAGAAGGTGACCCTCCTGGCACCCGATACAACAGGAACAAAAGTGGATGGTTCAATCTACCGATTTTTGAAGACTGGTTCTTAACGGTGGCACTGCTGTATTTGAAACAGCTGGATGGACCAAAAGTCATGATCGGGGACAATTTATCGAGTCATGTGTCTCTCTCAGTTGTTCAAGAATGTGAAAAACACAACATTTCTTTTATCCTTCTCCCACCAAATAGCACACATATTCTACAACCTTTAGATGTGTGCTTTTTTGGGCCACTTAAAAAAGCCTGGAGGGATCTGCTGACGAACTGGAAGAAGTGTACACGTGGGCCTATATCTAGAGATGCTTTCTCATCTCTTCTGAAGGAAACTCTAGATAAGATTGAGGTGCGAAAAGCAGATAATATCAGAAGTGGCTTTCACAGCACTGAATTAATTCCTCTCAACCCCCAGAGAGTCCTTAAAAGGTTTCCAGAAACATCAGATTCAAATGCTTGTGACGGCTCTGGTTCTACCGCATCATCTCGCCGTCGTAAACAGAATGTTCCTCCAGGAAAATCTATCGTGGGTGGTCACTTTCGTGACAGTGAAACTACTGTAGAAAATCAGGAGGAAGTTCCACAATTATCAGATGACCAACCATGCAGTTCCACACTTGGACTAGAAAGTTTCGGTCAACACAGGAGCTCAGGACGTCGTCGTAAAATTCCTACGGTCACACAGGGGAAGCAAGAAAATGTTTGTGTTTCCGAGTGTCGAGGATAAGGACACAGTTCTGAAGGACCAGATTGCCAAAATTCTACCTACACCAAAAGAGAAAAGGGGAATATTCACCTCTGATACAGACGTTGTGTAAATAATCCACACGAATGACTAAATTGAATAGAAAGTAAACTACATTGCATTTTGCGGCAAAGTTTTGTTTGTTTTGTTAGGTAAATAACGAATAATTCTGCTATTTCATGCACATATATTTTTTTTTTGCAAATAACTGTCCGAAATAACCCCATACATGAGGTAATCGCGGACGGTAACTTAAAAACACTGCCTGTCCGAATTTACCCCAACATATGGGGTAACTTCGGACACATTTTAATATCTTTTTAAACACGACGATGTGTGTTTTTGTGTTTCTTCCGGTGTTCATTTTATCTCTTAGATATGTACCTAGACGTAGAAATTAAAACAATATAAATTAAATTCATTAATAAGGAACATAAACAAAAAAAATCGCTAAGTGTCCGAAATTACCCCAAATGACAGTATATAGTTAATAATTTTGGGACTTGTACAGTTTGTTATAGTATGTTACGGGTGATAAGGGAGTTGGGAGTAACTTAAGTTGGTTTCTTTTTAGAGTTATGTCAGAATATTCCTTGTGCATGGTAACACAAATTGTGCTGTAAATAAGAATCATCAAAATGAAAGTTGTCATTCTCAGACATCGGGAAGGATAGAAAGGTTAAATTACTGTAGAATGTGCATGATGCACACGCATAATTTATCTGATACCATGTTGTAAGTAATGCCGTCAAAATTTCTGACCGAGTTTCACACTAACAAACACTAGACTCGAACTGGGGTCTTGAGGGCATGATGTTGCGCCATATGTGAATAGCGCTGTGTTTCTGTGAGGAAATAGTACGTGATAGCACTTTGATTAAATGAATTAGACCCAAGGAACGGTCTGATAATTGAGCCTGACATTTAGAACGAGAGAGCCTCCGTGGCTCAGGCGGCAGCGCGTCGGCCTCTCACCGCTGGACACCGTGGTTCAAATCCCGGTCACTCCATGTGAGATTTGTGCTGGACAAAGCGGAGGCGGGACAGGTTTTTCTCCGGGTACTCCGGTTTTCCCTGTCATCTTTCATTCCAGCAACACTCTCCATTCTCATTTCATAGCATTTATCAGTCATTAATATATCACTTTGGGAGTGGCGACCCCATCGTACTAATAGCCTATATCTGCTTCATTCATCACATCCCTGACCCGGTCAATGACTGGAAAACAGGTTGTAGGTTTTCATTTAGAAAGAGAATTTGATTCCTTGCTTGTTGCAAGAAGGTGTATAAAAGCACAAATATTTGTCGTGGTAAGACGGAAGTGAAAGCCCTTACCTGGTATTGAGAGCAGAAAGGTGGTGGAGGCTAGGTCAGAACTGGGGTTTGTTTACAATTTTTTGTTCGTCTGGGAGCTCTCACTCTCCCACTTGGTAGGTCGTTGACAGTTACTTCACCCCAGGTGGTGAACGCCCATTTTTAAAGTCGCATACTGTATTTTGTTCCTTTCCTTTCCAGATGAGATATTTATTTATATGACAGAGGATTTTTTTGCCTGTCAATATCTTTGTGTACATAATGGGTGATATCCTTGTGTATTATTTGATTTATTGTTTGATCGTTAGATTGTCAGGTAACCGGGAAGATTACCCAAGGGTTGTGAGTTCACACTTATCCAGCTTAGTGGAATCGCGCCACAAGTAACTTCTAGGTCTTTTTTTTTTTTTTTTTTTTTTGCTAGGGGCTTTACGTCGCACCGACACAGATAGGTCTTATGGCGACGATGGGATAGGAAAGGCCTAGGAGTTGGAAGGAAGCGGCCGTGGCCTTAATTAAGGTACAGCCCCAGCATTTGCCTGGTATGAAAATGGGTAACCACGGAAAACCATTTTCAGGGCTGCCGATAGTGGGATTCGAACCTACTATCTCCCGGATGCAAGCTCACAGCCGCGCGCCTCTACACGCACGGCCAACTCGCCCGGTCTCTAGGTCTTTTTGGTTGGGTTTTAACTTAGTTATATTTTCATGATTATGTTGTACATATCTCCCGGATGGAAGGGAATTTCAGTTTTAAATTTCTTTTCTGCAAAATGTTGCTAATCCTAGTGCCATAATTTATGTTTTAGGCCAATGGTGTTGTACACTGAGGACCTGGTCACTAGCTCACATGAGTTGAAACACACGAACATCGTCACTCAAATTTATAATGTAAGCTATTCTTGGCATTTTTTTTTTCACCATGAGTGCATCAGATTGTAAATAATATTGTCATTAATTGTGATTACATAACTGACTGTACTTTCATCAATTAATTGGTTTGAATTTTACGCAGCTCCTCATTTATACTAATAATACAGTAGTATACCTGTCCTATCAACACTCTCATCGCAAGAACCAGACACGATCTCTGTCCGGCTGCTAGTTTGGTGCATTTTTATTTTTTGTGGACAGGTAAGCATGCAAGTTATTTAAGCCCACCATTTTTTCAGTCATTTATCCATTTACTTAAGCCCTAAAGGGTATAATATATTTTGTAAGAATAGGACTACTTTCGACCTATCACTCAGTCATCTTCAACTATTCATTTAAACGAGTTAAATTAAAATAAGAACTCAATCATGAAATAAAATGGGGTTTGCAAACCCTGAGCTAAAAGTATAAATACATTGTAAAACACTTTAGTCCACATTAAAATTCTTAAATTTTCTCTTGACACTAGTCTTCTGAAATAATGAGAAAAGACTAATTTAAAAACTTGATAGGAATGGTCCAATTGTGTACAGGTTGCATCATACAAATTTACAATGTTTTAAAATATTCAAAAGATTATGTACAAATTATAGGCAAAACAACCTGACAATGGTTGATAAGATGTTCAAAACAAATAGTTTAACCCATTAGTGCATAAAGTTAATTTTTTGTGTTTATTTCAATTTAAAAACAAATTTCCACTCTTAATAATTGCAGGATCCAACAATCAGAAAGTTCATACAAGTGATAGTTTTATCCCCACAGGCCTTCCGATGTATCGGACGTTATGCACTCAGGTCAGGACAACAATACTAGTTACTCAGCATTATATTGTACAATGATGTTTCAAGCTAGGTAGTGTTAGAGTGATGGATTATCTTATCCAATTTACACTGTAAAGTAGATCTACAATTTCCACTGAAGACGTATCACAATACTGTATACGCTATTTACAGTTATGTATTTACCGATTATGATATCCACAGAAGCATTTCAGGTGAAGTCCAAACTGGTCAAGCTGATCCACTCTTCGGATGCCACTTATAGGACTTGAACAGCTTTCGTTACGGTACAGATACTTTCCATATTTTTTTACGCTGGACCACCTTGATGCATCGTTTATCTGTTTATAGTTCGTACCAGCAGTGGCAACACTGTTGTCATTTCAGTGCACCAGCAACGCACCGCCAAAACTCCTGCAGTCGTATGATCCCATTCTTTTTCCCGTCTGCCTTTCTCTGAAGGGGGCAATTCTCTGTCTGGCTTTCTTGAAATCTCCCTGTTGCACTTATTCCCTTTGAAGCCAGGTGTCTTACCAATTTCAGGAATGTAAAGTAGTTGTCAAAGAATATTGTATGCCCCTTGTTTGATTCAGTTCTACCTGCATCAGTGAGAGGCAGGACTTCACTTCCAAGTCCAAATTATTTCAGCCTTTCATTTTACATTGCTGTATACACCTGGAAAGGTGGAAAGGTATCCTATAGCCGTTGGCAGAGAAAGAAGTCTAGTGGAATTTCACAATTTGTCCACATCATCTTATGGGGGATGAGGTGGAGGGAGGCAGACAGGGCCCGATCTTGCGTATGACTATTTTCGTATGACTATTCCGTTTACATGGTTTTCTGATTTTTAAGTTCCATCTGTAAACTTTCAGTAATATTTTGACTACCACTGGACCTAGCCTTCCCTTTTTCATATTTTATTCAAGCAATTTGCCCTTCACATTTACTCAGAAGTAGGTTTCTACCAACGTAATTTAGATTACCCTCGTACTCATCTGGCATTATCATCAACCATTTCACACCAGTCATCAGGTTTGATGTGCTGCTCCTCTCCAAATATCGGTTTTTCCTCCAAAACTTCCAGTATTTCACTCACCATCAAACTAGTAAGGGAATGCAAATGTCTGAGACAGTAGGACTCCCTGTGCATAGTGTCCGATTTTCAGGACAGCTATATTTACAAGCCTCTGTCACGTGAATAAAATAAAAATCTTGACCGTTGCACAAAACCCTGTACTACTTGCCGCCATGCTCACTAAGTGTGATTCAACAATGAATGGTAAGGATAAAGAATGATGTATCCTTGGTTCTTGTTAGTTACAGCCTTTCTGAAGCACAGGAAAGTATCATGGGCTTAAAACCATGCATAAATATCAAACACTAATGGATTAAATTGGGCCATGAAGAAATTATTTCATCTCGAACACATTGAGTCCTATGAGAGTAACATTTATACCACTGTCTAATTTATGAACCATAGAATGAATCTCATGTATGTAGTTCATAAAACAACTAATTAGCCAAAATGATCAATCATCAAAGATGGAATATTTGAAGGATATCCTGATGTTCAAAAAGTGAGTTTGCATCCACCCTACGGGCATTAAATACGAATATCTAAAAAGAAAAAGGTTTACCAATCGAAGCTAAGAGAGGCACGGGTAAAAAAAAATTTGTTAACAAATAACGGGAAGTTAAGTTACCCTTCGAGGTCACTGTGTGACACTTGACCCAGTTGTCAAAGACACACTAACTTAGAGCTAGTAGTGGCGTGACGAAGGATGAAGAAGCAGGAAGGAGAGGGGTATTTGAGGAGAAAGGGGATGGGCGGAGGGGGAGATACAAGTAGGGGATAAGGGGAGACATTTGGAGAGTCACTGATATGACTCGACTTGCGTAATCTGGCCTAATACTTGGAAATTGTGGGGATAACTGAATCCATAAATACGTTTGTCTTCTCAGAGATTTCATTCAAATTTAATGCACGGTTAGAATATTGATCTAATGATATAAAATATTCTTCTAAGGCATTGAGAAGAAGGCCCTTTTGATTAAAACAAAGAATGTCCATGTACTGTTGTATTGTGGAGAAGTGATGATTAGTTTCTTTAATGTGTGAACCTAAAGCAGAATATCTGTTACATTTAACAGTGTTAAATTAGATCTTGTCCTATTGGAAATGCGAGACTCAAGTGACGACTGTACTCAGTCCATTGTCATGCCCACACCTCACCCTATTGTCATCTACCAACCGTGATAAACGAACACCACTGCCACTTTGCCCAAGTGCAATCATATTTTGTATAAAATATATGTAATAATATGCTTTGCTATATATGACTTCCACCATAAACCATGCCTGACCAAATGCTGTCATGAACTAGTTATCTACTATATTTGCAAGATGTACAAGAAACACTGTTACCGAAACCATACCAAGAATTGTACACTACAAGTGGAATCTGTATTCGAGTTTTGCGTCTCTGAATACCTTACTAAAACAAATTCTTGTACCCCACTGGCCACAGAATCATTTAACTATTATAATACAGGAATGATCATACGGCTACATATAGGCTGCACTTTCTACGGCTGCAGTCTGTAAACTCTTGTCCGTCAGATCTATACACTGCAAATTGTGACGCTTTCTTTTTTTCTCCCCATATCTCACAATGAAAACAAGAAGTTCCCATAATAATAAGTTGTTGGATGAGCTCTTTACAGATGCTGCGTGGAGATGGCGAAGATAAAATTTAGCTCTGATATGGAATAGGACAAATAAACTTACCGCTCTGGGTATGCCATTCACAGAAGAAAAATCTGGCAAGCAATACAGGCCTATGTGACTATATAATCATCAACAAATTTGTGACAGCCAAAACGAAGTTCCTGCAACTTTTAAATAAGGATAGTGCAAGCCTGTGAAGCAGAATTCCTGGTGATAAATCTCAGCTACACTATATGCATCACTGAACATGTGTCGCCTCATCTCAACAAGGTCACAGGAGAATTCCTCTTGAAATTTTGTAAATCCAAAAGACAGATAATCTAGAGCTCTGTTTTGTCATGATAATGATAATATGGTTTCTCAATCAATCACTAC
The DNA here is from genome assembly GCF_040414725.1 of Anabrus simplex. Lineage (NCBI taxonomy): Eukaryota > Metazoa > Arthropoda > Insecta > Orthoptera > Tettigoniidae > Anabrus > Anabrus simplex. Next base: position 55,912,185 of record NC_090269.1, on the reverse strand, counting down.
TGATCTGCATTTAGGGCAGTCACCCAGGTGACAGATTCCCTATCTGTTGTTTTCCTAAGTCTTTTCTTAAATAATTGCAAACAAATAGGAGATTCATTCAACATCTCCTTTGTAAGTTATTCCAAACCCTAACTCCCCTTCATATAAACGAATGCTTGCCCCCATTTGTCCTCTTGCATTCCAATTTTATCTTCATATTTTAATCTTTCCTACTTTTAAGACACCACTCACACTTATTCGTTGTCATTCCACATCATATCTCCACTGACAGCTCAGAACATACCACTTAGTTGAGCAGCCCATCTCCTTTCTCTCAAGTCTTCCCAGCCCAACTTTTGCAATGCTACTCTTTTGTCGGAAATCACGCAGAACAAATCGAGCTGCTTTTCTTCGGATCTTGGATCAAATAATCCTGGCATGGTCCCATACACTGGAACCATACCCTAGTTGGGGTCTTTACATCCTCATTAAAATCCCTGAAATGAAATGTCATGTGGCCTCTGAAGAAGCCTATTCCAGGTCTTTTGAATTGACTCCCGTAGGCGACCTGCTGATGAAGACGGCACATACAGGGGAATTCACCAATTATGGTTAAAATTCCCGACCCCGCCGGGAATCGAACCCGGGACCCCTGTGACCAAAGGCCAGCACGCTAACCATTTAGCAACAGAGCCGGACAGTACAACCCCCAAAATACTCTCATAACCATGTGTGGAGATATTACCCTTTATTTACATTCCCATTTATGTGATTACCCCAATGAAGATCTTTCCTTACATTAATACCTACGAACTTACAATGATCCCCAAAAGGAACGTTCACCCCGTCAACGCAGTAATTAAAACTGAGAGGACTTTTCCTATTTCTGAAACTCACAGCTTGACTTTTAACCCCGTCTATCATCATACCATTGCCTACCGTCAATTTCACGACATTATCGATGTCATTTTGCAGTTGCTCACAATCTTGTAATTTATTTATTACTCTATACAGAATAACATCATCCACAAAAAGCCTTATCTCTTATTCTACTTCTTTACTCGTATCATTTATACAAGGGCAAGTCGGTAATTTTATTATCTGCAATCAATTTTTATAATAATATTACGAAAGGGGTACACACTTTTTATTGATATCATTTTTCAATATAGTCACCCTGCTTTTCAATGCACATGGTCCACCGTTTCACAAGCTCTCTAATACCCTCTGCAAAAAAAGCCATGTATGCACCGCTTCCTTCACCTGTTGATCGGAGCCGAATCGACGGCCTCTTAGAGCATTTTTTAAGTGGACCCAATAGATGGGGCGACATCGGAACTGTACGCAGGATGCTCCAACACCTCAAAACGAAGCATCTGAAGAGTCTGAGTGATGTGGGCGGTGGTTTGTGGTCACACATTGTCATGCAAAAAATAAAAAATAAAAACCTCCTTCTGACAATCAACCTCTGCGTTTGTTGCGAATTGCAGGTTTCAGCTTGTTTACCAGCATATCACTGTAACGTTCATTGTTTACTGTTTTTCCCTCTTTCTGGTAATAATCCAGGATTGGCACTTGAGAGTCCCAAAACACTGTGAGTATCACTTTACTGGCAGACGGTTGACTTCAATTTCTTTTTGACTGGGGATCCGGGATGCTTCCATTCCATGCCCTGACGTGAGCTCTCTGGTTCAAAGTGATGAACCCATGTTTCATCTCCAGTGATGATATGTTTCAGAAACGTTTCACCTTCGTTAGCATGACGGTCTAGTAGGTACTGACAGATTCTCACACGATTGAGCTTCTGCTCTTCACTGAGTTGTTTTGGAACCCATCTCGAACAGACTTTGTGAAAATTAAGCCATAGCTAATGTGCATATGGCCTGCCACATCACCAACCGTCACTCGTCTGTTATTCAGGATCATATCACGCACTTGTTCAATATTGCCGTCAGTTACGGCTGCAGATGGATGCCCAGCTCTTTTCTCTTCCTTCACGCTCCTGTGAACACTTTTGAACTGTTCAATCCACTGGTAAATACTTCGATGTGGCAAAATATTGCCCTCGTATTGTGCTGAAAGTCTTCTATGAATTTCTGCTCCTGGTACACCCTCAGACCACAAAAATCGGATTACGGAACGCTGTTCTTCCTTGGTGCAAACGGAGTGTGGCATGGCCATCTTTATGTTGCAACAGCGCAAGCTGTATTGATCTGATAATGCTGAAACCTACCACAGACGTCGACAACGGTGCCATCAAGCAGCTGTTGAGCACACAATGCCATAGAGCCAAACTAAAGACAATTAGAGCAAAATCGCAGATACTTATTGACTTGCCTACGTACATATAAGAAAACATAAAGGTAAAATAACACTGCCTTAAGGAATTACCCTCTTAATTATTACAGGATCAGATAAAGCTTCGCCTACTCTTATTCTCAGAGTTCTGTTTTCTAGAAATATAGCCACCCATTCTGTTACTCTTTTGTCTAGTACAACTGCAGCTCATTTATGCCAGTGGTCTCCCATGATCTACCCTATCAAATGCCTTAGATACGTCAATCGCAATACAGTCCATTTGACCTCCTGAATGCAAGATATTTTCTATATCTTGCTGGAATCCCACAAGTTGAGCTTCAGAGGAATAACCTTTCCTAAACCTGAACTGCCTCCTATCGAACCAGTTATTAAATTTGCAAACATGTCTAATAACAAAGAATGCTAGAAGGCTAGCTCCTTCAGGCAAACAATAATCAAATAAGTAGGCTACTTCAGATATTGTACTATATCTCATCCCATTCCTGTAGTTCGCATTACCTTCGCAATTGACATTTGGTAAATTGAAATCACCAGCTACAATCGCATTGCTTTCCATACTGTTTCCCACATAGCTGATTATCTTATCAAATAATTCCGAGTCAGAGTCAGTGTTACCCTTTCCCGGTTGTACACTCCAAAGACATCAAGTTGTCTATTCTCTTTAGAGATGAGCCTTACACCTAGAATTTCATGACTCTCATCTTTAACTTTTTCGTAGCTTACAATTTCTTCTTTCATCAGCATGAATACTGTCCCTCCTACCATTTGTACGATACACACTAGCTCCGTGAGAAAATTTCTGCATCCATTATATCATTTCTCAGCCATGATTCAACTCCTATTACAATATCTGGTATTAAATATCTGGCTCTGTGGCTCAATATTTAGCATGCTGGCCTTTTGTCCAGAGGGTCCCGAGTTCAATTTCCGGCCTGGCCACGGATTTTAACCTTCATTGGTTAATTTTGATGGCTTGGGGGCTGGGTGTGTGCCATCTTCAACGTTAGAATTCATCATAGATAGGACCCCATCCTCATACAAGTGCGGATCGCATATACAGCGTCATTTTGAAAGACCTGCACCAATATAAATGGTCCATTATTGGACATTATAAATTTTCCAGCTAACTCATTCCTGGTTGACAGCGTTTCGCCCCTGTCTGCTAGGTTGGGCTTGTCAGTTGGTACCTAGCACACCTACCAAGACGCATGGCTAGTGCATACTGTGGAGGCCACTGGGTAGGCTACTTGAAGCCACCAGCAGTGTGAATGCACTATGAGAGACTTTGTCTCACTACCAAAATTGATGCCTGCTTGTTTTTTTTTACATGCCATAAAATAAAAATAATAATAATTGTATGGCCTCAGCTACCGTGGGCAGACATTTCAATTTGACGCCATCTGGCTGTCTGCTCGTCAATTTCGACATTCCGTTTTACTCTAGGCCCACTAGATGGCAGACCGAGTAAACCAAAACTGTCTTGGGCGTCTATCGCAGAGATTTAATGAATTTTGTCGGGTAAAAACCGAATGTGTCACCAGAGATCTTTTACATGCCAACATCGTACGACATGGAGTGTCGAATGGACTTTTTTCCGCCCTTCAAAAGCCAACTACCTCTGCCGGGTTTGAACCCGCTATCTTGGGATCCAGAGGCCGACACTCTACGACTGATCCACAGAGGCAGCTATTACATGCCATTATTATTATTTATTAAACTACTTAATTCTATTCCTTTCTTTACAACACTTCTACAGATCAACACGAACATTTTTATGTCATCCCTACTTGACTTCCAGATCCCTTATCACTGCTCCATACACCACCCCGTTTCCCTGAATGTACCTCACTATAACCCTTCTAAACAAGTTTCCTAACTTATACGTACCACTCCGGTTTAAGTGAAGGCCATCAGAGCACAGATCCCTATCTCCTACCCACCAATTACAACCCACATATCCACTCCATAGTCTCATATAAATCCCCAATCACCTCACAGTCAGTATCCCTCCTACACAGTATTCCACTGATAACGATCTCTGCTTCTTTAAATTTCACCCATGCTGCATTTACCAGATCCCACACATCCCCAACTATGTTGGTACATACCTCCTTGCCTTAAGTTGTTGATACCAACGTGAAACACCACCTTTTTCTTTCCCTCCTTCTTCTCTTCTACTTTCCTCATCACCTGCTTTAACCTAATTCCTGGATAACACTCTGCTCTGGTTCCCTTTCTCTACACACACTTTTCCCAGACGTGTAACAATGTAATCCCCTATGACCGGCATTTTGGATGTGTTCTTTGCTTTACCGTGTATGTTATACACTTCGTCCTTTGAAAATCAAAACAATTACCACGAAATATAGTATCCAGCCTAAATGATTAATAACTTCAAAAGCTAACAGAATGTAAAAACAAATTTTAATGTTAAATAATTGTACACGACGTTACCTCAAGTGTGTACACCCGTTCTCCGTTTTCACCAACGTAGTACATTAGAAACATATTTAACTAAATTCTATATGTGACAATTCTAAATTTTAACCAAACAATTCTTCAAACACTGGTCGAATATCTTACTCTACTCACGCACGTGCCTGACTCGTGCTCACAGCCTCACACAGTAAACAAAAAACAAGTGCAAGAATCAATGAATACAAAGTAGCAAGGGGTTTACAACGTTTTCCACACCGTCGCCTAAGAGACCAATAAAGTCTGTCTTGTCTTGCGGATATTTATTTGGGACTCAATATATTCTTTCCCAGTCACGAGTCCAATGAAATATTTCACTTACATCACAACAGCACACGTTTACATCATTAATGACCGGTTTTAGCACGATTACACTTAGATAGATGAACTGAAAGAAGCACTATTATATCGTGTATATGTAGGTTCATGAAAGTATTAAACTATCTGCACTGGTCGAATACACAGATAACCTATTAATCTTGGGCAATAGAAACATGTTGCACTGTACAAGATTGGAGAGTAATAAAACTCTTGGTGCGAGATCCACTCACCCGGAACATATAGAAATGCAACTTCACAAACATGTCGGGAAAAAAACTGAAAATCTAGATCGTAATTACAATTTGATGTGAGTGTTATCAAGGTATTCGTTTAAGATAGCAATGATCATAGGAGAAGGTTGATACAACAAAGCTGAAAGTCGTGTAGGGAAAGGTACGTGGACGTTAATTAATTTCTGCATTAAAATGGCCTGTTGGCTTGCATATTGGGGGCAATGAAAAATTAAATGGTCACTATCGCCCTGAGGTTCTCCACAGGAACAAGTTGGGTCGTTCGTAATATGAAATCGAGATCAATATACCGGGGTTAAGGCATGATTAAAACGTAGTCTGATGATGTTAGTAATGTGACGTCGTGTATACGTACCATTTGCAAACCACGGAAGTGTGGGAATACTCGGTTGAATTTGATAGTAATAGTGGCCTTTCGTACTAGCTCATAAACGCCATTTTGTGCACCATGTGTGTTTAGCTTCATTTTTGATATATGGAAAGAAGTCAGAAAGCGGGATTTTGGTTTGTAATAAGTTCGCGGTATCTGCACTGGCTTCTTTTGCTGCTATATCGGCCATATCGTTGCCTACGTTCCCGTTATGCCCTTTAATCCATATTAACGTTATAACAAAACCGGATGTTTCGAGTTGAAAAATAAGGTGTTTAACTTCGTAGAAATATGTATTTTGACTATGGGCGAAGGATTGGAGAGCTTTATTTTTTTTGGAGTGTAACTGTTGGACATATAAGAGAGCTTGATATATGGCATATAATTCTGCTGTAAAGATAGTTAAATTATTAGGCAACGGATATTTAAAGCTAGTTTGTGTTTGTGGATCATAAAATGCTGCTCCGACTCCAGTAGTCGATTTTGATCCATCGGTAAAAACGTGATAATCTGGTGAGGTTACTGAACTTTTAAATTTCTTAAGAGCGTATAATTTGGGATAAGGTGAATACATTGATTGTTTTAATGAATCAGAAGGGGCAATGATAATAGAAGGTCGGAATGTTTGAATATCATAGTCATATGAATACAGCAACACCAAATGCGCTTGTCGTGGCCAATTTTTGGTCAACCAATGTTTAAAATTTCCTTGCTTAATTTTTGTCTCTCTTACTTTGTACTTCTGACACGATAAATAAATATATGAATACAAATTTACGCGTGGTGTGCGAAGTATAGTCTCAGTAAGATGGTGGAGTTCAGCATACGCCATATATATGGCGGGGTATTGATGATGAGGTGGAGGACGCTGTTGATAATATTCATATAATAATTTTAATTTAGGGACGATAAGGGAGTTCGATCTGCTAATATGTTTAAGTAGGAATTTTTTTGAAATTTTGATCCTGCGAATATACAGTGGTTCTTCTGTAGTTTCTACTAGTAAAGCGTTAGTTGGTGTTGTTCGGAGGGCACCCACACTGATACGTAGTGCTGAAAATTGTAGACGATCCAAAGCTAGTAAACTGTGTTTAGAGGTTAAATCAATAATATGGGCGCTATAATCAAGTATGGACCGAATGGTTGCACGATATAGTTGTAATGCTGACAAGGGGTCAGCACCCCATGCACATTTCGTTACCGTTCGTAAGATAGTAATATAACGATCAGATTTCCGAATTAAATACTGTATTTGGGGTTGCCATGCAAGTCTTTGGTCGATATATATGCCTAAATATAAGTGTTGTGGGACAAAGGGGATGCTATAGGTATCAAAGTTAATAGGGGTTTTATCAAAGGTTCGTTTATTTGTAAAGATCATCGCTGCACATTTAGCGATTGAAAGTGAAAGTCCATGGGTTGTTAGCCACCGAAGGACTAAACTTAAAACGCGAGATATTGTGGCTCTACAATGGTCAATGTTGGAGTGAGAACAATAAATAACATAATCATCCGCGTAAGCTAGAATTCGAGCGTGTGGAGTCACAATAGATTCGAGATCTTTCATATAAAGGGCAAGCAAAATTCCACTTAGTATCGAACCCTGTGGTAATCCTTGTGATGTATAGCGGCTTTCAATTGTGTGTTGAGTTGATTTAATGGTTAACCGGCGATTGGTAAATAGTTGATTTAAAATAGAAAGGAATTTGATGGGAAATCCAGAAATAAATAATTTCTCCCAGAGAATATGCAATAACACAGCATCATAAGCACCTTTAATATCCAAAAAGACTGCCACGGTAGATTGTTTCCGCCATTTTGCCAATAAGATGTCGAGTGGGAAAATAATGATAGGTTCCTGTGTACTATTATCACGTCTAAAAGCGAACTGATACTTAGGTAATAGCGAGTTATATTCCAATAACCACGCCATTCGTTTCATGGGATTTTACAGAAGACTTTCCGTATACATGATCCCAAAACTATGCCACGAAAATTTGCAGGTTCGGTAGGTCGTTTTGTTGGTTTCAAAATAGGAGTTATGAAAAAATCGTTCCATGTTGTTGGTACGTGTAATTTCTCAAGAATACTATTATAATATTGTAGTAAATAAATTTGGGCGTGAGGGGGTAGGGCCCTGAGCATGAGATAAGTAATTGCATCAGGTCCTGGGGACGAGCTATTAACGGTACATAATACAGATTGTAGTTCGTTATATGTAATTGGCTTTAATAACGAAATAAAAGAACGAGAATTGTCCTGTGAGGTGGGTAGAAATGGCGGATGTACTGATACTGGGGCGAGGGTATATAAAAAGTCTTCTAAAACTTGTCGCGGATAGGAAGAATAAGTTTGGTATTGAAATGTTCGCGTTATCATGCGGATCACGTTCCATAATTTCGCTGCTGGTAATTGAGGAGTTAATGTAGAAATAAAAGACTGCCAAGCTTTTCGTTTTTTAGCATTAAAGACAAGCTTTGTTTTTGCAATATGATTTCGCAGTTGGAAATAATGCTGCTGAGTCATTGATTGGCGGTATTGTTTAAATAATTGTTTTCGCTGATGAATGAGATCGTGACATTCCTTATCCCACCATTTTATTTCGTATTCCTGTGGGTGGATCGTCACTTTAAGAGGTCGACAAGGATGAAACATATTTAAATATTGGGTTAAATAAGAGAGTAAGGTTGGAAAGGTAATAGGTGACTCGTGTTCCTGCTGCAAGATATGATTGAGATATGATTGATAGTTTGAAATATTGACATTTTTAAAAGATCGGACATTACTTATACATGAAGGTGTCTTAAACTGGGAAATTATTGGGCGATTACCATATGTTATAATGATGGGGAAGTGGTCACTGGTGTAGGTATCAGATAATGTGTGCCAGGTGGTGACAGGGACTATGGTTGGACGACATAATGTAAGGTCTACGGCACTGGATGGAGATCCAGGCGGAGTTAAACGGGTCGGGGAACCATCGTTTAAAATAAACAGATTCTGATGATTTGAGGTAGCAAGTAAATTGGAGCCTTTTATTGTATCTATGATACACCCCCATTCAGTGTGATGGCAATTGAAATCATCGAGAAATGAAAAGGTGTTGGAATGTTGCAACTTGTTGGAAAAATTGCGTCCATTGTTTCTGAGTAATGTAAATGTGGGGGGGGGGCAATAGATATTTATAAAACAAGTATTATAGTGTACTATCCCCACTGCATAAGTGTGTGGGATGAAATATTGCAAAGGTAATTGTGTAAAGGGTAATGAAGTTTGTACACCTGTGGCGACTCCATCAAAACCGTTACCATCGTATTGGAATACTTGATAACCTCTTAATCTGAAAATGAAATGTGGTTGAAACCACGTTTCTTGTAAGCAAATAATATTAGCTTGCGTTTCGTTTATTAATAGTTGTAACTCATGTCGTTTAGAGGTGGCACTTCGACAATTCCATTGGAGTAATGTAATCGTGCAAGAATGTTCATGGTAGAATCTCGTAGTTTATATAATACATGGTGAATCTGAGGCTCGTGGCTCATATTTTGGATTAACATTACCAGCAATTGCTGGATTTCTTGTTGAAGTCGTTCCTTGGTAGGAGGATAGCTTATGTCTTGGGGGGCTGCGGAAGGTTGCTGCCCATTAGATGGTGACGAACTTGATGGGTATAATAAGTGCAGAGGTTGTTGCATGGCACTCGTTGACGGGAATGAATTTACTGGAACCGAAGGCTCATTTCGCAGGATGGCCATGTATCCTTGCCTATCAAAGCCGGGCTCGGGTGTAGGAGGGGGAGATTGCATGATGACTTGAGTAAACTTACGTTTACGAGGGTTTGGTCTCGGAGGAGATGAGGGATTCGATGGTAGAGGAGGGAACTGATGTTCTTGTTGTTCGGAATGGTAAATTGAAAGGGCAATTCGAGCTTTAGCTTCGGGAAAAGACAGGTATTCAGTACTCATTAACCTTTTAATGTTAACTTGATACTTGTGTTCAGGACAAGTTGAGGAACCCGCAACATGATTTTTCTTACAGTAGGCGCATTGCGTGAATTGCTCAGTACAAGCCTGGATTTCATGCTGCTGCGAACATTTCCCACAACGTGCGTTTTTGGCTTGACATTGCCGAATTGTATGTCCATAGCGCTGGCATTTGCGACAGCGAATAGGTGAAAAGATGTAAGGTTCAACTGCCAAATACACCTTATATAAGGCTACATGGGATGGGAGCGTTTGAGCCCTGAAAACTATTTTTATAGAACCTGTAGGAAGGTATTGGGTTTCTCCATCTTGAATTGCACGACGATTAAGACGTTGCACGCTTTTAACTGGTGCCTCAGATTCCAGATACTGTAAGATTTCATCATTCGATAGGCCTTTTTCAACTCCACGAATAATTCCTACTCGTAACACTTGTGAAGATGGAATATACGATTTAATTTTTAGGGTTTCAAGAATATGGTTTCTCAAAAAGGCATTGGCTTGAGAAGCCGTATGGAAAGTGACTTGTAGTCTATTGCGTCCCTTACGTTGAATGGATTTGACGTTGAACTTAGTTTCATACAATCGGCGACCAAGTGCCATAGGGTGTAAACTGCCTATGTTTTGATCGTTAATAGATTCAACGAATACAAAGAAGGGTCCATGATGAAAGCGATTATAATATTCCGGGGGAGAAGCTACTGGGGACACCTCGGATTGATTGTTAAGTTGTTCTGGATTAGAACGGTCTGCCACTTCCGTACTACTCCTCTGTACATTAGTCTCAGATGACTGAGAACCTTGCTGTTGTGTCGTATTACTAGGTGAATCAGTTATGGATTCCTCATCCATGGGTACGACAATCTCACGTTCCCCTCGTAGGTTATGCCCGGCCACTTTCAACGTTCCGCCACTGTCGGTCTCCATAACTTCTCACTCCTTCACCACACTTAAGCAAAACACAATTGATTACCACTACCGCGGACCACTGACTCGCACAACAAAGGTAGTGTACCGTACAACGATCACTGCACGACTGAGACGAATAAAGTACATTCTTTCTTTCTTTCTTTCTCGAGGAGTTTGTTTGAGATTAAAGTGTTCTTTTTTTTCCCAGTCTTAAGTCAAACTTAGTATTTCACCCAATGATATTATTCAATTTGCTACGCACACGCATCACTATTAAAGTTTATTTGCACATGAATAACCAAGTGTGATTTAAATATTAGGAGCCATTGCAGGACTATCAATATGAGATAAGATGCCAACTAAGCACTTAAAAGACCCTGTAGAAGTAACATTTCCATGAACGTAGTGAACAAACAAATAAATGTAGTATAATTACAACCGTATTTGAGTAGAATCAAGAAATTGATTAATAAGAGTGATTATATGTGGTGATGGTTCTAACAACAATACTGAAACACGTGTTGGCAGAGGTACGTGGAGACTTATTAATTTCTGAATTAGTAATCGTTGTTGGAAGGCATATTGTGGATACTGGAAAAATAGGTGATCACTATCTCCATTTCTGTGGCCACAAGTACAAGATGGTTGATTAGAAATATGAAACCGATATTTGTAGGCTGGGGTTAAGGAGGGATTAAAACGTAATCGTATTATATTGATAATGTGCCGGCGCGTGTACGTACCTTTGACAAACCATGGTTGTATTGGGATATTGGGCTGGAATTGATAATAGTATTTTCCCTTCTTACCTGCAGAAAGTCGCCATAATGTTTGCCAAGCTTGATTAGCGTCTTGCTTAATGCGAGAAAAGTGATCAGAAATCGGAATTTCAATTTGTAATGGGTTTGAGGTATCATGACTTGCCTCCTTGGCTGCAGAATCGGCTTGATCATTACCGAAATGATTAGTATGCCCTTTTATCCAGATCAACGTAATATAGACGCCTGACTTCTCAAGGTGATAAAGCAAGTATTTAACCTCGTATACATATTGCGGGATTGTGAAAAGGACTTTAAGTCTGGAAAACACTTTGAGAATCTGTAAAGATATTTATCTTCCGGAAACCAAGACGTTGGACATATAATAGTGCTTGATAGATCGCATATAGCTCTGCTGTGAATATAGTTATAATATTCGGCAGAGGATATTTAAAAGTGTGTGCTTGAGAATCAAAGAAAGCTGCTCCTACTCCATTAGGGGATTTTGCCCCATCGGTAAATATATTATAATCTTGTGGGTTTAATGATCCTTTAAATTTTTTTGTGAATGCGCTTAGTAGATTCTGTCCCGCGGAAAGATTGGGCTGATGGGAAGGAAGAAGGTATAATTATTGACGGTTTGAAAGTGAGAATATCATAATTGTATGAATACATAATTAAGCGAGGTGTTCGTAGGATCGAGTCTTGAATATTTTGCATGTCAACATATGCCATATATATCGCTGGGTATCGTCTATTTGTTGGGGGACGCTGCTGGTAATATTCATACAATAATTTCAGTTTAGGAATTATAATGGTATTCGATCGAGCTATATGTTTGAGAATAATTTTTTTGCCAGTTTTAACCTACGAATGTGAAGAGGAGTTTCTGTGGCTTCAACTAACAGAGCGTTGCTAGGTGTAGTTTTGAGAGTACCAATACTTATACGTAAGGCATAATATTGTATTATATCTAATTTTGAGAGAGTTTGTTTAGGTGCTAAGTCAATTATATGGGCACTGTAATCCAATGTAGATCGAATTGTAGCTCGATACAACTGTAAAGCTGAGGAAGGGTCAGCTCCCCAATTACGCCTAGTTACTGTTTTCAGGATGTTAAGATAACCTTCTGGCTTTCGATATAACCGCTGAAGCTGAAAATTCCAATTAAGATTTGGATCCAGCCAAATACCTAAATACGAGTGTTGGGGGGCAAAGGGGATACTACAGCCATCAAAATTGATAGGACTTTTATCAAACACGCGCTTGGTAGTGAAAACCATTGCTGCACACTTAGGAAGTGAAAGGTGGAGGCCATGGGAAGTTAGCCACTGAAAAACAAGACTCATGACTTGCGATATTGTTTCCTACAGTCGTCAATGTTAGTATGGGAAAATAAATTACGTAGTCATCAGCAAAAGCTAATATACGTGCGTAAGGGGTTACAATAGATTCTACTTCCTTCATATATAAAGCGAGTAATATTCCACTCAATATGGACCCCTGTGGTAAGCCATGTGATGTTTGACGACTGTCGATTTTGTATTGAGAAGATGTTAATGTTATTGTACGGTTTGTGAATAATTGGTACAAAATAGATATAAAATTAAAGGGAAATCCATGACTAGATAATTTTGCCCATAAAATATGCAGTAAGACTGAATCGTAAGCGCCTTTAATGTCCAAGAAAATAGCGATGGTAGTTTGCTTCCTCCAACTAGCTAATAAGATATCAAGGATCAATATTATGATAGGATCTCGTGTACTGCGTCCTCGCATAAAAGCAAATTGATACTTAGGAAACATGTTATAGTACTCCAACCTCCACACAAGTCTTCGAAGTAAAATTTTGCAAAATGTTTTGCGGATGCATGAACCTAAAACTATTCCACGAAAATTTTCTGAAACGTTTGGACGTTTAGAGGGTTTTAATATTGGAGTTATAAAAAGTATTCCATTGCGTTGGCACTTGAAAGGAATTGAGGATATCATTATAATACTTCATTAATAAAACCTGAGCTTGAGAGGGGAGTAATTTAATCATGTTATACGTAATGGCATCCGGTCCTGGTGATGAACTACTTACATAGGATATTACTGTTTGAAGTTCATTATAGGTTATTGTTTGTAGCAATGTAGGAAATTGACGAGGATCATGAGCTGACGAGGGTATAAATGGAGGTATTGCCGAGGCCAGGGTGATCGACTGTAGAAATTCTTCTAATACCGAGCGGGGAAAAGAATATTGGGTTTGATATTGGAAAGTTCGTGTAATCATACGAATTGCGTTCTATAATTGTGCAGAAGGTAGGTGAGGGGTTAAAGAGGAGATAAATGTTTGCCATGCCTTACGTTTCTTGGAATTAAAAATTTGTTTCGTTTTCGCGATATGCTTACCTAATTGCAGATAATTATATTGAGTCATGGACTTACGATAGAATTTGAATAACAGTTTGCGCCGAGATATAAGATCGTGACAGTCTTTATCCCACCATTTGATTGCGGTAACTGGGGGAGGTCTAAATGTCTTGATGGGTCTGCAAGGGTGAAAGGTATTTAAATAGTGGGTCAAAAAGGCAAATAAGGACGGAAAAGTTATGTTGTTACCCCGCTCACGTTGCAGAACTTGATTAACGTATTCGCGATAAGCTTTGGTCAGTCTAGCTTAAGCCAGTAAGGAGGACGGACGTATCGTGTGGCGTGCGCCTGCTGAGTGGAATGGAGTAGGAGTGAGGAAACGGTAGGGTCAAGCGGTCGGCAAGGAGATAGATACGATGAATTGGGTAGACGTAGAGGCTATGAGGAAAGTAGTAAAAGAAGTAATATAGGAGGTATGTCCGTTTGAGCAATTAAAGAAGATGCTTCAAGAACAAGTCCAGGAGCAAGAAAAGACGAGACAGTGGATCCAGGATTATATGAAAAATACGAAGGCGATGATAGAAGGCAGCGAAAAAGAACTGGTGTCACTAAGAGAGAAAAACAATATGGAAGAAGAGATGGTAAACCTAAAGAAAGAAATTGAAGTCTGCAGACAGGAGCGTAAGAAGAAATCCATATTTATTTATGGGGTGGAGGAAGAAAAGGCTGAATCCAAAGTGGACATTATTTACAAAGTGGTAGATGTGATAGAAAAAAATGAAAATAAATTTCAGTGAGGTAGATATAGACAATGTGGAGAGAGTTGGCAAGGTGGGAGGACACAGGCCCATAAAAGTGTCGCTGCTATCTTCATTGATGGCAGATATAGTGATAAGGAACGCTGGTAATCTACAGTGTGAGAACATTAGAATTAAGAGAGATTTCGGAAGAGAAGAGAGTAGGAATTTTAAAATTCTCAAGAAACATTTTGTGAAAGCAAAAATTCAGGGATTGAAAGCGTATATTAGTGGTCAGATACTTGTGGTGAGCGACAGTAATTGGACCCGAAAGTGGTCAATATCGAAACTGAAATTAATGGATGAGAGTTTGAGGCAAGAAGAAACTAGCAGGGCTGAGAGTTCTAGGCAAAAGAGTTTGAGGCAAGAAGAAATAAGCAGGGCTGAGAGATTGAGGCAAGAAGAAACTACCAGGAATGTTGTGAGGCAAGAAAAAAAAGCAGGGCTGACAGTTCGAGGCAAGAAGGAACTACCAGGGCTGATGTACATACTGCAAAGGAAGGAACACTGAGTAGATGGGGTTCCTGGGAAGAGATCATAAAAAGAGCTGAAGAAAAAGGAAATGCAAGGAGGTTGGAAGTAGCCAGGAAATTAATGGACGAACTAGTGTCGGAGGTCTGCGCGAGGGAAGAAAAAGATTCACAGGGAAAGACAAGTGGACAGAATCGGAGCGAGAATAATGGTTTAAAGGGGGGAAGCAGAAGTAAGAAGTGCCGTGTTTAAAGGGAGAAGCTTGAGTTTGAAGGAGCTATGGGACAAAAAGGGAAAAATGGAAGGAATAATTACGAGAAGTAAAAAGTCAAGTAACCGTAGTAAGTAACATAGTTTGCCTATGGATGGATGACAAGAGAGGAAGTGTAGTTTATGGTGGTGTCTGTATGCGTGTACTTACCCAAGAAATGGTGCCTGTATGTGTAGTATAATTGTAATTAAAGTGATGGTGTCTTTAGGTAAAAGATGGATGGATTAATTGTATGGTATTCATTCAAGTGATGATATGACGACTGGATTTGAAGTGTTAAGAATGGAAGGTGATGATGAGGGATGGATGATAAGAGAGGTAGCGAAGCTTAAATGGTATTGATGATAAGAGAGTGAGCGTAGTTTAGATGGTATTTATTCAAATGATGGTGTCTGTATATATGGATGAAAGATAAGAGAGGTAACGAGGTGATAAGGTGTTTTTAAGTGTATTGTAATTGTATGGTATTTATTCAAGTGTCTTTAGGTACAAGATGGATGAATTGTGGAGTCCGATAGATGGATGATAAGAGAGGTAGCGAAGTTTAGATGAGGGATGGAAATGAGGAGAGGTAAAGAAGTTTAGATGGTATTATTCAAGTGATGCTGTCAGTATGTGTATTCTAATTGTTGAAGTAAATGTGGCCTGGAAAATGATGGATGGTTGTGGAGTTCGATAGATGGATGATGTGTAGTATAATGGTCATTGAAGTGATGGTGTTTTTAGGTAAAAGATGGATGGATTAATTGTACGGTATTTATTCAAGTGATGATTTGACGACTGGATGGGAAGTGTTAAGAGGGATGATGATAAGAGAGGTAGCGAAGTTTAAATGGTATCGATGATAAGAGAGGTAGTGAAGTTCAGATGGTATTTATCCAAGTGATGGTGTCTGTATATATGGACGAAGGATAAGAGAGGTAACGAGGTGATAAGGTGTTTTTAAGTGTATTTTAATGGTATGGTATTTATTCAAGTATTTTTAGGTATAAAATGGATGAATTGTAGAGTTCGATAGATGCATGATAAGAGAGGTAGTGAAGGTTAGATGACGGATGGAAATGAGGAGAGGGAACGAAGTGTAGATGGTATTTATTCAAGTGATGGTGTCTGTATGTGTATGGTTTGTGGAGTTCGATAGATTGTAATTCATGTCGCTTGGAAATGACACTTCTACTGTTCCATTGAAGTAGTCTGATCATGAACTGAGTGTGAATTTTGGCTTAGGCTGGACATTGTTCTCTTTAACGGATCAAATAGGTATTCTTACTGTAGATCTGAGAAAAAAAAAATAGATAAGCTTTGGGATTAAAATTTTTATATGAGCGGACGTTACTTACTGTTGGCAATGATAATGATGTCGGGACACATTTACTAAGACCATACATGATGATGATAGGGAAATGATCGCTAGTGGAGTATCTGCCAAAGTATGCCATGTGGTAACTGGAACCATGTTCGTACGGCAAAATGTTAGATCGACCGCACTAGGTGGGGAACCGGGAGGTGAAATACGAGTTGGAGAGCCGTCATTTAGAATTAAAAAATCGTGTCTATTGGACATTAATAATACATTTAACCCTTTTGCTGTATCTGTTGAACTTCCCCATTTTGTATGATGACAATTGAAGTCTCCTACAAAAAAGATGTGTTGAAATTGTTCAAATTGAGCAAAAATTTCGCCCATTGTCCTTGGTTAATATATATTTGCGGAGGACAATATATATTTAGAAAACAAATATTATTATAAATAAGTCCGACTGAATAAGTGTGAGGTATAAGATATTGACTACATAACGTAGTATAACTTAAAGAATTCTGAATGCACGTGGCTACCCCGTCATAACCGTCACCATCGTGTCTTATTATCTGATAGCCAAATAATCGAAAACGAGAGTGAGGTTTAAACCACTATTCTTGTAAAAATATGAGATTAGCCTGTGTCTCGTGTATTAGTAATTGTAATTCATGTCGCTTGGAAATGACACTTCTACTGTTCCATTGAAGTAGTCTGATCATGAACTGATAGTCATGATATGATACCTTAATTTATAAAGTACATTACTAAGTTAGGTTCATGACCCAAGAGTTGTATTAACATTACCAGGATGCGTTGTATTTCATGGTGAAGGTATTCCTTTCGTTGGAGTATAATTTTGGGCCTGAGAGGCTGAAATATTTCTCTGCCCTCGGTGTTGGGGCGTAGGTTGAGTATGCAACACTGATTCAGCTGCAGCTGATGTACTCGGTAGCGGAGTTAGTCGCTCTGAAGGTACATTTTCGTTACGGAGAATGGCTAAATAACCCTGTTTGTCATAACCTGGCTCAGGTGCTGAGGGATGAGATTGCAGAACAACCTGAGTAAACTTTCGCAATAGAAGTACATAGTGTGACGACTTCTACGTGGCGCTGGTGTAGGTAAACAGGGATCAGCTGTCCCTGAACATATGATTTTAAATGAGATCTGATGTGACTTAATTCGGAATTTGTTGTTTAAATAAATTATTTAAAACCGTGTGTTTATTATTGTTATGTTTCAGGAATGTGCATTCTCTTTACTCACCGATGACTGTGTTTATGTGCGATCTGTGTTTCATGCAAATTAAGATATTTACATTTAGTAATGATTTAATGACATTACTTCTGAAATCGGTTCGTCAGTGTCTTAACGAATAACTCAAGCGTGTATGTGCGTATAGAGCTCAGTCATATTTCATTAATTCACCACAAAATCAAACTCAGTTGCAATAAAATTATCAGTTATAACCTTATAAAACACATGTTCAACTGTTTGTGTACACGCTACGTAATATAAATATATTAAAACTCTGCAGGCACCCACATGATGTTATGTAACGGTACGTCATACATATGTAATTCCTACATAACTACTTAAATTATATGTTAACATGCTCAAATTAATGAATCTTACCAGCACTTCACCCCATCAGTCAGTTAACTGGACACTTTGGGCATTTGCCGGGTATGTTTTGCGGTCGTACAAGCTTCAATTTTTTTCCGTACTTCTTTTATTCGGAAATAAAATCGGCATCGTATGTAATGAAAAAATAATGTTGGTACCAAGTAGTGAGCATGTTCAGTGCAGCATCCAAGTCTATGAGAAACAGTAATTGAAGGTAAACTATCCAGGCATTCTTGAAATATTTCACCCCATAAAGCTTCTTGTACACGAATATTTCTCACAACAACTTCCTCTACATGAGAAAACATCAATAATAATTCACTCGATGGGTAAATAAGATAGTTGGATGCATTACAATATTCTTCTAGACTTGTTAGGGCCTCCTCTGAATTGTTTTGCATGGAACCAATACATGCTGTACAGCCTATCACTTTGCTTGCATGTTTAACAATATACCCACAGAACAGATGAATAACATTAATTTTTGAACTGGTGAAAGGAGCTATTTATTCATCTTCCCAACTTGATAATGGTGGACCGAGCTAGCTGGCCGTGCGGTTAGGGGCACGCGGCTGTGAGCTTGCATCCGGGAGATAGTGGGTTCAAATCCCACTGTCAGCATCCCTGAAGATGGTTTTCCGTGGTTTCCCATTTTCACACCAGGCAAATTCTGGGGCTGTACCTTAAGTAAGGCCACGACCGCTTCCTTCCACCTCCTAGGCATTTCCTATCCTATCGTTGCCATAAGACCTATCTGTGTCGGTACGACGTATGGCCACAAACAAAAAAAAGGATAATGGTGGTTGATAAAAGGTAAGCATGCTGTAATTTTTTTCCTGAGCTGTACTTGTGATATTCGCATTTTCTTTGACAACCACATTTGCTATGGCTCTAATCTGATTGAAAAATTATGTTAAGGGCACTATCACTTCAAGGCAGATGTTGACGTGGGATAGTCTTCGACCACTTTGAGAACAGAGTGGGATCTTTTGGGGGTGAAACAAAAATGACGCTTATTATTCGAATGTTTATTGTAACCCGAATTACAACCCGGGACATTGCAAGTTGTAGGCATATTCACATGCGGTAGTAAATTGAAGCATATGCCAAAGTATACGTCCTACTTCTCAAATGCTTAATCTTTTTCACTTTTAGTGCACGAAAAGTTAATACCGGCTATTTTGCACGTATACAACTGGAGAATGTATAAAACTACTGAAAAAGACCACGAACTGTTTACATAATTACACAGTAAGCCGACGAAGAGCACGCGTAACTGGAACTTTTATAAACAGCAGCGCTGCAGGAGGCAGAGAACATGTACACCGTGTTTGTTAACATGTGATTCAGAGCGAGTCGTTACACTATGCATTTCTATTCGTCCTGGCCACTGATCTCTATACATGGATGGCTGGTAGCTTGGGTAGCAGTAGGCAACACCTCCTAGATAATAAGGCCTAACAACAGCGTGGTGACGTCACGCTACGGAGGCGATGGCAATGCAGAGAAACGCGGAACATGGTTAAACACAAACATGATTTTAATATTTTTTGCCAATGGAATAATTTATTTACTAACAAATAGCGTTTAAATTTTAAAGTATACTCAATTATACTGTGTTATTACCGTATTTTAGTGACTCTGCCATTAAAAATAAACAGCAAACAGTTGTAAAACACGACAGCATCTTGCAATGTTAACTTACTTAGGCCGAATCGCTAATAGCACAACAGGATGTTAAAAATATATTTCAATTTAAATAGGCATTACATGATCTTCAAATAAAACTAGCACGTATAATATTAGCATAGGCCTAACATCTAAGCTGACGTAGCATCACTGGCAGTATTTGCACATGAGCCTACAATGTTTCATCCCTTGAAGTTCATGTATGGTTTAATGAGAATGTCACCTACCATCGATGTTACCAATTTGTCATTCTGTTCGAAACCTTGAACTTTATGTTTTATGTATTCCAGAAAGTATGTAAGTTTCTGTCCTAATATTGGACTACCGTTCAGACCGGAGCCTACCCTTTTAAAAGTACTGACATGTGGCAATATTAAATTGCTACTATGTCTCATAAATTTGTAAAAATCGCACGGCGCAACAGCCCTGAAGGGCTTGGCCTTGGCCCTGCTCAGCCCGAAGGCCTGCAGATTACGAGGTGTTTTGTGTTCGGCAGGACGAATCCTCTCGGCCGTTATTCTTGGCTTTCTAGACCAGGGCCGCTATCTCACCGTACGATAGCTCGCAAATGTAATCACGTAGGCTGAGTCGACCTCGGACCAGCCCTCAGATCTAGATAACAATCCCTGACTTGGCCGGGAATCGAACTCGGGTCCTCCGGGAAAGAGGCAGGCATTATATCCCTTCACCACGGGGCGGCCGTAAATTTGTAAACATGAGGAGATATCAGGCAGAAGGTTGAACAAATAACAAGAAAATCATACACATACTCCTTTATGAACTAAGAAATGTTTTAACTACGACTATTAAATGAACTGTGGGGACATCATCCTCGGTGTTCAATTCACCAACTAGGACTAGAATTAACTTATTTCTTAAATCTTTCTACGCGTTGTTACACTCATTCCTTGTAATGCAGCTATGATGTTTTGTAACTAAAGAATATACCGCACTTGTATTAGTAATTTTGTTCACATATACATTAGAAATATGTTATACTTTAATAAAAGCCGTTTAGAATAAAGGCCATGTCCTATTAGATGATTACATATGCTATGTAGTATGGTTGCCTTGATGTATCGACGTACAGAAAAATTACGTATGTTCCCTTACTCACAGTACAACAACCATCAGGTAACAACATGTTTATTGTACTTTTCAGCTGTGTATGATTCTGGATTGAAATCTGTGTACGGTATGAGATATGTACTATCTTCAACGGCTCTGTTTATTGCTTCTCTTTCTATTCTACCTTTTTTGCCTGGTTCTTCTCTTCACCTGCCAGAATGTGACGATAAATATGATGGGCAGTCATGGTCTTGGAAGAGGAGTAGTTAAAAGATTTTCCTGACGATCAGTACCAGTTATTTCCCATAAAATATCACCGCCTTTGAAATGTCTGTGGTATAACTTAAAATAATGTATCACCGTGAGCGAAATTCATGCATTTACGGAGTGAATCGGCCTACACTAGCAGCTCTTGTAGGTGGTATGTTTTAATGCGTATAATAATAATAATAATAATAATAATAATAATAATAATAATAATAATAATAATAATAATAATAATAATAATAATAATAATAATAATAATAATAATAATAATAATAATAATAATAATAATAATAATAATAATAATAACACCGTTGAAATAATGTATCCCATAATTGTGAGCTAACATAACCTTATATCATTGAAGAGTAAATATACCTACATATCACCAGTTGTTGCGTGTAGTTAAATACGTCATAGGCCTATGCTCATTATGATTGTGTGAGAATGTAATAATAATAGTTACTCACCACTGAGTTATTAGTAAATCTGTAGTCTTGTCTTGGAATTGCACGTAAACATATTTGCCGCATAACCTCGCCTTTCGGAAACTTAATGCATGCACTTCGTTATCACTGTCGCATTTCTCCTTACAGTTGAGTACCCAACACATCAGTAAAATTATGTACAACGGTATTAGCAATTGTCACTATTAAACGAATTAAAACTCTTCTAATTTCAGCGTTACATGGCCAAACTCATTGCTGTGTTATTACTAAAAAGGTTCAAGCTTGCCTGCCGATGCTGACATCACAGTATATTCCCAGAACGGTTGTGAGGCCTTATATCTAGGAGGTGTTGCAGTAGGCCGAATAGAAGATGACCGGCGTAGTAAGATGGCAGTGAGCGCATGGTGCAGTATACAACGAGGAGCGCGCTTGCTTTGTTTGTGCTCAGTTCAGTGACGCCAGGCCTCCTGATTGTAGTTCCACGGATGTTCTATGCTGTGTTATTGCAATACCCCACACGTTTACAAATGAATTAAGATGAAATGCATCAATGAAAAATCACTACTTTAAATATTTCACTCGCTGAATTGAAATCACATGTTACTTCTGCATGTTAGTAAAATATAAACAAACAAGGGAGCCATGCTTGTACTACTACGATTAACACAAATACGGATTCCTAAATGTAAATAATACAAATACATAATATATTTAAACTATCAAACATGTGTGGCAGATATAAATTGAGTACTATTTGGAAGTAGTACTCCAACACTCGAGTTACAATATTTTAAAAATAAAATAATGTAATTAATGCAATTTATGTGAAAACTATATGTGAGTTAATAAATATTTTAATCTGCTTTCAAATCAACGGTCTAATAAACGCGGGCACATGCTAGTTAAAAATAGTTCTCTCCGTCAGTTCAAATACATAACATAAGGTAATTGTATTGATTACGTAGTAAACAAGTGACTGTCAGCATGCCTACGTGTACTTCTACGGCAAATACGCCGAGAAATACTTGAATATCCAGCAAAAAACCCACAGTAAACTATCATTATGCCGTTGCAGGAGAAGTGGGTGTAGTTCTGCGCTTTTAAATGTCCTGCGGGTTCATATTGAATGGCCTATACAAGCTTTAAACAAGCCGGAATTACTCAAATAAAAACATTTTCTGAATGAGGAAGAATAAGGCTATTTTTGTATGAAAAAACCCCTAGTTTCTGGCTCAAAATACGAAAAATTCAGTCATACCTACCCTTAGGAATGCATAATTTCGTGGCATACATGTATAAAATTTACAGCAATGTTTCCAGCAACATTTTTCACTCTTGTTGTATTACCGATCGCTAATTGCATGTATTCAGCACCTAAGTTAATATTTGTCGGCCGTTATTATACACTCATTTTTATTGCTATCCCGGAAATTTACTCACCTCGGCATGACTTGTCGGTGTTCCCAATGTCCTTATGCTTTGGGTGAACATGTCCCTATATTTTAATTATTCCAATGCGCCATTAATTGCGATTTAAAATTGATTGTATTATCATTGCTTCTTCATAAGGAGAGCTCTAGGATGGATACACCAACATGGCGGACCGCGCACTCAACTTGGCGTATTTTCTACTGCAGCGGAGATCTGCCATCAGCGATCCATGTATAGAGATCCGTGGTCCTGGCCTACGAGATACACAAGGCCAGGAAATACAGCACATTTTATAGACTCGTCCTCGAGATACTTCCGGAAAGTGCCGCTAGAGTTCTCTTTACTGATCTGTCTCACCCGCTCATTGCAACACGTTCGAATATGAAAAACTATAAAAATTCATTAAAACTAGTAATTTCAGAAGGCAGCAAACAGATATGATATCAAAGATAGACAAAGAGCAATTGTTTGACATATTTTCTACAACATATTTCTTACAATATGCTTAAACGAAATAAGTAATTCACGAAAGAAGCAGAGAAATCTGATAGCGAGTTTGTCACTTCTTATCGATTTCTTTAATTGTGCCTCAGAGTATCCGATAAGCGGATTGAGATTGCGATCATAAATAACTTTGGGTTTAATCGCCCTTTCACCAATTATCAGCGATCCAATCTTTTCCTCCGCACATCGGATATTTTGACATTCGTATTGAAGCCGCTGTTTGGTGAGCGATGTTATGCCCGTTACGCAAATATTTAGCATCGTTTCACCGTATTTATTTTTTTCTTCCCGTAAAATTAAATTTGTGTTCGCCTCTGTGGTGTAGTGGTTAGTCTGATTAGCTGTCACCCCCGGAGGTCCGGGTTCGATTCCCGGCCCTGCCACTAAATTTGAAACGTTGTACGAGGGATGGAATGGGGTTCACTCAGCCTCGGGAGGTCAACTGAGTTGAGGTGGGTTCGATTCCCACTTCAGCCATCCTCGGAGTGGTTTTCCGTGGTTTCCTACCTCCTCCAGGAAAATGCCAGGATAGTACCTAAGGCCACGGCCGCTTCCTTCCCTCTTCCCTGCCTGTCCTCTCCAATCTTCCCATCCCTCCACAGGGCCCCTGTTCAGCATAGCAGGTGAGGCTGCCTGGGCGACGTACTGGTCATCCTCCCCAGCTGTATCCCCTACCCAAAGTCTGGTGCTCCAGGACACTACCCTTGAGCGGTAGAGGTGGGATCCTTCGCTGAGTCCGAGGGACTAACCGACCCTGGAGGGTAAACGTATGAAGAAAGAAGAAGAAAATTAAATTCGTTCTAACAGGAATAAAGCTCCTAAATGACCAATTTTAGCATGCTTTTCAATTTGGTTTGTTTTTTGGTCAAGTTCAGACACCGTAAAACGTTTTTTCTGATTTCATCACCCGTATCCTACTTCTCAATTTACATATTATTTTCTGTAATCTGGTATTTAATTTTCTCATCCGTATATTTTTTAGATTTAACAGTGATACCCGTAGACTTTCCTTGATATATAAACGAGACTTGTACTCATTTTTCGTTTGTGGCTGACGTATGAAGATATGGGATGTTCATCGTTATCTGAATCGGAACTTTTACTAAATTTTGATGGCAATACATCATTTTTGGGAGATGGACGCTTCCTGCGTTTGACATTTTCTTGTTTGTGAACAGGATACACAATGAAATTTGATTGATGTGCTTACACTGAAATCTCTTTTATGAGAAGAATCGCTAGGTACCTAAAGAGATCCTACTATATCACCTTGCCTAGAAATAGTTTGCTGCCATTGTGATAGTACATATATCACACCCCCGAATTATATGTAGAAGTTTGAGATATTATTGTCAGTATTCGATTTATTATTATTATTATTATTATTATTATTATTATTATTATCATTATTATTCGTATTTCATTTATATATTTTGCCATTTATATTGGTAAGCTGGAAGATATCCACATATGTAGGTATGAGTAATTTGTTTTGTTCGAGTGGGAAAAGATTGCTTTAATAACTCTGGTAATTTGAATGAGTCATATGGCTACCCCAGTGTTTGTTGTGATGTACTTGTGTTGGGAAATTCATGAGTCATGTATATATCCCAGCCTGATGAGATGAGCTTGTTGTTGTATTAGGAAAATTTGGTGACTCATGGAATATACCCCAGAGTTTGTTATTGTCTTGGGAGGAAGAAGTAGTTCAGGGCTTGGGCTTGAGAAGAGGACCACCCATGATTGGCTGGCAAGCACCAATCCAGACGTATCATCTGAGAGGAGGGGGATGTTGATGTCTATAAATGTTGATGATACGGCGGCAACCTGGAACATTGTAAGGGTGATTGTAGAGGTGATTGTAAAGGAACGAGAAGGAAGATAACTACAACTACAACTGACGCACTGTACGGCAAGGAAGTGGTGCTGATACACGGTACTGGAGTGACCCGGCAGCAATGGACTGGACTTCAAACGTTCGTGGAGCGTAGTCTTGTTATGTTCGTGGAAAGTGACTGATTGTGGAGAGTGCTTGCGCATTAAGTATTGTAGCACTTGTGGCGGCCTAGCATTATATGTTGGTGAAAGCTATCTCAGACTTTCCATAAATTTATGTTGAGGATCGACAGACGTGTGTATATATCTTTACAACAAGTGTTAAAATATGTGAACACAGTAGTACAAGGTACAGTATCTGTGTGATGTGATAACTGCCGATTATGAGAATCGGTAAGTCGAATTGATATAGAGACAGTGAAGGGTATTTATCTTCATACGTGTACATTGTTCATCGGACCATCTACAAATGGTAGCTTAGTTCTAGCTTTCGTTTTCCCACGATTTTCATTGTTGTTGTTGTTGTTGTTGTTGTTGTAAATATGGAGTCTTCCAGCAATATTTTATGTGTGTATTATATGTATAATGTTGTATGTTGATGAGGTGCTCATGCACGGAATTTGTTAAGAATATAGTTAGCTATTTTAGAATCAGTGTTATTGATGAACCTAGGTGCAGTTCCTACCTAATTAGTCGTTTTCAGGAGGTTAGGTAAGGCCTGCAGCAGATGTACCAGTACGCAGCATTATGTACACGCCCTGGGATATACAGTTTATCATGCTCTTATCTAAATTCGAGGGATCCATTCTGGTGAACTCTGGCGCCCATACTACGGACATTTCGGTTAATTATGCTTATTAATTTTATTAAGTTTTTGAGTAATTTTATTTATATATTTTTATTCATGATTATATTTATTATTATCATCAAAAAGTTACACCATTTCTCCCTTAAATCGCACTCGGAAGGGAAACTATGGAACGTCAATTTTCATGCTTTTTTAGTGTCATCCGAAATACACAGAGGTACACAACAGTGCACCATCTTCCCAACCTCACAGACACTCCCCGACAGAAACAATATTCACAATAAATTGCACAAAATCAACACAGCATCACAATTATTCCGCATATAGCAATATTAAAGCCTGACAAGAACAGAACGCAAACCTGATATCTAGCCGCCAAACTGTGAACACGGTCGGGCCGTTTTTTCAGCGACATATTAGTAGCTATGTCCCGGCCTTGTATATCTTGTAGGCAACGACAAAACTCGACGTTAGACCCTGACGGGACGTACTACAGCTCCAATACGAAGCCTTGCGGAGTAAGCCGAAGCTGCCCGAATGGCGTAATCCGGCTTCTTGCATCGAGTATTTCAGACGAGCTAACTGATCTGAACTGAACTGTTCTGATTCTGAAGAACATTTCTGTATATTTATTTTCATCTACTGCAGCTTCACGTAGTCAACACGTTTTTAATTGTAAACACAGTAATGTGCATTTCCTGGCATAGAAATGCTGAAAACACCATATAAATACAATCAATGCGATTTAATAATGTATAGGGCAACATTAATGTACCACTTTTATTTTATGCTCAGACTATTAGCATGTATGTGTATATAAACGTCAATCGTGTGTTGAGAATGTTTTGTGAGAAGATATTGGATAGTGCTTTCGGTCTCTGGAGCTCAATGATTTTCACTGTTGTTATATCTCCGAGTGGGACATGTGATCTACTGCCCGTTTAAAGTAAGCAAAGTCGTTGCTTATGTGTGGGTACAGAGTACTACTTTACGACTGATGTAGGCTACATAAGTGATACATTTTCTTCAGGATAAGATGTACAGGATTTATATAAATAAATGTGTAAAGAATTATTTTTTAATGTTTTTATCGGGCCCCGTTCACACAGACGCGTAACGACGACCCACAGCACATGTTGGTTAAATGAGAGATGGTCCGTAACGCCAATATAAAATGAAAATGAATCAAATGAAAAATAATCCTTAACATGTTACTAATTGAGAAGAAAATGCATATACAGAAACTAACATTTGACATTTGAACTTGGCTTAAGATATAGAAGCCTAAAATATATAAAATCTTACCAGTTACAGTAGATATATTAGTATCATCCCACTGTTGCACGGTACAAACATTTCAGAATTTTCTCGACACGGAGCACCTTTTCAGTCATTTTATTATTGTTATTGTTATTTACCAGCAGTGGACGCAAAAAAATTTCTATCACTCGCTGATCCTTTGTTCATGACCAGATTTCAAGATACGTTTTATAGTACATACTAGCTGATATACCCGTGCTTCGCTACGGAATTCTCAGAAAGACTGACTTGGTGGTTTTCCTAACTGAATTCAACATAGGTCATTACAAAAACGTCAGTAGGAATGTAGCGATTGAAAGCAATGTTATCATATAAAATACTCGATGAAATGAAAAACCGCACACTTTCTCACTTTCAACGAACAGTACTGCGGTGCCGATCCAACAGTCCAAAGTTCCAGAGCTGGAATAACCAGGTCGCAGACTGCCATGAACACTCCTCTGTCATTATTCCGTTAATTATGCACACTACTCATTCCAATCAGTGCCTCAGAGGAGGCACTGAATAGCTCGAATACTATGATGAACCAGTGCGTTACGTACCACTAATATCAGAAAATGTATGAACCAGAAGAATGGCATGCTAAAGAAGAAAGTTATCTAACTCCCCAGCTACTTCCCGCCAATACACAGGCAGACTGTTTACAGTCGGTACGACCAGGCGAGTTGGCCGTGTGGTTAAGGGCGCGCAGCTGCGAGCTTGCATCCGGGAGATAGTGGATTCGAACCCCACTGCCGGCATCCCTGAAGATGGTATTCCGTGGTTTCCCATTTTCACACCAGTCACACCAGAATGTACCTTAATTAAAGCCAAGGCCGCTTCCTCCACACCCCTATTTATTTCCTACCCCATCGTTGCCACAAGACCTACCTGTGTCGGTGCGACGTCAAGCAAGTTTAAAAACCTCGGTACGCTGCAGTAATCCTTTCTATCGGGGATTAGTGGAAACAGAAGACAAAAAGCACATCACAACAAACAATGGTCAATGTAATGTTATTTTTGATAGAGTTTATGAGCTTTCTATAATGCAGGCCTTCACATTAGTTTTCTTTCGACTCTGTGATATATATATTGCTAGGGGCTTTACGTCGCACCGACACAGATAGGTCTTATGGCGACGATGGTATAGGAAAGGCCTAGGATTTGGAAGGAAGCGGCCGTGGCCTTAATTAAGGTACAGCGCCAGTATTTGCCTGGTGTGAAAATGGGAAACCACGGAAAACCAACTTCAGGGCTGCCGATAGTGGGATTCGAACCTACTATCTCCCGGATGCAAGTTCACAGCCGAGCGCCTCTACGCGCACGGCCAACTCGCCCGGTACTATGTGATATTAGAGCGTCATACACAATTATTTATTGTAGACTGTAGTTCCTTACTCTCATACTTTACATACCGATTTTCACTAAATTCTGTTTACCCATTTTCTCGTGACTCGGTGCAGATATGACTTAGTAACAAAAATCGAAATTCATGATTATCTCTGTGATTATATGCGGTACGGTAACAATGTATAAGACATAAGTGATCGGTAATTTAATAACTTCTTACATAACTACTACAACTTACGACATAACTAAAGATATGTTAGTTATGTAGTATTTATCGATACAACCACTAATAACATAAATAACTTATTTGAGAATTACATTTCAGGCCTTCCCCTAAACTACCATTTCACTCAGCGTGAATAAAATAATTTGTAGCCTAGATTGCAGTGGTTCATCACCCGACTTTACATACCGATTTACATTAAATTCTCTTCAGCCGTTTTATCGTGATGCGTGTACATACATACAGACAGACAAATTATGGAAAAGTAAAAAATGCATTTCCTTGTTACTGTGGACATGACAGATACAGAAATACCATTCATTTCAAATTCTGAGCTATGTACAGGCAAAACAATTATTTTATGTATAGATTAAATTTCAGGCCTTCCCCTAAAGTGCCATTTCACTCAGTGTGAATAACATAATTGATGGCCTAGATTATAGCGACTTATTCCCCGACTTTGCATACCAATTTTGGTGAAGATATGACCACTAATATAATAAATATTTGAAAATTAAATTTTAGGCCTTCCCCTAAACTACCATTTTTCTCAGAGTGTATAGCCTATATTGTAGCGACTTATTTCCCATCTCTGTCTACCGAAAGCACTGACAGGACACCCTGGGGGCAGGAGAAGGAGAGGTCGGCCCCGGATGAGATGGCTGTAGGATGTGGAGACTGATCTGAGGACCGTTGGAGTCAGGAGGTGGCGTAGGCGTGCTGAAGACCGGGATGACTGGAGAGCTGTGGTCAAGGAGGCTAAGGTCCTTAAAGGACCGTAGAGCCATGGAGTAAGTAAGTAAGTAAGTCTACCGATTTTCATTAAGACACGACCACTAATAACATAAATATTTGAGATTCAAATTTCAGGCCTTCCCCTAAACTACCATTTCACTCAGCGTGATTAAAATAATTTATAGCCTAGATTGTAGCGGTTCATCACCCGACTTTACATTCCGATTTTCATTAAATTCTCTTCATCCGTTTTCTCGTGATGCGTGTACATACATACATATATACATACATACAGACAGACAGACAGACAGACAGACAGACAGACAGACAGACAGACAGACAGACAGACAGACAGACAGACAGACAGACAGACAGGAATTACGGAAAAGTAAAAAGTGCATTTTTTGTTACTGTGGACATGACCGATACAGAAATACCATTCTTTTCAAATTCTGAGCAATGTACAGACAAAACTCTTATTTTATATATAAAGATTGCAGCGCGTGCACCAGACATGTCATTACATCCACCACCCAATCTCACTGCGCTAAATAGTTTCTACTGCGTCTCCAGAAAATCATCTAGCGAGAACATAAATTAACCCATTTTGTAACAGATAAGACACACATTCCACTATAGATTTCACAGTTAGCGAGACAGCATCCGACGTCTCATTAATCATACACTTCAGTTTTCTACGTTTTGATTCGAACTGAACTATTTCATCGTACTCATTGGAATCATCATTCAGCCATTGTAAATATTTTACCTGCCGGTGAATAGAAATGTACACAACCCGGATTGTTTTGCCGAATGTGCTAAGTTCTGACAATAGCGTAGTGGAATGTGATAAAGTTGTTAAACGATTCCATGAAGCGCACCGTCGATTCCGCGTACGAAGTCTAAAACATGTGTTTATAAACGAGCATGGTTTTCTTTCATGAAGCGAATAGCAACAGCGACTGTTGGGGAAATATTTATACAGCAGAACAGTAATCTTTACCAAATTCCTCTCTTTATTCATAATCTCGAACAGGCTTCGATGTCAAGTCTCTCTGCAGGTGATAAACTTCTTTTACATATTTGGAGGTGATGATGCCATTGCTGTCATTTCACTGTCTAGGAAATGGGACTTCACATTTGTCAAATGGTAATAGTGAAATCTGAAAAGAAGTTTATGACAAGGATAACATGGATGAGTCACACAGGAAGTAGGTATCAGGAATAGAGAACTTCTTTTGAAAGTCCGTTTACAACAAAACACAACAGTTTATTCGCGAGAGCAGGAGATTTTTCAATATCAATGCCGCATACACCTTTAACATTGACCACGCAAACAAACTTGTCACTGGTTCGGTCGTAGAGGAGCCGTACCTAATTAGGCATTGAATCGGCAATCTCTGTTGGTCTAAGTGTTTTACATTAAGTTCTAAGTATTTTCTTCGGTAACTGGGAAATCCCGACAAACACTATCAACATTTTCCATTTAGGCTACCTGTCCAGAGTACTTTGTGACGAAGCTGACACTAGACCAGGAGTTCTGCCATATTCGTAACCGTTTGGGATACTATTCACCACACCACATAGTACCGTGCGATTTATTCTGACCTCGCGGATTTTGTCTTGCGAAAATTATGGGTTTGACTTTAAAGATAAACGATCTTTTGTTAATTATATTTAGCTGCTTCCTTTACTTTATTCAGACGATCAGTTTCTGAGTTGTCTTAGGATTTCCTCTGTAGTCTTTAAACTTCATTATAGTTAGTCATCAGCTGTTATCTCAGACTCAGAATTCTCGATTGGAGCCTCTAATGTCTGATTTTCTGATAACTGCTGTCATTCTTACTCGTTGGAATACTGACTTGGATTGAGACATCGTTGTTCACATGAATTTCGTACTCGTCATCCAATGTATTTCCTGCGGCTGAAGAGCTTTTTTCATCATAGATTTCTTCCTAAGAATTATCTTGTTGCTGTCTAGTCTCTCGTGGAGCTACTTTTCTGGCTAGGAGGTAATGGGGATAATTCGAAGACGCTCTCTGGCTTCAATATATTTTTCTTTTAGTTTTATTTTGTATCTCATCTCTAAAATAATTCAGGCTACAAACACGAGAATAATCGGATAGAATCCATTGACTACTCTTGGTTGATCCTTGCCTTATTAGCGTTAAGCCAGTTTTCCCAAAGTTCTTTATTGTGGGGATTTCAGGAATCCTCATACCTGAAGAATTTGGATTTGTTGCTATGATATCCAAAGGGGAACACAACAATTCATTACTTTACGACCAGAGACACACACATAAATGCTCGATGCAAACGCACTGGAACACAACAAAGTGGGTTCGGAGATAAGTTGGGTGCGTTACCTGGCGCCCCTAGCGGAGGTTTGTGACACTAAGAGCTCACGCTGAGAAGCATGTTAACCTCATAGCATACAGCAGGCAGTATGTAGCCTTGAGATGGCGGTGGTAGAAACATACGGAGTGCCCTCTTTATCTATTTCAATACTCGAAGCGCTCTCGCCCTTATCGAAAAGGACGTTCTGCAGCAATGCTCAGTGCTGCCACCCTCTGTGCTTAGAAACT
This sequence comes from Anabrus simplex, assembly GCF_040414725.1. Classification (NCBI taxonomy): domain Eukaryota; kingdom Metazoa; phylum Arthropoda; class Insecta; order Orthoptera; family Tettigoniidae; genus Anabrus; species Anabrus simplex. Next base: position 55,879,759 of record NC_090269.1, on the reverse strand, counting down.
ATTGTGCCCGTTCATGGACGCGTGTGGTTCGAAATAATAATCTTTTAATATGGCTCAGCTAGAATTCAGTGGTTTGCACAAAACTCCACTCGAGGTCATGGCCCTTCGACGAGAAAGCGGTCACAAACTCTCAATAGTTAATAAAAAACTGACGATTCTACATCTTATTTCATTACTTCTAGGTTCTTATATATTAGGCAAGAAATGATAACTGCAATAAAAATTTGGAAGGACATTAAATTTAATAACCAATTCTAATTAAATATAATTATTGTAGTTATTGATGATGATTATGTACTTGAATAATAGAACAGGGATGGTGTATTAATGTGTTTAATTAACACTCCAAGTATCGTGGGAACGAAAGTAAAACATGTATAATAATCAGAGAGAATAAAGATAACAATAGAAGCAGGGTGTATTGGATTGAGTGCTGCCTGTCTTCTTCTGAAGGTTGACAGTATTTGGAATGGAACTCGACGGAATGTCCACAGTGGTTTCTCCAGATGTGTCTTCCTTGTTGTCCGATGATTGGTCTGTCAGAAGGAAGACAGGTTTCAATCTGTCAATGCTAATAGTTTGTTTCCCTGTTTGCATCTCCACCTCGAAGTGTTTGTCACTGCGAGATAGGACTGGATATGGTCCGTCATATCGTGATTGAAGAGGTGTTCTGACAGCATCATGTCGAACGAAAACGAACTTGTTCGTCATCAGCCGTGGGTGAACAAAGATCATTTTGTTGTCGTGATGTTCTGTTGGGACTGGTCTTAGGTTCCTTAACTGTTCCTTCAATTTGAAAACGAAGGTTGGGATGTCAGTTACTAATGGAGTTATCAGTGCTGTCTTAGGTACATCGTCCGGATGTACAAGCATGTGATGATAAGCTCTGATCAGATCTATTTTCGAAAATATTAGTTTTCCATGTAGTTGGCTGTTAAAATCTTGAAGGTTAGGAATAGGATACCTGTCAGACTTGGTGATGTTGTTGGGAGCACGGTAGTCTACGCAAGGTCTCCAGGATCCGTCTTTCTTGGGAACTAAGTGGAGGGGACTTGCCCAGGCGCTCTTTGATGGCTGGCAGATTTTCATATCGATCATTTGTTGAAACTCTGCTTTAGCTGCTTTGAGTTTATCTGGTGATAGTCGTCGTGTCTTTGCTGCTACAGGATGTCCTTCTGTGACAATGGTATGAAAAACAGAGGTATCTGGGATGTCGAAATGGACGTTTTCATGGAGCAAGTTGGGAAATTTCTTTAGAATGTCAGCATGTTTTTGATCTGGTGGCATTACATAAACTGTTACTATGCCCGAGACTTTAATCCATGTGCCAGGTGTCCCTGCTGACGTTAATGGGTCAATGATACGCCTGTTCTTTAGATCTACTATAAGGTTGTAATGGTGTATGAAATCGGCTCCAATAATCTGTGATTGCACATCTGCAACTACGAAATTCCATGTGAAATTGCGCCGTAAGCCCAAACTGAGTAGCCTATGTATGTATGTATGTATGTATGTATGTATGTATGTATGTATGTATGTATGTATGTATGTATGTTATTGTACCAGGAAATGATTGTGGGGCCAGAGCATGGGAAGGATCTCAGGATGTGTTCGGTTTTTTATTGGAGCAGGTACAGAGATGGATAGTATCGCAGGGCGAATAATAGATGGGAAAACTTTTTGATATAATTTATTAAACATATTCACAGAAATATCACCCTGCAATTGGAATTTCAAACTCAAATTTCCAGCTAATATTTTCCAAAAAGTGCAAAGTAAAAGATCGACGTTATTATCTTCTGAGACGTCTACTTGTTTAGGAATGTCCAAAATAAGTATCACTCTTCTATACACTATATACACCCTACAGTTCATCTAATATGAATTTAAAAAATATCATTTTACACCTTGAAATTTCGTCAAGTTCATCACTTATGGTGCAGGCCTACAGTCTTTCTAATATTTTGAACATAAAATGAACACGCACTTTCATGAATAAGTTGATAGTTTAAATGAAAATATTTGATCACTTGCTGTACGTCTCTACAGTTCATTTAAGTTGAAAATAAAGTAAAGTAGTGCATTTGCAAATCCTAAAGTTCATCTAGGTGAAATAAATTCAATTCATGAATGATTTTAAAAAAGCATTTACAGTTTAAAAGTAAAATATGAACCTTTCTTGAATGATTATAAATTACGAGCTGATATTCACACGAAGCACTTGTTGGAGCACTGCAATAAACTGAGTGCTTGGTCAAAAGTCAATCAGTAGGATTACTCACTCAGAATATGAGAAGATCACCTGGAATCTGCTTACAAGTGTTGGTATTGTGCTGTACGGCGACTTGGGGTCTGGAACATTCCGCAGCGTGCAGCCAGGGCTCGAACTTAGCACCGGCGGCGTGACAAGTCCGTTCAGTGAAGATACCACGTTAATATCTCTCGTCGACGTCCCTCGATGGATACCATAACTGAAGAAACCACGTAAATCCCACGTTGGAAGCGACGTTCAATGCAGCAGAATTTCACAGCACTTTTCCAAGATTTCCGCTGTTCTTTGAGGCAATGTTGGAACACGGAAAATTCAATTGGCACTATAGAGCTCACAAATACCACTAGAATTGATATAATGCACTGAAACGAGTTGTAATGCACAGTTCTTTACTCACGTTAGATTTACGGTGTTGAATTAGATTTCACAGTCCATGCTACCGTATGGGTTGTAAGTCAGGTTAATGGAGTAAGGACTTACAATCGTTTTCACTACGGAAAACACAGTTTTTATATACACACAGTTTATGGAATTAAGATTTAACACTGTCACAGTTCATAATTGTCACTAATTATGTCTGAGGTTCGACCGTAGAATAATAATCACAGTCCATAAGCACTTTAAAAAATGTTATTAACGACAGTCTCTACAACAGTCTCTGAAATAATACTGTTCATAGATTAAGACAATTTTATGGCTGAATTTACAACACACGAGTCTGTACTACTTAATATTGTCATAAAAAGTTCTTAATGTTCACTTGGTTTCTCGTAGTAGCGATCGAAAAATCGAGAAAATTCACATAAAAATTAGTCACTTCTACACCTGTTATTGGATGAATGACCGAGCTCGATAGCTGCAGACGCTTAATTGCGGCCAGTATCCAGTATTCGGGAGATAGTAGGTTCGAACCCGACTATCGGCAGCCCTGAAAATGGTTTTCCGTGGTTTCCCGTTTTCACACCAGGCAAATGCTGGGGCTGTACCTTAATTAAGGCCACGGCCGATTCCTTCCCACTCCTAGCCCTATCCTGTCCCATCGTCGCCATAAGACCTATCTGAGTCGGTGCGACGTAAAGCAACTAGCAAAAAAAAAAAATTGGATGAATGCTTAGTGAAATAATGACTCACACGGTTCACTATTGTATTATTGTAGGAGAAATACGTCTCGGAATGACTGAAATAGTCTCAAATTAGGATTTACTTCACCACACGCAATGACATAGAATATTGTCACAGTTCAAAGATACAGTTCAGAATTACAGGAAATTGGCAAATTTCACAATGTCGTATACTGATAAATAAAATATTGGCACTTCAGTTCACTATTTCTAGTATTACCGCACTCAGTTAACACACTTCTGAGTATTGTCTAACGACGATTTAGTCGGAGAAACTTTTAGAATATTTCCTTCGTCGCGGCGCTGCAGAAACTTTACTAGCGACGTCTTCGCACTATTTCAACGTGTTTGAGTGTGACCACTACTATGTCCTCGTGGATCGCGACGGAGCATACTGTCCTTCATCAATGCAGAACACACACTGGCTATAACCTTGGTCCACTGACCTATTTATACAGGTTTGTGAGCAGCGCTCGTAATCAGGTGATGGAGGGGCGATAAAATCTTCCAAATCTTAACTTATTATATTTCGGAAACCACTGGACGGATTGATCTCTAACTTGCAGGGTTTCACTTCCAGAATATTGGCTACAATTCAGCGTTGGTCTCATGTTAATTGGTCCAGGCGTTAAAAAGTTCATAAAATAATTTTCGAGAGAATTCTGAAGGGGAGGGAAGCTACAGGCAGTGGTGACGTCACTTGACTTTGCTCGACTTGCGCTCTCCCTCACGCAGCGCAGTGAGAACGAGAACATTCTCTCACACAGCTGTTCATGCATCGGAAATTAACTGTACGCTCATAAATAAAATTTATAACTCGTATGTGCCAGGGCCTATGCCTTCCTGGTACAGTGTGTATGTATGTATGTATGTATGTATGTATGTATGTATGTATGTTGATCCACTTTTCAGCATGTACATGTATTGTCAGAAAAAGAGAAGGCCCTTCACGTAGTAGACACGTTTACTTGTAAAGATAATCTCTGCTAATCTGAAGTCCAACATTTCTTGCAATTTGTCTTTACAAAAACAATTTTTCATTGTACATTAATTAACCATAAATTCCATATAAAGGACCGTTAATGATGATGATGATGATGATGATGCTTGTTGTTTAAAGGGGCCTAACAACGAAGGTCATCGGCCCAAAGGACCGTTAAAAAGTCTGTACCAGCTACAGGCATTTGTTAAAATAGCAGTAATATTTCCAGCCTTGCCCATAAAATACCGGCTGCCTCTGTGGATCAGTGGTAGAGTGTCGGCCTCCAGATCCCAAGAGAGCGGGTTCGAACCTGGCAAAGGTAGTAGGATTTTTAAAGGGCGGAAAAAGGTCCATTCGACACTCCATGTCGTACCGTACGATGTCAGCATGTAAAAGATCTCTGGTGATACATTTGGTGTTCACCCGACAAAATTAATTATATCTCAGCCACAGACGCCCAAGAGAGTTTTGGTTTATTCGGTCTGCCATCTAGTGGGCCTCGAGTAAAACAGAACTTCGAAATTGACGAGCAGACAGCCAGATGGCGTCAAAATGAAATGTCTGCACAAGGTAGCTGAGCCCATACGATTATTATTTATTACCGGCCATTTAATAACCCCATGATGTGCGTGTTTGAGTCATCAGTCCACAGACTGGTTTGACGCAGCCCTCCATGCCACCCTATCCTGTGCTAAACTTTTCATTTCTATGTAACTATTGCATCCTACATCTGCTCTAATCTGCTTGTCATATTCATACCTTGGTCTACCCCTACCGTTCTTACCGCCTACGCTTCCTTCAAAAACCAGCTGAACAAGTCCTGGGTGTCTTACAATGTGTCCTATCATTCTATCTCATCTTCTTGTCAAATTTAGTTAAATCGATCTCCTCTCACCAATTCGATTCAGTATCTCTTCATTCGTGATTCGGTCTATCCATCTTACCTTCAGCATTCTTCTGTAACACCACATTTAAAAGCTTCTATTCTCTTTCCTTCTGAGCTAGTTATCGTCCATGTTTCACTTCCATACAATGCCACCCTCCACACGAAGTCTTCAAAAACATCTTTCTTATTCCGATATCAATGTTTGAAGTGAGCAAATTTCTTTTCTTAAGAAAGCTCTTCCTTGCTTGTGCTAGTCTGCATTTTATGTCCTCCTTACTTCTGCCATCGTTAGTTATTTTACTACCCAAGTAACAATATTCATCTACTTCCTTTAAGACTTCGTTTCCTAATCTAATATGTCCTACATCACCTGCCTTCGTTCGACTGCACTCCATTACTTTTGTTTTGGACTTACTTATTTTAATCTTGTACTCCTTACCCAAGACTTCATCCATACCATTCAGCAACTTCTCGAGATCTTCTGCAGTCTCAGATAAAATAACAATATCATCGGCAAATCTCAAGGTTTTGATTTCCTCTCCTTGGACTGTGATTCCCTTTCCAAATTTCTCTGATTTCCTTTACTGCCTGTTCTATGTAAACATTGAAAAGGAGAGGGGTCAAACTGCAGCCTTGACTCACTCCTTTCTGGATTGCTGCTTCTTTTTCAAAGCCCTCGATTCTTATCACTGCAGACTGATTTTTATACAGATTGTAGATAATTCTTCGTTCTCGGTATCTGATCCCAACCATCTTCAGAATCATAAATAGCTTGGTCCAATCAACATTATCGAATGCCTTTTCTAGATCTACGAATGCCATGTACGTGGGCTTGTCCTTCTTGATTCGATCCTCTAAGATCAGATGTAAAGTTAGGATTGCTTCACGTGTTCCTACATTTCTTCTGAAGCCAAATTGATCTTCTCCCAACTCAGCTTCCACTTGTTTCTCCATTCTTGTGTAAATAATACATGTTATAATTTTGCAGGCATGAGATACTAAACTAATGGTGCGGTAGTTTTCACGCCTGTCAGCACCGGCTTTCTTGGGAATAGGTATAACAACATTCTGCCGAAAATCGGATGGGACTTCTCCTGTCTCATACATCTTGCACACTAAATGAAATAACGTTGCCATGCTGGTTTCTCCTAAGGCAGTCAGTAATTCAGAGGGAATGTCATCTATTCCAGGTGCCTTGTTCCTATTTAGGTCACTCACAGCTCTGTCAAACTCTGACCTCAAAATTGGGTCTCCCATTTCATCAGCATCAACAGCCTCTTCATCTTCCAGAACCAAATTATCTACATCTTTACCTTGATACAACTGTTGGATATGCTCCTGCCATCTTTCTGCTTTGTCTTCTTTCCCAGGAACATACAGCCTTCGACATCCTTGCACTTCTCCTTCAGCCATTCTTCCTTAGCTACCTTGCACTTTCTATCTACTTGCTTCTTTAATCGCCTGTATTCTTTTCTGCCCTCTTCATTTCTAGCATTCTTGTATTTTCGTCTTTCATCAATCAGGTCTAGTATCTCCTGAGTTATCCAGTGATTCTTAGTTGATCTTTTCTTCCTTCCTAACATTTCTTCAGCTGCCCTGCTGACTTCATTTTTCATGACTCTCCACTCTTCCTCTATAGTGTTTCCTTCAGCCTTTTCATTTAGTCCTTGTGCAACATGTTCCTTGAAACAATCCCTCACACTCTTTTCTTTCAACTTGTCTAGATCCCATCTTTTTGCATTCTTTCCTTTCTTCAATTTCTTCAACTTCAGATGGCATTTCATGACCAACAAGTTGTGGTCAGAGTCCACGTCTGCTCTTGGGAAAGTTTTGCAATCCAACACCTGGTTTCTGAATCACTGCCTAATCATAATGAAGTCTATTTGATACCTTCCAGTGTCTCCAGGTCTCGTCCACATATACAGCCGTCGTTTGTGGTGTTTGAACCAAGTGTTGGCAAGGACTAAATTATGATCAGTGCAGAATTCAACCAGCCGACTTCCTCTTTCTTTCCTTTGTCCCAACAAATTCTCCTACTGTATTACGTTCTCTTCCTTGGCCTACCATTGCATTCCAGTCTCCCATCACAATGAGATTCTCGACACTTTTTACATATTGTATTAAATCTTCTATCTCCACATATATTCTTTCGATTTCTTCATCATCCGCTGAACTAGTAGGCATATAGACCTGCACTATTGTGGTGGGCATTGGTTTGGTGTCTATCTTGACGACAATAATTCTTTCACTATGCTGGTCGTAGTAGCTTACCCGCTGCCCTATTTTCTTATTCATTATTAAACCAACTCCTGCATTTTCCCTGTTTGATTTTGTGTTGATAATTCGGTAGTCGCCTGACCAAAAATCTTGTTCTACCTGCCAACGTACTTCACTTATACCAACTACATCTAACTTTAGCCTATCCATCTCCCTTTTCAGATTGTCTAACCTACCACAATGATTCAAACTTCTAACATTCCACGCTCCGACTCGCAGAATGTCAGTATCCATCTTCCTGATGATCGCCCCCTCTGGTGTAGTCCCCACCCGGAGATCCGAATGAGGGACTAGTTTAACTCCGGAATATTTTACCAGGGAGGAAGCCACCATCAGTACATCATTCATACAGAGAGAGCTGCATGTCCTCAGGAGTTAGTTACGGCTGTAGTTTCCCGTTGCTTTCAGCCGTGTAGCAGTATCAACACAGCTAAGCCATGTTGAGTATTATTACAAGGCCGTATCAGTCAATCATCTAGACTGCCACCCTTGCAACTACCGAAAGGCTGCTACCCCCCTTCGATGAACCATTCGTTAGTCTGGTCTCTCAACAGATACCCATCCGATATGGTTGCACCTGCGGCTCGGCTATCTGCATCATTGGGACACGCAAGCCTCCCCACCGCGGCAAGATCACATGGTTCGCAGAGGAGGAAACCCCATGATAACCAACATGAACATAAAAACACCCATAACATCAAGTTAACATCCTTTCCATCAACAGTTCATGCACTCTATGAGATTCACAGTGCCTGATTATTAGAGGTAATAAAGAAAATATTCATGATCCATCACTTCACATTAAAATGATTTGCTTTATCTTCACGAATCACGAGCAGTTTGTAAAGATTCATAGATAGTTTTTTGTGACATTATGATGCTTCGATCCGGCTTCGAGCGTATTGAAATGTGAACACTGGCAATTTTTGAGAATTTTTGGTTGTTTCTACATATGGAGTGAATTCATCATATCAACAACTGGTTATTTGGAAACACAGTCCAACATTTTGCTAGTGTCTGCTCATCCACTTAATAAATATATTGCGTCACTCTTCGTATATAGGATGTTCCTATACTCCAGGCAGCCTAAACTCAATGCTTTAAATTATGAGGTCATAAGAGTGTCCTGTCACGCTGTGTTCTGGGGCAGGTGCGGTGCTGATGTTAACAGTCTTCGCACGTGGCATTTGTCATAATTGTTCATGTTACGAAGATTATCCGTGGAGCAGAAAGGGATGAAGGAAGGTGCGGGCTTGAATGGGTCTAATTACAATATCAAGAATTGAATTAATACTTTAACAAAGTTTATATTTCTTTAGGATTTCAAAAATTAACAAATAACAACATGACAGGTACAATTAGCAGTCTTGAAACAAGACTTGGAAAAATCCAAGATTCAGAACTTTAACAATTGTAGGCTTCAAGTTCCTAGTTTTACAATTCCTGAGCTCCCATCTCAAATTTACAATTCAAAATGAGAACTAATTTAGTCAAGGGCATAAATCCCCTAAATTAAAATGTCAAGCCTTCCAGAGGCACCCTTCACTATTACAAAATTTTGGAAAGGGCTAACAGGCTCTCAGGTACCTCCAGCCTACACGAGGCAAAATTATATCAAAATCTAACACTCTCTGGCCTCTCAAGACATGAATTACAAATAGAAATAGTATTACACAGAGGTATCTAGTACCCAACCTACAGGGCCTTTGCGAAAAAAGAACAGGATAAATAAACGGCCCGAACACAAACTGAGTGGAGGCGAACACTGCGCTCCAAATAACGAAATATAAAATCCTACAGGGCTCTGGGCCGACGAAACTGGGGCTAGTCCCAAACTACTGAGGTGCCTTGGATGGAAATAAGTTTAACTCATTTCAGGAAAGGAAGGTTGCGAAAACGGAGTCACCTCAAACCAAGATGAAGGGGAGTGCGAGAGGGTAACCCACTCTGTATTCCCGATTTACAGTTCAATATTTTATGAGATTTTTTACGTTAGCCGAAAGAAGATTTACATTTTAGAAAAGCTTGTTACATAATTAAAGATTCGGACCTTCCCCTCGGATAAAGCTGCGGAGGTAGCTACAGAAAAGAGAATTTATGTGGCCATTACCTTGTAGATGTTCTGCTGGCCGAAGAAAGAGTCGCCCCGCCTCCTACCTTAACACACACACACACACAGAAATACAATGATCAATTGATAAGGAAACATGAAAAGCCGCAGTTTATATACCCTCAGGGAAGGTTTGAGAAAATTCTGGACTGATCCGTACACACCCTCTCAATTTTGTTGCTTTAACTCAAACGTTACACTCAAAATCGAACAAGAAGCCCGTGATAGGTTGAAAATTAATTACAGAAATTTTTCATTGGCCAGATTCAAAACTGGCGGAATGAGACACAAGTGTTGCAAACCTAGAGTTGCAAAAAAATGAAAGTTGAGAAAACCTATAAACACAAAATTTCTTTCAACAACAACTTCCTTTAGGCCTACTTTGCACCAGAGTGCATGATCATAGAGTTTTGGTAGTGTCATCTGTAAGTAAACTCTTTCAAAATTAAGTAAGTGTCTTGTAAGTGTCATCTGTGGAAAAATGTCCAAACTTCTTGATGTATAGCAAAACAAAACAAGGAGAAATTCAATCAGTTTAGGAAACTTCACAATAACACAATTTCTTAATATTTCAGTGGTGACATCTTCTGACTAAAGTTCTAACTTCATATAGTACCAGTTTCACCTTTTGATCGGTAGAGGAGTTTATTAAGGTGCTTATTTTGAATGAGCGGAGTAGTGGTGTACCTCCCGGTATAGTCTTTCCCCCCCCCCCAAATGTCCTTCCTTGGGGTGACACAGAAGAATTTTGAGAAAACATTTCCAGTTGAAAAAACTTTATAAGTCTTTTTCCGAAGTTTGATTGGTAGAAAAATTAGTAAATCCAGATTTGAAGTGTCTTTGTGGTAGTAGAAGTTTAAATACATTCTGATAGATTTGACGGCAAGAACTGCCGCCGCTGCCGATAACCTGATGAGGTCGCCCGGACCCCTCAAGTACCCTTAGATACACCTCTCCCGCTAATATGAGAGGGGTAGTCGTGGTGATGGTCGCCGCAGATTAGATGTATGTGTACAGTCCTCAGATGTGTTGGCGGTAGGGATACCGCACTTCAGCCTTTGCAGAGAAGATGGACTCCGGCGTGCCGTTCCGAAGGAGGCCTCACTAGATCGAAGTGGGCCCGTTCTTCACTCTTGTATCCCTCGCTAGATGTTACGGTACAATGGCTGACGGCTGAGGGGGCACTGAAATAGTAAGATCCTGGTGACAGAGAAGAGTTGTTGGAGTCTTGAGAGTTCGATCTTTATTTGAGAGGCAGAGGGGCGGGCGGCGTTGGTGGTGATGTGTGTGTGAATAATGCGTGGATGTAGCAGGCGGGGGCTTGGTAATGGCCACCAGGGAATTGACAGCAGGAAAAACAGAGGGGAAGAGCGAACATAACAGGTCATATACAAAATTTAATCAAACAATTGGGGCAGAAAGCCTCGAATTAAAGAAACATAACATTTAACTCCTGCCAAATTTTATTGGCTACATAAACGCAAATGAAATTACACAGGTTTCACCTGAGAGAGGTGAAACTTAAAGATTTTCTCTGTGGCTGGATTACTGACTAATAAGGTAACTGGTGTCAAAAATATAATATAACGCACGGCCCGTGAAATCTGGGGGCAATCTTGCCCGCCGGAACAAAATTCTTAACCATGACTTGATCTCCGACATTTAAACTGGTCGTATCTTTCCCCAACCTTTTCATGGGAAGCTTTAAGATTGGCTTTAGCCTTCTTCCATAGATCTCTAATATTATCGGGATCTATTGTCTCTGGTAGTATATAATTATGTGACCAAAGGTTAGAGAGCGGCGTGTTAGGAAGAAATTTAAACATAAGAGAAGCTGGGGTAATTTTATGGGACTCATGAACCACTGAAATTAAAGCAAAGGCCAGCCAATGCAGGGACATATCCCACCTGGAATCATATTCATGATGAAATGCGATTAGAGCGGATCTAAGATTACTATTGACCTGCTCAGCTATTGATGGTTGAGGATAATAAGCCGAAATAGTTACATGTGATATAGACAGATCAAAACAGAATTTACGGAATAAGTTGGATGTGAATGCCTTAGCATTATCAGAAACTATATATTGACAGGGGCCAAAAGAAGCAAATATAGTATTTAAACAAGGAATAGTAGACTGAGGGTTGCCAGCTTAGAAATAACCTGGAAAATCTAGTGAAACCATCTACACACACTAGAATCAATTTATTGGCATTTCCCTTTGATTGGGGGAAGGGTCCGACGTAGTCTATATACAGGCGTTCCATGGCGCACGACGCTTGGTGAGATGGCAATAGACCTAGCTTAGTGGACAAGGTGGGTTTACTAACCAAACAAGATTTACAAGCTTTTACGAATTTCACCGTCCATAACTTTCCAAATGAATATCTCTCGGATCTTTCCCGAGTTTTGAAGATGCCTAAATGCCCCCGTAATGCAGTCTCATGATAGTACTTAAAGATCATAGGCACAAGAACAGCTGGAACCACCACTTTCATTTTTTGATCATGCCACGACGGACAACACAAAACCCTGTTTCTCAAACATAAGGGACGACATGTTCCCCAGAAGAAAGGGTTTCAATAATAGGGGAAAGCACAGGATCTTCACGTTGATATTTTTCAATATCACGAAACAACATGGGAGCATCAGTTAAAATGGCATTAACGCCCGAAGGTATGGGCGTGGGAGGAGAAGAACTATCTTCCTGTTCGGTAGTCTCCACGTCGTGAGAAAACATGCGGCTTAGTCCACCCACAACAACATTTTCAGATCCTCTGATATGTCTCATATCGAACTGGAAGGCAAAAATCCTGATGGCCCAGCGAGCTATACGGCCAGTCCGACGAGGCTTAGCTAAGACCCAGCTTAAGGCTTGGTTATCTGTTTCTAGGTTGAACTTGATATGTTCCAGATAGAATCGGAACTTCTCTAGTGCAAATAAAACTGCCAAACTCTCAAGTTCATAGATGGAATATTTGGCCTCTTGAGCCGATAATGTCATAGACGCATAGGTGATGGGTCACCTTCCGAGTTTTGTTTCCTGAAGAAGGAAGGCAGCCACCGATGATGAAGAGGCGTCGGTTTGGACAATGAATTTCTTCGAGAAATCTGGCATAGCTAAGACAGGGGCGTTACAGAGAGTTCATTTCAGGTCTTCAAAAGTGGCTTGTTGAGACGGCCCCCATTCAAATTTGACGACTTTCCTACGGAGTAAGTTCAAGGGCGCCGTTCTGTTAGCGAAGTTTGGAATAAATTTCCTGAAGAAATTCAACATGCCGATGAACCTGGCAATACCTTTGATGTCCTTAGGAGGTTTAAAAACGGATGGCCTGTGTTCTGGAATGTTCAATAGAAACGCCCATCGGGCGATACAATATGCCCTAGGAATAACATAGAAGGTTTACCAAAAGCTACCTTAGATAACCTAACAGTCAACCCGGCTTTACGAAGGCGATCGAGTACTTCCTTTAGATGATCAAGGTGTTCTTCAAAGGTTTCAGAAAATACGACATCATCCAGATAGTGATAAAAGTATTCAAATTTGATGTCGGAGAAGACCCTATCTAGCAGTCTAGTGAGAAAACTGCCCCCGTGGGGAGCCCGAAAGGCACGCGGTTGTACTCATACAAGTTCCAATCCGTGGCAAAAGCTGTTAGATGTTTCGATTCTTCAGCTAGAGGGATCTGATTGTACGCCTGATTGAGGTCTAGGATGGTAAAGAACTTGGCTTTCCGAAACCATGAAAAACAAGAGTGAAGATCGGGAAGGGGCACAGATTGTAACACCACCTTACGATTTAAAGCCCTATAGCCAATAACAGGTCTGAAGCCACCTTGGTGTTTCGGCACCAGAAAAATGGGCGATGAATACGTCGACTTGGAAGGTCGAATAATACCGTCCTTTAACATCTGCTCGATGATCCCTTTAAGGGCCTTCATTATAGGTAGAGACAGCCTATAAGGTGGAAACCTAACTGGGATCGAATCCATAACCTCCATCTTGTATTCGATAAGGTCAGTAACCCCAAGAGTATCGGAAAATACATCAGGAAACGACTGACACAATTTACGAATACTTTCAGCCTGCCCCTCAGGTAGATGTCTAAGGTCTAACAACATCTTATCCTGGGTAGGCGAAACAGATGAACATAACACAGAGTTACATTTGAGCAAAGGAATTTTACAATTATTAGCAAATTTGAAGGTGCACGACTTGCTTTGAATGTCGAGCACCAGACCAGTAGAAGACATGAAATCTGCTCCCAATATTAAGGGACATGACAAGTGTTTAGCCACAAACAATTTTATTTTCCATTTGAAATTAGAAATACAAATTTTATCAAAGATGAAACCCAAAATTTCTAATGTAGACGAGTTAGCCGAAATGCATTGGACAGAAGATGAACAATATTCAGGGAACTTACCGACAGACTTTAATTTGGAATACCATTCAGCCGAAATTATAGAACACACGCTCCCGCGTCTAATAGAGCAGTGATGGGTTCACTATTCAACTCAATTTTAAGAAATGGTACAAGTGCGGGGGTCTCCGCTGCAATTCTAAGGCATTCTTTAGGGCCTTCAAATGATAGATTAGAAGAGCTTTTATCCTTACCAAGGCTTTCATTGGGTTTAACAGGGGCTGAGCTTGGGTAGATGAACATGCTGACTCAGCCAGAGACACTAGTCACTTCATATTACTGGAGTTCGTGAAGGTTGCACCAGAAGTTGAGCAGGAGGGCGTGCTATTGACACTAGGGCAATTTTTGGCAAGGTGAGTAAACGAGCTGCATTTGAAACATCCTTGAGATGACCCTGCTCCATTCTTTGTCCCACTCGATTTTATCACTGGACACTTGTTACGCAATTGTTCCGTAGACCCACAAGCGTAGCATTTGCGGGAGGTGAAAGTTCGGCGAGGTGGAGGCCGAAAACTATTAGAAGAGGAAGGGGGCTCCTTCGCCACTCTTAAGGAGTCGGTGTACCTCACTCCTTCGGTTGAGACAGCCATAGCCTCTAATTCTGCCAAGGTTTGGGGATGAGACTCAAATCATAAATAAGATCTATAAGGTGGAGAGATACCTTCAACAATAATTTGCACTGTTTGGTCCTCAGAAAAATGCAGAGCGAACACTCGGGTATAAAATTTGATATCTTGGATGTAGTCCGCAAGATTTTTGCCCAGACATTGTACCCTAAAATAGAACTTTTTTATTAAGGAGGACATTGCCCTAGCTGGAATGAAGTCTTCTATGGATGGTCTATCAGCTTTAGCCTTGACTATTTTTCCGAGAGGACGCCTACTGAATATGGATACATGATTTGAAGAATTTGAGAGTGAGAGGGGGAAAACACTAGTGCGTGATCCTGAAATTCAACAAGGAACCTGGGAAATTAAATGACATCATTAGTGGAATTTATCGAAAATTATGAAATTCCCCTAAGCAACATAGCCAATGGATGGGGCAGAATACTGAAACAGGGTGACATAATTGGTGACGGCCTAGCGGGTTTAGACGCTTCAAACACAGCGTTTTTCAAGATGATGGGTGAATTTGTTTCGGATGGCCAGACTCAGTTTTCAATGGGGCTGATATTTGTTGAGTTGCCACAGATTTTCTACTTTCTACCATTTTGGAAGAATCCTCCTCACTAACAATGTTTGTCACAGGGGCTTGGTCGGTTTTGGGAGTAGTTTCCCCAGTCAACAATTGATTAACTCTATTTGACATTCCTGATCTAGCCTTCTTAGCATGAATTTCTTTCAACTTTAGAGACAATAGGTCCCTAGTCCTATGATAAAATGGAACAATCTAGCCTGTACTCTCTTAAGTTGGTTAGCTGATGGATCGCTTACTTTAAAAAAACTAACTACAGACGCTAGTTCGGTGGTATTGTCAGTGATAGTGGATAGAGCCTCATCAATTTCCTTCTCCTCCCAAATTGGGATACAAATAGGCAATTCTAATGACTCTTTAAGTTTGGCCATATCTGCTGCAACCTCCTTGCGCAAGTACCCGGAATGGAGGATTTTGTGAGGGCCAGACATGATGATAGAAAACTTACAAATTTAGAAAAAAAACTCCCAGCGACACAGAAAATTCTTAGAGTTTGGCGTGGATCCTATGTTTAGCCATCAAAAGGGGCTTAATATAGAACCATTCAACAACGCTCTGTTACCACTTGTTACGAAGATTATCCGTGGAGCAGAAAGAGGTGAAAGAAGGTGCGGGCTTGAATGGGTCTAATTACAACATCAAGAAATGAATTAAAACTTTAAAATGTTATATTTCTTTAGAATTTCAAAAATTAATAACAACATAACAGCAATCTTGAAACAAGAATTGGAAAAATCCAAGATTCAGAACTTCAACAATTTTGGGCTTCAAGTCCCTAGTTTTACAATTCCTGAGCTCCCAGCTCAAATTTACAATTCAAAGTGAGAACTAATTTAGTGAAAGTCAGAACTCCCCTAATCCAAGAGCATTTGCTCCTTAAATTACAATGTCAAGCCTTCCAGAGGCACCCTTCACTATTACAAAACTTTGGAAAGAGCTAACAGGCTCTCAGTTTCTTCCAGCCTACACGATGCAAAATTATATCAAAATCTCACACTTTCTGGCCTCTCAAGGCACGAATTACAAATAGAAATAGTATTACACAGAGGTATCTAGTACCCAATCTACAGGGCCTTTGCGAAAACAGAACAGGATAAATAGACGGTCCGAACACAAAGTGAATGGAGGCGAACACTGTGCTCCAGATAATGAAATATAAAATCCTACAGGGCTCTGGGACTATGAAACTGGAGCTAGTCCCAAACTACTGAGGTGCCTTGGATGGAAATAACTTTAATTCATTACAGAAAAGAAAGGTTGCGAAAAGTGAGTCACCTCAAACCAAGATGAAGGGGAGCTCGAGAGGGTAACTCACTCTCTATCCCCGATTTACAGTTAAATATTTTATGAGATTTTTTACGTTAGCCGAAGGAAGATTTACATTTTAGAAAAGTTTGTTACATAATTAAAGATTCGGACCTTCCCCTGGGATAAAGCTGCAGAGGTAACTACAGAAAAGAGAATTTATGTGGCCATTACCTTGTCGATGTTCTGCTGGCCGAAGAAAGAGTCCCCTGCCTCCTGCCCTAACACAAACACACACACAAATACAATGATCAATTGATAAGGAAACATGAAAAACCACAGTTTATATATCCTGAGGGAAGGTTCGAGAGGATTCTGGGCTAATCCGTGCACACCTTCTCAATTTTGTTGCTTTAACTCAAAAGTTACACTCAAAATCGAACGAGAAGCCCGTGATAGGTTGAAAATTAATTACAGAAATTTTTCATTGGCCAGATTCAAAACTGGCGGAATGAGACAGAAGTGTGCAAATCTAGAGTTGCAAAAAAAAAAATGAAAGTTGAGAAGACCTATGAACACAAAATTTATTTCAATAAAAACTTCCTTTACTTTGCACCAGAGTGCATGATCATAGTTTTTTGGTAGTGTCATCTGTGGAAACTTCAATGTCCAAACTTCTTGATGTATAGCAAAACAAAACAAAACAAGGAGAAATTCAATCAGTTTAGGAAACTTCATAATACAATTACTTAATATTTCAGTGGTGACATCTTCTGATTAAAGTTCTAACTTCATATAGTATCAGTTTCACCTTTGATCAATAGAGGAGTTTATTAAGGCGCTTATTTTGAATGAGCGGAGTAGAGGTGTACCTCCCGGAACAGTTCATATTTAAACAACTAAGTTCACACCAATGTGAACATTTAATATACCATGCGTTTATCTAAACTTCCACCTTAAATTAATTTAATGGTTCTTATTTTAGATTTTTTGTTCTCGTAGAGAAAAAAACGTCAGTTTAGAGTTGGTACGGTACATACAATTCTATCAGCAGTGGTTTTGAACTTCTCCTTCGAAAACTAAATTGACGTGTTTTTTCCTCAAAACATTCAAAATAAGAACCGGAACTATTAAATTTATAGAAGATGGTAAGTGTTGAAATGAATGCATCCTAATCCATCTACACGTCCAAAATATATTACCTTCTACCGCTCAAGATCAAGAACTCAACAACATAGTAATTTACCAGTGTTAAAGTCGACGACAATAGTTGATAAATATACAGGGTGATTCATTTAAAATTCATGAGATTCATTTTATGTTTATTTTGACAAGACGGATACAAGTAACATGACATTGTTTCTTACATGTACAGAACATCTGGGAGATAACTTTGCCATTGAATGTTGTGCTTAAAGTGTCCTCTGTCTACCTCTAGGCACAGCTGAATATGTCATTCCATGTTTCTGCCAGTTTGCAGGAGCGTTTCGTTGCCAATACCTTTGATTTCACGAGTAATATTCCCCTTCATATCTTCCATAGTCCAAGGACGTGTAACGTAGACACTTCCCTTTAGATAACCCCCAATGGCACTACAGCCCTTGAAGGTCCTTGGCCTACCAAGCGACCGCTGCTCAGCCTGAAGGCCTGCAGATTACGAGGTGTCATGTGGTTAGAACGACAAATCATCTCGGCTGTTATTCTTGGCTTTCTAGAACGGGTCCCTTTAGATAACCCCATAGAAAATAGTCTGGTGAAGTCAAATCCGGTGATCTTGGTGATCACTAGTTTCTGGAGATTACGCGGTCGTAGAAGTAACTTTGGACCCGTATGTTAAGTCGCACTATCCTGTTAAAAGTACTGTTTATGCACCTCAATACCATCGAATTGAAGGAATTCACTGAAATGCATCGGTACTCTCCGGTGTTCATTGTATCGTAGAAGAAATGGACCCACGATTCTCTCTGCTGATAGTGCGCACCAAATTCCGACTGTCAATGGGTTCATAGATGATTCTTGAATGTCATGTGGATTTTGTACTGACCAATTGTGAGTGTTCTGTGCATTTACGTAACCACTTAGGTTAAACGATGCCTCGTTTATGAACCATGCAATGAATAGTGTGCCATGAGTTTGAACATTGGTCATCTTGAACCAACGACAATATTCTATCCTTTCAGCCCTATCTAGCTCAAGCAGCTTATGAACAGATATTACTCCATATAACTTTAAGCCGGTCTCCTTCGCAGCTCTCTGGCACATCGCGAATGAGTACTCGGTCTTCTGTAAGAGACAGCTTGGAAGACTAGACTTATGGGGTGATTGCTATAGTCGCTCCTGAACATCCACAGCAACCGCGGAAGTCAAGAGGAACGATGCTTGCCAGTTTCACTCATAAGATATCCAACTGTTTCCAACTTGTGTACCAACACCGGTATTGTGTTCCTGTGTAGACGATTGAAAACATCAACTTCCCTCTGGTATGCCCTTTTTGTGGCTATGACCGATTTCGTTATAAAATATTTAAGAAATACCCGTTGCAGTAATGTGTACTGCATCTTGACTAACAATGACAAAGCAATAATGGCGACTGACACGATGAAACAACAGTAACAATGAACAACTTTAAGTTGCAACTTGCAAGTTGACGAATGCCTTGAAGTTCCCGTGTGAAGTGCATTCAAAACTCCAAGGTCTGCCTTTTCATTTGATATTTGAATAAAACCTGAACATTTATTGAACAATTGAGGCATTTAGCACAGATACATGTTCACAATTAAATTACATAAAACAAGAACACTTAAACCCAGTGAAACTGAACAATTGTAGACAAAACTAAAAATACACCAATTAAATTACTAAGTGGCCTCTTACACAGGCGGATGACCAGTCCACATGTAATGGCCAACCCTACAACTCTCTAATCTTACAAATAACTTGGTGGCCCCCTACACGGACGGAATACTAGACCCGTGCAAAGCTACACCCCTAACTAAATCTACTAAGCTGCCTCTAACGTGGACGAATGACCAGCTCACATGCTACGGGCACCCCGTACATCTAATTTAAGCTTATAACCAACTACTTACTACATTAAATCTATACTAATTCTATCCTAAATCTGTCTGGCCGTAACACCCCCCTGGTGAGGAAATTAAACCACCGTTCCCTGGGATGTCACGACCGGACATGTCTCATGAGGCTCGGAAACATAAACCTCACCGACCCCTTAAGTTGTCAACCTTATTCCTCACCACTCCTTCATGTAACAACCCACAAGTGGGCGGATGCCAGCTCCACATGTAGGCCATCACTTCTGTATTCTTCTGCCGAGACGGTGGTATGACTCGGCTCATATTTCGCTGTCCCATTGACAACTTACTTCCTCTAACCTAATACTACTCCCTACCTTACTCTACTCTACACGTGCAGACGTACTGAATCAGCACTTAGCTTGAGATAGGTCAGGCCTATTTCCCCCTCTTCCATCTCTACGTTACCAGCCAAACACTACCGTATCTAACAGAAAAAAGAAAACAACAGAAGGAAACCTTGAATGAAACCTTTTGGCGTATTCCTATTCAAATACTGGACAAAAGATAATCATGAGTTTTATATGAACCATCCTGTAGCAATGAGTACAATACAGACATATTTGCAGCTACATGCTCTTCCATAATGCTCGAAGCTTCCATAGTAAAACAATGTAAACAAGTAACTTTTTACTCTAAATTGAAATTCCACACTCTTGACTCTTATTATTAATGTACCAGGAGGTACACCTCTATGCCGCACGTTTAAATCTTGTGCCAATTGGAACTCCTCTACTGGAGAAACACTGAACTTAAACTGGACCTACTTAAACCCTTCCTCTGAAAATGTCACTGTGTGAATTTCGACTTGTTTTGTTTACTATTTATCAAGAAGTTTGAACATTCTCTCATAGATTTCACTGCCAAAAAACTATGATAATGCACGCTGGTGCTAAGTGAAGGAACCTTATTTGAAGAAATTTTGTATTCATAAATTTGTTCTTTACTAAATTTCGTTCATTCATTTGTGGGTTGGCAATATTTATCTTTCTTTCCGCCAGTTTCAAATTTAGCCAACCCAGAATTGCTGTAATTAATTTTCAGCCAATCACCGGCTTCTTCTTCTGTAACTGTAAGGTATCCAATAAAATTGAGAGGGTGTGGCTTAACTATTCATGAAAGGTCTCGAACCTTCCCCAAGCGTTTATAAACTGCTGATTTTCACATCTCTTGGCCACTCGATTAACATCTAACTCAGTGTGTGGACGTAAACCAGGAGGCGGGAAGCACCTCTTTCATCAGGCAGCAGGTCTTCTGTAAGGTAATGGCCTTTTAACATCTTTATTTCTTGCTAGCTCAGCAGTTTAACCTGCGGGAAAGGTCCGAAACCTTTACAATGTAACCTAATTTCCTAAATATGTAATTTTCTGCTGGCTTATGTAAAAACTTAATTAAATTTGTAACTGTAATTCGGGGATAGAGATTGATTTACCCTCTCAAGCTCCCCTTCATTTTGGTTTGAGGTGACTACATTTTGGTAACTGAATTTTTCTCTTCCGTAATGTTTAAATTTCCTTCTTATACGGGTCAGCTCAATAGGTTTGGAATAGCCCCTGAGTCATTGGCCTAGTGCCTTTTTAGGTTTTAAGAATGCATGTGTAGGAGTGCAAATACTCGTCTCTATTCCTTTTGGTTTTTTGGGCCATTTACTTAACCTGTTCTTTTTCTGCTAAAGCCCAGTAGGGTGGGTACGAGGTACCCCCGTTTCATTTTTGTAAGTTGTGCCTTGATGGCAAGCAGTTGTAAAGTCTGCTATTGCCTTGAAGAGGCTTGAAAAACTGAGAGCATGTCAGCTCTTTTCTTGTGTGGTAAAAGTGCCTCTGGGAGCCCTGATATGGTTGGTAATCGGGAGCAAGTGCTCCATGTATTAGGTCTTTTTTTCTGCCCTTTTGAACAAATTGTTGCTTGGTTAAGATCGAACTAGGAGCTCTGAATTGTAAAATTAGGGCTCACAGCCCCAAGAGTGTTTAAAGGTTGTAATCTTGGATCCTTATAATTATTGGTACTAAATTGCCATACCGTTGTTGTATCATCTAGTGATATGTTGTTAAAGTTTTGTTATTCTTGCTGGTAAAAATTAAGAAAAATGTAACCTTGTTAAAGTTTTATATTAACTTTGATTTGGTAGTTAGACCCATTCACCCCGGCACCTTCTTTCACCTCTGTGTTCCACAGATAAACCCCGGAACAATTAAGTTCATAATTTTAGTTCACTTCCTTTTCTATTGATACCATCTGCATAATTGATCTTCAGTAACATCACTACCGTCATTCAATTATAGTATCAATACAGGTTTAAAGTTGTTAGAAAATAAAGTGTTAAGTTATGTACACTGAGGGAAGGTGTTTTATTAGTTCATACATGACTTTGTTTTTACTTCCTTATTTTTACAAGGACTTTAATAGGAGTTATTATTTTTAAGTTTATCTTTCCTTTGCTTTAATATAACAGCATATTTATGTGTGTTTCACATAATAAAAGTTTGTACTTGTCTGTAGCACAGTAAATGAATAGAAAAATAAATACATTTTAAAATTTTGTCGCATTATTTCATATTATAATACACAAGCTGAAACAGCACTCTAGTTACACATATCCGCTGCTGCAACAATCTTACGAACAACTGTGTGTCGATGACCGATCGCTAGCACAGAACGTACTGACCTCGCGCCCTCTGTTGTGGCTGCATGTGGTTCATTCATATCACCCGCTGTCAACTATTGTGTGAAGCTCTTTTTTGTTCTTATCAACTGAGGGTGACGATCACTTTTTCACCTTTTCCAAGTAAGAGTTGGTAGAAATTGAACACCACCAACATGCTGTACAGAAGCACTCCTGAAACAATCGGAAATTTCTCAGTAAATAGGTTGAACTACCACATTCCAGGGATGTGAACAAGGAGTAGGGAGATGTTCGCAGCCTCTCGCCAAGAATCCTTGGAGATGGATGAATGAATGAAAATAAGGCGAACAGGCACAAATGTGAAAAGCAATATCATGAAGGGAGTGTTCGTAATATATCCTCAATATGCAATATGTTACATATAACTGTCCAACACCGTAGTGTCACATTTAGCACTATTAGCTGCCGCGCTCGAGCACCCGGGTTCGATTCCGGATAGTCCCTGGAATTTAAAATTGGCAAGAGGGCTGTTATATGATTAAATAGATACAAGTAGTATAAGTGGACAGTTCTGCGGCCTCCACCTCCACCGGCTCCCCGCAGAGGCCTCCTCGTCCTCCTCCTCCTCCTCAGGCCCTTCTTAGAGGCCCTCCTCCTCCTCAGGCCCTCGGGAGAGGCCTCCTACTCCTCAGGCCCTCAGGAGAGGCCTCCTTCTCCGGCACTCGGGAGAGGCCTCCACCGCCATTGCCACCGTAGGCTCTCGGGAGAGGCCTCCTCCTCACGCTGGCTAAGAGCGCGACCCTAACCTCACATCCGCCATCTTCGAGGAGCTTAACCTAACTTTTTATGCATAAGAGAGCTAGCCTAACCTCATGGAAGGGCCTAACCTCAGTTTTACAGCGGGATGCCCTTCCTGACGCTTAAGAGAGCGACCCTAACCTCACATCCGTCATCTTAGAGGGGCTTAACCTAACTTTTAACGCACAAGACAGCAAGCCTAACCTCATGGACGGGCCTAACCTCAGTTTTACGGCCGGATGCCCTTTCTGACGCCAATTACACAAGATGGCGGCTATATATGGCTCCTTATGAGACGCCTTAAGTGTGCTTGCGCAAGATGGTGGCTGCAAGATGGCTGCTATACATTGGCTCTTATGAGATGCCCTTGGGATGCTTGCGCAAGATGGCGCACACAAGATGGCAGCTATGCATGGCTCCTTATGAGACACCACCTTACCTCACATCCCCTATCTTAGAGCGGCTCAACCTAACTTTTGACGCACAAGACAGCAAGCCTAACCTCATGGAAGGATCCTAACCTCAGTTTTACGAGCGGATGCCCTTTCCAACGCCAATTACACAAGATGGCGGCTATACATGGCTCCTTATGAGATGCCTTACGGGTGTTTGCGCAAGATGCTGGCTGCAAGATGGCTGCTATACATTGGCTCTTATGAGACACACTTGGGATTCTTGCGCAAGATGGCGGACACATGATGGCGGCTATACATGGCTCCTTATGAGACGGCTTAAGAGTGCTTGCGCAAGATGGCGGCTATACATGGCTCCTTATGAGACGGCTTAAGAGTGCTTGCGCAAGATGGCGGCTGCTCTTATGAGACGGCTTAAGGGTGCTTGCGCAAGATGGCTGCTGCTCTTATCAAGAAAGCTAGCTTAGACGCTAACGTGCTGTGCTGGTTCGATTCATTAAATTCAGGGCTTAAATGTAAAATGTTAAATATCTCGAAAACGGTGCATCGTAGAGCAAAATGGACAAACTTTTTCTGCCCAACACTCAGGATCGCAGTATCAGGAACATGATAACATAAGAAAATATAGTCTAATGATGAGATCAACGGTTCGGTTCCTACTTAGGCCCTTTGGCATTTGGTCTGTTTTAGCTTGTCTTGAAGCAAGTTTTCGTAACTTGATCAGGTCTTGGTATGGTAGAGACTATAACGTACCGTGCTGGTTCGATTTATTAAATTTGGGGTTTAAATGCAAAATGTTAAATATCTCGTAAACGGTGCGTCGTAGAGCAAAACGGACAGCATTTTTCCGCGTAATACGTAGGTTTGCAGTATCAGGAACATGATAGCATAAGAAAAAAGTAGTTTAATGATGAGATCAACGGTTCGGTTTCTACTTAGGACCTTTGGCATTGACAGCTATCTAATTCTACAAGATGGCAGCTATACATAGCTTCTTATGAGACAGCTTAAGGGTGCTTATGGCTGCTGCTTTTATGAGACTCCCTAGGGATGCTTGCGCAAGATGGCGGCTACAAGATGGCTATACATTGCTTCTTATGAGACGGCTTAAGGGTGCTTGCACAAGATTACTGCTATACATAGGCTCTTAAGAGACGCCCTAGGGATGCTTGCACAAAATGGCAGCCACAAGATGGCGGCTATACACACCTCCTTATTTAGACGGCCTAGGGGTGCTCGCACAAGATGGCGGTTATACACAGGCTCTTATGGAGAAAGCTAGCTTAGAGGCTACTGCGCAAGATGGCGGCTGCTGTTATGCATGCGATGGAGGGCAATTTCAAATTCCACGTGCTATTGTTTGAAAACAAAGCTACGTTCTTTTTGACAGCGACCATCTTTAATCAACAGAGCATCGTGCTGCCATCTTTAGCTACTACATTTGAAATGTGGTGGCGGCGATGTCCACGTGACAGCTGTCGTCCGCCATCTTTAATTAACAGAGCCTCGTGCTGCTGTCTTTAGCTACTACCTTTTAAATGTTGTAGCGGCAATTTGAAAAAATCTACGTGGTTTTGATAGCTGTCAGCCGCCATCTTTAAACAATAACGCATCGTGCAGCTACCTTTACGGCACTAATCCTCATCGTGGTGGACGGTGATTTTAAAAATTCTGCGTGCTTTTTGACAGCTGTCATCTGCCATCTTTAATCAACAGAGCATCATGCTGCTATCTTTAGCTACTACTTTTGAAATGTGGTGGTGGGTAATTTAAAAAATTCCGTTAGCTATTTTCTTTAAACAGTAAAACTTTAGTTCATTCGCGAACCTAACCTCTCATCTACCATCTTGAAGGAAACTATCCTTAGTTTACGTCAAGTTGCCCTTCCCAACGCTAATTAGCACTTAGAGAGGTTACTACACAGGATGGTGGCTGCTGTTACGACCTTCTCCTCTGATAACATGCATCGCGAAGGCTAGAGTGAGCACGTGCTGTAGTGATGACATTGTGCAAGTCAAGACTTGACCGTTTTCTCAAGAGTTTTTTTGCTATTGGCTTAACGTAGCACTGGCACAGATATGTCTTATGGCGACGATGGGACAGGAAAGGGCTAGCACTGGGAAGGAAGGGGCCGTGGCCTTAATTAAGGTACAGCCCCAGCGTTTGCCTGGTGTGAAAATGGAAAACCACGGAAAACCATCTTCAGGGCTGCCGACAGTGGGGTTCGAACCTACTATCTCCCGAATACTGGATACCGGCCACATTTAAGCGACTGCAGCTATCGAGGTTGGTTTTCTCAAGAGTAAGGAGGCAAAGGAATGCAATAAGTATCATCATGAAAGCAAGAGTGTGCATGTGCTGCAGCGATGACGTCATCATAGTTGTGCATGTTTAGATTTGCAGATTACAAAAGAAGTGAATGAAACATAACAAGACTAGAATCGAACACTGTACTCGACACAATATGTGTTCAGAACATATCAGAAATACATTTGTTCTAAGAAGATCAGATTACCTCACATTCCTTGTAGGGCTAAATGGCTAATAGGCTAATAGGCTAAAGGGCTAATGGGCAAAAGGGCTAATGGGCAAAAGGGCTAAAGGGCTAATGGTCTAAAGGGTTAATGGGCTAGGGTAACTATCCTCTCCTTATCCGGGCTTGAAACGGCTCTACATCTAGAGGCGGAGTTAACACCCTAAGGAAGAGAGAATGTTGGAAAATAATCTGTACGAATATAGGTACTCGATCGACTATTGTTGTGTAGCTCTGGTACCATACTGTTGGTGGCGTGGGATTATCAATAGGGAATCAACAGTAATGCACGTCAGTAGTGGTAATATACATACGATACTGATATAATATACAGTACCTAGCCACTTTATTAGACTCAACATAAATACACTGACTGACAGAGCAAATGCAACACCAAGAAGGAGTGGTCAGAACTTTATGCCAATTGCAGGGTAGACTGACGTCACTGAGGTATGCTCATGATGTGAAATGCGCCGCTGTGCTGGGCACGTAGCGAACGATAAATGGGACACGGCGTTGGCGAATGGCCCACTTCGTACCGTGATTTCTCAGCCGACAGTCATTGTAGAACGTGTTGTCGTGTGCCACAGGACACGTGTATAGCTAAGAATGCCAGGCCGCCGTCAACGGAGGCATTTCCAGCAGACAGGCGACTTTACGAGGGGTATGGTGATCGGGCTGAGAAGGGCAGGTTGGTCGCTTCGTCAAATCGCAGCCGATACCCATAGGGATGTGTCCACGGTGCAGCGCCTGTGGCGAAGATGGTTGGCGCAGGGACATGTGGCACGTGCGAGGGGTCCAGGCGCAGCCCGAGTGACGTCAGCACGCGAGGATCGGCGCATCCGCAGCCAAGCGGTGGCAGCCCCGCACGCCACGTCAACCGCCATTCTTCAGCATGTGCAAGACACCCTGGCTGTTCCAATATCGACCAGAACAATTTCCCATCGATTGGTTGAAGGAGGCCTGCACTCCCGGCGTCCGCTCAGAAGACTACCATTGACTCCACAGCATAGACGTGCACGCCTGGCATGGTGCCGGGCTAGAGCGACTTGGATGAGGGAATGGCGGAACGTCGTGTTCTCCGATGAGTCACGCTTCTGTTATGTCAGTGATAGTCACCGCAGACGAGTGTGGCGTCGGCGTGGAGAAAGGTCAAATCCGGCAGTAACTGTGGAGCGCCCTACCGCTAGACAACGGGGCCTCATGGTTTGGGGCGCTATTGCGTATGATTCCACGTCACCTCTAGTGCGTATTCAAGGCACGTTAAATGCCCACCGCTACGTGCAGCATGTGCTGCGGCCGGTGGCACTCCCGTACCTTCAGGGGCTGCCCAATGCTCTGTTTCAGCAGGATAATGCCCGCCCACACACTGCTCGCATCTCCCAACAGGCTCTACGAGGTGTACAGATGCTTCCGTGGCCAGCGTACTCTCCGGATCTCTCACCAATCGAACACGTGTGGGATCTCATTGGACGCCGTTTGCAAACTCTGCCCCAGCCTCGTACGGACGACCAACTGTGGCAAATGGTTGACAGAGAATGGAGAACCATCCCTCAAGACACCATCCGCACTCTTATTGACTCTGTACCTCGACGTGTTTCTGCGTGCATCGCCGCTCGCGGTGGTCCTACATCCTACTGAGTCGATGCCGTGCGCATTGTATAACCTGCATATCGGTTTGAAATAAACATCAATTATTCGTCCGTGCCGTCTCTGTTTTTTTCCCAACTTTCATCCCTTTCGATCCACTCCTTCTTGGTGTTGCATTTGCTCTGTCAGTCAGTGTATCTTCATTTTTCTAAAAAAAATGTTATATTAACAGAATTTTAATGGAATATTACACATTCACTAATGGATAGCATTGCAGTATGTTTAATTTGCGATATCATACCCAGTTTTAAGACTGAAATTCTAATATTTAGTCAGTCCACCCTTAGCTTTTATGACTGCTTGCACCCTGCGAGGCATACTTTCAATGCAAGATGAAGCTGCTGCTGACAACTTTTCATTATGGTTCCAATGAAATATGATCTTTTCAAGTAGTTGAAGCTTGGTAGTGATACACTCTTTACCAATTTCATGTTTCAGACATTGCCACATATTCTCAATCGGGTTCAATTCGGGTGAATTACCAGGCCAATCCAAAATAGGACTTTCTTTCTCTTTCAGAAAAGCTTTAATAGATTTTGCTGTGTGGCATGGAGCCCTATCTTGCATGAAAATCTTGTTTTCACCTTCACTAAACCAGTCCTTCAATTGTGGGATCAGTCTCTTTTCAAGTATTTGTCTGTACTGATCCTGACGCACTATACCCTCCACAATCTGAAGACGTCCCATTCCCTTTCCACTTATCACTGACCGAATCATGACCTTGGTAGGATGTTTTACTGTTTTTTTGCTAGTTGTTTTACGTCGCACCGACACAGATAGGTCTTACGGCGACGATGGGACAGGAAAGGGCTAGGTGTGGGAAGGAAGCGGCCGTGGCCTTAATTAAGGTACAGCCCCAGCATTTGCCTGGTGTGAAAATGGGAAACCACGGAAAACCATTTTCAGGGCTGCCGACAGTGGGGTTCGAACCTACTATCTCCCGAATACTGGATACTGACCGCACTTAAGCGATTGCAGCTATCGAGCTCGGTGTTTTACTGTTTGCTGGGCGCAATTCTTCTCATATTTTTCACTAGACAATCTTCTTACAAACCGGAATTTCTCGCTTGACACCTCAAAAGTTGATTCATCACTGAAGCAAACCTAGAAATTAAGATGATGTGTATGAAATTTAAAGTTGTAAATACTCGTTGGAATTTTTCTAGCAAAAACATCATTTGTTAAGGAATTTATATAAGGAACTTACCCTTTTCCAGTCTTTTGCTGTGAAACGTTGGTGTTTTCTTGCCCACTGTAGCCTCCGTTTCATCATTCGCTCAGTAATTTTGGCTTTCTTAGCTGGTCGACGACATCGGTACCCCAAGCTGCAAGTATGTCGATGCACTGTTCTCTCAGAAACCTTGATACCACTGTTGTTCAGTTCGTGGGTTATAGTAGCATAAGATGCCCTTCTGTTTCCTTTCACAATTTTGACGAGCAAACGTTCTGCTCTTGGAGTCAGAATTTTCTTCCTACCACAGTTCCCTCTTCTGATCTTCGGGTAATCTCTCCCAGTTTTATTTGTATTGCTTATACGACACACAGAAGTCTGCAATATTTCTCATTGTATCAGATTTCCATGCTGCAAAAGTCCCTTCACAAACTCAATTTTGCGAGGAGAAAGGTCCTGAGACTTCCCCATAACTCTGTTATCAAGAAATTGTTTGATTTCCCAAGTAACAAATTTAAAACCACTGCTACCTCAGAAAGTTCCTGTTATCAACACAGACTTAGTGCAAATATCTAAAATACAGCAAGGCAAACTGTTAAAGTTAAATATCAGTAAAACAAACACACATCTGACACAAAACCGCGGGAATTATTACCTCATATGTTTATGGCAAGGTAGGTACTAAGTTAATAAAGTAAAAAGGGCGGGAATTTGTAAAGATAATAAGTTCCAAAACTCACATTATTATCAACTATACCATGTCCTATAACGCAAGTATCAACAATGGGTTTGCTGTTACATAAATCCAAGAATTAGGGTGTCAAATGAAAATAATTGCTAAAAAGGTCCTTGAGTCTAATAATGTGGCCAGGTTCTGTAGTATAGAATTAGTAAATATGTATGGCTTAAGCAAAGAAAAAGAGCCACAGATAATAATAATTGAACGATGGAAACGCGCAGTAAGAAGGAGCTAGGCCAAGAAATGAAAGAATATAGGAACAAGAGAAAACCAAAGATTAACAATATAAATAAGGTATATTTAACAATAAACAAATAAATAATGAAGCATTTTGCAACAAGATAATAAATCGAAGACAAGAGTTCGATAGATAGTGAATTATATAGAGGAAACCTGAGAAGATAAGAGAAATGTGTGCCATATTTACAATATAGATTATAAGAAATGTATCCAAAAACCTTATGACCAAATACAAAGCGTACAATGAAGAATATAAAAGCTAAATAAAAAAAGGAGCGAAGCCTGAAAGAAAAGAAATGAGAAAGGAAGGGAAAGAGGAAGTGGGGTAAGGATCGAACTGGGTAAAGGATTTTCTTCGTCGGGTGTCTCTATGTTGCGGGATCTGTTATGATATTTATAATACAAAATAGCATACAACCAAAGAGGCGGATGATGAGATTACAATTTTTACATTGTCCGTAGCACAGTTCGGGATTGAAAGGTTTTTGCAGAAATAAAGTCTTGCATATGTGATTTGAAATTACAAACTTAGGCCGGCGGAAGAAAAGTTCAGCTGTGGTAGATGGCCCAACAGAAAATTTAATGTCTAAATAACATAATGATAAGTCTTGCTCACCAAATTACTTGAAGAAATAACAGTCCAGATGGAAGTGACATTATACAACGTAGCACAGTTATTTTGGTGCTCCACCATCCCGGGATGAAGGCAGACTCGATTTTTGGAGCAGCGGAGTGGGAATATATAGCAGTACAGAATGATTGAGAAAAGTAAAGAGGCTGAAAGCCAGCAAGTTCCAGAAGCGTCATTACCACGTGTCCAATAGGTAAGCACCAGCACACACACGACGGAGAAGGTGAAGCGTGGAGAGGATGACGTCAGAGTCATGTGATGAATGGAGTAGCCAGACCACAGGTGAGCGGTGTAGTTGAATGCGTGGAGCAGCGGCGACGTGATCGGAAAAAAGGCAGCATACAAGGTAGGCAATATACGTAGTATAAGCGGAGATCGTAACACTATGTACTACAGAAGGATGACTTAGGTGAGGGTAAGCGCTGGGATTGCAGGAAGGTGTTTAAGCTGTTGTACTGTCGAGAGACAGAGAGCTATTACTTAATAATACCTTCACGACGTAATTCTTGCTCTATTTTCAAAAATATTGCTTTGTACTCTGTGTAACCACCATCAAGATAGGCTCTTAGCAGTTGCAAACGTTTTACGAGTACGTTGGGGTCTTTATAGTATCTTATGTTTACATAGGGCAACAAAGGTTTGTTGTGAACTTTGAGCCTATATGCAGACAGTTGATGTGTAGGGACTTGTTTTGATGTAATACGGTACGTGTTTCAAAAGTAGCGTTTCTAGGTACAAACTTAACTTGTTTCGATAGCAATGAAGCGTTGAAATTTTCTTCTTCATCATCTTGCATCTCTTCTTGTGATGTTTGCACTGCGACAGAACGTCTAGTAGGCTTAGAAAATGAAGTCAAATCATCAAGCTCAAATGGCAATGAAACATTGAGATCTTTTTCTTCTACTTCCCCTTTCCGACTGGTTTGATCAACATCATTATCCTTACTATCATAATCATGATCTTGCCTGTCTTTATCTTGAAGTTTGTGCTTAGTAACAGAACGTGTAGCAGGCCTAGACAACAAGGGAGAATTAAAAATCTCTCGCAGAGGTGTACTTTTTAAAAATAAATTAGTGTTCGCTTGTCTACGGTTGAGCTCTTCGTATTTTCTTCTCGATGAATCTACATTACACGCAGCTTCATGACGTTGAGCGTTGTATGCGTTCTTGAACTCTCTTCTACAATGTTTGCATTGAAAAATTGTCCTACATGATATCTCATTACGTCTCTTGTGATAGCTTCGGGAAAATGCTTTTCCACACTCTTTGCAAATATACCTAGAAATAGGTTTTTCCATGACGGATTTTTATCCCCTACTAACAGATTTTTCTTTAAATCCGCTAGACACTTGTTACTTGCTATTTCGATGATGCAAACAGCTAGCGATTAACAGTAAACAAACACAAAAGTGTATAACCAAGGTAGCAACAGTGAGGTTTAACCCCGTCAGGATGGCAGCAGTGAGGTTAGCGATGTTCTGTTGTTGGATTTTAAATTCTGCGCTACGACATGCATAAGGTGGCAGCCTTGAGGCTTAGCGCCGTGAAGATGGCAACAGTGAGGTTAGCGATGCTCTATTGTCCTTAAAAGTGAGGTTAGGGTCCGTCAAGCGCTCTCATTGAGCGCGGTCTTTCACAGCGAAGACAAGTGTTATTCATCTTAGTGTGTGCAAGTTGCTACCTTGGTAGCATAGTGACTTAGTATTAAATATCGTGTGCTATATTCTGAGTGCTATTGTGTTTTTCATGTAATTTATTCACTATGGCATTTGATAGTGGGGGAGGAGGAACTAACCGTAGTCCGAACCTCCTAGAGGGTGGCAATTTATTGGTAGATGACCCAGTTGATATGGCTAATTCAATTATTCTCAATTCAGATAATAGGGAAGACGACTCCATGGATTCTCTTGAGGATAGACCTCCTAACCGAACACAAACACCAAGCACCGCCATTCAACAGTCTGACAACCCACCAATTGGGGATGAACAGAATACTAATTCACATACAATTCCCAGAAGTAAAATTCCACCAGCAACAAGATATCCTGGCAAACATATGGGCCCCTATCTTGTGTTTGATGAAGCAAATGACACCAAAAATGTGGGTAACTTACTCCCAATGGCATTGGGTAGGCTCTTTTATGAACGGAAAATTCCGGGTATCAAAGCTATTCACAGAAAAAGGATAAAAATCGGATCCAATTAACTTGTTTCACAGCTGACGCTGCTAATCATTTTATGCAACACCCCGTTCTCAATGAGAAAAACCTGAAAGCTTATATACCTTCCTCCAATGTCTACAGGGCCGGTTTAATAAGGGGAGTGGATTTGACATTATCTGAAGATGAAATTAAGCAATTTATAGATTCACCTGTGCCGGTTATAGGTGTCCAGTGCCTTAAACGAAGGAAATCTAACACTGATTCATTTAAGTATGTTCCGACTTGAGCTGTGAAGATCACTTTTGAAACTCAAGCTCTCCCTCCCTTTAGTGTCATTTTGGATGTTCAGGTTTTCATCTTTAATCCTATTATTTGCAAACATTGTTAATGTTACGGACATACAGCTCACAATTGTCGGGTGAAAACTCCTCGTTGTGGCCGATGCAGCAATAACCATGTCACGAAAGACTGTCAACAAACGCTTGTCAAATGCCTACTGTTGTATACAAGGAGCTTGATATACAAGGCACAACATAGACGTTTATTACTTGGAAATTTTCATACAGTATGTACACAAAAGGAACGAAACTTGTCTTGATGTTTAATATACTGCACACGTTCAATGATAACATAAATTAGTAGACTGAGCATCTGACAATTATTTACAGTTATACACATTAATATTTCTATGTACATTGAGTTCTGTCTTGTTAAGATAGTCTGCTCGGATGAATGAATGTCCGTGATAGTTGAAGACTATCTGTAGTTGGTAGAATGACAAGTGGAACTTGTAGAAAGTCCGTAGTAGCAGAGTGCTAGTTAGGAGTTGTAGAACTTGCAAGGAACTTGCGGTAAAGTTCATGAATAGCAGAATGCTTGGATTGAAATCGGAGATCTTGCAGGGAACTTGTGTTAAAGTTCATGAGTAGCAGAATGCTAGGACAGGATGCACAACGGCGATATGGGAGGCAGGATACATGAGGCAATGTCCTGAGTTGACACCTCCTGACCAGAGTTAGTCCACCTGTTCAGAACACTTATTTAAGATGGTACCTCCGTGTCTGACATACGGTGTAGTCTGTTCGCTGGACACTGTGGGAGTGCCTGGAGAGGTGGAAACTTCGCTCAATTTATAGCGCTGGGTGACGTCACAGACGATTATGTCAGTGCACTGCAGTCCACCTCGTGATCTCTCGAAACGTTGATGCTGGGCAGGCTGCGGAGCTTGCAGGCGGCAGAGGACACACACAACACCTACATTGTGATCAGAATCACCAGGTAGGATCCTCTCGATGTGCTGTACACCAACAACAGATGGCTATTAAGATGCATATGAGTACTGAAAACGTTTCCTTTGAAGAATCCGAAAATAGATGCAGCCCGTTACCTATAATCCTACCATACTACCTCATCATTTTCCGTCCTTAGCTGAAACTCTGGTAACCAGACCTGGTAATTTCAACCCGCGTAAATGCAAAATCACTACCTATGTACACAGGGAAACTCGTCCACCCCCACGTCCTGGTTATGATAGGGAGACCTATCTCAATATAATACAAACCCCCCCCCCCCCCCCCTCAACAGAAAAATCACCAGCTACCCAAACTCCGACCACCCATACTATTACACCCGCGGTCCCTACTAATCTTGCTAGCGAAAGCGATCAGGGAATAACCCCTTCCACATCACAAGTAACCCCTGTTAAAGATTTACGTAAAGAGATCCAGGACGACTTTGTTAATCTGATGGAACTAATAGGTCCAAATGTCCTATGGAGACACTTATTAAAGTTGATACTTGATAAAATCCTCCCCCCAAAAAAATTATATTAACTTTTGCATCAAGGGATATACTATCGAACAATTAGATGGTCCAGGATAGGGTGGAATTGCAATTTTAATTAAGAATTGCCTACCCTATCATCTTCTACAATCGGAACAGGCTATAGCAGGCACTTACTTTCAGCGCATACAAATAAAAGATTTTATCTTTTCTACTTTTACTGTCCTCCCGGTATACATGGTTCCTACCATAATTGGTCCAATTTTTTAACCAATTTACCGGTGCGAAGCAAAATATTATATTTGGTGACTTCAATGCTCATCACATAACCTGGGGAAGCAAGAGCAATAGCTCCAAAGGAACTCATATCTTAACCTCATCTCTTCAAGTCAACCTCACCATACTTAATGATGGATCACCCACCCAGCTAACAGCCCCTACAAATGCTCCGAGTGCGGTGGATCTTACTATATGTACCACGGATATAGAACATAAATTATCTTGGCAAACTATTAAGGATCTTCATGGTAGTGATCATTTCCCCATTCTCGTTACATGGTCTAATCACAAGCCTCTTTCAACTCATACGCTTCCTCGGATACCTACACGCAATCTGAATGATATGGATTACGATCTCTTTTCGCAATTTATTCAGGATTATTTCAGTCATACCTTTAAAACGACATCCGCGGAATATGATTCGCTTTTACACTGTATAAAATCGTATCTCGACATCTATCATCCAATCATTTACAAAACCTCAACCAACCATAATCCGACGCTCAACATTCGTTGGTGGGATCAAGAATGTGAGGCCTGGATTAGACGATGGAGAAACCGGATGAAAAATTTATGAAAACATTTCACTTTTACTAATTATATGCAATATAAACGAATCTGTGCAAAAATTAGATGTTTATTTAACAATAAACATCGAACCGCATGGAAAACCTTCATAGAGAGTATTAACAGTACTACATCCAGCAAGATCATCTGGGCCAAAATTCGCTCTCTTAGTAACTCTCGGCGCACACACCAACCTATCGCTTTATCTCCTCCTCAATTATATCAATTCTACTGCAATCTAACACCTGATTTTGTTCAGCCTGAATACCTCTTAAGTTGTTCACACCCATCTAATAAATATCTAACTTTGATGAATCCTATTACACATCAGGAATTAGAAGTCGCCCTACAAAAAAAAAAAAAAAAAAAAACAAAAAAAAAAAAAAAAACAAAACAAAAAAAAAAAAAAAAAAAAAAAAACTACATCCCCAGGACCAGATTTTATAACTTACAAGATGCTCAGCTCCCTACCAATTAAAGGCTAAATCCATCATTCTTAACCGGTATAATAAAATTTTAACAGATGCCTTAATACCATGAGACTGGAATAACTTTGACATCATTCCAATACATAAACCAGGCACAGACCCTTTACAACCTCAAAATTACAGAGGTATAATATTAGGGTCCTGTCTACGTAAAACCTTTAAACGCATCCTTCTCCGCAGATTAATATGGCATCTAGAGTATCATAATGATTTACCGAAAGGTCAATTTGCTTTCATAAAAGGACGAAGTACCACAGACGCCTTAAATATTTTTCTAACGGACCTCTTATTAGCATGGTGCCGAAAACAAGATACTATAGTGGTTTTTCTCGATGTCAAAGGAGCTTATGATAATGTTGATCTTCACATTTTGTTTTTAAAATGACACAAGTTAAACTTCCCACTATCCCTTATTCATATATTTAAAAACCTTTTACTAAATCGAACATTAAATTTGAAGAATTATAGACTTAACGCTTGTGCACGAAAGGCTAATGTTGGGATTCCGCAGGGGGATATATTAAGCGGCATACTTTTTACTTTATATGCAAGTGATTTGGAAAGAGTAGTAACTCCTTATGCACGTATATTGCAATTTGCAGACGACATACTGATCTATACCACACAAAGTAACGTCGACCAATGTCGTCACTCCATCTCCCAAGCCCTCTCCCATATACATACGTGGGTGGACCACCAAGGTTTAGAAATCACACACTCCAAAAGTGATGCGGTTATATTTACCCAAAAACGAACATATGATAAATCTGCACTACCATATGCCAACCACCATATTGCTATTCAACCCTATACCAAATATTTGGGAATTTTCATAGACAATAAGTTAAATTGGAAGACACATTTTGCCCAACTGAAGTATAAAATTGAAAATACAATCCAAATCTTTAAGTCCTTAACTCGTACAAACTGGGGATCGGATCTGGCCACATTACTACTTTTATATAAAAATTCAATCCGGGCATGGATAGATTATGGCTACCATTTCTTCGATACAGCTTCAACAACCAACCTAAAAAGATTAGACACATTACAATTCACCTCTCTACAAATCATATTAGGTGCATTACGGACAACACCCACCAATGCTTTACTGGTTGAAGCAGCAGAACAACCCTTGGCTATGTGACGGGAATATCTAGCGTCTAAATATTTACTGAAAAAGATAGCTCCGAATCGTCATCCCATATTACCTAAACTGCAGCGTTTAAATGAGTACCTAATCTGTCAAAAATTGAAAATCAGCAACATACCGGCGCTTCCACTGGCATATGAAGTACTTTTTCCCTTAAGGAATAATGTTTTACAGTTAAGATCATTACCGGCATACTCTCACGAATACAACTTATCAACATACCACCCTTCCATCATTACTACTACTTTCGAACACCTTCCAGGTAATCTGAAGAATAATCCCACTCTAGTTAATAAAACTTTGGAAGCATTTCTCAGTCCGCATAAACAATACACAAATTGCTTTACAGACGGATCTAAGACTTCAGAGGGAACTGGAACTGCCTATTACATCCCCCAGCTTAACATCCAGCAACAATTTACTTTACCATCTAACGCTTCCATATACACTGCTGAAACCTTTGTTATTCGACAAACTCTTTTATGTTTACGGCAATATAATATTCCCAATGCCATCATCTGTACCGATTCATTAAGTGTCCTCCAAAGTATCAAAACCCTGCAGGAATCTACTACTTGGTATATATGGAACATCCGTAAGTTGTTATACAACCTTTCCTTAAATCAGCACGATATAATATTAATTTGGATGCCAAGTCATTGCAGCATACCCGGTAATATTCAGGTTGATCGCTTAGCAAAAGCAGCAGCCGCCATTCCACACACGGATTATTACCCTACTATCAAACAGAACGTACTTCAAAAATGGTCTTCTCTCTGGAAAAATTCTGCAAAAACGAAGGGTAAAGCTTATTATCAACTACAACCGGAACTGCAAAGAACCCCCTGGTTCACTATGGGCACTTACTCTCGGAGACATATAACTACACTAATCCGCTTAAGATTCAATCATGCGCTTACACCTGAATATAGTCCGACTCGTTGGCTGAATGGTCAGCGTACTGGCCTTCGGTTCAGAGGGTCCCGGGTTCGATTCCCGGCCGGGTCGGGGATTTTAACCTTCATTGGTTAATTCCAGTGGCCCGGGGGCTGGGAGTTTGTGCTGTCCCCAACATCCCTGCAACTCACACAACACACATAACACTATCCTCCACCACAATAACACGCAGTTACCTACAAATGGCTGATGCCGCCTACCCTCATCGGAAGGTCTGCCTTACAAGGGCTGCACTCGGCTAGTAATAGCCACACGAAATTATATATACCTGAATATAAGTACCGATTTCATTTCAGTGACACAGATATTTGCTCCTGTCAGCAAGCTAGTGGCACGAATCATCTCATAGTATTCAAATGTTGTAACTATTCTAACCAACGAAAAACGTTTTTCCCAGCATTAATAAATCATAACGTTCCTCTACCAACAAGTGTCGCTTGTCTCATTCATACTTCTACGGAGCCATTAGTTAATATGCTCACTAATTTCCTTGATGAATGTAAAATTGCCTTTATAGGTCACTCATTTATTTCCCCACAAATGTCACTAACATTCTCACACTTACAATACATAACCTGGCTATTCCTTCAAACTGCACATGATAAACAACAGTACAAACCTCAGCTCACCGATTATAGAAGAACTTCCATATCTTTGATATCACATATAGGTGAAACTAAACTTTTTATTACAACCTCATATAGGGTTAAATTAATACTTTAATCATCCTTTACCAGCACAAGTATACTCCTCTGATTCATCCTTATCCACAAAAACCAACTTCCAAGACTTGCACATCCCAAGATTGCCAACCTAGGGATATTAAATCAACAAAAACAATTGCATTACCAAACGGTGTGGTTAATGGGTGTTGAGTTAAACTAAGCCCAACAACATACCAAAAAAGAAGAAGAAGAAGGGTCCCTCAAGATGACAGCTGTCAAAAACGCATGTGTTTAGTTGTTTACAAACAAGAACACGTGGTATATTATGTACTTATATAATATGATTTCTTATTTAAGTTAATAACAACGGCGCTCTTCAAATTTCCAAGTGACCCACGAGGTAAACTGTCAAGTGAAATAGAATGCACTCTCTCACTTGTGTCTACAGAATGACGAGATCAACATAGGAATAACTGAAATATACTTATATAAATTACACTATCATAAGAGATTCTGTGGCTATTAAACTGATTACGGGTACCTAATTCTAAAAAGTAACAGCTGTTCGCATTCATGCTACTGGCCATTGTGAGTGCTGCTGGCTGCACCTCGCAGAAATGCTTGGTGGGACGGGCTAAATACCGAGATTACCCGAGCAGTTCCGAGTACAGCTGATTATGGCTGCACCTCGTCATTCCCTAGACACAAGTCTGATCTCACCGAAGGTGAGGCAGTTGCATTCTGAGTAATCCCCCTCCCTCCTGATATTCCAATGAACAGCTACTCATAATTGCATGCTACTATCTGCAGTTTCCGGGCTTTCACAGCAAAATTATTTTAATAGTGAGTGCCGCGCTCACCCCTCGACAAACGGTGGGTTAAGATTTAAGCACTGTGAGCACAACTCACCAGTTTCAACTCTAGAGATTATTATTATTATTATTATTATTATTATTATTATTATTATTATTATTATTATTATTATTATTATTATTATTATTATTATTATTATTATTATTATAAAGAAATCACAAGGATATCACTATCTCCACAAGCAGTTCCAAATCACATTTGCACCAGCAAATTAACACACACTACTTTCAAAACTTGATATCGTACAGAATAATCACCATGAAGCACAAACATAAAGACAGATTACAACCAACTAGGCCTACGGACCATTACCACCAAACTCTTTCAAGTCTTCCATGCAAAAATGAACTTGCTCACTGCTGCCAACCCTCATGAAACAAGAGATGCAAGCCAGAGGCCTGTGGTCCTTCACCTTTGCAATTTGAATAAAAATTCCTGGACCGGGCGAGTTGGCCGTGCGCGTAGAGGCGCGCGGCTGTGAGCTTGCATCCGGGAGATAGTAGGTTCGAATCCCACTATCGGCAGCCCTGAAGATGGTTTTCCGTGGTTTCCCATTTTCACACCAGGCAAATGCTGGGGCTGTACCTTAATTAAGGCCACGGCCGCTTCCTTCCAACTCCTAGGCCTTTCCTATCCCATCGTCGCCATAAGACCTATCTGTGTCGGTGCGACGTAAAGCCCCTAGCAAAAAAAAAAAAAAAATTCCTGGTCTCAAATGTTACATTTCATTATCATTCATTATTATTTTTGTCTTCAAATATAATTAAAAATAGGACAATCACAGTCATAAATTATTATTTAATGTCATTATATGCAGCCAAGGCCGGCAGATCTGGTAGAGGTGCCTTTACTCCCATGACTCTGCCGTGCTTAAAGCCTCTTTCCGCACCCTTCGTCCCTCCGAAACTCTCCACCAGCGTGCCTTCCCCTTACATCTCTCTCCCCCTGTCCATACTACTACCTGGGACGGAAGCTCAAGTCCTCCTTTTATTTAGGACAGCTGGGTATCAACAAACGCTTCCATACTCAGCAAACTGATTGACTGCATTCAGTTTCGTGGAAAATCTGAGTTTGCACTGCGAGGACACAATGATACCGATTCATCCGATAATCCTGGAATTTTTCATGGGTTGGATAAATTAATTGAGCTAGACTCTAACTTACAGGGGTACATTGAAAAAAGTGAATAGTCATGTTTTTGTGGGACTACCTAAAACTATACAGAACAAGCTTTTAGACTCAATCTATTCCGCATGCCTTCAGTTGACACATGGCAAGATTTCTCTGAGACAACCAAAGCAACTATGGCAGTCAACCAAAATCTTTACTCAGTTCATTTTTGGAGACAAAAAGAGTCAAGTGCAGTGTCCCGGAGTGTGAGACATTGGGTTGGGGGATACAACTGGAGAGGAGGACCAGTACATCGCCCAGGGGCACCTCACCTGCTATGCTGAACAGGGGCCTTGGGGGGGGGGGGGGGTAGGAAGATCGCAAGGGATAGACAAGGAAGTGGCCATACGTTATTTACCATCCCGGGATTTGCTTGGAGGAGAAGTGGGAAATCATGGAAAAACACTTTGAGGATGGCTGAGGTGGGAATCGAACCCCTCTCTACTCAGTTGACCTCATAAGGCTGAGCGGAGCCCATTCCAGCCCTCGTACTACTTTTCAAATTTCGTGGCAGAGCCGCAAATCAAACCTGGGCCTCCGGGGTGGCAACTAATCACACTAACCAGTACACCACAGAGCCAGACAATAATAACAACAAGAAGAAGAAGAATGGAAACACTAACAATAGAGCACCTAAAGGTAAGATACGTGTCATTGACGTAACCAGGGTGTGGGGCATGGCGTGCCGGAAGGCCAATGGTCTGGCTAGCCAACTGGACTCGCATCAATGACAGAGCAGTGGTTTTTCAACACCTTGCATTCTATGCTGGAGTGGAGAGAAAAGAGAACTTCATTAAAATAAGCTCCAGATTTGAAGTTCCTAAGTATTTAAACAATGGGCGAGTTGGCCGTGCGGTTAGGGGCGCGCTACTGTATGAGCTTGCATCCGGCAGGTAGTGGGTTTGAATCCCACTGTCAGCAGCCCTGAAGATGGTTTTCCGTGGTTTACCATTTTCACACGAGGCAAATGCTGGGGATGTACCTTAATTAAGGCCACGGCTGCTTTCTTCCAACTCCTAGGCCTTTCCTATCCCATCGTCGCCATAAGACCTATCTGTGTTGGTGTGACGTAACACCACTAGCAAAGAAAAAAAAAGTATTTAAACATAAATGTTTATACATTTCTAAATATTTGAGTGTGATTTGATGGAATCTGATGATGTTCTTTCAAGAATGAAGCATGCCATTCTATTTCAATTTGCATCCTGGACAATTTTTGTTAATGATTTTGTGTGATGAACGTGACTGATATCTTCCTCTATACCAGAGGTGCTCAACTGGCACCCATTGAGGCTGACCCAGTGCGGCTGGACTGGCCTGACGGAAATGCAGCCAGCTTATGTAGCAAGCATACGTCACAGTGAAGCAAGAGAGGGAGAGAACACACTTTGCTGGGAAGGGAGGGAGCATTGACGTTCGATTGTGATTACGACAAAGCTCTCCACCACTACTCAGTGAAATACCGACTGGTGTACAGTATTTAAAATAAAACATTATAGTCACAAAAAAAAAAAAAAAAATTCAGTTTGATTTATACTGCGCTCGATATAAACAGGCAGTTTTACTTTCTTATATTTATTCTTTCAAAGAAAACTGACACATTATAAATTTTGTATTACAATCTACATCGAGTTTCTCTCATCGGTAGGTTGGCAGGGGTGCCCAACTTATCTGCCTCCTGTTGACTCATCACTTCCTGTTACACAGCGCAGCGTCAGCACGGGAATGCCTGCACTTCGCAGTTCTGGACCGTGCTTAGAACGTGTATTAAGTGTTGGTCTGTCGCTCCAACTGTTCTCGAGTTGTGAAGTGTTACTTCCGGGTATAATTATAATTCTCGTAATGCCTCCACATGTGTACATGGTAGAAGAAAGGGTATTTATGTACAATAATTACATGGAAATAGAGTCTTGCATGGAAGTCGTTAGGCGATTTGTAACACAATTTCC
Organism: Anabrus simplex; assembly: GCF_040414725.1. NCBI lineage: Eukaryota > Metazoa > Arthropoda > Insecta > Orthoptera > Tettigoniidae > Anabrus > Anabrus simplex. The sequence continues at coordinate 55,837,311 of NC_090269.1, read as the reverse complement.
AGGTGTATGCCCTCCACATGTAGAGACTGTGCAGAAACTCTAAACAAATTGAGGGGAATGGGTTCTTTACTCACTAATAAGCAAAGTGTTAAAAAAAGTGTATTTAACGAGGAAAAAGAAAAAGGAAAGAAATCGCAGAAAGATTACATCATACCCCCTACAAAATCCCTCAGATGAGTCCGACAAGAAGCCGGGATTTTGAAGTGCTTAGTGTGGCGGGCTACAAAAAATGTTAAAATTTCCATCTCCTGTCATAAGGCACAAAATTATTTTTTAAAATTCTTAAAGTGAGCGAAGTGCTGACCTTGTTGCTATGCTGCGGGAAGTGATGAGTCAACGGGAGGCAGATAAGCTGGGTGCTGGCCAACCGATGAGAGAAACTCACTGTGCAAACGTACAGGGTTTAAGCGTACAAGGTACAATTTACAATTCCTTGCAGGTGAATGACAGTATTTCCATTTAAAAAGTAACATTTCCATTATTCATTCAGCAAAACATCATATATTTACAGAATTCAACAAGTTTATTGCTTGATGTTTTATAGTGTTGTGTGACTTTCCCTGTTCACCGAATTTCTGAAAATAGTACTTAAAATTGAACAGGCGTCCGATGATAATAGCTAGCCTCTAAATGTTGAGAGGGAGTTTCATCACGAGTGAGGACATAGATATTTACAATTAAAGTAAAACAACAATGTAAATGTATCTACCAGACAAATGTACAGTATGCCTTCAAATAAATAATCTAACTGATTTTATTCCCAGTAAGCATGACTGGATTGTTGGTGAGGCGCTGGCCTTCTGACCCCAACTTGGCAGGTTTAAACCTGGCTCAGTCTGGTGTCATTTGAAGGTGCTCAAATACGTCAGCCTCATGTCGGTAGATTTACTGGCATGTAAAAGAACTCCTGCGGGACAAAATTCTGGCACCTCGGGGTCACCGAAAAAGTAGTTAGTGGGACGTAAAGCCAATAACATTATTATAAAGCAACTCTTAAAATGTAAAAGTGAAAATTGTTATTCATTACATACATAAAAATATATTTGAGGTTGTAGGCCTAACTTTATTGTATTCGGTCAAAATACATGAACTGCAATGAACATAAATAACATATTTCTTATGATGTAAATTGAAATTATTTTTTTTTGCTATTTGCTTTACGTCACATCGACACAGATAGGTCTTATGGCGACAATGGGATAGGAAAGGCCTAGGACTTGGAAGGAAGTGGCCACGGCCTTAATTAAGGTACAGCCCCAGCATTTGCCCGGTGTGAAAATGGGAAACCATGGAAAACCACCTTCAGGGCTGCCGACAGTGGGGCTCGAACCCACTATCTCCTGATTACTGGATACTGGCCGCACTTAAGCATCTGCAGCTATCGAGCTCGGTTTCATTATTTTATGCCTCCATTTCAAACTCGGGTATCGCCATGGTTATAACTGGGAGAACTTCACCCAAACCTTCATGGCCTGTGATGTAGTGACAACGTCACTGTGGTTGAAAAGCATACGTTCATCACTTGCCTGCTTACCCGCTTACAGTACTGGGTGCCCGCAGAACGGAATGCCCAGCTTGAGAACCTCTGCTCTGTACTGAGACTTCACCTGTCACATGGACAGGATTTTGTGAATATGTGTTCTTAATGTGAACATAGCGTCTTGACTCTGAAAAAATGGTGCTAATATACTTTTCTGATGTGAGAGTATAAAGTTTGTTTATTATATAACATATACAACCATGCACTTTGAATTTCCTGCTGCTGATTGTGAAGTAATATTTTGTATCAACTGTTGTTTACTTGTGCTATCAAAAGCCTTATATGATACCGAAACTCAACCTATTAAAAATGGCAACTATGCATGTCAAAACTTCGGATTTTCTGTATCACTTTTTCAGAAACTGTTATTTCGTAGCATAGCATAGCATTTTGCACAATGATAAAACTATATTTAAAGAATTGTTTGTACAGCAGACAAAAAAAAAAAAAAATGTTTCTGAAGTGGTTGAAAGTAACAACTATGCATCAATGGCTTCCAGCACGTTAAAGAACCCTTGTGGGATAAAATGTCTACACCTCAGCGTCTCTTAATATCTACTGTATTGGAACAATTTTGAGCATCACCATAAACATTTGGTCCTTCTCGTTAACACACATTTCAGTTAAGGTCAGGTTGATGTTTTGTTGTCTTTGACCTAGCCCTTATCTCCTATGCGGGCAAAATTATGCTCACTGTATAGGATGAAAGCAGGAAGAGCGTGTTTATCCTACAAATACTAAAGAGCAGACTGAGTTCGTTCAAGCAAAGAAATTCACGAGGAGATCCCAAACGATTATCAAGACGAGAGTTGAGCGTTAAGATGTTCATGTGTTTCATGGACTTCAAGAAAGCGCTTGACAGAGTAATAGCTGTAAAAGAATCTGTATAAACCCTGAAGTAATTGCATAAGCGAAAGACTGAAACTGGCATTGTTCGAATATTACAAGACGTACCTATGACCACAAGGCCCATGAACAGAAACACAGAGGCTGTGGTGTCGCTATGGTGCAGTGAGTTAAAGAGCAGGAACACACCATACATAAGTCCAGCTGCCAGCAGCATAATGTATACAGCGTATACAATCAGCCAGCACAACAGCATCACACTGTGCTCCTGGAACACACGTATATAATTAAAATAGATATACCCTACCCGTTAGAAAACTTATTAAAACTAAAGAGAAGACCATACCAGTTGGGAGATAATGTTTAATACTCTAATTAAAATAACAAAGCATACAGGTTGGCAGACAATAACTAATGATCTAATTAGAATTAAGTGCGTACACTTTAGAAGATTATATTTCAAGATCTGAAAGGTAGTTCAAATTAGAAGACTATAATTGGAGATCTTGTTGGAATAAAAAAGAAAATGAACACGTTGGAAGACTATAATTAGAGATCTCATTAGAATAAAAATGTACACACTATAATATCATGATTAGTGATCTAATTAGAATAAAAACACACATGAATGAAGACAATAACTGAAGGATACACATTGGAACACAAACACCTAGTCTCCGAGCCAGAATAATTAACCAGATGCTGCTAAACTTCTCGATATGGTTAGGAATTGAACCCAGGAACAGATGTATGCATTGCATACTTGCAGCACATGCCAACAGTGTTGCCAGGTCCTCCAAATTTTGAAAGACTTTTAAAGTTCAGAAAGATTCCATAAAATACGAAATTAGGCGAAGTCTTCCGAATTATCCTCCGACTTCACTTCATAGGGAAAACCAACTAGGTAGAATTATCACCAATTTTGCTTGAATAAAATAGATGTGTTTAATTTTCTTGTAGCTACTATTGGTTTTAAGAGAAGCAGGTATAGGAGTCTGTCTTATGTAGGCAGTCTTACATGCCAGACGCGCGTGCTAAGATATCGATACAAGACCGATCCTGTCGTTCTAACTCTCAAAGGTCAGCGGTTGCAGAGTAGGCTTCGGCCAACTAGTGGCCATGGCTGGTCTGTGGTCCGACAGCTCTGCACTCTGACTGACCAACCGAGCAGAGGACAGGTGGCTATAGCTCTACCGTGGCTCTATACATCTGCATTCAGGAGACGGAGAGGGTCTGGTCCCCACCATTGACTGTCCTGTGAATGGTTTTCCATTCTCCTACACTAAGGCGAATGTAGGGACAGGTCCTAGTACATGCCACAGCCGCCAACTCCCTCAACTTCTCCATGCATCACCATCACCACTACAAATCTCCTGGCCTGAGAGACGGCATCACCGTCTAAGAGGCCCGCTTCTCACTTCAGGGAAGGAATGAAAACAATTTAATAGTAGTTCTTGAAGATCTCACCTGGAACAGAGTTTCTACATCTGACGAACGACATCTATAAAAACGGGAGAGACAAGAGAGAAGCATATGTAAATGAGTGAAAATCATGAACGTCTGTCTTTTGATTTTGATTATATGACTAATTACTTATAAAATAACCAACATTTCCAATCTGTTGATTGCAAATACAAAAGTATAAAGCACTCGTACATACCTAGAAGAAAAACAGTCAGGTATGTACCAGTGTTTTACAAATGTATATCTTGTATTTGGCAGACAGAGAAAAAACGAAACTGAAGGTTATTTTAACTATATTGATATTCAAAAGCATGGCTTGCATCTTAACAAATTTAATTTCAAGTACTGGTAACTTTTATTTATTTATTTATTTATTTATTTATTTATTTATTTATTTATTTATTTATTTATTTATTTATTTATTTACATTTTTTAGCCAACATAGGACTACTTATTCAGGTTTATGGGGTATTTTCTTCTTTTTGTCAGCCCAATACTGTTTCATCCTTTCTGAACGTAATTTTCTTTCTGTTTCTTGAATCACTCTTTCTATTTTCTGCTTGTTGATTTTCGTCCATAGTCTAGTGTGTTTATCTTTCAATATGTTGAGTGTATTTGTTTTGTATTTTAAATCTTCTATTGTAATATATAACTTTCATATGTCTTCTTTAAGTTCTGTGATCTTACTCTTCCATAATTTTTCTACTGATTCTACTTTTTTTTTACCATATTAGATGCTCTAAGAATGATATATGTTTCTTTTTCATTGTACTAGTTAATTAAGGTACAGTCCCAGCATTTGCCTGGTGTGAGAATGAGTTACAGGGCTGCCAACAGTTGGGTTCAAACCCACTATCTCCCAGATAAAAGCAATGTCAAGACTATGCTATGGGTCCCGTGGTGGTCAACCAACACTCCATGTTAAGGGCCCTTTTATTTGCCTCTTATGACAGGCAGTGGATACTGTGGGTGTTACTCTACTGCCCCTACCCACAGGGGGACTCCTTGGTTGACTCGTCAGCATAGTGGTCTTTGGCTTGGAGGGCCTTGGGTTCGATTACCGCCCAGTTTGTGGATTTTCATCTTAAATTGTTCATTTCTTTGGCTCAGGAACCTGTGTTTGTGCTGTCCCCAACATCCCTGCAACTACAACTGTCTCTAGCCATGGCCAGGTTGTGGTAAGTGTGGCAACGCTGCAGCTCGTCCATTCAGTTGACCAGTGTGTCGTTTGAGAGTACGTAAGGTATTCTTCACGCTTGTAATTTGGACCAATATTTCTATTATTATAGTGACAGTGGCAATGTAAACAGTTTATAATCATGGGGGTTAGATGTGCAGTGCAGGGGTGTGGAAGTACAATATGAGTAAAATTAGAATGATTTTCGATTTCCTCAGGATCCTGATCTTCGTAGTAAATGTATTTTTTTTGTCCTAGGCATAGACTGATCTAAACGAACAGAGCATGCGATAGTCCCTTGAATTGACTTGCTACGACCATTCAACAAACAAGAGCAACAAGAGCATACTTCAAAGGATTGGTGTAGCCCTATAATTATGGGGAAAGTAGGAGAGGCCCAACTACATTGGTACGGTCTTGTCATGAAAAGAGACAACGCTCCTGTGAACAAAATTTATGCTTGACTGGGAGAGGGACTTTTTTTCATGCAGCAATTCAGCTCATTCATCCATTTGTTCGTTCACATTGGAGTATTCTCACCTTATATGCTGGAGTGTCCTTGCAGGGAAACTTATTGCGGATATCATTATCATTCAGGTATTCTGCCTTATGGCAGGTCTTGTTATGGGATGAACCTCTTCCACTTTTGCCGCTCCTGCGCCAAGTTTTTCATGTCCGAATATTTATTTCCTTTGATATTGTCCAACATTTGATATATTTTCCTTCCTCTTCCTCGTTTGCATTTCGCCATTCCTTCTATTCCTTCTTTCATTAACAGTCCCTCCTCAGACAATGTCTGATCCAGTTCATTTTTCTTCTTCTAATGATTTGCAACATACTTCGTTCTTCTCCAACTCTTCATAACACCTCCTCATTCCTTACCCGGTCTTCTCATTTCACTTGTTCTATTCTCCTCCATACCCACATCTCTAGTGCCTCCAATCTTCTCTCGTCGTCCTTTCGCAATGTCCAAATCTTTGCGCTATACAGCACTATGCTCCAAATAAAACACTTAGCAAGTCTTTGTCTCAAATCTTTGTTTACTGGTCCACAAAGTAATTCCAATTTTCTTTTAAAGCCTTCTTTTGCCATGGCAATTCTTTTCTTAATTTCTGTCGTGCAATACATATCATCTCTCATCATACTTCCCAAATACCTGAAGTTACTGACTTGCTCTATTTCTTCTCCCCCTATACTAATACGACAACTTTTACCTCTTCCTCCAATTATCACACTTTTGGTCTTCTTCTTATTAATTCTCATTCCATATTCTTCTAGTTTCATGTTGATTTTATGTAACATTTGTATCATTTCATGTTCACTTTCTCCCATCGCAACCATATCATCTGCAAATCTTATACACTCTACTCTCCTACCTCCAACACAAACTTCACTTTTTCCATTAAAACTTTAATTGATTATTTCTTTGAGATAGATGTTGAACAGTGTCGGTGATAAAGAGCAGTCCTGTCTTACACCTCTTCGTAATTCAGTTTATTCACTCATCTCCTATTCTCACTCTTGCTCTCTGACTTAAATATAAATTCTTTATCAGCCTTCTATCCCTTCAATCAACTCCATGTTTCTTCAGGATTGTCATCAATTTGTCCCATCTGACACAGTCAAAAGCCTTCTCAAGATCAATAAATACAGCATAAACCTTCCTGTTTTCTCTATGTACCTCTCTCTCCTATCACCCTCAGTAGCCCAATGGCATCTCTTGTTCCAACCCCTCGCTTGAAACCAAATTGTTCTCCACTTATAAAGTTATTCAGCTTTCCATATATCCTTCTGTTGAGCGTCTGCTATAAGACTTTGGCTGCATGTGAAATTAGACTCAATGTCCTATGTTCTTCACATTTTTTGCTGTTCTATTTCTGTTCCACAGGGATTAAGATGATTACAGTAAAATCGTTTAGCCATTTTCCTGTCATGAATATCTGATTACATAATCCAATCAACTTTTTTCTTCCTTCGTTATTTAATGATTTTAACAGTTCAACATAAATCTCATCTATTCCCATTGCCTTTATATTTTTCATCTTGTTCAGTGATGCTTTGATCTCTCTTCTCAGTATGGTTTCCCCTTTATCATCCCCTTTACCATATCCTCTAATTCAAGTTCTTCTTCATTTGGTCGGTTGTCCCAATCATATAGCCATTCCATGTATTCTTCCCACCTTTTCATTATTTCTTGGGGTTCACTTATCATTGTGCCATCTGTAGCCTCTATTTCCTTATTGCTGTTGTTCTTTCTCTTTTCTCTGAATATGATATTTTTTGCTTCTTTGTACATCAAGTCATATTTCCCTTCTTTCTCCAGTTGCTCTGTCTCATCCCACTTTTCTGACAACCATTTCTTCTTTGCCTTTTCTGTTTCACTTCTTAATTTACTATTTAACTTCCTGTAGTTACGCTTTCCTTCTTCTGCATTTACTGTTTTCCATTTCCTGTGTTCCTCCATTTTACTTATCATTTCTGATGTTATCCATGCCTTCTTTGTCCTTTTCCTCTCCTTGACTCCAAGCGTTTTCTTAGCTGCTTCTTTTATGCCATTTTTAAAAGTTTCCCATCTCCTTTCTACATTTTCTGTTTCATTTCCTAGCATATTATTGTCACAGTATTCATCCTCTAGTTCTCTGCACTTGTCTTTGTCTTTCAGTTTCTCAATATTAATTTATTCTTTCCTTTCCATGTTATTTTCAATAGTACCTCCGCTACAACTAACATATAGTCAGAATAAATGTCTGCTCCTGGGTAACATTTAGCATTCTTTAGGCAGTTTCTGTACCGTTGTTGTATCATTATATAATCAATTTGATATTTCTTGTCATCTAATTGAGATATCCAAGTATACCTTCTTCTTTTGTGATTGTCAAACAAAGTGTTTCCAACCACCATGCAATTTTCATTACAAAATTCAAGCAATCTTTCTCCTCTCTCATTACTGACTCCCAATCCAAATCTACCAATGATCTTACCATCCAAACCTTCAGCAACACCCACATTCTAATCACCCATTACAATAATACATGCATTCTTTTCCTCTTTCTTGATGAGTTGATCTATCTACTCATGACATTCTTCTATCACATCATCAGAATGATTACAGGTTGGCATATAAACTTGTATGATCACCAAGTCTTTTATTTTCCCTTTCTGTCTTATCATCATAATCCTTCCATTGATATGTATTCAACATTCATTACTTTGTTCTTCAGTCATTTTCCAATAAATATTCCACCTCCATACAGTCCATTTTTATCTTTATCCGAATATTACATTCGAAAGCCACAGCTTTCTAGTTCTCCACATCCACCCCATCTTACTTCACTCATTCCAAGTACATCCAAATTTATTTCTCTTCATCTCATATTTAGCGTTTTTTAATTTTCTCTCCTGTAAAAGGGTCAAAACATTCCACGTCCCTATCCGCAATAATTCTTCTTTTTCCTTCCATACTTTAAAAAACCTGTTGTACAGCCCTCCCGAAGATCCGAATAAGGGGAATCTTTACCTCCGGACACTTTTACAAAGAGGTCCATCTCATGAACGTCTTGGGATATAATGATGTAGATGTTGATTCCCATAGGGAACCTAAAATGTTTGTCCTGAATGAGTAAATTTATAATGCCAATATAATGGTCCGTTATTGGACATTATAAATTTCCCAGCTAACTCATTCTTGGTTGCCTGCGTTTCGCCCTCGTGTGCTAAGTTAGGCTCGTCAGTTGGGACTTAGCACACCACCCAAGACGCAAGGCTAGTGCATACCGTGGAGGCCACTGCATAGGCTATTTGAAGCCACCAGCAGTGCCAATGCACTATGAGAGCTATGTCTCATTTCCAAAAAATAGATGCCTGCCTGGCCATCAAATGATGTAGATGTTGATTCCCATAGGGAACCTAAAATGTTTGTCCTGAATGAGTAAATTTATAATACCAATATAATGGTCCGTTATTGGACATTATAAATTTCCCAGCTAACTCATTCTTGGTTGCCTGCGTTTCGCCCTCGTGTGCTAAGTTAGGCTCGTCAGTTGGGACTTAGCACACCACCCAAGACTCAAGGCTAGTGCATACCGTGGAGGCCACTGCATAGGCTATTTGAAGCCACCAGCAGTGCCAATGCACTATGAGAGCTATGTCTCATTTCCAAAAAATAGATGCCTGCCTGGCCATCAAATGATGTAGATGTTGATTCCCATAGGGAACCTAAAATGTTTGTCCTGAATGAGTAAATTTATAATACCAATATAATGGTCCGTTATTGGACATTATAAATTTCCCAGCTCTCATAGTGCATTGGCACTGCTGGTGGCTTCAAATAGCCTATGCAGTGGCCTCCACGGTATGCACTAGCCTTGCGTCTTGGGTGGTGTGCTAAGTCCCAACTGACGAGCCTAACTTAGCACACGAGGGCGAAACGCAGGCAACCAAGAATGAGTTAGCTGGGAAATTTATAATGTCCAATAACGGACCATTATATTGGTATTATAAATTTACTCATTCAGGACAAACATTTTAGGTTCCCTATGGGAATCAACATCTACATCATTTGATGGCCAGGCAGGCATCTATTTTTTGGAAATGAGACATAGCTCTCATAGTGCATTGGCACTGCTGGTGGCTTCAAATAGCCTATGCAGTGGCCTCCACGGTATGCACTAGCCTTGCGTCTTGGGTGGTGTGCTAAGTCCCAACTGACGAGAGCACACGAGGGCGAAACGCAGGCAGCCAAGAATGAGTTAGCTGGGAAATTTATAATGTCCAATAACGGACCATTATATTGGTATTATAAATTTACTCATTCAGGACAAACATTTTAGGTTCCCTATGGGAATCAACATCTACATTAGTGATGGGCTAGCGACGGAATCGAGTAGAATCGAGTAATGTGCTCTTAGAATCGGTATTACTCGACTCCAGACTCGAGTCCAAGCATACTGGTGTCGCTATCTGTGGACATGCCTTAGAACTAAAATCTACTGTACTGGAGTGCACGGCATTCAGGGTCACCCACAGAATATTTTTGTGGTGTGGAGTGCAATATGTTTGCTGCTGATGATTGATGTTGTTCAGTCATCGGTCGTCAATAATTCGATTGTTATGATTATTATTATCATCATCATAGGCACTAAAGGTTGTGACTTACTAACAAACTGTCAGCTGTTTAGCTAGAACAGAATGACGTTCTGTCCGCTGATTTGCTGCGTGAACGTACGTCACATTCTGGACGCCTCATCTTAATACCCGACATTATATCTGCCGAAAGTATGATGTACATATGAACGGCTGTAATTCACCTGTTCCCCCGGACGATTGTAGGCTTTGGCGCGGTTAGCAATAGGCTATGGTTACAATAAATCTGTCATACTACCGATCATATTAGCACATCTACGCCCGTGTATATGCATAATGGCTACATGAGATATAATTTACCAGTAGCGAAGCAATACAATGTGTGCAGAAATACCGTCTATAGTCTACAAATAGCACATGTTTAAAATACACTAATTACAACATACATACCGTGACAGGGATTTGAAATAATAATAATAATAATAATAATAATAATAATAATAATAATAATAATAATAATAATAATAATAATAATGTTATAACTTTTACGTCCAAGTACGTACATTTGTATGGTTTTCGGGGATGCCGAGGTACCGCATTTAGTCCCCCGGGAGATTTTTTACGTCCCAATAATTCTACCGACACTAGGTTGACGTATTTGAGCACCTTCAAATACTACCGGAATAAACCAGTATCGAACCGGCCAAGTTGGGCTATGAAGGCCAGATAAGCTATATTATCAATATTAGAATAAATGGCATATTCAGTGAAGTGTGTGCGAGACGCCGTAAACGGATATTTTCATATCTTATTATGCGTATTAAGTGGCATTATTATCGTTCTCAAGTAATTATCAAATTTAGGTTATTCCTTTTGCGCATTCATTCAGTTTTTTCATATCGTACCGCGCTGTCGCAATCCCATAAACCCTCAGCGATCGCTTGTACGCATGCTTCATCCATCTACGAGCCGGCGAGTGAGCGAACGTGTGACGTCATGCTATCATCGAGCCTTCGCAAGCGAAGCGAGTCCGAGCCTGGACTCGAAAGAATCGAGTACCGCGATTCCAGGCATCACTCGCGCACATCACTAATCTACATCATTTGATGGCCAGGCAGGCATCTATTTTTTGGAAATGAGACATAGCTCTCATAGTGCATTGGCACTGCTGGTGGCTTCAAATAGCCTATGCAGTGGCCTCCACGGTATGCACTAGCCTTGCATCTTGGGTGGTGTGCTAAGTCCCAACTGACGAGCCTAACTTAGCACACGAGGGCGAAACGCAGGCAACCAAGAATGAGTTAGCTGGGAAATTTATAATGTCCAATAACGGACCATTATATTGGTATTATAAATTTACTCATTCAGGACAAACATTTTAGGTTCCCTATGGGAATCAACATCTACATCATTTGATGGCCAGGCAGGCATCTATTTTTTGGAAATGAGACATAGCTCTCATAGTGCATTGGCACTGCTGGTGGCTTCAAATAGCCTATGCAGTGGCCTCCACGGTATGCACTAGCCTTGCGTCTTGGGTGGTGTGCTAAGTCCCAACTGACGAGCCTAACTTAACACACGAGGGCGAAACGCAGGCAACCAAGAATGAGTTAGCTGGGAAATTTATAATGTCCAATAACGGACCATTATATTGGTATTATTGGGATATAATGCCAGTGGTGGTTTCCCGTTGCCTTCCACGGTCCTCCACATCCTGTCGGCTCGCTGACCCTGATTCCGACTGGAGTTCGTACCCAACCTTCCACTGGGTTGCTCAGCTTAACAGGGGCACCACGTGTAGGTAGAATTGTGGAGAATTAGGGTGAGAGAGGCTAACAGAACTCTCTTGTTGAGTTCTTATATTTGCATCTCACACCCATTTGTTAGCCAGAATCACAAAGTTGAATTAGTGACTCCACTGTGAATCTACTGTGGATAGATTTACAAACCCAAGGTATAAAGTAATGCTAGTTTGAAATAAAAATTAGATATTTTGCTAATTGGGCATCACATATCACAGATACAATAAAAAACTATGAATTTTTGAAAAACATTTTTGAAAAACTGCATGTGTCGTATGTGACACATTGGTACTCTAACTTACTAAAAGACACTTCATAGTCTTGAATGAATTACTGGGTTCTTGGCACAAATTTGCAAAATTTACCACACGAAACACTGTTGTATGTTCACTACTGCAAGCTAACAATCTTTGTCTATGTTCTGAGAACAGTTTAGGATACTCGACCTGAAATTGTAATGATGAAAGTGTCCCCTGTCATTGGCAACTGCTGCTGTTGCTCACTTCCTCTGGTGGTACCCTTTGAAACAGTTTCGCCCAGAAACAAGACACAGATGTACTCCACATACTGTGCAGAAAACTCGAGCTGTGCGAGCCTGGCATTCTGCATCTGTGTGTTTTGCCATCATCCACCATTTCTGGCATGTGAAGTGCACCAGACATCCTCTTGACAGTGCTTGGATGTGGTGATGAAGACTTTCATTTTTTCACCTGGCAGGCTGTGTCTTCTGGTGTTTCATTTTCTTCTGATTCTTCTTCTCCCCTGTTGTTTGGTTGTTCTGAATTCATGAGCCATTCGGCTACTTCGATTTTGAAGTCCAGGTAGTCCATGATATCTTTCTTTGCTTTCTTCAGTACCTTGCAATCTCCTCAGTACTCTATCCATCCTGCTGTACAAGCAAAATCAAAGAAGTGTAGAATGAGCCGTACAGTCCATTTTCTGGTTTTTGCATGTTGCCTATAGTATGACAGCACTCTGTCGAGGAAATCCACTCCTCCCATAAATTTGTTGTAATTCTCAACAATGAGAGGCCGCTTCACTTTCTTGTAGATTTTGTCTCTTTTGCACCAACGGCGGCATTTCCCAACTGGATTTGTGCCTTCTATGGACGAGGCAAAAGTAACTGGCTTATTATCAAACCATTTTACTATGCACACTTGACCATCGCCACAAACAACTTGGTCAACTGAGTCCCTGCCTTCCCTCTTCATTTCTGCATCATTTCTCAGTCTTATTTCATGAGGAATACGGGAAAGTTGTCTTGTTCCCGTTCCTTGACATGAAGCATCAGAATGTAGGTAATCCAACAAGGTTTCAGACGTAAAATACCTGTCCATGTATACTACCGTCCCTGGTGGTAAAGTTTGTGACAGCCTCATCACAACTTTCCCCCCAATGTCCAGGTCATCATACCCATTTACAATTGTGTCTCCTTTCCCCTCGTACATGAAGAAATCTAGTGGTAGACCATCAGGAGCACAACATACAAAATTTTTCAATCCACATGGTTCAGGCTTTCCCCTGATGTACTGTCACATTGCAGCATGACCCTAGAATGGCACCATCTGTTCATCAATACACACCTGCATCGACTTCGCATTTTTCAAGCACCCATCACGAACTGACTCTAATAAAGGCCTCACCTTCCAGAACTTATCACTGCGGCGTTCAGTTGGTACATCATCATCAACTACAACTTTTAAATTCTGTCTGATGGCAAAGAAACGATTTCGGGACATCTTTGAAGTTATGTGTTCTACTTTAGTGGAACCTGCCCAGTACCTCTTCAGCCTTGGGTATCCCAAGTATGACATAGTCATTGAAATGCCAAAAGACCTTTTGATTTCTTTGGCAGTTGTATTGAGAGATTTTCCCAAACGCGATAGAGACATCACATTTGTACATCGAGATACAACGCTGTAAATACTCTCCGACACATATTTCGAAAAATATTGAAAGGGTTGCAACTCCTCAGAATCACGTGGGACCTCATGTAAAGCTGGAGCAGGTGGAAGAGGTTCAAATATATCGGTATGTCTCCATGCTGGAATACGATGATTCACTGGAATCTCTAATTCTTCAGTAGGATTCTCGGGACTGTCGGAAGGAACATCTTCGTAAATGACTTCATCGGGTGTTAAAACGTCATCACTTTCTGAGTCCACATCCTCGAGATCAGAGCAGTTGCCATCAATTTCAAGTTCTGATATAATTTCCTCCGCGGACACTGTAATGCAAGAGACCATTAACAATTAAATGCCAGAATGTATATGAATTATGCCAAAGTCACACTGCTTACAAAAATGTCTCAGTCTCGCAAGAAAACAAACTTTTTTAACTACCTATACCTGTTAATTCAAATCTGTTGTCACTATTTATTACTATTTTGCTCTAAGTGTCAAGAAATTAGTGTATCGGAACAACACTGGTACTCTAATTTCTTTGACAGTCGTAAGAAAATACAAAACCAAATCAGTATTAGAATTAAGGTTCAGTTCCAGTGTGTCATATGCGACACACGCTTTCAAAACACTTCGTACAGTCAACATAATTCACAAAATTGTAAATTATACTATATCAACAGACTCTTTAATGTGTTGCAATTATAAATCAATTGAAACAAATCATATTCATGCAAATAAAAACAGTGAAAATTACTTACATGCAGAACGCGCCATTTTCAGTTCAGTTTCTGAGGACACGATCTCAAACAATGACATCCCATTACGCAGTTCCCGCTATTTGGGCTCAAAACTACTTTCGGTCATTAGCTGCACTCTACAGTTTGCCATGAGAACTAAATTGGATGTGTCGCACGCGCCACACTGGTTCCCTAGCCTTCAGAACATTGCTAATTTTATGTGTCGTATAGGACATACAGGGTCTGTAGAGGTATGATAGTTGGAAAAAGGAGTGGTCATTAAAAAAGTTGGGAACAAATGCCTACCGTCTTGATCCCACTAAGTAGCCAAATGTTTTTTTCTTTGCTAGTTGCTTCATGTCGCATCGACACAGATAGGTCTTATAGCAACGATGGAACAGGAGAGGGCTAGGAGTGGGAAGGAAGCGTCCGTGGCCTTAATTAAGGTACAGCCCCAGCATTTGCCTGGTGTGAAAATGGGAAACCACGGAAAACCATCTTCAGGGCTGCCGACAGTGGGGTTCGAACCCACTATCTCCCGAATACTGGATACTGGCCGCAGTTAAGCTACTGCAACTATCAAGCTCGGTGCCAAAAGGTTTTGACCTACCAAGATACCTTTGGTGTCGTCTCAACAGACTAAGGACTGAAATGGATCAGCTCATCAATGTGCAAATACAGTTTAGAAGAACAGGCGACTGAACATTTCGTCCAATGCTGCCCTCTTCATTTATACCCTGGATTTCCTGATGATTTGTTTCCGGAAAGCTCAGACTTCAAAGTGTAATTTTGTCTTGTATTAATTGTATATAGTTCGTAATCACCATACGACTAAATAAATCTGCTGGAGTTTCGAAGATGCAGGCTGAAGGCATTCAATTCATTCAATCACTCATTCATTAATGAATGTTCTCTTTCTAGGTGGTGGTTATCCGTAACTGGGAGAGAGGAGTGTTCATCATTCATACATGCATGAACACAATCCAATCATGCAAATATTCAGTTATTGTCATTCATCTATTCCATTCATTCATACAGTCATTCAGTTAATTCATCATTTCTATTGTAAGCTAAGGACAAATTTGTTTAGACCTGTGACAACAATAAATACTTGCACTAATACAAATTAATAAGGGTAAGATACATGTTGTCCTAGACTATATAACATTGTCACATCTAGGACAGAAATAAATAAACCAAGCTCTAGTATCCAGTATTCCAGAGATAGTGTGTTTGAACCCCGATGTCGACAGCCCTGAAGATGGTTTTCTGTGGTTTCCCATTTTCATACCAGGCAAATGCTGGGGCTGATGTGGTCGCTTCCTTCCCACTCCTAGCCCATCCCTGCCCCATTGTCACCATAAGATCTATCCGCATCGGTGCGACGTAAAGCAACTTGTAAAAAAGGAGAAAAAAGTTTAAACTATAATTTAGAGATTGGGTGTAAATGTGATTATGCGTAATTGTAATGTTTGATATAAATTGTAACAAGAAAATCATGCGTCTGCCTCTGTGGTGCAGTGGTTAGCATGATTAGCTGACACCCCACTGAGGCCCGGGTTTGAATCCCGGCTCTGCCACGAAATTTGAAAAATGATACGAGGGCTGGAAGAGGGTTCACTCAGCCTTGCAGGGGCAAATGAATAGAGGTGGGTTCAATTCCCACCTCAGCCATCCTCGAAGTGGTTTTCTGTGATACCCCACTTCTTCTCCAGGCAAATGCCAGGATGGTACCTTACTTAAGGTCACGGCCGCTTCCTTCTCTCTTCCTTGTATATCCCTTCCAATCTCTTCCCCCACAAGGCCCCTGTTCAGTATAACAGGTGAGGTCGCCTGGGCGAGGTACTGGTCCTTCTTCTCAGTTTTAACCCCCGACTCAAAGTCTCATGCTCCAGGACACTGTGCTTGAGGTGGTAGAGTTGGGATCTCTCGGTCAGTCCAAGGGAAAAACAAACCCCGGAGGGTAAACAGATTAAGAAAGAAAAAAGAAAGAAAGAAAATTATGCATTTAAAAAATAATTTGTATTGCAATAAATGATTACTTTCTCCCCAGTTCCAGGGGTACTAGGGGACGGGAGAATTCTATTCTTTTCTATTCTGTCCGACTCGTTGGCTGAACGGTCAGCATACTGGCCTTCGGTTCAGAGGGTCCCGGGTTCAATTCCCGGCCAGGTTGGGGATTTTAACCTTAATTGGTTAATTCCAATGGCACTGGGGCTGGGTGTATGTGTTGTCTTCATCATCATTTCATCCTCATCACGACGCGCAGGTCGCCTACGGGAGTCAAATAGAAAGACCTGCATGTGGTAAGCCGAACCCGTCCTGGGATATCCCGGCACTAAAAGCCATACGACATTTCATTTCATTTTTCTATTCTGTGCCAAAAACAGTTCTCCAACTCAATCCTGGAGGACGTCAACCCCATGGTAGACCACTGAAGAGTTAGTTGGATACCTGTCATCAGGGACAACATGAGCGATGTGGATCTCAATCCTGAAGACATCCTTGACAGAGCCCTGTAGCAGAACAGTAGATACCATGTAATGGGACAAATCCTAGTAAAGAAGATGTAGTACTGAAATAAAATCAGATTTATTTTATACCTAAACTTACAAATGTGCTTTAGCAACATGAATATTCTTTATCCGTGGAAGTATGCGGTTTGCATGATGCCAACTTTGTGCATGTTGCCTTGAGCACACATCGTAGAGCAGTTACAGAGTACAATGTGTACATGCATGCACAAAAATGGTATCCCGACATAAATAATCAACACTGCTCCACTCTGATACTGAAAAGGAGGGGAGGGAGTGAAGGGGTAATACTGAAGGCCACTCCATTACTGAAAAGGAGGAGAAGGGAGTGAACGGGCAGTGGTGAAGACACAGTGTGTGTATTGCTATACATCACCACTGTGTCAATATCAATCACAACAGTCTTATAGCAGGCTGTCTACATGCAGCAATGCGTTAAGCGAGGAGGTTGGGGAACGTCATGCTTTGTTTATATTGAGACATCATTTCTGTGCATGCATGTACAAATTTCAACCAGTTAGTGCAGGACTCCAATCTGTACAGCTATGGTATTTAAATGTCAGAACCAAGTTACGACATCGACATAAGTCCACAACATGAGAACTAATGGAGACATAAGCACAGTGGCGGCTGCTCACCATGAGACTTGGAGGGTTCATACCAAATACATCGACTGGTGGTCCCTTTATATATACATTAGTAATAGAACGCCAATGTGCATCTTTGATGCTGTAGAATTATACATGAAATGAGATGGCATATGGCTTTTAGTGCCGGGAGTGTCCGAGGCAGGGTTTCCAGGCGTCCTGGATTTTACGGGACAGTACAGTATTTGTTTTAAATGTCCCTCGTCCCGGAGAGTTCCTATCCGGGATGGAAAAATTGTCCCGTATTTTGAACCTCGAGAGAAATACGCCAGTGTTTCCACCTCTGAAAATTACCAAGAGCTTTATCTTTCTTTCAAAGAGGATAGAATTCTTCACTCCTTGGTTTCTTTGTCTGGTGTGAGTTTGTAGACCTTTAAAATTGTTGTTTTATTTTACTGTTTGCACTTCTCGGGTTGTCTATCCTGGTGAATAAGACGCATAATAGCGGAGAGCTCACTGAGGAAGTCCGAGTGCAATGCATGTTTGTGTGAAATTGTCAGCTGTGAGAAAAATTTTGTTCTGTTGACTTGATTAGGTCTAAGCTGTTCATTTCTGCAAATTTTTCTTCAGTGGCATGCAGAGACTTTCATGAAATTGCTAAGAATGACAAAAAACTGTTAACAGCACTTCAGAGAAATGGAAATATATTGAAATCGAAATAACTGGTAAGAATAATTAAATAAACTACGTTCTTTCCTATTTGTTTTATGTCACACTGAAAGAGGCAGGTCTTATGATGGGATAGAAAAAGGCTAAGACTGGAATCGACCGTGGCCTTAAGACATGCTACTGCCCCAGCATTTGCCCGGTGTAAAATGGGAAATCATGGAAAACCATCTTTAGTGCTGCTCATAGCTACATGACCCAAACCGCACGGCCAACTTCCTCGGTACTGTAAGTTTCAGTCTGTGCATACATGTTAAGGCATGCATTAATAAACTGCACTACGATGTCAACATAATAATAAGTGTGTCATTTTGAAACAAAGCTTATAACTAGTAGAATTTAAGCCTGCTGATTTCTTCGATCGTACATCTGTCCCATACTTTGATTTCAGGTATCTGGCAGCCCTGATCCGAGGGCATGTTCGACTCGCCAGGTGCAGGTCTTTTGAGTTGACTCCCATAGGCGACCTGCATGTCATGATGAGGATGAAATGATGAAGATGATACATACTGTAGATCCAGCCCCTGTGCCAGCAGAATTACCAATGAGATTTAAATTCCCAACCCCACAAGGAATCGAACCCAGGACCTTTGTGACCAAAAGGCAAGCATGCTAAGCATTTAGCCATGGATTCGGACACTGTAGAATTGTAAGCACCTGCCACGAGTCCTTCCTGCCCCATTTGAACTGGCCGCCGCTGCATAAAAAAAAAAAAAAAAAATCAAAAAATAGAGCAATATATGTGGTTTTTAAAAATGACAATGATATCCTTTTCCACTTTTTGATCTGTAAGCTTGGTTAGTGCTCCCATAAGTTTATGAGATGCTAATAATCTGTCACTTTGTGATTTAGGAAAGGGAGATGAGCAGTCAGACAGTGTGGTTATTTCTGGGCAGGTACCGAACTTCTCTTTTTTAAGTTCTTGTGCTTTGGCACCAACTGCCCAAGCACAGAATGTTCTTTACTAACTCCAGTTCAAACTCATGAGCTCAAATGATTGAAAAACATTTCACCATACCTTGCGAGCGCCGACAACTAGGAAGATCCCTGTCAGTAGACTGACTGCACCAGCGATCGTGGATATCATTATCAACTCTTGGCTATAATCATCTGAAACAAGATTCAGAGGACAATAAAGACACTTAACATAATAATATTGATGCTATTACCACTATTCATTATTTGTGTATTAAAATTTTTTTTGTCCGTGTCCCCATGTGATTTAATGGGAGCAATTGCTTGTTTTCATGAGGCATTGTCTGTTAAGCCTTCATCCCGAAGGCTCTACTGTAACTATTGAAGGTTATACAGAAACCAATAGCAGCGCAATAATAAGGTGTATATGGCATGAGGAGGTGCGTGGTTATTTGTCATCCGCACTAGTTGCGCCTGAATGTAGTTACTCAGCATCGCCCATACCTCAGCAGCTTTCATACAGTCACAGCCATGAGACTTCAGTGGATGCGATATTTTGAGACAGATGTTAAAGTCCACATCTATGAAAAAATAGCAACATGGTTAGTATACGGTAACTCCAATAGTGTCCAATGCAGCCCTCTTTATGTTGAGTTATCTCATGACTACCGTAAGCACGTGGCGTTATTTCTTTTTTCTGTTATATGTAACTTTGTTTTATTGATAACACTTGTATTTACATTCTCCATGAGGAGATACATAAAAAACATAAGAATATACAAAAATTAAATATATACAAAAATCATCACAAGTACAAACTGAAAAATAAACAGCAATCTACTGTTTAAAAGAGAAAGATTTGTGGTTCTTAAACATATATCATTACTACAAAAAGCAAATAAGTGATTTGAGAAAAAATTAAAACAAGTTTATAATTATTCCGCTATCATAACGTTTATAAGTTTGAATCTGAAAAATAATTAAGGATTAATACAGGAAATCTTCAAGTAGTTCACATAATATTTGAACTGAAAAATTCACTTTTTCCCTTTTCACGCAAGGAGCAGTGAAATATATGTCTGTCATCTTCATTATTATAATCATTTTAACCACGCGAGTTGGCTGTGGAGTTAGGGGCGCACAGCTGCGAGCTTGCACCTGGGAGATAGTGGGTTCGAGCCCCACTGTTGGCAGCCCTGAAGATGGTTTTCCATGGTTTCCCATTTTCACACCAGGCAAATGCTGGGGCTGTACTTTAATTAAGGCCATGGCCGATTCCTTCCCATTCCTAGGCCTTTCCTATCCCATTGTCGCCATAAGACCTATCAGTGTCGGTGCGACGTAAAGAAAGTTGTACAGAAATAAAATCATTTTACAGTATATTCACCGTTATACTAAACACAAAATTGTTTGGATCAGTCCATAGACTGGCTTGATGCAACTCTCCATGCTCCCCTATCCTCTGCTAGCCTTTTCATTTCTACGTAACTATTACATCTACTCTAATCTGTTTGTCATATTCATGTCTTAGTCAGTTCTGTAGTCCCAAAATTCTCACAGGGTATACTCTAAGTCAGGGCATGACAAATCCCGGATGCCAGACCACCTTGGTGTTTAAAATTAGGTGCTTACAGCTACTTACAACAAACTTTTCTTAATTTGTCATAAATCAGGTATATACAGTAGACAACATTTTATGGCGACAAAGAAGAAATCAAATTTTACTGCACAAGTTTGAAAATAATTTGCTTACACAGTAGTTTTCTAGTGGACCTACTTCCAGCTATTTATTTAAAAAAATTAAAGGGGCCTGTTTTGATTTTCGATTACACTTTTCACTGGAACAAACTCTTGAATTGGTGTATGTTGCAGTATGGTGCGGTACATTGGTATAATTAAATATGAGTATGTATTTCCAAGAACTTGCAGCAATCGCTAGGCAAATATCAACGAAAGTTCGATATGAAGGAAGCGAAAGACTCCCAGTAATATGTGCTGGTATGCCGCACAGAGAACTTAGCAAAGCAGAGCGCAGGGAAACGTGTAGTATGGGGTAATGGCACTATTCAAATGTCATGCTTCAAATAACCACAATCAGTGCAGATAAGATCCCAAGCCATGTGCCGATTACAATTATGGGCCTTTTCCCAAGGGGAATTTCCGCGGTAGGTACATACTAAGCATGACGAAAGAGAACACAGAAATGAGAACTCCCAAAAGCACAGGTTTAGAAAAGATGAACATGTATATTGAAACAACTTCAAAAGGGATAACAAATGTTTTCACAACAGAGAGTAAAATTGGACCATTTGATACACCATAGAAAAAGGGAATCATACAAGTTATTGACAGGTCTTATTTTGGTTCGTACAGGCACTAGAAAGGGTAACCACACAAATTACGATAAATCTTTGGTATACTCAGGTACGAGATAAGGGCTATAGGAATAAAATAATGTTTTCATTACATTCAAGTTCCAATATGACAACGTTCACATGAATGCCGCGCAAAAACAGCAAGAAATTTTGAAAAGGAACAAGTAAAAATTATACAAGTTAAAGAGAACTTTCCAGTACCTAAAATGGTACGCAATAAAACGACATCATATCCCCCCAAAATCTAACACACACTTGTTTAAGACAGGAAGATACTAGAACATTCAAAATGTAAACAGCAGACGCAGTGCGAAATTGGCAGACCACAATGTTACCAAATTTCATTAGCAAATTATGAGAAAATACGAACGGGAGACGAAAAGGAGAACGGAAAGAGGAGCAGGAAAAGAAAACCAAGAAACAAACAGCAGGGAAAGGGAAATGATCAGGCTGTCAAGTCCCACTTCAAAACGAGGGAATGCAAAGTTCATGCACAACACTTTAGAAGTTGAAGGTCACCATAATATCGCTAGTCCAGTACACTTCTTCCTTCACATTTCCACCACAAGTCTAAAGCCAATAGTTTGGCACAGCGTAATTTCGTAGAGTCCTGAAGGGACTAGAGTTCGAAATCCAAGCATTAGCCAAGCCCATATGGAGAAAGAGAGGGCAAAATTGAATGGATGACAATAATAATAATAAAAGTCTGCTCACCCAGTACGTAAAGAAGAATGAAGTAAAATTGAAATGCACACGGTCCAGCCGTGTACACTGCTCAACCTCCCACTGTCGATTACCACATATCAATCACACCTGATCGCCGGACAAGAGAAAGCAGCGAGTATATATACGGAAGCGAAGCGAGCTCGAGAAAACACTGGAACCGGGTGACGTCACGGTGATTGCACGTAGAGGAGCAACAGTCCAAGCAGTGGTGAGACAGACTTGTAAGCTGAAAGTTCGTGAAGCAGCGCAATATAATGTGCACTAAATCGGAGCGGAGAAGTATGCATAAGGTAAGCGAAGTTGAGCTCGTAACAAGTACAGTGGTTTTGCAGTCACATCTTCACATATTTCTTGGACTTAAATCAGTCAACTGGTGAGGCATTTGAATGTATGAATGTGTGTAGAGACATAAGCAACGAACAGTGATGATTTTAAATAAGTGATGGCTGATAATGTTGTTCATCAAGCTGAACATTCGATGTTCACAATTACAAGCGTAGCTAGAGAGTTAAAACTCACTGACAGAATGGCAAAATTAAAAAGAAAATAAACCAAAGTAGAAGTTATATGCATGAAATCACAAGGCATACTCTAATGAGTGGAGTTTACGCTGAGGGCATACGGTATATAACCGCGTGTATCCTCGACTACAGCCCTGGTCTTAATCTATCCCTACCGCTCTTATGTCAGCCCCACGATGTAGGGGTAGCGTGCCTGTCTCATACAGGGGGGCCCCGCGTTCGATTCCTGCCCAGGTCAGGGAATTTTTACCTGGATCTGAGGGCCGGTTCGAGGTCCGCTCAGCCTAC
Organism: Anabrus simplex; assembly: GCF_040414725.1. NCBI lineage: Eukaryota > Metazoa > Arthropoda > Insecta > Orthoptera > Tettigoniidae > Anabrus > Anabrus simplex. The sequence goes on along the minus strand of NC_090269.1, from coordinate 55,814,087 downwards.
GTGATTACAACTGAGGAGCTATCTGATGGTGAGATGGTGTCCCCGGTCTTGGAAGCCAAGAATAACGGCAAAGAGGAATCATCATGCTGACCACACGACACCTCAAAATCTGCAGGCCTTCGGGCTGAGCAGAGGTCGCTTGGTAGGCCAAGGCCCTTCAGGGCTGTTTTGCCATGGAGTTTGGTTTGGTTTGGTAATGTCAGTTTCAGGTACAGTGAATTATGTATACGATAACTGGGAAATTGTTATTGTTGTGCGATTGAATTAGAATGCACCAGGTCATTGATTGTAGAAAAGGATACCCACCCAGCATTCCTCTAGGTGGACGTGGAGAAAGCCAGAACATAGTGTAGGATCCAGACAATATTAGTAATAATCCATAAACTGCAAAGCGACTCTTATTACTTTTTCAAAATATGATTGCCCTTGAGTGAGGCAGCGTTAGGGTTAATCAAAATGGATAGATGACAACGAGGTGAGCAGAGTGCACGTCAGAAGGCTGAGTACAGTCATCACTAGTCTTGCATTATCGACAGGACTGGATGAATATTTTAGGGAATATTTGTGAGTGCTACAAATTCAAAAACAATAGGATGAATTCAGAATGGAATATGTGTTGATTGTTCAGGGGCTAATGACGTTAGAATGAACGGTACCACACTGTATCACCAAGGATTGACTAACTGAGCAGTAAGATTTGGTGCGCCCTAGTGAATGTAGGCCTAACCATAAACGTTAAAAATACTGAAGGTTTTGGGACTTAAAATTGACCAATTTTGTCATACTAAGATGCAGCAGGTCGTTATGCTACTTAGGTTCCAGAAAGGGTAAAAATAAAAAATAAAACCAAACTGCCTTCTATCGAACCAGTTATTAATTTCACACAAACATGTCTAATATAATCAGAAATAATGCCTTCCCAAAGCTTACATACAATGCATGTCAAACTTACTGGCCTGTAATTTTCAGCTTTATGTCTATCACCCTTTCGTTTATACACAGGGGCTACTATAGCAACTTGCCATTCATTTGGTATAGCTCCTTCAAGCAAACAATAATCAAATAAGTACTTCAGATATGGTACTATATCCCAACCCGTTGTCTTTAGTATATCCCCAGAGACTCGAGAAAATGTTGCAAAGTTTGAGTTGGGAAGAATTGAGAGAAAGAAGACAAGCTGTTCGACTAAGTGGTATGTGATATAGATGTTGATTCCCATAGGGAATCTGAAATATTTGTCCTGAATGAGTAAATTTATAATACCAATATAAATGGTCCGTTATTGGACATTATAAATTTTCCAGCTAACTCATTCTTGGTTGAAAGCGTTTCGCAGTTGGTACCTAGCACACCTACCAATACACTGGCTAGTGCATACCGTGGAGGCCACTGCGTAGGCTAACTGGAGCCACCGGCAGTGCCAATGCACTAAGAGACTTTGTCTCATTATCAAAAATTGATGCCTGCCTGGCCATCAGGTGATATAGATGTTGATTCCCATAGGGAATCTAAAATATTTGTCCTGCCAGCGTATTGGTAGGTGTGCTAGGTACCAACTGATGAGCCCACCCTAGCACACAAGGGCGAAACGCTGGCAACCAAGAATGAGTTAGCTGAAAAATTTATAATGTCCAATAACGGACCATTTATATTGGTATTATAAATTTACTCATTCAGGACAAATATTTCAGATTCCCTATGGGAATCAACATCTATATCACCTGATGGCCAGGCAGGCAACAATTTTTGATAATGAGACAAAGTCTCTTAGTGCATTGGCACTGCCGGGGGCTCCAGTTAGCCTACGCAGTGGCCTCCACGGTATGCACTAGCCAGCGTATTCGTAGGTGTGCTAGGTATCAACTGATGAACCCACCCTAGCACACGAGGGCGAAACGCTGGCAACCAAGAATGAGTTAACTGGAAAATTTATAATGTCCAATAACGGACCATTTATATTGGTATTATAAATTTACTCATTCAGGACAAATATTTCAGATTCCCTATGGGAATCAACATCTATATCACCTGATGGCCAGGCAGGCATCAATTTTTGATAATGAGACAAATTCTCTTAGTGCATTGGCACTGCTGGTGGCTCCAGTTAACCTACGCAGTGGCCTCCACGGTATGCACTAGCCAGCGTATTGGTAGGTGTGCTAGGTACCAACTGATGAGCCCACCCTAGCACACGAGGGCGAAACGCTGGCAACCAAGAATGAGTTAGCTGGAAAATTTATAATGTCCAATAACGGACCATTTATATTGGTATTATAAGTGGTATGTTCCGAGCTGTCAGCGGAGAGATGGCGTGGAATGACAATAGTAGACGAATAAGTTTGAGTGGTGTTTATAAAAGTAGGAAAGATCACAATATGAAGATAAAGTTGGAATTCAAGAGGACAAACTGGAGCAAATATTCATTTATAGGAAGGGGATTGGAATAACCAAGGGAGACGTTCAATAAATTTCCAATTTCTTTGAAATCATTTAGGAAAAGTTCAGGAAAACAACAGACAGGGAATCTGCCACCTGGGTGACTGCCCTAAATGCAGATCAGTATTGATTGATTGATTGATTGATTGATTGATTGAATTCGAGAAAACATGTTGTGTCATACTTTTCTAGAAGCCTGGCCAGGCAAGGTATATAAAGAGACAGTCTAGGGAGTGGAGTTGAGTTGTTAGTGGGAGTTGCTAGTGAAAGTCGTTAGTCAAGTGTGTGAACTCATGTTGTTATTTTGTTGTGTTGACATGCTAATGTGGCAGTCTTCTTCTTCTTGTTTTTCCATTGTAGCTGTGTTTTGTTCAAGATAGCAGTTCATTACTGTGTGTGTGTAACGTGTATATAATTTGTAAATAAAACAGTGTACACAATTGACAGCATCTTCTGTGTGCATCTTCGTAGTTACGACAACATATCTAGGAAGAAACTAGACATAACGAGGGATCGATTAAGACCAAAAGTACATCTGCAGAATAAATGAGACAGCTACAGGAGCACTGCAAACTTGAACCTGCGGTGCTGACCTCTCTCGTAAAAGCATTCTACAATACAGATAAGCTTACTGTACAAAAAATAGTCACCCTTGGAGAAATCATTACAAGCATCATTTAATACCGTGTAACTCCGCCTCTGTACTTGATAACTACCTGGATTTGGTTAGGAAGTAAGTCCACATGGCTGTGCAGGTACGTTGCTTCCAGGTTAAGCCACTCGCTGAGGATCTGATGTCGCAATTCCACCAAATTGCGGGTATGCTGATGTCGGCGTTTTAATCGCTGTTCCAACGTGACCTAAAGATTTTCAATGGGGTTCAAATCAGGTGATTTTGCAGGCCAACTGAGGTGTATTAAGGTGGCAGTTTTCATAAAACCAGTCACATGTGTCCAGCCCGATGAACTTTACAGTTGTAGTCTTGAAAAATTGGGGTACCAATAGCATACCGGTACTCATCATGCAGATGTTCACTGAAAAGCAACACCTGATCATCCAGAATGTTTAAATAAACATGCTAGTTCATGTTAGTGGTCACCTCGGTGAGCAGGCCCAATCAATGATACGAAACACCCCCCCAAATTATCACAAACCCACCTCCGCCTTGATCCTGACCTTGCACACACCCAGGATGAAATGTTTCATTTGGCCTTTGGTGTATTCCACGACATGCGTTATTGGAATATAGGCCGAAACGTGATTTGATCCTGACCTTGCACACACCCAGGATGAAATGTTTCATTTGGCCTTCGGTGCATTCCACGACATGCGTTATTGGAATATAGGCCGAAACGTGATTCTTCGTACCACTTTACGTTCCGGCAGTTAGCCACTGTCCACATTCGATGACTTCTAGCCCATTGAAGACACACAGCTTTAAATGCCTGTGTGAGCAAAGGCCTCTTGAGAGGTGGTCGTCTCCAAATGTTCATTTCATGCAGTTCCCATCGCAACATTCTCTCGCGATCACATTGGAATGGAACTTCATTCGTTGACTGCAGTAATTCCTGTCGGGTTTAGAAGTGATTTTAAGTCACAAGTCGTGAAACGCGCCTCCGGCCCCTCTCAGTCAGGATATTTTTCCAACCACAATTCTGACGTGTTTCGGGGCACCACTGCTTGTAGACACGCTGAACAGTCCACTGCAAAAAAACCAACAAATCCAGCAACTTCACGCACCGTATGGCCATAGGCATGGCCAGACGCGATTGCCCTCTTTTGTCACTCTGTCACACAGTAACGGTGATTAAAGGGGCGAGGGGAGCAGTTGCCCCCCCTCCCCCCCCCCCACTTTGTGGATAAACAAGCAATTTGTACAAGCCATGTTGTCTTATAACTTAATTATTTCCTTTATTTTCTTTAGTTGAACCGATCTGTGTAGCGCCACACCAAGTAATGGAGACTTTGAATGTGATGTGAGGAAGGGTAGCAGGGGTATATTACTTTTGGCAAGGTCATGGGCACAGAGGTATAATTCACCCGCTTGCTACGCGTATTTGTCAGTCAGTCTATTTATTGTCTGTTAGTTTCTTATTGTGTTGTCAAATATTAAATTATTTTTAAATGAATATACAAGTCAAAAATTTGCACTAGGCTACAAGACAGAACTGGAATAAGCATACCGCGCCGGAACAATTTACTTGGAGAAAGAAATCTAAGTTGTCTAGGGCCACGGATATACAATGCATTACCTGTGGACGTGATCAGTGGCAATCAGAATACCCTGAAGAAAAGGCTATCCATATGGCTCATTAACAATTATTACAAAGTAGATCAACTTATAAATTTCCATTATAATATTTAAATCAACTAGCACACTATTCCTCTCTACTAAGAAACCAACCTTCTCCTTAACCCACGTCCCTCCTTTCCAGCTTCCTGTTTATTACACCAAATGCAGAAAATCAGTTCATAAAAACACTGTAGTCAAATATCACCAAAATGATAATGGAGTAAATGATATTCACTAGATGCCATGATGTACATAATCTAGCTATGGTATTTTTGAAGCCCACACACAAGTTTACCTTATGTGGGATTCACACTGTATCTTTTACTACCTCTGTATGTATATATTAGATATTGATTGTGAATAAAAATGTTTAAAATAAAAAAATAATCATCACGCCGTACTTCTGTTTAATTATAATACCTTTGTAATATTGTTCCTTTGGTGAAAGTTTTATTGCATAGTACTGAGTAAAAATCTCAAAAAATTATTATTACCGCACTTAAGTTGGTAAACAGTCAACCTTTACCCCTCTGACGAAATTCGCTTAGAGAGCATTAAAAATTACCATTTTGTAGCTTTTTTTTCTTTTTTTTTTTAGTTTTGATGTATATAATCCCTTCCCCTCCAAACACCCCGCTACCACCCCATCTGCTATAATCCACAAACCCGGGTACTTTTGTTGCCTGTACAATTTTGTCCCCCACCCCTATTCTTAATCCCAATTTCCACTACTGCTGTCACATCCTTTCATCAACCCATGTTGACATACTCTGTCCGCTTGAAACAACGTCTCACTGATTGCTACTGCCGTATGCTCACGTAGAGGCAGTGAGCATGCGGTTGAGTAGGAGATTCGTTCGATGCGCCATCTGTACAGGCTTAATGATCCATCTGTGCATGCGCGCTGGGGTGAGTAATTTTTTGTCCAGTGTGCTTAGATGTTGCACGTAAATGTTGTCTTTTTGGCACGGTATCAACCTCAAAGGATTCTCACCTTAAGATACTTATAGTATACTAACAACATTATTATTTTAATTTATATCTTAAACACAATAAATCAATAGCTTTGAACTGCTAAATTCCTGATAATGATTTCAAGAATTCGCAGAAGAGTAGGATTGAAACCCATCGTCGGTCTTCCTTAACTTGCCGTGGCATGGTTTCTAGTATAGTGCAATAGCTGGAGTGGACATTTTCTCAATATCAAAACGAATCTTTTCACAATCCTAACATTAATTCGTTTTTAAAAACACCAGAAGAAGCACAACGGCATAAGACGTTACGAAATCCAGTTTGTAGGTAGAAAGTGCATGGGGCTGACGAGCATGACATCCTCAGGCCTAGTGCGTATAAAAATAGGATAACATAAACTTACCGTTTCATTTCACTCTTCTGAGGACTTACCATGAATATGTGAGTTCTCATATGTCATGCCGATTTGTTCTTCTACGTAGAATAATAATAAACAGCCACCGACAAACTAAAATAAATAAATAAAAAAGTAAGTAAATAAATAAATAAATAAATAAGTAAATAAATAAATAAATAGAGCAATTCAAACATAAATGAATAGTACATAAATGGATGAGTGAATAAGTAAAATATTTAATAAATGGTACCGGCAATATTTCTGAAGCTTACCGCATTTATAAATCCAGTAATGATGGCACCCTTCTTCAAAGTGCAGCCACAGCAAGATCGTGATAACAAAACTGTCATCCTGAAATTTAAAACAAAGCAACTCTTTCTGTCATCACATTTTTACTCTGGAAAGCAAGGAAGGTTGTAAAATACGTTCGCATGCAAAGCTTAAAGCAATGTCAACTTAACACAGTTATACTATAATCTTTCCAGTCAGGTATGCACAGGAGCACCGATTTTGGGTAATTATTGAGGGGGGGCATGATTAACATGAACACCGGCATGTGAAATGAGGAACAACTATTAATACAAACATTCTTATACACAGAGTGGCCAAGAGTCACGCGAAGGGGTGTCTGGTTCGAAAATGTGTCATGTATGACCCTTGAACACTGTGGCTAGCAGCTAGCTGTGGTGTAGCTGAGGAGTCTCTCACAGACACCAGTGTCGCAAAGATGACAACAAGTCACGAGTTAACCAACTCTGAACATGGAATAATCATCAGCGCACGGTGCACAGGTCATAGATTTGCGGAGATTACGTGCGAATTCGGGTTTCCGAGGTCAAAATTGTTGAGGGTGGATCTTCAAAATCGCAGAGAGAATGTTACCCCCTGCATAAACCGCCGCACGGGAGATCCCAGGTGTTTAACGAACGAAAATCATGTCACCTCCGAAGAGCAATACTAGGCACTCGATGGGTTACTGTGAGTCAGATCACCGCCCAGCTGAATGTTGGAATTCAGGAACCCATTTCTACCAGGACTGTAAGGAGGCAACTTCACTAGCCAATGACCAACTCATGTCCTTTTGCTGACACCTCGACACAGAGCTCAATGACGTGCATGGGCCCGCGAATATCGGCAATGGACCATGGAATAGTGGTGGCATGTGGTATGGTCCAATGAATCCTGGTTCCAGTTGTATCGAGCTGATGGGAGCATAAGCGTGTGGCGAATGCCCGATGAAGCTATGGATCCTGTGTGTCAACAAGGTTGTGTCCAGGCAGGAGGTGGCTCAGTTTGGGTCTGGGCGGCATTCTCATGGTCACAGTTAGGCCCCATTGTCCGGGTGCAGGGAGCGCTGACAGGTGCACATTATGTGGACATCCTTTCAAACCATCTGCATCCCTTTCTGGCCCTAGAGTCCCTGATGGAGATGCCAAGTTTCAACAGGACAATGCACCATGTCACCGCTCTATGGTGGCATGCAGGTGGTTAGAGGAACACTCCCGTAAAGTTGCGACCATGGATTGGCCCTTCATATCCCCTGATCTTAATCCCAATGAGCATTTATGGGATGCTGTCAATGCTGGTGTACGCTCCATGAACTCAGCACCATCTACACAAGACCAATTTTGGGTAGCAGTGCAAGATGTGAGGGTCCAGATCTCTCCAGAACGATTCCAACACCTTGTAGAGTCAATGCCTCGCCATATTGCTGTGGTTTGAGGGCTCGCAGAGGAGCAACTCATTACTAACATCACATTCAGTGTCTTCCCATGACTTTGGGCCACTCACTGTATATTAACAATATTCACAAACAAACAGAAAAAAAGAACAATAACATAGCTTTCCCCTCTAAAAGTACTGGAAAGCCTATAAAATCCCTAATGGTCCTAGGCTTGTAGAAGGGAAAATCCTGACATTCACCTCCCCGTGGTAGAGAGGGGGCAACATTTGCTGGAGCAGCAAGCGGCTAATGGATCCAGGGACCAAGAATCTCCCAGGATAATGAGATCCCCTTTTACCAAGAATCAACAACCTCCTCAGAGGTTGGATGAGCGGGACGACTTTTGTTAAAATTAAGACAGATGAATGTTAGGGGAAGTGTACTAGCATGGTTGCGGTCATTTCTCGAGGGTCAAACTCAACGTGTTGTGTTTGATGGAGTTCGATCATCGACCGTTAAGGTAACCTCAGGAGTATGTCAAGGCACTGTCCTGGGACCTTTATTATTTAAAGCATTTGTTTCTGATTTACCTAAATGTATGACCTCAACCATAGCCCAGTACGCTGATGACGCTGTAATGTACAGGGATATACAATGTCCAGATAATTGTCTGAAGTTACAGTCGGACTTGGACACTATAGCAGTGTGGTGTTACGTCAATGGTCTCAAAATTAATGCTGGCAAATGTAAATACATTAGGTGAAGTAGGTCTCGACACCCAGTAGAATGTATATATAACATTAATAATGTAGATATTGAGCGAGTTAAAACCAAGCATTTGTTAGGAATAACCATTTCTGAACAACTAAAATGGAACACACAAACAGAGGAAGTGAGATGCAAAGCTGCCAGGGTGCTCAGTTTTATGCACAGAAACCTCTGTGGGTGCAAGTCGAATGCTATACGGACGGCTTACCTGACACTAGTAAGACCTATCTATACTAACGTACGGTCTACCTGCCTGGCACACTACCACTGCAGCTAAACTTCACAAACTAGAAGGAATCCAACGTCGTGCTGAACGACTATTTAACAAGAACATCTGCCTGTATTCCCTCCCGTCAATCGCCTCCTTGTGTAAACAAAGCAACATCACCTTCTTACACAAGTCCCTCACAGGGGCCATTCACCTTTCACCATTCCCTTGACTCTCCTTATCCTACAGCTCCATCCGTAGAGGCAAAGGGGTGTGTCTTATAACCCCCTTTCCGCGAACTGAGTCATTCAAACTAGGTTTCTTTGCTCATTCAGCGCGGCTTTGGAACGATCTACCCACCAACATCAAATGTAGAAATGTAAATATAGTTAAACGTTACGTTAGGAAGCACATACAGTGAGAAAATGCATGTGAATATGTGGAAGAATGAACGAGGGATTGAAAGGGTGTATAAATGAGAAATATGTATATATTAGGCTATACTTTGTTATTTTACCTGTAAATAGTATATATGACTGTTTTAGTTTAGGATTTAAGTAATTATTTCAAAGGTCAGGGGGCACTACGGGTAGGGGCGCCTGTCCTTTACCCCTCGCCTTCCATAGATGTTGTAAAGGTTTATGGCAAATAAATAATGAATGAATGAATGAATGAAGGAAGAGCACTAGCTTGCCCGTGAGATGAGAAATTATCCCAAAAGGCAGATGAGCTACAGGTTGGTATCAGGATGGAGAAAGCAACGAGGAACTACTGCATCAAAGATCTTCGGATATCATGGCTGTGTTCAAAACAAATGTTTCCGAAGATTGCAACCCCCCCTTCGGATCTCGGCGGGGAGCAATTTTGAACAAAGGTGTGGTTGAGAAGATTTCTTTCAGTGAGAGTATTAAGATATGCACATGGAATGTATGGACACTTGCACGAGCAGGAAAAGTTAACAATGCAATCCAGGAAATGAAAAGAATGGGGATTAAGATCATGGGTGGGAGTGAAATACGATGGCTAGGATCAGGTTATTGCAACATTTATGAACACCGAGTGTATTATTCCAGAACATTTGATGGACAGTTCCACTTTGGTGCGGGGCTTATAGTATCTAAATCAGTTGCAGTGTGTGTTACTAATTTTGTTGCAATCTCAGAGAGACTCATGTTAGTTGAAATAAATGCCAGACCTGCACAAGTGAATAACATCCAGGTGTATGCTCCAACTACAGGGTGGCGCATGATAAGTCACCTGATTTGTTTTATGAATAACACATTTGTTGTTGACAAGATTTGTAATTTATTGATGTAGAAGTAAAGAATACAGCTTGAAAATACAACCTAATGAATCACATATTCAATATGACTGCCGTTTGGTTTTACAACTTCTTCAAGTCACACACTTGCATTTGTGATGACTCTCAGACACAAATCTTCTGGAATGGCACGGCATAAATCCACAATGATGGCCCTCAGTTGAACTGCATTTTCGGGTTTTCTGTGGTACACCTTCTCTTTAAGGAACCCGCAAAGGAAGAAGTCACATGGGTTAATGTCCGGGCTGTGAGGCTGTCACATTTCTCATCTTTCATAACGTTCTGGAAATCTGTCTGACAATACCCTAAGGCCAAGTCTTTCGTGTAGGAAATCAAGCACAACTTTGGCAGTATGAGGGCGTGCTCCATCCTGCATTAACCACTGTGTCTGCAATGGAAGACATGCGGCCATGAGTTGAGGAAAGAACTGGTTTCACAGCATGTCTAAATAGCATTCATCGGTTACTGTAGCATCGAAGAAAAATGGACCAATGATTCCATGGCTTGACATCGCGTAAACACGCACACTTTCTCCCCGCAGGTGTCTTTCATGTGGATTATTCGCGGAGGTTCACGTGCCCAAAATCGAACGGTCTGTTTGTTCACAACACCGTTCACGTGAAAATAAGCTTCGTCCGAAAACCATGTGTTGTGTAGCACTGCCTCTTGGTCTTGCTCGATTGCCCACCTTGCAAACTGTAGCCTCCGCTCCTTATCTCTCGCAGTAAGAGCACCGTATGCGCCACAGTCATCTTGTATGGGCACAAGCAAAGCTCGGATTGAATAATTCTTTGTACAGATAGGCGTGAAATTCCCAACTCGGCATTGGCTCTTCTTGTTGATTTACTCGGACTACGAGTCAAAGCCACTCGAACTGCTTCAATGTTTTACGGCGAACGTACGGTACGTGCATGTGACCGCTTACACTCCAAAACAGATTTTTTTTTTTTTTTTGCTAGGGGCTTTATGTCGCACCGACACAGATAGGTCTTATGGCGACGATGGGATAGGAAAGGCCTAGGAGTTGGAAGGAAGCGGCCGTGGCCTTAATTAAGGTACAGCCCCAGCCTGGTCTGAAAATGGGAAACCACGGAAAACCATCTTCAGGGCTGCCAATAGTGGGATTCGAACCTACTATCTCCCGGATGCAAGCTCACAGCCGTGCGCCTCTACACGCACGGCCAACTCGCCCAGTCAAAACAGATTCAGTCCCTGCAAATTTGTGATGTAACCTGCGTATTTTCTGTGGGCTGGGAGCCCGCCGTGTGCCGAAATGAGCACCAAACCTTCTGTGTCAGTGTAACATTGTTCGTCGCCGCGAACAGAAACACAATCTTCGTCTTTTGTGTGACTGTCAACAATCCTTTGTCCGCCATTGCGACAAACGAAAATGGCGGACTCAAAACGGAAGCGCTGAACTCGTAATGACATCTGGAGTAATTTCCATGAACTGCACGACGTTGAGCGCACAATTTGAATGCTATTGCCCCAATAGTATACCTGTAGGATCAAAATTCAATTGGGTGACTTATCGTGCGCCACCCTGTACAAATGAGAGTGATGATGAAAGTAGCAGAACTATACTCCCAAATTGGGGATGTCTTGAAAAAATTATCAAAACATGATCTTACAATCATAATTGGGGATTTCAACACCAAAATTGGGAGAGGTTCTGAAGGTGACTTCATAGGCCCATATGGTCTTGGTGAAAGAAATGAAAGAGGGGAACAGCTTAGTACATTTGTTGGAGAACATGGATTTGAGATAACAAATACATTATTTACCCTTCCACCCAGACATCTGTATACCTGGAAGTCTCCGACACACATGAACATACTGTTAGAAACCAGATTGAATATATCCTGCTAAACCAAACGTACAGGAACAGTTGTACTTCAGTGAAAACATATCCTGGCAATGATATTTACGCAGACCATAATCCTTTAGTTGGGGTTTTTAAAAATAGACTGAAGAAAATTTTAAAGAAAGTGTGATGCAAGTGTGATAAACAGATATTACTTGAAAACAATATTCTCTTACCCATGGGTAAATAATGCAAGTGTTGAGCACGAATTGTTATTATTTTATGATGATTATTATTACTTGTAATGTATGGCTATGAAGTGTTTGTAGGGGCTGCCTGGCCGAGGTGGTAAAGGCGTGCTCGGTTCGCCCGGAAGGACATGGGTTCGAATCCCCGTCAGGAAGTCATAAAATTTAAGAAACGAGATTACCACATCTGGAGGTGCATATGGCCCTGAGGTTCACTCAGCCTACACCAAAAATGAGTACCAGTTTAATTCCTGGGGCAAAGGTGGCCGGGCATAGAGCTAACCACTCTACCCCATCAAGTGCCGAAGTTAAGGATAGTGGAACCCTTTACCTTCCACCACTCCAAGGGCCTTCATGGCCTGTAGGGAGATAACTTTGCTTTGATGAAGTGTTTATGTCCATTTATTATTATTATTATTATTATTATTATTATTATTATTATTATTATTATTATTATTATTATTATTATTATTATTATCCTGGGTTCGAATCCCACTGTTGGCAGGCCTAAAGATGGTTTTCCGTGGTTTCCCATTTTTACACCAGGCAAATGCTGGGGCTGTACCTTAATTAATGCCACAGCCGCTTCCTTCAATCTCCTAGCCCTTTGGTACCATATCGTCGCCATAAGATCTATCTGTGTCGGTGCGACGTAAAACAACTAGCAATATATATGTATATATCATTACATCATATGTACATACGATACGATCGCGTTGTTTGTGAGGTTATGTCATGAAACATGCACTGTATATAGACATTTATATCAGTTCAATTAATATAAGAAGCTGTATATAATTTATTCTTACCTGTATATATAATTTGTAATCCCCTACAAAATTGTGAAACACACTGTAACTACCAGATTGGTACTGGGTAGAGGAGAACGATGGAGCAGTGGCGGTTTCTGGTATAGCGCAATGGAGCAATGAACCTCCAGTTTATATCACATTGTACTTAACTACTTAATTTTCACAACTGCCTTCTCAATCTCGAAGCCTTTGCTAAGCTCATCTGTCCTTAATATACTCGTACTGACTTTCAATTCAAGCGAGCCGCGCGAAGTCCTGGCTGGATACTCGTCTGGAATGCACCCCCCCCCCCCATGCAAGGCCACATCTCCGTCCGTACTTTGGCGAAGGGTGTGATGAGGTGCGGGGAGATGCCGACCAACACGTAGACAAGAGCAGGATATCGCAGAAACGAATATCCGTGATATACGCATGCGCAATACGGTATGCCACTCTCTCTCACCCGTCTTCGTAATCGCAAGTCGTGTTGATGGGGTTAGAAAACTAGTACATGCCTGCCATCTGTTGCCCTTACAGGAATTTAACTACGGCAGCAAATAGTTAACACTAGTGTTGGAAAGCATCATTACTACCAAAAGTCACATTAAACTGCCAAATTCCGATTGATATTTTGTCCCAAATATATTACTAATACTTACTGAACATCTATTCATTAGCCTTCTTTGGAGTAATTACTTCTTGGAGAGAAACTTAACTTAAAAATCATCGACGCAAAAAATAGCGGGAAGACAATACCAATGAAAATGTTAACTGCCTAGCCCACACGAGTTCGTAAAATTATGTTACCAACGTTGTCAACAGTGCGAACACACATCCCTAAAGTTTCCTTCTGTTTTTCAAATGTGTTACTAGTGTTTATAAAACTTTGCAGTATTTATCATAATTCGTTATGTTATTGTACGCTGTGCAAGCGTGTCAGTGTACTATTGTGTCGTACAGAAACTTAATTTTTAGAACATAAAGAAGTTACAATCTTATGTCCGTGTGTGTGTTTTGGTGCATTGTGGTTGCGTCCACAATCTTTGTGCTCGGGAAAGGCAAGGAGCTACAAAATGAGTATGAACAGTGTCCAGATACCTAGAAAGACAAAATTTTCTTCTCTCACTCTTGAGCGCAAACTTGAGATTAAGAATGCCAGCCGCCCACTGCCTGATCTTGATATAACGATGCAGATTAAAAGTAAAGAAATCGTGCGTAAATTCAGAATGGATATAGGCCTTATGCAAAAGAATCGAGTAGATGTGTGGGTGCGAAATTACCAACAGGATGTTTTGTTTTCCCTGTTTATTTTTTGTGAGTGATGAAAGCGAAGGGACTTGGACCAAAGTCAGAGTGGTAGTATGTGGGGGCGAAGAGGGGGGCGGGGGTGCGGCGGCACAAGAATTCTTCCTTCTGTTGAACCCCTAGTGACGAAAGTCACGCGCCGCCACTGCGATGGAGAATATTCTGTACACTATATCTATGTATTAGGACCTCTAGAATTTTTGAGAAGGTACCGTATATTTGTAATGTATCTTTCTAGAAGCCTGGCCAGGCACATATATAAGGAGGTGGTCTTGATGGTACAGTAACGACGAGTTATTGTTTAGTAGAGTTATGGTGTAGCAGGAGTATACTTGTGATCTCGTGTTATGACAGGAAGTAGTTGCAGTCGCCATGTTGAAGTGATAGGCAGTTGTTAAAATGACGGCTTTATTGATGTGTGTACGGTATTTAGCTAGTGACAGCAGCGATAAAGGTCATGTGTGTGTTTAATTTGTAAGTAGATGTGAATAAATAACTGTACCAACTGAGAGAATTTCGTGTGCGTCTTTGTGGATACGTGACGGCGACGGTGCAGGACGTAACAATTTACGAGTGAATACGAGTGTAGTAGATAAAAATGCAAGTGATAGGGCCTACTAGAGAATATGTCGCTGAAACAACTCAAGGACGAAACCGGCAAGAGGGATCTCCGGACGAACGGGAAGAAGAAATCACTACAGACGCGGTTACCGTGCCGGAAGATCCCGTGGAAAAAGGAGAAGGTCCAGAAAAGTTGTTCATCGAACTCGACGAAGATACGGAGGCAGAAAAAGCGGTAAATATAACCGAACTGTGTTCTAACCTAACAACCATGATGGAGGCACTAAATAACAACATTTCAGACGTCAATTCCGGCCTAACGGGAAAAATTTCAGACGTCAATGACAACTTTCACGTAAAATTTCAGACGAAATTTCTCAAGCTAACTCAGTTTTAACCAGACAGATAGCACAAGTGTACACACAGGTTTACAATATAGAACAGGACCTAGAATCGAACATTTCAACCGTAAATGACAAAATTTCATCGCAAATTAGAAACGCCATAGATCGATTAACGCAGCATTATCGGACATCAGGTCAAAACTGGGACAGGTTGACCAAATCAATCACTACTGATCTGCATTTAGGGCAGTCGCCCAGGTGTCAGATTCCCTATCTGTTGTTTTCCTAGCCTTTTCTTAAATGACCGTAAAGAAATTGGAAAACTATTGAAAATTTCTCTTGGTATACGTTATTCCAATTCATGACTCCCCTCCTTATAAACGAATATTTGCCCCAATTTGTCCTCTTGAATTCCAACTTTATCTTCATATTGTGATCTTTCCTACTTTTAAAGACACCACTCAAACTTATTCGTCTACTGATGCCCTCCCACGCCATCTCTCCACTAACAGCTCGGAACATACCACTCAATCGAGCAGCTCGTCTCCTTTCTCCCAAGTCTTCCCAGCCCAAACTTTGCAACATTTTTGTAACGCTACTCTTTTGTCGGAAATCACCCAGAACAAATCGAGAGTAAGCCAGCTGGGAAGGGATATATTGGACCTCAAGCAGAGGGTGGAAATCCAGGTTCCCGGCATAAAACAACAGGTTCAGGGGAGGATTTCTAACATCGAGGGGATTTTGAAAGCCGTACCTCTGCCGCCAAGGGAAATCTTGTGAGCCGTATTTCTGCTGTTGAAGGAAAGTTAGAAAACCGGCTTTCGAGCATCAAGGGAGATATGCAGAATATAAGGGAAAACATCCTTCACGCATTAGAAGATAGATTAACACAAACAGGACGTACCGCCACACCTCTAACCTCCTCAAACACCACCGGCAATACAGGACACCTAGACCCGAAGGTGATCATAGAGAGCCTTCCAGAATACCACGGACGACTGGAGGAGAACCCGACTACTTCGTCGAGGGACAGGTCAGCCTAATAGGAAGGACTAACCTACCAGAGGACATCTTCGTGCAACTCATCACACCGCGATTAAAGGGGCAAGCCGCTACTTGATGGAACAACTTGAAGGGTTTAAATCTAAACTGGACGGACTTCAAAAGGGAATTCCTCGCTAGGTTTAATTCCGAAGGGGTGAAGAGCTCCGTGAAAAGGAAGCTACTGACTGAGGGACAACCCACTGACATGAGAGCTAGCACCTTCGTCCTACAGAAGTAGTAACTCTTCAAGCGTCTGCACCCGGAAGGAACCGAAAACGAGATCTTACCAGATATCACAGAGCTACTCCACGATAAGATTCGACCCCTAGTGAAAGTATCACAACCCAGATCCTTTGATGATCTACATAGAATAATCGCCCAGCTAGAGGAGGAACATAAGAGGAAATCTACGGAAAAGACCAGCGCAGTTAGGAAGTGCTACCAGTGTGGAAGAACGGGACACCTGAAGAACAAGTGCCCAGCCTTGACGTCCGGAAACTAGGCCCGGGCCATTCTGGATTGAGGGGAGATGGGACTGGGAACAGGAATGCGCATCAAGACCTGACAAATAAGCAACCCTAGTCAAGTAGGAGAGGGATTGGTCAGATAGTGAGTAGAATAGGCCAACCCCGCCCAGCTATCATCTTAAGGATTGGCAGCGAGAATTTTTCAGCCATACACATCAGCCAGGTTACTACCGCCTGTGAAGTTTCACGAAATCGGAAGGGTAGTGGGACCAGCGGACGGAGTAACCTATTCCATCCAAGGACAGACTAACCTAACCGCTAAATGCATGAACATGCCTATTGTAATTGGTGTTGCAGTGATTCAGAACCTGATACCTGATATCATATTAGGTCATGATTTTCTGGTGGAATACAAGGTGATCCTAGACTATGCAGCTCATGAAGCCTTTTTGGGAAAAGACAGACGTCTGAGGAACGCCTAGCACGATGGAAACCTCCGGACTCGCAAGAATTCGGAAGTCGACGTAAACCTGGGAGCTATCCAGTTTACACATCTTCAACCGAGTGAAGAAGAGGAGGTGAGACACACCTTAAAGGACTTTCCGGAAGTCGTCACCAATAAAACACGACGGACTACCACGGTAACGCACACCATTGAAAGCAGCGCTTCCTAACCCATCAAGCAACGTCCATATCCAATCAACCCGGATAAGAGCAACATCGTCATCCAGAAGATTCAAGAGATGGAAGGGTACGGTCCCTTCGAACCCTCTACATCCTGTTGGGCTTCACCTATCGTCCTACCGAAGAAGAAGAATGGGGAGTATCGTTTGTTTGTGGACTTCCGCAGGTTGAACGAGAAGAATGTTAGTGATGCCTACCCCATGCCTGACCTGAAAGACTCGCTGAAACAAGTAAGTGGGTACACACCTATTCGAATACTGGTTACCGCTGCTGATTTTCTCCACTCTTTAACTGTTCCAGCTTTAGGAGTAAAAGTTGATGCTTTCAGCACGCTCCATCTCAACTCCGGATACTGGTAAGTGGAGGGCGAGGAAAGTTCTAGACCACTAACCGCCTTCAAGACACCGAGAGGATTATAGCAGTTTGCAGTAATGACCTTTGGATTGAAGTATACCCCTGCCACCTTCATGCGACTGATCGATAAGGTATTATCAGGATATGTTGGAGATTTTTGCTAAGTGTATCTCGACGACGTTTTAATTCAGAGCAAGAATTTTCAAAAACACCTTGTACATCTGAGGAAAGTGCGGGAACGACTGAAGATTCATGGATTGACTTGCCAACTGGAGAAGTGCCACTTCGCCCAGTCCCGCGTAGAATATCTTGGCCATGCCCTCACAACTGAAGGCTTAGAAAGGCAACCGGAGAAGAATCGAGCTATCGAAGAAGCTGAACGCCCGCGGACCAAGCGACAGGTACGTCAGTTCCTTGGCTCGTTTGGATGGCATAGCAGCTTCGTGCCACACTTTGAAGAGAATGCAATACCACTCACCGATCTACTACATAACAACCGCCCGTTCCGATGGACCAGCAAGGAAGAGGCAGCATTCCAAGGCATTAAGGCTGCGATATGCAACGCTCCCAGTCTAGCCAATCCCGACCCTCAACGGAAGATGTACCTACAGACGGACGCCAGAGACTCCGGCCTAGGAGCAGTGTTATTCCAGGAGAGGAGTGACGGCGGGAGGGACAACATCGAGAATGCCGGCAGGAAGCTATCTCCCGCCGAACAGCGCTACTGCACTGACGAGAAGGAAGCCTTAGCCATGGTGTGGGCCATGGGCAAATTCAGAGGCTACTGGAAGGAAGGAAGTTCCAGCTCTACACCGATAACGCTGCTCTCAAATGGTTGAACTCGGTCTCTGGCTCAAAATCTAAATTAATACGATGGGCTCTGTTAATTGCAGAATTTAATTTCGATTTGTATCACGTCGCAGCACCGATGAATATAAGATCAGACAGCTTATCTAGGTACCCAGCGATGGAAATCGAAGCTAGGAGCACCATTGTCGAGATGGAGTTCCCGCGAAAGTACCAGAGTGAGCCCAAGGAACCTGTCCTTATGACCATCCAGAAGGAACTTGATCTAGGAGTGATAAAACAGTGGCAGGAACAAGACAAGCCGTCTAGGACCATGGCGCAGTGGATCAGCAGACAGAACACCGATAGTCGACTCGTCCCGAGGGAATTCAAGATGTGCTACAAGAACTTCCGGGTTAACGGGGGACACTTGATGTACAGGTCGCATATCTCCGACACGCCTGCAGTAGTGGTTATCCCCTGACAACACACGACGGACATCCTCGAGAAGTTCCACGATAGCACTGAAGCCGGACATCCAGGAGGCGAAGAGACGTATCAGTCTATCCCATGAAGATTCTTCTGGATCAACATGCGGAAAGACATCCTGGTCTACGTGAAGGAGGGGTACGTCTGTGCTTGCAACAAGGCGAGCAACAGGAAGGCAGATTCCAGCTAACGAGGATGACGGCCACAACCCACGTGTGAAGTCATTGCTCTGTACTTGATGGGTCCTTACCCTAGAACACCGCGGGCTCAAACAGGACTCCTAGTAATCACCGACCATTCACAAGGAGGATGAGGCCTTTCTGATACAAGAAGCCACGACGGGACGCATCGCCAGCCTGCTACAAGACGAGGTATTCAGCCGCTACCGTTATCCACGGTGCATTCTGTCAGGAAACGGGAGTCAGTTCACATCGAGGAAGTGGCAGCAAATGATGACGGAATGAGTTGTGGAGCACTGGATCACCCCTATCTACAACCCAAGGACCAATCCAAAGAAACGACGGAACCAGGAGCTGAAAAGGATGCTACGAGTCCAACTGATAGACAAATAACATCGACTGTGGGACCGTCAGATGCCGCAGTCACCCTTTCCCCTGCGACGACGCATCAACCGTGTCACTGGCTAATTCCCAGCAGAGCTGTTTCTTGGTCGACAGCTGTACGGCAACGGGGATCGGTAGATTCGTCCACCACTCACTTCTGGTCAAGATGATGCAGCTGTTCCCCCGAAAGAGTGGCAGCAGCAGCAGCAGAACATCAAGGAGAAGCAAGATTTGGCCGAGAAGAGATCCCTTTATCCAGGCCAAAGCTCAAGATGTCGAAGACAGCCAGATCTTCCTACCAGGACAACAAATACTGCAGCGTAACCACCCAGTCAGTAATAAGATTGGAGGGTTTCGCGCAGGTCTCGCACCTAAGTGGGATGGCCCTGTCGACGTGTATAAACAGCTGGGCCATGGGGTCTACTTGCTAAAGAACAACCCTCCTCTCAAGGTCCATGCATCGGAGTTGCGGTGAGTCACCCAACCGCTGCGCATACAGAGTAAGCCTGGAGGAGAGACTACTAATGACACATCACCATGTGGTCATCGTAAGGAGAACGCATCGACTATCATCGAGGAAAAGGCTGGCAGCGAGGCAACTCTGACCCCTGACACGGCACAAGCTGATCAAGAGGAGGAGAGCACATCCAACGACGTCGAGGAAGAGAGAAGATACAATATACGACCAAGGCAAAATCGACGAGTATGACAAAGTGTGGGAATTGTTTCAAGTTATATGGGGATATTGGCGCAAGTGTGATAAACAGATATAACTTGAAAACAACATTCTCTCACCCATGGGTAAATAATGCAAGTGTTGAGCTCGAATTGTTATTATTTTATGATTATTATTATGACTTGTAATGTATGACTATGAAGTGTTTACATCCATTTAGTACACTTAAGAAAATGGAAATTGCAACACCATGAAGGCATTAGTCGTTTGTGTTGATTTTCAAGATATGGAACGATGCCATGTAGGTATGTATATGATCAAAGTTTCAGATCTATTGGATTGTTGCTACAGGTCTCGTCACGTGATTGGTCGCGGAGGGATCAACTCCCGTATACGGACTCTGGTGTAGCGTAGTTGACTTGCAGTCTGTGCAGTGAAGTGTTCCCCGTCAAACATGCCTCGACGACAGAGAAGAGCACGCTATTAACAACTGTCGCCGTTTGAGAGGGCTCGGATAATTGGGCTGTGTGAGGCTGGATTATCGCTAAGGACTGTCGCTGCACGTGTTGGCCGACAGGCATCTACGGTACAACGTGTACGGCAGCAGTGGTCAAATTAAGGTATCCACACTCGTAGACCTGGCACAGGCCCAGCGCGACAGGCCGCTGTGAGAGAGGATCGCCGCATCATTCGGATGACCGGACGGAACTCCATGCAACAGCAGCGCAAATTCGAGCAGCTGTGGCACCCCACGTTACACAACAAACAGTTGGTAATCGCCTGCGTGCAGCTGGCTTACGAGCCCCTGTCCCTGCAGAAGGTGTTCCATTGACGCCACAACAGCGACGTGTAAGGCTGGCCTGGTGTCGAGAAAGACCGACGTGGGTCGACGAATGGCATAGGGTCGTCTTTAGTGATGAATCGCGCTTCTGCCTTGCCCGCAGTGATCGCCGGAATCGTTTGCGCCGACATACCGGGGAGAGGGGCCGCACAGATTTTATTGTCGAGAGGCACACAGGGCCAACACCAAGCATTATGGTCTGGGGAGCTATTGGCGTTAATGTGAAATCACAATTAGTGCTTATTGAGGGCACTATGACTGCTCGACAGTACGTTGATAGGGTAGTCAATCCAGTGGTTGTCCCTGTGATGGCGAACATTGCTAATGGGATGTTTCAGCAGGACAATGCCTGGGTTCACACTGCACGCATCTCCAGAGAAGCTCTCCACGACATCACAACCTTAGAATGGCCCGCCAGATCCCCGGACCTCAGTCCTATTGAGCATGTGTGGGACATGATGGATCGACAACTGGCCAACCGTCCTCAGCCACCTACAAATCTGGAACAACTGGCCCGTGCAGTGCAGCAAGCATGGGCCACAATTCCTCAGGAAGCGATCCAGGGCCTTATTGACTCCATGTCTCGACGAATTCATCGATGTATTGCAGCTCGTGGTGGGCACATCCTGTATTAATTGTTGTCCAAACTTGTGGTCAGAGGGACCTGAAAGTGTAATCATCGAAGCACAACCGAACACTTGTCTGCATGTTCAATTGCAGCAATATAGCACCACTCCTTCTGCGCGCTGCAATTTCCATTTTCTTCAGTGTATTATTATTGCTGTTGTTGTTGTTGTTATTATTATTGCATCATATGAACATACGGTACTATCGCGTTGTTTGTGAGGTTATGTCATGAAACATGCACTCTATATAGACATTTATATCCGTTCAATTAATGTAAGAACCTATATATAATTTATTCTTACCTGTATATATAATTTGTAATCCACTACAAAATTGTGAAACACACTGTAACTTCCAGAATGGTAGTGGGTAGACGAGAACGATGCAGAATATTATGTACACTATATCTATGTATTAAGCACTCTAGAATTTTCGAGAGGGTATTTTTATAATGTATCTTTCTAGAAGCCTGGCCAGGCACATATATAAAGCGGTGGTATTTCTGGTAACGACGACTTATTGTTTAGTAGAGTTATGGTGTAGCAGGATTATACTTATAATATTCACAAGTAAACATAAAAACAGAATTTGATTCATCGATAAATATTCTGAAGGAGTTTTATGTACGAAGCTATCAAAAATAATCACAAGTAGAAAAGAACTTGCTTCATAAATACATTTTAAATAAATGTCCTATTATGCATTTCATGATATGAAATGCGACAAGCTCTACAGCGAGATGTACCGCCTAAACAGTCTCCATTGGAAAATGCAGTTTTCTGAAGTAATGCCCGCTTTCTAATCTCATTTCTTGATATAAAACAATCTACCACCTTCTCCGGATTTAATGCCTTATCAGCCTTCGAATATTACCAAACTCCACGTTTTAAGAGGACGTAACATCTCAGAAGAGAATTTGTTTTGGTGGGGGGGAATGGCACTCTGAATCGAAGATAATGGTTTGGCACTATTGGGTATGTAGTGTGCCCTTCTCGAAGTCTCATTTAATTAATCAATCATTTATTCAAATATACAGAGAATATTTCATTTTATAAAGTACTAGTAACTGGCAGGAAACATTATATTTAGCAGCACATGTTGCAATTTCTGCAGGGAGCTTGGAGCTCGGGATTTTTTGCTCGCCAGCTAAGTTTGGAAGGTGGAATTTCGACATGATGTACATAAAGCAGAACAGGGAAACAATAGAACTCCAACGGACAACATTTCGGATGCCCGGTGAGAGGCCAGAGTCACCTACGAGAGATGTTTGAAGTAAGTGTCAAGTACGCGATGTGTTGAGCCAATGAAACGATAGAGCCACCGTCGATATGGCTAGGCATTGGTCTAGGGAAGTGATGGTCCCAATCGAGGATACGACGGCGTCTTCGAGGACGAGTTAATATAAACGATGACCGCGTCAGTTAGTTACCCTATTATTCGGCGAGATTCTGTACAGGTAACATTGTAAGAAGTTTGTTATTTACGCGAGTGAACGTGTAGGGACTTGCTGGAAGACGCTCAGTCTGCATTTAATCTATTCAAGTTTTCTAATACTGGGAGAATGGCATTTAACTTACGATTACCAAAGGGAGAGAACAGTTCCATTTAATCATTTCAAAATGCATAGTAGCCTGCATGTGTAAATAGTTTTCCGAGGGCATAAACTTTACAATTTCCAGTCCAGCCTTTTATAAATGGGAAATATTTGACCTAGTTACTGGATTAGATAAGAGAACGGTTCCGCTACCAAATGGGAACTGGTTTC
The DNA here is from genome assembly GCF_040414725.1 of Anabrus simplex. Taxonomy (NCBI): domain Eukaryota; kingdom Metazoa; phylum Arthropoda; class Insecta; order Orthoptera; family Tettigoniidae; genus Anabrus; species Anabrus simplex. The sequence continues at coordinate 55,790,680 of NC_090269.1, read as the reverse complement.
ATGGTCATTGGATATTACCCCGGCTGTAGTATTCTAGTAACCGGCAGGTTGATCTTGACCTAGTTTCTACGTTGCGAACGAGGGGTTGTTTTAGACTACATCCGGAAGCGGAAGCAGCAACGGAAAATACATCACCTTTTTACCCCTCGATGGAGACAAGAGGACTGATCCAAGTCTTTTCTGAAGGCAGCAGCATCATCGATATGGCTGGCTAAACACAAGATGGGGTCGGTTTGTTTCCTGAAGTCGAGCGGCGGTAAGTCAAAGAAACAGATGAGTACAGAGTTTTTAATGTAATTATGTGAGTGTGAACGTGTTTAATGTTGCAAAAGGGAATATGTTAGTTTGATGTTTAATTTAAGTAGATGTAGCTTTGTTTGGAAGGACTACGTCCTATTTAAAGTAAATGATAGGAAGCTTGTTAACGTAAATATAATTGTAACGTAAATGTGGACCGTTTGCATGAGGTCGCAGCTTACTTTCTTACACTTTATTCTGATTTATTGAGACGCAGTGTACGTCTCGGGGCTTAATGGTAAATGTAGATAAGGATTCAAATTAAAGTCAGGAAGACCGGGCGAATTGGCCGTGCTCGTAGAGGCGCGCGGCTGTGAGCTTGCATCCGGGAGATAGTAGGTTCGAATCCCACTATCGGCAGCCCTGAAGATGGTTTTCCGTGGTTTCCCATTTTCACACCAGACAAATGCTGGGGTTGTACCTTAATTAAGGCCACGGCCGCTTCCTTCCAATTCCTAGGCCTTTCCTATCCCATCGTCGCCATAAGACCTATCTGTGTCGGTGCGACGTAAAGCCCCTAGCAAAAAAAAAGTCAGGAAGGACTAGATTAAAGTATTATTAATGGGAGTTCAAAGTGTACGGGAACATGCCGTCACGTTTTCTGGGATTTATTGCGTGATATGTGAATGAGAGTGTGTAAGACGGTGGAGTGTGGATCCACGAAGTTGTTAGCGTCATCTTCACGACTATTTTGTATATCTAAGTTGTAAATTAGTAATTGATTCACGAGTTCCACGAACGCTGTTTCGTATTTCGAGTTCCGAATATTGGAATAAAACTTCTGTAAAATTTATTATTATTATTAATTTAAATTATTGATTATTATTATGAATACGAGTTTCTCGCGATTTAGGATTGAAATATATCAGTAACTTTCCGATGTTCAGACATGATTGATTGTTAATGTGGCATTTTATTAGTTTCAGTTTATCATATTTATTACAGAGTTGGCCACTTTGTTATCCATGTTTACTTTGAGCGCGAGTGCTTTGATTTGTGACCAGCGCGGTCTTGTTTCTTTTCATGCGAGCGAATGTTAGACGACGTCTTTCATATTTCTTCGCTTTTTATGCAACTGTTGGACATGAGATGATATTTTGTGTGATTTTGAGTAAGAGGACGCGTTCCTCACCTGAAAGGCCTGCATTTTCTTGTTTGTGACTTGCCTCGGGTAGACTTTTGAGCAGCGTGTGTAAAGGGTTGGACCCTGTGGTTTTGGTAATTGCTGCTTTATTTTGGGAGACGTGGATCTCCACTTTGAGTCATTCCGCCGTGTGTTGGCGAGGGTGATATGTTGTCTACCGAGGAGAGTTGTATTTGAGCGGCTTGTACTTCGTGATTTTATTGTTTCTGTCCATGTCGCTACGGTTGTTGGAGTTGACGAGAGTTTTATATCGCGACGTTTTGTTTCGGATTTTCTTTTATGATATATCCGCACTGAGGAATATTTTGTGTCATGTAATCTTTTCTTGGGCACAACGTTGAAGTATGTATTGAAAGATAAAGCCTACTCTGTCATTTTTTATGAATTTGAGTCACGTAATTTCATTTCAGGAATCCACGTGATTTGTGCGTGATATTGTAAAGTCCACCAGTTTATTAATTTTGTGTCATGTAATTAATTTCAGGGTCCTACGTTGAATATGAACTGTTGCTTAAAGTGTAATTATGTTTCCTTTTATTTCCATTGAGGCTCTGAGTGGATGCGAGTTGCGTGAATGGCGCATGCTTTTCTTGGTGAGCCCTGGAAAATATGATATCATGTTTTTGTTTCTTTGAATGTATATATTGCCATTTACATGATTTTGATGTTTGTGTGGTTCCGATCCACATTGTTGTGCTCATGACTCAGGATGTATATATTTTGTGCGTAGGATGTTTTACCACTCAGTGTGTTATATATTGTACAGTTAGGTTAGTTTTGTCCCTCCCCTTTTCACGCATTAAATCAAGTCTTTTCTTAAGGTTACGGACCCCACTGCAATGTCAAGTGTGCAGAAATGGGGAACGTAGTCGTCTACAGTTAAAAGTGACAACAAAAATAAAGCCAGGAGCGTGGTGCGAGCACGCAAGCCCTGTGTTAAAATTAATGAAACTTCAAGATTTGATTTGATATGTTAAGTATGTTTGTCGGCATACATTATAAATTTATAATATATATTCTGATTCTCAAGATGGACTTTATCCAGCTGAAAAAAAAACCAATCTGAGTCATGTAAAATCTGGACCATTCGATACTTTGCTTTTTTTTAAATATTTATCTTGTTTATTTTTAATAAACAGATTTTCCTCCAAAACTGACGTCATGCATCGCCTTACTTTATTTGTAGTTCTTAATTGACCTCACCGTGTCCGTATTAGTTATATGTTCCCCATCAAGATCCAGGATGTATGTATTTTAGGGCATTATTTTATCACAGTTTGGAGTGAGCACGCCTGGGATCGGCTGACTAGTCTGGGGAAAATTACCTTGATGGTAGAAACGGGGTCAGTAGACTGGATAATTTATCACTGGAGTTAGAAAGAAGTAATAAAAAATTTGAAAAGAATCCGTAAACAAATAAGTTCCGTAAATTTGGTGGCTAGATGATATCAAGAATTTAATGAGGTCTGCCAGGATAAACAACACAAGTCTGGCACTACTGTACTCGAAACAATACCGGACTCATCTTGGACTTTATGGTCACCAAACACGTCTCACATGTTGCAGTTGCCTAAATTATGGTCATAAATATATTTTATTAGCTTAAATCTTTATAAATATATCAGTTGATGATCAAAAATACAAATAAAAGAAGTGAAAATGGGGAACCACGGAAAACCATCTTCAGGGCTGCTGACAGTGGGGTTCGAACCGACTATCTCACGGATGCATGCTCACAGCTGCGAGCCCCTAACGCACGGCCAACTCGCCCGGTGTTACGGGATCAAGAGGCTATCAAAAGCATATTCGTTGACAATCAGGTTGCAGTGATTTATGATGGCTGAATTATTTCTTTGTTCAAAATACTCACATTGTACGTCCTTGTTAATGGATGATTCCTGAAAGGCATAAAATAGCTGGGTGATAATGTAGTAAGCAGCCTGGTTTAGGCCGATGACTTGATCCTAGAGGCAGAAAGCAAGCAAGCAAGCAAGCAAGCAAGCAAGCAAGGTTGTGGTTTTACATGCCTGTTGTTATCGTGATCACAACCACAGGACCTTGAGTTTCACGTGGAATCCGAACCACAGGAATGCGTCGTTTCACTTCAAATATCCCACACGCATTAGCTAGGATGTTTATGAAGGACTATGATTGTAAAGTTGCGGTCTAATATCCAGGAACTTCAAAGGAAATCCAGTGAATCTGATATAAAAATAAGCATTTCCTGGTCTTAAGTTATGTCAGCTGGAAAGAAACCTAAGCGGATTGCCTCAGAGGGAATACAAAACTGGAACACGTGACAGTTTCAAGTACTCAGGGTCAGTAGCGTAGCCAGGATTTCAGTTTGGGGGGGGGGGGCATTCATCCAGAAATTTATTTTGATAGTTGTCCAAACTTCCATCGTTTAGGTGGTGTAGAATACCTAAAAAGGAAATGAGTGTCCTTGGATCCAAGTAAGAGTGGTGGATTCGTGTGGATTCCGGAGGCCAATAGTAATATTCTTCTTCTTCTTTTCCCACATGTGTGGGGTCGCGGGGCGAACTGCGTCGCACATGTTGATTTGGCCCTGTTTTACGGCCGGATGACCTTCCCGATGCCAACCCTATATAGAGAGATGTAATCAGTGTTGTGTGTTTCTCTGCTGGTTGGTAGTGTAGTATGTTGTCTGAATATGAATATGTTAGGACAAACACCCAGTCCCCAGCCAGAAGAATTATTCAGACGCGATTAAAATCCCCGACCCAGCCGGGAATCGAACCCGGGACCCTCTGAACCGAAGGCCTCAACACTGATCATTCAGCCAATGAGTCGGACTCCGGAAGCTAATATTAATATGCATTTTATATAAAATGCTTAATAAAAATTCATTCGTTAAAACACCTGGGGTGTCTGGTCTCCTTGGACGACAACCATCCCCCCCCTCCGGCTACCGCCATTACTCCCACCCCAACATAACTGCAGCATTTCATATATTCCGAGTACAATTGAAATGAATGCAAAAATAAACCGTTTGAGTAAGGATGCAATATTCTGGTTTAGAATAAATACGGTAATGTTATTATAATAATGGTCATGTGATAAGCAGTAAAGAAGTGACATTTTATACAAATAATGCGCCAAAGATACACACACAAACACACACGCGCGTGCTTGCGCGCGCGTCGAATACAGGTTTCTCGTCCTTCTTGTCCATGGCTAGATGATGAAGGCAAGAGAATGATGGCCCACCGTGACTCGTTATTTCGACATTATAAACAAACCCTAGATGACACAGACTTCGACTCTAACCGCATCTTAAGAAATCGCACAAAGCGGTTAATCAAAAATTTTAAAAATGCATATATTTTCGGATTTTAGCTAACAACTTAAATTCTAATCGCGCATGGGACCAACTTAGAGCTCTGGGAATAGGGAAACATCAACAGAGACAGACAACTCCTGACATTCCACTTGACGAACTGAACGATTACTTTAGTAGAATAAATATTCAACCTACCCAAATTAACTGCACCGACTCACCGCCCTCCCCTCCAGCCAATCCGCCATTCACATTTCACAGTGTCACAGAAAATCAGGTTAAAAGGCTTTGTACTCGATTAAATCAAAGACTACAGGTGTATATGATATTCCTATTACTTTTATACATAACATTATGGGTGCTATCTCGCCTATACTGACGCACATACTGAACTACTGTTTACTAAACGGAATTTTCCCTACTGTATGGAAAACAGCCAATATTATATCGGTACCTAAGAGTTTAGACCCACAATCACCCTCTGACTATCGTCCTATGTCCGTACTCCCTGCGCTTTCTAAAGACTTTGAACGTTTAGTATACGAGGAAGTTCTGGAATACCTAAATGAAAATGCTCTTTTGGACCCTTTGCAATCTGGATTTGAGAAGGGTCACAGTAGCGCGACAGCACTTTTGAAGGTTACTGAAGACATTAGAAACGCTATGGACAAACGACTGCTCACTATACTTATCCTTCTTGACTTCAGTAGTGCCTTTGACACTATAGTAACTCCGACTATGATAAAGAAAATGGAGCTGGTAAATTTCGACCTGGCTGCGCTTAAGGTTTTTAGTTCTTATTTGAGTAACCGTCAACAGCGTGTAGCAGTAAACGACAAGGCCTCTAAATGGAAAATGAAACTTAGTGTTGCCCCACAGGGCAGTGTTCTACGGCCCCTAATTTTCTGTATTTATATCAATGATATACCATCTGTGACAGGAAATAACATACATTATCTCTGTGCTGACGATCTTTAAATATATCGACACTGCAAGACAAGATGTTAACAGGAACCTCTGAGGACTCAGTGTATATGCACAACGAAGCTCTCTTATACTAAATTGCAAAAAATCTCAATTATAATTGGATCTCGAAAATTACTGAACTGCTCAAACAATGTCGCAATCCCGCTTATCCTACTGAATGGTAATATTATTCCCTACAGTGAAACGGTTACAAATCCCGGCGTAATGATGAATGAAACAGTTGATTGGTCTGATCACACGAAAGAAATACGTAAAAAGATTTCTGGAGTTCTTCACTCTCTTAAACGGCAGACGGATGTATTTCCATTTGAGCTACAGGCCAAACTAATACAGACACTCATTCTCCCTATTATTGATTATTGTGACGTTGTTTTAGTTGACATGACGAGAGAAGAAACATTTAAACTTCAGCGAGCACTGAATTCCTGCCTGCGATTTATTTAAATATCAGGTACGATGTTCATGTCACCCCACACTATCAAGCTGTCTCATGGCTGATGTCTGATAAACGTCGGCCGCTACACACTTTAACGATGGTGATCAGTGTTAGCTGAGAGTCAGCCAATGTATTGTATATTTCTTCTAAATTCAACTTCTGATCATTTCACAACTTAAATACACGTTCTAGGTTCATTCTTTCTATTCCACAAATTCCACCGCACAAATAAAATTAATAGATCATTTGTGGTGACTGTCGCCAGATTATGGAATTCCCTGCCAGTTCAGGTCAGAGAAAGTAGCTGTTTTTAATCACGATTTAAGGTCACCTGCCGAGACTACCTGCTGAGGACAGCTGACTGAATGGTTGATGAATGTGTGCGTTCCTGAGGATTAGTCATTTTTAAGAGTTATTTATTTATTAGTTCTAATATTAATTTAGTGAGTAATTTATTTAAATTTATTTTCAATTCTATTAATTTATGTAGTTTTAACTATTTTAAGTATCTCAGTATTTTATTTAAGATTCTGATTAATATGCGGTTAAGTGTACGAGAGGGCCTGGAGCCCTAACTTCACCACTGTACTGAAGGCACTAATAAATAAATAAACAAACAAACAAATAAATAAATATATAATGTAAAGCGTATGGGTATAGATATTTTGTTAGTAGGTAAAGAATGGGTACACCTCACAACGTATGCTGTGTAGGGTTTACCTTGTCCTACTAGTTTCCCTCGCAGTTAGGGGCACGCACCTGTGAGCTTGCATCCAGGAGATAGTGGATTCGAACCCCACTGTCGGCAGCCCTGAAAATGTTTTCACGCGGTTTCCCATTTTCACACCAAGCAAATGCTGGGGCTGTACCTTAATTAAGGCCACGGCCGCTTCCTTCCCACTCCTAAGACTTTCCTATTCCACCGTCGCCATAAGACTTATCTGTGTCGGTCACTGATCTCTATACATGGATGGCTGGTGGCTTGGGTAGTAGTAAGCCGAATAGAAGATGACTGGCGTAGTAAGATGGCAGCGAGCGCACCGTGCAGTAGACCCATTGAATAGACCACGAGGAGCGCGCTTGCTTTGTTTATGCTTAGTTCAGTGACGCCAACCCCCCTGATTGTAGTTCCACGGGTGTTCTGTGCTGTGTTATTTCAAAAGAAATAGTAGTGTATTTTATGAATTTAGGTTTGTTGCCTTGTAGTATGTTTGTAAATTCGTTCGTTCCTAATCTGTTTATCCTCCAGGGTTGATTTTTCCCTCGGAGCGAGGGATCCCACCTGTACCGCCTCAAGGGCAGTGTCCCGGAGATTCAGACTTTCGGTCGGCGATAAAACTGGGGAGTATGGCCAGTACCTCGCACAGGCGGCTTCACCTGCTAGGCTGAACAGGGGCTTTGTTGGGGGATGGGAAGTTTGGAAGGGATAGAGACAAGGAAGAGGGAAGGAAGCGGCCTTGGCCTTAAGTTAGGTACCATCCCGTCATTTGCCTGGAGGAGAAGTGCGAAACCACGGAAAACCACTTCCAGGATGGCTGAGGAGGGAATCGAACCCCCCTCTACTCAGTTGACCTCCCGAGGCTGAGCGGACCCCGTTCTAGCCCTCATACCACTTTTCAAATTTCGTGGCAGAGCCGGGAATCGAACCCGGGCCTCTGGGGGTGGCAGCTAATCACACTAACCACTACACCACAGAGGCGGACACTGCTTGTAAATTACAAAATTAAATTTAAATATGCATGTATTTATGTGAAATCCGAATGAAGAAGCATCTTACCGGGTATTAACATACCGCAGTATTCAGCTTATGGATGTACAAACAGAAACGATCAGCAGAAGGAGAAATCATTTCATCGGTGAGTTTTATACTGTACATAATAATCTTCCTAGGGTAGTGTTTTGAGTTTTAGGTTTATTGTATCTTATTTCGCATATTCTGGGAGCAAAATGGCAATTTTTCTAGGTTTCCTTTCTCGAAACCCGAACATCTAAGATCATGGATTAGGAGTATCAGATGGGAGACTTGGGAGCCTTCTTAAACAGCTGTTCTCTGCTCCCATCACGTTGAGGAAGACTATTTAGATAAAAATGGACAAACTGCACGGCTTAGAAGTGATGTATAGCCAACTGTATTCAATTTTACTGAACATTAACTGCAAGTAAAGATTTACTTATATTTTTATTTATTGTCATAATTAAACTGACGGTTTTGATGAAATAATTGACGTGACCTTATAGTATTTCTTTATTTATTTATTCTCCAGATCTACATAATATGTATATGATCCATTTATGTGGAGAAAAAATAACAAATCTTACCTAAACCAGCTCACAAGGAAAAGAAAAATACTGTCACCTGGTAATCAAACAGATACAAAAAAAATAATAAAATAAAAAAAATTAAAAAAATTATAAAAAGGCAGTAAGCCAAATAAACATTGCCGCCTGACCCGAGATCAACCATTATTGATAGTCTGTTGTCCGTGGCAGAAAAGTAGTCTGGGAGTATAATAATCAGAAATTAAAACAATAACGCATTGCTGCATATAGATATTAAACAAAAACATATTGCTATGTAGAGTGCGAACTAAACCCATGATACATTGCTGTGGAAAGTGTCTACACAATGACATATTACTATGTAGGATACAATAGTGTAAGCAGACGATGTCTGTTCATTAAACACGCGGCATGTCTCTTCCGGCCTGGTACATTACTCAGCACAATCTTTTCTGAACACTGACCTTCCTGTATTTTTACTACGTTGCAATCCCAGCTATCTTGTAACCTCCATTGCCGTGTCCTTGAACACTCTTTCTCCTCCCGTTACATTGTTACCTCCACTAACGTGTCGCTGTGCACTTTTTCTCCTTACGTTTCATTACTATTGTCCGATCTTGAATTCCACTGCCTCGCTACGCTTGTTTTCTTTTATCCATACACACTTCACCTCTTACTAATTTAATACTTGCTCACTCTTGTTTCAACTGCAAATAACACACATCCTCCACTGTTCCCTTTAGCTTCAACAATTTACTTGCTACTACTGCTTGTTTTTTTACTTCTTGTCCTTACACCTACGTCCAGGTTACTCGTCTTCTCCCACATTTCTTTCAGGCTCAAGCTCCTCCCTTTTACCAAGCCACCTCGTGCTTCTGACTTCTCCCTTTCACTCCGTTTATGTGCACTCGTGACGTCTTGTGGTTCCTCCCCCCCATTCACTCCGTGTTTCTTCCTTTCGTCTCTGGCACCGAACTCCGAACTCAGCTCCTCAATCCTCGCCTTGGACTCCCTCCTCATCTCTTCAACGATAACCTGCATGGCCTCCTTTACTGTGAAGTCTCCTTCTCGTTGCGAGCTCTTTTCTAATGCTCTATTTTCCTTGGTTTTTCCTTTGTTTCCATGCCCGTCTTCATGAACTATACTATCTGTAGTTCGCATTTCCTCCATCCTCTTCCCCATTACCACTTCCTTCTCTTTCTGCTCCATTTCACGTAATTTCGTTACTGTCCAATATTTGGTCCATTGACCATTGGTTACCACTAATAATTGACCGTTGATGTAGGCTCTTAACCCTTGCAATCGAGCCCGGACCAAATGTCTTTTCAGGGTGTTTATATTCTTGATCCCATCTCTTCCCATATCTCTTTTAATCCGAATTGTAGCTCCCTGTATATTATCCGCTCCTCTTAACACTATTTCCGCCATCAGGGTGGAAAACAACTTCACTTTTATCGGTCTGTTGCCCCGTGCTTTACCTACCCTTCCCACATCGTCAATGTCAGCTTCGCTGAAATTGATTTTCATCATTTTTTGGATGACTTCCATCACTTTGTATATAGTCAGCACTTTGTCCTCACTTTTTTCTTCCGGCACCCCATAGATGAATAAACATTTATTCCTGCTTTCTTTATTACCATCTTCTACTACTGACTTCAACTTTACCATCTCTTCCTCCATCTTCCTTATTTTCGTCTTGAGTGATGTAATTTCTCTCTCGTTGGTTTCCACTTTGGTCATTGTTTCCTCCGTTTTTACTTGTATCCATCGCCTTATATTTTCAAGTTCTTTCACTTGTTCCTTCATCACATTTTTAATCTGTTCAAACGGACAGACCTCTTCTACAACTTCTTTGACCACTTTTCTTATAACCTCCACGTCTTCCCAGTTCATGTTGCCACTGTGAGTCGGACCGGGATTTGCTTCCACACCCCCTATAATTAACAGTACCATAATCACCGCTGCCACCAGTATTGTCTCACCCATAATTCTCGTTTCCACTTTACCTCCTTCACCCCAGGCTGTTTCCATCTTCCATCTTCCCTGCCATCTTCCAATAACCACCCGATATTGGTCCACACCAATCATCTTCCTCTTCCTTCCCGTCTTTCCTCACACTCGCCGCACACACTGCGCTCCCGCTCTACCGGCACTGTCAGCTCCGAACGTCTGCTTCCGTCCGCTGCTTAGGTAAGACTGTGACGTGACCTTATAACAATCTTAGAAAATGAAGTCTGGAGGAATTCTAGACCTTATTTACATCAGTAATAATTATGGGTTTCAGACACTGGAGTGGTGGGAGAAGGCAAAGTGTGGTGGGTGTTTTAGGTTATCCCATTATAATAGTGGTATTTGGGTCTCATTTAACGGGTGTTACATATTTCTGATGATGACCATCAATATTACTTTGGTAGCTGAATTTAATTAAAGACGTCTGTAATAGTAAATTAAGCTGCAGGTAATGTGATATATTGACAAGTTTTGAATATTTGCTGGTTTTATGAATGTGTACATTTGTTTCAATGATATTTTAATTTGATAAACTGCGCGTTACCTCATAGAAACAGGAAACAGGAATTCATTATGAAGCACCGATTATGGTGTGTCGAATCTAGGCCTGTATAGTGAGCTACGTTTATAGGTACATCATTTTAAGAATGCATAATTTCGTGACATACATGTACACAATTTACAGCAATGTTTCCAGAAACTGATTTTTCACTCGTATTGTGTTACCGATCGCTAATTGCATGTATTCAGCACCTAAGTTAATATTAGTCGGTCGTTATTATACACTCATTTTTATTGCTATCCCGGAGATTTACTGACCTCGGAACGACGTGTCAGTGATCCCAATGTCCTTATCCTTTGAGTGAACATGTCCCTATATTTTTAATTATTCCAACGCGCCATTAATTGCGATTTAAAATTGACTATATTATCATTGCTTCCCCATAAGGAGAGCTCTAGGATGGGTACGCCAACATGGCGAACCGCGCGCTCAACTTGGCGTACTTTCTCCTGCAGCGGAGAGCTGCCATCAGCGATCCATGTATAGAGATCAGTGGTGTCGGTGCGACGTAAAGTAAATTGTTAATTACTTTTCCACGCAAGCCTGGGATACAGAATGTAGTAGTATAAAATTAGAGTTTTATGACGCTAATATTCGTATGTATAATTTTTATTTACGTGCCAGAAACCAACGACACTGACCTGTTGCCATTTCAACACCATTTTAAGGGCCACCGACCCAAGCCGGGATTTGAACCTCTGAACTCAGACTCAGAAGGGCAGCGACTCAATTAACTGAACCACATAAAAAGGAGGCGTTTGTGATTATTGTTATAAATAGATGCAGTTAGTACTTTTACAAAGGTTTTATGAGGAGCATTTATTAAGGCGTACGTTTTCTTACTGTCCTAAATGCACGACGCCGGACAGAAGAAATAGCTGGAAGCTGAAGAGCCTTGCAGTGGTGTCGCTTCCTTCTCTGTACACTTTTCCAAACCAAACTCCATGGCGTAACAGCCCCGAAGGGCCATCGCCTACCAAGCGACGGCTGTTCAGCCCGGAGGCCTGCAGATTACGAGGTGTCGTGTGGTCAGCACGACGAATCCTATCCGCCGTTATTCCTGGCTTTCTAGATCGGGGCCGCCATCTCATCGTCAGATAGCTCCTCAATTATAAACACGTGGGCTGAGTGTACCTCGAACCAGCCCTGACCTGACCTGGAATCGAACCCGGGGCCTCCGGTAAGAGGCAGGCACGCTACCCCTACACCGTGGGGCCGGCTGGATACTTTTAGGTCTCCTTATTTTAGAATTTGACCTAAGGCATCCTGCATTCGATTCCTGGCACTGACAGAGTTAAGAAAGGCATGGGATGGGGAGGATATAACTTTGTTTGTGGGTGCAGTAGAGTTGGCCTTGAGTCTCACGTAATCGAAATATCTACGACCTGGAAGGTAGTCACCTTCACGGGGTGTAGTACCAAAGTGGTTCCTTTTTTTAGAAGACAAATTAAATGAAGATTCTACTTCCTCACAAACGAAGAAGGAACAGTTTCAATAATGCAGTCGGTTTATGTTAAGAGTACAGAAGGTATGATTGTACATGGTAACAATCAAAACCAACAATATCTACTGAAGATCCGTCACCGCACTCGGTAGGACCGGTTTTCTTTTCATATCCACCGGGCGAGTTGGCCTTGCGGTTACGGGCGCACAGCTGTGTGCTTGCATCCGGGAGATAGTGGGTTCAAACTCCACTGTCGGCAACCCTAAAGATGGTTTTCTGTGGTTTCCCATTTTCACACCAGGCAAATGCTGGGGCTGTACCTCAAGGCCACGGCCGCTTCTTCCCACTCTCAGCCCTTTCCTTTCCCATCGTCGCCATAAGACCTACGGTGCGATGTAAAGCAAATTCTAAATAAAAATTAAAAAATCTTTTCACAACCCCTTCCAAGGAAAAGTTGTATCCACACTACTGGTCTGGACTTACAACCCACCCACTGAAATTATTTTGTGGGTACGCCACTGCATCCACTCACCATTTAAGGTTCAAGGTAAGTCCGAAGAATGGTTGGATACTCAAAATACACCACCATAAATGATGAGGTCCTGGCTCAAAAGTACAAGGAAAGGTAAGGGACGGGATCTAGTGTTTTAAGTAGAATCCGTATCAATAGAACGTGATTTCCCATTTTAAAAATACTTCATGTATCAACTGCGATTCAAGCCTGGGGCGTCCTGTTGAGAAGATAGAACCATTGGGACTGAGTTATCACGCCCGCCAATTACAAAATAGTTACCCCCACTTTTGATGGTGCCATTTGAGGTTCCAATCAGTCTCCAGGCATTTGACAAGATTGTCTTGCTACTGTAAGAATTAAAAAAAAAAACTTTTTTCATAACTTACCGAGAATGCACGTAGTGTTGGCTTCTCAGTGACAAAACGGCTCCTCTTCAAAAAAAGTTACTTATATGGCGCAAAATGAGGAACTAACGTGCAGCTCACAATCCCGTCACAGTCTTCCCAACGCTGCAACTTAAACACAGCACATCTCTCAACCACAGTACAACCCGAGGATCCCTAGGACATTGTTGTTTCCTGGAACCGATATGCAATAGCTGACACGATGTTGTAAGCTTGCAAATGTTTCTGGACGTGGCCCCCGTTATCTCGGTGGACACGTTCCGGCCAACTACTGAGTAATCCCTTGCTAATTGCCCCTTTCTTAATGTCTTGACATTTTTCAGCACACGATTACATTCTCAATAGTGAGACCTCTACAGGGAAATATCCCCGCGCATCACAATCCTAAGTGTCTTCCTTTCATTCAAGCAGTACAAATATGGAGAATTACTGTATGTATGGCCCTACTGAGCCTTACTAGTAGATTCTTTGTCGCTACGTTAACTTAACATTTCGGCGTAAGTTTTTAAGTTGTTGGTACCGTACGTAAAAGAACGGCTGATCCTCGCTCTAGTTTCAGGAAATATTTGGGGGGGGGCCGGCCCCCTGGGCCCCCCCTTGGCTACGCCAGTGCTCAGGGTGATAGCATTGTAAGTGAAGTCGAAAATGTATCAAAGCTAAAGCCCCATTCACAATGCAAACGTAACGTAACGTAAACTTAAAATTAACGTTAACTTAGAAGTTAGCGGCCATCTTATCTAATGGAACCATTCACAATGCGCCGACGTAAACTCAACTGCGAGTCCGTAAAATTAAGGGATTGCAAACTCCAAGCTCTTGCGGTTAATTTTACGTTAACTTTAAGAACCAGCCAATCAGAGCAGAGGTAAACATTGTGTGTTGTGCACGATATAATGACTTCTTTCGACGAAACACTTGTAATTCTCTTTCAAAATAGTCTTTTGTATATAGGCTATGTATGATAGAAGGAAAAAGAATTGCAAATACGCTGTACCGAAAAATAATAGGTCGAAATAAATAGTCCTATTCTGTAGCAATGAAATCTGACGGTAAATGGCGGGAGACAAGCTCGCAGCGCTGGCGAACGGACGAGAGACAATCCCTGTCATAAATAAAACAGTGTCCCTATATATTTCTTAACATTATGACGGACTACTAGTTTACGAAAACGATATCATCCAAACAAATAGATCCAAACATCTCATCGGGGTGTGATAGACAGGGTCATACTCGTAGATGTCGGTAAAGGAGACCTTACATTTCTTTTTATTAGAAAAGGGGAAGCAAATCGTAAGAAAGGCAAACAGTTCAGGTTTCATCCGTATGTCCAAAACGAACTGATGAGGGTCATTTCTTACAGTAGATTACCGACATCGCCCTGAGATACCGTAACCTTCTTTGATTCAAGGGATGAACCCATTTTCTGCACCGTTGTTTAGATCGCCTTTTTAGGTACCGTAGGCCTACACAGCTCCCAGGAGCAAAGCAATAGATGTTTGAAGTAATATGAATTCCGCTACCACGTTGTTTGATTCCATTGAGCTACTGAAATATAAAACTGCGAGATAGCCCAAAACCCGACTTCCGTGCTAAATAACACTAAATAACATGGCAGTGTTTTGATTGGCTGCTGTGTACTCTTTACGTTAATGTTACGTTCCTCCATTGTGAATACCACAAATTTTACGTTAATTTTACGGTTACGTTACGTCGTTAAGTTTACGGTTACGTTTGCATTGTGAATGGGGCCTAACACAGCGTGTACAAAGGCATTGTGTATGCCAGAAGTGAGGCCGAAGTTGCTATGATGAAATGAAAGGTGAATAGACTCAGGGCTCGGGATGCTGTGTATTATCCAAAAGCTGGAGGTAACGAGTACAAAAGTGTTGACAATGATTAAGATAGCCCCAGCGTTCGCCTGGTGTGAAGATGGGAAACCGTGAAAAATCATCATGTCTGCCAACGGTGAGTTTCGAACTCACCATATCTCGCATGCAAGATGACAGCTACTTGATCAAACCGCGCAGTGCATGTTGTTCAGATAAAGTTTGTATGTCTTATACGAGTACGTCACGTTCACACACTTCGTATTGTAGATTAAAATATCTTTTTTCTCCTTTATAAGATTACGAGTAACTTGTGTTTTGAAGGTACAAAAATATTTTATTCATACTACTTTGGTGGGAATATTAGAAATAGGCATACGACGGAATTAAATTTTCATAGAATACTGACAGTATGAACGAACCATAAAATGTATGTATGTTTATATGGGTACTTCACGGACGTTGTTCTCAAATAATGGGTGAAGAATTCTTGGAAAATTCTCACAACACATACAGTAAAAATTACGTCCATTGATGGAATCGTCCGCGAGTTTAGAAAAATAAAAACTAAAGATAAGAGAAACTTTTTTCCTCTTGAAAGTAAGCAAACTTCTCACAACGCTAGAGAATGATAACTCAACCAAGAGTTCTGAATATGAAGGTAGGGGCCGATGGCCTAGATGTTAGGCCCTTTAAACAACAAGCATCATCATCAACATCATCATCATCATCATCATCATCATGAATTTGAAGGAAAGCAAATTTATTACATTAAAACTTAGACATGAGAAACACAACATAGGAAAAATTACTCCATGATGTTCGCCAGACCTGAAGTAGAAGTGGAAGAAGATCGGGATATTTAGAATGGATTGAAATTGAAAAATGTTCCAAAATCATATAGGCCCTAGATGCAATTCAGTTGAAGGGAACAGTTTTCATAGATTTAGTTAGGATTTTAGAAACATATGTAGGCTGTCTATGTGTTAAAACTAGTGCTGTCGATTAGGGCTGGGAACGGAGCGAGTAATACCGATGTGTAGTCCGGTTGTAGCGGTAGAGCGCACCACCGATCCCCTCCGCTTACAACTGCAAGTACCGCGGAGGACCAGAGCGCAGTGTAGCGCACGACACATGTTTAACAAGGGGGGACCACGACGTTCAGATCACGGAATATCTTCAAACTTTGTGCAGTTTTAGTAGTCCACTAGGACAATATAATATGCAAGTAGTAAGGCATACTACTGAGGCGTTCTCGAGAAAATCGCAAGGGCATTTTCACGTCTAATATATACCGGTACGTTGCGGTCATTAGCAAGAGATGGCGACGTTCGAGTGATTAGCGTTCAAGCTCCGTAATAACCGGATCTCTGGATCGAGTCCCGCTCATCGCTTTCTTGTTTTTCAGCACTGGTCATTTTCTTTCATATACCGTACTGTAGCCTATATTGCATGTCAAAATGTCCAGGTGCAAAGCAATTCCGGGTACCTTACCCTATTTCACAGTAAGGTATGAGGGAATTCGCAAATCACGACAGGCATACATTTTCAGGAAAACTTTATGCATTCGGTCGTTTTCTTCTTGATAATTATAAATAATATATTTTTTGTAGTCCGCCTCTGTCGTGAAGTGGTTAGTGTGATTAGCTGTCATCCCCGGAGGCCTGGGTTCGATTCCCGGTTCTGGCACGAAATTTGAAAAGTGGCACGAGGGCTGGAACGGGGTTCACTCAGTCTTGGGAGATCAACTGAGTAGAGGGCGGTTCTATTCACTCCTCAGCCATCCTCGAAATGGTTTTCCGTGGTTTCCCACTTCTCCTCCAGGCAAATGACGAGATGGTACCTAACTTAAGGCCACGGGAACTTCCATCCCTCTTCCTCGCCTATCCTTTCCAATCTTCCCATCCCTCCACAAGGCCCCTGTTCAGCATAGCATGTGAGGCCACCAGGGAGAGGTACTGGTCATCCTTCCCAGTTGTATCCCCGACCCAAAGTCTCGCTCTCCAGGACACTGGTCTTGAGGCGGTAGAGGTGGGATCCTTCGCTGGGTCCAAGGGAAGAGCCAACCCTGGAGGGTAAACACATTAAGAAAGAAAAGAAAGAAAGAATACAAATTGGTAAGGTAGGTAAGGGTTATTCTGCCCGAAGGCAGGTCCGAATTTCCGCAGAGGTGTTCCTGAGCCGGAGTTTACGTACGGTAGGGTGGCCAGTTCCTTTCCGCTCCTCCATTCCCTTACCCCCACCAACAGCGCGTGGCAACCCACCCAACTCCTGACCACGCCCAATGTTGCTTAACTTCGGAAATCTCACGGGATCCGGTGTTTCAACACGGCTACGGCCGTTGGCCAAAAATTGATCATCATCATCATCATCATCTGTTTACCCTCCAGGGTCGACTTTTCCCTCGGACTCAGCGAGGGATCCCACCTCTATCGCCTCAAGGGCAGTGTCCTGGAGTTTCAGACATTGGGTCGGGGATACAACTGGGGAGTATGACCAGTACCTCGCCCAGGCGGCCTCACCTGCTATGCTGAACAGGGGCCTTGTGGAGAGATGGGAAGGTTGGATGGGACAGGCAAGGAAGGGGGAAGGAAGCGGCCGTGGCCTTAAGTTAGGTACCATCCCGGCATTTGCCTGGAGGAGAAGTGGGAAACCACGGAAAACCACTTCCAGGATGGCTGAGGTGGGAATCGAACCCACCTCTACTCAGTTGACCTCCCGAGGCTGAGTGGACCCCGTTCCAGCCCTCGTACCACTTTTCAAATTTCGTGGCAGAGCCGGGAATCGAACCCGGATCTCCGGGGGTGGCAGCTAATCACGCTAACCACTACACCACAGAGGCGGACCTAAAAATTGGTAAAGAGCCAAATAACATTGGAAATCCAATAAAAGTTCATGCAAATACACCTTTTTTTTTTCATTATATTACATTTGAATTGTAATAGGCTATATATGAAAAAATATGACCATGTTGAAAAACAAAACGGCAAGCGGGACTTGATCCAACGAACCAGCGAATACGGAGCTTGTTCGCTAAACACTTGACCACCGCCGTTTCGTGCTCACAATCGCAACGCGCCGGTACATATTCGACGCGAAAACTTCTCTTGCGATTTTCTCCAGAACGCCTTAGTAATATGCCTTACTACTTGCACATTATTTTGTCCTAAAGGACTACGAAATGTGTACAAAGTTTGAAGATACTCCGTGATCCGAACGTCGCTGCCTCCCCTTGCAAGAGTATTGTACCTGTATTCAGTCTGTGTTTATTAAATTTGCGTCTATATTTCCTCCACTTGTTGTGTTTTGTAGATAATATAAAGTATATTAGATAATAATTGTGGTAGTCCCTATTAGTTCGATATTTATTCCCATTTGTTGATGGTATTCATGTTTTTTTTTTTTTTGCTAGCGGCTTTACGTCGCACCGACACAGATAGGTCTTATGGCGACGATGGGATAGGAAAGGCCTAGGAGTTGGAAGGAAGCAGCCGTGGCCTTAATTAAGGTACAGCCCCAGCATTTGCCTGGTGTGAAAATGGGAAACCACGGAAAACCATCTTCAGGGCTGCCGATAGTGGGATTCGAACCTACTATCTCCCGGATGGAAGCTCACAGCCGTATTCATGTTTTAGAATATTTAAAGGAATTTAATACATTTTTACAGAAATTGGTACCACGAATGCCACGAAAATCGTCTGATGCATGGCAGTTCTTTGAAATTACTGATGATAAAAATGTGCAAAATGCACATTTTGCGGCCTCATTTATGCGACGAGTGGTGGTGTATCAAATTTGTGGGATCATATCAAGAGGCAGCACAAGGATGAAATGAGTAGATCGGCTTCTGCAGCAGAAAACAACATTACTGTTGTAACGGTTCAAATCCCGTTGCAAGATAATATCTTCATTATTATTATTATTATTATTATTATTATTATTATTATTATTATTATTATTATGTCAGTATTATTATTTCATCTGTGAGATTACTATTATTTTGTTATAATTATTATTCAATTCCAGTACGCAAAGCTTGTCGCATGCGTATTTGTAATTGAGTGTATGCATATATACGTATATGTAGATTATCATTAAATACCTGTACAGTGAGAGTTTCGATGTGTCAGATGTGGATATGACGTTGTTATATTTTGCACTACTGGCGATTCTGCCAAGTCATCGCCATGTCATGGCTACGTCATCGTATTTAGTTAGCACTGAGCTCACTTTCTTTGAGAACATGCGCTTGAGAACGGTTGGCTGTTGAGAGAGCTCTTGCATTATTGTAGTGATAAAGTAGTGAAAACCTAGTGAAATAGCTTAATTTTGTGTATATCTGATTCATTTAGTGCTGTTTATATAGTGGCGTTTAGTGCTTGTTGGTAGAAATTGGGAGTAGTAATAATTATTTAAATTTTGTAACAAGTAATTCAGTTGGTCTTCAGTAAATTACGTTTTCTAGGTTAAGTAGGCTAGCTAGGTGCACCTTGTTTCGAATTTAGGTTTAGGTAATACTTTAGGTAACAATATTAACTTTAAAAATATTTGTAAATATCTGTAGATTCGTTGGTTGTACTTACAAAGGCAGATTATCATAAGGAATAGTACCGTAACTTCTGCAGCAACTTTTCCAGTATTTCGTATAGATATACGTTCAAACTATCGCGAAGGTAATAATTTACTACATTAAAAGACACGATACGCCTGTAACCTTCCATTTAAAAAGAAGTTAAAGAGATTACACGGTAATAGTTAACAGTCGTATTGTTATTGATTATTGTCGCTCCTCATATTCAAATATTGCATTGTTGGCTACAGTCGTAAACAAAGGGTGTAGTGTAGTCCAGTAAATATAAATAAAAATCAGCTGACCTTGTATTCCATTCATTTGTACTTCTGAGTAGGTAGTTAGTATCCGTAATTTATATTTCGCTCCCTCGATCTTTCAGTATTTATGAGCGGTTAGCTAATAATAATAAAGTTCATATATCCCAGTAATTACAGTTCAAGTCCCTGGAGTAGTAGTAGTAGTAGTAGTAGTAGTAGTAGTAGTTTTGATAGAAATATTTGAGAAATTATTGTAGACAACCTCGTATTTTTCAGTAGGCCTAATTAAGGACATTTTTTTTTTTCTCCGTCCCGTGGAGTAGGGAAAATAATAATAATCCACCAGCTGTAATAATCACATAACCTCATTTCAGTAGAATTGTAGTGAAGATAAGGTATAATATATTAGATAGTATCTTGCCAGTTATATTCGTGTTTTTTCTTCGTGTACGGCAATCCTTTTGATACTTAAGCTTTTAACCAAACGCAGTGTAGTGTAGATACATTGTAGTATAGATACAGTACATTTAGATAGTGCCGTATCTTGCGTGCTATATTCGTGTGTTATCTTTCGTGTATATCTATTAGACCGTAATACTAATAATAATTTGTCTAACCATTTAGCTTCGTTGGTAATCTTTGAGTACAGTAGTTCTTGCAAATTTCATTTCTGTTGTGCTTAGTAGTGACATACGGTACGGTACCGGTATCGTAATTACGATACGTCTGAAAGTAGTTTAAAAATTACTGTAGTGTACTGTACAGTAGTATACGAGTAATATCCTATTAGAATTTAGTGTGCTTATTTTATTATTGTAAAATATTTGTGTAGTACTGGTGTGGTAGAGGTATCCGTAGAAACTCTTACTAAAATATTGTTGAAATTAGGATAGGCTTAATTGCAGTTTGGAATTGTATAGTTCTTGTGTATTACTTTCGATATTCAGTAATTAACAGCAGCTTTTATCCTGTTAGGGGTTGTAGGATAAAAAAAAAAATAAAAAATTAAAAATAATAGAGCACGACTAAGTAGTATTGTAGTGTAGTCGTATATTAATTACCTTATTGTTGTGTACTATCCCAGACAATATATCCCTCCGTTCATTTATTTTTTTTGCAAATAAGTTATTTTACTTTTTTTTAATTTAAAATTTTCCCCCCGTAAAGAATGGCTAAGGAGCGCGAGTGTACTTATTGTGGGTGTGGTGAGGCATTGAGGGGTATGAGGGAGGAGTTGGAAAGTTTGAGGGAGATAATTAGGATTCTCACAGAAGACGGGAAGGAAGATAGGACTCCCTCAAACAATGTACAGGTTACAGTAGGTGTACAAGAGGGAGGGGAAGGAGAGGGAGGAGTTGTAGAAGACAGGTGGTCTAATGTACTAAGGGGAAGGAGATTGCAGGCCAAGGGGTCTATTCAGGATCAGAATTCAGGACAGGTGTCAGTGCGAAATCGGTACGAGTCACTCCAGGTAGAACAACAGAGGGAAGATGAGGGACAGGGAACTGTTGCTGAGATGCGTGGAAGTAGGAGCAAGGGAAAAGGTAGGAAAGGGAAATGTAGAGTAGAGGATAGGAAAAGACAGGTGGAACAGGGTCATGGGAAGGAGAAAAGGGAGGAGGAAGTAGCTTCTGCAGCTATCAGGAAAGATAGGGCTGACCAGGAGGGGAGGGGATCAAATGAGGTGGGTAGGGTTGAGGCTCTGGTCATGGGGGATTCCATCGTTAGACACGTGGGGAAAGTGTGTGGAGGAAAGGGAACCAGGGTAGAATGTTATCCAGGAATTAGGTTGAGGCAGATGTTGAGGAAAGTAGAAGAGAGGGAGGAGGGGAAGGAGAAGGTGGTAGTGTTTCACGTTGGTACCAACAACGTAAGGCAAGCTGATATAAGTACCAACATAGTTGGAGATGTGTGGGATCTGGTAAATGCAGCACGGGTGAAGTTTAAGAAAGCGGAGATTGTTATTAGTGGAATACTGTGTAGGAGGGATACTGACTGGAGGGTGATTGGGGATTTAAATGAGACTATGGAGTGGGTATGTGGGAAACTGGGAGTGAAATTTCTAGATCCTAATGGGTGGGTAGGAGATAGGGATCTGCGCTCGGATGGCCTTCATTTAAACCGCAGTGGTACGTATAAGTTAGGAAATTTGTTTGGAAGGGTAATAGGGAGGTACATTCAGGGAAACGGGATGGCCTAGGGAGCGGTGATAAGGGAACAGGGAACAGGAAATCAAGTAGGGATGACATAAAATTGTTAGTGTTGAACTGTAGAAGTATTGTAAAGAAAGGAATAGAATTAAGTAATTTAATAGATATATATTTACCAGATATTGTAATAGGAGTTGAATCATGGCTGAGAAATGATATAATGGATGCAGAAATTTTCTCACGGCACTGGAGTGTGTATCGTAGAGATAGGATAGGAAAGGTGGGAGGGGGAGTTTTCATTCTGGTGAAAGAAGAATTTGTAAGCTATGAAAAAGTTAAAGATGAGACACATGAAATTCTAGGTGTAAGGCTCATTTCTAAAGATAATAGGCAACTTGATATATTTGGAGTGTACAGATCGGGAAAGGGTAGCACTGATGCGGATTCGGAATTATTTGATAGGATAGTCAGCTATGTGGGAAACGACATGGAAAGAAATGTGATTGTAGCGGGAGATCTGAATTTGCCAGATGTCAATTGGGAAGGAAATGCGAACGACAGGAAGCATGACCAACAAATGGCAAATAAGTTAATATGGGAAGGACAGCTGATTCAGAAAGTGATGGAACCAACCAGAGGGAAAAATATTTTGGATGTGGTGCTGATAAAACCAGATGAGCTCTATAGGGAAACTGAAGTAATAGATGGTATTAGTGATCATGAAGCTGTTTTTGTGGTAGTTAAAAATAAATGTGATAGAAAGGAAGGTCTTAAAAGTAGGACTGTTAGGCAGTACCATATGGCTGATAAAGCAGGTATGAGGCAGTTTCTAAAAAGTAACTATGATCGGTGGAAAACGGTAAATAAAAATGTAAACAGACTCTGGGATGGGTTTAAAGAAATTGTTGAGGAATGCGAAAACAGGTTTGTACCTTTAAGGGTGGTAAGGAATGGTAAAGACCCACCTTATTATAATAGAGAAATAAAGAGACTAAGAAGGAGGTGCAGACTGGAAAGAAATAGAGTTAGAAATGGCTGTGGAAGTAAGGAGAAATTGAAGGAACTTACTAGAAAATTGAATCTAGCAAAGAAGGCAGCTAAGGATAACATGATGGCAAGCATAATTGGCAGTCATACAAATTTTAGTGAAAAATGGAAGGGTATGTATAGGTATTTTAAGGCAGAAACAGGTTCCAAGAAGGACATTCCAGGAATAATTAATGAACAAGGGGAGTGTGTATGTGAGGATCTTCAAAAGGCAGAAGTATTCAGTCAGCAGTATGTAAAGATTGTTGGTTACAAGGATAATGTCAAGATAGAGGAAGAGACTAAGGCCAAAGAAGTAATAAAATTTACGTATGATAACAATGTCATTTACAATAAGATACAAAAGTTGAAAACTAGAAAAGCGGCTGGAATTGATCAGATTTCTGGGGATATACTAAAGACAATGGGTTGGGATATAGTACCATATCTGAAGTACTTATTTGATTATTGTTTGATAGGAGGAGCTATACCAGATGAATGGAGAGTTGCTATAGTAGCCCCTGTGTATAAAGGAAAGGGTGATAGACATAAAGCTGAAAATTACAGGCCAGTAAGTTTGACATGCATTGTATGTAAGCTTTGGGAAGGCATTCTTTCTGATTATATTAGACATGTTTGTGAAATTAATAACTGGTTCGATAGAAGGCAATTCGGTTTTAGGAAAGGTTATTCCACTGAAGCTCAACTTGTAGGATTCCAGCAAGATATAGCAGATATCTTGGATTCTGGAGGTCAAATGGACTGTATCGCGATTGACATGTCTAAAGCATTTGATAGGGTGGATCATGGGAGACTACTGGCAAAAATGAGTGCAATTGGACTAGACAAAAGAGTGACTGAATGGGTTGCTATATTTCTAGAAAATAGATCTCAGAGAGTTAGAGTAGGTGAAGCTTTGTCTGACCCTGTAATAGTTGAGAGGGGAGTTCCTCAGGGCAGTGTTATCGGACCTTTATGTTTTCTTATATATATAAATGATATGAGTAAAGGAGTGGAATCGGAGCTAAGGCTTTTTGCGGATGATGTTATTCTCTATAGAGTGATAAATAAGTTACAAGATTGTGAGCAACTGCAACGTGACCTCGAAAATATTGTGAGATGGACAGCAGGCAATGGTATGTTGATAAACGGGGCTAAAAGTCAGGTTGTGAGTTTTACAAATAGGAAAAGTCCTCTCAGTTTTAATTACTGCGTTGATGGGGTGAAAGTTCCTTTTGGGGATCATTGTAAGTATCTAGGTGTTAATATAAGGAAAGATCTTCACTGGGGTAATCACATAAATGGGATTGTAAATAAAGGGTACCGATCTCTGCACATGGTTATGAGGGTGTTTAGGGGTTGTAGTAAGGATGTAAAGGAGAGTGCATATAAGTCTCTGGTAAGACCACAACTAGAGTATGGTTCCAGTGTATGGGACCCTCACCAGGATTACCTGATTCAAGAACTGGAAAAAATTCAAAGAAAAGCAGCTCGATTTGTTCTGGGTGATTTCCGACAAAAGAGTAGCGTTACAAAAATGTTGCAATGTTTGGGTTGGGAAGAATTGAGAGAAAGAAGAAAAGCTGCTCGACTAAGTGGTATGTTCCGAGCTGTCAGTGGAGAGATGGCGTGGAATGATATTAGTAGACGAATAGGTTTGAATGGCGTCTATAAAAGCAGGAAAGATCACAATATGAAGATAAAGTTGGAATTCAAGAGGACAAACTGGGGCAAATATTCATTTATAGGAAGGGGAGTTAGGGATTGGAATAACTTACCAAGGGAGACGTTCAATAAATTTCCAATTTCTTTGAAATCATTTCGGAAAAGGCTAGGAAAGCAACAGATAGGGAATCTGCCACCTGGGCGACTGCCCTAAATGCAGATCAGTATTGATTGATTGATTGATTTTTGAGAAATCCAACGAGCCGGCGGCGGTTTCACAACTGTATGTAATATTTGCCGCGTTGTGGGAGTATGTCATTGTTATTTCTGGAGATTACGTAGCTGTGTCAACCAACGTCTATAAAAGGTGGATGCATATTGTAGCGTCAGTCATTATTTAAACGGAAGCAGTACAGTGAACAAGTCTACGGGAAGGAGAGGCCTCAGTCGGTCAGTCAACGAGTATGAACGAGAGATGGAGAAGACTCAGTGAGCCATTAATCAGTGGTCATTGAGAGAGTGAGGCCAAAGTTGGTCCGTCACTTAGTGGAAGACACGGACGCAAGCTTACCATGGAGTCAGAGAGGGCAACCCTGGACCTGCCAAGAGGTAATACCATATTGACTTACAAAGAAGTCAGATGATATGGAGAAGAAGCAGTCACAGGGATGTATCACCAAGTTAGGCGTGACACATCTACAGTAAACACCAGATCAAAGGAATACGTCGTAATTACACTAAAAGTGTTGAAGGTACAGTCAAGTGAATCAGTGAGGGAAATATTTCGTATAAATTGTTAAATGTCCGGTCAAGAAGAATTCAAATTCATGCCTAGTTTCTTTCAGTTGCAATGTCATAATTTCATATTCTCATCTGTTTTATCGCAACAAGACTCACTATTTTTTGATATATTATTTAAAGAATATATATATTGTTCTATCAAACGAATTCATAGTTTCATTTCATTGACAGTAAAATATCTTAACCTCAAAATTAATGGGGAAACCGAACGCCAATCTCCTTTTCCCAGAACTTATATGGTATGTTGTCAAAAGTAAGCTTATTACCCCACACCCTAGAGATAGTCAAGAGTCTCATTCTATTATTGCTGCACTGAGTGGCAGCTGGCGCCCTTCAAATAACGTATGTGTAAGTAAGCAGGTAACAAGTAAGTGTGAGTACAAGGTCCGACGAGTGTGTATTTTATTTAATGAATATTAATTTTCATAATTTCCATTTTAAATGCAGATATTCAGATTTTTCAAGTTAAATCCAGTTTTATATATGTTTGTAAATTCAGTAAGAGAGTTAGGAAAGTAACACTGTATTAAGCAAAACAGTTGTGTTGTGAGAAAAGGACATTGAATAGACGGATGACAGACATACCTTTACGTTGTCATACCAATAACGTGTTTAAACGTGCCGCTACAGTACATTCACTCGGTACATTCACCGCTCCGTCCCCACAACTACTGTCGATCGATTACAAATTTTGTTCGGTTAACCGAATGTCTTTAATAGATTAATCGGTCGATTAATCGAATTTTAATCGGGTTCACACAATTGCCTTCATAGTCGTACTTCTCTCCCTCAACACCTAGAACGATATTTTTTGCACTCTTAGTGGAAACAGCGACAACTTCGTCTTACAGTCCCCATTCACGAACTCTTCTGTGGTTTTCTCTAACATGTTTAACATGTAATATTGAATTACGATACTCTTCATTTGAATCAATCCAATGAGCTGTACCTCCAAGTAGCTACGGTTAGATATAAAAGACCAAAAATTTCCCGTGATATTAATTATCTAATAATTTGGCCTTTCTATGGCATATATCTTGTAATTTATGTGTTTTTTTGTTTTTGTTTCTTTTTACCGTGTCTCTAGAGCAGGGGTTTCCAAATGGCGGCCCGCGGGCCGCACGTGGCCCGAAAGCCATATAATGCGGCCCGCAAGAGCATTTTAATGAATAATGTGAATAATAGTTACAAAGGAATATTTTGTTGGTCGTTCAAAAATGTATTAATCTTTATACCCGTTATAGACCCAGGTCTAAACCAATTTAATTGTTTTCGTCGTTTATAAATATTCACTTGATCTGAATAGATTATTTTTTATTTATAAAAAATTAAAATCCAAATTTCAAATAGTTATTAGTTTTTACGTCCCAATAACTACTTTTGATGGTTTTCGGGGACGCAGATGTCCCGGAATTTTGTCGCGCAGGAGTTCTTTTACGTGCCAGTAAATCTACCGACACGAGGCTGACGTATTTGAGCACCTTCGGAACAATCTAACATCGAATCGCTCAAGCTGGCTTCAGAAGGCCAGCGCCTCAACCATCTGAGCCACTCAGAGCGGCTCCAAATTTCACTCTTTTGTGCAATAGGGAACATGCATGATCCGGGGTTTTAATTAAAAATATGCTAATCTGATTCAAAATGTCATGCAGAATTCAAAAATGTGATCAGAATGTACAAATAATAACTCCAAACATGATAAAAATCGAAATTAAAGTACGAAAATGTCATGTGACGCAAGTATACGATCTCATTGGTCTGACGTCATCGTACAGGTTGACTGAATTAGCAGACGAAATACCACATAGTGTTCTGTGAAAAACAGGATACACTTCGCGTATTTCTACTTTATGTTAGTGTCTGGTATAGTTAAATTCGAGGTCTATACATTGGATAATAATCTGAGTGGTATATTTTAGACTTAAAATGAATCCTGCGCAGACAGTGAGGCAGAAAACTTATAAATGGTGTAGAGTTCCGATGTGCAATAGCACATCGCATACCATCCCAAACAAATTGTTTATACATGTTCCAAAGAATCTAAAACTAGGGAGAAATGGATTTTGGCGAGCCGGAGAAATGCTGGTGATTTATCAGAAAAGTCTACAGTTTATTTTTTTGAAGATTTTAACGTAAGGTGAATTTGTTTGAATTTTCAATCACTTTTCCATGTCAGCTGTTCTAGTGGTAAAACTTTAAATTTTAATGTATGATGCTTTAATTAAGTGTTTCAATTACATCTTGGAATATGAAAGTAATAAACAGTGCATTAATTAATGCTGATTATTAAAGTATTCTCCAAACCTAACCTATGTTTTGGGTGAGCCGTGTCAAGGTAATAAATCAAAGGGGTTATGAACCATATTGACAGCTCTAATTCTACCAATTTATCTTGGCATGCGACAGTTATTTTGTCTTTATTGAAGAGCTTACATTTGTAAAGAAATTTAGGCTATAGCTAAATACTCTATAATATAACAAGAAATAGGCGTGTACTGGTACATCATAAAGAAAACAATGTAAATTTAACAAGTGCATAACTCTACACAAAACCAATGCTTGTCTGTTGGAGTCTTATAAGTTAACAATGCTCAATTATAATAATTACCATAATATTAATGAAATAAATAACATAATTGCACACAGGTGAAAATAGTGATGTTGGTGTTTAAAATATTATCCAACTTAGCCTAAGTTTCAGGTTATACAAGCCAAGTCAATAAACCGAAGGGTAAAAATACCGGGCGAGTTGGCCGTGCGCTTAGGAGCGCGCAGCTCTGAGCTCGCATCCGGGAGATAGTGGGTTCGAACCCCACTGTCAGCAGCCCTGAAGATGATTTTCCATGGTTTCCCATTTTCACACCAGGCAAATGCTTGGGCTGTACCTAAAGCCACGGCCGCTTCCTTCCCATTCCTAGGCCTTCCCTCTCCCATCGTCGCCATTAGACCTCTCTGTGATCGTGTGACGTAAAGAAAAAAAAGTCCCAGCACCCAAAGACATTCCTGTATTGAACGACTAAAATGCCACCAGGACACTTTTCTTGTCTGATATGCTCAGCTTGTTAAAAGCCAAATGTAATTAATGTTATTGGCTTTACGCTCCGCTAACTACTTCTACGGTTTTCGGAGACGCCGATGTGCAGGAATTTAGTCCTGCAGGAGTTCTTTTACGTGTCAGTAAATCTACCGACACGAGGCTGACGTATTTGAGCACCTTCAACTACCACCGGACTGAACCAGGATCGAACCTGCCAAGTTGGGGTCAGAAGGCCAGCACCTCAACCGTCTGAACCACTCAGCCCGACTTGTGAAAACTAGATGAAGTCATATTTATCTTTATCATGTTTAACTTTTCCCTCCACCAAGATATTTAATGTTTCTCTTTCATGGGCCCCAAAAGTGGGTAGGCCAGTTGTCCCAACCATAAATATATATTTTTTCGGGAATGATAGATTATAGCCGTATAGTACTATGATCTTTCTTTCTTTCTTTCTTTCTTTCTTTCTTTCTTTCTTTCATTCTTTCTTTCTTTCTTTCTGACAGTTTATCCTTCAGGGTTGGTTTTCCCTCGGACTCAGCGAGGGATTTCACCTCTACCGCTTCAAGGACAGTGTCCTGGAACGTGAGACTTTGCGTATGGTGATACAAATGGTGAGGAGGGCCATTACCTCGCCCAGGCGGCCTCACCTTCTATGCTCAACAGGGGCCTTGTTGAAGGATGGGAAGATCGGAAGGGTAGACAAGGAAGAGGGAAGGAAACGGCCTTGGCCTTAGGTGCCTGGAGGAGAAGTGGGAAAATACGAAAAACCACTTCGAGGATGGCTGAGGTGGGATTCGAAACCCCTATACTCAGTTGACCTCCCGAGGCTGAGTAGACCCCGTTCCAGCCCTCGTACTATTTGTTTTCAATTTTCATGGCAGAGCCGGGAATCGAAACCGGGCCTCCGGGGGTGGCAGTTAATCACATTAACCACTACACCACAGAGGCGGACTAGTACTATAACGCTACCTATATGTTTATGTTAGTGCTGAAATCCGATTTCTTACTTTACTAATGCTTAAAGCCCGAAAATGTAATGTTATTCTTTAATATGGGAATTAGTCTAGAAGGAAATGTTGAAAGTGATGTGATTTCTATCCAGGTTCGTTATTATCCTATACTATGAGTTATACATTGCACGTATATAAAAGACGCCACTTACAAACTTGCTTTTTATCCGCGAATTTCTGCGGCCACAAAAGTCGTTATTTTTCAAGAATGATGACATCTACACATGGTAAATTGTCTGAACGTGCTGTTTTGAACATTTTTTCTGTCATTTTGAAGTTATTCGCGATCACGAATAATAAACAATCGGCTTTTAGTAACAGCTGGTAGAGCTGCATGCGGTACTGGATCGTGACGTCACAGCGCGCCGCTTACGTCAGAGGCCGTTTCACTCGCCTTGCGGAAAGGCACTATTAAATAATTTTTTAATGGTAGAAAACAAGACAACTTACCACAATGTAATACGTTTACGTACTATTTCATTGGCGTACTTTTCTAAAAAAATATTTTTGAAAATTATGCATGCTCCCTACTGTAAAGTAATGTTTTACCTAAGTAATTAAAATGATCAAACCTTTATTTCAATTGAATTATGCATATTATTTCGTAATGGTACTTCTGTAGGCCTACTATGTGCAGACTTTTACGAAAATTGGCCTATTATTCAAGTGCGGCCCGCGAACATGACTAAGATTTCCAATATGGCCCTCGAGCCCTTACAAATTGGAAACCCCTGCTCTAGAGGTAAGATGGCGCCGTAAGTGAGAAATGAGAGCTTCCCGTAAAACCTCTTCAGTACCACGATCAAGGACAACGCGGCCTGCTGTCCTCCATAATCCACTTCACTAGTTCATTCGTAATTTAATTTTCCGTAGTAGATGACACAGGCTTCACTATTAGGTGCTCCAAGTTGACTGACATTGATAGATGCAGATACACTTTGGAAGGAATGAATATGTATAAGATGATATTGAAGACTGCTTGTACTTCCAGCATAACTTAACGATTTTCTGAATTTCTGACAAAACACTGTTTTTCTGTCTGTTACCTTACACCAATCATTTAGTTTTAAGTACGGAAATTTCACCAAGTTTTTCTCGCATCGGTTCATAGCCATGTAACCGAAGTTCACAAACACACTCAAGAAGTCCATCATGATCTTCGAGAACCATGCTTGCGGACCTCAAATAAATGTTTGATGTGCCTCACTCTTTTGCCTACACTTAACATCATACGATAGCATTTCTACTCTATCTATATCCATTACTGGCTGATGTACCCGTGCTTCGCTACGGAATTCTACATTGTATACGGAATTCTAGTGTACATGTTGTGAGCAAGATTGTATTGCATAGCTCTTAACGTTACCCTAGAAACGCGATGGGGAAGTCACCAAACATCTTTCTTATGTGAAGACTGAGTTAGGGAATTTTCACTGTAATGGTAGACCCGTCTGCATACCATCAGTCACAATCAAGTTGGGGATTTTTCATTATAATTGTACATACTCTCTCTCCACCTGCCTTTCTACATCCTCAGAAAGACTTTCTTAGTGGTTTTCCCAACTGAAATGAACATACATTACAATGACGTCAGTAGGAATGGCGCGATTAAAAGCAATGCTTTCATATGAAATTCTCGATCAAATGAAACACCACACATTTTCTCACTCTTAACGAACAGGACTACACTGCCGATCTAACAGTCCAAAATTCCAGAGCTGGAATGACCAAGCCGCAGACAGCCGTGATTCGTGAACACTCTTCGTCTTTTTTCGGCGGAGAGAGGGTCGATTAGTGGAGACTCCCAGGACAAAAACTATGGCTTTTTTTTTTTTGCTAGGGGCTTTACGTCGCACCAACACAGATAGGTCTTATGGCGACGATGGGATAGGAAAGACCTAGGAGTTGGAAGGAAGCGGCCGTGGCCTTAATTAAGGTCCAGCCGCAGCATTTGGGCCTTTTACTAATCTGTTTCCTAGGAGTACCCAATGAGTCGGAAAATATCAATTCACTACACTGGCGGCGGAGAAATGTATCTGACTCGGAGGCAAATTTTTCCTCCAAGCCGGAGGAGAAACCCCCTCTTCACTGAAATTTGGAATAAAATGAATGTAGAATTTAATAAAAGTGAAGAGGAAGAAGCTTTTCACGGCTATTTTCAGGGTTGAATTTTGAGTTATTTAGTGAATTGTGGTGCTATCATTTGGAATGGGCCTAAATTGTTATTCTAGACCAGACCATACTACTACTACTACTACTACTACTACTACTACTACTACTACTAAGTCAGCCTCTGCCTTAAGTATGCACACTGGTCGTTCAAAACAGAGCGTCAGAGTAGGGATCGAATAAGTGGAATACTATGAAGAACAGTGTGTTACGTACCAGCAGTATCAGAAAATGTATGAATCAGAGGAATGGCATGGCGGCTATTTCCCGCCAATATTCAGTCAGGCTATTATACTCGATACGCAGCAGCAAATAGCTTAATACGATATTAAGCTATTTGGCAGCAGTAATCCCATCTATCGGAGTTGAGAGGCAGCATAAGAGACAAATAACATAACAACAAAAAAATGGTCAATGTAATGTTATTGTTGATCAATGTTATGCGCTTTCGATATTGTAGGCCTTCACATTTAGTTTTCATCCGACTCTGAAATATCACTCATTATAGTCAGTACGGCAAAAGTGAATAAAACATAAATGATCGGAAATTGTATTCTCTGCAACTTTTGTTATGTAGTACTTTTCGATAGGACCAAAAAATGCGTATTTAAAAATTAAATTTTAGGCGCCTTCCCGTAAACTACAATTTCATCCAGGGTGAATAAAATTGTTTATAGCTTAGACTGTAGTTTCTTATTCCCCGACTCTATATACCGCTTTTCATTAAATTCTGTTAACCCATTTTCTCGTGGCTCGGCGTTGATATGGGCATGGCAATAAAAATACAAATTCACGAATATCTGTGTTATAGCAGGAAATGTAAAAATGTATAAGACATAAATTTTCTGAAATTTAATTCTATATAACTTTGGTTATGTAGTATTTATCGATACAACCATTAATAATATAAATGTTTAAGAATTAAATTTCAGCCCTTCCCCTAAACTACCATTTCATTCAGCGTGAATAAAATGATTTATAGCCTAGATTATAGTGGCTCATTATCCTACTTTATATACCAGTTTTCAATGAGATAGGACCACTAATGATGTAAGTATTTAAGAATTAAATTTTAGGCCTTCCCCTAAACTACCATTTCACTCAGCGTGAATGAAATTATTTATAGCCTAGATTGTAACGACTTATTTCCCGACTTTTCGTACCAATTTTTTTAAGATAGGACCACTAATAACATAAATATTTGAAAATTATATTTTAGACCTTCTCCTAAACTACCATTTCCATCAGCGTGAATAAAATTATTTATGGCTTAGATTGAAGCGACTTATTTCCCGACTTTGCATACCGATTTTCATTAAATTTTCTTTAGCCGTTTTCTAGTGATGCGTGTACATACATACATACATACACACATACAGACAGACAGACAGACAGACAGACAGACAGACAGACAGGACAGACAGACAGACAGACAGACAGACAGACAGACAGACAGACAGACAGACAGACAGACAGACAGACAGACAGACAGACAGACAGACTGACAGACAGACAGACAGAAATTACGGAAAAGTAAAAAGTGCATTTCCTGGTTACTGTGCACATGACCGATACAGAAATACCATTCTTTTCAAATTCTGAGCAATGTACAGACAAAACTCTTATTTTATATAGATTGTTGTTAAGGTACTCTTTGTCCTTGGGCAAACTGCAGCTGTTGCAGGAAGACTTCCGAATAACAACCACACATGAACTGAGGTTTAAGTTGTCATATTTTCTACTGTGGCTTTCTAGCAATTGGTATCTGCCTATTCGTACATTATAAATTCCTGGAAATTCCATAGTTCGCCTCAGTGGTGTAGTGGTTAGTGTGATTAGCTGCCACCCCCGGAGGCCCCGGGTTCGATTCTCGTCTCTCGAGGGCTGGAACGGGGTCCACTCAGCCTCGGGAGGTCAACTGAGTAGAGGTGGGTTCGATTCCCACCTCAGCCATCCTGGAAGTGGTTTTCCGTGGTTTCCCACTTCTCCTCCAGGCAAATGGCGGGGTGGTACCTAACTTAAGGCCACAGCCGCTTCCTTCCCTCTTCCTTGTTTATCCCTTCAAATCTTCCCATCCCCCACAAAGGCCCCCAATCAGCATAGCAGGTGGGGCCGCCTGGGAGAGGTACTGGTATTCTTCCCAGTTGTATCCCCCGACCAAATGTCTCACGCTCCAGGACACTGCCCTTAAGGCGGTAGAGGTGGGATCCCTCACTGAGT
This sequence comes from Anabrus simplex, assembly GCF_040414725.1. Lineage (NCBI taxonomy): Eukaryota > Metazoa > Arthropoda > Insecta > Orthoptera > Tettigoniidae > Anabrus > Anabrus simplex. The sequence goes on along the minus strand of NC_090269.1, from coordinate 55,756,567 downwards.
CCGAGGGAAAAACCAACCCTGGAAAGTAAGCAGATTAAGAAAGAAAGAAAGAAAGAAAGAAAGAAAGAAAGAAAGAAAGAAATTCCTCTTCAAGTATTTTCCCCATATTTATCCATTAAGCCAGCTTGCTGTTTTGTAAAGGTCCGCAAATATACTGAATAGCTTGACCCGTATCTCCTTTCCAATAGTTGTAAAAGCAATGGTCATAACCTCGTTTAACAAGAAAGCGATTAAGGACGTATTGTTGCTTTTATCTTTCTGAATATGAACATCAGCTTACTTTAAAGACCAGTCAGTCATACAATACCTGAGACTAGCACATCAAATGGCAAATAACAATACAATACACAGATTTTGTGCCACAATAACCAGTTATTTTTCCTTCATTACCCTACAATTTTAATCGGTTCGATTAATCGACTAAAGCACATTGATCGGTTAATCGAATCTGTAGATTAATCGGATAATCGGTTCGATTAATCGATTAAATCGACAGCTCTAGTTAAAAGTTAAAACTAAAGGTCACAATGGAGCAACTTGACGAATGGGGAAGCATAATTTATTTCAGTGTATTTCACCAACTTCAACTTCACGATATTCTGCTGTAAAGTCTACTCAAACTCGTTGATTTCATTCTTAACATTCTTAGAAGAAACAAACTAGTAGAAAGGAATTTTTGCAATGAACGACAAGTAGCGTTAAGAGAACGAGCGTGAAAGTTTAAATACTGAGGTCCAATTCTTTCTTTCTTTCTTTCTTTCTTTCTTTCTTTCTTTCTTTCTTTCTTTCTAAATCTGCTTACCCTCCATGGTTGGTTTTTCCCTCGGACTCAGCGAGGGATCCCACCTCTACCGCCTCAAGGACAGTGTCCTGGAGCGTGAGACATTTGGTCGGGGGATACAACTGGGAAGGATACCAGTACCTCGCCCAGGCGGCCTCACTTGCTATGCTGAACAGGGGCCTTGGTGGGGGATGGGAAGATTGGAAAGGATAGGCAAGGAATAGGGAAGGAAGCGGCCGTGGCCTTAAGTTAGGTACCATTCCGGCATTTGCATGGAGGTGAATGGGAAACCACGGAAAAACACTTCCAGGATGGCTGAGGTAGGAATCGAGCCCACCTCTACTCAGTTGATCTCCCGAGGCTGAGTGGACCCCGTTCCAGCCCTCGTACCACTTTTCAAATTTCGTGGCAGAGCCGGGAATCGAACCCGGGCCTCCAGGGGTGGCAGCTTATCACACTAACCACTACACCACAGAGGCGGACCGAGGTCCAATTCTAGCACGTAATAATTTCAACTTCGAAGAACCGCATGTTGTAATGTATGTATGACAAACTCATTAATTCGAAAAATATGCTCGGAAGAATGCTTTCAATCCAAAAGGGCTATTGATTCGTTCTAGTGTTGCAATCGGAACAGAACCAAATCGATAACTACCAGACGGTTTCGTCTTTTATGCTGTAGTGTAATAATAATAATAATAATAATAATAATAATAATAATAATAATAATAATAATAATAATAATATTAATAATAATAATAATAATAATAATAATAATAATAATAATAATTTATGCTGTAGTGTAATAATAATAATAATAATAATTTATGCTGTAGTGTAATAATAATAATAATAATCAACTACCACCTGGATTCAAGAAGTCAAGAAAGACCTGGAAAGGAACAACATACGAGAAGAAGAATTATTGGAAAGAAAGATTTTTAGGAAGAAAGTCTTACAAATGGAAGGATTCCAAGGGAGGAAGGAAAAGAAAACAGGCACAAAGTGGACTGAAGACAGGAAAAAGAAACACAGTGAAACAATGAAAAAATACTGGAAGAAAAGGAAAGAACAACTAAGGAGGAACAATTGAAATTCTAACGTGGTCCTTAGAAGGCCGGAACGCAAGAATAATAATAATAATAATAATAATAATAATAATAATAATAATAATAATAATAATAATAATAATAATATTTATTTATTTATTTATTTATTTATTTATTTATTTATTTATTTATTTATTTATTTATTTATTTATTTATTTATTTATTTATTTATTTATTTATTGACCACTGAACATAGCAGGCTTTCGCCCAGATACATGTTCAGCATACCCATGAAAAAAACAAATAGGCCTACACTATTCTTCTTACAATAATAATAATAATAATAATGTCCGCCTCTGTGGTGTAGTGGTTAGTATGATTAGCTGCCACCCCCGGAGACCCCGGTTCTATTCCCGGCTCTGCCATGAAATTTAAAAAGGGGTACGAGGGTCGGAACAGGGTCCTCGCATCCTCGGGAAATCAACTGAGTAGAAGGGAGTTCGATTTCCTCCTCAGCCATCCTGGAAGTGGTATTCCGTGGTTTCCCACTTCTCCTCCAGGCAAATGCCGGGATGGTACTTACTGTAACTTAAGGCCATGGCCGCTTCCTTCCCTCTTCCTTGTTTATCACTTCCAAACTTCCCATGCCTCCACAAGGCCCCTGTTCAGCATAGCAGGTGAGGTTGCCTGAGCGAGGTACTGGTCATCCTCCACAGTTGTATCCCCCGACCTAGAGTCTGAAGCATCAGGACACTGCCCTTGAGGTGGTAGATGTGGGATCCCTCGCTGAGTCCGAGGGAAAATCCGACCCTGGACGGTAAACAGATGATGAAAATGGTGAATAATAATAATGATAATAATAATAATAATAATAATAATAATAATAATAATAATAATAATAATAATAATAATAATGCAGTGTCTGTTCGTACGTTCGTTTTGTCTTAATTTTAAGGGAGTTGATAGTATACACGATGAAATAAATGAAATGGCGTATGGCTTTTAGTGCCGGGAGTGTCCGAGGACAAGTTCGGCTCGCCAGATGCAGGTCTTTTGATTTAACTCCCGTAGGCGACCTGCACGTCGTGATGAGGATGAAATGATGAAGACGACACATACACCCAGCCCCCGGGCCAGCGAAATTAACCAATTAAGGTTACAATTCCCGACCCTGCCGGGAATCGAACCCGGGACCCCTGTGGCCAAAGGCCAGCACGCTAACCATTTAGCCATGGAGCCGGACAGTATACACGATGAGGAGACAGTTTTGTCTGTCTGCCTGTATGTCATTCGGTTTGGATAGCATAAACGCAAGAACTGTTAACCTGTTCTTCATTAAACGTGCCACTATTAAAGTAGGTCGTCCCCGTGGTGTAGGGGTAGCGTGCCTGCTTCTTACCCGGAGGTCCCGGGTTCGATTCCCGGCTTCGTTAGGGATTTTTACCTGGATCTGAGGGCTGGTTTGAGGTTTACTCAGCCTACCTGATTAGAATTGAGGAGCTATCTTACGGCGATATAGCGGCCCCGGTCTCGAAAGCCAAGAATAACGGCCAAGAGGATTTCCCAGCACTTGGTTTTACGCATTTCATAAAGTACGAGCCGAGAAATCTTCCCGGTCCTCGCCCTTGCCTACCCCATCGTCGCCATAAGTACGGATCTAACTAACTACTAAACGTTTTCATTTCTCCCCTGAAGGGGGAGGCGGGCCTCTTAGAGGGTGACGCCGTCTCTCAGGTCGGGAGATTTGTTACGATGAAGGAGATGTGCGGAGAAGGTGAGGGGGTGGGCGGCCGTGACCTATACTACGAACTGTCCCGGCATTCGCCTTAGTGCAGGAGAATGGAAAACCACGGAAAACCATTCTCAGGACAGCCGACGGGTGGGACCAGGCGTGAAGTCCGGCACTGTGCCCCAGGCCCGTCTCCCGAATGCAGAGGCGTAGAGCCACGGTAGAGCCGTGGCCAACTTTTCTCTGCTCAGTTGGCCGGTCAGAGTACAGAGCACATAGGACAAGAACCCACTCTGCATCTACCGATCGTACGGATCCGGATATCCGCGAAGTTAGTGGCTTAGCGGATGCAAACTGTATGGCAGTGCGGATAATTTTGCTATACTTTCTAAATAATTATGTTTATTGATTTTGACTCAGGTATACTATAGAAATCTCGACAAGTGTCCGGCTCCATGGCTAAATGGGTAGCCAGCTGGCCTTTGGTCACAGGGGTTCCGGGTTCGATTCCCGAGAGGGTCAGGAATTTTAACCATAATTGGTTAATTTCGCTGGCAGGGGGGCTGGGTGTATGTGACGTCTTCATCATCATTTCATCCTCATCACGACGTGCAGGTCCCTACGGGAGTCAAATCAAAAGACCAGCCATTTGGCGAGCCGAACTTGTCCTAGGACACTCCCAGCACTAAAAGCCATACGCTATTTCACTTCATCTCAACAAGTCAGCCTTTCATATAGTTCATGCAGTTATCTTTGCTTGTGGTGAGGCGACCCTTGGTATTAATATGGGAGAATGGTGACACATAAAAAGCTTTAAGCACATAAAGCCCATAAAGCCGTATATCTGACCTATGCTTACCTGGCTCCTGTCCGCTCTCAGTGAAAGGAAGAAACACAGGTTCTGAAGGAGAACGGCTCAATATGAGGAAATTCCTAAAAAAACTTTCACAGTGCGTGCGTGTGGTGGTGGGGGTTGCTGGTGCTAAGTATAAGGTCTATTGTACACTGACTGACAGAGCAAATGCAACACCAAGAAGGAGTGGTCAGAACTTTATGCCAATTGCAGGGTAGACTGACGTCACTGAGGTATGCTCATGATGTGAAATGCGCCGCTGTGCTGCGCACGTAGCGAACGATAAATGGGACACGGCGTTGGCGAATGGCCCACTTCGTACCGTGATTTCTCAGCCGACAGTCATTGTAGAACGTGTTGTCGTGTGCCACAGGACACGTGTATAGCTAAGAATGCCAGGCCGCCGTCAACGGAGGCATTTCCAGCAGACAGACGACTTTACGAGGGGTATGGTGATCGGGCTGAGAAGGGCAGGTTGGTCGCTTCGTCAAATCGCAGCCGATACCCATAGGGATGTGTCCACGGTGCAGCGCCTCTGGCGAAGATGGTTGGCGCAGGGACATGTGGCACGTGCGAGGGGTCCAGGCGCAGCCCGAGTGACGTCAGCACGCGAGGATCGGCGCATCCGCCGCCAAGCGGTGGCAGCCCCGCACGCCACGTCAACCGCCATTCTTCAGCATGTGCAAGACACCCTGGCTGTTCCAATATCGACCAGAACAATTTCCCGTCCATTGGTTGAAGGAGGCCTGCACTCCCGGCGTCCGCTCAGAAGACTACCATTGACTCCACAGCATAGACGTGCACGCCTGGCATGGTGCCGGGCTAGAGCGACTTGGATGAGGGAATGGCGGAACGTCGTATTCTCCGATGAGTCACGCTTCTGTTCTGTCACCGCAGATAGTGATAGTCACCGCAGACGAGTGTGGCGTCGGCGTGGAGAAAGGTCAAATCCGGCAGTAACTGTGGAGCGCCCTACCGCTAGACAACGCGGCATCATGGTTTGGGGCGCTATTGCGTATGATTCCACGTCACCTCTAGTGCGTATTCAAGGCACGTTAAATGCCCACCGCTACGTGCAGCATGTGCTGCGGCCGGTGGCACTCCCGTACCTTCAGGGGCTGCCCAATGCTCTGTTTCAGCAGGATAATGCCCGCCCACACACTGCTCGCATCTCCCAACAGGCTCTACGAGGTGTACAGATGCTTCCGTGGCCAGCGTACTCTCCGGATCTCTCACCAATCGAACACGTGTGGGATCTCATTGGACGCCGTTTGCAAACTCTGCCCCAGCCTCGTACGGACGACCAACTGTGGCAAATGGTTGACAGAGAATGGAGAACCATCCCTCAGGACACCATCCGCACTCTTATTGACTCTGTACCTCGACGTGTTTCTGCGTGCATCGCCGCTCGCGGTGGTCCTACATCCTACTGAGTCGATGCCGTGCGCATTGTGTAACCTGCATATCGGTTTGAAATAAACATCAATTATTCATCCGTGCCGTCTCTGTGTTTTCCCCAACTTTCATCCCTTTCGAACCACTCCTCCTTGGTGTTGCATTGTCACTGTCAGTCAGTGTATTATGTTAACAGATCTACCCGTTTCAATGCCTTCGGCGTAATATAGTTAAATAGTTGCAATATCCACGGATAACCATTCGCGGTAGTTGCGGCTGCGAATGAAGTGCGAATGTTTTGTATATCCGCGCAGGGCTCTAGCCATAAGACATGACTGTGTCGGTGCGACGTAAAACAAATAGACAAAAACTAGGAAGAAGAAGAGTTTCTTAAGGGAGATAGCAATGGCAGGCTCAGCTGGATTCCCGTGGTTTTTCAGTTACTACTTATCTGCACTTAGGGCAGTCGCCCTGGTGGCAGATTCCCTATCTGTTGTTTTCCTAGCGTTTTCTTAAATGATTGCAAAGAAATTGGAAATTTATTGAACATCTCCCTTGGTAAGTTATTCCAATCCCTAACTCCCCTTCCTATAAACGAATATTTGCCCCAATTTGTCCTCTTGAATTCTCTACTCTACGGTTACAAGTTGAGAGCCCTTGCTCTCTCAGTCCCCTTCTCTTGGTAAGAAGTTCCGAAATTATAGTAGTCATATACATTCATATCCTCCTTCCCTTGCCTTCGCCAAAGCAGAGGCGCAACGAGGTTGGGAACAGCCACGCCATGTACCTCATTTTAAATGGGAATAGGGGCATTTGACTGCAAATAAATAAAATAACAATATGAAAGTTGTGCAGGATTTAGTTTCATTTCGCTTTTGTGTACTACGTTTCATTTGCATGGTATCACATTCAGTGCGGCATAAAACAATAAGCAAGACAAAGGCATACTTCTGTTACATCGTTATGTAAACAAAGACGCTAGGAGATGAGATGAAGTAGAAAAATACATTGATAAAATAATAAATCAGTTTGACTGCGTGCTATTAATCTAATTTAGTTTTCTTCAATTTTGTTTTAATTTAAATCGAAATAGTTATGATATGTTATTAAATTACATGTGTTGTAACATTTTACATTTAAGAATACCGGTATGTATTTTTTAAAATAAAAACTTAAGTGCATTAAATGCTACGTGTTATTTATATTACTTTACCGAATTCTAGATTTTAATTTTTAAGCTATAAATCACGGCTTACCCTATTTTAGTTGCCCCACTGGTTACAAGAGTTGTTAGTTGGACCCCTGTCGGTGGGGGCGGTAGAATTACATCCACGGCCACGGTATTCCCTGCCAGGAGTTCTTAACTTGGGAGCGGCCTTAGCTCAGTCCTGGCATTGCTACCACTTAATTGTGCCAGGCTCCTCCCTTTCATCTATCATATCCGACCTCCCTTGGTCAAATGTTATTCTTCTCATCCCGACGGTATTAGAGGGTTCGAGGCCTAGGGAGTATAGTATTTTCACGTCCTTCGTGGCCCTATCTTTCTTTGCCCAACACTTTCATTTTTCGAAGAGTTGTATCCCTTCCATTTCCCCCCTTTGATTAGCGTTAATATAGGATGGTTGCCCAGCTGTACTTCCTCTTAAAACGATAATCGCAGTCAGGGACACGCGGCTGTGAGCTTGCATCCGGGAGATAGAGGGTTCGAATCCCACTGTCGGCAGCACTGAAGATGGTTTTCCGTGGTTTCCCATTTTCACACCAGGCGAGTGCTGGGACTGTACCTTAATTAAGGCCACGGCCGCTTCCTTCCAACTCCTAGGTCTTTCCTATCCCATCTTCGCCATAAGACCTATCTGTGCCGGTGCGACGTAAAGCAATTAGCAAAAAAAAAAAAAAAAAATCACCACCATTCCCATTTTGATGTCTGTTTCCTCTCTTTCCGATTCCTTCCTTTAAGATGATTCTTATTTCTTCCTTTTCCCCTTTAAGTTGGTCCTGATGTTACGAAATATTTACAGTCTTCCTGTTCTGTCCCTCAAACCATCATCATTCACCATCACGTATGATAAACTGCTAGTAAGTTTGGACAAAATCGAAACTCCACAGACTTGCTTACAGCATATTCGAGCAGGTCGGGCATATTTAATAGCGAGCAGTGATGTTTAGGTTGGCCCCGCGATTTAGGGTTAGTGACCCTCCATCATATCTTGAGGCCCCGGGTTGGATTCTCGGCGAGGTCAGTGATTTTTTTTTTTTTTTTTAACCTGGATCTGAGGGCCAGTTCGAGGTCCACACAGCCTACGCGAGAACAGTTGGGGAGCTATAATGAATAATGATGGTGAGATCGCGGCCTCAGTCTAGAAGGTCAAGAATAACGGCCAAGAGGATTCCTCGCACTGCCCACACGTCATTTCGTAATCTACAAGTCTTCGGGCTGAACAGCGGTCGCTTGGTTGGCCAAGACCCATCAGGGTTGTTGCGCCATATTTTATTTATTTATTTATTTATTTATTTATTTATTTATTTATTTATTTATTTATTTTTGTGATGATTAGGGCCATCTTTTCTGTTGACGTTCAAGTAAGTGAAAAGTGACGATACAAGTGGTGGTGTTGGTGGTGATTATTGTTTTAAGAGGAAGTACAACTGGCCAATCGTCCTCTATTAACACTTATCAGAGAGAAAAAAGGAAGTAGTCCAATTCTTCAGAAAATTAAGGTGTCTGCAAAAGAAAGGGAAGAAGATGATTAGGCCTCGGACACCTATTACTGTCGAAAAGAACAAGAGTTGACTAACTGAAGTCGGGTAGGATAGATGAATGTGAGGCTGACACAAGTAGAAGCGATGCAAGATTCACCTAGGAGACCAGTGGTCGCAAACCCACGCCTTCAAGACGAAAGCCCCTGGGTCCCCTCTTAGTCACCTTTTACGACATGCAGGGGATACGGAGGATGTATTCTACCGCCCTCGCCTACAGCGGATGGCGATATTACGAAAGATAACTCAGGGATTATAAAAGGAGAATCACAGTGCTAAGTTAAGCTTCAGTAAAGAGGCAATTATGCTAAATTCGCGTTCTAGACTTCAGGCATCCACTGTAATGGACTGTCAGAGTATCTCTTTATTCAGTACCGGTATCACTTTTCGCTACTGTCGCCAGGTATTCACTCTGGCTGTCTAATGAAATTTAAGGTTTCGCTGAAGACTGGAAGAAAGTGAATGAAGAGGTATAATATATGCCTCTTACTTACGTGCTAGCTCCACAGTCCTGGGACAGCTGACAAAGAAAGAACTACAAGCGTCCCCATAACACCCATCCTACCAGACCGTTTATCAACAACGACCTACTTTATGGAAAGGAAGGAAGGTCGATGACTATCTTATTGTAAGAAGCAATGGCCTTCTGTCATTCCTATACTTGTGACTATAAATAGCAAGGGCGGTGCGTGGTATTGTTGCAGGGTTGCACAACTCCCAATAATTTTACGCTTCATTGGTCGTCTTTTCTTCCTATTTTGCAGTTTAATAAACCTAACATGTATTCTAAAATGTGTTAAAACCAACCATCTTTTGTCGTTCGATGTACTAATGCTTCGTAACGGACCATTAAACTCCGCCGTCTTCAAATCAAACTCAGGGGGTTGACTTTCCTACGCCAAACTCCCTAGCGCACAGCGCGCCGCTATTTAGTTTCAGCAAGGACGAGCCTAAGCCTGTATACGATGTATAGCATCAGGTAGCAAGCCCGCCAGTATCGGTCCTAGGGAGTTGCACGAGAACAGCAAGTACCCTAACGAAAAACCATTTTAAATTTCCCCGTTAGATAGCACCACTCTGCTTTCTCTCCTCTCGCAGCGGTAATTTCTTTTCCACGCCACTAGGGCAAGCTGTACCGCACTATTCACAATGTCACCAACATTTGTATTTCATGGACAATCATGACCAACGAGCTAGAAAGAGGACTATAGAGTGGCTATTGGACCGCCATATTTGAATCTACTTGAAAGGCACGTCCGCCATATTGTAAGCGATCAAATCGAGTGGGCGTGTGTTGAAGCAAGTACAGAAGCTGCGGGAATAAATACAGTTTCACAGTTTTCTTTATTAGAGAAGCAGTCAAAGATGCATAATGCCTGTTTAAAAGGACATTAAAAATGCAAGGTACAGACTACATACTTGCATATTGATTTTTTTTTGCTATTGGCCTTACGTCGCATCGACACAGATAAGTCTTATGGCGACGATGGGACAGGAAAGGGCTAGGAATGGGAAGGAATCGGCCGTGGCCTTAATTAAAGTACAGCCCCAGCATTTGCCTGGTGTGAAAAGATGAAACCACAGAAAACCATCTTCAGGGCTGCCGACAGTAGGGTTCGAACCACTATCTCCCGAATACTGGATACTGGTAGCACTTAAGCGACTGCAGCTATCGAGCTCGGTCTTACATATTGTATAAAGAAAGAAAATTAGTGCATTTACAGTACGGTGGCCCTAATAACAATACATATCACAATAGTACATTGCCATTTAACAAATTTAGACCTACATGCAGGGAATGAAAATATAGAACAGAAAACCTTGAACAAAGTAATAGAACAACATCGAGAAATAATTCATATAACTTTAATGAGAATGAAAACCTACAACCTGTTTTCCAGTCATTGACCGGGTCAGGGTTGTAATGAACGAAGCAGATATAGGCCCTAGGCTGTTAGTGCGATGGGGTCGCCACTCCCAAAGTGATTTATTAATGACTGATGGATGCTATGAAATGAGAATGGAGAGTGTTGCTGGAATGAAAGATGACAGGGAAAACCGGAGTACCCGGAGAAAAATCTGTCCCGCCTCCGCTTTGTCCAGCACAAATCTCACATGGTGTGACCGGGATTTGAACCACGGTATCCAGCGGTGAGAGGCCGAAGCGCTGCCTTCTGAGCCACGGAGGCTCCGGTAACATTAATAATAATAATAATAATAATAATAATAATAATAATAATAATAATAATAATAATAAATCCTGCTATTTTGCCAGTTACCTGGATTTGGCATTTGTATGGATTTAGCCTAATTCTACGACCGGATGCCCTTCCTGACGACGACGCCAACCTTAGGTGGGGTGATGTATTTATTATTACGTGTTTCTGTGGTGGTTTGTAGTATGTTCTGTTGTGTGTAGATGACGAAGATTATCCAGTCCCCGATCCAGAGGAATTAACTGTCAACTACCCGGTAAAAATCCTCAACTCGGTCGAATCCGGGGCCCCCTGAACCAAAGTCCAGCACGCTGATCACTCAGCCAAGGAGCCGGACACAAGGCAACTTGGCAGGTTCGATCCTAGCTCAATACGATGGTATCTGAAGGTGCTCAAATCCCTCAGCCTCGTGTCAGTTGATTTACTGGCACGCAAAAGAACTCCTGCGGGACTACATTCAGGTACCTCGGCTTATCCGAAAAAGTAGTTAGTAGGACATAAAACTAATAATAATTTACGAAAAATAAGTATTTGTTCACATTTTTTTTTTAAAGTGCTGGGGAAATGTGCACTGTAGGATACAATGTAATAATAAATAGTGTTATTAGTTTTTCATCCTACCAAGTAGGCCTACTTAGTACGGTTTTCAGAGAAGTTGAAGTGGCGGACATATGTCCCGCCGGAGTTCCCTTACGTGCCAGTAAATCTACTGATAGAAGGGTGACGTATCTGAGCACCTTCAAATACCAAATATGCCAAATTAAGCTCAGAAATCCAGCGCTCTAACGTCTGAGCCACTCAGCCAGGCAGGATACAGTTTGTCGTGTCTGGCTGTCTGGTCAGTTCCTACAAGAAAATAAAAGTAGGCCTACCCTACACGAGCTGGATTATGCTACACAGGCAACGTAATTCTGCTAATCGCCCATAACTGTGTACTTTAGTAAGAAAATCTTATTTGAAATATGATTATATTCTTCGTGTTTTTTCTACAATTTGTGCATTTGCTTGCCACACACGTAGAAAGCATAATTTATTCGATCTAATCTATTAAAAGTAACGCATCTTAAGCGGAAGAACGGCGCTTAAACTATGGAGTCGCTATTTCGCCTTGGCACCACCCAGAGCGCTGTAGCAGCCATGTTAGCCACTCTATAGTCCTCTTTCTAGCTCGTTGATCATGACCATTTTTTAAATCGCAAAATTTGTTTTGAGGATATACTTCCGGAGGAAACGTTTTCTCATCAGCATAACTTCATGTTATACTTTTGTCAACGGTAAAACGAGCTTTGTGACAACATTGTCACATATTGATTGTTGATAAATGGCTGGATTATTGCGATTTGCGACATGGAGTTGTTGGTGTTACTGTAGACGTTATTTTTACATTTATCACGTGTAGGTCTTGGAGTGTTTTCAGGTGATTGAGTGTTTTGGTTGTAGATAGTTTTTCTGTGCGTTATTATTATAAATGATGGATTCTAGATTGTGAGTAAGAGTTCGTCACAAAGCTGCCGGTGTTTGTGTAGTTTAGTTTGACTATTTGTTGGTGTGTCATGGCATTATCGCTCAAATCTATCACCTGTGGGTGTATTAGTATTATGTTTAAACTGAATGTTTGGTTTGAAATATTAACTTTTCAAGGTGAAATCTCATGTGTAGCGGAGTGTGAGTGAAAATGAATACTACAAGTAATTTACAAGTTAGAGTTTTTCCAGCTTTCTGATGAGGAGAAAATTACCGTAAAGACACTCGGAAGACCATTACCGGACTTAAATATTGTGCAGAATATTAATATTGGAAATCGACAGTTTAGGAGGGTGGTTAAAAGGGCTATTTATACAAATAGCGATTGGTTATGTGGTTGCGAACTTAAAAATGCGTTATTCTGCTTCCCGTGCTTGTTTGGTGGGGAACCCGTGTGGACTAAAGTAGGAGTTACGGAGATAAACCTTTTAAGAACCAAAGTAAAGAAACATGAATCTTCAGCTGTTCACATTCAAAACTGTTTATGACTGACACTTTTTGGAACTGTCAACGTAGCTGCACAACTCGATAGTGCGTATAGAAGGAAAATTGCGGAATATAACGAAGAAGTTAGGCATAACAAATATCTGTTAAATATTTTAATAAACTGTACTCGTTTCTGCGGTTCTTTTGAACTGACCTTAAGGGGGCACGGTGAAACTGAATCATCATCAAACCCAGGTGTTTTCAGAGGACTATTTAATTTTAGCGCTGAATTTGATGCCGTGCTAAAAGGTCATTTGGAAAAGGCAACTGTTTTCAAAGGAACATCCAAAACAATTCAAAATGAACTTTTGAAAATTATGTTGGAGGTATTCCAGGAAGAAAAATCAAAACAAATAAGGGAATCAGAATTTTTAGCTATTATAGCAGATGAAACCAGTGACATTTCCAATATATTCCAGATGGCTGTTGTGTACCGTTACGTAGTAAGAGGCAAACCAATAGAAAGGTTCTGGAGTTTCCTGTCTCGTGCAAAACATGACGCACAGACATTAGCTACGTATTTATTGGGAGAATTAAAGAAGCACAAAGTAAAAAAACTCCCCAAAAGTTAATTGCACAGACATATGACGGGGCATCCGTTATGGCTGGTTCCTCTGGTGGGGTACAAACTATTGTAAAAAAAAAAAAAATCCTATCCCAACGCAGAATGTGTGGATTGCTATGCCCATCAATTTAATCTTGTAATGAGCAAGGCGGCATCAATCAACCGCAATGTGAAAATATTGTTTTCAAGTTTGCAAGGAATTTGTGCATTCTTCTCCAACAGCCCACAGCGGACCGCGGTACTTGACGAGGTAGTGAGGAAACGTTTGCCATGGGCTTGCCCTACTAGGTGGAATTTTCAATCACGATGCGTAAATACAGTTTATGACTGCAAGGAATATCTTATTGAGTGTATGAACCAGATATTGGAAGGTGACTCTGTAATGAGTGAAACTACAATTTGTCAAGCTCTTGGTCATAAAAAAAAGTTCTTTTCAGTTGTGGTTTCAATTTTTGGCTGGAATTCTTCCGTAATGTTATACCACTAGTCGAAGTTTTCTTCGGTCAGCTACAACACGGAGACGTTGATGTGGGTTCTGCACATAAGGCCGTTTCAGCATTTGAAGTAAACATCTCCAAGATCCGAGAAGAAATTGACCTCACGAGCGGTAATGAACCTACCGATTACTTATTGAAGAAAAAGAAATTGGACAAGACTGAATGGAAAATAGAAGCAAAGGAAGTGTGGCATGTGATAATTTCTCAGGCTAAAAATCGTTTTAGCTTCTCAGGTCATCTTGTAGCTTCATCATTGTTTCTTCCAGAGGAGTTCTCCTTGTACTGTTCTAAGTTGCCTGAAGGTACCTTACAGACAGTGTGTTCAGTGTATACGTTTTTGGACAAACTAAAACTACGCCATGAACTATCGTCCATCTATTTAGCACAAGAATTCAGATCATTGTCGGGTGCTGTTAGTCTAAGAGTTTATAATAAACGACAACCTAGGGAAAACGTTCAGTGAGTGCTTGAAACTGTTGAGATTAATTCTTACAATCCCTATGACGTCTGTTGAAGCAGAAATATGTTTTAGTATTTTGAATAGGATAAAAACTTTCTTAAGGAACTCTATGATCCAGGAAAGATTGTCGGCCTTGGCAATGCTTTCTATAGAAAGAGATCTGGTGATGGAAATAGCAGACTTCAATCAACGGGTGACTGACAAGTTTGCATCAATGAAAAACAGGAGGGCAAATTTTCAATTCGAGTGAAGTAAGAATAACTGTAGTTATACTGTATAAATAGCCTATTATTTCCTGTGTTTTAATAGCTGGTTATATTTCAGTTTTAATAGGAATTCAGTTCATTACATACGGATACTAGTGATTCTTGTTATTTCTGTAAGATTCTATTTTAAAATTGCAACATTGAAAATCTGGTGCAACACCCAGCTTCAGATACCACCAGCCGCCACTGATAAATAGTAAAATGTACAATGTATACTCAGCATCGTCGAACTTTTCCCAGATAGATGCGGTACTTTCTACTGTGATCGGAAAAGTATCGTGACCTCTTGGGTGCTTCGAATCTTCGGAAACAAAAGTTGTCCGTGAGTTTACCGTCCTTCGAGGCTAAATGTTTACAGCCAGGTACAACGTACAGTATTATCACTCAAAACCTTGGGTTGACGGCCTTATTGCCGACCCTGTTATCAGTATACACTTGAAGGAATCGTCTGCGGTTCGGTACGTGATCCTTTTGGACATATTGTATGCAGTTAAAGTCAGTGGTGTCGTGCACCTCCGTTAGCAAAATTAAAGAACCTTCGATGGAAAATTCGGAACTGATTACCTTGTACCTTCCCATAGGCGAGTGGTTCCCTAACTTTAGTAGCGGCGCCCTCATAGCATTTAAGATCGCATACAGGAAGTCGGATGTGCTCTGATTCTTGTGATTATTTTCGGGTACGTAACTACTTCAGATTGAGAAATGGAGTGCAGTTTATACAAAGATTTAAAAGTAATTTAATGTAGCAAAAGCTGCAGTATATTTATAAATTACTATTATAAAACGATCTTCTCAAAACACACTGAACTATTCACCTACTCAATAAATACAAAGTCTATTATAAACATTTATCCTTTTTTTAAACAAAGGACTTATTCTTATTCTTCAAGTGCCATAGACATTGGAGCAATAAAATAATACAGGCAGTAGATAATTGGTAAAACAAATGGGATTGCATGTGCATATTATAGACTAGTAGTAGTGAAGATTTTTTGTGAACTTACAAATCGGTCTACTAATATTGTTTTAGGTGTCTCTAACGATTGAATTACAAAATACTGTAATTTAAATCAATCTCAGCACTTTCGACTGTACACTTCTCAGAAGTTAACTGTTTCACCGTTTTACTGTACCGAACAAGTGGCTGCGCGATTTCATTCATGTAGCTATCAGCTTGAATTCGGGAGAGAGTGGGTTCGAACCCCACTGTCGTCAGCCCCGAAGATGTTTTTTATCCGTAGTTTCCCATTTTTACACCAGACAAATGCTGAGGATGTACCTCCATTAAGGCTACTGTCTCTTCCTTCGCATTACTAGCTCTTTTCTATCCCATTGTCGCCATAATAGTGATGGGACATTCGATTCATTTTACTGAATCGATTCATTTGATTCCGTTCACGTTACTGAATCGATACAGTGATCCGATTCACGGCTCATTGGTCACCGCTCCTACTGCATCTGTGTAGTATGTGCTGGTAAGACAGCAGCAACAGCATTCAGTGCTCGCAGCTGCCATCTGATCTTCATACTATGAACTCCTTTCTTAGAAAAAATGCTAGTTACTCTAATACATCGAAAGTTTCCGGCGACGCAGGGTGGGAAAGGTTAGGAAGGTAGCAGCCATGGCCTGAATTAAGGTACAGTCCCAGCATTTCCTGGTGTGAAAATGGGGAAACTACGGAAAAACCATCTTAATGGCTGCCGACGGTGGGATTCGAACCCACCATCCCCCGAATGCAAGCGCATAGCCACGCGATATTAACCGCACGACAACTCGCTCAGTCATTTTCTTAAAAATATTTTTCTATCAGCTGAGGATTTTTTTAAATCGTCATATTTTGTATAGGCTACCCGAGATGTACAGTAGCCCGCTGGTTTTCTGATTCAACATACTGTTATTGCGTCTGTCCACGTATGATTGAAGTCTTGTGCAACGATGTGACATATGAACTGAGAGAATACTGAGCCGTTCTTCCCAATATAAAACAGGTACTTTTGAGTGGTCATGACTCGTGAGCATAACTCATAGTCATAGGGCAGGCTAGAGTCGAGTTTAACTGTCAAATGTCAACTAAGTTATAATACTAAGATTCATTAAACTAATAAATAGTATAACCTAATAGCCTACCTACTTACTAACTACTTCAGAATTATGTTGTGACTACCTTTTTAACACTGCAAATAAATCCATCTATTATTTAAACCTCCCTGTAAGAAGAGGACAGTGAATGCAAATGGATATTATTTTCAAATGAGCTGAGCTCGAGAGTCCATTATAGCATACGATTCTTTCAGTCTAGCATGGCTCACTGTATGTCTCGCTGTAGCGGAAGCTCGGCTCTCCGCGTGTCCAGTGAGCCGATAAGGAGCCGTGTGTATCATGTGTCTCACTGAGCCTCGCTCGTTCACGATTCTTTCGATGTGCCATGATTCACTGTATGCCTCGCTGCAGCGGAAGCTCGGCTCTCCGCGTGTCCAGTGAGCCGATAAGGAGCCGTGTGTATCATGTGTGTCACTGAGCCGCGCTCGTTCACGATTCTTTCGATGTGCCATGATACACTGTCTCGCTACAGCGGAAGCTCGGCTCCCCGTCAACGTCCAGTGAGTGCGCCACTCAGCACTGTCCGCTGGGTGTAAGCTGAATCGTGTGCCGTGAGCTCGCCTTTCCTGTGAATCGATTCACTCGGACACTTGAATGAATCGATACACTGCTTCGAATCATGCATTCAATAGCCAACACTACGCCATAACAACTATCCATGTCGGTGCGACGTAAACCAACTTGTAAATAAAAATGTTTCACTGTAGAGGCTTGGAATACAGAGGACAGTAATCCGTGTACTTACTGCCTATGATAGCGCTGTCTGATAACCTGTAATAGTATAATATTCTTTGGAAACATTTTTTGTGTACCGAGCAATTGGCTGTGCGGTTTGGGTTAACTAGTTATCAGCTTGCATTCGAGAGAGTAGATTCGAACCCCACTGCCGGCATCCCTGAATGGTTTCTCATTTTTGCACCAGTGCCATAATTAAGGCCACGGTCGCTTCCTGCCCATTCCCAGCCCTTTCCTGTCCCATCGTCGCGATAAGACCTATGTGTGTCGGTGCGCCGTAAAGCAAATAGTAAAAAAAGAAAAAGAATATGTGTATCAAACATAGCCGACTACAGTTACAAGCAGGAGTCATGTAAGTTTGGCAACGTGCAGCGGAGGCCAAGGTGGAACCGCGAAGCGCGGGAGCTATCCGTGTATTTTGATGTGTAGAGAACTTTGTCTTCTGTTTCGTTTTATTTTTAACGGGTATGTTCGAGTATATTTACAAGGTAAGTGATCGAATAAGCATACGTAGAACCTATTATCGAAATATGACAAAGCGCATAAGGGTTGAGTAGCTTGACAGATTCAAATTAGACTCAGTCCGGTGGTATTTGAAGGTGCTCAAGTACGTCAGCTTAGTGTCTGTAGATTTACTGGCACGTAAAAGAACTACGGAACAAAATTCTGGCATCCTGGCGTCTCCCCAAAACCGTACAAATTGTTACTAGGACTTTATATCAATAATATTATTATTATTTGTAAAGGCGCAGACTGAATTTGTATCGTAGTAACTATAGCATACAAAAGAAAATGGACGCACGTACTCGTTTAGGTTTTCTTTAGACGAGGAATTAAAACAAAAATGTGTTTGTCACTTTAAACGGGGTAATTGGGGAACCTGGGAAGGATTCAGTCATGTGAATAAAACATTTCACAGACGAACGTTTTTCAACAAGGGATATATTTTGTAATAGTAAAGGCAGCGTAACTATACTACCATCCAAAACTAATGAGCTTCTTCCTGATATACGACCAATTATTTTCCCAAATTTTCCAAAATATCCGTTATCAAAAAGTGTTAAAAAAAGATCCTGAAATGTCGTATGGCTTTTAGTGCCGGGATATCCCAGGACGGGTTCGGCTCGCCAGGTGCAGGTCTTTCTATTCGACTCCCATAGGCGACCTGCGCGTCGTGATGAGGATGAAATGATGATGAAGACAACACATACACCCAGCCCCCGTGCCATTGGAATTAACCAATTAAGGTTAAAATCCCCGACCCAGCCGGGAATCGAACCCGGGACCCTCTGAACTGAAGGCCAGTACGCTGACCGTTCAGCCAACGAGTCGGACAAAAAAGGTCCTGAAGGTAGGAGACTGGGTATGAAGAGTTGGAAAACAAGAAGATGGATGATTTGCCAAATGTAAGCTATTTACTCAAAATTCACCAAGATATGAATGTCTCTGTATATGTTAATAGTTTTCAGGTAATGGTAAAAGAAATGACATGTTTAGCTGATGGTAAAATATCCAAGTGGTCTCAACTAAATGAATATTTATTAAATTATACAAGAGCCACTATTGAATGTATACGAAGAAATGTATTAAAAATGCTTCACAAACTTTTAGGCCAAAAACATGTTGAAGCTGTTCACCTCGCCATGCACCTCGCACCTCTAGTACAACATACTGAAGCATTTCTCCTCGCCACTCTTCCCGCCGCTTAATACATTGAGTAATAATATTTAGTCAGACAGTGAAATATGAAATTGGAGCATGTACAAAACAGAGTAATGATGGAACTTTCTGGAACTCAGTAATGTACAAATTAATGGAATAGCTCGCACTAAATATCCCTGCTGAAGAATTTCTCCCACGTTCGAATATGAAACTTTGTTGAAACCATATGCTCCCAAACATCTAAATGAAGAGAAGGAGCTATTTAATAAGAAACTGTCGGTGGCGCGAAAAACGGTGGAATGCAACTACGGAATTCTATCCGCGAAATGTGAATATTACAAAAAAGCAACAGAAACGTCCTGGAACTGCAGAAGCTATTGTTAAAGCTATTTGATTTCTCCACAGTACAGTAATTGATATAGAGAATAAACTAATGACATTGCAGAGATCCCATCCTCCAGAGTGATGTCCGAGTTCGAACTTCAGAGAGGTGGGTTAGTGGTGCCATCAGATTGTGTTGTGCGTTTGCGTAACGGTGACAGGAATATTTACCTTGTTGGTATCTGAAGACTACAAGGAAGACTACCTGGATTGTGAAAATCATAAAGAATTTCTATTCTCTCTATCCAGAGTTATTTTAGGAAAAGATAAAAATCAACAGTTCTGGTTTGAACGTGCTCATTGTGGGTGTGGCTTTAATGGTCCGATAGATTGTTTATTGTTTACATTTTCTTATGTCGTGTTAAATAATTAGAAAATAGATGAAGAACAAGAGTTACATCAGCAGTGAAGATAATAACATTAAGCGGAGGAAGCTGTCAACGCTCCACAGTAATTGAGCTTGTGAGTACTGTTCTTAAGAGTTTTGTTTT
Organism: Anabrus simplex; assembly: GCF_040414725.1. Classification (NCBI taxonomy): domain Eukaryota; kingdom Metazoa; phylum Arthropoda; class Insecta; order Orthoptera; family Tettigoniidae; genus Anabrus; species Anabrus simplex. The sequence goes on along the minus strand of NC_090269.1, from coordinate 55,736,616 downwards.
TATTAATGTAAAATGTGTATTTCTAACTTCAGTGAATACATTTACTGATGCGTGTGTGTTTCCTAGTATCATTTTACGAATAGTGTGCATTTATCATAATCACGGTGTTGGTCTAAATGTAGTGAATATGGGTGATGTCATTCAAAGTCGGACACGTCCCCTTTTCTCTCGGCCTCCGGTTGACAGATGGGTACAGCGTTGCCAAGCATACCTTCCGCCTTTAACTGTAGATGGCTCTGGCATCAAATAGAGCAACAATTATGTCACCGTTTTCATCACCTGAATCGCATTGTGAAATAAATCATTTAACAAAACGTGTGACTTGTAACCGTCTATATTATTTCGTAAAGAACCTGATTATCTCTTTGCTCTTCACGTCAGAACAATAATCATACTTTCTTTACACCAACGATAGGAGAATAAAGGAAGATATCCGACCCTTAGAAGAATGAAAGAATAGGAAAAAGTCCCTGAAAAGCCGCACATACTTAACACCGTCGGGGTCAAGGGAGGTCGGATATCAAAGACTAAAGTTAGAGCTGTTGTACAATTAAGTGGACGCAATGTCAGACTCAGCTCATGGTGTGGTGGTTATTGTTTTAAGAGGAAGTACAACTGGGCAACCATCCTCTATTAACACTTAACTGGAGGATGGAAATGGAAAGGTCAGATCTTCGAAGAATAAAGGCATCGGCAAAAGTAGGAAGTTATCACCAAGGATGTGAGGCCTCACAAACCTACTACCATTAGTGTCGGAAAAGAAAGGTTAACCGGGAGAAGGAAACGGGAAACATGAAACACTCCTATTTTGAGAAGCGATGAGGGTCCCCTTTGTGTCCACCTACGACAGGCAGAGGAAAGTAGAAGGGAAGAAAGAGAGTAAAGAGAAGGTGGCACTTTTTCACGTTGGTACCAACATAATTGGGGATATGTGGGATCTGGTTATGACAGGGCGAGAGAAGCATAAGGGGGAGGAGATTATCAGTGGATACTAACTGGAGAGTAATCGGGGATTTGAGTGAAACTATGGAGCGGGTATATAGGAAACTACACTAGTGTCCAAAAGTTAAGAAAAAGTTACGAGTAAGCAGGGCAACAGGAAATAGACCGCAAATCGCACGACATATGCACCTACCAACCTTCCGTGTTCGCTCTGGATAGGAAAGGAGTGTTCCCTGCTTTAACTAGCGGCGTAACCGCAAAGTAAACACAGCCAGTGCCTGCGCCCCATATTCCCTCAGTCGTATTTACCCTGTTATAGTGTGCGGAATGTAGCCTCGTGGTGAACGTGAAAACATAATGGCACAACGACGCCATTTGGACCCCGTTTAGCACTCGGCCGCCTGGAAGTAGACCGAAGTCACCGTATCTTTGAATGTGCCACAAAGTGTCATTTCCAGGCTTTGGAGACGATTTCAAAACACAGGAGATGTTAGTCGTAGGCCAGTACCAGGCCGACCAAGGGTAACCACCCCACAGTAGGACCGATATCTCGCCTTAACCGCCCGACGAAATCGGAGTGCACCTGCAAGACAATTGTCGGCAGAGCTTGCAGTCGTCTCAGGTATTACCGTTTCCCGGCAAACTGTGTACCGGAGGCTCAGAACAGCAGGGCGGTTTGCCCGACGTCCAGCGGTGTGCGTCGCGCTCACTCCAGCACAGAGATGGGCCCGTTTACTGTGGAGCCGTCAACATCGAAACTGAACCATGAATGAATGGAGGCATATGCTCTTCACAGATGAATCCCGCTTCAGTTTGCAGAACGATTCCCGTCGCACATTAATCTGGAGAGAACCGGTAGCCGATACAACCACAGGAAGATCGTGGAACGAGACCAGTATGGTGATGGAGGCGTCATGGTGTGGAGCGGCTTCATGTTGAATGGCCATATGGACATGCATATCTTCATAGGTGGTCCGAGGAACACTGTTAACACTCGGAGATATAGGGATGAGGTACTGAGACCACATGTTCGACTCTTCAGAGGTGCGGTTGGTCCAGACTTCCACTTAATGGACGAAAATGCCCGACCGCACCGCGCTGCTCTGGTGGATAAATTTTGGCTGGGGAAGACATTCATCGCATGGACTGACCAGCGAGGTCTGCGGATCTCAATCCTATAGAACATGCCTGGGATGCATTGGGGAGGCGAATTACATCCCGACAGCCTCCACCACGGACCCTCCAACATCTTCGCATTGCCCTTTCGGAGGAATGTGATCGACTGCCACAAGAGTTCTTGGACCATCTGATAGAGAGCATGCCACGTCGCTGCGAAGCATGTGTGGCCGTTAGGGGTAACCATACACCCTATTAACGGCATATTTTGTTGTGGAAGACATTGCCAAGTTTTGTTAGTTGTTGTCAAAGGTGTACCTTAGCTATCAGAACCTTTCTGACGCTGTTTTTTTTCTTTTTCGGACAAGTTTTGTGACATATGGTGTGTGATTCAGCTTCCGTTTGTTCAGCAATCCGTCTGACATTCCTATCAGGCGGTATGTCCTCGTTCAGTGATTATGCTTAACTGTTGGACATTAGTGTAGAAGTGAGGTTTTCAGGTCCTAACGGGTGGATAGGAGATGGGGATCTTCGCTCAGGTGACCTTTACGTGAATAGCAGGGTTACGTTCAAGTTGGGATGTTCACGAGGGTTATAGGGAGGTGGATTGAGGGAAATGGCGTGGACTAGGGTGCGGTGATGAGAAGATTGGGAGCTGGAAGTCAAGTAAGGATGACAAAGTTGTTACTGTTAAACTGTAGAAGTAATGAAAGGAAAGGAAAGGAAAGGAAAGGAAAGGAAAGGAAAGGAAAGGAAAGGAAAGGAAAGGAAACGAAAAGGAAAAGAAAGGAATAACATTAATTTAATAGATATATATTTACCAGATAGTCTGTTACCGTAATGGTTGAACCATGGGTAAGAAGTGATATTACGGGTGCGGAAAATTCTTCCAAGAACTAGAGTGTTTATCGCAGAGACAGCGTATATTCTATACGGGGGAAAGTATTCATACCGGTGAAAGAAGAATTTGTAGGCTATGAAAAAGTTCTAGGTGTGAAGCTCGTCTCTAAACCTGATAGGCAAGTCTATGTTTTTGGGTTGCACAGACCTGGAAGGCGTTGGGCTAATGGATAACTATTTGATAAGATATGGCTATGTGAGGAACGGCACCGAAAGGAACGTGATTGTAGCGGGTACTCTCGATTTACCAAGAGTCAACTTGGAAGGGAATTAAAATAACAGAAAGCTCGATCAAATAGTAAATAAGTTGTGGAAGTAAGAAGAGATTGAAGGAAATTACCAGGAAATTGAATTTAGCGAATAAGTCAGCTAAGGTTTGATAGAAGGCAGTTCGCGTTTAGGAAATTTCCAGAGGGTCTCAATCTGTAGGATTCCAGCAAGATTTAGCAGATATTTTAGATTCAGTTCAGATGGATTATATCGCTATTTACCGATGCAAATCTTTTGATAGCGTAGACCATGGAGTACTGCTGACGAAAGGGAGGTCTATTGGACTGGAAAATAGAACTCCGAGAATCAGAGTAGAAGTGAAGCCTTATCTGATCTAAAATCGGGGGTTCCGCAAGACAGTATTACTGGACAGTATGTTGTCTTACATGATATACTGTAAATGAATATGAATGGAATCACAGATAAGGCTTTTTTCAGACGATGTTATACTCTATCCATATACATAAAATAAGTTTTTTGTCTGTGCGTTGCTCAGAATTTAAAAATAATGGTATTTCTGTATCGGTCGTGTCCACAGTAACAAGGAAATTGACTTTTTACTTTTCCGTAATTTCTGTACACGCATCACGAAAAAACAGCTGAAGATAATTTAATGAAAATCGGTATGTAAAGTCGGAGAATGATCCACTACAATCTAGGCTGTAAATCATTTTATTCACGCTGAGGGAAATGGTAGTTTAGGGGATGGCCTAAAATTTAATTCTCAAATATTTATGTTATTAGTGGCTTTATCGATAAATACTGCCTAACTAAAGTTATATATAATTAGATTTACGATCATTTATGTCTTATACATTTTTACCATACCGGCTATGATAACAGATATATTCATGAATTTGTATTTTTGTTGCTAAGTCCATATCAACGCCGAGCCACGAGAAAACACGTAAACAGAATTTGATGAAAATTGGTATATAGAGTCAGGGAATAAGAAACTACAGTCCAAGACAAACAATTTTATTCGCCCTGGAAGAAATGGTAGTTTAGGGGAAGGCGCCTAAAATTGAATCCCTAAATACCTATGTTATTGGTCCTATCGAAAAGAATTACATAACATAATTTATAGAGAATACAATTTCCGATCATTTATGTTTTATACAATTTTACTTTACCGACTATGAAAAGAGTGGTATTTGAGAGTCGAAAGAAAGCTAAATGTGAAGGTCTACAATACCGAAAGCTCATAAAATTGATGAACAATAACATTACGTTGATCATAGTTTGTTGTGATGTTCTTTGTTTCTTATGCTGCCACTCATCTCCGATAGATGGGATTACTGCTGAGTACCGAATATAACAGTCTGCCTGAATATTGGCGGGAAATAGCAGGGGAGTTAGATTCCTCTGGCTCATACATTTTGATGCTGCTTGTACGTAACACGCTGGTTTGTCATAGTATCAAAGGCGCCCATGCCGGGAGGCAAGGGGGGGGGGCTCGCCCCCTCATAGCTCTCAGGATAAGGAAAAATCTAATATAGTCAGGTGTTTTTCTTTCAAGAAAATTATTTAAAATTCGATATTACGTAAAAGTAGTAATACCGTAGTACCGCCACCCACCAACAGGCAGGGGATGCCGAGGGTGTTATTCTACCGCGGAATACAAGTCGCCATTCATCTTCCAAAATATTAAAATATTACATACCCCCAGGTCTAGCTCCCCCCTACAAACTGTCATGTGGGCACCCATGCATAGTATCCCAGCTATTGGATTGATCAGTGTACACAATTAATGGAATAATGGCAGAGGCTCATTTATGAACTGGTCTAGAATTACAATTTCGGCCTATTCCACATTATAGCACCACAATTCACTAAATAACTCAAAATTCAACCCTGAAATGAGCCGTTTCTTAAGAAAAGCTTCTTCCTCTTCACTTTTATTACATTTACATTCATTTTATTCCAAATTAGCAGCCACGAGGGGGTTTCTCCTCTGGCTTGGAAGAAACATTTGCCTTCAAGTCAGACACATTTTCCCCCTCCAGTGTAGTGAATTGAGATTTCCAACTCTTCGGTACTCCTAGGAAACAGAGAGTAAAAAGGCATAGTTTTTGCCCTGGGACTCTCCACTCTTCGCCTCCTCTGGGGGGGAGCCCAAAGAGTGTTCGCGGCTCACGGCTGTCTGCGACATGGTATTCCAGCTCTGGAACTTAGGACTGTTAGATCGGCAGCGTACTACTGTTCGTTAAAAGTGTGAAAAGGTCTGTTTTTTATTTGGTCGAGTGTTTCATATGATAGCATTGCTTTTAACCCTGACAGTAACACGTCTATAAATATCGCTTTAGTTACACCGCACGTCTCGAAGACGTGCCACTCAAAGCCTTTCATAAAGTTACGTTTCGGTAGGCGTTATACTCTAGAAATAGTTCGCACCAATTGCAAGTTTTATTGAATTCGATCATTTTAGTTTACAAGGAAATGGAACGACTGAAAAAGTAAAGAATTGTTTCAGCTAGCATATCTATATTACCATTTGATATTGAACAACTTAAAAACTTTCGTTGTAAGAAATGACTACAATAACATGTCTGAATTTCATATAGGCAAACGAGAAAAAACGCGCTAGATGCGCTCATTAGCACGACACGTCAGAAAGTCGTATGGTGTAATTGTCAGGGTTAATCGCGACATTCCTTTTGGCTTCATAGTAATGATCTATGTTGATTTCAGTTGGGAAAACCACTAAGGCAATTTTTCTGAGGATTTAAAAAGGCAGGTGGAGAGTGAGAGTCTGCCATTATAATGAAAATTCCCAAACTTGATTGTGACTGATGGTAGGTAAGAGGGCCTACCATTACAATGAGAATTCCGTAACTCAGTCTTCACATAAGAAAGATGTTTGGTGGCTTCCCCGTTGCGTTTCTAGGGTAACGTTAAGAGCTATGCAATTTATTACAATCTTACTCACAACGTGTACACTACCTCACCTGGAATTCTGTGTACAATGTAGAATTCCGTAGCGAAGCACGGGTACATCAGCTAGTGTAGTAATAAATTACTTACAGGATTGTACGCGACTGCAAAAGTACCTCGACAGTACTGTCACATGGAAAGTAGACAATTGTGTGATAAACAGATTAAAAATCAGGGTATCTTTTTTTTTTTTTTTTTTTTTTTTTACCAAGAGGAACAGTCCTCTCAGTTTTAATTACTTAGGTGGGGAGAAAGTATCTCATACGTATCAATGTAAGTACCTAGGTATTAATTAATATAAAGAAAGATCTTCATTACGTTAATAATATAAATGGGATTGCAAGTAAAGACTGCAGATCTGTTCATATGGTTATGAGGGTATTTGGGTGTTGTAGTGAGAATGTAAAAGTGAGGGGGTATAAGTCACTGGTAATACCCCAGTTGTAGTTCTGTTTCATCAAAAATAACTTAATTTGAGAACTAGAAAAGATTCTAAGAAAATCAGCACGATTTGTTCTGGGTGTTTTCCGACGAAAGAGCAATGTTACGGAAATGTTGCAAACTTTGGACTGGGAAGGCATGAAAGTAAGGAAACGAACAGCTTGACTAAGCGATATGTTCCGACCTGTCAACGGAGAGATGACGTGGAATGACATTAGTAAACGAATACATTTTAATGGAGTTTTCAAAAGTAGGAAAGATCATAATTTCTGGAACACACAGCTTAAGTATTATACTACAACATACCTGTAAAAAACACATTATTAAACCCAAACCCCATATCACTACAGCCCTTGAAGGGCCTTGGCCCAACAAGCGACCGCTGTTCCCCCCAAAGGCCTCCAGATTACGAGGTGTCGTGTGGTCAGCACAACGAATCCTCTCGGCCGTTATTCTTGGCTTTCTAGACCGGGGACGCTATCTCACCGTCAGATAGCTCCTCAATTCTAATCACGTAGGCTGAGTGGACCTTGAACCAGCCCTCAAGTCCATGTAAAAATCCCTGACCTGGCCGAGAATTTTTACCTGGACCTGAGGGCTGGTTCAAGGTCCACTCAGCCTACGTGATTAGAATTGAGGAGCTATCTGACGGTGAGATAGCGTCCCCGGTCTAGAAAGCCAAGAATAACGGCCGAGAGGATTCGTCGTGCTGACCACACGACACCTCGTAATCTGCAGGCCTTCGGACTGAGCAGCGGTCGCTTGGTAGGCCAAGGACCTTCAAGGGCTGTAGTGTCATGGGGTTTGGTTTGGTTTTGGATAAAAATACACACTATTAAATGCTGGGGCTGTACCTTAATTAAGGCCACGGTAGTAGTATAATTGGACAGTTCGGCCGCCTCCTCCCGCGGGAAATTTGAATTCTGGCGGGAGATTTGAATTTTGGCGCGAGATTTGAATTTGTAAACAAAGCCACGTGCTTTTTGACAGCTGTCATCGACAACAACGCATCGCTAAACTCACTGCTGCCATCTTGACGGGCCTAAACCTCAGTAGTGCCAACATAACCTAACTAGCGCGAGGTAAACAAAGCCACGTGTTTTTTGACAGCCACGTGCTTTTTGACAGACAACAACGCATCGCTAACCTTAGTACTGCCATCTTGACGGGCCTAAACCTCAGTAGTACCAACTTAACCTAACTAGCGCGTGGTAAACAAAGCCACGTGCTTTTTTGACAGCTGTCATCCGCCATATTTAAACCACAGAGCACTGTGCTGCCCTCTTTATCGTAGTAGATGTAAAATTCGTCACCTGTCATCGGCAGTGCTGCCATCTTGGCGGGCCTAAACCTTAGTGCTACCAACTTAACCTCACTAGCGTGAGATAAACAAATCCACGTGCAGCTGTCATCCGCCATCTTTAATCCATAGAGCACAGTGCTGCCCTCTTTAGCTACTTACCTTTGAAATGTGGTACGTCACAGCTGTCATCCACCATCTTGCATCGCAAACCTCAGTGCTGCACTCTTTAGTTTGAAATGTGGTGGCGGCAAATTCCACGTGCTCTTGTTTGGAAACAAAGCCACGTGCAGCTGTCATCCGCCATCTTTAATCCAGAGAGCACCGTGCTGCCCTCTTTAGCTACTTACCTTTGAAATGTGGTACGTCACAGCTGTCATCCGCCATCTTGCATCGCAAACCTCAGTGCTGCACTCTTTAGCTAGATACCTTTGAAATGTAGTGGCGGCAAATTCCACGTGCTCTTGTTTGGAAACAAAGCCACGTGCAGCTGTCAACCACCATCTTTAATCCAGAGAGCACCGTGCTGCCCTCTTTAGCTACTTACCTTTGAAATGTGGTACGTCACAGCTGTCATCCGCCATCTTGCATCGCAAACCTCAGTGCTGCACTCTTTAGCTAGATACCTTTGAAATGTAGTGGCGGCAATTTGAAAAATTCTTTATGCTCCTGTTTGGAAACAAAGCCACGTGCAGCTATCATCCGCCATCTTTAATCTAGAGAGCACCGTGCTGCCCTCTATGTGGTGGTGGTAAATTCTACATGCTCTTGTTTGGAAACAAACCCATGTGCTTTTCTGACAGCTGTCAACCGCCAGAGAGCACCGTGCTGCCCTCTTTGTGCCGGTGACAAATTCCACGTGCTTTTTGACAGCTGTCATCCGCCATCTTGCATCACAAACCTCAGTGCTGTACTCTTTAGCTAGATACCTTTGAAATGTGGTGGCGGCAAATTCCACGTGCTCTTGTTTAGTAAACAAAGCCACGTGCTTTTTTGACAGCTGTCGTCCGCCATCTTTAATCAATAGAGCACTGTGCTGCGGGTAATTTCGTCAGCTGTCATCCGCCATCTTTAATCCACAGAGCACCGTGCTGCTCTCTGTAGTAGCGGGTAATTTGAAAAGTTCTGTTAGCTGTCATCCGCCATCTTTAATCAAGAGAGCACCGTGTTGCCATCTTTAGCTAGATACCTTTGAACTGTGGTGGCGGCAAATTCCACGTGCTCTTGTTTAGTAAACAAACTCACGCGCTTTTTGTCAGCTGTCATCCGCCATCTTACATCGCAAACCTCAGTGCTACACTCTTTAGTTGAAAAATGGTGGCGGATAATTTAAAAAGAAAAATTCTACAGCAGCCATCTCTCGACGCTAATTGCACAAGATGGTGGCTATACATGACTCCTTAAAGGTGCTTATGCGAGATGATCGCTATACATAGTTTCTTATGAGACGCCCTTGGGATGCTTGCGCAAGATGGTGGTTATGCAAGGCTCCTTATGAGACACCCTAGGGATGCTTGCGCAAAATGGTGGTTGCTCTTATGAGGCGGCTTAAGGATCCTTGCACAAGATGGCTAGAGACGCCCCCCCACCCCTAAGGATGCTTGCGCAAGATGGCGGACGCAAGATGGCGGTTATACATAGCTCCTTATGAGACAGCTAGTACTCGATACAACATGTGATCAGAACATTGATTGATGTGTTCAGAACACAAAATAAGTGATCAAGACTAGAATCGAACACTGTACTCGATGTCGTCAACTTCAACATGTGATTAAAACATTGTTTGGTATGTTCAGAACACTACATAAGTAGAATCGAACGCTGTACAACATGTTAGGGGATACCTTTGTTCTAATAAGATCAGATTGAAACATAACAAGACTAGAATTGAACACTGCACTCGATGTCGTTAACCTTAACATGTGAACAGAACATTGATTGATGTGTTCAGATCACTAAACAAGTAGAACCGAACACTGTACAACATGTTAGGGGATACCTTTGTTCTAAGAAAATTAGATTGAAACATAACAAGACTAGAATCGAACACTGCACTCGATGTCGTTAACCTTAACATGTGATCAGAACATTGATTGATGTGTTCAGATCACTAAACAAGTAGAACCGAACACTGTACAACATGTTAGGGGATAGCTTTGTTCTAAGAAGATCAGATTGAAACATAACAAGACTAGAACTGAACACAGCACTCGATGTCGTTAACCTTAACATGTGATCAGAACATTGACTGATGTGTTCAGATCAGTAAACAAGTAGAACCGAACACTGTACAACATATTAGGATATACCTTTGTTCTAAGAAGATCAGATTGAAACATAACAAGACTAGAATTGAACACTGCACTCGATACAACATGTGATCAGAACATTGATTGATGTGTTCAGATCACTAAACAAGTAGAACCGAACACTGTACAACATGTTAGGGGATACCTTTGTTCTAAGAAAATTAGATTGAAACATAACAAGACTAGAATCGAACACTGCACTCGATGTCGTTAACCTTAACATGTGATCCGATACAACATGTTAGGGGATACCTTTGTTCTAAGAAAATTAGATTGAAGCATAGCAAGACTAGAATCGAACACTGTAAGAACATTGTTTGATGTGTTCAGAGCAAAAGTACAACTTCAATGATTTACCTAGTGTAAAACACACACTGTGCACATATCGCATAGCTATCTCGCCTATCACTTGCCTAGTATGAAAATCAAAAACACACTGTGCACATATCGCATAGCTAACTCGGCAACACTTCAAATGATTTGCTTAGTACGAAAATAAAAAAATCTATACCGCGTAGCTAACTCGTTCATCGCACTGCTAAGACGCTTAGTAATTGCAAATACACTGATATATGTCATACGAAAATCAAGAGAGCATACTGCGTAGCCAACTCGCTCGAGTCACTCGCTTAGTAATTGCAACACGGCTAGAACACTGATACACACACGGATAAGAATGTTGCGAGATACTACATACTTATATGTTTTTTTTAAAAAATATTGGGGGTGAAAGATCATAAATTATACGTACACATGTTGTCTCCTCCAAGTTGTAAGACGAAATAGACGCAGTACTGCGAGTTTCCGCTATAGCTGGCGAACGGAAGTAGCATGATACCTCAGCAAAAAAAAAAAAAAAAAAAAAAAAAAAAAAAAATACGCGTGAGCTTGCATACATGCAAGTCAGACACAATGATGGATACCGCGATTCAAATCCTGGTCACTTATGCCGTCAGGAAGGGCATCCGGCGAGCATCTAGCTGTAAATCCCCGATTCTCATGTTAGAAAGAGCAACTTGTTGTAAAACATTCTTAGTCCCAGTTCTTTGACGTCAGGAAGGGCAACCGGTCGAAAACAATAGTGTATGATGTAAGAGGCTAGATACTGCCAGTTCTGCGTCAGGAAGGGCAACTAGTCTTAAAACAAATTCTTCTGATTTAAAATCTTAGTTTTGCGTCAGGAAGGGCATCCGGCTGTAAAACAATAGTTCGTAATACAGCGATTTAAAATCTAAGAAGAGCATCTAGCTGTAAATCCCCGATTCTCATGTTAGAAAGAGCAACTTGTTGTAAAACATTCTTAGTCCCAGTTCTTTGACGTCAGGAAGGGCAACCGGTCGAAAACAAGAGTGTATGATGTAAGAGGCTAGATACTGCCAGTTTTGCGTCAGGAAGGGCAACTAGTCTTAATACAAATTCTTCTGATTTAAAATCTTACTTTTGCGTCAGGAAGGGCATCCGGCTGTAAAACAATAGTTCATGATACAGCGATTTAAAATCTAAGAAGAGCATCTAGCTGTAAATCCCCGATTCTCGTGTTAGAAGTTGTAAAACAGATTCTTAATCTGAGTTCTTTGACGTCAGGAAGGGCAACCGGTCGAAAGCAATAGTGTATGATGTAAGAGGTTAGATACTGCTAGTTTTGCGTCAGGAAGGGCAACTAGTCTTAACACAAATTCTTGCGATTTAAAATCTTAGTTTTGCGTCAGGAAGGGCATCCGGCTGTAAAACAATAGTTCGTAATACAGCGATTTAAAATCTAAGAAGTGCATCTAGCTGTAAAACCCCGATTCTCGTGTTAGAAGTTGTAAAACAGATTCTTAATCCAAGTTCTTTGACGTCAGGAAGGGCAACCTGTCGAAAACAATAGTGTATGATGGAAGAGGCTAGATACTGCCAGTTTTGCGTCAGGAAGGGCAACTAGTCTTAAAACAAATTCTTGCGATTTAAAATCTTAGTTTTGCGTCAGGAAGGGCATCCGGTTGTAAAACAATAGTTCGTAATACAGCGATTTAAAATCTAAGAAGAGCATCTAGCTGTAAATCCCCGATTCTCATGTTAGAAAGAGCAACTTGTTGTAAAACATTCTTAGTCCCAGTTCTTTGACGTCAGGAAGGGCAACCGGTCGAAAACAATAGTGTATGATGTAAGAGGCTAGATACTGCCAGTTTTGCGTCAGGAAGGGCAACTAGTCTTAATACAAATTCTTCTGATTTAAAATCTTAGTTTTGCGTCAGGAAGGGCATCCGGCTGTAAAACAATAGTTCATGATACAGCGATTTAAAATCTAAGAAGAGCATCTAGCTGTAAATCCCCGATTCTCGTGTTAGAAGTTGTAAAACAGATTCTTAATCTGAGTTCTTTGACGTCAGGAAGGGCAACCGGTCGAAAACAATAGTGTATGATGTAAGAGGTTAGATACTGCTAGTTTTGCGTCAGGAAGGGCAACTAGTCTTAACACAAATTCTTGCGATTTAAAATCTTAGTTTTGCGTCAGGAAGGGCATCCGGCTGTAAAACAATAGTTCGTGATACAGCGATTTAAAATCTAAGAAGTGCATCTAGCTGTAAAACCCCGATTCTCGTGTTAGAAGTTGTAAAACAGATTCTTAATCCAAGTTCTTTGACGTCAGGAAGGGCAACCGGTCGAAAACAATAGTGTATGATGTAAGAGGCTAGATACTGCCAGTTTTGTGTCAGGAAGGGCAACTAGTCTTAAAACAAATTCTTGCGATTTAAAATCTTAGTTTTGCGTCAGGAAGGGCATCCGGTTGAAAAACAATAGTTCGTGATACAGCGATTTAAAATCTAAGAAGAGCATCTAGCTGTAAATCCCCGATTCTCATGTTAGAAAGAGCAACTTGTTGTAAAACATACTTAATCCCAGTTCTTTGACGTCAGGAAGGGCAACCGGTCGAAAACAATAGTGTATGATGTAAGAGGTTAGATACTGCTAGTTTTGCGTCAGGAAGGGCAACTAGTCTTAAAACAAATTCTTGCGATTTAAAATCTTAGTTTTGCGTCAGGAAGGGCATCCGGCTGTAAAACAATAGTTCGTGATACAGCGATTTAAAATCTAAGAAGTGCATCTAGCTGTAAAACCCCGATTCTCGTGTTAGAAGTTGTAAAACAGATTCTTAATCCAAGTTCTTTGACGTCAGGAAGGGCAACCAGTCGAAAACAATAGTGTATGATGTAAGAGGCTAGATACTGCCAGTTTTGTGTCAGGAAGGGCAACTAGTCTTAAAACAAATTCTTGCGATTTAAAATCTTAGTTTTGCGTCAGGAAGGGCATCCGGTTGTAAAACAATAGTTCGTGATACAGCGATTTAAACTCTAAGAAGAGCATCTAGCTGTAAATCCCCGATTCTCATGTTAGAAAGAGCAACTTGTTGTAAAACATTCTTAATCCCAGTTCTTTGACGTCAGGAAGGGCAACCGGTCGAAAACAATAGTGTATGATGTAAGAGGTTAGATACTGCTAGTTTTGCGTCAGGAAGGGCAACTAGTCTTAAAACAAATTCTTGCGATTTAAAATCTTAGTTTTGCGTCAGGAAGGGCATCCGGCTGTAAAACAATAGTTCACGATACAGCGATTTAAAATCTAAGAAGTGCATCTAGCTGTAAATCCCCGATTCTCGTGTTAGAAGTTGTAAAACAGATTCTTAATCCGAGTTCTTTGACGTCAGGAAGGGCAACCGGTTGAAAACAATAGTGTATGATGTAAGCGGCTAGATACTGCCAATTTTGCGTCAGGAAGGGTAACTAGTCTTAAGACAAATTCTTGCGATTTAAAATCTTGGTTTTGCGTCAGGAAGGGCATCCAGCTGTAAAACAATAGTTAGTGATACAGTGATTTAAAATCTAAGAAGAGCATCTAGCTGTAAATCCCCGATTCTCGTGTTAGAAGTTGTAAAACAGATTCTTAATCCGAGTTCTTTGACGTCAGGAAGGGCAACCGGTCGAAAACAATAGTGTATGATGTAAGAGGCTAGATACTGCTAGTTTTGCGTCAGGAAGGGCAACTAGTCTTAAAACAAATTCTTGCGATTTAAAATCTTAGTTTTGCGTCAGGAAGGGCATCCGTCAGGAAGGGCAACCGGTCGAAAATAATAGTGTATGATGTAAGAGGCTAGATACTGCTATTTAAAATCCTAGGAGGGTATCCAGTTGTAAAACGGATTCTTGTGATTTAAAATCTCGCGTCAGGAAGGGCAACCGGTCGTAAAACAAATTCTCGCGTATTAAACTCCTGCGTCAGGAGGAGGCACTCGGCTTTAAAACATATTTTTAATCCCGGTCCTGCTACGTTAGGAACCACAACTAGCTGTAAAAACAGGAGCTTCAAACATTTACAGTTTTAAGCTTTAGGAACGGGTTATGGGTTACATTTTCTGTTCTACTACATAGAACACTATCTTTGAAGTTGTATCGGCGCAGTCTGAAGCGAGGTGCGGAATGTATGTGTTAGCTGAAATTGTACACTCGGCTTCCGGCTGCACTAACCTTGAACGAAGACACGGTGTGCTGATAAGCAACTTGTAACTCATAGAACGTCTTATTGCTAGATTATAAGCGTATTAAGGTTGTAAAATATTCTGTTCTGTAAAACTGAAATAGTCCTCCTCTGTGGTGTAGTAGTTAGTGTGATTAGCTGCTACCCCCGGAGGCCCGAGTTCGATACCCGGCTCTGCCACGGAATGTGTAGCATTTAGCCTATGTAAGTTCCTAACGTAAAATATCATGATTGTACGGAGAGGTTAAAACACAGTGCCAGCATATAGCCTACTCCTATCGAAAGAGCCTGCACGGCGCCGGCATGTGGGCTTCTCCTGGTGAAGGAGCCTGTACAAGGTTTAACACCCTCCATCAACAGCCCTTACTTAATACTAGCTTTTTTTTTGCACACCCTCGAAACTGCCTAAGAATGTAATATACTACCGTAGGGAGAGGGTAAAACTCGGTGCCAGCACATAGCCTACTCCTACCGAAGAAGCCTGCACACAGCTTAACGCCTCCATCCGACAAATGAATCACCCTCAACACTCTTGTACTCACAATCAGTTTCGGGGAAGCCTGCACAAGGTTTAACACCCCCATCAACAGCCCTTACTTAATGCTGGCTTTTTGCACGCCCTCAGCCTGCACACAGCTTATCACCTCCATCCGACAGATGAATCACTATCAAGATCTTGTACTCACAATCATTTTCGAAGGAGTCTGCACAAGGTTTAACGTCCCCATCAACAGCCCTTACTTAATGCTGGCTCTTTGCACGCCCTCGAAATTACCTGAGAATGTAATATGCAACAGTAGGATCACACCCATCCGACAAATGAAGCACCCTCAACACGGGTTTTACAGCTACATGCACTTCTTAGATTTTAAATCGCTGTATCACGAACTACTGTTTTACAGCCCGATGCCCTTCCTGACGCAAAACTAAGATTTTAAATCGCAAGAATTTGTTTTAAGACTAGTTGCCCTTCCTGATGCAAAACTGGCAGTATCTAGCCTCTTACATCATACACTATTGTTTTCGACCGGTTGCCCTTCCTGACGTCAAAGAACTCGGATTAAGAATCTGTTTTACAACTTCTAACACGAGAATCGGGGATTTACAGCTAGATGCTCTTCTTAGATTTTAAATCACTGTATCACTAACTATTGTTTTACAGCCGGATGCCCTTCCTGACGCAAAACTAAGATTTTAAATCGCAAGAATTTGTTTTAAGACTAGTTACCCTTCCTGACGCAAAACTGGCAGTATCTAGCCTCTTACATCATACACTATTGTTTTCGACCGGTTGCCCTTCCTGACGTCAAAGAACTCGGATTAAGAATCTGTTTTACAACTTCTAACACGAGAATCGGGGATTTACAGCTAGATGCACTTCTTAGATTTTAAATCGCTGTATCGTGAACTATTGTTTTACAGCCGGATGCCCTTCCTGACGCAAAACTAAGATTTTAAATCGCAAGAATTTGTTTTAAGACTAGTTACCCTTCCTGACGCAAAACTGGCAGTATCTAGCCTCTTACATCATACACTATTGTTTTCAACCGGTTGCCCTTCCTGACGTCAAAGAACTCAGATTAAGAATCTGTTTTACAACTTCTAACACGAGAATCGGGGATTTACAGCTAGATGCACTTCTTAGATTTTAAATCGCTGTATCGCGAACTATTGTTTTACAGCCGGATCCCCTTCCTGACGCAAAACTAAGATTTTAAATCGCAAGAATTTGTTTTAAGACTTGTTGCCCTTCCTGACGCAAAACTAGCAGTATCTAACCTCTTACATCATACACTATTGTTTTCGACCGGTTGCCCTTCCTGACGTCAAAGAACTCGGATTAAGAATCTGTTTTACAACTTCTAACACGAGAATCGGGGATTTACAGCTAGATGCTCTTCTTAGATTTTAAATCGCTGTATCACGAACTATTGTTTTACAACCGGATGCCCTTCCTGACGCAAAACTAAGATTTTAAATCGCAAGAATTTGTTTTAAGACTAGTTGCCCTTCCTGACGCAAAACTGGCAGTATCTAGCCTCTTACATCATACACTATTGTTTTCGACCGGTTGCCCTTCCTGACGTCAAAGAACTTGGATTAAGAATCTGTTTTACAACTTCTAACACGAGAATCGGGGTTTTACAGCTAGATGCACTTCTTAGATTTTAAATCGCTGTATCATGAACTATTGTTTTACAGCCGGATGCCCTTCCTGACCCAAAACTAAGATTTTAAATCGCAAGAATTTGTTTTAAGACTAGTTGCACTTCCTGACGCAAAACTAGCAGTATCTAACCTCTTACATCATACACTATTGTTTTCGACCGGTTGCCCTTCCTGACGTCAAAGAACTCGGATTAAGAATCTGTTTTACAACTTCTAACACGAGAATCGGGGTTTTACAGCTAGATGCTCTTCTTAGATTTTAAATCACTGTATCACGAACTATTGTTTTACAGCCGAAAGCCCTTCCTGACGCAAAACTAAGATTTTAAATCAGAAGAATTTGTTTTAAGACTAGTTGCCCTTCCTGACGCAAAACTGGCAGTATCTAGCCTCTTACATCATACACTATTGTTTTCGACCGGTTGCCCTTCCTGACGTCAAAGAACTCAGATTAAGAATCTGTTTTACAACTTCTAACACGAGAATCGGGGATTTTTAGCTAGATGCTCTTCTTAGATTTTAAATCGCTGTATCATGAACTATTGTTTTACAGCCGGATGCCCTTCCTGACGCAAAACTAAGATTTTAAATCCGAAGAATTTGTTTTAAGACTAGTTGCCCTTCCTGACGCAAAACTAGCAGTATCTAGCCTCTTACATCATACACTATTGTTTTCGACCGGTTGCCCTGCCTGACGTCAAAGAACTGGGATTAAGAATGTTTTACAACAAGTTGCTCTTTCTAACATGAGAATCGGGGATTTACAGCTAGATGCTCGCCGGATGCCCTTCCTGACGGCATAAGTGACCAGGATTTGAATCGCGGTATCCATCATTGTGTCTGACTTGCATGTATGCAAGCTCACGAGTATTTTTTTTTGCTGAGATATCATGCTACTTCCGTTCGCCAGCTATAGCGGAAACTCGCAGTACTGCGTCTATTTCGTCTTACAACTTGGAGGAGACAACATGTGTACGTATAATTTATGATCTTTCACCCCCAATATTTTTTTTAAAAAAAACATGTAAGTATGTAGTATCTCGCAACATTCTTATCCGTGTGTGTATCAGTGTTCTAGTCGTGTTGCAATTACTAAGCGAGTGACCCAAGCGAGTTGGCTACGCAGTATGCTTTCTTGATTTTCGTACGACATATATCAGTGTATTTGCAATTACTAAGCGTCTTAGCTTTGCGATGAACGAGTTAGCTACGCGGTATAGATTTTTTATTTTCGTACTAAGCAAATCATTTGAAGTGTTGCCGAGTTAGCTATGCGATATGTGCACAGTGTGTTTTTGATTTTCATACTAGGCAAGTGATAGGCGAGATAGCAATGCAGTATGTGCACAGTGCGTGTTTTACACTAGGTAAATCATTGAAGTTGTACTTTTGCTCTGAACACATCAAACAATGTTCTTACAGTGTTCGATTCTAGTCTTGCTATGCTTCAATCTAATTTTCTTAGAACAAAGGTATCCCCTAACATGTTGTATCGGATCACATGTTAAGGTTAACGACATCGAGTGCAGTGTTCGATTCTAGTCTTGTTATGTTTCAATCTAATTTTCTTAGAACAAAGGTATCCCCTAACATGTTGTACAGTGTTCGGTTCTACTTGTTTAGTGATCTGAACACATCAATCAATGTTCTGATCACATGTTGTATCGAGTGCAGTGTTCAATTCTAGTCTTGTTATGTTTCAATCTGATCTTCTTAGAACAAAGGTATACCCTAACATGTTGTACAGTGTTCGGTTCTACTTGTTTACTGATCTGAACACATCAATCAATGTTCTGATCACATGTTAAGGTTAACGACATCGAGTGCTGTGTTCAATTCTAGCCTTGTTATGTTTCAATCTGATCTTCTTAGAACAAAGGTATCCCCTAACATGTTGTACAGTGTTCGGTTCTACTTGTTTAGTGATCTGAACACATCAATCAATGTTCTGATCACATGTTAAGGTTAACGACATCGAGTGCTGTGTTCAATTCTAGTCTTGTTATGTTTCAATCTGATCTTCTTAGAACAAAGGTATCCCCTAACATGTTGTACAGTGTTCGGTTCTACTTGTTTAGTGATCTGAACACATCAATCAATGTTCTGTTCACATGTTAAGGTTAACGACATCGAGTGCAGTGTTCAATTCTAGTCTTGTTATGTTTCAATCTGATCTTATTAGAACAAAGGTATCCCCTAACATGTTGTACAGCGTTCGATTCTACTTATGTAGTGTTCTGAACATACCAAACAATGTTTTAATCACATGTTGAAGTTGACGACATCGAGTACAGTGTTCGATTCTAGTCTTGATCACTTATTTTGTGTTCTGAACACATCAATCAATGTTCTGATCACATGTTGTATCGAGTACTAGCTGTCTCATAAGGAGCTATGTATAACCGCCATCTTGCGTCCGCCATCTTGCGCAAGCATCCTTAGGGGTGGGGGGGCGTCTCTAGCCATCTTGTGCAAGGATCCTTAAGCCGCCTCATAAGAGCAACCACCATTTTGCGCAAGCATCCCTAGGGTGTCTCATAAGGAGCCTTGCATAACCACCATCTTGCGCAAGCATCCCAAGGGCGTCTCATAAGAAACTATGTATAGCGATCATCTCGCATAAGCACCTTTAAGGAGTCATGTATAGCCACCATCTTGTGCAATTAGCGTCAAGAGATGGCTGCTGTAGAATTTTTCCTTTTAAATTATCCGCCACCATTTTTCAACTAAAGAGTGTAGCACTGAGGTTTGCGATGTAAGATGGCGGATGACAGCTGACAAAAAGCGCGTGAGTTTGTTTATTAAACAAGAGCACGTGGAATTTGCCGCCACCACAGTTCAAAGGTATCTAGCTAAAGATGGCAACACGGTGCTCTCTTGATTAAAGATGGCGGATGACAGCTAACAGAACTTTTCAAATTACCCGCTACTACAGAGAGCAGCACGGTGCTCTGTGGATTAAAGATGGCGGATGACAGCTGACGAAATTACCCGCAGCACAGTGCTCTATTGATTAAAGATGGCGGACGACAGCTGTCAAAAAAGCACGTGGCTTTGTTTACTAAACAAGAGCACGTGGAATTTGCCGCCACCACATTTCAAAGGTATCTAGCTAAAGAGTACAGCACTGAGGTTTGTGATGCAAGATGGCGGATGACAGCTGTCAAAAAGCACGTGGAATTTGTCACCGGCACAAAGAGGGCAGCACGGTGCTCTCTGGCGGTTGACAGCTGTCAGAAAAGCACATGGGTTTGTTTCCAAACAAGAGCATGTAGAATTTACCACCACCACATAGAGGGCAGCACGGTGCTCTCTAGATTAAAGATGGCGGATGATAGCTGCACGTGGCTTTGTTTCCAAACAGGAGCATAAAGAATTTTTCAAATTGCCGCCACTACATTTCAAAGGTATCTAGCTAAAGAGTGCAGCACTGAGGTTTGCGATGCAAGATGGCGGATGACAGCTGTGACGTACCACATTTCAAAGGTAAGTAGCTAAAGAGGGCAGCACGGTGCTCTCTGGATTAAAGATGGTGGTTGACAGCTGCACGTGGCTTTGTTTCCAAACAAGAGCACGTGGAATTTGCCGCCACTACATTTCAAAGGTATCTAGCTAAAGAGTGCAGCACTGAGGTTTGCGATGCAAGATGGCGGATGACAGCTGTGACGTACCACATTTCAAAGGTAAGTAGCTAAAGAGGGCAGCACGGTGCTCTCTGGATTAAAGATGGCGGATGACAGCTGCACGTGGCTTTGTTTCCAAACAAGAGCACGTGGAATTTGCCGCCACCACATTTCAAACTAAAGAGTGCAGCACTGAGGTTTGCGATGCAAGATGGCGGATGACAGCTGTGACGTACCACATTTCAAAGGTAAGTAGCTAAAGAGGGCAGCACTGTGCTCTATGGATTAAAGATGGCGGATGACAGCTGCACGTGGATTTGTTTATCTCACGCTAGTGAGGTTAAGTTGGTAGCACTAAGGTTTAGGCCCGCCAAGATGGCAGCACTGCCGATGACAGGTGACGAATTTTACATCTACTACGATAAAGAGGGCAGCACAGTGCTCTGTGGTTTAAATATGGCGGATGACAGCTGTCAAAAAAGCACGTGGCTTTGTTTACCACGCGCTAGTTAGGTTAAGTTGGTACTACTGAGGTTTAGGCCCGTCAAGATGGCAGTACTGAGGTTAGCGATGCGTTGTTGTCTGTCAAAAAGCACGTGGCTGTCAAAAAACACGTGGCTTTGTTTACCTCACGCTAGTTAGGTTAAGTTGGCACTACTGAGGTTTAGGCCCGTCAAGATGGCAGCAGTGAGGTTAGCGATGCGTTGTTGTCGATGACAGCTGTCAAAAAGCACGTGGCTTTGTTTACAAATTCAAATCTCGCGCCAAAATTCAAATCTCCCGCCAAAATTCAAATTTCCCGCCAGAATTCAAATTTCCCGCGGGAGGAGGCGGCCGAACTGTCCAATTATACTACTCACGGTCGCTTCCTCCCTACTCCTATCTTTCTTCTTTCTTCATCCGTTTACCCACCAGGGTTGGTTTTTATCTTGGACTCAGCGAGGGATCCCATCTCTACCGCCTCAAGGGCAGTGTCCTGGAGAGCGAGACTTTGGGTCGGGGGATATAACCGGGGAGGAGGGCCAGTGCCTCGCCCAGGCGGCCTCGCCTGCTATGCTGAACAGGGGCCTTGTGGGGGGATGGGTAGATTGGAAGGGATAGACAAGGATGAGTGAAGGAAGCGGCCGTGGCCTTAAGTTAAGTACCATGCCGGCATTTGCCTGGAGGAGAAGTGGGTAACCTCGGAAAACTACTTCGATTATGGCTGAGGTGGGAATCGAACCCCTGTCTACTCAGTTGACTTCCCGTGGCTGAGTGGACCCCGTTCTAGCCCTCGTACCGCTTTTCAAATTTCGTGGCAAATTCCGGGGGCGGCAGCTAATCACACTAACCACTACACCACAGAGCGAACAAATACTGATATTCAAATTTAAAATAGATAAGTTAACACTACATTTAAAAAAATGTTTACCTCTCATGATAATGACAACAAAAATGGTCATTAGTCCCTGTGTTACCTATTGGGATAAACAGAAACGCTCATTTTATGGGAGAATTTCAGCAATACGCTCGGTCTTAACTCGACATAGTAGTACCGATATCGACTTATTTAGTAAATCAATAGGAATCTAAGTCTGTGCCATTCATGAAGGATAATCATTCTCCAGTCCAGCTTCATGGCTAAATGGTTAGCGTGCTGGTCTTTGGTTACAGGGGTCCCGGGTTCGATTTCCGGCAGGATCGGGAGCTTTTACCGTCATTGTTTTTTAATTTTGCTGGCACGAAGGCTGAGTGTATGTATCGTCTTCATCATCATTTCATCCTCAACACGACGCGCAAGTCGCCGACGGGCGTGCAATCAAAAACCTGCACCTGGCGAGCCAAACTCGCACTAAAAGCCATATGCCATTTCAATTTTTTTATCATTCTCCGCTCTGCACGGAGAAATCAACCATTCCAATTATTGGGATGATGTCCACATGTTTCTTCTTAAGCTAGGCCATCGAAGAGTGGTGGTGATTGTTTTAATAGAAAGTACAACTGGGCAACCATCCTCTATTAACGCTAATCGGAGGGAAAATGGAAGAGACCCTATCCTTCTAAAAACGAAGGTATCGGCAAAAAATATGGACGGGCCACGAAGGAGGTGAAAACAAAATACCGTCGGGGTAGAAAGAGGACAAGAGTTGACCAAGGGAGGTCAGATAGGAAAGACGACAGTTCACCGAAGATATGCTAGAAATCCATGCTCTCAATTAAATACTGTAAAAGAAAGTACGGTACCTATCTCAATATAAAGAATTCGTCTACGCAAGAATTACTAACGCATCCATAATCCTTTTCCAATTACGATAACAAGGACTTCATTACTAATGCTGCTCTGGTGATTAGAGTAAAAAACGAATACAGATTTCGAGGTTACATGAGCATGTCTTGTTTTGCGTTTCCTGTCATTTGTTTCTTTATGAGGTGACATGCGAGAGTACCTTGAGTCAGTTCTACGAATTCTCCAAATTGGTGTAATTATACTGGTCGGAAATGGACTTGAATGCTAGCTTCATCCAGTCTCGATAGAGTTATGAGTAGTGAGCAGAACATCCAACATGGTCCGATGGATGGCTGGCAACAGCCACACGGTTCTTTGGCTGAATACCTTCTACGACGACTTCATGATTTTGGCGACAAAATATTGCAGGTATAGTAATTATAATGTATTTTATTTTTTACCGACACAGACAGGTCTTATTGTGACGATGCGATAGAAAAGGGCTAGGAGTGGGAAGGAAGCGAACGTGACCTTAATTAAGGTACACCCTCAGCATTTGCTTGATGTGAAAATGGGAAACCACGGAAAATATTTTCAGGGCTGCCGACAGTGGGGCTCGAACCCACTATCTCCCGAATGCAAGCTGATAGCTACATGACACAAACCGCACAGCCACTCGCTCAGTCTTAACTCTAATGCTCAAAGTAATTCTATTCGTCTTCTTCCTGGCCTATTTCACAATTTATTGAGGTAGGCACTTAATGTGAATTTAGTGAATTTTTACGTACAGGTGCACTTACTGATGCCAACCCTGTGTGTTTCTGTGGTAGGTAGTTAGCAGTAGTGTAGGTGAAGAAAAGCGTATTAAGACGAACACAAACACCCAGTCCCAGGTGGTCCGCCTCTGTGGCGTAGTGGTTAGTGTGATTAGCTGCCACACCCGGAGACCCGGGTTCGATTCCCGACTCTGCCACGAAATTTGAAAAGTGGTACGAGGGCTGGAACAGGGTCCAGTCAGCCTCGGGAGGTCAACTGAGTAGAGGGGGATTCGATTACCACCTCAGCCATCCTCGAAGTGGTTTTCGGTGGTTTCCCACTTCTCCTCCAGGCAAATGGCGGGATGGTACCTAACTTAAGGCCACGGCCGCTTCCTTCCTTTCCTCTTCCAATATTCCCATCCTTCACAAGGCCATTGCTCAGCATAGAAAGTGAGGCTGCCTGGGTGAGGTACTGGTCTTCCTCTTCCCGACCCAAAGTCTCACACTCCAGGACACTGCCCTTGAGACGGTAGAGGTGGGATCCCTCGCTAAGTCCGAGGGAAAAACCAACTGTGGAGGGTAAAAATTAAGAAGAAGTTATAAAAACTTGATTCATTAAATTGACTTCTTTGGTATTTCTTATCCAAAACTCACATTTTGCAATTATCGTTCCAAAATCAAGGAAACAGAGAATTTCAAAATTTTCCATTAGACACTGGTTGCAATTCTGTGACAAATGCGTCTCAGTCGATGTAAGAGAAAAGGTCCACATTTGAGCCTCCTGAAACGTCTGATAAAATTAGTGTGACAGATATGCCACGCAGGACATTATAGGATTAACAGAAAGGAGTCAACCATTTGACGAACGGTGACAATTTTTTTAAAAATTATTGTTACGAATAAAACTCCATCAATTACATTACTCTAATTTATTTCAGGATGACCTAATAAAAGCACACACACGCACATGTTTAAACGCAAACAATTTTAATCAGTTATGAATGGCCACACTAATTACCAATCTATTTAAAAAATCGCTCTACCTTATGGCGCAGCAAGGGTCCAGCCCGTTCCTTTACCTGGGACACTAATCCTTACTTTCACTTTCCCCCAAGTTCCAGTCACCTCCTACAGCCACTGCGCGTAGACAGCTGGATTTGAACACAGTGCCACTGGCTATACAACACACGACGACTGTTCGTTGGTTCGGCTCCACAGATGTACTTCACACAGTCCCATGCAGTGAACGACTAAATAGCTCAACAGTATTCAACAGCAGGACGATACTCACAACAGCGAACATTAACACAGGTTAATTTATCCTCACACTCACAATAGCGCGTTTCCTCGCTGGCTCACGGCGATTCTCAGTCCACAGAATTACACGAACATACAGTACAGCCTACCGTTCTGTCGCCTCCAGTTACACATTGATTGGTCTCTCCGACACCACAGCAGCAGCTCCTCGTTCAGACCTCGGTGGAACACTGGCGACAGCCAATACCTCTGTCGCCCTCAGCCCAGCCACCGAACCCCAACTCCATGAGTGTCACACTGACTCCCCCACGGAGACCAACTCTGACTCCAAATCCAACACTTGAATGACTATACGCGGCTTGCCTCCCTTTTTTTAAGCTCACGTGATTTCATCCAAAAATTTCACGATGTCACTAGAAGCAGACATTCCCGTTGAATCTCCAACGAACTCACAGGTAAGCTGGCCGACGAGAACAATACACGGAAAGGCCGGCACCACCCACAAGCCGGCTGGGAGATCCCAGGTCGTCGGAGTCACCAGCCCCTTCCTGTAAGTACCGAAAGGGGCTACCACGGGGCTGGCACGTAACAATATAATAATTATTATTATTCAAATTGTGTTGTGTGTTTAACGTCAGACGAAGGGGCCATTCAAAATGAACATTAATTAAACAATACATAAACACAGATGTTTGCTATCTGCATATCTGATGGAATCATTCAGTAGTGGCGGCTCGTGGCTGTAAAGTATGGTGAAGAGCTATTACCCGTTCGATTTCGAGCGACAGATTTAGGAACTTCTTTCTTTCTTTCTTTCTTTCTTTCTTTCTTTGTTTCTTAATCTGTTTACCCTCCAGGGTAGGTTTTCCCTCGGACTCAGCGAGGGATTCCACCTCTACCACCTCAAGGACAGTGTCCTGGAGCTTCAGACTCTGGGTCGGGGGATACAACTGGGAGGATGACCAGTACTTCGCCCAGGCGGCCTAACCTGCTATGCTGAACAGGGGCCTTGGTGGGGGAGGGGAAGATTGGAAGGGATAGACAAGGAAGAGGGAAGGAAGCGGCCGTGGCCTTAAGTTAGGTACCATCCCGGCATTTGCCTGGAGGAGAAGTGGGAAACCACGGAAAACCACTCCCAGGATGGCTGAGGTGGGAATCGAGCCCACCTCTACTCAGTTGATCTCCCGAGGCTGAGTGGACCCCGTTCCAGCCCTTGTACCACTTTTCAAATTTCGTGGCATTGCCGGGAATCTAACCCGGGCCTCCGGGGTGGCAGTTAATCACACTACACGACAGAGGAGGACAAGATTTAGGAACTACGTGTTGTTTTTGGTTGTTTTGTACTCGTACCTCGTACCTGTTTCTGGCGGAGGGTCCAGCACGTGACCACGATTTATTGAATTTAATGTTTCGTCATGACCACGAAAAGCTAGTTCTTGCTTACTTAAATAGAGCACTGCATCAATTACCAACTGAAGGAAAAGCCTATTTAAATGTACATTTTCACTGAACTGCACAATTACAATATTCAGTCTGGCATTTTCCTTCAGGACATCAGAGATCGTGTTTTGGTTTGTTTCCAATGTCTTGAAATCTAGCTGCCGTATTTTATGTTCTGCAGAGTCTGAGTGCTTATGCAAAGAACGTGTTCTGTTCAAAAGGGCTGAACATCCGTTTTTATTCCAAACGTTATTTTTATTGATAAACGGCAAGCAGGCCCAACAAAACAACTTCTGTAGAGCTGGAGAGGAGCACAACCATGGAAATTCCTTAAACCACGATCGTTTGAAACTAAGATTGTAAGATTTATCGGAATGTTTCACTTCTTTTGTAGCACAAATTTGCAGTGATTCAGTAGGGCGATCAAAACGTAGAACTTCATTCTGATCTTCGTTTCTCCAACGTGAAAATAGTGTTTATAATAAAATGCACACTATGTCATAAATAGGACACATATTTAAATAAAACAGCACAACACTGCGAATGAACCACGATACGCAAGTACTCGTACTTCACACAGGATGACGCAGGGAAGACGAAACATTCCGCTCTTCCGTCAACTTCACTAGCACATTCCGCTATGTGGAAAGTACGCGGGTGACGTCATGGTTGTCATGGCAACCGCCAAGGCCAAGCGCTAGGTGGGAGCACTTGGGTGGTAGAGGCAAGACCAACTACAATTATTACATCAGACCCTAATGCAGAAAAAACATGACGAACATCGGCGTGCGATATGAGAGGTTGAGGGAAAGGTTATGCAAGTTTATTCCGAGTCACCAAAAGAAAATATCACAAGTCGAACCTCATGAAATGCAACTCACTGACTCAAAATATGAATAATTAAACACCATAAATAGCGTTATCGCGTATTGTAAGTCTAAATGAAATTTCAGAGGGGAGAAAACGAAGGGAGAATTATTGTATCAACGTCAGGTTGAAACACAGAGTATAAAAATATTTCACATATGAATCTCCGGTCAGCAAATACGATATATAGATGTCAACAAAGTACATTATTAACCTTACATTAAATACCGTACTATGTAACACCACCATTAACCACAGCCCATTATGTAAAACACGCAAACAAATTTCCCCAACAAAATTTCAACCCTCCAAAATCCACCTGTAGACTATTGTTGAGTAGGTACAAGCGATATTTGTATGATAAACTTGACCGTCTAAAGCTCTCGTCACCTTAAAACTCATCAGAATTGATGGCATAATTGTATTTTATATAAAAAAGAACATAATCCTCACGTTAACTCACGGGAAATGGGGTTAGGTTTAGTTTACGCATGTTCACTGTAAAACGTTGAAAATTAATTAAGTTACATCATTCTTGCACCACCGTTTAAGATTAATTTAGTCTCTACATCATAAATCTTGGTCATGATTTTCCGGATCTTTCTGGGACTAATTTAATTTTCTTTGTAGTAAGGTAGCCTACGTTGGCTGATAGGGTAAATGCTAGGATAGGCATCATTAGTTTTAACTTCGGAAATTTGCGCGGCACTGGAATTAGATCACCACCTTCTATAGGTATATGTCTTCCCTCAGAATACATTCGATTTCAAAAATGATAAAATCATTAATGCACACAACATTATTAGTCCTATGATTCGTTTCGAAGTTTTCCTTACGAATGCTCTTAACCCAATTTTGCCTTAATACTAGGTCTATTGGAAACGGGAACACTGAGCTCTTACTTACATCCAGGCACACAGCACATTGAACTATAAACATATTGCATAGGCAACTAAAAATAAAGAAAGTACTTTCGGAGAAGAACACGAGAATCAAAATTAACCTAATCACCACCGACATTGTTGGAATAAATAAGCTCTTTGAGAACAAACAGCTTCTTACGGCACTGAAAGAGGATCTATAATCTTCTTAAGATTATAAATAAATATCATGTACGATTAATAATATTCAAATTTTCATAAATATTTGGTAACAACACGGCTTACACAAATCAAAACAAACGCATGCTAGCACTCCAGCTGCCGCCATTGTGGACAGTTTCGATAGGTCGGTTAAGGTCTGAGGTATTGTAGTTGGTCTTGGTAGAGGCAACTGCGGAATCTCTCGTCTTCACTCAGTCTCACGCGCCGTACTGTGGCCGACAGCCGGCGCTTTCGTGAGTTCCCCTGGTTCTCATCAGGTGATGAGGTGCTCCAAACGCCGTACAATAAAAAATTTTCTTTCCGTAAAACCAACAAATATCATACGAAAAATAAATTTAAGTGATTCATTATGGTAAAAATAAGTGAAGTGGCACTTCACCTACTTCACCTGAAAAGCCGCCCTTGTCATTCAGAACGATTTACATAAACATCAACGTTAACAACGTCATTAGACGCTAACATAAAGGTTTGCATGAAAGTTTGCTATCTCCAAATTTTCAATGTTTATGTAAATATGATTTAGTAACATCGCACAATCGCAAAGCGTGGCGTGGCGTAGAATGTTGAGACTTGTCACCGATCAAGCCAGTTATAAAATGATGTATTAAAAAAAAAAAAAAAAAAAGGCACCACAGGGGGAAGGGGGGAAGTACTTCTACCCAAAAATCTGTCTTTGCTACTGACCAGCAGGCCTACCACCACACTCATTCAAGTCTTCCGCGTGAAAAGACGCTAATGCTCTGCTGCCAACCCTCACAACACGCGGGATGCAAGCCAGAGGCCCAAATGAATCAAAATTTCTGGTCTCAGATGTTACATTTCAATATACGAATATTAAAAAAATAGGACAAATATGGTCATAATAATACTTACTATTATTGCATGCGACCATGGAGGTTTGGCTGGCGCATGCTCGTATAGGGGTTTACTGTTACACTGATACGGACTAGGCCCAAGAGAAAGCCTCTTCCCGCACTCTTCCACCCTCCGAAACCGTCCACCTTACATCTCAAACCCCGCACCAACACTATATCCTCGGACGAACTCTCAAGAGCCCGTGCCTTATCTTCAACCTGAAACATTTATCAGTGAACTGTGCACTGAATGTCAGTCACCTAAGTTTGATGACTTATTGCTGAACAGTCTTCCTTATTGATGAGAATTTACAGTTTTACAATAAAATATAATTTTCTTAGCATTATTCGAGTCCAAAATTTGACTTCAAATGTCGAGATTTTTTAAAAAAAATTCGTTCTCTGGGGAGGACAACGTCCGGTAATCCTTAAGGGCCGCCCGCTAGTGACCACAGGGTTTCTGTTAATTTGCATATAATTCTCAGATTGTTTTCTGTAAACATATCTACCATAGAAGTTGGCATTTTTAAAAATTTCGATTTCGAAACATTTTCTCTGCATTGTCTTCAATTGGTCATCAAGGACACATTGGACATTCTACGCTCTCTCCGAGAGTTGTGCGGATATATGTGTATCCGCCGTAGAGCCGAAAATGATCGTGTCTGCAGAATTCGCACCACTAGACCTTTGGGCTGATCCAGAACATAAACTTCCCTTTATGCCTATTGCCACTTAAAAGTAACAGCGTTTGAACATTTTGGAATTATCGACTGATTTAATCTTAAATTCCAGAGATTCCAGCTTGATTTGAGGCTACTAGAGCGTGCAACGTTTTTATTAAGTTAGGGGTTAATTGGTATTTATAACACAAGCCAACATGATTTTGCGGTAAAATATAAAATATGTAATTCTTATGGAAATCGCTGCCCTGATTCCGAAAATGATGCTATTTTTTTTTCCTATCACGTCTATTTTTAATGAAATTCGGTGTTTTAGTATCTGCATGAATTCGTAAGATGTAATGTTGAGAGATGTTTTCGCGCAACTTATTTTAGAAAACAATTATGTGATTTGATGTGTTATTGTTTGCATTTTATTATAGGTTTATTGCTGTCTAAATTTTCAATTTGTAGTTGGGGATTTCCTGGTAAATTCATAACAAACTCCCCCAGATACGCAATAGACCGCGAGGTATGTAGGATAGAAAATAAGACAGTTGAGAGTTTGTCTTTCATCTTAGACCACTTGAATAATCAGACGTGTTAAAAGCCCCAGCCCTTATGCAATGTTTATGATGGACTGATAAAGCAGTTTCCTTTCAAAGATAACAGTCCGAAAATATTATACTCAAGAAGATGAACTTGTATTTTGTACGGATGTTTCAAATCTACGTCGATTGGGAGAGAAAGAGTATGATCCTAGTAACTGGCGTGTTTTTATTGACTCTTCCAAAATAACTTTAAAGGCTGTTTTGCTTCATAATACAAATGTTCTGGCATCCGTCCACTTGCACACTCCACAAAAATGTCTGAAACATACGAGACCTTAAAGTTGGTGCTTGAAAAAATTAAATATCATGAGCATGGGTGGCAAATTTGCGGTGATTTGAAGATTATTGGATTGTTGCTGGGACAACAAAAAGGCTATACAAAATTTCCCTGTTTCCTATGTGAATGGGATAGCAGGGCACGGGATAAACATTGGGATACAGTGAATTGGACAGAAAGGAAACAACTACAACCAGAATCCAAAAATGTCTTGAACGTAAGTCTAATTGACCGTGAAAAAATTCCACTTCCACCCTTGCACATCAAATTTGGATTGATGAAACTGTATGTCGAGGCATTAGATAAAAGTAGCCTATGCTTCCAATATTTATCCACTAAATTTCCCTCAGTATTAGATGCAAAAATCATAGAAGGCGTATTTGATGGACCACAGATTCGTAAACAGATGAAGGATAAAATTTTCACAGACACGATGACCAAAATTGAGAAAGAGGCATGAAACGCATTCAAAGATGTAGTGACTAAATTCCTTAGCAACATTAGGGACCCTCAATACAAAGAAATTGTAAGGAAAATGTTGGTAAAATTTAAGGAACTCGGTTGTAATATGAGCCTTAAGCTTCATTTCTTAGCTTCGCATCTGGATTATTTCCCTCTAAATTTAGGAGCTGTCAGTGAAGAACAAGGTGAAAGGTTTCACAAGGATCTCAAAGATGCAGAACGACGCTATCAGAGACGTTGGGATGTGAATATGATGGCCGATTACTGTTGGTCGATTGCACGAGGCGACCATTCTAGAGATCATTCAAGAACTTCAAAAACCCGGAAATTCCACGGAAAACGGGAAAAGACGGAGGTGTGAATCTAACCTGCACACAATGTAAGTAACAAAACTATGTATGTTTAACCATGTAATGTTTATTCAAGGTACAGTTATATTAATTTAAAAGCAACTGTACAGTCGAAACTAAATAGGCGCTTTTATGCTTCAGTTTCACGAATTTCAATATACATTAAAAATAGAATACATACTATCTACTTGCTTACAAAGCAGCATTTATGTGTATTTAATGCATGAAAAATATGATTGCGTTTTGCAAGCTGAAATTTACATTACTACATCAAATTTAATCAATACTAAGTATCAACAATTTTACGTAAGAACAAAATAATATTTTGTAAAATTGCTACCAAACCAGACGTGATTCGCCAAAACTAATTTTTTTCTCGAATTCTGCGTTAAGAAATTCATAAAACCCACCTAGTTTCGTTTTTACCGCACAAAAAAAGTTTTATTTTGCAGGCTAGTGTAATTATAGATATGGATGAAAGTGTCCACGAGCGTGTTAAAAGAAAATAATATTAATAAAGCTAAGTATTTACAGTGTTATTCTAATCTACCTAGGGATTCGTATACGGTACGTACGTATATGTTGTACTGAAAATCCATAGCATGTTTCCAGTCATTTGACCGGGTCAGGAATGGAATGAATGAAGCCCCGTCTAGTGGTGAGGATAGGAAATGTGCCGGCTGCTGAAGCCTGTCGCATTCCACTGGGGCAATGATGACTGACAGATGACATGAAATGTTAATGGAGAGTGTTGCTGGAATGAAGGATGACAGGGAAAATCGGAGTACCAGGAGAAAAACATGTTCTGCCTGCGGTTTGTCCAGCACAAATCTCACATGGAGTGACCGGGATTTGAACCACGGTATTCAGCAGTGAGAGGCCGGCGCGCTGCCGCCTGAGCCACGGAGGCTTCTATGTCGTATTATGTTAATTAAACCTAAAACGGCGTATTTATAATTAGGTACTATGCTAGAAGTTTATGTGCATTCAACCGCACAAAAATTGGCCGTCGCAGAAGATGACTTTCTTTCATCATGCTCGTGTTTAAAAAAGATTAAACTTATTGTGCAGGTGGAAGGATTCCAATCCTTTCGGCCACCCGCTATCCACGGTTTACGAATAACCTCGCTTTTCGAGAATGTCATCATCATCATCATCATCTGTTTACCCTCCAGGTTCGGCTTTTCCGTCGGACTCAGCGAGGGATCCCACCTCTACCGCCACAAGGGCAGTGTCCTGGAGCTTCAGACTCTTGGTCGGGGATACAACTGGGGAGTATGACCAGTACCTCGCCCAGGCGGCCTCACCTGCTATGGTGAACAGGGGCCTTGTAGGGGGATGGGAAGATTGGAAGGGATAGGCAAGGATGAGGGAAGGAAGCGGCCGTGGCCTTAAGTGAGGTACCATCCCGGCATTCGCCTGGAGGTGAAGTGGGAAACCACGGAAAACCACTTCGAGGATGGCTGAGGTGGGAATCGAACCCACCTCTACTCAGTTGACCTCCCGAGGCTGAGTGGACCCCGTTCCAGCCCTCGTACCACTTTTCAAATTTCGTGGCAGAGCCGGGAATCGAACCCGGACCTCCGGGGGTGGCAGCTAATCACACTAACCACTACACCACAGAGGCGGACTTTTCGAGAATGTATAAAATAAAAGTCTACGTTTTAACATTTAAAAAATATTTCTTTGCGGGCCAATTTTTGTGCGGCACATTTACATGTTATAGGCTACAACATTGGTCTATAGTGAGTTATTCTATTCTTCAGAGGTATTTATATAGTCTACTAGCTGTAACCCGCGACTTTGCTCACGTGGATTTCAAGATTTCAAGGAAACATGCAGGAAAATGAATAGCGTCCTGAGTTGCCCTTTTTTTTTCCACCCCCCCCCCCCCGCCCCACCCCAGCCCCTCCAATACCAACTCCCTACGTGGACTTTCCGAAATAAATACCGATTTTCACGCCTGTAACATATCATTTTTGAGATATTTAGCCTCATTAAAATAATCAAACTCCTATTTTCCACTTCTCTTTACCCCTCGTTAAGTGAATTTTCAAAAAATCAAAACCTATGCGTTTACTTCTAAAGGCAATTCCAAATACCAATTTCCATTTCTGTAATATCTTCAGGTTTTGAGATATAGGTATATCATTATAAAAATAATTCAGTTTTTTTCATTTCTTTTCACCCTCGACCCTTTAAGTGGATTTTTTTTAAATAAAAAAATGCTTAAAAATAAGGTTCCTAGGAGGAAACCATAATTTAACTCCATTGATTGCAAAAGTTAAAACCATTTAAGCTCTTTAGGGGTTTTCAGTTATGAAATTACCAGCATTTTGTCCCAGTGTAGCAGTGGGCTCATCAATTGGATTGCTACACCTGCCAAAGGCAGGCATTTATACAAGTTGAGGCACATGCTTCCCCTAGTGCACTATCACTGCATTGTCCTACATAAGAGGCTTGCAGTGGTGTCTCAACGGTGCACTAGCCGCCACGATTGAAAAAACCTATAAGCTTAAATGTTTTTAACATTTGCAATTGATGGAATTAAATTATGGTTTCCTTCTAAGAACCTTATTTTTGATATAAAGGCCAAAGGCAGCCATTTATACAAGTCAAGGCACATGCTTCCCCTAGTGCACCGTCACTGCATTGTCCTACATAAGAGACTTGCAGTGGTGTTTCAACGGCCCACTAGCTGCCAACTTCTTGGAAAGTTGTAGCAATCCAACTGATGAGCTCACTGTTACACTGGAGCGAAACGCTGGTAATTTCATGATTGAAAAAGCCTAAAGAGCTTAAATGTCTTTTTTTAAATGTTTGTTTCTTTACTGTATTTTGAAAGGAGATTCCAAATACTGACTTTCACGTCTGTAACATCTTTAGTTTTTAAGATATAAGAATCCTCATTAAAAGAAATCAATTCCTTCTTCACTCACTTTCACCCCCCCCCCCCCCACCTTAAGTGGATTTTACAAAAACAAAAAACTATTTTTCTTTATTTTTAAAGGAGTTTCCAAATACCTATTTTCATGCCTGTAACATGTTATGTTTTTGAGATATACTGTAGATATTCTCATTTCAAAACTTCACCTCCTTTTCCATTTATATTCAGCCCCCCTCCCAACTAGATTTTCCAAGAACAAAAATAAGGTGTGTTTCTTTACTTACAAAGAAGATTCCAAATACTAATTTTCATGCCTTCATCTTCAGTTTTTTAGATATAAGTATCCTCATAAAAAGAACTCAACCCCTTTTCACTTCTTTTCAACCCTCTTAAGTGGATTTTACAAAAACAAAAACAAAAAATTACATATTTCTGTATTTTTAAAGGAGATTCCAAATACCAATTTTTAGTCTGTAAACTATTTCATTTTTGAGATACAGACATAATTCACTCCCTTTTTTGCCCCCTTAGCGATGGAATATCCAACAATCCTCCCTTACACTGTAATATAATTTTGTCCCCAAAATTTAATTTCTTTATGTCCAGTAGTTTTGGCTCAGCGATGATGAGTCAGTCAGTCAGTCAGTCAGTCAGTCAGTCAGTCAGTCAGGACATAATATTTTATATATATAGATTATGTACATGTTTACTTAAGTGAATTAAACTAAAAGTAACCATATAAGTATATTAAAGTGTAATCTATTTACACTGACTGACAGAGCAAATGCAACACCAAGAAGGAGTGGTCAGAACTTTATGCCAATTGCAGGGTAGACTGACGTCACTGAGGTATGCTCATGATGTGAAATGCGCCGCTGTGCTGCGCACGTAGCGAACGATAAATGGGACACGGCGTTGGCGAATGGCCCACTTCGTACCGTGATTTCTCAGCCGACAGTCATTGTAGAACGTGTTGTCGTGTGCCACAGGACACGTGTATAGCTAAGAATGCCAGGCCGCCGTCAACGGAGGCATTTCCAGCAGACAGACGACTTTACGAGGGGTATGGTGATCGGGCTGAGAAGGGCAGGTTGGTCGCTTCGTCAAATCGCAGCCGATACCCATAGGGATGTGTCCACGGTGCAGCGCCTGTGGCGAAGATGGTTGGCGCAGGGACATGTGGCACATGCGAGGGGTCCAGGCGCAGCCCGAGTGACGTCAGCACGCGAGGATCGGCGCATCCGCCGCCAAGCGGTGGCAGCCCCGCACGCCACGTCAACCGCCATTCTTCAGCATGTGCAAGACACCCTGGCTATTCCAATATCGACCAGAACAATTTCCCGTCGATTGGTTGAAGGAGGCCTGCACTCCCGGCGTCCGCTCAGAAGACTACCATTGACTCCACAGCATAGACGTGCACGCCTGGCATGGTGCCGGGCTAGAGCGACTTGGATGAGGGAATGGCGGAACGTCGTGTTCTCCGATGAGTCACGCTTCTGTTCTGTCAGTGATAGTCACCGCAGACGAGTGTGGCGTCGGCGTGGAGAAAGGTCAAATCCGGCAGTACTGTGGAGCGCCCTACCGCTAGACAACGCGGCATCATGGTTTGGGGCGCTATTGCGTATGATTCCACGTCACCTCTAGTGCGTATTCAAGGCACGTTAAATGCCCACCGCTACGTGCAGCATGTGCTGCGGCTGGTGGCACTCCCGTACCTTCAGGGGCTGCCCAATGCTCTGTTTCAGCAGGATAATGCCCGCCCACACACTGCTCGCATCTCCCAACAGGCTCTACGAGGTGTACAGATGCTTCCGTGGCCAGCGTACTCTCCGGATCTCTCACCAATCGAACACGTGTGGGATCTCATTGGACACCATTTGCAAACTCTGCCCCAGCCTCGTACGGACGACCAACTGTGGCAAATGGTTGACAGAGAATGGAGAACCATCCCTCAGGACACCATCCGCACTCTTATTAACTCTGTACCTCGACGTGTTTCTGCGTGCATCGCCGCTCGCGGTGGTCCTACATCCTACTGAGTCGATGCCGTGCGCATTGTGTAACCTGCATATCGGTTTGAAATAAACATCAATTATTCGTCCGTGCCGTCTCTGTTTTTTCCCCAACTTTCATCCCTTTCGAACCACTCCTTCTTGGTGTTGCATTTGCTCTGTCAGTCAGTGTATTTACAGTGTTAAAATTCTAAACAAGACATTATTTCAATGTTAGTTGGTAAGGGGTTATGTAGGCAAACCACTGGGGTGCGTGTGCAGATACAGAGCAGCGGCAACAGCCCTCTCATAATGACATTGTGGCTGTAGTGACATGACAAGCTGTGTTACATGCATCAGTAATACTGACGGCATAAATGTCACTGCTTCTGGAATTGGGCAACACAGACCAAACAAGTCTGCTTGCTTGCTGATCTTCACTGTTTCGAATAGACAGGGTTTTAGTTTTAACAAACAAATGAATATTAAAATAACAAATACACCATAATTTATGTAAGCAACTAAACATTTCTTCAACTTATCCCAGTTATTTCTGGAGTTGCTGCAGCCACCCAGACTCATTTTGGGCATGACCGGGAGATTAAGGTTGGATGCCCTTCCTGACGCCACGCAGTTTTTGAGAAAAAAAATCTCAACCCAGGATCGACCGGAATTCAAACCCCAGATTTTCAAGTGGGTTCCCCTCCCCTGGTAACTTTCTTGGATTCAACACTGGATTAAAGGATTTAGGACTGGAAAGCTGGTGGTCATGGCCTTAGGTAAGGTATAGCTCCGGTATTTGCTTTGTATGAATGGGAAACAATGGAGAACCATCTTCAAGACTACCAGTGGTGGGTCTCGTATTGCATAGGCATTTTGATTGATATTATTATTACAGTAGGGTCTGCCTTGTTCCAAATGGGTTAATCAAACACAGCAACATTCTCCTTGAAATTTTCATTCAAAATAACATTTAATTCCAGAAAGAAATCTATGTATACTAAGCCCTATAAAACAAAGTCCTGATTCTGTCTGTCTGTGGCAGCTAATCTCAAAAGCCACCGGATGGATGTTGATGTGGTTTTCATCATTCTATTAAGCATTTCTCGAGAAAGGTTTAAGTCAGTCCACAACCCAAAATTTGGTGTTTATACTCACAGATATCCAAGGTGGAGAGAATGTCTTTCCCATGTTTATATGAAATGGAAAATTTTTCAGTATATTGCTTTTTGGCAAGTGCTTTAAGTGAAACAGGTGAAGTTCCTGTAGATAAACTCTGCTCAGGTTGGTTATCACACGTTCAGATGTTCAGTTCATTTAGAAAATGTACACTGTTCAATGTCTGATGCTAATAGAACATTTCTTTAGAATAATAAATTCATGTTTCTGTTTAGGAGTATCCAGCTGATAACAAAACTCTAACTGCAGAGGAGCTGACAACTCAGAGCAAGTTACTAGCAGCAGCACTGTATTACAATGACATTAACAGGGGAGACGTCATAGTGTTCTGCTGCAGGAGCAATATATACTTTTCCTCACTCATGTTGGCAACCTTGGCAGTTGGAGCCACATGCGCACCTCTTAATCCTGGTTATGATGTAGGTAAGATAACCTACTGTGTATCTAGAATAAATATGGTAAATATGGTATATGCTACAGCATAATACCTACTGTTCACATTGAGTTTAACATGCTGTGCTACTGTTTGGAATAAGATATGGGAGCTCAGACTTTCAAATGCTGAATAGGCTTGACCAGGGAGTATGATCACAGAGACTTGACTATTGAGAACATCCAGGATGGAGGGGAAATAAGATAAACATCTCTGGGCTGAATTTATCTCAGATAAATCTTTGTAAGATCGGCCAGTTTACGGGGACGTCCCCTAACACAGCCTTTCTCACCCACAGGGTGGCGGCCTGTTACTGGGCCCTGGCATCAGTTTATTATACTGGGCAGCAATATATTATTCTAGAATTTGTCAGTTTACTTTTCCAATTATTTTTCATGAATAAAAGTTTTGTAATGGAAATATTCTTAGGAGAATAACTTTCTTGACTGAGATCATGTTACCTTAATGGAACACTTTCATATTAGTGAAGTTGGTAATCAATGAGAATTATTGGCTTAAATATAAGACTACTTTTTTCTTTGTATTAAAATGTACTTTTACAAACAGTTGTTGTCTTAAACGCACAGCCTAACATTGATAAATACTCATTTTTGTGAAGATCTATTTGTATCATTTCCCAACTATACTGGCTCATGCAATGGGAATCATGACATGTATCATAGCTGAATTCAAGGTCATAAATAAACCAAAATTTCTCAAGCTTTGGCAATTTATTTATTTATTTCCAATTTGTGGCTTGTGATCTAATGTTGTTTAGCTTGACATCATAGTGCTAATGCATTAAGTTTAGCTCACTATCTCACCCACGGCAGATCATATGGAAAGAAGAGCATCTTTGTCACTTCAGTTAAACAAAGGAGAAAGGAGAGGGTATGCTATAAACGTTAAATTGTGGGTTTTAAATGAGGAAAACCACAATGTACAGGCTGCAAAAAAGTTGGACATTTCGAAGTACAACCTTTGATGTTGGAGGAAAGACAAAGAAATTAAGAGGGTGATGGTGGTGATTGCTGTTTTAAGAGGAAGTACAATTGGGCAACCATTCTTATTAATACTAATTAGAGGGAAACAGTGGAAGGGGTCCGATACTTCAAAAAGTAAAGATATTGGCCACAGGAAGACAAGAGCTACAAGGGCATAAAAATAAGACTTTCTAGGCCTCACAAACCTAATACTGTCAGTGTCAGAAAAGAACAAGAGTTAGCCAAGGGAGGTGATGAAAGTGAGGAGCCTGGAGCAAGTGAATTGGATCACTGTGAAGACTCAGTTAAGAGCCTTGTGGTTGCCAACTTACACTCCCAAGTTTCCCTGGGGCCTGTTTTAGTCACATCTTATGACTGGCAGGGGACACCATGGATGTTATCTACCACCTCCACCTACAGGGGGGTGAAATTGATAGGCTTGTTTCTGAATTTCTGCAGGGGAAACTAAAGCAGGGTCATCCAGTATGTTGCAAAGTTATTAGAATGAAGGCATTGAAGCTGTCATGTAACTTAAAGTTCCAGTAACTGAATACAGACTAAGGTAAGCCTGGGGTGGTGAAAATGAATGCTGTAGCATTTGGAACTCTGTTTACCAGGTCACACTACTATTGCCCAATGCCTACCAGCAGATTATGCCGGTAAAATGGTTGCCTATCAGAATTACATTATAATAAAACCAATCATTTAGTGGTATATTTTATTTAGGGTTAATCAAATTACCGGTATTCTAGTTTTGAATATGTTGCAATTACATTCATTACTTATTTTTTTATTGTAAATATGGTATACATCATGTTTATTTCTTGTATTATATATATGTACACCTGAATTAATGGTGGAATTGATTAATTTTCTCTCATGATCTGCTGACAACAGCCATTCCTCTAATTATTTTATTTTTGTAACTCAGACAACTTTTCTATTTCTTGAATTCTCCACAATAAATAAGCCAACAGAAGATGGACATATGCAAAATACATGATTCAACAAACCTGAAGTTTAAAACTATTTTTCAAAGATGTTATCATAAAACAAATTCTGTAAAGTCTTTTTTCTTGAACTCTGTATGTTTCTTCCAGGTTAATGATTCATCTATTTCATCTGTCTCTTCTTTAATAATGGGTACTGGTACCTTCCAAAAATTCTGAGTGAAGCCATCTTACAATTAGGCCAGTATAGTACTTAACAGAGGTATTAGGACTTATAGCCAAAAAATCAGTCAAAGTTCCAGTTAGTAAGAGATCAATAACCATCATGGCCAATCTATTAATTGCATTTAGGCTTTATAGATAAGATCAAAATAAAAGGAAGATCTATTTGTAGTGAAGATCAACTTTGTTATATCTCTTCATTTCCAGCTTCTAAAGATCTGAAACACAGGTATATATGATCAGGATTACTTTTAAGACATAATTTTATTTTCAAGGTGACTTGGAGCGGCTCTTATCAAACCTACAACCTCGTATGGTGTTTGCAGTTCGGGATATTATCAGCTGTTTAAAAAACATTTTGAGGAGCATTAATTCTACAGCTAAGATTATTGAAATGGGAACTGGAGATTCATGGGAGAATTTCATGACATCAGCAAGAAACAAAGTCTTTCAGTTAAGGCAGATAGAAGATGTGGAAAGCCATAGTGCATTCATCATGTGCTCCAGTGGAACAACTGGCTTACCCAAAGGAGTGCAACTCTCTCATGGAAACTTTCATGCGTACATGCATATGATGAGGCAAGTATGGTGCTGGTGGTAGTGGTGGTGGTAAGGATTTTTATTTTCAGAGGTAAAACAACATGATTCATAAACACCGATAAGACACCCTGGTGGTTCATCCAGTATGTCCTCGTTCATTTTACAGTCGGGTAGTTAGTATCGAGCAGTCTCCAATCACACTCTCTTCTGCTGCTATAGGTCTCCTTTCATTTTTTTCCTTTTGATGGTGCAAGCCTTGCTTCCATATATAAGAACTGATCTGGCTAGGGTTTTGTGCAGTGTGACCCATGCTTGTCACTGAACCTGACAGGGATTGAAAATCTGGTTAAAGGAACTTCGAAAATTTCATGTCCTCATCTTTATCAATAAATCATAAATTGTAGCAACTTAACTTGAATTCTTGACAGGCTCATATATAATCTAAAAATGTTGGTCTGAATGGATTGATTGACTAAACTACCTTTGCATTTGTTATAGTAGTTGATATTTTCAGGAGCATAATAGCCGAGTGATTTTTTTTCGGACTCAGCAAAGTTTACAAAAAAATATATACCTTGTGGTTTGGATTCCATGCAAAACTGGAGGTCCTATGGTTATTGTCACATGGTAACAACGTCAACGTTCAAACCAAACCTTTGGAATGGTTCTGTGAGAGAGTTATCCTCACTTCCAGGAATGCAATGGTCGGTTTTATCAACAATGTTGTTCTATAATAGCTGGAACAGTCCACAAAGGTTGTGATGTGGACTTTTAGAACAGGGTGTGTTGGCCCCTGTCAGTAGAACTCATGTATGAGTACAGTATGAATAACTGACCATGGGGAAAGCAAGGGTTAAATCAATCTCTGTAGTTTCGATTGTCTGGCCCTGCAATTTGTTGATCGTCATCCCAAAACATAGCTTCACTGGGAACCAAAAAGGGAAGACTGGTCTTGGTCCGATTATCGAGTGACCAATCAGAACGCAGGAGTTTGCCTATCGCCACCCAGATTCATCAGTCACAACTCTTTATCCAGTCGCGACGTTTATACAATATTCCCAAACATATACAGACACTAATCACGAACCTTCCATTTTCCAGAATTAGTAAGGACACATTTCTAGAAACCAGACAGGAAAATAGATAATTAGGTTTATAAGAAGGTGCTCAACTGATATATCATATTGATTAGCAGTTGGAGTGGAGGAGGGGGTTAGGCTATATTTGTAAATACCAAAACATCATTAATCAGTTGTGGTTTCACTAGAGGTCGTTGCTGTCCGGATCAATAAAGGACTGGATAATCTAAGTGAATGTATACGGTGCATCAAAAAAATTTGCCTAGGATAAAAAACATGTATTGGCTTAAAAGTATTATAAATCTGTACTAATAAATGGTTCGACTCTTTGCCGGGTGAGGGATTTTAATTGCGTCTGATTAATTCTTCTGGCTCAGGGACTGGGTGTTTGTGTTTGTTCCAACACCTTTTTCTTCATATTCATATTCAGACAACACACTACACTACCACCCACCACAGAAACACGCAATAGTGATTACATCCCTCCAGATAGGATCGGCATCAGGAAGGACATCCGTCCGTAAAACAGGACAGAGTCCTCCTAAAATGAATGGGGTAGTCTGAAGGTACTAGTGGAATGCGAGGAAAGTAAATGCTTTCACCCCTACGAGTGCCTGTAGTTACTGTAGCCTTAATTACCCTGGCCTTTAGCTTACTGAACTGCAGCCATGTTGCGTTACACAGAAGAGGTGGCTTCAGGTTTCTGAGGCACATGATGGAAGAACCAGCCTTCAATGTAAGTTTATTTGGAATCATCCCAGGAGGGGCAAGAGAATCGAGAAGTTCAATAGCGTAGTTGACAGCATCACTGTCTTCGACCGTGTGGTCAGTCAACAGCTAGGTTCTTTCTTCCGTCAAGAAAAGTGTAAACACTTACTGTTCTAAAAATATTACTACTAAATTCATTTTCCTCTCCATACAGTTACTGTGATACAACCAGGAGGATTTGTGATAGTGGTAGTTATTCTTTTAAAGGTATAGGAATATAATAATCATCATCTGCTAATATTTTCCCTGCCTTTCTGTATGGTTTTGAAGGCTGGATGCTCAGCCCTTTTCTGAAGAGGCAGATTGAAGTTTTTGAAATGTACTGTACTTGTACAGAAGAATGTTTTGAATATCCTGGGTAGAAAGGAAGACCAATGACGAAGCCCTCAACTTGTTAAGTAAGACAAAAGAGCTTCTAACAACCATCAGGGGTTCGCTCAGGTACATCGGTCAGGTTAGTGACCGGTTTTGTTGGAGGGGGGGAGGGGTTCTCCTCCCTGAACCCTCTCTCAGTCGACCAAAAAATTAGCTGGACTCCTTAGCAGCCCTTTGATGCCCAAGGGCGGTGGACCGCTGTATAGACCAGGAGATGAAGTGGTATGTTGTCGTACTACTATTACATTGTTTTCATTCCTCTCCTGAAGGGGTAGGGGTGCCTCTTACACAATGACGCCATGTCTCCTCAGGCCAGGAGAACTATCGTGGTGATGGAGACGTGTGGGGAAGGCAAGGGGGTTGGCGGCCATGGCCTGTACTAGGAACTGTCCTGGCATTTGCCTTAGAGCAGGAGAAAAGAAAACCACAGAAAACCATTCTCAGGACAGCTGACTGTGGGCACCAGCCCCTCTCTGTCTCCTGAGTGCAGAGATGGTAGTGTTCTCTGCTCAGTCGGTCAGTTGGAGTGCAGAGCTGTTGGACCACGGACTAGCTATGGTCACTTGTAGGCCAAAGACTACTTTGCAACCAATGACAATGTCTTATTTTTCTGACTTGGGGGGAGGGGAGGAGCTCTGAGTGGCAATCATGATAAGCTACATCACCTTCAACATGCTGTTAATTCTACGAGAAAGAGACAGCAGAGAGGGTTTGGAAGTGGTAATATTACAGAAGTATTGGCCTGTCACCATGTCAAACAAGCTACCAGGCGATTAGGTATTCATTTGTGTGGAACTGGAACTTAGTAGTAAGGACCAGGGAAAACCCCACAGGCAGAAACAGAAAAGATTTCTACAGGTTCTACATAACACATGCAAATGATGTGGTCTGAAGAAGTCCAGGTAATGTTGTTAGTTGTGAATCAGTTTCATGATGCACAAGTCGACAAGACAGTCAAGTTATTCAGGATATCAGTCCTTCTTAGCACTACTGTGGCTAGTGAGGGGCTTTCCGATTACCAAGCTATGCTTCAAGAAATCCTAAGACCTGCTGCACAACCTGGTACCTACTCTCCAATCCCAAAGAATGTTATCATGCCCACCGAGGTGGGGACCTGCTGGATGGTGGTGGAATATAACGCTGGGCCTCCTTCCTCTCCTCCCCAGCCATGGCTCTGTAAACCAGGCAACTGTGATGAGAGGCCGGATGAACCCCCGCGGAGATGGCTAACACCAGTGCCTCCCTAGGCATGGAGCAAGCTGTATGGTGGTGGTCAACCGGCACAGCAATTGCAGTGTAGTTGGAGCCCACAGGTAACCTGACGGTAGCTTCACCTCATACAACGGAAACGCTGCAAGAGCAGTTGAGGGAACGTTCAGATCTCAACTGACTGCTGCTTCCTGCTGAGGACCTCTCCAGGTTTTATGGTGATGATGGGATAGGAAAGGGCTGGAAGTGGGAAGGAAGCGGCTGTAATTAAGGTACAGCCCCAGCATTAGCCTGGTATAAAAATAGGAAACCACGAGAAACCATCTTCAGGGCTGCCGCCAGTGGGGTATATACCTCAAGATGTAAATAAATCAGGTATATTACTGGAGCTCCCAACCTCTGTGAATATTTCTATGGAATAAACTCCATTAACAGAATTGAAAGTTCTTAAGATGATACAGTTAGAAAAAACTTCCATGGGTGTAGATGAAACCCTCAAATAACTCTTTAAAAATATACTCCTTATATGGTAGAGCCATTTTTCTAGTGGTCATTTTCCTAATCGCTTTAAATTAGCTGAAGTTATCCTAGTCTTATTTGTTGAATGTTTGTTGAATAGTGTAAGCTTACATTATTTACATA
Source organism: Anabrus simplex (assembly GCF_040414725.1). Lineage (NCBI taxonomy): Eukaryota > Metazoa > Arthropoda > Insecta > Orthoptera > Tettigoniidae > Anabrus > Anabrus simplex. The sequence continues at coordinate 55,691,995 of NC_090269.1, read as the reverse complement.
ATTATAGAACAATATCATTACTAACTGTTATCTTAAAATACTTCAATGTGCCAAGAAATATCAGCTCACTAAATTTTTAATCAAATGTAACTTGGGGTCATACCAGGCAGGAGTATCTTTACTGCTTTATCACATTTTACATAGTCGTGACTGCTCTTCGTAAAGATGAAACTATGATAGGACTGTTCTTAGATCTTTCAAAGGCTTTGATACTGTTGATCATGAAATATTATTGCATCAATTATATCAGATTGGGGTTCAATGAATTGTTAATTAGTGGCTTAGATCATACCTGGATAAATAATCCCATTTTGTTGAAATTTCACATCGTAATGATGAAGGGTGTAAGAATGTAGACTTAAGTGTTCTGCTAGGTACCGGTAGTATTTTGGGACCTATTCTTTTCTTAATCCATGTGAAGATCTTCCTCACAATATTCAAGCAGAAACTGCATTTCTATACAATTTTTAATAATCTTGGCCCTATGTCTACAGAAATGATAGAAAATGCAGTCCTGTCTAGATTAGAATCATGGTTCAGTAAACATAAATTAACATTAAATTTAAACGAGGCAGTTTATGGAAGTCAAAGTTTCTAACAGCCATGAAACATCTGCTATGTATGTTTTAAATGTTTTAAATGCAAATGCAACTGAAAAGATATTAACCACAAAAATTTTAGGTGTCCATGTAAATGAAAAATTAAGATGAGATAGTCATATTAAGAATATAGGGAAGTCTAAGAATTCTGTTTGCTTTGCTTAAGGATAATGAAGAATATATTAGAATAGCATATTTTTAATATTTCCATTCCATCACCTCGTATGGTATTGGTCTCTGGGATGATACAAATCGAATCTTGATGTTATTCTTTAAATACAGAAACTATCTATCAGAATTATGTTGAGACGTAACAGGTTAGACATTGGAGACAATTATTTAAGAGACTAAGGATACTTGCAGTAATAAGCATATACCAGCCCTTGCAATATGTCCTAAACATGGAACAAAATATTAATCACTTCAGAAAGAATTATGACAATCCTACTAACAGTTGGCCAATGACTGTTTTTTACTATCTTGAACATTACCCGATTTAATTGGTATATTATTTACAAGCATGCAAAGGATAACTTCAGCATTCAAAGATGTAATAATTTGAAAGAACTCAACCAACAGCTATGCGTGAGATATTTGCAAGAACAGTATTCAAACTCTCCCAATGGGGCTAAAAAAAGGAACATTTGCTAAATATTATGATTGTCTGAAGAAGAACAGCCCTCTGCAGCTCCACAAGAACTAGAAGGGACTGGAAGATGCGCCTACTGTATTACAAAAAAACCTAGATGCGTGTATACCAGTGACATATCTACAAAGAACACTCAGCAGTGACATGTGTTCGGTGCAGTACGGAAAGTCAGGACTGTAGTGATGACGCAGAATGAACGTCAGTTGTTTAACATCCAATTTTTGTTTTGTCAAAATACCTTTGAACATTATTTACAAGTTTGTGGAAAATTATTTACTAGTTCTGTAACACTAAAAATAGTTTTTGCTTAATTTGTGCTATTAATCACTTCATAAAGAATTATGACAATCCTACCAACAGTTGGCCAATGAATGTTTTTTACTATCTTGAACATTACCCGAATTAATTGGTATATTATTTACAAGCATGTGAAGGGTAACTTCTAAAACACCATGCGCGCCTCATCACAGGATTATTTTTACACGCCCTCTCCAGGGTTAATAAGCTTCCAAATGAGGTTAAAGCTGGCTCTGCAGTCCAGGAGTAATGTACCTGCGGCTCGCCCAGAGGTCCTGGGTTCGATTCCTGATTCGATTCAGAGATTTTACCCAGACCCAAGAGGTAGTTCGAGTTACATTCAGCCTAAGTGACAACAAGAGGAGTTATCTGATGGTGAAAATGGTGATCCTGGTCTAGAAAACCAAGGATGAGATTCATTGCACTGACCACGCATAACCTCATAATTTGCAGGCCTTTGGGATGACCAGCAGTCCCTTGGTAGGTTGAGACACATTAGGGCTGTAGCAACATGGGAGTGGGGAAATAAGGTTAAAGATATTGATTCCATGTAACAGCAACATAAAAACATCTCTTGCTGGGTAACTGCCTCTATAGTACCAAAGAATACATAAAGAAATGTTTGTAATGATACTATTATTATTAACTTATGTTCTTAATATCTTGTAAATAACCTTAAGTTGTATGTTGATCTCATTGTCTATATGTTTTTTAATACCTCCTTTACAGATTTATGTTTTGTTTCTTGTAAATATTAATTGAAGGGCTCGGTGGAATATAGTCATAAGCCACCATTTTGTTGTTTTTGAGATGTTCATGCCATCGTATTCTTTAAATTTCCCTCTTTAATATCACACTAAGAAGTTTCTTGTATTTATAAAAGTTGGCAGCGTACGATAGGTGGAAGTTCTTTACTTTGCCATCTAGTGACAATTTCAGAACTAACACAGTCATAAGCTACACCAAAATGGCGTCGAAATCAAGAGTGAATGAAGATTTCTCTCCTGTTTGGAGGACTTTTGTGAATAATGAAGCTGAAAGTGAATGGCGAGATCCTTTTGATACAGATGGTGATGATTCTTGGCACCCATCAAGCAGTAGTTCCAGTTCTAATGACAGCTTGGTAAGGGTGTAGACATATTTTATCATGGATGTCCGACTCGTTGGCTGAACGGTCAGCGTACTGGCCTTCGGTTCAGAGGGTCCCGGGTTCGATTCCCGGCCGGGACAGAGATTTTAACCTTAATTGATTAATTCCAACGGCACGGGGGCTGGGTGTATGTGTTGTATTCATCATTTCATCCTCATCACAACGCGCAGGTCGCCTACAGGCGTCAAATGGAAAGACCTGCACCTGGCGAGCCGAACCCGTCCTGGGATATCCTGGCACTAAAAGCCATACAACATTTCATTTCATTTCATTTCATCATGGATAACCTCTAATCAGGGCTGTAGCAACATGGGAGTGGGGAAATAAGGTTAAAGATATTGATTCCATGTAACAGCAACATAAAAACTTCTCTTGCTGGGTAACAAGTTTTGTTTTCTTTTATTGTGCAGCATTCCTATCCTGTGGTGGGTCACACTAGACTCCCTTGTGATGACTGTATTTTACTCATTCTACTTACTTTACAAATAACTCGTATCTTATGGAAATGCATGAACAATAACATTAGATTTGATAACCACAGAATAATTATTTAAAGAACTGTTAATATTAACAATAATATTTACATAGGATATCATGTGAAAGCAATTAGCAGTTAAATATCTATTGGTATGGCTTATAAGTCTATGTTCATCTGAAATTGTCTGAATTTATTACTCCTAATTTTACAGCTTTAAGTTAGTAGAATGCCTGAGGAATCACCAAGAAAACAAAACCCATCAAGGAAAAAGAAAAGGAAAAGGAGGAGTAATAGTGACCAATGGAAAGTGGTGAAGGCCAAATGAAGATGTAATGCTGGTCGTCAGTACGTGTCCATTAGAATAAAGAAAATCGTTGATGAAGCTTCAATGGGACCTCCTTGCAGCTGTTACGATAGATGCGTCACTAAACTTGCTGGAGAGGAAGAGAATATTTTTCACCCTTTCTGAGACTTGGGGAATTTCAATACCCAGAACACGTATTTAGTGGGAAACATAAAAATGATGCCAAAAAAGCAAAGTTTTGTTTTCTTTTATTGTGCAGCATTCCTATCCTGTGGTGGGTCACACTAGACTCCCTTGTGATCGCAATTTTGGTCGCATTGAACTATTTGCTAGAAACAGACGTCAAATAGTATATACCCCAGATGAATGGGTGGATGTTGTGAAGTCAGCAAGTCCAAAAGTCTTCATTGTAACAAAAATGAAAAGAGATGACTTCAAAACTTTAGATGAACTCAAGTCATTGCTGTCAATACCCACTAAATTCACAACTGGAGATTCAGTTCACTTCAGTGAAACTGCACAATTTCAATTGAATTCCATGGATCCTTTTCCGCTAGGTGTTAAGCACTATTATACTACATTAGGGCCAGTTCAGTATGCAAACATTCACATCAAGAAGAAAGGAAGACTTGTGGAACATGATCCATTTCAGCTCAGAGTAAAAAACAGAAATCAACTCCCTCTCAACCAGAAGAAATTGACTGATGTCATGTTTCTCATGACATTCATTCCTGTAGCCAATCAACACTTCTTCTTGTCACTTAAAGGAAATAATGTTGAATATAATGATGCAGAAGAATTCCCTTGAGATACACATTGTTTTTTTCTTAAAGTATGTGTATTCATTCTCAAATATTGTGTTTTTTTAAATTAAGTGTGTTCAATCTCAAATATTGTGTCTTTATAATTAAGTGTAGGCTTATTCATTCTCTAATATTGTGCTTTTCTTGATAAATAAACATGTATTCGTCCTCAAGTATTTAAATTTCTTCCTGGGAAATAAAGTCATAAGCCCATGTTAGTTACCTCATTCATTAAAAATGCTCTTAAATCATATACTAGGGCAAAGTGTTGTTTCACTGTCTCCCATATGTTTTACAACACATACAAGTGTTTATTTATACAAGGAATAATGTAGTGGATGATTTACAGATTTGACCTGAACTTTAATTTGTCATTTACTCAAAACTAAGTTATTGTGGCTTATGACTATATTCCACCGGGCCCTTCAATTATTAATATGTGCTGTTCTAATGTTGAGGTATTGGTATTTGTTAATGTACAAAGTATTATTATAAGTACATAGATCATTCTTAATGTAAAGAATCACTTGACAATTTCTATACTGTTAGAATATTTCATAATAATTGAGCTGTCTGTGGAAGTTAAATAAATGAATGAATAAACATTGTTGTGAGGAGTGAACTTTTAAGGAAACTGAGCACCTTTCTAAGACTCTCCAAGTGAACACCTGCAACAGGGAATATATTTTAAGAGCTTCTCAAATCCCATACTACCCAGAGGAGGACTCTAATCCCTAATCCGTGGAAGAGAGAAAAAAAAATCCTAAATACCTTTTATACAATTCACTTCTGACTGAAATAAAGTCCTTAATGACCATGGATCAATAATATCTTGACCAACACTACAAAAAATGGCCTGGCAGTTATATTCTGCCAAAGACCCACAAGACCCTGTCTCTAGCTCTGGGTGATATTCAATTGCCACAGTGCTGTCATTACTCCATCTTTCCTTTAAGTAACTTTGAGCAGTATTGTCAACCACATCCATCAAAAGATCTCTTTTCGACAAAATGTTCTGGGTAGGAGCAACTTATATTTGGACTTGCCCTCGTATTATTGAAGATTGAAGGTAAAACAGAGAGATGAGTGATAGATCAAAGCAATAATTTGGAGGAAACAAGCAGAAGCACTGTCATCGAGTAGTTCAATATGTTTAGATTCTTGTTTCAGTACACTGCTCTTACTTTTTCATAGTTTTATAATGTTGTCTGTATCTGAATGTATCTTTTTATAGATATAAGGAGGCAGAATTGAACGGAAATGATACAGTTCTCATAGGATCACCAGTGTTCTGGATATCAAATATATTGTTTCAAATGTTATCACTGGATGTTGGGACAAAGCTAATTATATTAGATGGCTTCCAAGAAGAACTTTATCTAACGACAATACAAAAATACAAGGTAAGGGAATTCAGAACCCTTAACATTTGTATATTTATTCCATACCTCTCTCTCTCCTCACTATACCTAATTTTGGAGTTAACTTCTCTAGTTACTTCACTCAACAATACTTCTTTAGTGGCTAATATTATAAAAATTCAACTGAATCTGCATTTTCAGCTCTTGTACTGTGAACTTATTTCCTAGTCAAGATGAAACAGCATCATTTCATACTGTGACTGAATGAAACATAGACAAAGTGGATCTCTGTCTCTTTCTTTCTTTCCTGCACATTCCTTATTTTAACATCTTGGAAAACTGAATGTGGATAATAACTTGAATCTATTTCATTATTGGAAAAGTAAATAGCATTAATTTTGAATGCTATTTAGGACCACTACCATGATCAGAAAAGTTATGATGTAACATAATGTATTTATTACTAAACCGAATTAAATTATTATTATAATTTTCAGAACCTCCTTCTGTTCTGCTTTAACTGTCTAACCTCTGGCATCTTTTTCCTCTGACTTTCTTTCCCTGCCTAGATCATTCAGTTACCTCCTCTAGCAAGTATCCCTTTCTTAAATCATATCCTATCCAGTCCCTTTTTCTATTCTTCATGATCTGTAACACGTTTCTTTCTTCTCCAACTCTCCTCTTCATTCTTCGTTCTATCGGTCCACTTCCCGTCATATCCTCACCTCAAATGTTTCAATTGATTTTTCATTTTCTTTCCTCACTGTCCAGGTTTCTACCCCATACAAAGCAACACTCCACACCAAGCACTTCACCAGACATTTCCTCAGTTCTTTATTCCGGTTACCACGAAGCAGTCTCTATAGGATATATATATTTTTTTTTTTGCTAGGGGCTTTACGTTGCACCGACACAGATAGGTCTTATGGCGACGATGGGATAGGAAAGGCCTAGGAGTTGGAAGGAAGCGGCCGTGGCCTTAATTAAGGTACAGTCCCAGCATTTGCCTGGTGCGAAAATGGGAAACCACGGAAAACCATCTTCAGGGCTGCCGATAGTGGGATTCGAACCTACTATCTCCCGGATGCAAGCTCACAGCTCTATAGGATATTGTGATGTATATTGGTCAATATTACTGCTAAGTTGCAGGAGATAGAAATTCTGTTAGATGCACTCTCAGTTTAAAAGCTTTGTACTGCATTCTGCTGAAAACCAAAGTCAACTTTCAGTTTAACATTATGCCCACCTGGTGACCATGATCGTTACGGCATTAAGTCTATATAGTCTGACACTGTGGTTAGCCGGTTCGAGTCCCAGTGGTCGAAAAAATGTCACCATCAGAATGTTGTCCAGCAGGGTAGAAAAGGTGGTGGTAGATGTTTTCCAATCACTAGATTGTGTGCTAAAAGTCTGGATTCAATTAAAAATCTCTTCAGTGTTCATATGGAGTGAGGGAATATAACTTTGTTGATCGCAATTAATCCAATGGATGGAGATGTTAAGCCTCGAGTAGGCTCTGTGCTGGCACCAGGTTTCATCCTCTCCCTCCCTACTACAGTATCGTAATCACATCATTCATTTCATCTCATTAACACCTCTGATGAGGCGATGACAGGAAGGTCATCCGGTTGTAAAATCTCATTACGAAGATTCATTTCTCTTCATGCCCGACACTGTAAAGAGACTGGACAAGGGTTCAACTCTCTCTCTGTCGGGTGCCAGGTCGCCATGGTGACTGGAAATAAAGTCTAACTCCTAGGTTTTTCTGATGTTGGTATTCCCAATTTTTATCTGCCAGCAGATGTAATTTTTATGTGAATAGATGGATTAAAAATAAATAACAATACTTACGTTACCAAATAAAATTCAACACTTCAGATTTACCTTAAATGTCAAAAATTTTAATTGTGTGGAATTACGAGTCTGCAACTGCAAGGGTAGAGTAGTACTACCTGTTCCTTTCTTCCAGCTGACAAAGAAGCTTTGGTGCAAGACAGAGCAAAACACTTAGAAGAATGGTTTCTGAAGAGTGAATATTGCTTTGAAATATTTTATACTTTTACCCAGCCAGGAGGCAAAAAAACTAAAGAATTTTGGAGGAAAAATTGAAACATTAATGCAGTATTTTAAGAACCAACTTGTGGGTTCTATCATAGACTTTCAAAAAGTAAAACAAAGCACTCTGCACGAATGATATGAATTCAGAGTGCTTGGCAAGGCAATAATGTTAGGTGAGCTTTTGAGAAAAGCTGTGTCATAAAAGACAGATTTCCGGCTTTAGGCAAGTTACTTTGTATTGTGCCAGTGGTATCTGCATCAGGCGTGTCTTGTGAGAGTGGATTTAGTTTAATAAACTTGATGAATAATGATTTGAGGTCCTCAGTGGAGTTGGAGAGCCTTAATGCACTGCTCGCCATTGCAATTGCTACACTAGGAAGTTAGCAGAGAGCAGAATCATATTTATTGTACACGTACAGTACGATGGGCAGAATACATGATTCACTTTACAGGTAATTTTGAGGTACAGAGCATGCACAAATTAGTACCCAGAGCTGCCACCTCTGGTAGCAATCCGGTTGGGCATCAAGTCGAAATGAGCTTGGATGACAGATACGGGTACATCACTGCATGCGGCTTTAGTTCTGTGCCTGAATTCATTAATCATAGCCTAGTGGCTGACAAGTGGAAGTGTGCCAGTCTCTCAGCAACCTATAACCAGATATTCTCAATGTGTGGAATATCTGGAGAATATGGTATCTAGGGCAATAGTCAAATACCCTCTGTATCGAGGAAGAAACATGGGAAACGTGTTATTGCATGATCCCAACTTATATTGCAAAAATGGAAAACATATGGTAGAGCATTGTCCTGATGACAGGTAGTGTCACGGAGGCCACAAAGATAGTGCCCAGCCACGGGCCTTAATATGTCAGAAATGTAATGGCGGCTGTCCAAATTACCGGCTATGCAAACAAGAGATGACTGGGATGTGTACCCAATGGCACCCCATTCCATCACTCCAGGTGCTGGGACCGGATGACAATGGATATGTCCATCATGATGCTGTGTGCAGAACTGGGATTCATATAAAAAAGATAACATGATGGAGCTGTATGATCCTGGAAGGCTGTACAGACAACATGTCTGTCTTCTCAGGCGTTAGTGACCGTGAGTCCCTGAGATCTTGCATGGCATTCTGTATGGCCCTCTTGGATCATAGATTCCATATTTGCATGACAGAAATGGGATCCTTACCAACGCAAACAGCCATATCATGGAATGATAAACCGCAGTTTCAGTAGACCAAGATCCTGCTACGATCAAATTCCAACACGCTGGTAGATGTTCTTCCTCTTTACAAGAGGCATAACAGGACCTTTACACAATCAACATTTGAATATGCACTTTACGGCTTAGAAACCCACTGTCCAATATTCCCTTTTATACAGACTGTAGATGGCACTACTCCCAACTGCTTTGTGCACATGCACTGAAATGATAATTTGCATATCCCAGCATGTTGTACCTTTCATGTGCATTTGACGTTTATTGTATGCCACCTTCATTGTGTAGCAATTTTAATGGCCAGCAATGTACTTACGTAAATAGACATGATATAGGCTTTTGGGCTTATGCTGTGTCAAAAAAATAACGTGAAATTCTTTACGTTTCTCAGAGAACTATGATCTGCGTCATCAGAAGAAAATCTCAACTGTCCTTGAGAAAGGCTTCTAAAACAATGAGCTTTGAATTTAGATGTTACCCAATAGAAGTGGAAATGGTACATTCATTCATCACCAGATGGCTCCTCAGATGCAGTACAGTGCTAGCGTACGAAGCAGAAGCTGACAGAACCATCAGAATCAGTCTGAGAGGGTCACATAACATAAGAGGCATACACACATATGAAGATATGACGTTGACACAAGTCTGGAATGAAACATCTGGTGATGAGGAATGTATGAATTTGGAAAACACCAAAGCAAAATAACAATAGTGAAGGGACAGGGAATGGAACTACCTACGTAAATCCTTAATAGCTGGCAACCAGGTATTACTTGATAGCCATTGTTCCTGTTAAAATTGTTAGGATTTCTACGTATTTCCACAGCTTCCTGTATAATCCTGGACCTATAGTGTCTTGTGCGAGTAAGAGCTCTAGCATCTTGGAACATGACATTATGACCCGACGATAGAGCGCGCTCAGCTATTGCTGATTTGTCTGGCTGGTTGAGACGAATATTACATTCATGTTCCTTGATACGAGTACCAATGGACCGGCATGTTTGGCCAATGTATACCTTACCGCAAATACAGGGAATTTCGTGTACCCCAGGATGTAAAAGTGGGGACAATTTGTCCTTGGTTTTACCCAGACTGTAAGCAATTTTAGTGACGGTGCCAAACACTGTTTTTATATTGTGTTTACGGAGGACCTTGGCAATTCAATCTGTGGTGTTATGAATGTGAGGCAGGTAGGCAGTTCCCTTCACTTCTTCCTTCTGTGAGCTTTGCTTGGTTGTTTCTCTGGAATGCAGGACTCTATGAATCTGCAAATCACTGTAACCATTACCCTTGAATGTAACTTTGAGTGTGTCCATCTCCACCTGGATGTTTGATGGCTCACAAATTCATCTCGCCCTCTTGGTGAGTGTTGTGAGAATGCCTCGTTTTTGTGCTGGATGGTGGTGAGAATCTGCCTGAAGATAGCGGTTTGTATGGGTAGACTTACGATAGATGGTACGTCCCAAGGATTACAAGTAACTATTCTCATTTTGGTTCCGTATTGAAGATGACGTATATCACAAATATTATTATAATATTTATAGATCCACCTTTTCAATACAATACAATACAATACAATCCACTACAGTATTTCATGTGGTTAAAATTTATACATAATACATAAAAGTCATAGGTACATGTTTCACCCTTTTTTTTACGGGCATCATCAGCCTATATCAATCTTAAAAATTAATGGATACGTGATCTTTCTAATCTTATAAACTATAGAGTATAATGTTGGACAATGATCTCATAAAATGTTGTACTATAACATCTAAAACAGGGGTATTGCACAGAAAGTATGTTAAAAAATACTGTGAATTAACAGGTTTTTAAAGATTATAATGTAGTTAATCATGAATATTTGAGCGTTTAAAACCAAAATGGATCCTCTTCTTATACATCATTAGGACTGTGACGAAAGCACAGTCATCCAAAGGGGGATTTTTACTCCATTCCCATACCATGAGTTCAAGTTTATAGTAAAATCAATGTCAGTTATTTAAAATAGAAGTGTGCACGTATCAAATGTATTAAAATATGTACGGTTGATTTATCAGAAAGTCGTAGAAAAGAAGATGGGACTTCTTGTGGAGACGTTGCTAATGATAGAATGTTGTGTCAAAGCTAACTGATGTCAGTGTATAGTTATGTTAGTATGGTAATCAATTGGATCCAAAAAACGGTCAAGTGGGTGTTATTAATCCTGTTGAAACATTTGTTCGAAGAAATTATTGAGTTTTACCTGAAACAAAATGTTAAAGAGAGTTAGTTAAATAGTATTGTGCATGAGACTTCCCGTACGTCAAAAATGCCTATGGCGGTACTTACTCGTAGGTTCTATGGTGCGTGTTAAGTACGTCGGGCTGTTCCAGAAATGCTAGCTTGACTGACCTTTCTACTTCTAGTATTATACCGGTGTGGCTGAGGCAGTGATGAACACGGAGGGGAAGAAAGGGTGGGCGGATCCTTGCACGCAGGTGTGGTGGTTAGTGGGCTGTTAGGAACAGGATGGGCGGGCCTAACATTTGGCGAGGTGGTGGGAGGTTTAGAACAAAAAGTTCTAAAAGTCTGCGGGATTGTATTATGTTTCAAGTTCACAATACCTAATAGCTTTGGAGTTAGCTCATATAAAGGATTTTTTGCTTCCGTGGCGTCATTAAGATTATGGTCTTTGTTATAGGCTTGGTCTAAAAAGATGTAAAGACTTTCTAATTCATTCATAAGTTTTCCTTTGCCTATACATCTTAGAATAGCGAGATCCTTATCAATTGATGTAAACTGGTGTCCTGTTTCACTTATATGAGAGCTCATCGCTGAATATTTGTTATGTTTGAAGGCATTGTAATGCTCCAAATCTCTCGTATAGAAGCTGCGCCCAGTTTGACCAACATAACTAAATCCACACTGAGCGCAAGTTAGTCTGTAAATACCAGATCTCGAAAAACGGCTGTTCTTATAATTGACTTTTATTATGATTAAAAAATATACTTTGATTTGTATTTACTGTTCTGAAGGCAATATTAATGTCATATTTCTTCAGTGTGTTCGCGATCTGGTGGATGGCTGGGTTGTTGTATGTAAACGTGGCGTAACTAGTTTTTTTTTTTTTGGTTTATCCGGAATGAGCTTCGTGGATAGTTTATATTTAACTTTATTAATTAACCGGTTAATCATTTCAACTTTGAACCTATTTAGCCAAGTTCCTTATAAGAGCGGGATTTTCAAAGCTCTGTGTATTAAATTATAGAATGATGCCTTGAGAATTGGGATGTAAAGAGGAATTATTTATGGTTATAGGAGATTGTGTGGGTTTCCTGTATATTTGAAAGTCAAAAGTATTACTGATGTGCGTGATCGTTATATCTAGAAAATTTAAGGACTGTTTAACTTCATCTTCCTTAGTGAATTTTACATTGGGGTCAATTTTATTTAAATTCTCTAAAACTTCGTCGCTGTTAGTAAAATTTTTGTCAATGATATCATAAACATGTATCCAAATATACCTACTAAAGAAACGGTCAAAATTATCTATGACAATATTGTGTATTGAATAACAACTTTTTCTCCTTTAATGGAAAGATTTATCAACAGACTGGCTTAGCTATGGGTGACCCTTTGTCCGGCATCTTGGCTGACATTTATATGGATACAAAACATAGCAACCTAAGTAAGCTGGAAATTTATGAATTTATGAAGATCTTGAAATTTTCTAAAACTAAAAACGTCAAGCCTATAGAGTACGGTACTGATTTAGTATACTATATCACTACTGTCATATTCGGTTTTTATTATTATTATTATTATTATTATTATTATTATTATTATTATTATTATTATTATTATGCCTTTGCTGGCAGGACCTAGTGTTTACAGTGCACTATGTCTTCTGGTATAGGCTAGAGCAATTTTGTTACTTTCATAGATCTGTCTTTGTCTCATCCTTGGCTTTGACAATATGAAAGTGACTGAGGTATGAGCGATGCTAGTAATGCCAATCCTTATGCAGCCAGTCCCTGCTATGAATGGTGTGAAAATGTTGCTCATAGGGTCAGTTGGTGTATGCATTTCAGTGGGCTTGGCAGACTGATATGTAATAGCTGCTCTGGCTCGGTGAGGAAAGCAACGGGAAACTACCTCACTCCTCATTTCCCTAGTACGCCTTTTCAGTGATGCCTAGGCCATCTATGACAGCTGATGGCAGAGCTGTTGAGGATCCCACCAGCGGAATCGCTGACGGACTGAACATATATAATATTATTATTATTATTTCTCTTTTAGTTTATTTATATATTAGATTTCCAATATTTGTATGGTCTCACCACCCACCTTTTTCATTTTAATTACATTATTTTTCAAGTGATTATTTCCTCAATCCTCATTGTTATATTCAGTAGAGTTGCTGTGTTTCAGCGAGCCCATTATAAAACTGCATCCACCCTCTGTCCTGGTCCTTTCCACACGTTCCACCTCTTTTGATCCTCTTAAGCTTTAGTCTTCCCTGTGATTGTGTTTGCTTTCTCCTGTGTTTTTCTTGTTCATACTGTTATCTGTTGTGGGGTTACAGTATTACTGCTAGCAAAAGCAAGGTTGTCTTCATTTTACCACCATCTCATTACAATCATAATCAATTTCCATTTTCCAGCTATGGCCGGGTTGGGGCAAATATGCTTCCTCTCCGTTTTCTTCTATCACTCTACCAATTCCCATCTAACACTGTGTTTCAATCCAGGTTGTGCTGTGTGAAAAAAGATTAATAAATCATAAAATATAGACCTGACCTTATAATTGTACGGTATTTCCTTTAATAGGGAGCTCCCTATCCTATTCTACGTTGTATTTTTTTCTGTATGAAAACTTTAGTACAGTATCCTCTTCCTAGAGTTCAACAAATCTATTAAAATAGCAGAATCACTGAACAGAGCTAGAATTTACATGCAGTGGGGTAGCCAGTTTGTATGGCAATAGTAACAGAATGATCTTCTGGATGCTGATGGTGCGAGATCATTAGGAGCTAATGTTTCATCATAGCTAAGCAAATGACTATTTCTAATCTAAAACAGGATGCTATACATATCCGTATTTATTTATTTAATTAGTTAGTTAATTACTATATATGTTTACATATTTTCAGGCTTCTTCTCTGTTCTCAAGCCCCAGTTCTCTGATCGCTCTAGCAAAATATTCAGCTGTTAGCAAGTATGATCTTTCCAGTTTGCGATACATCTGCTGTGGAGGATCTGCAATGAATGAAAAGATGCAGCTCTTTGTGGAAAAACAGTTTAATACTAAAGTGGCCCAGTGGTACGGTATGACTGAAATTCTGGTTACTTTAGGCTGTATGAAGACGGAGAAGCATAAGCCAGGCTCAGTAGGTACACTGGTTCCATACATGTCTTGTAAGGTATGTATTAGCTTTAATATCAACTTAAGGCAGGATAAAATAGTGTAAATCTATATGCAATGACAGATTAGATAACAAATTTATGTAGACAGATGAGTGTAAGGGGATAACTATCTTGTTCTTTACTCTTGAAACCACAATCCTACCATCAGATAAATGTAAAACTTTTGAAAGTACCAAATTCTCTGAATACTTGTATGCTAATTTATGATGTTCCACCATGAACAAGCAAACACTCATTGGAACAGAAAAACTATTCCACCCCATAAAAAAAATCACAAATTTTAAAAGACTGATTACCAAAGGACTAAAATTGGAAGTACGGTAAACTTCTTGACAACTACTGCCATCACCATATAAATTCTAGGAAGCTTTACATTGAAATATAGATGCAAATAAGCTTCTTGTTCAGACAGCGTCTATTTTCATGAACATTAAAGTCAGTTATGTACCAAAAATTAATCTATATTTTCTTCACTCTTTAAAATATAACAAAAGTGAAAAATCTGGTGTGTAGGTTAAAAAACATGATGTACATAATGCACTTCTCAATACCACACTACTAGCTTTATATGTACAGTATGTGCAAAGGCTCCTGTGGAATGGCAGAACTCTACTGACTTACATATATCATGGAAGAAGTTATCCATTCAGTCAGAAGTATTGTTGACTCTGATCAAACAACTGTGAATTTATTAATCAAGCATAAAGGTTGTTTTGTGTTCTGTAGTCCAAATTTTACAATAGGGCATGAATTGAGTGTGTGCAGATTTGCTACCATGTGCTCCTGATTCTCCACATGATTTGACTTGATGTACAGTATAGAAGTGAATTTGCCAAGAAATAAGTTATAGAAGAAAAAAATTATCACAAACCACCCATCACCACGGCCAGTGGACTTGTATCAAAGTACCTCGGTATTAGAACACACATATATTGTTGAAGTGCTTTATTGCAAAGTAAACAGTACATTAATTTGAAATATGCAAGGACGTACGTATGGGGTCCAGACCCCTCCAAAAATTCCTCAGTCTTTTGTAAAGTTTGATATAGGCCTATTTGTGAACACTTTACATTGCAAGCTGAAGTCACTAGCTTATAAAAGTTAACTAGGAATGACAGTATCTGTACGGTGCAATCAAATACTGTAATATATAAATCATATAACCTATAATGATCATTTAACTTATAAAGCAACTTAAGAAATTATTATACTCCAGGAAAATGAAAAACAAACACCTTGATGCAAGTGAATAAGGCCTGCCATACTTACATGGACACTACGAGAGGCTAGTGCATATGATGAGCAAATGCGCAGTGCTGCGGACACACCAGGAACAGTGTAATCAGCCGTGAAATGTTGCAAGCTGCGCAACATTTGGTCACCGCCAGAGCCAGTGGCAGCCAGTTTGCTGTGGCATATGAACTCCGTCTGTATCTGGAACATTGTTAGCATGCCGTGACAGCGTGTACATGAACTGTTTGTGCAACTGACGGAGTTTGAGTGAGGGCGTATAGTAGGTCTGTGGAAGGTCAGGTGGACGTACCGCAGAATTGCGCAACACGTGTGGCGAGAGGTCTCCACAGTGCCTCGATGTTGTCACCAGTGGTCAGCAGAAGGTGTACATGCCCATCGGCCTCGGTCTGGACAGCGGTGATGCACAGATACACGCCAAGACCGTTGCATCTTATAAAGTGCCGTATTGGACCGCACCGCGACTTCACAACAAATTAGGGACACTGTTGCTCCAAGGGTATCAGCCAGGACCATTTTCAACCGTCTCCGCGAAGGAGAGCTACGATCCTGCGTACCGTTAGGGCGTCTTCCGTTCACGCCTCAACATCGTGCATCCTGCATCCAACGGTGTCGCTTCAGAAGGACGAATGGAGACGTGTCGTACGAGTGTGTGGCGTCGTGCAGGTGAGCGCCAACTTCTGGATTGTAAACGACGCACACAGGGTCAACACCTGGCATCATGGTGTAGGAAGCCAAATTCTACACTGGCCATTCTCCTCTGGTGATCGTCGAGGGAACATTGAACAGTGCACGGTACATCTAAACCATCATTCAACACGTCATGCTACCGTTCATGCACGAATAAGACAATGTGCTTTTCCAACAGGACACTGCACATCCACATGTATCCCGTGCCACCCAAACATGCTCTCCATGGTGTACATCAACTATCCTGGCCAGCACGATCCCTAGATCCCATTCAGCATGTTTGGGACAGGATGAAACGTCATCTTGTGCGGTCTACACAACTGGCAGAAAATCTGGCCCAATTGAGGCACCAGGTGGAAATTGCATGACAAGCCATTCCATAAGACTACATTCATCACTTCTACAATCGTCTCCATGGGAAATTGTAGCCTGCATTGTTGCAAAAGGAAGGTATACACGGTACTAGCGCTGACATTGTGCACACTCTGTTGACTGTACTCAGATGGAAAAGAAATGAAGTTGAAACGTGATCCTTAGTGGTCTATTCACTTGTAAAATAATAATAATAATAATAATAATAATACCGTAATTTTTGTTTTGCTAGTTGCTTTACGTCACACCGACACAGATAGGTCTTATGGCGACGATGGGACAGGGAAGGGCTGGGAGTGGGAAGGAAGCGGCCGTGGCCTTAATTAAGGTACAGCCCCAGCATTTGCCTGGTGTGAAAATGGGAAACCACGGAAAACCATCTTCAGGGCTGCCAACAGTGGGGTTCGAACCTACTATCTCCCGAATACTGGATACTGGCCGCACTTAAGCGACTGCAGCTATCGAGCTCGGTGGGTACCGTAATAATAATAATAATAATAATAATAATAATAATAATAATAATAATAATAATAATAATAATAATAATAATAATAATAAAACAATAATTTGCCATTGCTCATTCAATAATAAATTTACATTCTATCACATCCTTGGAAATCTTGGATTATGGCAATGTTCATCAGTTCTAAATATTTCTACCAAATCTCATAGACTAGAAAGTCATTTTTTGAAACTCTGAGAACATAAAGTGAATGATAAATGATATACAAAAATGAACTTCAGCAATGAGATAAATATTCCGAATTTGCAAAATTTAGGCTAAATATCAACTTTTGGCAAATGATGCTGGACCTCCCCTGAGATACATTTCTAAATATGTACCTGGAAATATGAGATCACACATATGAATAAAAGCATAGGAACTCAGATTCATCTCAATTCACCACAAAACCACAAGGTTTATATATAAACACTCACCCTCATTGCTCAAGTTCATTTTCGTATATTTATGATTCAATTTATTTTCTCAATATTTCAAGAAATGACTTCCTATTCTATGGATTTTACAGAAATATTTAGAACTGATTAACAATGCCATAATCCTACATGGTAACTCAACTCTCACAGACATAATTATTTAGGATTACTTTACGGATCTGGGGATAGGAAGTTAAAAATGCTCCTAATTCTCTACAAGATTTAACTTTATTCTCAAAGAGAAGTGTATTGCATTAAAATCCTTTGTGATCAAAATTACTTTTATGGTATTTTGAATTGTAAGCATTGCTCCCACTATGTAAGCAACATTAACGTGCTAGCCCATTATCACAAATCCACAAATGTTACCATAGTAACTAAGCCTGATTTTTTCAACTTTTATTATATTAACAATTTATCAATAACTATTCTAAGAACATGCAAAATAAAATTATTTATTTTCCCTTAAGATTTATGATTCAAAATACCATAAAATGTTGTACAACAAAAAAAATACATAGAATACAACAAGCTCACATTGTTAAGTTCTCTTTAATGAACTCACATTGTGATTAACTATTAAATGTATTCCAGTAAGATATACAGAATTACAAATTTGCAAATTACATGCAAACAATGATTAACTGCCTTCTTTATTCATGACAATGAACTGGGATAAATCTAAGAGAAATTTTTAAAGGTTCTTAGTGGTTTGCAACACAATCTAATATTTTGTTTATTACAACTAAGTGTTTACACTCAATTCATAGTTCCTTATTCACATTAACACTGCATGTCATAATTGAATTACTATTATTAATGTTATTACTCGTATGACCCAGAATAATAGACAAACTATTTTTTAGACGTTTATGCAATGTGATACACGACAAACTGGAGGAAAACTTTACAGTTCACGATAACTTTGTTCCACTTCCTCAGACATGAACCAGGCTAGACTGTTCTTATACTGTCAAAATTTTTGAATTTAACTCTTGCTCTATTGATGTCTGAAGTCAGCAAATATGGTTACATTAATTACTTACAGAGTATAATGAGCCACCTCGTGAACAACAAGATCATCAATTAAATTCAAACCTTTTGGCATTACTAGAAAAGTTCTGGTCAGTCGTGGTTCACTTCCTTGTCACTTCCAAGAAGTGAAGCACCTTCTTCATGAAAAAAAATGTTTCCCCACAGTTATCTTTCTTCAAATGGCATGAACTCAATATTTTATTATTATTTATTTTTTTTATTTTTTTATTATTATTACAACTTCCCCCATGCGGAGGCTGCCACAAGGACAAAGTATGTCGACTACACAGTATTTTGTCTTCTAAGTTACTGTTGACTTTGCTAGTGTGCCAGGTAGAAGATTCCCCAAAAGGCTCAGGAATAGATTTGCAATACGGTTCGTCAGATGTTATATAGATGATTGCGGAGTATGGTCACTGAACCTCGTATTGCGGCGATAGCGATGTCGTGGAGTCGTGTCCGGCTGAGACCGAGAGAATCCCATAGCTGTACAAGAAATTTAGGGATTGTGCCTCGAGCTCCGATCATGAGTCCATGGACGGAAATATTGTCTAGGTGATATTTATCTTTATAGTAGTTTACAGTTGGCTGGTAAATTGACTTCTTTTCGGCGTCCACCTCTTCGGCCTGGCCAACGTGCGACTCGAAGCGTATTGTGGGATCTAAGATTAGTCCTTGCTTGCTAGCTGGTTGAAATGCTATCATGTCAATACGTCTGTTACACCCGTCGGTAGCTAGGCCAGAGACCTCTTCGTGCACCGTGAAACCGTGATCCCTCAGCGAGGTCGCAATCATGTGTCGTATTGTATGATGGCGGGAATTTCTCAATACCTCCATGTCTGTTATTATTAAACACTCATTTCAATTATTTTTTCTTGTATGCCATACCTACATGATGGTGGTATTAATAAATCTTTTGAACTTATATCACAGATTTTCTGTCTTGTAACATGGGAGAGAGAAAAAAGAGTAACCGATAAGTCATATTAAAATATGTTGTGGATATGACCTGGGACGTCTCATCATATTTAGCCAGGATCCTTCCAGGAAAATATTTTGGAACTCTCTTTTGTACATGTGCATGTAATTAATGGAACGTGTTGCCACCCTTCCCTCCTATCGTGGACTGAAAGGTAAAATCAGTTTGAAGCAGCATGGACAGAAACTCATCGTGAAGATACTGTTTGTACTTGGTGGGTTTGATTTGCTCTGCAGTCTAGTCTACCATTATGATGGTGATATCAAGGAAATAAGAGAGTCAGAGGGATTTACCATGTGATATGGAATTACAGTAATTTAATAAGGGATCGGGGTCATGCTTCTGAACTGCACCAAAGACAAGAAGAGCTTAGAGGTGAGGAACACTTTTTCAAGATTATGCGAGTTATGTGTCTGGGTGGACTGAGTGAGATGGAAAAGGAAGGAAGTGTACAACAATGCACAGTGAAACCTCTCTAATACGGACACTGATCAGATGTAACAAGTTGTCCGTATCTGGGAGGGGATACTTGCTTAAGTAAAATGTATCCCTTGCAATGCATATACAGTAGCCAACTATAAAAAATACATACATTTTAAAGGATAATTTAGTATGTTGTTTTATTGTATGTTATTAGGTTAACAGTTGCAAAATCTTCAATTGGAGTCATTTCAAATTAGCACAATTGCCTACCCACACAAATCGCTATCTTCATGAAGATTCTCACCACCATCCAGCACAAAAACAAGGCATTCTCACGACACTCATCAAGAGGGCGATACAAATTTGTGAGCCATCAAATATCCAGGAAGAGATGGACACACTCAAAGTCATGTTCAAGGGTAACGGTTGGAGTGATGTGCAGTTTCATAGAGCCCTGCATCCCAGAGCGATGACCAAGCAAAGGTCAGAGAAAGAAGAAATGAAGGAAACTGCCTATCTGCCTTACATTCACAACACCCAGATCAAATTGCCAAGGTGCTCCGCAAACATAATATAAAAAGCGTGTTTGGCACAGTCACTAAAATTTGCTCACAGTCTAGGTAAAACCAAGGACAAATTGTCCCTTACTTTTACATCCTGGGGTATACAAAATTCCCTGTACTTGCAGCAAGGTATACATTGGCCAAACATGCCGGTCCATTGGTACTCATATCTAGGAACACGAACAAAATATTCGTCTTAACCAGCCAGCTGAGCACGCTGTATCATCGGGTCATTATGTCGTGTTCTAAGACGCTTGAGCTCTTACCCACACTAGACACTACAGGTCCAGGATTTTACAGGAAGCTGTGGAAATACATAGAAATGCTAACAATTTCAACAGGGACACTGGCTATCAATTAAGTGATACGTGGTTGCCAGCCATTAAGGATTTATGTAGGTAGTCCCTTGTCTGTCCCTTCACTATTGTAATTACGTTCCGGTATTTTCCAAATTCGTATGTTACTCATCACCAGATGTTTCATTCCAGGCTTGTGTCAGTGTCATACTTTCATAATGTGTGTACCTGTTCTGTGACCCCCTCTCAAACCGATTCTGATGGTGCCGTCAGCTTCAGCTTTGAATGCTAGAGCTGTACCGCGTATGGTGGTCCATCTGGTGAGGAATGAACTTACTACTATACGCGAACCTTTTCTTGAGCCCTGAGCTCCCTAGTGCTGAATCGGTAGACCTCGGTTATCTTCGACATCCATATTGACAACCTTTGAAACACAAACTATGCATCGCTGTGCGACATCTGGCGTACACTTTACGAACTAGTACTGATGTTGTTTACACAGCAAAGCCAAACTATATAATTCATGCTAGGAACAAGATTCGCATCGAGAAATGTTATATAATGTTAAATAATGTATGTGTGACAGAGTTGCTGGCGTAAGATAATAAATGTTTAGAAAATTCATATCGATCGATCATATTATCGATTCAATTCAGATTTCATTTCCATCCAGTTGGCAGTATAACCGGAACCGTCAGCGCTCCCTCCTTACCCCATACGCCGTAAAAATCGGGTTCAAGAAAAAGTTCGCGTATAGTACTTACACTTCTATTGCTAACATCTAAATTCAAGCTTTCATTCTTGGAGACCGGACGAGTAGACCGTGCGGTTGGGGCGCGGAGCTGTGAGCTTGTATCTGGGAGATGGTGGGTTTGAGCCCCACTGTCGGCAGCCCTGAAGATGGCTTTTCGTGATTTCCCATTTTCACACCAGGCAAATGCTGGGGCTGGACCTTAGTTAGGGCCACGGCCGCTTCCTTCCCACTCCTAGCTCTATCCTATACCATCATCGCCATAACACCTATCTGTATCGGTGCGACATAAAGCAACTAGCCTTCTTGGAGAAGTCTTCCTTGTGAACAGTCAACATTTTCTTCTGAAGATGCAGAGCAAATTTGTCTGTGAAACAAAGAATTTCACCTCATTTTCTTTACATGGCATAAGCCCAAAAAGCCTATTCATATCTATAAGTACAGGCCATGAAAGCATTAAAAATTGTCTGGTCTGGTTTGTAAAGATTATTCTTTTCCAGAATGGCCTGCGGTTGTTGCATTGGTTGAAGGCTTTCAGCATCTCTGCGATGAAGAGCGAATGCCTTCAGTTGTTCCATCATGTGATGAGCTAAAGCATGTTTGGTTATCGAAGTATCTAAATTGGAGTTTTCATCTGTACTATGTTTTTTTTCTCACTGTCACTACAGTCACCAACTTTCAGTATTGTTGCTTGCACATCCTTCACCATTTCACTAATATCCCATGAATTTTCCTCAATCTGTAGACTCCTATCAGTCAAGGTGTATTCACTAGCATAAACATTTTTGCACCCTGCCTGGTTCAAATGAACCTGGACTGAATCTTGTGGTAGTTCTTTTTCCTCTTGATTTTCCAAGTTCCCTTCAGTCCCATTAACACAAAAATCTGCCATGAAGAAACAATTCCAAATCATGATACTGTATAGGCTTTTTGGTTTATGCCGTGTCAAGAAAATAAGGTGAAATTCTTTATGTTTCGCAGAGAACTGTGCTCTGCGTCATCAGAAGAAAATCTCGACACTCCACAAGAAAGGCTTCTTAACAATTATTTCTTTTAAATTTAGACGTTAAAATAGAAGTGGAAATGGTACGTTCATTCATCACCAGATGGCTTCCTGGCTCCCTGATGATTCGGTCAGCTTCCACTTCGAATGCTAGTGCTGTGCCACGTCCAGGGCACAGTATCATGTCTATAAGCATGGGCCATGAAAGCATCAATGGCAAAAATTCCAAATCATGTCCTTAGTTACAGCTCTCCAAGCCAAATCAATCCATCCCATTGCATCCAGTACAGTGACAGATTTGGAGAGATCAGAGGCAGTAGATGTAATGTCAAGATTTGAAAGCTGTCTCAGTATAAGCTGTCTGTACTGGCTTTTGAAAGCTTGAATGATGCCTCGATCATGAATGATGAGAGACAGAAAGAAGTAGTGTTCAAGAGAAAGAACACTATCTGGATGTTTTTCAAGTTTAATTCAGGATGGCAAGTCACATTGTCTAGGAAAAGTAGAACTTTCTTGTTTGGTTATTCATTTTCTTACTGAAAGGAACAAGCCAGTCAGTTATAATTTCTTGCATCATCCAAGCTTTTCTGTTAACTCTCCATTCCACTGGTAACTTCCTTATATCCAGTTCTTTAAAACAGCGAGGGTTTGATGCCTGTCCAATAACAAGAGGTTTTGATGTTTCACCTGCCATATTTTAAGTAGACTAGCACAGTCAGACACTCTTTAGAAATATTTCCTCCTCAGAAACATAAAATTTTGTCTGGAAGATTAAGAGAAAACAGACCAGTTTTGTTTGCATTATAAAAGTCTTCTTCCTTATAACCTTCAATAATGGAGGACAATTTCTCTGTCCATTATTCAGTTTGCAGGGCAGCAACATCAGCAGATTTCCCTCACACAGTTTTGTAGCAAATGTTGCGCCTAATCGAAACTTTTCCAGCCAACCATATGAAGCTTTAAAATCTTCATATCAAAGTTGTCATACTACTTCCTTGGCCTTTTCTTGAATAATAGGAATAGACTGTACAGCCAGTGACTCAACACAGAGTGCTGGGCAGCAGTAAATCACCTCACTCCCTAACGGAGCCAAGAGCCTCATGAAAATGATTTATTGTCGTCGATGGTTTGAGGAGAGGAACATCAAGGTCATTGGTCTGAAGTGATGCAATAAGTAATGAGTTGTATTTTTAAATCTTTGAGAGTAACTTTATGTTTACTGCTATGCCACTAATCTTATGATGAATTCTGATATATGTCACAATTTGGTAGATAATAGACACTGAAACTGGTCAAGCTGTTGGCACTATGAAGACAGGAGAACTCTGTTTCAAAGGCCCGTTTATTACAAAAGGCTACTACAAAAATTCAACAGCTACTTCAGCTACTATTGACAAAGGTGGCTGGCTACATACTGGAGATATAGCATATAGTGATGAAGATGGGTTCTTCTTCATTGTGGACAGAATCAAAGAGTTAATCAAGTATCGAGGAGATCATGTAAGTATGGCTGTAGACTTTCAGATAATATCAATTTCTCTATGCAAGTCTTGTTTGAACATTGTCTATCCATTCTAATACAAGTTTAAAATCAGTCAGATTTGTATTGCTGTTCTTATTGTGAATCTGTTTGGCTGGGGTTACTTTCTATGGGATGGAATAGACTGTACAACCAGTGACTCAACACAAAGTGCTGGGCAGTGGTAAATTACCTGACTCCCTAAGGGAACTAACAGCTTCAGGCAGAGGGGTCCCCTTCAGGTGGGTGCTGGTCCCCCGTGGAGGAAATGCCACTGAAATCCAGCTTGCAACATCTGTACTCCCCCTCGTGCACCTCTTCCACCTTTCTTTTCCTATCCTCTAATTTATATTTCCCTTTCTTACCTTTTCTTTTCTTCCTACTTCCACACTTCTCAGCTACATTTCCCTGTTCTTCATTTTTCCTCTGTTGTTCTACCTGCAGTGACTGATACCGATTTCTCGTAGACACCTGTCCTGAATTCTGCTCCTGAATAGAGCCTTAACTGCAATGTCTTTCCTCTTAAAACATTAGACCACCTGTTTTCTACAATCCCCCCCTCCCACCTTTCCTTCCCATCCCTCTTTTACACCTACCATATCTCGTACATTGTTTGAGGGAGGCCTAACTTCCTTCCTGTCCTCCGAGAGAATCCTAATTATCTCCCTTACTTACACTTGCATTCTTTAGCCATTCTTTATGGAATAATGAAAAAAGAAAAAAATTATTCTGTGAAAAAATGAAAGGAAAGAAATACTGTCCATGTTAGTACACAAGAATCACACGACAATAAGGTTGAAACTTGGTCGGAGGTATAAAATCCCCTCAAGGACCAGTGAAGCAAGATGTCAGATGAGGTAATTTATAATTGTATCAATGGCTATGTCTTATCAGAATTGCTGTCATGCTAAGGTGTTCTCCCAAAGCAGCACATGCCACTTTTACTCAAGTTACCTAAAAAATGGACAAGATCTCCCTGTTCAAGTACGGGACAGGCCAGAGATGTTAGTCCAACTGCGGTTTGTTACACTTAACATTGGAACGTTGACTGGTTACCATCGAGAGTTAGCTGAAATCTTGAAGAACAGATAGATTGATATCATGTGCATCTAAATGACAAATGACACTGTCTCCTGTTATGCACCCACAAGCCAGGTTCATAGACAATGAAAAGGAGAAATTCTGGGAGAACCTTGATGCCCATCTGCGAACATTTGCCACAGACGAGTCTCTCTATTTTTATTGTCTGGCCAGTCCAGTCCGCTGTGATAACAGAGTGGGTCATACAGCCAGTGACTCTGCGCTGAGTGTTGGGTGATGAGAAATAAATCCGTCCTCTAAGAGGACCAACAGCTTTGGGCAGATGAATTCTCTAAGGTGATGGTGAGAGTCTCCTCAGTGTAGGAAATGACACTGGAAGATCAATGACAGATTGATCATAGCAAGTATAATTTGAGACAGTAACATGAGTTCTGTTCCAAGTATATGTTCCATAAACTGAAAATAAAGAAGAAAATACAGAAAAATTCCTTGAAGAAGTGGAGAAATACATAGAAGACAAGGAAGTAATTATAGTGGGAAATCTGAATGCACAAGTGGGAAGAGAAGAGATTCTGCGGTCATATGAATATGGTAACAAAAATCATGTTAATGGACTTCTGCCAGAGGAACCAACTGATAATAGGAAACACATGGTTCAGGAAGAAAAATAGCCAGAAGATTACAGGTATGGATGGGGAGAGAGAAGAATGAATATCTAGCTAGGATTTCACCACCTTTCAACATCACAGTGAGTGTCCACCAAGATTCAGCACTATTGCCTCTACTGTTCATCCTCCATATGGACATAGTGACTGCTAACATACAGACACCACCTCCCTGGTCTCTACTATATGCAAATTATATTTATCCCCTCTTGCAGCAGACCCACCTCGAGCTCGAACTCTGAACACCAGATGCAGAAGTGGAAAGACAGACTGGCTGAAAATGGACTCAGGCTCAACATCCAAAAAGACAAGTATCTGAAATGTGACTCTCAAGCCAATGGTAGCATCAGCATTGACACCCATGCACTGGTAACATCTGACAGTGATGCCACCATGGTTCACATGGAGGCAAGTTACTGGCCATTTTCTGTGACAAACACATATCTCACAGCAAAAGTAAAAAAGACAGTAGGGTGACAGAATGTCAACCTGTGATGAGGAAATTATGCCAAATCATCCACATTGTGAAGATGTAAATGCTCTGGTGAACCCTCGGCCTAACATGCTACCACAATGTGGCACACAAAGAGATGCGGCAGACTAGGCATGACCCCAATTGTAGAGAAAGAGAGAGAGGGAAGGCTCTGATGGTATGATCATATCATGCATCAAGACAGCAGTTCTGCGGCAGCGAAAGTGGCCCTTCAGTTCAACCCTGGAGGATGTCGTCCGCACGAAAGACGAAGGAAATGGTAGACGGACTCCATCATAGAAGACATGCCGGTTGCAGACAGCGCAGAAGATGTAGAGCATTGAGTAAAATGTAGAAGGCATAGCAAGATAATGGACCCTATTGAATAGGGCATACACTACTAAAGAAGAATCATCTTCTATATCTAGCCTAGCTCTCATTTACAAGACTGTTGCTACTTATCATTTTAATTTTCATTGTCATTTAACCTATCTCCAACAGGAAAACAGTGCTCCTACTATGTATGTATGAAATTAAATGAAATGAAATTGCGTACGGCTTTTAGTGCTAGGAGTGTCCGAGGACAAGTTCGGCTTGCCAGATGCAGGTCTTTTGATTTGACGCCCATAGGCGATGCACACATCATGATGAGGATGAAATGATGATGTAGACAACACATACGCCCAGCAACCCTGCCAGCGGAATTAACCAATTATGGTTGAAATTCCGGGCCCTGCCGGGAATCAAACCTAGGACCCCTGTGACCAAAGGTCAGCACGCTAACCATTTAGCCATGGAGCCAGACTGTATGTATCTTGATTTCAGCAGCAGCTCCTGATTAAAATTTTAGGGTGGGCAAGATATTATTGTTGTTTCATATTAAACATTGTTTTATATTTGACATTTATTGTTGTCAATATTGTTATTATCATCATTTCCTGCCGGGCTGAGTGGCTCAGATGGTTAAGGCGCTGGCCTTCTAACCCCAACTTGGCAGGTTCGATCCTGGCTCAGTCCGGTGGTATTTGAAGGTGCTCAAATACGACAGCCCTGTGTCGGTAGATTTACTGGCACGTTAAAGAACTCCTGCGGGACTAAATTCCGGCACCTCAGCGTCTCCGAAAACCTTTAAAAAAAGTAGTTAGTGGGACGTAAAGCAAATAACATTATTAAATTATCATCATTTCACACAGCACAACATTTGAAACAAATATTAATAAACAGTTCATGCATTAAAAAGTGTACTCACATGGCTCCTTATCCTTTCCTGTGTTTGGACAAAGCAAATTGGTGTTGAAATTCTTGATTTCTGATAAGCACTTCTTGCAAATAGAAAGCATGGCCAGTGGATTAAGCCCATCTTGTCGGACAATCAAATTAACTTCATTCACACAGAACTCACTAGCACACTTCTACTTAGAACACCAGACAACTGAAACTGTATAAATATATTTCTGTATAAATTCTTAATTTCAACAAGCTGTGAACAATGACTAAGTACTTGTTCAAGGGCATTGAGTAGACACATTTCCTCTAAATCGGCTTGACTTTTCAAATAGATACAGAAGCGGGAAGTGAAATACAGAGATCTTCTATTTCACTCCAGTGCAATGTTATGGGCCAATTCTCCAGGCCATTGAAGAGAAAAGATGATGATGCTGTTTGTTGTTTAAAGGGGCCTAATAGTTAGGTCATTGGCCTCTAATGGTACAAGGTGGAACAAAATGAAAATGAAAACTTCAAAATGTATCCACTGAATAGAATTAAAAAAAAAAAGATGAAAAAAATGATAGTGAAACAATAACGGCCAGTGGGTCCCATTCACAATGTCTAAATTACTGGAATGATCCTTATTATTTAAAGGAGTCCAAAATCCAGGTCAGTGGCCCCTCACAATGGTACAAATCAGTGGTAAAGCAGAACCATGGTATTCCTCTATAGTGGTACTAATAACAAGTAACGTAGACTGATGGTGTGTCTCGCATGGTGGTATTAATCACAGGTGATTTAGACCCATGGTATGTCACACACAATGGCACCACTCACAAGTAACACAAACCCATGGTGTTCCTCACATAAGGGTGCTACTCACAACCAACACAGACCCATGGTGTTCCTCACATTGTGGGACTAATCATGGGTGCCGGTATTCCCATGGTGTTCCTCACTTAGTGGAATTAATCACAGGCCACGTATACTCGTGGGGTTTCTCACATAGTGTTACTAATCACAGGCCACGTATACTCGTGGGGTTTCTAAGAAAGTGGTACTACTCACGGGTAGCACAGACCTATTCTGAATACAGGGGAATCAACACATTCCAGCGCAACGTTACGGCACATGGACATTAGTCCGCACACCTCAATGCCCGCCCGCCGCCTCATTGGAAGACACACTTTAGTACTAATCTCAGGCAATGCCCAGACTTGTGGTGTTCCTCACATAAGGGGTACTACTCCTAAGTAACGTAGATCCATGGTGTTCCTCACATGGTGGTACTAATCGCTAAAAAAACAAGTCAACCCATAGTGTTCCTTGTGAAATGGTACTAATCAAAAGTAGTCTCATAGTTCTAAAATCATCATCCCTTGGTCACCCCTTTTAGTTGCCTCTTACAACTGGCAGGGTATATCATGGATGTATTCTTCGTCTGCATCCCCCACCCACAGGGGTTGAAGAGAAAAGAAAATCCTTTCAAAGCACAGAAACATTTGCATGCAAGGCAGTGATATGTCCACAGTTTTCTCACCCAGTCCCTAACTCCATATACTTCACATGGAAGGTTTTGTAGAATGGCCCTCACTATTACAATACACCATACGAGATTGTCAGGAGCTTAAGCCAGGGATGAGTTCTGTAAACTGAATTCTTTCTAGAGATTCAAGAAGGTAAAAATAAATTATTTAAAGTAGAATATCTGCAATGTAAAGAAATTTTTAAAGACAGTAATAAAACAAATTTTGTGCAGTATGGCCTAACAGCCCTGATTAGGCTGGGCCCTTTCAGCCCTTAATGATTCACTGCTCATGATTGATTCATTGATAACACCTTTATTGAATGTGGCAAAGTTAGGGCTCCTGGCCTTCTCTTACTCTTAACCTTCAAATTTCAGAGTGGACAGTTCCTTTTAAAGTACATGTTTTGCAACAACTAACAAATTTCATATAGTCATCAGTAATGCCTTATACATCATGATATATGTTGACACCTGCTCATAAAGAAAATATGTATAAATATACATTATGAGGGGGTATCACAAAAAGAAAACTGGAATTATTTTATTAGTGGACAATACAGGCTACCTTTACTCACATTCACTTAGCGACTTTTAAAGTATTCTGCCTCAGATATAATATGATGGTTCCAGTGTTCAGTCTACAGTTCAAAACACTCCCTGAATCCCTTCTTGAATAGTCTGTTGAGTATACCTGAAATTTTATTAATTCCTGATCATTATGAAAATGACCCCAAAGCTCCTTTTTCACTGTAGGAAATAGGCGGAAGTCATATGGTGCTAGGTTTAGCAAATAAGGTTGGTATGGCATCACCTCAGTGCCCAATGGAGTGATAGTTTCTCAAGTCATGATGGCACGATGAATGGGAGCACTGTTCTGATGAAGAACTCATCCCATTTGAGCAAGGCACGGTCATTTTTTTGGCAGGTTTCCTCTTGAGAGGCCTCTTCAGTATCTCACAGTAGTAGTCAGCAGTAACAGTCACTGTACACAATGCCTTGCCGATCAAAGAAGACGAAATATACTGACTTTTCCTACACTTGTTCCAACCTTGGCCTTTGTGGGTCTTGGAATTGTAGGTTACTTCCATTGGGCACTTTCCTGTGTTGTCTGTAGGTCATAATGATGGAACCAGGTTTTGTCACATGTGGTGACTTTGGCCAAAAAATCTGGGTCTCACCGAAGCCTCCCTTTCCATTGTCGACATGCCATCACATGGTGAGCCTTCTGTTCATCGTTCAATACACAAGGCACCCACTTCGCTGCAACTTTGTGATAGCCGAGAACATTGCATGTTATGTCCTCAGCTGATCCATGGAAACAGTCATAATCCCTGCAATCTGCGCTATCAATACAAGACTGTCTTCCTGCAACTTGATATCAATTGTGTTGACATTGCATTCATTCTCCAAAATTAATTGAGGGTTGTCCGGGGCATGGAGCTTCCTTGAAGTCAGTTTTACCCTTCCTTAATTGTTAGGCCTCTCAGAGACTTGTGTTTTTCCCATGGCTTGCTCTTTGTAGACTTGCAACATCTCTACTGTTTGTGATGGAGTTTTGTCGAGAATGCAAAATCTAATTGATGACATTGTATGACACTGCTGCAACTTAAGATTCATGTTGGGTACAGTAAGAATATCCTTCCACTTTAATTGTTTCCTTCAAACTGAAAAGCTTCAGACAAATGATTGTGCATGGCATCACTCAAGGTTAGGCCTCTCCAGTACTCTCAAAACCAAATACAAGCACACTGAAATACAATAATTATGTTTTTTAAATACCTCTTCGTACTGTGCATTGAAACACCCACTATCTCATATAATAAATCTAGATATCAAGGAATCACTATCTCCAAAAGCTGATCTAGAAACCATTTCACGAAAACAGAAATTAATCTACACGTTACAGCATGCAGCACAATACAGTACTTCCATAATTCATTGTTACATGGAACCATTTTGACTGACTGATTGCCACTGTAAAGTTGTAGAATTTGGTCTCCAAGCAATGTTACTGTGTTTTATTGAGCAGTGTAAATGTAGGAGGATTGTCGTTCACAATACGCCATAAACTTGAAAACACAAGTTTACTAGAATCTTAATTCCTTAAATTTTAAGCCTCGCATGGGTATATATTTCTCTGAATTTTATTATTCATTGAAAGCATACAAAATACAAACATATTTTCTAAAAAAATAATGGTAGGATATTGTATGTACAATAGATAGTAACATCAATGGAAAGAACACCTATTTCTTCTGTAGAAAACATTTTAATTCACCTATTACAGTTACTATACAAGGACATATTAATTTCAGTAACTGAGCATGTATGACACACCTAAAACAACAACAGTTCAAGAAGCCACCAAAATGTCTCCCTCATCCATCACTTGGATTTGGGTAGAACTAGAAACACACCCCACATGAGGTTTAAAGTGAAATGTCATTATCTTGCATACGTTCTTGAAGGGAAGTATCAAAGGATGCACTGAACAAGACACATTAAGGACCACATGAATCTGAGCACACAAGATGGTTAAAATTATCTTGGCATCTTACTTCTTCAGTCAGATATTTAGTCTCTTGTAGACATTACCATAAAATCTCTAATTTTTCCATTATTATTTTTTCATTCCTGCCTTCCTATTATGTTACTGATTACAGGTTGCTCCAGCTGAACTGGAAGCTATACTTGTATCACACCCAGCAGTTAAGGAAGTAGTAGTGATTGGTATTCCTCATGACCTTGATCAAGAACACCCATGTGCATTTGTTATTAAACAGCCAGGTTCCAGTGTAACTGAGCAAGAACTTGTGAATCTTGTGCAAGGTATGTTGAATACTCAATAAATATTACCACTGGAAATATGTCATTCTATGTGATTGTTTAGAAATATCTTCGGAATAGATTGGCTGTGGTTTTTGCTGCTGTTCATTTAGCACCACCCCAACATTTGATTCATCATTCAACAAACCTATTTTTAACTTCCTCTTACTATCTGAGCTTGTGCTTGGCTGCTTCTTCATATGTAGCTTCAGGTATGAATGTGTGTGTTATCATTAATCATTGTCATGTCCGACTCATTGGCTGAATGGTCAGTGCACTGGCCTTCGGTTCAGAGGGTCCCGGGTTCGATTCCTGGCCAGGTCGGGGATTTTAACCTTCCTAAGTTAATTCCAATGGCCCGGGAGCTGGGTGTTTGTGCTGTCCCCAACATCCCTGCACTCTCACACAACACTATCCTCCACCACAATAACACGCAGATACCTACACATGGCAGATGCCGCCCACCCTCATCAAAGAGTCTGCCTTACAAGGGCTGCACTCGGCTAGAAATAGCCATACCAAATTATTATTTTTAGTCATTGTCATCATAATCATGTACACGTTCCAACCACAGGCCAGGTCTGCCAACAACATATGTCTCTCAATCGTCTTTTGTCTTCCCACCATCTCTCTGTTGTCACTTTGGCCCAGTCCTCCCCTATTTTCTCCACCTGATCCTCCATTCCTTTCAGCCACCTGTATTCCATTCCAATTTTGTGCATCTGTCTGGGTATCCTGTTCTTCTACATTCTCTTAAGATTAATAGCTCATTTTGAGATAACAGTCTGTATGTGTTTAAGGAGCTTGAGTCGAGATACCAACAATTTCATTGAAAGCTGTTTGAGCCATGAAGGTGGAAGCAGATCCCAACTATTACGTATCTGGTGTGATACAAATCTATTAGGTGATTTGAATCTTTTAAGTAATAAGAAAAGTAGGAGAATTAATGTGGGTCTGTTAAAATATCTTATTAAAGGACATCAAGGTATTTTATGATGAAAGTATAGAGGAGGAATATAAATTGTAAATAAATACTGCATTATGAATGGTGTTCTGATCGGATTATATTTATTGTTCTTTCTTATATGCTGTTTTTAAATGTCCATTTGATTTTTTTTTTCTTTCCAAGTTTGCTTGTCAATTCTTAGTGGATAAATCTTTGTAGCATGTTATTCCTCAATTCCATTGTTTTCAGAAAGTATTAGGTTAGGCTCAACAATATACCAGATTTGCAGTTCATGAACGCAACCTGGGATGAGATTTTCATTTTGCTCTACCACTATTATTATTTAAATTTGAGGGATCTTCTGGTGAACTCTGGCACCCATTTACCTGGATCTTTATATTATTATTATTATTATTATTATAAATGGTGAAGCCTCCGTGGCTCAGGCGGCAGCACACCGGCCTCTCACACCTGGATACTGTGGTTCAAATCCTGGTCACTCCATGTGAGATTTGTGCTGGACAAAGCAGAGGCGGGACAGTTTTTATCCTGGCATTCCGGTTTTCCCTGTCATCTTTTATTCCAGCAACACTCTCCATTAACATTTCATTTCATCTGTCAGTCATTTCTCATTGCCTCAGAGGAGTGCGACAGGCTTCGGCAGGTGGCACATTTCTTATCCTTGCCGCTAGATGCGGCTTCATTCATTCCATTCCTTACCTGGTCGAATGACCGGAAACAGACTGTGGATTTTCATTTCATAATACAGTAAATGGTGAGGACTGGTTTAAGATAAGTTCCAAATTTCAAGTTTTTAAGGATTTAAACATAAGTAGATTTCTAAATATTTTTTAGTGCGTATCAGCATTTAGTTCTAACTACAGTCAGTGCTCCCATCAGTTGAACTACTAAAATTAAATTAGTATCTGTATTTTCATGTATCTTACTGACTGACCCCTTGGGAAGATATTGCACACAAATCTGTAATGGAAAGCATCTATAGCATTAGTTTCATTACTTATCAAAATACAGTACTGTGTTTCTCTTACAGATGGGCTGGCAGCACACAAATGGCTTCGAGGTGGAGTGCATTTTGTTGATTTCCTCCCTAAATCAGCCACAGGGAAATATAAAAGAAATGAATTGAGAAACATGTTTCAGAGTACATTATAAATGTCTGCATTACCACACGTGAATGGTGTACTGTTTTGTAGATGACAGGAAAATAAACTAAGGGCAGAACTTTTTAGTCTCTTTGATGTTAATAACCCCTGATATCATCTTTGTTTCAACAAAAGTGTACAGTAATAACCAACTGACATCAATACAGGACCATCAGTAATAATATATTGGTGTTTACTGAACAGAGAGATTCTAATCCAGGCGTTAGTTACTAATGATAGCCACACTAAGGTAAATAATCCTTGAATCAAATTCTGACTTATATGCTGACTTTCCCTTCTCCATTATGCCATTTCAATATTTCACCAACAATAATACAATTATTGTATTTGTATAATTCACCCTTCAACTGTTTTTTCTCTTCCAAAACAGACACAACCACAGACTAAAAATAAATACTCCCGACTATCTCAGTTAACTTGAATTGAAGGAGTTGTACAAAACAGGATCAACATTTTGTCCACATAGGCAATACTACTTTTAACAGGCAATCAAACAAAGAAGAATATAAGAATTGGCTCTGGAAGGGGAACAGAAAAAAAGAAGGAAAAAGGTTGGTTTCATATCCCACTGATTACTTAACAGGTTGTAGCAGAAAAATTTATCACAATATACGCAAAAGAAAGGGCAAATTGTCCCCACTTTTATATCCTGGGCTGTACAAAATTCCTAGTACTTGAGGCAAGGTATACATTGGCCAAACATGATGGTCTATTGATACTCGTATCAAGGAACACCAAGGAAATATCAGTCTCAACCAGCCAGATAAGTCAGCCATAGCTGAGCACGCCCTATCGTTGGGTCATCATACCATGTTCCAAGATGCTTGAACTCTTACCCACACTAAACATTACAGGACTAGGATTATACAAAAAGCTGTGGAAATACGTAAAAATCCTTATAACTTCAACAAGGACACTTGCTATCAATTAAGTAATATGTGATTGCCAACCATTAAGGATTTACATAGGTAAGTTCTCTTCCCTGTCCATTCACTATTCTTATTTTGTTTAGGTGTTTTCTAAATTCGTACTCTCCTCAACACTAGATGGTTCACTCTACATTATGTGTCATATTTTCATAACCTGTGTTCAGCTGTTACTGTATTAGTCATACTTCTTTTCACTCGCGTGTCTTCAACCTTGTTGTGTATGTCCTCCTTCCCCCCTCTCGACTCTCACTCATTTTTTTCCTCTTTCTGCTACACACTTTTCTTTCCATCTTCAGCTCTATTCTATTCTCTATCCTTGTCAGTCTTATGTTGCACTTATTTTATTTTATTTTGTTCTACGACATCTGTCTTCTGATTCATCTGATGGCCTTGCTGTTTATTTTGCAAGGCTCATGCCTATGATTGAACAGAAACATCTTAATTGGAGCTAAGATGGCATCGTCACTTCCTACTCACAAGGCTAGTGCACAGTGAGTATCTGGTGATGAATGAGAGTACCATTTACAAAAGACCAATGGTAAAGTATTCTTAAATACAAACTGTCATTATTAAAGAAGTCTTCTTCATGAACAGATGAGATTTTCTTCTGAAGATGCAGAGCAAAGTTCTTCGTGATACTTAAAGAATTTCATCTTGTTTTCTTGACATGGCAAAAGTCCATAAGCTAATTATGAAGTCTATAATCATTGGCTGTGAAAGAATCAGTCTAAATAATCAATACTTGTTTTACTTGTGATGATTTACAATTGGTCAATACATGTTCTGGTTTGTTTCAAACCATCATCAGCTGATAAATAACTAATGGTAAAGAATAATCATTCTCTTATAAATTAAAAGACATGCATTAATATATATATATATATATATATATATATTAAAACATTTGAACCTTCATGAGGATCCTTAAAATTAGTGTTTCTTGAAAAAAGTGGAATGCCATGTTAAAATCAATACACATAAAAATATTTGACCCTTCTTAATAATTCTTAAAATAAATGTCTCTTAAAAAGAATGTCATGTTAAAAATACTGCACATAAATTTTGATGAGTGTGTTAATCTTCTGTTGCATATTAAGCACTGTGTGATTATCACAAAATGCACACCTCACTTTGTAATAATTAATCAAACAGAAAATTACTGGCATAATAGGCAGCCCATTAGAGGCTCACTACAAATCCTTACATAGTTCACAAAAGAATTATAACATGAGGATAATAAGAACAATAATAATAACAATGACATCAGCAGCAGAAACAACAACAACAACAACATCGAGCGAGTTGGCTGTGCAGTTAGGGACGTGCAGCTGCGAGCTTGCATTCAGAAGATAGTGGGTTTGAACCCCACTGTCGGCAGCACTGAAGATAGTTTTCCTTGGTTTCCCATTTCCAAACCAGGAGAATGCTGGGTCTGTACCTTAATTAAAGGCATGACCGCTTCCTTCCCACTCCTAGCACTTCCTATCCCATCGTCGCCATAAAACCTATCCGTGTCAAGCCAATTGTAAAAATAAACAAAAAAAACCAAAAAACAAACAATAATAATGAGAGAAGTAAAATAAACCATATCAAAATCAAAAATCAAAATCTCTTTATTTGCAAATGAGGTGTCTACCTCGGTGGCAAATGGTACACTAAAATACATTATTGTCAAGCACTAAATTTTAAATTAACAGGAGACAAAGAAAATTTTCCTAGAATACAATATTATACAATTTAAGCTAATAATTTTTTCTATTAAACGCACACATCATCCTTAATAAATTTATATTGTTTACAAAATTCTACTTATAATATCTTACAAACATAGTCAACTCATATACAGTACGGTATGTGAAATTACTTCTAATAATACTATACAACTGGTATAAGATTAAAATTAACGTTGAATTTATTTACATATTTATATTTTACCCATTTTGGAACCTAAGTAGCATAACAACCTGCTGCGTCTTAACCAGAGCCCCTTTTGCCACCACTTTTCAGAGTTCCTGAAGGGCCTTCACAGCTACCGTAGCGGTCCCAGGGCCCTCGAAGTCCCCACTGTACTTCACCCCTACAAGCAGTCCCCTACTTGGGCTGTCCAAACACCTTAGACCAGGGGATGGAATTAATTTAATCACACACATTTATTATTTACAATATCCTGCACTGGTCGAATGCCCTCTAACATTTAATTTATTATCTCTGTTGTTGTTTATTCTCTTCTTGAATATCTGTACAGATTTTGGAAAAGGATCAAACACTACCCCTGGTAAACTGTTCCACTCCTTCACGCCCTTCCCAATGAAAGAAAATTTACCCCAATCGCTTCTGCTAAAATTCCTTCTAATTTTGTACTTGTGGTCAGTTCTAGCAATATAATTATTTTCCAACCGAAGCCTCTCACGGATATCTCCCCATGCTTCTTCTCCTGTATAGGCTCTATATAATCCTATAAGTCTAGTTTTCTCCCTTCTCTTACTTAAAGTTTCCCACCCAAGTTCCGTTAACATTTCTGATACACTACTCTTTCTCCTGAAATCCCCCCCGTTACAAACCTTGCTGCTTTCCTCTGCACACCATCTAGTTCTTTTATTAGGTATTCTTGGTGAGGATTCCAAACACTGTTTGCATATTCCAATAATGGACGAACCATACTTAAGTAACTTTTTTCTTTTAATTCTTTGTTGCATCCTTTAAGTAGCCTCATTATGACATGTAACGATCTGTATGCTTTCCCAACAACGTCATCAACATGACCCTT
Source organism: Anabrus simplex (assembly GCF_040414725.1). Classification (NCBI taxonomy): domain Eukaryota; kingdom Metazoa; phylum Arthropoda; class Insecta; order Orthoptera; family Tettigoniidae; genus Anabrus; species Anabrus simplex. The sequence continues at coordinate 55,654,273 of NC_090269.1, read as the reverse complement.
CCAGTGCAAATTACTTTCAAATCTCACACCTAAGTATTTGCACTTGCCATCTTTTGGGATAACTACCTCATCCAAAGTATATTCAAATTCAGTTTTAAAGCTCCTGTTTGTAAATGTTGTAACAGTTGATTTGCCTCCATTAATCTTCATATTATTTTCTTCAACCCATTCCTGGATACTGTCAAGGTCCCTTTGTAATTCTGAACAATCCTCAATGTTATTTATTTCCCTATAAAGAATTATGTCATCTGCATACAATCTTATTTTCGATGTTATATTGTTCCCCAAGTCATTTGCGTATATTAAGAAAAGTAACGGACCGATTATACTACCCTGTGCAATTCCCTTCCAGAGTTTCTCTTCCTGTGATATATTATTTCCTACTTTGACTTTCTGAACCCTTGAATTTAGAAATGTTCTTATCCAACGTATAACCCTTACGCCCAATCCTATTCCCTCCAATTTCTTTAATAATATTCCATGTTCCGCTCTATCAAAGGCTTTGGAAAGATCTATGGCTATGCAATCTAACTGGCCTCCTGAATCTAACTGATCTGATATGTCCTGCTGAAATCCCACCAGTTGTGCCTCGCAAGAAAATTTCTTTCTAAATCCATACTGGCTCCTCATGAACCAATTTTTATCATCACATATCCCTCTGATGTACTTTGCTATTAAACTCTCCAGTATTTTACAAACTATACTGGTCAGGCTGATTGGTCTGTAGTTCTCTGGTTTCCTTTTATCACCCTTTCCTTTATAAATTGGTATTATTATAGATTCCTTCCATTCCTTTGGTATCACACTATTATTTATGACATAGTCAAAGAGAAATTTTAAATAAGGCACTATATACCACCCCATTGTCTTTAATACCTCCCCAGTAATTTGATCACTTCCTGCTGCTTTTCCTTGCTGAAGCAGTTGGATTTCTCTGAAAATATCTTCATTTGTGAATGAGAAGCTTCTTGTTTCCCTCTGTGTCTCTCCCTCTCTATCTTCTGTTACGGTTTCCAAGTCCTGACAATCTTCTACTGAATCTCGGAATTCCCTACTAAAGAGGTTTGCTTTCTCAGTATCTGTTAAATAGTGTTCATCCCCTTCTCCCACCATTGTAGGAATTTGGATTCCTTTTCCTTTTTGATTCCTAATATATGAATACAGCTTTTTCCATTTCCCTTTGTGGTCATTACCCTCTTGAAGAATGCCATTCATATAATTCTCTTTTGCTTCCTTTTTCACTCTATTCAGTTCCCTCATTAGTTGTTTTCTAGTTTCTCTATTCTCCCTACCTTCTTTGATTTTCCTGTTTACTATTCTACATTTTCTTTTTAATTTTCTTATTTCCCTTGTGTAATAAACAGGGTCTGAGGTCATTTTACCCTTCTTAACAGGTACAAATCTCTTCTCTCCTTCCCAAATTATTCCTTTAAATTTAGCCCAAAGTGTATCCACATTATTCCCTTCACTTATCCAACAACTGAATTGTGATTTAAGGTAAGTCCCAAATTCATCAACTTTAGTTTTTCTGTATAATTTCTTGTCTTTTGTGACCCTCTTATTAAGCATTTTTGGTACGAGTCCTACATCCATTATTACAGCCTTATGGTCACCTATTCCTTCAATTACCTCAGTTTTATCAACAATTTCCCATGGTTTAACCAAGAATACATCTAGCAAGTTATTGAGACGAGTTGGTTCTTGTACTACTTGTGTAAATCCTCCCTCCCAAATTAACTTATTTGCCAGTTTCTGTTCATGGGCTTCACTTGCAGCTCCATTCCATTCAACTTCAGGCAAGTTTAGATCTCCCCCAATTATTACCGTATCATTATTGTTTTTATGAGTATAATCTATTATTTTCTCAAATATTTCCATATCTCTTTCCTCTCTTCCAGGCCTATATGTTCCTATAATTCCCACCTCCTTCATATTATCACAAACTAATTTTATCCCTAATATTTCATCCCTTTCATCAGTAAACCATTCATGCGAACAATAAGTTTCCTTCACCAGAATAAATACCCCCTCCTCCTTTTTTTTATCTCCTCGGTCTCTACGATAGACTGTATACCCTTCTGGAAATACTTCTGTATTACCCACCCCTTCTCTCAACAATGATTCCACTCCTATCACCACATCAGTCTCATAAGATTTCATCAATGTACCGAATTTTAATTGTTTATTTACTACACTCTGACAGTTTACCAAGAGCAATCTCAGACCTCCTTCCTCCCTAAAACTTGACTGTTGCAATTGGGTAACGTTTGACTCATGAGTTGAGAACTTCCCTGGAACCCAGATCCTTGTACACAGATCTTGATTTAAGGGTCTGGGTTTTCTGGCAAGTTTCCCTGTATGTGCCAGTTTAGTGGTATGGGTTTTCTTAAGTACCGATTAGTTTGCAAATCTCTGTTGATAATTGTAGCAATTTGTCTACAGAGAGTTGCTTTTCCATTACCATTTAGATGTAACCCATGTCTAGTGAACATTTGCCTGCCAAGACCTAAAGTATCTACTACATAGACATTTCTAAAACTCTTACATAATCTCTTGATTTTTATATTTACATCATGTACAGCTTTGTTCACACATGAGTCCTCTAAAAGGTCATACCTGGGTGGCACATTTACTACAATTACTTTTGAGTCAGGTAGTTTGGAAATCTTACCTCTGAGAGTCGTAATTAGTTCCTCACCTTCATTTGCAGCAATGTCATTTGTACCACTCACAATCACCACATAATTGTCCTTCTCTAACACAGGATCACAACTTGAAAGGACGTCTTCAGTTTTGGCACCTGGTTTTATTAGTCCTAAAACCTCAGTCTCTGGATTCTGCAGCTCATCCTTGATGCCTTCTGCCATACCCCGCCCTTGACTGTCTGCGTAGAGATGAATCTTTGGCGATCTTGACTTTCGGTTGGTTTTCTTACCTCCACTGGATTTAAAATTATTTGGAAAACTTGGTGTGTCTTCTTCTGGAACTTGCTGCAATAACTGAAATCTATTTTGGCACTGCAAAGAGTTTTTTCCCGGTTTTAAGTTGTACGTAGTTTCTCCCATATGTTTAACATTAGGCCTAAAATGGCCACGCGTCACTTCCGTCCACGGCGATCTTTCTTCTCCAATGTCTTCTTTATCTTCCAGTTTCTTTTTTTTTTTTTTTTTGCTATGGGCTTTACGTCGCACCGACACAGATAGGTCTTATGGCGACGATGGGATAGGAAAGGCCTAGGAGTTGGAAGGAAGCGGCCGTGGCCTTAATTAAGGTACAGCCCCAGCATTTGCCTGGTGTGAAAATGGGAAACCACGGAAAACCATTTTCAGGGCTGCCGATAGTGGGATTCGAACCTACTATCTCCCGGATGCAAGCTCACAGCCGCGCGCCTCTACATGCACGGCCAAGTCGTCCGGTCTTCCAGTTTCTTTATTCTGTCCTTTAAGCATTCATTTTCATGTTTCAGAGCGCATAAGTCCTCTTGTAGCACTCCTAAAATCTTAATTATAGTTTCGTAAGTCTCTCTTTCTTGTTGTTCTGCCTCACTATCAGTTTGTTTACACTCGGGACACAGCCACTCACTTTCTTCAATATCAGTCCTATTTACAATATTTGCACAACGAAAATGATACCATTCATCACACTTATGACACAGAATCCCATTTTTAACTACTCTTCTGCATTTGCCACATTTTTCACTGCATCTTACACCATTATCTACTACGGATATCACAGACTCACACACAGTAGTCGCCATCTTGGAAGCCTGGATCATATCAGTGACCTAGCTAGAGAGGAGGGTGTAGTGCAGCGAAAGGTCAACGGACTAGATAACAAACTGGACTCGAGTCATTGACGAAGTAACAGTTTATCAGCACATCACAATCTCTGCTTGGAAGGAGAGAAAAGAGGAAGTCATTAAGATAAGTTCTAGATTTCAAGTATTTAAACAGAAATAAACATAAATGTTTATACATTTCTAAATATTTGAGAGTGATTTGATAGAATCTGATGATGTTCCTTTAAGAATGAAACATGTCATTCTATTATTATTTATTTTACGCCCACATTGGAGCACTGAAATCAATCTATATACAGTCAAGTCTTATGAATATTGGTTACAAATTTGGTTGATGTTTCTTCTTTTGTTCTCAGAAATGTTTCATTCTCTCTGACCTGGCTGCCCATTCTTCGTCAGTTATGTTGTACTGTTTGCGTGTATAGGTCTTCAGTTTAAGTCTCACGTCGTTATTTCTCAGGATCCTCTTCTCTTCTCTGTTTTCAATTTGTTGAATTGTCAAGCCTAATTCATTTAAATCTTCTTGAACTTCTTTTAACCAGTGATTTTTAGTTTTACTTTTCCAAAAGTAGTTGAATAAATGTTTGAGTATCCTAGTCTCGGGTAGTCGTAATATGTGACAGAAAAAAGCAACTCTTCTTTTCCGCATTGTATCTATTATAGACTCAGTCTCCTGGTATACAACTTCATTAGGTCGTAATCGCCATTGTCCATCTACTTGGTGTTTTTTGTTTAGAATTGTTCTAATGATTCGTCTATCTATTTTCTGTCATTCTATTTTAATAAAGTTGATTTTTTCAGGTATAATACTGTTACCGTATATCTTCTTTTGCAAGTAGTTTATAAATTTATTACTTAAAATTATTTTTGGCAGACTGAAGAACCCAACAGGTTATAAAAATACCAGAGGATTCATGCACTCATCCAAATTTATGTGCAGTATTTTTAACATGACATTCTTTTTAAGAGACATTCATTTTAAGAATAATTATTAAGATGGGTCAAATATTTTAATGTGCATTGCTTTTAACATGACAGACATTAATTTTAAGGATCCTCATGGTTAAAATGTATATTTTTTAAAAAATAATAAAGTTATTTGCTTTACGTTCCACTAACTCCACAGTTCAAAAAAATTAGGGGAACATGTTTTTGAACGTATGCTATGCTCCATAAAACAATACCTCACACCCAGGTATATTACCAACTAAACCTTTATTCTTTACTGTTGAAGTATACAAAAGAACATCGATGGTTTCACGTTCATTTTCAGAACACAAATGGAAATGTCCAATTAGGGGGAAAACAAGGTGATAACAGTCCTCCTAGGTGGATCACAGTTGGAGAGCTTCAGTATGGTGTATGTCCTCCACGAGTATTTATCATGGTTTGGCACCTACGTGCCACGCTCCATATAAGTCGACAGAGGTCACGTTGCAGAATCAGGTCTTATACTTCAATGAGAGCCTCTTCGAGGTCTTGGAGAGTCTGTGGTGGAACAGGATGCCCACGATCACTTCTGTCAAGCCTATCCCACACAAGCTCGATGGGATTAAGGTTGGGACTCACTACTGGCCATTCCATCTCTTGAATGTCCAGTTCTCGCAAGACAGCTCTGGTGATGCGCGCTACATGAGCCCTGGCATTGTCGTGCATGAGTATGAATTCAGGGTCAACACCATATGCAGCAACCAACACATACTGTAGCAGTATCTGCTCAATGTACCCCGCAGCAGTAATATTACCATGGACGACGATGACACGTACGGGCATCAATACTAATGCCACCCCACATCATCATAGAACCTTGTCCGAATCGGTCGCCATCCTGGACAACATTTGTCATGTACTATTCACCATGGCGTCTCCATACATGTTGACATCCATCACATTGTGTCAGGGGAAATCTGGACTCGTCTGTGAACAACACAGGTCTTCATTGGCGAAGTTGTCAGTTGACATGGGTACGGGCAAACAGAAGGTGAGCTGTACGATGTTGCTGCATTAAACGGGGCACTCGAACAGGACACCTGGGTCACAAGGACACTTCTCTTAACCTGTTCTGTACTATATGGTCAGACACGGTGACTCCAGTGACCCTCCTGATGTCCTGTTGCAGTTCACTGGTAGTTGCTGAAAGACGCCGCAACGCACAGATGGTCGGATATTGGTCATCCTGTGGGGTTGTTATGCACCCACGACCTTGTCCAACCCTGTTTATGAACTGGCCTGTCATAGTAGTGATTCCACAAGCGTTGAATAACTGACAGAGAGATATTGAGATCCACAGCAACACGACGAAAAGTCTATCCTTCCTGGATCAAAGTGATGGGCCTTGCGACTTGAGCAACATCGTACAGCTCACCTTCTGTTTGCCCGTACCCATGTCAATGAAGACACGTTCGCACGCACGCACGCACGCACGCACGCACGCACACACACGCACACACACAAATGTACTTTAAAGGTTTATGTACAACATGCTCAAATGACCACAGTAGTCTGTGTACCTCACAACGACACATGGACGCACCGCTATTCACTTTGTTTTGAGGGGTCACCTGACAGTTTAATACATGGCTACGCCTACAGATGGATATAACTTCGATATGACATACCCTGAGTAGCTAAGGTCTTAAGGTATGTTGTAGGACCATTGGAACACCACCTACCAAATTAATGTTCACATACCAGACGTTACAAAACATGTTCCCCTAATTTTTTTTGAACTGTGTACTTTTATGGTTTTTGGAGATGTTTTTTTTTTTTTTTTTGCTAGGGGCTTTACTTAAACATAAGAGTTTCATTTTTGATCCGTATTGAACTGAGAATGGAAGATAGGAAAAACTAGAAAGGTTCCACCTTTTCAATACAAAAATGTTATAGGTTTATTTATAACATGTATTTGCACTTGGGACTAGTTTCGACGCTGTGTTGGCGTCATCATCAGCCAAAAAATGGGAAAATAGGCCAGTGTGTAGGCATTCATATTACACAAGGTGTTACATTAAACAATACAAATCTTGCAAGGAGATAAAAACATGGATGAATATAGAAACAAATGAATCGTTGAGAAAGCAAAAGTTATACATGTTAAAAAATAACCTTAACCACACATCTTGCAGTGCGAAAATATTCTTCTTGAATGATTCCTGAGTATAAAACACACGTGCACACATTTCTGAAGAGCCAGCAGGCAGGACAAAGTAAAGTGAAACCTTAAGAGATCTTCTGAGAAGAGTTCATCATTTTTCTATGTTCCGATTAAATAATGAAGTCTCCCTTGAGTTCCTGATAAACATACACAACAGGAAATTCTCCTTCACTCTCAACAATAGCTATAAAGACCAACGGTAAATTTCATTTTTCAAAGACGTGAAAGCATGATCTTGAACGTGATGTAACTCCTTTCATTTAACCCATTTTTTACACTAGGTGTTACATTAAATAATATATCTCACGAGGAGATAAAAACAGGGACGAATGTAGAAACACATGCACCGTTGAGAGAGCAAAAGTTGTACATATTAAAAATAAGCTTAAACACATAACTTGTAGTGCGAAAATATTTGAATTTGAAAGATTCTTGAATAAAAGACGCACGCGCACACACTTCTAAAGAGCCAGCAAGCAGGAAAAAGTAAGGTGAAACCTTAAGATTTCTTCTGAGAAGAGTTCATCATACTTTCAATGTTCCGACTAACTAATGAAGTCTCGTTTGAGTTCCTGATAAACATACACAACAGGAAATTAAACAATATACATCTTACAAGGAGATAAAAACAGGGAAAGTTATACATATTAAAAATAGTCTTAACCACACGTCTTGTAGTGTGAAAATATTCGTCTTGAATGATTCCTGAATACAAAACACACGCGCATACAATTCCGAAGAGCCAGCAGGCAGGAAAAAGTAAAGTGAAAACTTTAAGAGTTCTTCTGAGAAGAGTTCATCATTGTTTCTATGTTCCGACTAGCTAATGAAGTCTCCCTTGAGTTCCTGATAAACATATACAACAGGAAATTCTCCTTCACTTTCAACAATAGCTATAAAGACCAACGGTAAATTTCATTTTAAATATTGTGCAGAGACGTGAAAGCATGATTATGAACATGATATAACTCCTTCATTTAACCCTATTTTTACACAAGGTGTTACATTAAACAATACACATCTTACGAGGAGATGAAAACAGGGCCGAATGTAGAAACAAATGCATCGTAATGCATATTAAAAATGAGCTTAACCACACAACTTGCAGTGCGAAAATATTAGCCTTGAATGATACCTGAATATAAAAACGCATGCGCACACATTTCTAAAGAGCCAGCAGGCAGGAAAGAGTAAGGTGAAACCCTAAGAGTTCTTCTGAGAAGAGTTGTATTTTAAATACTGTGTAGAGATGTGAAAGGATGATCTTGAACATGATATAACTTCTTCATTTAACCACCTATGAAAGTCTCTCTCTATATTACATAGCTTCAATAACAACCATTCTGTAGATGCACAAAATAATCTTGTAATCTTCACAGGTCCGGTATTCAGCTCGACAGGAATATAAAAATGGTATTCAGGGATACGTTTTTGAGAGTTTGGAGGTTGACTGTGCCAGTATATGTGGTGTATTGTTGCAGCATTACGTGTAGGGGGGGGGGGGGGGCAGGTTTCTGTGATGTTTATTGCGGGACATGAGGCGGAAAAGCTATGTCGCGAGATGAAGAAGAAACAGAGCGTGTTGTATAGTTTAGGTCTGGGGAGCGGCCATTGTTGGATTAGGAGGGGGGAGGGGAGGAGTGGTAGGGGAGGAGGAGTGGAAGGAAGGGAAGTATGGAGGGTGATGTGGTGAAAGTGTGTGGCGTGACAAAGTATTATGCATAATCTGAAAGACCGATCTGTTTTTCGGGATATTCATGTTTTTGAAAAATTCAATGAGAAAGTCGAATAGGATCTTTGGTTTCTCTGAGATATCATTTAAGTTTAGGTTGGGATTGAAATATTGGTCTAAATGAATATAGAGGTTTTCAGTGACGTCTAGGAGAGAACCTTTGTTTAGAATATCTAGTACCTCAAGATCTTGATTTATTTCAGTAAAGTTGTGCTTAAATTCTTTTATATGTAGGCCGACCGCGGAAAAACGGTTGTGTTTTATGGCATTGACATGTTCTGCATATCTGATTTTAAAGCTGCGTCCTGTTTGCCCTAGGTAAGAACTTTTGCAGTCTTGGCAAGAAAACCTATATACACCTGATTTAGAAAAAGGACTACTTTTATTTATTGATGAAGAGTTGTGTAGAATCTCTGTGCTTCTATTGTTAGTACGAAAGGCTATTTTAACGTTGTGTTTTTTAAGGACGTTAGTGACGTTGTAAATTTCTTTATTGAAGGTAAATGTGGAAAACGTGGCAGTGCTAGTATTGTCTTTTATTAGGGTGGTTTTTGGGCAGTGTCTGAATTTATTGATTATTCTTTCAATAAAGGATTCATTATATCCATTGAATTTTGCTATGGAGCGGATGGTGTTCAATTCTTTATTTAAGTTTTTTCTTGACATCGGAATTTTGAATGCTCGGTCTAATAAGCTATTATATGTAGCCGCTTTGTGTGTTTGGGGGTGTAGTGAGTCATTTCTTATAGTAGTGGCCGTTTGAGTGGGCTTTCTATAGATACTATATGTGAACGAAGAGGGGTGCCTATTGATTGTTAGGTCTAGGAAGTTGATGGAGTTGTTTGTCTCTGATTCTAAGGTAAATTTAATGTCATGATCAATGTTATTAAGGTTTTTGAGGGTGGATGGTGCGTCTATGGAGCGTTCATCTAGGATTATAAATGTGTCATCTACGTACCTCGCCCAGAATTGGATATTACCAAATTTGATGTTATTGTCGATGGCGGTGTGCTCTAGGAAGTCAAGGTAGATCTCTGCTAAAATTCCTGAGGCTGGTGAACCCATAGCCAAACCATCTTGTTTGTAAATGATCTTATCGAATGTGAAGTAGTTATTGTTAATTAGTAATCTTAGTATGGTCATAAAGTCTTGAACTTCTAGTTTACTTAGTTGATTGTTGGCAAGTAAGTTCTTTTCGATGATCGGGAATAATGAGTTGGTTTTTATACTGGGATACATGTTGACTATATCAAAGGAGTGCATTGAATGATATGGTTGAAGCTTGAAACTGTTTAGTTTGTTCACTAATTCTATAGTGTTCCTGATAGATTTATTTGATGAGAATTTATAATGTTTATTAAGAAACTGTTGGATAAACTGAGATAATTTATATAAGGGGCTTGGTCTGTAGTTTATTATGGGTCGAATAGGGACACCGGTTTTGTGGATTTTGGGTAGTGCTTTAGCTGTTGGTAGGCCTGGGTTCATGGTGATTAACTTTTGTTTTTCTTGCTCAGTGAGGAGAAAAGATGTGCTTTTTAGAATTTGTTTCAGTTGCCTTTGAATTGATTGTGTTGGGTCCTTCTTAACTATCGAAAAGGAGTCATTATCTAAGAAAGTTTTGGTTTTTTGAATGTAATCTGTTTTATCCATAATGACTGTTGTATTGCCTTTGTCGGCCTTTGTAATGATGACACGTAGATGACACGTAGATGACACATTTATAATCCTAGATGAACGCTCCATAGACGCACCATCCACCCTCAAAAACCTTAATAACATTGATCATGACATTAAATTTACCTTAGAATCAGAGACAAACAACTCCATCAACTTCCTAGACCTAACAATCAATAGGCACCCCTCTTCGTTCACATATAGTATCTATAGAAAGCCCACTCAAACGGCCACTACTATAAGAAATGACTCACTACACCCCCAAACACACAAAGCGGCTACATATAATAGCTTATTAGACCGAGCATTCAAAATTCCGATGTCAAGAAAAAACTTAAATAAAGAATTGAACACCATCCGCTCCATAGCAAAATTCAATGGATATAATGAATCCTTTATTGAAAGAATAATCAATAAATTCAGACACCGCCCAAAAACCACCCTAATAAAAGACAATACTAGCACTGCCACGTTTTCCACATTTACCTTCAATAAAGAAATTTACAACGTCACTAACGTCCTTAAAAAACACAACGTTAAAATAGCCTTTCGTACTAACAATAGAAGCACAGAGATTCTACACAACTCTTCATCAATAAATAAAAGTAGTCCTTTTTCTAAATCAGGTGTATATAGGTTTTCTTGCCAAGACTGCAAAAGTTCTTACCTAGGGCAAACAGGACGCAGCTTTAAAATCAGATATGCAGAACATGTCAATGCCATAAAACACAACCGTTTTTCCGCGGTCGGCCTACATATAAAAGAATTTAAGCACAACTTTACTGAAATAAATCAAGATCTTGAGGTACTAGATATTCTAAACAAAGGTTCTCTCCTAGACGTCACTGAAAACCTCTATATTCATTTAGACCAATATTTCAATCCCAACCTAAACTTAAATGATATCTCAGAGAAACCAAAGATCCTATTCGACTTTCTCATTGAATTTTTCAAAAACATGAATATCCCGAAAAACAGATCGGTCTTTCAGATTATGCATAATACTTTGTCACGCCACACACTTTCACCACATCACCCTCCATACTTCCCTTCCTTCCACTCCTCCTTCCCTACCACTCCTCCCCTCCCCCCTCCTAATCCAACAATGGCCGCTCCCCAGACCTAAACTATACAACACGCTCTGTTTCTTCTTCATCTCGCGACATAGCTTTTCCGCCTCATGTCCCGCAATAAACATCACAGAAACCTGCCCCCCCCCCCCCTACACGTAATGCTGCAACAATACACCACATATACTGGCACAGTCAACCTCCAAACTCTCAAAAACGTATCCCTGAATACCATTTTTATATTCCTGTCGAGCTGAATACCGGACCTGTGAAGATTACAAGATTATTTTGTGCATCTACAGAATGGTTGTTATTGAAGCTATGTAATATAGAGAGAGACTTTCATAGGTGGTTAAATGAAGAAGTTATATCATGTTCAAGATCATCCTTTCACATCTCTACACAGTATTTAAAATACAACTCTTCTCAGAAGAACTCTTAGGGTTTCACCTTACTCTTTCCTGCCTGCTGGCTCTTTAGAAATGTGTGCGCATGCGTTTTTATATTCAGGTATCATTCAAGGCTAATATTTTCGCACTGCAAGTTGTGTGGTTAAGCTCATTTTTAATATGCATTACGATGCATTTGTTTCTACATTCGGCCCTGTTTTCATCTCCTCGTAAGATGTGTATTGTTTAATGTAACACCTTGTGTAAAAATTGGGTTAAATGAAGGAGTTATATCATGTTCATAATCATGCTTTCACGTCTCTGCACAATATTTAAAATGAAATTTACCGTTGGTCTTTATAGCTATTGTTGAAAGTGAAGGAGAATTTCCTGTTGTATATGTTTATCAGGAACTCAAGGGAGACTTCATTAGCTAGTCGGAACATAGAAACAATGATGAACTCTTCTCTGAAGAACTCTTAAAGTTTTCACTTTACTTTTTCCTGCCTGCTGGCTCTTCGGAATTGTATGCGCGTGTGTTTTGTATTCAGGAATCATTCAAGACGAATATTTTCACACTACAAGACGTGTGGTTAAGACTATTTTTAATATGTATAACTTTCCCTGTTTTTATCTCCTTGTAAGATGTATATTGTTTAATTTCCTGTTGTGTATGTTTATCAGGAACTCAAACGAGACTTCATTAGTTAGTCGGAACATTGAAAGTATGATGAACTCTTCTCAGAAGAAATCTTAAGGTTTCACCTTACTTTTTCCTGCCTGCTGGCTCTTTAGAAGTGTGTGCGCGTGCGTCTTTTATTCAAGAATCTTTCAAATTCAAATATTTTCGCACTGCAAGTTATGTTGTTTAAGCTTATTTTTAATATGTACAACTTTTGCTCTCTCAACGGTGCATGTGTTTCTACATTCGTCCCTGTTTTTATCTCCTCGTGAGATATATTATTTAATGTAACACCTAGTGTAAAAAATGGGTTAAATGAAAGGAGTTACATCACGTTCAAGATCATGCTTTCACGTCTTTGAAAAATGAAATTTACCGTTGGTCTTTATAGCTATTGTTGAGAGTGAAGGAGAATTTCCTGTTGTGTATGTTTATCAGGAACTCAAGGGAGACTTCATTATTTAATCGGAACATAGAAAAATGATGAACTCTTCTCAGAAGATCTCTTAAGGTTTCACTTTACTTTGTCCTGCCTGCTGGCTCTTCAGAAATGTGTGCACGTGTGTTTTATACTCAGGAATCATTCAAGAAGAATATTTTCGCACTGCAAGATGTGTGGTTAAGGTTATTTTTTAACATGTATAACTTTTGCTTTCTCAACGATTCATTTGTTTCTATATTCATCCATGTTTTTATCTCCTTGCAAGATTTGTATTGTTTAATGTAACACCTTGTGTAATATGAATGCCTACACACTGGCCTATTTTCCCATTTTTTGGCTGATGATGACGCCAACACAGCGTCGAAACTAGTCCCAAGTGCAAATACATGTTATAAATAAACCTATAACATTTTTGTATTGAAAAGGTGGAACCTTTCTAGTTTTTCCTATCTTCCATTCTAGGGGCTTTACGTCGCACCGACACAGATAGGTCTTATGGCGACGATGGGATAGGAAAGGCCTAGGAGTTGGAAGGAAGCGGCCGTGGCCTTAATTAAGGTACAGCCCCAGCATTTGCCTGGTGTGAAAATGGGAAACCACGGAAAACCATCTTCAGGGCTGCCGATAGTGGGATTCGAACCTACTATCTCCCGGATGCAAGCTCACAGCCGCGCGCCTCTATGCGCACGGCCAACTCGCCCGGTTTTGGAGATGTTGAGGTGCCGGAATTTAGTTTCACGGGAGTTCATTTATGTGCCAGTAAATCTACTGACAGGAGGCTGAGCACCTTCAAATACCACCAGACTGAGCCAGGATCGAACCTGCCAAGTTGGGGTCAGAAGGCCAGCGTCTCAATCATCTGAGCCACTCTGCCCAGCTATATATATTTTTTAATGTATGTCTTTTAGTTTATAAGAGAATGATTATTCATTTGTCAGCTCATGATGTCAGCCAAAACATGTACTGACCAACTGTAACTCATTGCAAGCGAAACAAGTATTGATTAGGTTGACCTTAAATAACAAAGTATTTTGTAACTTCAGACTGACTGATGTTCATCAGTTGTGTTCTTTGTAACGGCCCACAGAAGATCTAATAGTTTCTAGTTCCAGATGATTTTGTGTGCCTGGTCCATTGTTAATCAGCCTCCAGCTTCTTTACAGAGCTTCCTCATCGTGGGCCTCAACAATTCATCAGCACTATTGTTTTGCATCCTGCTGGCCCACCTAAACTGACACCTCTCAGACAGTATTATCATGCTCTGGTATTATTGCCGGTCACTCCACAGTCTTCATCGCCACCGTATATAATATACTCTCGATAAATGTGATTGTAGAATGACCACTGAGGGTTATTAAACCATTTCTCATTTGTATGCCTTCCCACTGGAAAATTAAATAAGAATCCTAAATGCATGTAAATCTGGAGAAATGTTTAAAAAACTGTTCATATGGTAATTCAAATCTTATTCTACACTTATACTATAACACATCATACAGAACAATCCTAACAAACTTCATCTCACTGGTACATTTGCTTGCAGTACTGGGCGCATTTTCTATGACAAGTTAATGCAGGGTTTTCCATATAAAACCTGACTGCTCACCCGTGGCTGAACCAAGGCCGGCTGGCTGGCTTCCACCACACCCACAGCCCACCTAGTCACAACTGGCCTGTACTCTGTCTTTGCTTCTTAAATCTGTAAATCTGCATTTACAGTATAAGAAACTAAACTCAACTCTTACCTTAGAGCAAATGTTGGAAATGTCATCCATCTGCAACTAAATAGGCATTGTGCTCGGTAAACATATTTCAACTGACATGATTTAGTTTGACTATAGTAATATTTCTTATTGCACTTCATATATTTTTCTTAAGTTCCTCCAATGTGCGTGAATTTTTTTGGTGCACTTTGTCCTTCAGGCCAAGCCACAAATAAAAATCGCAGACTGTTAAGATCTGGGGAGCACTGGGCATAAACCAGCACTAACCACTCTACCTTTCAACACTCCTGTAATTGTATGCATGAACTCCTCTGTTGTATGAGCAGTTACAGAATCTTGTTGAAACAAGAATATGATTTTTCTTCCATTGTTAGCTCATTGAACAATGGCATTATCGTGTCACTCTCCATTTCCTGTATGCTCATAAAAAATCTGACTGATTATGCATGTTGCACTAATCGCACACCAAACTCAGATTTTCCTATCATGAAAAACAACTTCCTCCATACAATGCGAATTTTCAGAACACCAACAGCATGTGTTGCGAATGTCGATATGTCGAGTAAAACCATGCATGTGAAGAACTCTAGGTGAGGGTCGACTGAACCTTCAGTCACTGACGAGAGAAACCACTTATAATAATGCACATGTGCTATGGGATCAGCTGCTTTCAATTATGAAGATATGTGCATTTATAAGGTTTGAGTTTTAATAATTTTGTTGTTATATGTGCAGAAGTTGCTGAAATCCCAACTTGCTGTGCCAACTTTGGTGCCAATTTCCATGGCGAACATTCATATTTTGCACCAATTTCATCTAAATTTCCTTCTGTTATCACTGTACATCTTCGTGTGAGTTCCTGGTCTATTGCCAAACCAGTAGTCTCAAATTTATTCAAAAGATCATAAATTGAAATTCTGGAAGGATGCGATTGCCCGAGGAACCTTCTGATAAACTCTGCACAAACACAGCAAGCTGATTACTTTTTATAACAACATTTACACACAAGAGTACTTTGTTCTAAAGGTAAAAACGGACTTTCTTTCTTCACAAATGAACGCTGACTATTGACTACAGCATGGGAAGTGAAGGAAAGGAAGTGAGCCAGACAGCCACGAGGCTCACAGGAGAATGCCAGCCAGCCTTGGCTTGGCTGAGTGCAAGCAGTCAGGTTTTATATGAAAAAGTAAGAATTTGGTAACTATTCTTTCTTTAATAACAGAGCTTCTTGTTCTAAAATAAACTTTTTTTAGGTAAAAGTAAATATTAGGTGGGGTGTTAAACTGATTAAAAGAAATTAATAAAGTTCATCTGTTACAGGAAAATTTTGATGTAAATAAAGAGAGAACACATAAGAATCACTTTTGCATCTACTTATCTATTTACAAGACATTTTGTCAAACAAATATAACCAAACTCATACAAATAACTCCAGATATCACTTCAAAGTCTCTAAACATCAACATGGACAAACGATGGAAATACAAATATACTGGAATTAATGAACAATTGAAGAACTCACACATAATACAAGATTGCACTAGGTACTTGTACATTTTTGGAACTACTACACATGGCAGTTATCTTGTACTAATCTTGCAGGTCATGATACTCTTCTTCATCAGCACTACTATCACTGTTGTCCACAGAGTCAGTGCCATCTACATCTCCGGATTCCACCGACTTCATTCCGACTTCAAGTCTGAAACAAATGTATTGAGAATATACGATTATGAAGGGTTCGGCACAATAAGGTGCTAACCTGTACATAGTTACTTCTGAGATATGAGCATTTTGAAATTTAAGAACGTGTACAGCTCAAAATGTTGAGAGTTACGTGCTGAAATTACTTTCAGTGTGAATCTTTGGGTCATAAGTCACATTTTAGTAATTTTGGAACATATTACTAAATATGAAATGAAATACCTAAATTGTAGGCACATTTCATACCTGAGGATGCCTTTGCTACTTAGCTCCTTATCACACCACACCAGATCTACTAATAATTCCATCCTTGCTTTACCTACCCATAGATCTGCCATCTACGATAAATCATTCACGGTAATTGCCTGCCGGGAGTGGAACCTCCTTCCTGAAAGTATCAGAGAGGTTAAGCGCTATTTGCACTTTCAAGGAAGCTCTGTGGAGACATTTTATGCACCAGTAAGGTTCATCTTTAAACTGATGCTGCTACCTACTACCATTCTATTGTCATGGATGTTCTGGTAGAAGATTAGTCTAAAATTCTTACCCGATCAGTTTTTCAAATGTTATTAAATTTTATGTACTACTTCTTTTTACATGTAGGATATTAGTTTTAAGAATTTATCCTTTTATTATACGACATTTATTTAATCTTCATTTAACCTTATCACTCATTCTCGTATTGCTATTCATTTACCAGTTGTAATCGTGTAGGCGAAGAGGAAGGTTGTTAAGTGAGTCAGTGCTGACATGGGGATTTCAATAGAATTGTATCGGGCGATGATAGGTCGTTGGCACGGTAGAGGCAGGCCCACGAGGCGCAACATGGGTTGCAGAGCCGAATAGCAGGTGAGTCTGATTTCAATTTTGATGGCTGCATCAGTGATGGCAATGTTGTTGGTCATTGGAGGGGTCGTGATGAACCCCAGACCTGATCCTACTAATGAGGTTGGATGGGAAGAGATGGAGAAGATAAGGGAAATCGTTAAGGGTCAAGCTGAACAAATGAGAGAGTTACTACGAGAGCAAGCCAGTGAGCTATGAGAAATAGGGAAAGAGGAGACAGGCAAGGTGACAGAAATGGTGGTCCAAAATAATAAAGAAATATCAAGTTTGAGAGATAAGGTAAGAAGAATGGAGGAAGAGATAAAAGAATTGAGGTGGCAGGAGAAAAGACATCAGCAGGAAACCCGAAAGAAAAATATTTTTATATATGTGTTACCCGAGGACACTAAAGAAGATCTGGTATCCAAAGTGCTGTAGCTAATAAACGAGAGGTTGAAGATCAGCTGCAGGGAGGCCAATATAGACGAGATACAGAGAATGGGGAAGGCAAAAGGCAAGAGACCAGTGAGAGTGAGGTTCGTATCAACTCTACTAGTGAAGAAAATTTTGTATAATACAAGCTGATTGAAAGGTGAAAAATTATGGATCAAACAGGAGCTGCCTTCAGGAACCAGAAAATGCTACAGTTCCACCCAGGATAAGCTAGGCGTGCAGGATTAATGGCCTACATAAGGGGCAACAAATCAGTGGTAGATGACGGCAAGTGGACTAGAGCATTGGGGGGGGGGGGGGGGGTGTGGAGCAGTTAAAGAATATGTACAACACAGAGGGTACATTGGCCGAAGAGAAAGGTGAACGTACGAGGCAGCTGAGATCAGCAGAATGCGAAGCAGCGAGCAACGACCAGGAAGTGAAGTGACAAGGACAGAAAGAAGAAGAAGCCAACGCAGAGACAATAGTGCGAGCAGTCCTGGTGACCTACAGCGGCAGCTGAGTGCTGACTCCATGAGAGACGCAACACCAAAACGCAGGTGTGCGAGTCTGAAGGACTTCTGGCACAGAAAAGATAATTTAAACGACGGTGGCCTCAATAGGGAATGTGTTAATACACTAGATGAGAACTCTGACGAACTGGGTGTTACTAGGATTACGGGGTCTAAGAAGAACAGCCAGAGTGAGGGGCAGGGGAGGAAGAAATAACTAGAGATAACAGTAGGATGCATCAATATTGAAGGTCTTAGAAGTAAGTTACAGAATGAATCCTTTAAAGAGTTGTTACGAAGCTTGCATATTCTCGCATGTGTGGAAACCTGGATTCCACCGAAAAGTAATGTAGAAATAGAAGAGTTCATGTTTTACTATAAGGCAAAAGAAAGACGAACCGGCAGGGGGAGATACCCGGGTGGGATAATGGTTATGATTAGGGAGGATTTGCAAGCTAGAATAGACCAAATTGAATCAGAAATGGAGGAGATGATGTGGGTTAAAATAAAGATGTACGATGAGAGTGAGCCAGATTTATGTATTGGTTTTGTCTACAACCCTCCTGAAGACTCTCCATTTGCGAAAAAGGATTTCTTTGATGAGTTGGCACTAGAAATTAATAGAATTCACAACATTTTTGAGGATGCAGGTATCCTAATAATGGGGGACATCAATGCAAGGGTTGCGGATCAGAAGCCAGTGTATGACAAAGAGGCAGAAGAAGTTTATGTACAAAAGACAGTGAGCCAGGATAAGGGCTGTAATAAAAATGGAGAAAAGTTGCTAGAGCTGTGTGGTACAGTAGAACTATATATTTTGAATGGATGGTGGCATGGTGACGAATTAGGGAACCTGACACATAACGGAGACAGGGGCTAGTATCATAGATTTGGCGCTATGCTCTAGGAATGCGTTGCCTGTGATTAAAAGCATGAAGGCTAAGGAATGGGATGAGTCACATCATCTACCAATTATTGTCAGAGTAAATGATAGAGAGGCTAGGGCATTAACAAGCAATACGATAAAATTCAAAGAAACGTTAGTTGCTAAAGAAGGAGTTTATGAACTATTATGAGGGAGAAATAGGCCAGATAGTGAAAGCTGGAATAGACTCAATGATCGAGATTAACCTAACGAGTGCAGCAGTTAAAATAATAGAAAACACTGTAAAGATGGCAGGGGAGAAGATGAGGATAAAGGAGGGGAAGAACATAATAGGAAAGGGTTGGTACAATGACGAATGCAGGCATAAAGAGTATGAAGTACTGAAAGCATTGAAGGTGTATAGAAAGCATGGGGGAGAAAATCATAAGATTGGATTTTGTAACTTGAGAAGAGAATATAGAGAAATACTGTATACAACTAAGTCCGAATGGCAGGAGCAGAGAGTTGTTGAATTGAATAGCAATGCAAAACAGAATGATAGTAGAAAAGTATGGAGTACAATTAGGAGGATTTGTGGAATGTGGAAGCTTCCTCGGCAGACTGAAATAAGTCAGGCTATCTGGGTGGAGCACTATAAGAAACTATTAGAACAGATAAGTCTTATGGCGACGATGGGATAGGAAAGGCCTAGGAATGGGAAGGAAGCTGCCATGGCCTTAATTCATGTACAGCCTGGTGTGAAAATGGGAAACCACGGAAAACCATTTTCAGGGCTGCCGACAGTGGGGTTCGAACCTACTATCTCCCGAATACTGGATACTGACCGCACTTAAGCGACTGCATAAGTTGAGTCTAGGCATGATGTGTGTTCTAAGCTGTTGTCTATCTAACCTCTCTTGGCCAACTCTTGTAGGACACGTTATTCTGAGGTGGTGGGGTTGATCAGAGTAAAGCTCCTCCAGGGGCACCCTTGTCTTAGGTAGGAGCCGAGCAACCTGTGCTGTTGTTGTGCCTGTATTAGCGAACTACGAGTCTTTAGCTGAGTCTAGGCATGTTGTGTGCTAAGCTGTCGTCTATCTAACCTCCTGGACTAACTCTTTTAGGGGAACACTTCAGCCCTAGGGGAGCAGAGTAAATGTTACTTCTAAGGATTTGAATGTGGAGTTGACATAAACTCAAAACCAAAGAGCTTATGTGCAATTCAAATATCCTTACTTTGATTGAAATGTGTGCACGATGAAGGTGTACTGGCTACAGTAAATGTGGAGACATGCACATCTCAGCAGAAAGAAAAAAAATTAGTTATTTTGCGAGCTAAGCTGTATTTTTCCGATCTGGTGTTGTAAAGGAATGCGACTGTGTGTTATGACGCAAGACACCTAACTTAAGAGAACAAAGAGTTTTCAGCTGCAGGTCAAAGCTTGTTCGCAATGACGTTACTACAACTCTTGCTACTAAGATAACGTTACTCTACTTAGATCTGAATTCTTTTATGAGGTAGGGTGGAGGGGTAGAATTTTATTAATGGTATACTGCTAGTCGTAAGGGTGACTAAAAGGGATGGGCTCAGGGGAGAGCTGTGCTAGGACACAGGGGTAAATAGATATACACAGAGCCTCATAGAGGCATTCTCTAATTTTTTTCTTCTTTATCTGTTTACTATCTAGGGTCGGTTTTTCTATTGGACTTGGCAAGGGATCCTATCTCTACCGCCTTAAGGACAGTGTACTGGAGCTACAGACTCTGGGTCGGGATGACCAGTACCTCGCCTTACATGGCCTATCGCTAACCTCTTAGGTGTATTATAGTAGGTATCTTATTATAAATTAGTGTGTTTATTCTATTACTGTGAAATATTTGTGTAGTATCTATAGTATCTGTATTAACCCTCTTACTTGAATTCTGTTGCAGTAATTAGGGTAGACTTAACTGCAGTTTAAAATTGTGTAGACCTTATTCTTGTGTATTACTTTCGGTTTTCAGTAATTAACAGCAATTTTCATTCTGTTAGGGTGTAGTAGAAAAAAAAAAGTTCGTACAACTAAGTAGTATTGTAGTGTAGTAGTAGCTTATATTAATTACCTTGTTGTTGTGTGATCTTTGTGAACTATCCTAGACAATATTTCTTTCCTTTCATTTTTATAGGCAATATTTCTTTCCTTTCACTTTTATTTGCACAGAATAAGTTATTTTATTTTTCCTTGTCTTCCCATTATTCCGTAAATAATGGCTACACAGTGCAAGTGTAGGAACTGGGTGTGGCCAGGCATTATGGGGTATGAGGGAAGAGTTGGAGAATTTGAGGGAGATAGTTAGGATTCTCTCAGAGGACAGGAAGGAAAGTACGCCTCCCTCAAATAATGTACAGGATACAGTAGGTGTAAAGGAGGGATGGGAAGGAAATGGGGGAATTGTAGAAGACAGGTGGTCTAATATTTTAAGGGGAAGGAGATTTCAGGCTAAGGGCTCTGCTCAGGATCAGAATTCAGGACAGGTGTCTGTGAGAAATCGGTACGAGTCACTGCAGGTAGAACAACCGAGGGAAGATGAGGAACAGAGAACTGTTGCTGATATGTGTGGAAGTAGGAGGAAGGGAAGAGGTAGGAAAGGGAAATGTAGTGTAGTGGAAAGGAAAAGACAGGCAGAACAGGGTCATGGGAGGGAGAAAAGGGAGGAGGAAGTAGCTTCTGCAGCAGTGAGAGAAGATAGGGCTGACCAGGAGGGGAGGGGTTCAAATGAGGTGGGTAAGGTTGAGGCTCTGGTCATGGGGGATTCCATCGTTAGACATGGGGGAAAAGTGTGTGGAGGAAAGGGAACCAGGGTAGAGTGTTATCCAGGAATCAGTTGAGGCAGAGGTTGAGGAAAGTAGAAGAGAAGAAAGAGGGAAAGGAGAAGGTGGTAGTGTTTCACATTGGTACTAACAACGTAAGGCAAGCAGGTATAAGTACCAACATAGTTGGGGATGTGTGGGATCTAGTAAATGCAGCACGGATGAGGTTTAAGAAAGCGGAGATTGTTATCAGTGGAATACTGTGTAGGAGGGATACTGACTGGAAGGTGATTGGGGATTTAAATGAGACTATGGAGTGGGTAGTGGGAAACTGGGAGTGAGATTTCTAGATCCTAATGGGTGGGTAGGAGACAGGGATCTACGCTCAGATGGCCTTCACTTGAACCGCAGTGGTACATATAAGTTAGCAAACTTGTTTAGAAGGGTTATAGGCAGGTATATTCAGGGAAACAGGGTGGCCTAGGGAGCGGTCTTAAGCGAACAGGGAACTGGAAATGAAGTAGGGATGACATAAAAATGTTAGTGCTCAATTGTAGAAGCATTGTGAACAAAGGAATCAAATTAAGTAATTTAATAGATATTTACTTACCAGATATTGTAATAGGAGTTGAATCATGGCTGAGAAATGATATAATGGTTGCAGAAATATTCTCATGGAACTGGAGTGTGTATCGTAGAGATAGGATAGGAATGGTAGGAGGGGGAGTATTCATTCTGGTGAAAGAAGAATTTGTAAGCTACGAAAAAGTTAAGGATGACAAACATGAAATTCTGAGTGTAAGGATCATCTCTAAAGATAATAGGCAACTTGATGTCTTTGGAGTGTACAGACCGGGAAAGGGTAGCGCTGACGCTGATTCAGAATTATTTGATAAGATAATCAGCTATGTGGGAAACGATAAGGAAAGGAACGTGATTATTATTATTATTATCGTATGGCATTTACAAGCATAATCTGTAAAAATATACAATTAACATACACGTGATTGTAGCGGGTGAATGCGAACGACAGGAAGCATGAACAACAAATGGCAAATAAGTTAATATGGGAAGGGCACCTGATTCACAAAGTGATGGAACCAACTAGAGGGAAGAATATTTTGGATGTGGTGCTGATAAAACCAGATGAGCTCTATAGAGAAACTGAAGTAATAGATGGTATTAGTGATCACGAACTGTTCCTGTCGTAGTTAAAAATAAATGTGAAAGAAAGGAAGGTATTAAAATTAGGACTATTAGGCAGTACCATATGGCTGATAAAACAGGCATGAGGGAGTTTTTAATAAGTAACTACGATCGGTGGAAAACGGTAAATAAAAATGTAAACAGACTCTGGGATGGGTTTAAAGCAATTGTTGAGGAATGTGAAAATAGGTTTGTACCTTTAAAGGTGGTAAGGAACGGTAAAGATCCACTTTATTATAACAGAGAAGTAAAGAGACTAAGAAGGAGGTGCAGGTTGGAACAAAATAGAGTTAGAAATGGTTATGGAAGTAAGGAGAAATTGAAGGAACTTACTAGGAAATTGAATCTAGCAAAGAAGTCAGCTAAGGATAACATGATGGCAAGCATAATTGGTGGTCATACAAATTTTAGTGAAAAATGGAAGGGTATGTATAGGTACTTTAAGGCAGAAACAGGTTCAAAGAAGGACATTCCAGGAATCATTAATGAACAAGGGGAGTGTGTATGCAAGGATCTTCAAAAGGCAGAAGTATTCAGTCAGCAATATGTAAAGATTGTTGGTTACAAGGATAATGTCCAGATACGGGATGTGAGTAATACTAAAGAAGTATTAAAATTTACCCTATGGTAACAATGACATTTACAGTAAGATACAAAAATTGAAAACTAGAAAAGCAGCTGGAATTGATAAGATTTCTGGGGATATACTAAAGGTAATGGGTTGGGACATAGTACCATATCTGAAATACTTATTTGATTATTGTTTGGTTGAAGGAGCTATACCAAATGAATGGAGAGTTGCTATAGTAACCCCTGTGTATAAAGGAAAGAGTGATAGACATAAAGCTGAAAATTACAGGTCAGTCAGCTTGATATGCATTGCATGTAAGCTTTGGGAAAGCATTCTTTCTGATTATATTAGACATGTATGCGAAATTAATAACTGGCTTGACAGAAGGCAGTTTGGGTT
The DNA here is from genome assembly GCF_040414725.1 of Anabrus simplex. Taxonomy (NCBI): domain Eukaryota; kingdom Metazoa; phylum Arthropoda; class Insecta; order Orthoptera; family Tettigoniidae; genus Anabrus; species Anabrus simplex. The sequence continues at coordinate 55,630,299 of NC_090269.1, read as the reverse complement.
TAGGACAGGTTATTCCACTGAAGCTCGGCTTGTAGGATTTCAGCAAGATATAGCAGATATCCTGGTTTCAGGAGGCCAAATGGACTATATTGTGATTGACCTATCTAAGGCATTTGATAGGGTAGATCATGGAAGACTACTGGAAAAAATGAGGGCTACTGGACTAGAAAAAAGAGGGACTGAATGGGTGGCTATATTTCTAGAAAATAGAACTCAGAGAATTAGAGTAGGTGAAGCTTTATCTGACCCTGTAATAATTAAGAGGGGAATTCCTCAAGGCAGTATTATTGGACCTTTATGTTTTCTTATATATATATCAATGATATGTGTAAAGAAGTGGAATCAGAGATAAGGCTGTTTGCAAATGATGTTATTTTGTACAGAGTAATAAATAAGTTACAAGACTGTGAGCGGCTGCAGGGTGACCTCGATAGTGTTGTGAGATGGACGGTGGGCAATGGTATGATGATAAACGGGGTTAAAAGTCAGGTTGTGAGTTTAACAAATAGGAAAAGTCCTCTCAGTTTTAATTACTGAGTTGATGGGGTGAAAGTTCCTTTTGGGGATCATTGTAAGTACCTAGGTGTTAATATAAGAAAAGACCTTCATTGGGGTAATCACATAAATATGATTGTCAATAAAGGGTACAGATCTCTGCACATGGTTATGAGGTATTTAGGGATTGTAGTAAGGATGTAAAGGAGAGGGCATATAAGTCTCTGGTAAGATCCCAATTAGAGTAAGGTTCCAGTGTATGGGACCCTCATCAGGATTACTTGATTCAAGAACTGGAAAAAATCCAAAGAAAAGCAGCTCGAATTGTTCTGGGTGATTTTCGACAAAAGAGTAGCGTTACAAAAATGTTGCGAAGTTTGGGCTGGGAAGACTTGGGAGAAAGGAGGTGGTGAGCTGCTTGATTAAGTGGTATGTTCTGAGCTGTCAGTGGAGAGATGGCGTGGGAGGACATCAGTAAACGAATAAGTTTGAGTGGTGTCTTTAAAAGTAGGAAAGATCACAATATGAAGATAAAGTTGGAATTCAAGAGGACAAATTGGGGCAAATGTTCATTTATAGGAAGGGGAGTTAGGGATTGGAATAACTTACCAAGGGAAATGTTCAATAATTTTCCAATTTTTTTGCAATCATTTAAGAAAAGGCTAGGAAAACAACAGATAGGGAATCGCCACCTGGGCGACTGCCCTATATGCAGATCAGTAGTGATTGATTGATTGATTGATTGATTGATTGATTGATTGATTGATTGATTGTGATTGATTGATTAACTGCTGACCTGATTATAGTTAAGAGTGCTAGGTTAACCCATGCATATGACGCCAGGCTTAACTTTATAAGGGCGTTACAGTCTCAAGGTTGAGATTTGATCTTACGCTCAACCTAACTAGATGAGACATTATCCAGGGACTTTGATGCTGAGATTGGTGGAAGCTTACGGCTATGTTGTATGTCCGGCGCTCTCTTCTCGCTCCTCCAGCCAGCTGCACGCGCGCCTGTGTATCATTCTGCTAGCTTCGACGCGCAGCCCTCAGTGCGCGTGCCTGACCATCGAGTGTACTATAAATAGGAGCTCCCTGCCTGCTCAATAGCCCACTTGCCCGGTGTCCAGCTCCAGAATACACCCTACGTCGAGCACGGAGGCTACTCCTCTTGAAAATGTGCTTCGACCAGGTGGACTGAATTTCTGGCAGTACGAGGTTTCACCTCTGGTCACCGCTCCCTTACCTGTTTCCGCTGCCTATGTTCCGTAATTCTTTTACAAGCCATTTTCATTCCTTAAGTTATGCAAGCTCCCTTAGTTTCGCTAGGTGGAATTTCTTCAATCAATTGAACTTGCTTTTTAGGAATTCAGGCACTTCAACAAACAAGGACTCTCAAAGACATTTATGTTAGTGTGCCAGATAGTTCTCGACTATCAACGTGTCAATTCACAAAGACTATCTTTTCAAGATAGAAGTGTATATAAAGACTGTAAACCTGTACATATTGTATAAAGACAGACTTTTCTCAAGATTCAATATTCCTTTTTGCTTCAAAATAAATTTCTGTTATTTATGTAAATATCATAAAGTGAAGCAATAAAAGTTGTGTTTTGTAAACTTCAACCTTGGTTACAACACAACTCTATGGCGACGAGGTAAAAACGCAACCACCTACAATTCTTCGACCTCAGTTGCCAACTCTATGGCGACGAGGTAAAAAGCAACATCCTCCAATTCTTCGACCCCAGTTGCCAACTCTATAGCGACGAGGTAAAAAAGCAACAAACTACACGTCATCAGCCCCAATCGCCAACTCTATAGCAACGAGGTAAACACGGCACTACAATTCAACAGGCCCAGTTGTCAACTCTACGGCGACGTGCTAAACAACAACGACACTCCAACCAGTTCTGACACACAGCTTACCTTACTCTTTCTTGCACGCATCTCGCAATGGCTACTGCGGAACAACTCGCTACGGTCTTCCAAGCCTTACAGCAGCAACAACAACAGTTTATGCAACAACAACAGGCAGCATTACTTCAGGCTATTCAAGCTCTTTCTGTCTCTACACAGCCATCAGCTATTCCTCCGTTCTCTGCTTTTGATCCGGCTAAGGAAGAATGGTCAGTTTATTTAGCCCGTTTACAACAGCATTTCATCTGCCATTCTGTCACAGACGATCAACGCCGCCGCGCACTATTTCTTAGTTCGGTTGGCAATGCTACGTGTGAATTACTACGTAAATTAAGTCCGGAAGAACACTTATCTGAGGTACCCTTCACGCAGCTCTTGGCCCGTCTCACGGAACACTATGCCAAAGCTCCTCACATAGTGGCTGCTCGCTATAAATTTTTTCAGAGCAGAAAGCAACCCCATCAGACGCATACTGAATGGATAACTGAATTGCGTGGTCTAGCTAAACCCTGCCAGTTCATCTGCTCCAAGGACGGTTGTGGTTCCTCCTACACTGATTCTCTCATTCGGGACATGATAATTTTACATACTCCTGAAGACAAAATACGTTTTGACGCTGTCCAGCAGAGTAACCCTTCTTTAGAAGACGTCCAGCGTATTGCTACGGTTTATGAGCTTACTACCAAGACTGCCGCAGCCATAGCTTCTCCACACGAAGTTGCACAAGTCTCGCCTCAGGCCCGCAAGTCCGCTGCTACAGTGAACCGTACGGATAAGGCGCTCTCCACCAAGCATTCTCGCCAGGTTCCCTCTAGTAATGCTACACGGAAGCCCAATTCTAAAAGCACCTCGAAACTCCTGCCTTCCTGCCGAGGTTGTTTCAAGCATCATGAACGTCGTGACTGTCGTTTTTTCAAAGCTACTTGTGAACGATGTAATAAACTTGGACACATTAAGACTGTCTGTCAAAGTTCGCTCCGCTCTGCTAAGACTACTGCAGCACGCCGGAAGCATATACAGCCCCGCCAAGACATGGAAGTGGATCAGATCAATCTTATTCTTCCCACAAAGGATTCTCACAAAATCATCATTCCTCTCTCATTCTCTGATAGATCTGTCGATTTTCAATTAGATACTGGATCACCTGTCTCTATTATTAACCTGACTACCTACCACGACTTAGGTTCACCTTCATGCTCTCCAGCTGACATCCAGCTCGTGACATTTAACAAGAAGAAAATTGACATCAAAGGTCAAATCAAGCTTCAGGCTAGTTATAAAGGAATTCAGAAGGCCATTCCTCTTCTCGTAGTTAACAACTACACTGCATCAAACATAATGGGCATGGATCTATTTAACTTATTTGGTTTCCAGATACATGACAACATTAACGTCGTATCTACATTGCATCCTACTTCTGACGTTACCGCTCTCCTAGCGCAGTTTCCTGAAGTCTTCGACTCTCAGCTCGGAACAGCAAAAGACTATACAGCTCACATACAGCTGAAATCCGGAGCTAAGCCTCGCTTCCTCAAAGCCCGCCCAGTACCCCTAGCACTTCAAGACCAGGTCACGAAAGAATTAGAAAGATGGATACAAACTGGAATTGTTGTACCAGTTACTTCTAGTCAATGGGCTACTCCACTCGTGGTAATCAAGAAACCTGATGGTAATGTTCGACTTTGTGGCGATTTTCGATCTACAGTCAACGCACAACTCGACACAGATATCTTTCCTATTCCACGTCCAGAAGACTTATTCCGTCGTCTCTCTGGTGGACAATTCTTCTCTCGAGTTGATCTTAAAGAAGCATATCTCCAGCTACTTTTAGACGAAGAATCTAAGAAATTTCTCACACTCAACACTCCTCTCGGACTGCTCCAGCTCCAGCGACTCCCATTCGGTGTTTCCTCCTCAGCGGCTATTTTTCAGCGCTATTTGGCTCAACTCACCGCCTCCATTCCCGGTTGTGCTAACTACCTGGATGATATTATTGTTACTGGAAAAGATCATCAGGAACATCTAACCAATCTACGCCTCCTTCTCCAGAAATTGAAAGACAATGGCCTACGAGCGAATCTCGCTAAATGTACCTTCTTTCAACCTCAAGTTCACTACCTAGGACATATACTTGATAAGAATGGAATTCGTCCTAGTACACAGAATGTCTCAGCGATAGTAAACATGCCAGCACCTCAGAACCTCAAGCAGCTTCAGTCCTTCATAGGCAAAGCGAACTATTATAATAAGTTCATTCCACGCTTCGCTACAGTGGCAGCTCCATTAAACGCTCTACGTAAAAAAGGTGTTAAGTTTCAGTGGACTCCGCAATGCCAACAGGCATGGAAAACAATCAACAACGCCTTAATTCAAGCTATACAACTCACTCATTTTCAGCCCGACAAGATCATCACGCTAGCTACGGACGCTTCAGACTACGGTGTCGGTGCCGTTCTCTCCCAGAAGGATCGTCATGGACAAGAACGCCCCATCGCCTTCGCTTCGAAAACACTTAATGACCATCAACGTCGATACTCACAGATAGAGAAAGAAGCTTTAGCCATCATCTTTGGTATTCGCCGTTTCAATGAATATCTCTATGGCAACCATTTCCTGATCATTACCGATCATAAGCCTCTCGTACACTTATTCCATCCTGGTAATCAGATCCCAGAGAATTCCCTCAGAAAGCTTCAAAGATGGTCCATGTTCCTTTCTGATTATTCCTATCAGATTCTATATCGAGCCACATCCCAGCATTGTAATGCTGATGCCCTCTCCCGCTTACCCGTTGGTCCTGATACTGCCTTCGATTCTCAAGAATCTGAATGTCTTCAGTTGGACATAGAACTTGAAGATACTGTATCCAGTTTTCCTATTGATGCTACCTGCATAGCTAAAGCTACGGATAAGGACAGTACACTTGCTACTGTACGTACTTACATCCGCAACGGTTGGCCTCTTCAGAGCACACTTCCTGCCCACCTGCAACCTTATCATCGTATGCAGCATCGTCTCACGACTCGTGCCGGAGTTGTATTACTAGAAGCAGGCACCATCTTCCGAGTGGTTATCCCACTTAGCCTACAGAAACAAGTTCTCGAATTATTACACCAAAGCCATTGGGGTATCTCCAGAACAAAGCAACTCGCCCGTCAACACTGCTACTGGCCCGGTATTGATGCCGCCATCGAAAAGCTAATACGTCATTGTGAGCAATGTCAAATGAATCAGAACGCCCCGTCTTCTGATCTTGCTTCATGGCCTCCTGCTACTACTCCATGGGAACGAGTTCACATCGATTTCGCAGGTCCTTTCCTCAATTCCATGTGGTTAATAGTCATCGATTCACTGTCAAACTTTCCATATGTTGTGGATATGCATTCGACTACTACAACCGAAGCTACCATTCGTGCTCTCCAGAAAATCTTTACTACAGAAGGTTTACCGCAAGTACTCATTTCGGACAACGGACCTCAATTTACAGCTACTGCTTTTCAAAACTTTTGTACACATAATGGCATTCGTCATATACTAGCACCACCTTTTCACCCTCAATCTAATGGTGAAGCTGAACGCTTCGTACAAACATTTAAAAGAAGTATGAAGAAAGCTGTCTCTTCAGGCTTAACTAAAGACCAAGCCTTGCTCCAACTCTTAAACAACTACAGAACTCTACCCGGCGCTGATAATATCACTCCTGCGCAGAAGCTCCATGGACGACCTCACAGAACTTTACTTTCTCTGTTACAGCCTCTTCCGGCCCAGCATAAGTCATCACCAACGAAGTTCTCCCTCAACGACAAGGTCTACACCAGGACATTCAAATCCAACCCACTCTGGATACCTGGAGTCATCTGCAGATCTTTGGGTCATCGTCTATACGAGATACAGACTACGGAGAAACGTATCTGCCGCCATCAAGATCAGATACGTCTGCGCTACCGCCCCTGTCCAGCTATTGATGCTATTGCTAAACCAGATAAATCTATTGCTGAACGCGCTTTAGATCATTTAATAACAATGGGTTCCTTTCAGGACGAGACAGCGCCACTCCGCCCAGTTCCAGCTCCGGACACTACAACAGAGGAATCAGCAGCTCCGCCCCAGCATCGCAGTCGCCGCCAGCGCCGCCGCCGTTTCACGCCGTACCGGCGTATTTAGGAGGGGAGGGTGTTGTATGTCCGGCGCTCTCTTCTCGCTCCTCCAGCCAGCTGCACGCGCGCCTGTGTATCATTCTGCTAGCTTCGACGCGCAGCCCTCAGTGCGCGTGCCTGACCATCGAGTGTACTATAAATAGGAGCTCCCTGCCTGCTCAATAGCCCACTTGCCCGGTGTCCAGCTCCAGAATACACCCTACGTCGAGCACGGAGGCTACTCCTCTTGAAAATGTGCTTCGACCAGGTGGACTGAATTTCTGGCAGTACGAGGTTTCACCTCTGGTCACCGCTCCCTTACCTGTTTCCGCTGCCTATGTTCCGTAATTCTTTTACAAGCCATTTTCATTCCTTAAGTTATGCAAGCTCCCTTAGTTTCGCTAGGTGGAATTTCTTCAATCAATTGAACTTGCTTTTTAGGAATTCAGGCACTTCAACAAACAAGGACTCTCAAAGACATTTATGTTAGTGTGCCAGATAGTTCTCGACTATCAACGTGTCAATTCACAAAGACTATCTTTTCAAGATAGAAGTGTATATAAAGACTGTAAACCTGTACATATTGTATAAAGACAGACTTTTCTCAAGATTCAATATTCCTTTTTGCTTCAAAATAAATTTCTGTTATTTATGTAAATATCATAAAGTGAAGCAATAAAAGTTGTGTTTTGTAAACTTCAACCTTGGTTACAACAGGCTACACATAGGACTAGGTATATGGTGTGAGTTATAATACAAATGCTTTATTTACAGACGGTGTAATATTGGGAAACATCTTCGAAGTTCTAAAAACGGAGAGCCTAGCATGAACATATCAGGAAAAAATAACTGCATGTGCAAGTTGACTAGCTTTGGATATATTTGCTGACACATAGAATACAAAGATTTTTTTTTCCCCCCTACAAGTTTGCAACTTAAGTGCGATTACGCAGGAAGACCTAACCTATCTTTATACTGAATACCCAATATAATACGTAAAAAATAATGTGGTGCCAGAATTTAGCTCTGCAGGATTTTGCGTATTATCAAAATTCCCGAATACAGAATAAAATCCTTACTTACACTTTACCTTCAATGCCCTTGCAGGCCTAACGTTGCATTGACCACGCGTTAACCTCCTAGGAATTGACATGGTACCAGGGAGATTGTATAAGACTTAATACATAATATACTTTATTCATTGGGACGTAATGCTGAAAAGCAACCTTAGGTCTAGGGAAGATGAGCGACAATTTCAAGGTATCAGCCACAGAAAGACAAGGGCTATGAAAGGCATGAAAATTAAAGACTCCTCAGCCCTCATAAACCTAACAGCGTAAGGGTTGGAAAAGAACAAGAGTTAACCGAAGAAGGTCGGATAGGATAGATAAAAGTGAGTGGCCTAACACAAGTAAGTAGAAGCATGCGTATACATGGGCTCTTATGACACTAACCCGGTGGAGGCTGTGCTAGGGCTTTTTTTTACGTATTACCCTAATTCGAGGTTCTATCCTCCTAACCGGATGCCCTTCCTAACTTGCAGCTCTTGGTGGAGTGATGTAACATAGGTAGGAAACATAGGTAGGAGGGTGATGGAATACTGCTGTAAGAAACGACTAAAAAAGGGGTGCTGGAGGAGTTTTAACTTCCAAGTGTGGTATTAGTGACTAGAGGACCTCAAGCTGAGACTGGCATTAATTATAGTTGTTTAACTTTTTTTGAATAGGGAATCGAAGGTTTACTGATTTGAGAACAATCTTCTACTTAAAGCCAAGAGGCTTTAGGAATCTGCTGATAGTGTAGCCGGTTACGCTATGTAAGCAACACAGCTGTCACAGAGATGCATACTGTTACAATTGACATGAATGAAATATCTGACCCGAGCACACTTCGACTCTTAGACTTTGAATACAACTCTGCATCTGTTGGAACAAAGGGGTCTATAGGTGAGTCTGGCATAAGCCTAACTCTGCAGAGCTACTACAGGGGTTTACAACTTGTAACTTATAACCTATTAGTTTTTATCAACTTAACATTCGAAACAAGGCTACTATGCAAGATAGCTGCTATACTTTATTCGTTTAGACTTAACTAGAGAGCTGCCTCATGGGCTCACAATTTGTAACTTATGACCTAAAGTATCACAATGGTTTTAAACATGAATGTAGAATACAGGACATGTATATGAATACAAAATACTGATATGTGTACAGAAAACACTCTTGCTTTGTGATAAGCAATTTGTAATTCTTATCGAGGGTTTGTAAATTGTGATAGTATCATAGGCTAGTGTCGTAGCACGTGATGCGAGTGGTTCTCTGCATGCTGAATGTTTGGGAAGAACGAGTCAAAAGTTATGAAATGCAGTAAAAAAACTAGTATAACTGTAGGCTGTGGTAAGATATACTTGTTGCCCTTTGCATTGAGGCCTTCTGCCTGTGATGCAAATGGTGTATGTTATGATATCAATAGAGGCAAATGGAGCATCTATTGCATATGACTATTTTGTCTCAATCAGCGTACCTTTGCCCCACTGTTGCCTATGCTGCTACCACTACCAGCCATGCTGCTCACTGTCATGACACAAACATCACCCACACACTCATTCTCATCACCAGGTTCAGAAATTTTGTAGCACTATTACAACCACCTACTTCTTCAAAATGAAATACTTCCCAGACATGCTTCTCACATAGTCTATCTTCTATTCCTTCAAAGATGACTGTCCTGATATTCATTAGAAGTATTTCAGATACACCTTGTATATGGAATGAAAGTGAAAGAAATTCACTAGCATGAGTGCCAACTGGAGACTGAGAACAAAATTACAATATAAAATATACAAATTAAAGTAAATGTTTGGGTACTGCATGCAACAAACAAGAAACCTCTATCTCAATTCTACTGAAGATCGAAGCATCATGCAACTCAAGGGAAAAAAATAAAATTAAAATGCACAACCCAAAAACTCAAACCGTGCCCAGTAGAGTTACTTGCCTTCTGGCCAGCCATGAAGTCCCTTAGAAGAGGACAATTTGTTGCGAGAATGGCTGTCTAATTTGAGGTTGTGAGGAAAGAAGATAATGCTAACCGAAAGAGACAAGATACATGTCAGAGAACACGACACTAAGAAAAGAAAAATGATTAACACTGAATATTTTAACAAGCAATCAAAATTACCAAAAAAACTACATTAATTTCAATATTAATACAGACAAAATGTAAGTAACTTACTTGTTTTTGCAATGATTTGTAACACCTAAATTTTACTTGCAACTTACATGCCCAAATATCAAACACTGCAATTCATTACCGTTATGTGTGTATATTAAAAAAGATATCAAATTGCCATCCTGATAAGGTCTCTAATAAGACAAGTTCATAGACATTCTAATGTATGTAAACAATGAGGAGAGTGCATTGCAGATTTAAATGCTGGGGAAGACCAGCTTAATTTAAAACCAATCAACATATATCTTGAAAGCAGTATATTGTAAAATCATAACATTAAATTACTGAATACCACGGAGAAAAAACATTAACCTTCTTTTGTTTGTGAGAAATACCTCTATTTATATTTCTATTTTTTTTTAATAAAGTGACAACTTTGATATTAATAGTCATCATAAAGAAAACATAATCATCATCATCATCATCATCACCACATGCAGTTCCCAGCTGTTGGCCAGGTCTGCTTGAAAAAAAAAAACCAACAGAAATATAGCTTTTAATTATATAAACCATATCGCTCATTAAATACATCATAACTCAAAAACAGCTTGTTTTGAGTTATGCATACCAGTGTAGGTGTTATCGCATGCACTTCAAACTGGCAGAACGTCATAATCTGAAGTTCAATGATGTGGCCAGAGAGAGCAGCTGTGTCATTCTTTCCCCTTCTTGCTTTGGTCCTTGAGCGTGCAGCAATACCATACCATTTGAGTTGCAACCTTCGCTCTGTGTGGAAGGCATGCGCTTGTGGTTGTGCAAGAGTGACATATTTGGAGTTCTGACACCCTTGCTGTGAGGAAGGTTAGATAATACATTATATAATCTCCCATGCATAATGTATTATATAGACTTAGTGCAGTATGCACTGCAAATCAACCCAGGTTATGTGTGTATTATAAGGCAATACGACATTCTTACTCCAGGAAATAGTTATTTTATTTGTACTATTTCACCTTGTCATATTATTGCTACAAATCAAAGACATTTCAGGTAGAAATAAAGGTACTAAATACCATTATGTCATTCTTGCTACAAAGAACATATCTTTTTTAAGAAACGACATGCAATTCTTTCAGTTATGCCGTTATTGTTAGAATAAGTTGTACCCAGTGCTGAGATAGGTCAAGGTTATTCTTTATTTTCTCCACTGAAACACTTCTTTTTTCCATCTCTGTAGACCATGATTTCTCGTGGTAAAGTGCTCATTCAGCTAGCCCTCGTTGATATAGAATGGACTGAAACAAAGGACGCAATTGCAAAAGGACCGGATGAGACAAAGCAGTGTTTAGTGGAAAATGAGCCTGTCGTTTCGACGTCCTTAGAGGAACCAGGTATACATTGCTCTTAATAAGCATCATCTTTGTAGTTATAGTGCAGTGTTCACAATGTAGAGTTATTAATTAGTAAACTTTTAGAAGTAATTAGCAGTACAGTTATTTGTTTCTCTGTTTTGATCTAGGAACTTTGAGTTGCCCGATTCCTGCATCTGAAGCTTCAACAAGGTATTCAAGTTCTTGTACCTCTAGTGTCTCTCCTACCAGATCTTCATCTTCCTGTACTTTGTCATCAAATACATCATCAAGTAGCACATCTTCTGAAGACTGCGATGACATGTTTAATGACAAAACGTATTCTCCCAAGGATGATGGTGGACATGATAGTGAGGACAGTTCTGATACTGCTATTTCTGGTGTGCCTGAAACCACTGGAAGAACCAGTACTCCACCTGAAATATCTCCAGTAATAAACACTACATTCTCTTCCACTGACAATAACAATGGTTCAATAGCCGGCATGCAAGACACATCGACCACCATATTAGTGAGTCCTTCAAAGACAGGCATGAAATGGCAGAGAAATATAGCGAAGTGGAAGAGGAATCTTTTGAAGAAAGCAAGAAATACTAGACAGGCATATGAAACCCATACACAAAGTAAAAAGGTACGAACCCTGAGACAGAGAAGGCAGGATGTAAGGAAAACTGCAAGCTCCAATACTCATTAAAGTTCAGTAATGATCATCGACTGCAGCTGTTTTCGGCTTACTGGTCATTAGGTTATATAGATCTCCAACGGCAATTCATTGCCAGTTCAATGAAACCTATTGTTCCTAGGTATCGCTATACTCATGTTGGAGGTAGCAGACCTCCACGGCAATATAATAATGCATTTTATTTTTGCCTAAATGGTGAAGACGTTCGTGTTTGTAAAACATTTTTTAAGAACACCCTAGATATTAATGTTCGCCCAATCAGAACAGTTCTGGAGAAAGGCATTAAAGTCATGGAGACTCTACTTGAGGCTGATAAAAGAGGAAAACATGGCAAATAGAAAACACCGGATCCATGTATACGTGCAGGTATTCGGCAGCATATTGAAGGTATACCTAAAATTGAAAGCCATTACACCTGGGCTAACACTTCAAGGCAATTTATAGATGAAAGCAGGTCACTTGTTGATATTCACAGAGATAATATTGCCATCTGCTAAGCCAAAAAGAACCTCAAGCGAGCTATGCAGTGTTTCATCGTTTCACACAAAAGTAGAATTTATCTATTTTTGTACCTAAGAAGGATTTATGTGCAACAGGCATTGCCTATGAAAATTCTGATGATCAAGAAAATGAACATTTGAAAGCAAAATATGATGAACATTTGGTTGAGAAAATTTTGTCCAGTGCAGAAAAGAAATATGACAAGGACAACGCCAACGGTATAGTAGCAGTATATGACTTTCAGGCTGTTGTGCAGTTGCCAAAGGGTGATGTTTCCACATTTTATTATAAATCAAAACTGAATGTCAAACTTTACTATTTATGACCTCAAGAGAGTCAAATGGTAATTGGGGAGTGAATGAATTAGGTTCATGCGTGTTAATGTATTTAAAGCAGAAAGCTAACTCAACTGATGGTGAAGTTATCTTCTACTCTGATAACTGTGCCAACCAAAATAATAATAATAATAATAATAATAATAATAATAATAATAATAATAATAATAATAATTGCTAGGCCTGTATTTTTTTGCTGCTCATTCTCTTGGAATAAAGTCCATAACCCACAAATATCTCATAAAAGGACACACTCGGAATGAAGGTGACTCAGCTCATTCCCTGATTGAGAGACAGATCAAATGCCAACTGAGAGGTGGATCTATCTATACCACTGAAGGGGTTACAGCTGCTATTCGAGCTGCAAAGAAACAGGGTGAACCTTTTCATGTGCACGAATTATGCCATGAGGATTTTTCTGATGACCTTCTATGGTAGGTCCTCTTAATCTGATCGCAGTGAAACTGACAGATGTGAAAGTTGTCAAAGTTAAGAGTAATTCTCCATATTCCTTTGTGAAGAAGTCCTACAGTAAGGATTTTCAAGAAGTATGTGTAATTAAGAAAAAGAAGATAATTGCAGACTTTCCCCTAAAACCAGCATTTCTTTGCAAACCAGGCCAGGCTCCTAAGAAGAAAGAAGACCTTCAAGATTTACTGGCAAAGAATCTCATCCCAAAGCCTTACACACACTTTTATATGTCTTTGTAATCTGAGTGATAATACAAAAAAAACTAACATTTTTAATTCACTTCTGATGACCCCCAGCAGATGCCTATGGTTTGTTGTACTGCATGATACTATTTCAGTATGTTAGGAGACATGGACACCAGTGACCAATATGATTCCAATTTCTGCGGAGAATGTCACATTTTGATTTATGTCATACTTTAAGCTTTTATTTGTAGCAGCAATGACATAAGTGCGCAGGGGGTCTACTCTGAGGCTCATATTGTCTTTTTGGTAACAGGTAAAATAAATTTGATACACTCATAATTACTGCAATCGATTATTTTGTCACATATTCAAACATGAAGTTTGTAAATATATTTGTCTTGAAATTGCAGCCCTTTAAATTTTCAAATGCTCCTCCTGAAAACTAATGTTTTTGAATTATGACGTATTTAACGACCAATCTGTCAAAATACCTACTACTTCTTTTACCGAGTTTTAATGACATACATAATTCTTTCTTAGACTGATGCAATATACCTTTCAGCAACCACTCTGCTAACCTTGTGAATTAACTAAGCACCTTCATAATAACTCTGTAACCTCATTTAGTTCCACAATGTGTACCATTACATAATTAAAAGCTAGTCATCTTGGTTTCAGTCAGAGAAATCACCATAGCTGAGTCCATTATTTCTCCTGGATAAACTATCCTCCTCCATTCACCTCACATAACCCCACCTCCGAAGCTGGTTTATGTGTTCAGATTCACCCACTGAGTTATTCTTAACTAACCCTTTACATCCTCATTCCAAGTACCCTCTTGCCATTGTTCATATCTGCTTGAACCAGCAATCATTCTCACTACTTTCACATCAGTTACTTTCAACTTATGAATAAAATATCCTGAGTCCACCTAGCTTTCACCCCAGTACGACAAAGTCAGTCTGAAAAAGACCAATGTCAAGATAGTTTCATCAGAGTGCTGACTTCTTTTTTACAGAATATCCTTGATTGCAATTGTGAGCTCACTGCATCAACTGTTTTGTACACTGATTCATGTGCTTCGCTGCTGGCACATGGATGCTCAGCCTAGCCCCTCGCTGCTTGCTATAACCAGGCTGCTAGCCATGGAGCTTTTACCCTGCAGCAGTCCCGCGCGCACGCTGCTGGCAGCTCTCAGGTGTAGTCGAAAATTCAAAACAGCGGAACTGATAGTTAAGGCTATTTGTATTTGGCATAATTTGATTATAAATATAGAGGGGCTGAACACTTATACTATAAAGACTTACTTCCAAGAGCTACCCCATCGAGGAGAAATAATGCAGCTCCAGCTGAAGCTTTTGAAGTGCGGAATATTCAAAGATTTTTTAACGAGTGAGTCGAAGTTCTGTTGGCGAGTGTATCTTACAATAATTTGGTGTACTGAATGTGTAATAAAAAGTGTAAAATGCCTTGCCTGGATTTTTCAGTGCATTTCTACTGCGGGAATTGATTGAAGAATGAAGTTACAAATGCTTCATTTCGTAATTTCATAGTGTACTTTTGAATAATGTAAAATAAGGGGTTATGGAGTATCTCATTTTCACTTTAGTTAGGTCTCCTCAACAAAATACATTTACATGTTTTTAAAAACTTATTTTACGTCACACCAACACAGATAGGTCTTATGACGACGATGGGAAAGGAAAAGGCTAGGAGTCGGAAGGAATCGGCTGTGGCCTTATAAGGTGAGATTCGAACCTACTATCTCCCGGATGCAAGCTCACCCTATTTTCGGCAGCCCTGAAGATGGTTTTCCATGGTTTCCCATTTTCACACCAGGCAAATGCTGGGGCTGTACCTTAATTAAGATCATGGCCACTTCCTTTCAACTCCTAGGCCTTTCCTATCCCATCATCGCCATAAGACCTATCTGTGTCGGTGCGACGTAAAGCCACTAGTAAGAAATATATTTGATTCAAATTAAAAATTCAGAAAGGTAAATAAACATATAGCCAACAGAATAAAAGAAAAATTAAAAACAATGGAAACTTCACTTTTAAACACGATAAAACGGGCCACTACCCTGCATAAACCTGAGAATGAGGTCTACTGGCTGCTAGTCATTTCGTCACTCCTTTTATCCCATATGAACCTCTCATGGTGATCCACATGCTACTGGTTCCAAATCGCATTGCATTCAAAGAAAGGTTCAGATAGCAGGTGAGCAAGTGAACACTGAACATGTGTATAGACTGCGAAGAGAGGAAGAGTGGGAGAGTGAGTGACCTTGAAAGAACCAATCACAGTCCAAGTTACAGGATAACCGGCGATGTGCCAGGCTCGAAAATCAAACGTGTTTGAGACCATGGATGTGGCGAGGATAGCAGCCAGCAGCGCAGTTATAAGCCGGGCTCCAGGGTAAAAGCACCGATTGAGATCCATTGGTTTGTTTCATAATCGCCTAACATTGAACGGCGAGGCTTGGTGATGTGCCAGCAGCATAAACGTACCATAATGTACTGGATATACTCAGTACATGAAATGACCCACCTGTTCCAGTTTTGTATTCCTGACCTGACATTCAGTCCTCTTAAGTTTCAACCACTATAACAATAGAAATTCCATTCCATTGTTTTCTGCACACACACACAAAAAAAACTTACTAGTTACTGAATCAGAAGACGAGTAAGGTGGATACATATATATAAATTTTACAATATACTGTTCCATGTTCCAGTGTACTTCTCTGTACAATATATGGTTATGTGTATGTTTGGAAGATGATAATATTTCTAGTGTTGATATTCATTTGTCTGCAGAGACTTGTTACACCAGACCAGGAAGAATTGTTGTTATAGTATAAAGATGTGGAGAGAGATGAAAATTGTTTGACTTTATCATCATCTGTCAGCAACAAGATGCAAAATATAGTGCAATACAAATTAAAAATTAGAGTCCGTGATGGGATGACTATTTAAAATCTCCTTTAATTACTGCATGTTCTACAGAAGTGAATTTGATAGAACTACCTTCTTCAAGTACTTTATATCTAAAGCTATAAGCTTTCATTACGATTTACAGTATAACTGAACTATTCTAATTTACACAAGAAAATACCATCTACAATATCGTAATTTGTCATATTGTCCCCTCTCTAGCAAACTAACGAATGTGCAAATTATCAAAATATTAGGAGAGCTGAATGAAGTTGTGATTACTCATGTCAAATCAATTTTTATATTTAATGACTGGTTTTATGTATTAGCCATGCAGAACGAGCTGCAGATGTGAGACTTTGTCACAGGGTAGACATTATATAACTGATAAAATCTATACCAAACTTCAGAACTAGAGGTTCCTTAGTTCGTCACTTTCGCTAGTTTGCCATAGTGACGGCGATATGTTTTACATAGAAAAGTTTTATCTTCCTAGCTAATACTAAGAGGAAAGTTTTACAAGCAATAAAAATTCTAGATACTTAGATAAATAAGGAAATGGGCATAACTTCTTAAATAAAAACAGTTTGGTAATGACTATATGAGTAAGACTCTTACCTTAATGTTGACTCTGTAATAGGTACAAAATCACTGGGTAAGAAAGATTCATCCTTCATACACACCAATGCCTCACAGAAGTTTGCACCAACCTCCTTGAGATTCAGGGTATCCAAATGGTGACCCTAAAAGTTTGAAATTAATTTTCATATAATCAAGATACTATACTGTGAATATGAATTTGATACTTGGTGTATCTCTATATTAATCCATGAAATTAAAAGTTTCTAAAGAAATAATAATAACCACACACAAGACAAATAGCTTATTTTGAGAGGTGTCCTTTAACAAGAGAAAATGTACACATATTTGCATCTACATAAATAAAATAGGTTGTCCACTGTGCCTTTATGACTTTCTTTTATAGTTTTTTGATTTATCCATTTCAGTTCTAATCAAAACCACATCAAGTCACATATAGAAAGATAGGAACAACGAAAAAAATATGCAATAGGAAAAACACAATGGCAGGTCCTTTCCATTATCTATTTATACTGAACCATTGGGTTTCTTTCCTCCTTTTGTAATTGTCCTGTGTTCCTATTCTTTTATTATCTGTATTCATCTAGCTCCATCTAGCTTTCCTGGACCTTGAGAAAGCCTTTCACCATGTACTGCATGACCCCATATGGCTAGCACTATGACAGCATGGCATACCAGAATACCTTGTCCACTGGGTTCAGCTGCATAATGTTGACCCATGGAGCTCAGGCTGCAGCAGGAGAATCCAGAGACCAAGCTTCAGCGCTTTCACCGCTCTTATTCATTTTAGCGATGGACACTGTAACAGCAGACCTGCACCGTTCTTTGCCATGGACGCTTCTCTACGCAGACGATGTCATGTTGGCCTCTGAGACCCAGGTTGATCTGCAATGCCAAATCCAAAAATGGAGCGATCGGCTGACGCAATACGGCCTGTGCCTAAATAAAAAGAAGACTGAATATATGACTCAGATCCACAAGCAATCAGAACCATTCAGGTAGACGGAGAGGACCTGCCGCGAGTGACAAGATTCAAGTATCTTGGCTCCACGATCACTGATGATGGCAAACTTGTTGAAGAGGTCAATACAAGGATATCCACAGCTTGAATGAAAGGGAGAACAACAACCGGCATCACTTGTGACAGGAGGATGAAAGATAATCTCAAATAAAATATCTATCATACTGTCATCTGACCTGTTGCAAATATTGGCTGACGACTGAGACAGACAGTCGACAGGATGTCATGGAGGCTAAGATGCAGAGATGGACAGCTGGCATCACTAAATTGGATCGCATCTCCAATAAATCCATCAGGGAGAGATTCATCATTGCACTGATTCAAGAAAAAACTGCACAAGAGTCGTTGACGATGGTTAGGACATGTACTAAGGGCAGACGTCGATACTATTGCAAAGATGGGTTACACGTTAGAAGTCACCGGTAGCAGACCATAACACTGATGGGCTGATACCCTTCACAAAGATCTGAAGACTATCAATCTCCACCCTGACATGGGCCAGGACAGAATTAAATGGAGACAACAAATCCATGTAGTGGACCCCGCCAGCAGAAGGGACAAACGCTGAAGAAAAAAAAAAATCTGTATTCATCTTTTTGTCTTTTTCACTTTCCTTTCCTTTCCTTTCACTTTCCTTCTTCCTCTTCTTCTTCCTCCTCTGATTCCGCCAAGTAGTCTGTATCGCTACGACTACACTTCCTCCTCCTCCTTCTTCTTCTTCTTCTTATTTTGCACTTCCCACATCAAGACGGAAGATTTGTCAAGATGGTCCTTTAGTGAGTGTTGAAGCCTGCCTTCCTCATGAAGATAGAAAACAGAAATAAGCTCGCTGAGAAGAAATAGATGTAGGAGAACTGGGATTGATAAGGAGAGTTGTGTACAGGTCATTCCAAAGTAAGCTTCTACATGTATAAATTAATTCCAAGTTCTGTGATTACTGCATTATGATTTAAAAGAAATGCATATGTAGTTTAACAGGCATACAATGTTTACATGGTGCATTGCCGTCACAGTGCTGTCTCCCTCTCTTTCCCTCGCCCGCTTCTCCTTACATCGCGCCACAGCAGTTCAAAATAACTTCATTCCGATTGGACACTGACGATCCCCATCTGCACATCGCTCTGTAACTCGTAGATACATTCAGGATAGGATGTAATACTCGAGGGTTTTACATATTTCAGTGTGCTCTTCCGGATGATGTATAAACTGGTTTCAAGTTTTCTTAATATTGATTGATGGTCCCTTGTTAGTACACCTTGACTAAGGTACCAGCATAAAATAGCTACGTTTAGAAAAAAGGTAGCATTTCCCCACAATTTTCAAATGCAACTTCGTTATATCCAAAAGGATAGGGCAATCAGAAATGTATTATTTCCCAGGAAGGTTATAAAATCCTTAATCTCATGGAATGGCTCTTACAATGGTACAGCTAACTCCTCAGCTTCTCCTCTTCTTTCTTCTTCCTCTTCTTCTTCCTCCTCTGATTCCGCCAAGTAGTCTGTATCGCTACGACTACACTTCCTCCTCCTTCTTCTTCTTCTTCTTCTTCTTCTTCTTCTTCTTCTTCTTCTTCTTTGTGTTTCAATTGCTCGTAGCAATGTATAAGCATTTCTTGACCTAGTTTCTAGTTCCCACTACCGACCTCAGCCACTACACACATTGTCCGGCTCCTTCCATCAGTCCAGGACATACGTTCAACATGCTGCTCAAGGTATCAAATTGAAGTGGGAATCTCAATCTTAAGTCATACTACGATCCTCATACGACCAATTAAACTTCTTTGGAACCACCTAATTCATGTGCCAACTCATATTGACAAAATACTACAGATTTCACTTAACCTGGACATACACAGGCTGGACATTACATAATAACTTTACAACGGAATTGTCAAAAATGTTATGAATTTTATACTGCAGCATTTCAATTGTACCATCATTTTAACTCATTTCATGCATCATTGTAGTTGCTATGTGTTTTTAACGTATTTTAAAATGTGTTTTAGGTTGCTTTAGGTACGTATATGGAACTGTTCAATTTGCATCTAGGGCTGATGATGGCTTATTACAGATGCCGAAACTAGTACCCTTATGACATGTGACTGACTCACAATAAAATATTATTGTATTGAATACGTGGACATTTGAAAACCTTAATGTATTGTAATCCCACTTCAATATGGAACACAATGAAATTTATAATTATTAGTGCTTCTTAGACATCCCAATCAAATTCTGTATGTAAGTATGGGACAAAATAGGACCGTAATTAATAAAATGATGTGTTCATCATTTCACACAAACTATGTTATTAAATGCATTATTCGAACATGCCACAATTCTACTTACCTGGTATTAGCCAAACAGATTTACAATCCCACAGGAAAAAAAAATGCTTTAAATATACTTGCAAATGTGTCACTAGTGACTTTAACAATACTGCCTGGCAATACGTAATTCAGGCAACAACCATGACTGAATGTAACGGTAACTGTAAGAGGTCATATCGGAAAGTAGGGTCCCTAAACTGTATGGTTAGCGACACTGCAAAAAAAAAAAAAACGACAGCAAGAAAAGTAACTATAAATCACTACTTTAACATTACAGGGGAGAAAGAGTAAGGTTGCACCCTTAGTGTACGGGCTTACATGCCCAGGAGTACAGCTTTAGTGAAATTGCTCCAGCATGGGTGCACCAGTGAGGATTTTATTAAACATCTTAGTAACCCAATCAATTCCTTCAGTATCCAGAACCTTTCACTGCTCAGATGGACCATTCTTCATTTTTGACACAGCTGTCTGAACTTTGGCTGGGGTGAACATAGGCACAGGGCCCTGCACAGGACACTGAGGAACTGCTATGTCCCTGGGAAATTCTTCATTTAGCAACTCAGTGAAATATTCCTGCCAATGGTTTTTGATCTCTGTTTCTTTTTTTGCTAGGGGCTTTACATTGCACTGACACAGATAGGCCTAGGAGTTGGAAGCAAGCAGCCGTGGGTTTAATTAAGGTTAGTATTTGACTGGTGTAAAAATGGGAAACCATGGAAAACCATCTTCAGGGCTGCCGACAGTGGGATTCGAACCCACTGTCTCCGGATGCAAGCTCACAGCTGCGCGCCCCTAACTGCTCGGCCAACTCGGCCGGTTTGTAAGAAAGTTGCCTGTTTTTGTCGTTGATATATTTCATGGCAATGATATCTCTGGAATGCTTTTCACGGCGGGCAGCATTCTTACAGATTTGGCTCACACCTTCTGGAGTATTTAGGCCAGGGATGGTGAACCTATGCCACTAGGTTGCACGCACCCTTCATACTGACATATTTTAATGATTTTATTGTGTAATAAATAGGTGGAAAATCTACCAAAATAGTATATTTTAACATTATGCTTTGATAAAGAAGTATATCACAATTAATTCTGTTGCCTAATATTTTAGAAATTTTTGTTAGGTTAAACCAAAAATATACCTTATTCTTAAAATTTTGCCTATTTTTTTGAAATGCATTTTTCTGTGATGTTTGCAAAATAAAATCATGAAATATTCAGCCGAATGAATTTATATGTAATGCGATCTAATACCTAAATGAAGTGAAATGAGAGGGTTTCATAGTGATTTTAAAGGAAAATAAGCGATGGCACACTACACAATAAAATGTAATAAGCAAGACTTTAATTGACATGCTGGTTGGAAAAGATTTGCCATCCCTGGTCTAGGCCTTCACAGAATTCTTTTTTTTTTATTTATTTTTTTTTTTTTTATTAGGGTTGTTTATAGTCGCTTTAACTCCAAGGTCTTATCGCGACTCTTACATATGATTACAGAATAATGGTAATAATAATATTGTAATTATAAAAATGTAAAGAAAAACAATAAGTATAATGTAATTACATTTTGGAGTGCAAGCCAGTGTCTTTGAGGAAGTTGATGACTTGATGACTCAGTGCTGGAGAAGACAGTGTCAGTTCCATTCCTTTAGGTATGTTGTGGTGTTGGCGCCAATGGTCATACAGTTGACATTCTGAGATGATATGCTTGACAGTGAGAGAGCAGTTACATTTGCTGCAGGTGGGAGGTTGTTTCTTTTCTAGGAGATAGTTGTGGGTGATCTTCGTATGTCCTATCCTTAGTCGGGAGATTAAGACTTGTTCATGTCTGGTGAGGTTTTGGAGAGGATATGTTCTTGTAGATATCATTTTAATTTTTTGGAGGTTGCTAGTGGAAGTTTTAAGCCAGTTCATTTTCCATTGTTCGTGTAGTTTGATTTTGATATAAGCGATGATATCAGAATGTGGCGTAGCAATTTGACGGTCGTTGATTGGGAGACTAGTAGCTTCTTTTGCTGCTTGATCAACTGATTCATTGCCTGGTATTCCTCTGTGAGATGGGATCCACATAAAAATAACATTTTTTCCTGCGATCTTGATCTTGTGGTACAGCATTTGAATTTCTTTAACAAGTAGGTGTGTTGTTGATGGATTTTGTATTGAAGTTAATGCACTTTTGGAATCAGAGAATATTATGAATGAGTTGTTGTAGCTTGCTTTTGAAATATGAATCATGGCCTGTTTAAGAGCATACAGTTCACTTGTAAACACTGTAAAAAGATCTGGTAATCTGTATAGCTTACTATAGTCTTTATATTTCACTGCACAACCATTTCTCTCATTGAATTTTGATCCATCAGTATAAATTGCACTATATGATGAGTATCTATTACAAATTTCATTAAATAACTGTTGGAATTTTGCTGTGTCAGTTTGAGCTTTAAGATTGTTGTTCAATTCCCAGTTGACTGGAGGCAAATGAGTTTTCCATGGAGGGGTATCTAGTGAGTTGTGTGGAAATAAAATGGGTGGAAGGCTGAGGTTTATTTCTTTGAGAAGATTGGATATTCTGATGTTAAAGGGTTGGGGTTGAGATCCAGTTAGTTTTCCTTTATGTCTCTTTGAAATTAGGTGTTTTTTCAAGTGTTGGTTACTTGTACCAGCTATCTTGAGTGCGTATGTCAAACTCAGCTGTTTACGTCTGATTTCAAGTGGTGGTTCGTTGGCTTCAATCTCTATACTAGCTATGGGGCTGGTGCGGTGGGCTCCTAGGGCAATTCGAAGAGCTGAAGATTGGATGGTATCAAGGATCTTAAGAGTAGATGGTCTGGCAGAACAATATACTATACTGCCATAATCCAGTTTGGCTCTGATTGTGGCTCTGTATGTGTTCATTAGGACATGGTAGTCTGCTCCCCAGTTTTTTGCTGAGAGAATTTTCATGATATTCATTCTTCTTTGACACTCGTCTTTAAGATTTTTAAGGTATGGGGTCCAGGTGAGCTTGTTATCAAATAGAAGTCCTAGAATTTTAATAGTTTTAACTGATTCAATTTTATGGTCTTCCATATATAATTCAGGGTTAGCGATAGTATGTTTATTTTTGGAGAAGAGAATACATTTGGTTTTAGTTTTAGAAAATTTGAATCCTGTGGTTTTAGTCCAGTTTTGAATATTTACAATTGATTCTTGTAATAGGAGTTGAGTCGTTGTAATGTTTTTCCCTGGGCAAAAGATTATCAAATCGTCAGCAAAAAGGCAACACTTAACTGGTGAGTGGATGTTAGAGACTATACCATTAATTGCCACAAGAAACAGTGTTACACTGATAACTGATCCTTGTGGGACTCCATTGTTGATTACTACTTCCTTTGACAGCATTCCATTTACTCTAACTTGAATTCGGCGCATTTGGAGAAAATTATAAATGAAATATAGGATATTTCCAGATATATTATGTGTCATTAGAACTTTGATTACATAGTCTTTCCATACCATGTCATATGCCTTATTAATATCTAAACTGACTGCTATTAGGTGTTGGTTATTGAGAAACGCTTCCTGTATTTCAGATTCCAGACTTATCAAAGTGTCTGTTGTGGAGTGTGCTTTACGGAACCCGTTTTGCACATTACTGAAGAAATTTATGTGCTCGAGATACCAGCGTAATCTTTTGTTGACTATTTTCTCCATGAGTTTACACATCGCATTAGTTAAAGCAATAGGGCGATAATTTTCTGCAATTGAGTTGTCTTTCCCTGGTTTGGGTATTGGAACTACAATGGCATTTCGCCATTGGTCAGGAAATGTCTTAGAGCTCCATATGTGGTTGAAAATGGCCAGAAGATAATTTATTGCACTTAGTGGAAGCTGTTTTAGAAATTCATAAGGGACTGTATCTGGGCCAGGACTAGATTTGCCACATTTGTCAAGTTCAGTAATTATTTCCTGTAGTTGAAAAGTATCGTTTAGATTATAGTTAGGGTCAGAGATAGCTTTCCTTAGATCAACGGATTCACTGGATTTCTTTGTATGGAGAAATTCAGGATCATAATTTTTGTCACTAGAGATCTCGGCAAATGTGTCAGCTAATTTATCAGCGATGTTTTGAGGTTTGTTTATGAAGGTTCCATCAACAGAGTTTCTGAGGGAAGTAATGTAGAAGTGATTATATTTGCCATTTATTCTTTGAAGTTTATTCCACATTTCCTTTTGTGGGGTTTGGGAACTTAGCGAGGAGACAAATGATAGCCATGAATTCTTTTTGCTGAGTTTAATTTCTTTTCGAGCGATTGCTCTATATTTCTGAAATTGGGCTTTATTTTCAGGTGTGGGTTTTCTTTTGTAGAGGTAGAAAGCACGATTCTTATTCTTAATAGCCTCCTTACAAGTGTCATTCCACCAAGGTACTTTTTTCTTAAAGGAGTTTGAGGTTACTTTTGGAACACTCATGTCTGCAGATTTAACAAGAACTTCTGTGAAATCTTGAACAATGATATTTATGTGCTTAGAAGGGAAATCATTTGGAGGGGTTAAGTCTTTTAAGTGGTTATTGACTGTCTGCCTAAATTTTGTCCAATCTGCCTTATTTAAGTTCCATTTGGAGTTGTTAATAAATGAGGAGTTGACAGAAGAGTTTTCATTATTGATTAGTATCGGGAAGTGGTCACTATTTCCTTGGAGTGTTGAATAAACAGACCAGTTGAAAAGGGTTGCTACGTCCGGTGTGCAGATGGTTAGGTCTATACTACTACAGGTGCCGTGGGCTATGTCAAAGCGAGTTGGAGCAGTAGAGTTCATTAGAATTAAATCAAATTCATCAAGTATCTTTTCTATCTCTTTTCCTCTTGCATCAGAACTATGGCTACCCCATAACGTGTTGTGGCTGTTGAAGTCGCCTACTAGGATGAATGGTTTAGGTAGTTGGTGGATAAGGTTTCGTAGATCGTCACCTTGAAACAAATAACTGTTTGGAATATAAACATTGCAGATACATAGAGAAGGTGGTAGATGGACTGAAACTGCTACAGCTTCCAAATTAGTGTTAACAGTAATTTCCTTTGCATAGATATTGTTTTTGATATAAGTAGCTACTCCTCCACTCGCATGATTCACATTAGTTCTATTTTTGTGGTAGACACTGTAGAGTCTTAGATTGGCAGCAAAGTCGTTCTGAAAGTTTGTTTCTTGGAGACAGATAACAGATGGTTGGTGTTTGTTTATTAGGAGTTGTAGATATTCTAACTGTGATCGATAACTGTTAAGATTCCATTGGAGTAATGTTGCCATAATAATGATCAAAAGCAGAACGAGGTTTATCTCCATTGTTATACTGGGAAGGAATTGTCGTCGCTGGAATAGTCTGGCGTTACATTGATATGCGTTGGGTCTTCACTTTGACTGGCGGATTTCAGTAGTTTTTTTACTATTCGAGTGCTTTTGTTTTTTATGCTTTTATCGGTATAGTAAGGATAGAGTTTTTGAAGGGCTTTAGCAAGACCTTCTAAGTCTTGTGTGTAGCTTGAAGCAATTTCTGATATGTCCTTGGCACCAACTGTATTTTCAAAGAAGGACTGGAGCTGTAGGTAGCTGAGGGGGAATATTGATGGGTCAGCTTCCAAAACTTGTTTTACTGGCAGGAGCATATCACTTATTGATTTTTGCGTGTCTGTCTTGGGTTTCTTGGAAGTGTGATTTGTCTTACGGTTTTCTATTTGTTCAGGAGAGGCCAGTATGGATTTGTTGCCATCAGGAGGATTTGGATTAGTTGTTTCACTGCTAGCTAGTGAAATTGGCCTTTTACATCCAGGAAAATTCACTGTTGTAGGGGTGGCGTGTGTTTCCATAGGTGCTGCAATTTCTCTCTCAATTTGAATTCTGGAGGAGGGAGGATCATTACAGACTTGGCTAAGTGCTAAGTCAGGGTTGGTCATTGAAGTGGCTTCTTGAGTAGGCCTATCTTTTGGGAGTGAGCTAGAAGAGCTAGAAGTACCGATGTCTGTTTTGGGGTTTTCGACCTGTGACTTTTGTGAAATCTCTTGGAGCTGAGGAAAATTATTGGAAGAGGATTCATCTTTTGGAAGTGATACGTTGTTAGGACAATCTTTGGCCAGATGTCCTTCGGTATGGCAAAGAAAACAAGTGGGTGAATCGGATGATAGGTAAATCCAGTAGTTTGTACCATCGTATTCGAGATGAAGGGATTCGGGGAGTTTATCAAAGTCTTCATTCTGAATGTACATTTGTCTTCGAAAGCTTAAAATGTGGGAGAATCCAGGAATTGACAAACCTGCTCTGATTGGGGTAATCCTAGACATGATTTTCACACCGAGTTTTAACAATTCCTCTTCAATAACATAGTTTGGGATCACAGGACAGACGTTGGATAATATAATACGCTTGTTTTTTGTTAGAAGGGGTCGTATTTCCAGTGATACATTGTTTATTAAGATCTTAGGGTTTGTCAATATCAGATCTTCGACATTTTTCTTACTAGAGAGAAAGATGCATATCCTTCCGTTCGATATACGTGAAACAAACCGAATGTTGCTAGGGGTTGTAAGTTTACCTATAGCTAGCACATAATCCTTGATACTGATCCCGTCATGAGATTCGATTACAATAGCTTGTTCTTTGGAGGGGTACGACTGTATTGCAGCAGAATAGCTTAACCTTGAATTACGTTCGTTACTAGGCCTACTTGTGACGGTTGTCATTTGGTTACCTGATGCACTGTTAGGATGTGGAGGGTTATTTACGGTGTTGTTATTATTATTTGTTGGCTTGCATGGTGTCTGTTGAGGAAAAATATCATTGATTTTTTCATTCATTGAATTCGATAAATGCCGACCTCTATCAAGAGAGGTGGCCATTTTGAGTGGGTCAACAAAGGGTTTTAGGTTATCTCTATAGTTCGTCACTTCACACAAGGACCACGGAAATAATGTCAGGTATCTTACTTACAAGAATATAGTAGGTGATCTAAATATTTACTTCTGATCACTCTTACACTAATGTAACGATTATGAACATCTATTAAATACCAAAACTTGAGCAAGGTATTTACTCGCGAACATCATCAGTCACTGCCTTCTCGATCGCTGACAGAATTCTTGAACGGCCTCTTGTTTAGCTTTGGCCACAATAAGTTTTGCAGATTTCTTAGCCACCTTGTATCTCAGCTTGAGCTGCAACCCTTCTAGGCTGTTCCTGGACTTCCACCACTTTTTGAAAGCAACTTTCTTCTCCTTTAGTGCTTCCTGGACTTCTTCTTTCCACCACTATGTCTCCTTGTTGATCTTCAGTCTCTGTTTTGAGACTCCCCGATGTTGTCTAGGTGTCGACATAAACCAACAACATAAACACCCAGTTTCGGAACCAAAGGAAATAACCAATGAAGGCCAACATGATAATCAGTTAGCCATGTAGTTGGAAATAAAAATTGGAACCACTCAATGAGGCAACAACATCAGGGCCATTCATTAACACTGGAAAATACATACAGTAGTATTATTACCTGATAATAGCCCTGGTCACAGCCACAGTAGCTACTCTCCATGGTGTAGCTCCTCTTGATTCCAAACTCGCGCCACACAGTTACTCGAGCAGTTGATTCTCTGGCACGTTCCACACGGAAGTCGCACAGTCGCAACATAAAGGCACGAGAAAAGTGTTCCATCAGATAAGGGAGCAACTGTTAAACAGATTGAAATAAAATATATATTAGCATTGTGCATCCCTAAGTACAAAAGATATTGATAACTAGTATGTTTCACCACACAATGCACAGTCATGTGTACAGAAGAACCTCAGCTATCATTACTAGAAATGAGATTTCTATACATCCATCACTTTGAACTCTAGTATGGACATAATGTGATCTCATCTGATCATCCAGTAAAAAGAAAATGAGAGATACCTCTTAAAAACAGATTATGAACAACTTAGAGTATAAAGTTGTATAGTATAGACAGAGTACATGACATAGAGGTACAGTTAAAATGGCACACACAACCTTTTTGAGGAACTGCTCTGACTACTAAGCTACCATGACATGCTATATAACCCTGCTTTTAAGGTACCTGGCACCCTAGGCATTGTATACAGAGTGGTCAAAAATAACATAAAGCTAAATCTGCACATGGCTTTTTCGGGCTTGAGAGCCATGCCGAGAAATGAGCATCAAATACCAACACACCGTGGGTTTCAGCCAATGCCACCATAATGGGCTTGTTATGCGGTGAGCCTATCAGTAGGGAGGTCCTTGTTCAAGTCCCTTCCCTGGAGAAGTTTATTTCTTCTACTGGTGCTCAACATGTCACCTGAGAAAATCTCTCATGTGCATATTGAACCACATATGCTTGAATGAAAAATCATGGCCACAAAACCGAATAGCAAGATTGGCTGAATGGATTTCTGTATAAATAATCCTTCCTCAGACTATGTAATGCTACCCTTATACAGAGCGAGTCCAAGAAGGGTTGTCGATCTTCCTGCATGCCACATGTAGGCAAATCGGAGTGTGGTAGCCATCACAAAAACCCATCAACTTTAATGAATGGATTGTCAGGCAGAAAAACAATAGAAGTTACCGCATTACAATAAGAGAGATGGAGAGGTGGAGAGATGGTGTGGAATGACATCAGTAGACGAATAAGTTTCAGTGGTGTTTTTCAAAGTAGTAAAGATCACAATATGAAGATAAAGTTGGCATTCAAGAACCCAGATTGGATCATATCTTCATTTATCCCTTTCAGACCGTGTACGCACAATTGTGCGGGTTCGTATTTTAATTATCCCTGACCGTATTTGATGTTTTTTCGGCGCTAGACCGGACTGCAGTGATTGTGCGGGACACGTGGCGTGTATTTCAATTGCTTTTAGTATGCGCTTGACCGCCAGGGCAAAGGAAGAAGAGTTTAAAAAGCACAGTTGATCGGCGAGATGGCAGGAAGCAGTAGTGCCAAAAGTAAGTATTTATTTATTGCGTTTACATTAATCTAGAAGCTTTACTGAATAACGGAATATATTCAATGAAGTGTGTACATTGGTTAGTGAACGTAAATTTTGAAGATACATCATCGTATGTGATACAAGGTTTTGAATTTTGATACGCACAATTGTGTGGGTCCTGTTTTTCAGATGTTAGTTTTTATTTTGTAAAATAAACTATCAATATGTGTATTGAGGAGCATTTTAGTCAGTTTTTGACATGCAAACAAAAATTCACACCTCCAGTTTTCTTTCAGGTCTGAAAGGGATATAGGAAGATGATCGTTAGAGCACTTGTCATACTGTTGAGTAATTTGAAAAAATTAAGTCGATATCTCGCGCTGCTGCTGAAGTTAGTCAATCAGATCACTTCACAGGTGATTTCCAAATTCTTTGAAATCATTTAATAAAAGACCAGATAAACAATTGATAGGGCACCTGCCACCTGGGCAACAGTCCTAAATGTATATCAAAAATGACTGGAATTAATCGTAACATCACTTTCTATAAGTAGCACATATATTAAGCATTTTTCTAATAGATATAATATTGTGATTAAACATTTGAATGAAATCAATAAAAGAAGATACAAAAGTAAAGGCATGCAGATTAATATAACAGTTAATTATGAAGGTAAAAAATATCTAACATAATGAGGACTCAAACCTAGGTACTTCATGTTACAAAATAAATGCCTTAGCCATTATGCTATGAAAATGCTTGAGGTGGTGTTGGTACATATGAAAAGTTGTACCTGGTGTTTGAATACTGAAAATTTACAATTCAAAAACTAATGCCAATTTGAGACAATTACCAAATAGTTTTGATTTTGTGCCCATGTAGAGTTTCTTTGCAACAGCTTAACATACGTGTCCCAAATGGTGTAGATGTGACAGTTGCAATTCGAGGGAAGCATTCATGATTAAAATACTGCAATACAATACCAATCACTGTTAATGAGCCATATGCCTCCAAAAATACAGCTAGTAATGTTTAGCTCTGAAAACTTGTCCAGCAGGTAAAGTCTCACCGGATCCTGGAAGTGACAGATATGAAGGCGGATCAAATACATACAGCAATTTGGATGTACCACTGCTGTTAGTAATAATTCTGAGGTGGGGCTTTGCCAGGATATTGGTGGGGGTGTCTGGAGAAGGAGTTTGTACGCGCGAATGACGGTGGAGAGCTGGGCTGCTTCAGTATGCCATGAGCGAACAACAAGTGTACACGACTGTTGGGTAATGCATCATAATCAAATTTCTTGCAAAAGAGGGCACCAAACCTTCCGAAATTTTGAGATGGATCTGTGCACAGTTTGGGGAAGAAACACTTTCACAGGTTCAAGTGTATGGGTGGGCTAAAAAATTTGTGGCAGGAAGAGAAGCTGTGGAAAATGAACCTCATGAAAGGAGACCGTGGACAAGTATCACTGCAGACAACATTGTTGCTATTCATGGCATTATTTGGTGAAGATCAACAAATAAAAAATTTAGCATCTGAGATGAACTCCATTTCAGAAAATTGTCTGCCAGGAGGGTTCCTCATCTCCTCAACCAGAACAAAACACTTTACGCCAAGAAGTCAAGGATGGCCAAAAACAACACAGTGGTTAACAACTGAAATCGCCCTGAAGAAGAAAGACATCCTAGAGGCCCAGATTCAGAAGCAGAGGATTACTCTCCTCAAATAAGACCCTGAGTTATACTCGGGAATGCCCACACTGAGGGACACATATATGACCAGGAATAATAATAAGAATTAGTCGTCATGAGTTCCAGGCAATACCAGAAAATCATTTTAAGGACTATTTCTTGTCTTGTACTTGTGATGTGACTGTTATTCGGTGCATAAAGAAGTTGATACAAGAGAGTTTTCTGAGAATTATTTCCTAGCACTCTGTTAACTATCATCTTAAAACGTCTATAAGTGATACAAATCCACTCTGTTATCAGTACTGACTTCATGAGATAATTATTGTTTTAAAGGATCATATAATAAGATTATCAGTCCCTCTTAATTTTAATTATAGGATGAAGAGGTCTGAATTTTCATATAATGAAGGTATCAGCAAAATAAAAGGTGGGCCTTGAAGGACAGGAGAATGAAATACCTTGCAAACTAATATTGTCAGGGTCAGAAGAGAACAAAGACTAATTGAAGGAAGTTAGATAGGAATGGTGAAAGAGAAGAGTCTAGAGTAAGTACATAACAGTGTTACACACATCTAGGATCCCTTCCAGTATTAACTTATTTTCTTCTACATTTGTTCTCAGATCCTTGTCTTTTATATATATTTTATCACATTCTCTCTCTTCCCTTTTCCTTTTTATCTAGCTTGCTCCTTAGCTTTTCAAGAATGGTTTTCTCAGAGAATGAGAATGAGGATGTTCAACCCCCCGCCCATCTCCAACTAATGAAGTTGGGAAACAGAAACAAGCTTGTCAGGCACTGAGAAGAAATATATGGAAGATGTGTGATTACTGAGGAGAGAATCAATTGATCTATGTGAAGAAGTTATGGATGAAGCTGCAGAATTCGTCATTGCCCTACTATTGCTTTTCATATTTATCATTGTCTTTTCTTTCTGTTGCTCCCTTTCATAGCAAGCTAATAAATAATAATGTTATTGATTTTAACATCTCACTGACTATTTTTACAGTTTTTGAAGATACTAAACTGCCAAAATTTTGTCCCAAAGGTGTTCTTTCACATGCCATTAAATCTACTGACATGAGGCTGATGTATTTGAGCACCTTCAAATACCACCAGACTGAGCCAGGATCAGACCCATCAACTTGAGCTCAGAAGGCTAGCATTCTACCACATAAGCTACCCAGCCCAGCCCACACCGAGCTCTCTTTATATTTATGCCTAGTGTTTGTTCCTATATTTGTTCATAACCACCTATTTTTAATTTATGCAGCTGCTGGTTTCATTTCTATTTTTCCATTTCAAAATAAAGTGAGTATTTTTTTTTTGAAGCTGTTTCTTTTCAGTTTTGGTTCAGTTAATTTATAACTGTCAGGTTCTTCAGTCTGTCAAAATTATTTTATGATTTTTTTAACAATTTGTTTTACATCGCACTGACACAGATAGGTCTTATGGCAACTATGGGATAGGAAAGGACTACGAGTGGAAAGGAAGTGGCCGTGGCCTTAATTAAGGTACAGCCCCAGCATTTACGTGGTGTGAAAATGGGAAATTGTGGAAAATCATCTTCAGGGCTGCCGGATGCAAGCTCGCAGCTGTGTACTCCTAACCGTATGGCCAACTCACCCGGTATTTTATGAATAAATAAATTTAGAAACTAAATGAAAAAGAAAACCTGTGATAACAGAATTATACCTGAAAAAGAAAAAATTTCATTAAATTAATTAATGTGCCAGTAAATATACGGACATGAGGCTGATGTATTTGAGCACTTTCAAATACCACCGGATGGAGCCAGGATGAAATCCGCCAATTTGAGCTCATACCAGGCTGGGTAGCTTGTGTAATAGAATGATGGCCTTCTGAGCTCAAGTTGTCAGGTTTGATCCTGGCTCAGTACAGTGGCATTTGACAGTGTTCAAATATGTCAACCTCATGTCAGTAGATTTACTGGCACATTAATTAAATCAAGTGGTTTCTTTTTCAGATAGTTTATACATGTATTTATTTATAAATGAGTTTCGACAAACTGAAGAACCTAACAGTTATAAAATGAAAACCGTAGATGGAGGCACAGACACAGAGTACAGTGGCAGTTGCTGATTCTTTCACAAATATTATTTGCAATTTATATGTAGTTTACATCACAATAAACAAATTATAAATTTAAAAAAGGTTTATGTTTAGACTGATGCTTTCACAGCCCATATTAACACACTGCAGACCAGATGTCCTTCACCCCATGCACAGCCCTATTCCTGGCCACTTTCTAACTACCTCCAAATGGAATGCATGCATTGGAATAAACTGTCAGAGAACTTCACTAGCCTTTGAAGGACAACTGTGTTTTTTTCTGGTGGCCTTCCTGAATAGTCATTGAAATGCAGGTTGGTACATATTTTTAAAAATCTATTTCGGCTCATAGTTTTCGAAAATGTGGAGGTTCTATTAGGGGATCGGTTGGCCAGTAATCTTTCGGACACAAATTCTTCACCTGCCCTATCAATATACACAAAGCAAATTTATATTTTTAATTTCCCTGCTAGTGACATTAGTCCACTTCAGTGTTTTAGGGGATACGTTACGAGAATGTGAATTCTGGTCATAGTATACGCTTGTCTGCTCAGCTACATACTGAAAAGAATCCTCACCACACCTAAGCCCCGCTACTTGTCCTATGTTTCCAGGTTCATTAGGCCATACCTTCATACCAGGAGCACCTTCAAAATCTTCTAGCCTAGGTTCACTGTTGTCCATAACCCAGTTGTCAGAAAACACATTATGTACGATATTTAGAATATTTACACCCGTAACACAATTATCAGACTCGTTGTGCGCCAGGTGAGTTCCACACTTTCAAAATAAGGCAATATCCTCGCCATCACTTAAAACATTTCCGTTAGAAGATATTTCATCATCAAACTCTAAATATTCAGCATCACTTGGATATTCGGAGCATGTATCAGCACAAAATTCACGAATAATTTCATCCCTGTCTAAACACAGGCAATCCCTGGGCGCTGCCATCTTGCAGACTGCATGGCTCTTTAAACTTTGTAAACATGTTGTCAGGAAATGCAAAGAAAAGCTAGTAATGTACCTGGCTGAGCGTATTAGGTTTACGCAATACAATCGTAAAGTTCATTTGTTGTTTGTTGTTTAAGCTGTATTTCTAAACAGTATTTCTACGAGTAGAGGTTGTAGTCAAAGGAGTATTTAGTTATCGCATGTCAAAATAATTAATTTTGTTTTCTATGTATAACCTTATGAAATGAATATACTGTAATATAAGTAATACACTAAATGGAAAGAGACATTAGGCACAATAAAACTGCTAAAATTTTAAATGTTTAGATATGTGCCCCTTCACTAGTTGTAATTGAGAGCAGTGCTAGCAGCTGCTACACTATACCTTCCATCAGAGCACATACCCTGCTCCTTTACCTGCTTTAGCTGGAACAATGCTCAGACAAATTGTATCCACCTTTGATCTAGATTGTTAGCTAGTCACAGACTTGCCTTCATTTTCCTCACATGATCTTCATTAGAAGAAGTAATGTCTGTAAGCTTCGAAAGGTTTCTATATTTTATCTGATTTTTACAAACAAGGAAAGGAATGATTTACATACAAGATAATCCATAGGATCATCAGGTTGAGATCGGTCAGCTTCCCTCCAGCTAGCAGCATTAGAACACCCATATAAGAAAACATTCTTACGGCGAGAGTGACCATGATAGTCGCAGAACAGGAACGGAGGCTTCTTTAGAACACGCACACAATACTCCAGTAATCCCTGCAACATACAATAACAGACTTAAAAAGTGGGACTAGATTCATTTAATTACTATAATCTATTAGATAATGAGTAATGGAAAAGAACAAACAAATGATAAATCAAGTCATACAGAGAAAGACAGGAATATAAATAGGAACACACAATAGGATAAACACAATGATAGACCGACATGGGAAGAGGGAGCAACAGAAAAAAAGACAAGGACAATCTCCACATCTTTATACACCACCATTTTGAAAGGCTGAGAATAAATGGGACAGGTGAGAAGAGAGTCTATTTGAAGACGCACAAGGAGATGTGGAGATTATCCCTGTCCTTTTGCGATTTCATGTTTGTCCTTGTCTACTCTTCTATTGCTCTCTCTTTTATTGTTGATGTGTCTTTGTGTTTATCCTTGTGTTCTTTCTACATATGACTACATAGGTAATGGCATAGACAATATGAAATCATCTTTTCATTGCATGGAATCTTCAGATCCTGAACAGAACATATCTAGAATACATTATCAACATATCAAAATCTCAAAATCTGCTTATACTTCATACCTTCTTTAAGCTTTTTTCAGTTTATCCCAGTTATTTCTGGGGTTGCTGGAGCCATCCAGGTTCATTTTGGTTTTGGCCGGGAGTTTAAGGCCGGATGTCCTTCCTCGTGTCATGTGATATTTTAGATGAAAATCTCAGCCTAGGATTGACTGGGGTTCGAACCTCAGACATCTGGGTGTGAAGCCGGCAGCTAAGCCACTGAGCTAACCATGCCCCCTGCTTCAGATCTTATTTCATCATGATAATTTCATACTGCTGTAGCTAACTGTTCAAGGGAAGTGTTGGCAACAATCTTGTGTATTTTGTCTGCCAAAGTTAGTTTGATTCCTCTGTTATTGTACTGTCAGTATTGGTATATTCATTTGCATACTTTTTATTGAGGTTAAGATTACCATCCTAGTATTCACTAGGACTTGAGTTAGGATGTCTCAGAAAAACACTTCTAGGATGATTGAGAGTAGTATTGTACAGTAATCCACTTATCAACTCAGATGTGTTCCCAAACCTTGTACACCCTGTTCCAGACCATTGCATCCATCTTAAATTTGCAGTAGACTGCAGTAGAGTGGTTCTGCAGCAATCAGAATTGGATCAACTGGGAAAGAAGCTACAACAGAAACCAATACAGCATGGCAGTGGTTTTCCAAACTTTGATACACAGATGGTTTTTTCACTAGGCTGTTACAGAATTAGGATCTGCCTAGCTGAGGCTCTAAAGATGTGATTGATTCATCAGGAAGACAAGGGTTCAATTCTCTATCAGGAAGGTGGAACATTTAGAAACAAGATTTCCACTTTTCAAGAGGCACATGGCCCTGACATTCACCAAAACTTTCCCAAAAATGAGAACCAGATTAATTTCTAGAGGCAAAGGAGCTTGGTGGCCTGTGCAGAGATGGCTGTGTTATGCTTTATTTATTACATAATTGACATCATATCTCAGATTGAAATGACTTTATATTAAATCCCACCACCAGATGGTTCTAGTACTGGGTTGTAATGTTTATATACATGTGCATGTGCATCTGGAATCATGTAAGTTCTAGTTTATTGTGTGCTCTAGATATATATACTCCCCTGTTCTTCCGGAAGAGAAATATTCAATTTTTGAACAGAACAGTGATGTGAGAAAAATTTAACATTACACAAAAATCACTGTTGATTTGCACCATGGCTACATGCTAATAAGATCCCACAATGCTCGTCAAAACCGAATCTTCATCCGAGGAAGTTGTGACTGGCTGGTGGGTATAATTCACAAAATACAGTGCTAGAAATGACTGTATTTAACTGGATGAAATGCATGAGAAATTATATATCAAGAGGCTAGATCGGTCAAGAGAGACAGACAGTTCCATGGCGACATGCAACCACATGTCAAGTTTTATAATTTTGCTTTTACGTCGTACTTACACAGATAGGTCTTATGGTGACAATGGGATAGGAAAGACTTCAGAGTGGGAAGGAAGTGGCCGTGGCCTTAATTAAGGTACGGCCCCAGCATTTGTGTGGTGTGAAAATGGGAAACCATGGAAAATCATCTCCAGGGTTGCCGACATTGGGGTCCAAACCCACTATCTACCGGATGTAAGCTCACAACTGCACACCCATAACCACACGGCCAACTTGCCCGGTCCACATGTAAAAAATAAAAGTCCAAAAACTACACAACTTGCACTATGGGACTCTCCTTTATGCACCATTTTCACTAGAGTTCTCTATAACCAATTACTCCTTTTTTTTTAAAGGGGGATATGAATGCATGTGTACTGCATCTAATGGTGTTCCCCCAGGAAACATGCTGAAGATGAATGGACCTCACCAGAAAAACTGGAGTATTACAAGAAGGTACTGTAGAAGAGAACACCTGTACTGAGACAGAGGAGGAGGATGACAATGATCTTGGGAGAACATTGAAGAAACAGAAGACTTGTGAGTCTGAAGAGAATTGGCAATGCCAACGATTGAGAAATATATAATATTGTTAATTTTGTAAAAAACATGTTATCTGCTCCCTCTTCCCATTATGTGTCCCTTTCATGCTATACTGGTTACTGCATCTTCAAGAAAAGTACTTCCCCTTAAAACAATCACCACCACCACCACCACCACAATCACTACTCTTCAAGAAAAGAAAATACAACAATAAACTACAGTTGGGTTTGTATTTGTTCTGAAATTCCTTTTATCCTGTCTATTGTTTCTAAAACTCATATCAATGATTTGGGTTCAAAAGTTGTCTTTTTTCAGATTTATTTCTATGATTAATTGAAAACTACTTAGTAAGTTTAGTTTTTTCTTTCAGTTCCAGAATTATTTATGATCACTGCCAGCAATTTTCTAAAAATAAAAATAAAAAAGCACGAAAATAATACAAAACTAATTATCAGTTCTGGCCATTTCCCAAAGTTAAGGTGTTTAGGTTAAAGCAACATTTGGACCTTATTTTTAAGTCCCATTCATATTTGTGCTTGAAGGCTTGTGGAAAAAGGTCATTAACTTGCTTTTCTTATTGCCAAAGGTTGATTCGTAGAATGCCCCTGCATCTCTGCTTGTTGTTTTAAGGGGCCTAACATCGAAGGTCATCGGCCCCTGCATCTCAATGTTGGGATGTGTTTAGAAGTTATTATGTCCATAGAGCATATAATTGGTCAGCTTGCAACACGATCCCTGTCTGGATTCATCACATCTTTACTTCCCGCTATCTTGGGTGTGGGTCTGTGTCCTCTGTCCACAACTAGAAGCTGACATATGTTTTTATTTTTTAGTTGAGAATATGGTTTTAATTATACTTCAATAACATTTTAAGTAGTTATTTGGTGAAAAGTTAATCAGTGTTTTTCAAATACGCTTCCGAACAGAAGCTAAAAAAGACACTTAAAGATGTTTTTATCTTCTTATTAGAAGAAGAGAATTTAACAATATTTTAGTTAAGGACGAGTTATTAATCACTTTTTAAGCATTCTTCCCCCACCTTCCAACCCCCCCGCCTCCTGCCCCTCACTACCACCATTCTCCCCCAATAGACAAAAATTTTCAAGTTTCCATTAAGAAATTACCAAGGCTAACACGAAACAATATATAGTATGGATATTTTTACCTTATTTACACCTAAGCTTATGTAAATATAGCTGATGATGACTGCAAAGCAGTTGAAACATTTACTATTAATAATAATTATAATTTCGTGTGGCTATTTCTAGCCGAGTGCAGCCCTTGTAAGGCAGACCCTCCGACGAGGGTGGGTGGCATCTGCCATCTGTAGGTAACTGCGTGTTATTGTGGTGGAGGATAGTGTTATGTGTGGTGTGTGAGTTGCAGGGATGTTGGGGACAACACAAACACCCAGCCCCCGAGCCATTGAAATTAACCAATGAAGGTTAAAATCCCCGACCCGGCCGGGAATCGAACCCGGGACCCTCTGAACCGAAGGCCAGTACGCTGACCATTCAGCCAACGAGTCGGACTTTACTATTAATGATTTTATAAAATTGCCAAAGGCAAATAAAAGTATCGATTAGGTGGATAAATATTGCTTTGATTGTTAGACCTTTTTCCTTGCCTTGATATTTGAACCCTAATGCCTAGCTTTTGTTACTACTTTTAGAATGTTCATGTCCTCACACATCATATTTTGTGAGCAACAAGCTCCTAATGCTATTGTTTACTTTAACAGATATATGGAATTTATTCATTAGAGGAAAGAAATTTATGGCTAAAAGTTCATACCTTGGTATGATATATTACTGGGTGTAGGTACTGGTTTGGCCTGCTCCAACGACGATTCAGGTCTTCATCAGTAAGACCACAGCGGTGGCTAAAACAAACAGAACAGCGGTACGTGTAAGCACAAGTGAAAGTAGACCAAAAATTAAGAAGTCATCATTCCATTCAAGAAAAACACAATATCATTTGAAGAAAAAAAGAAATAGTGATTTCAGCAAGCTGTGGTGAACATCAAAGAAACTGACATGAATAGAGTGTAGGTTATACACTTACTTAAATGAATATCTGTATTATTTCCCTCTGCGGATCAGTGGTAGAATGTTGGCCAGATTCAAACCTGGCAGAGGAGGTTGTATTTTTGAAGGGCAGAAGAAAGTCTATTCGTCATTCTATGTCATAAGATGATGGCATGTAAAAAATCCCTGGTAACACATGACAAAATCAACGCAGGCACAAATCGACCAACAGAGATCCATTTCTCTGCCGTATAGCAGAGTAAAACAGAACTTCAAAATTGACACGAAAACAGCCTCAATGGCATCAAATCAAAATGCCTGTACACTGTAGCTGAGACCATATGAAAAATAATAATAATGTCTAGATTAACTATTCCAATCTGAGAAGGCTTCTAATCAATAATATCCTGGCCTTGAGCAAATACAAGATCCCAAGAATTCTTTCTCCTGGTACTGAAGGGCGTCATTTACAGACTACAGAATATGTGGCTGGTAGTATTAGCTGGTCTTAAGAAGTGGAAATATTGTCAAAAATCTTTTTCTTGTCTTTCTTCTCTTAATCTGTTTACCCTCCAGGGTTGACTTTTCCCTCGGATTCAGTGAAGGATCCCACCTCTACCACCTAAAGGGTAGTGTCCTGGAACGGGAGAAATTGGGTTGCGGGGATTCAACTGGGAAGGAGAATCAGTACCTCGCCCAGGCAACCTCGCCTGCTATGCTGAACAGGGGCCTTGTGGGGGGATGGGAAGATTGGAAGGGATAGACAAGGAAGAGGGAAGGAAGCGGCCGTGGCCTTAAGTTAGGTACCATTCTGGCATTGCCTGGAGGAGAAGTGGGAAACTACGGAAAACCACTTCGATGATGGCTAAGGAGGGAATTGAACCCCCCTCTACTCAGTTGATCCCCTGAGACTGAGTAGACCCTGTTCCAGCCCTCGTACCACTTTTAGAATTTCGTGGCAGCAGTGGCGACGTGT
This sequence comes from Anabrus simplex, assembly GCF_040414725.1. NCBI lineage: Eukaryota > Metazoa > Arthropoda > Insecta > Orthoptera > Tettigoniidae > Anabrus > Anabrus simplex. Next base: position 55,590,230 of record NC_090269.1, on the reverse strand, counting down.
GACATTTTGAAAAGTGTTACCACACTCGTTCTGAGAGTACATTATCGCTCGCACCGCATTTTTATCATATCGGCAACTGCGATGATGTGTGCTTGCGACACCTCATAGCGTCTCTTTAAAACTCTGAAACTATCTAAATTATCCACACCGTCTTTATTCCAAGCATTATTTTCTGAGGAAAATACAATACATGGCCAACAGTACAGTTTATTCATTTTTGCACAACCTCATAACCAGTCCAGATTTATGTACCATGAGTCAAGAAAATATCGTACTGTTCTTTTCGATTCCTTGACTAAATTTTTAAGAGAACCTTTTTCAATTAATTTATGTTTTTTTTCCTTCAAAATTTCTTAACTACAATGGCATGTTCATTAAGCTTTCTATTATACACAGACATTCTGAGCCCGCCAGCTCACTTATTTTCGAGGTGGAAGCGACAGCACTCATTTTAATGTTTAATACGTTGTGCAGTCCTATAGGCTATCCTTACCTAATATAAATTATATAAATTCACACTTTAACAAGAGAAGTCGCATCGTATTATAATAGAAAACAATAACACAATAATGTAACAATGCACTGTTAAGCACGGCGAAAAGAATGGATGGAACAGCTCAGTTCCTACGTTATAAGCTTTTGTTTCCACTTTCCACTGTGGTAACACGACCGGAGAACGTTGCAGGATATATCTCAGTGTTGAGGGGAGAGGGGGTTTGCTTGACGCAGGCGCAGTAATACTCGCCTAGCTGTTAGCAGAGGTTCAAAGCGTACCCACTGCATGGAGTGGTAACAGCCTCTCGCTCAGCTTTGACGGTGGCAATCTGATGCAATAGAGTTCTTGCGACATGTCCAGGTGAGGAAACAAAAATATTAATATTAAAGAATATTCTATTTATATTTTTGAACTGTTACCAGTGGTCAAAAATAATTCTAGATTTAGAAAATTGCTAAATCAAGGTCAGGTAAGAATCTGTAGAATTATCGGTATAATGTTAATTCCAATACGGTACTTTTGTGTCAATGCTATCCTGACAAGATTTGCAGTTCTGAATGTTTCTGAAGTGTTAAGATATTGGCAATAAGTTAATGTCAACATGTCATTATCTTCCTAGATATTTTCCTAAGTGTGCTTTATTTTCTTGCGATATGTGTTATTCATGCTCTTAACGGTTATTTCAACACTGATGAGAGCTGATTCTGTTGTAGTGATAATACTGTTACATGCCAACTCTGTATTTAGCCTCTTTATTTCCTGGAAGGAACTAGTGAGTCAGCTGGGAGCAGGGTTGTCAGATACCTGAAATTAAAACACGGGACAGATGTGCGATCGAGGAAATCAACGGGCTCGTATTCTACAAGTTATAAACCGATACGCTTATTATTATGTTGACATCATTGGCCTAGTGCAGTTTATTAATGCATGCGTTAACATTTATACACAGACAAACTTACAGTACCAAGCAAGTTGGCCGCGCGGTTTGACTCATATAGCTATGAGCTTGTATTCAGGAGACGATGGGTTCGAACCCCACTGTCAGCAGCCTTAAAGATCATTCTCAGTGATTTCTCGTTTTACACCAGGCAAATGCTGGGGCTGTATATAATAACACCCGCAGTATCCCCTGCCTGTCGTAAGACATGACTAAAAGGGGCTCTCAACTTGGGAGTGTGGGTTGCTTCCACATGCTTGTGCCAGGTTCCTCATTTATCTATCCTATCCGACCTGCCTTGGTCAACTCTTGATTCTTTTCTGACCCCGACAGTATTAGAGCAATCGAGGATTCGGGGGTCTTATTGTTTTCACGTCCTTTGTGGCCCTTGTGTTTCTTTGGCCGATATCTACATTTTTTGAATGACTGGATCCCTTCCTTTTTTTCCTCTCTTTGATTAGTGTTATATAGAGAATGGTTGCCTAGTTGTATTTCCTCTTAAAATAATAATCACCATTACAACCAATGGGGCTGTAGCCTGTCTTAAAGCCACAGTCGATTCTAATCCTAGCCCTTTTCTGTAACATTGTCACCATAAGAACTGTCTGTCAGTGTGATGTAAAACATAGGGAAAAACTTAGTTTATTTAATTATTAGACCTGGGATTTTAAGGCAAATGCTTATTTCATTCCTTACAAAATAACATGATTTTTAAAAATATGTTGACGTTTCATGATAAATCCCTTACATTAATAGAGTTTTATAGTGCCCAAAAATGCCTATTTGGACCTTTAGAGCCTATTTTACTATTTTAATGCCTAAAAACGCCTATTTTCTACATTTCAAATAAAATTCAACTTCTGTAATTTTTACAATCACACAATGGACATCCCTGGAATGAGCAGAACAGCAGAGGGTGGGTTTTTCACAGAAATGTGCTCTTCCCTGATAACTGTCACCAAAGGAATGCTGAGTGAAGGGTGGAGGATTAGCTCAGAAGAACAACGAGCAGGTAGTAAAGGACGTACTGTATCGAGTGACGAGGTTAGGGGGAGGATTATCTAGGAAGAACAAGAAGGAGCAGGTAGTAAGAAGGGACATACTGTGTCAAGTCGCCAGTGAAAGAACATCTGTTTAAGTGATTATAGTTCATCATGCCTAAAACAAAATCATCTAAGAGTGCGCTTATACAACAATGGCTTGTAACAATTTCCAGGGATGACTTGATGGCAAGATTATTTTCTGCCAGTACTGCAATAAACAGGTATGTGCATATATCTTAAATTTCATATTCATCTAAAACTAAGGTTTTGATATTGGCTCCTCTAATTAATTGTAGAGTCCTAGTCCAGGCGACCTGGGTTTGATTTCCAGTACCAGCAGTAATTTAGAAACCTATGGTGTCTGGAACGGTGTTGACCCCAGCATCGTGAGGACAATTGAGAAGCTACAGTGAGCTGGGGTCATGGAGGCAAGGCAATACGGCTGAGGAATGTATCGTGCTGACCACATGCCATCCAATATCTGCAGGCCATGAGCTGGGCAGCAACCGTTATTGAAAGCCAAAGCCCTTCGGGGATTGTAGTGTTCTTGTTTTTAATTCACTTTCGAGTAATAATGGCTTAATTTAAATAGTTCAAAATTACAAATTTTATTCAATAGCTCACCTTTTCTATCCTCATCTTAGTCTCTAACTGACATCACTTTATTGTGTTTTAGATTTCACATGAGAAAAAATGCCACCTTCAACAGCATGCAGATACTGCCAGTCACAAAGTGAAAGCAGCCATGAAAAGTAACATTAGACAGACTCTGCTCAGACAAACTATATCTCCTACAACCCATAATGGTTTCTATGCTGATATGTGTAGAGCCCTAGTTGCAGCAAATATCCCCTGGAATGCTGTGCATTATCTGGTTTTCAGAGATTTTTTTACAGAAATACACCAAGCAGCACATCCCATCAGCATCTACATTAAAGAAAAACTACTTAGATATTTTGTTACAATGAGGTCATTTTGTCAATCAGGGAGGATATTGGGGAGTCTTGCATATGATTGTGTGAGGACAAAACCACCAACTCTGTGGGCAGGTACATTGCTAACCTTATAGTAGGAAAACTGGAACCCAATCAGGCATCTACCGCTCACCTTATTTGCTCTAAACAGCTTGAGAATGTCAATATTCAAAGCATTGCATACTTCAGTAACAAGGGGTTGCAATTGTTGTCTCCTGGGAGTGTTGATGATTCTAAAGTCCTTCTCTTTGTCTCCAATGCTGCTTCCTACATGACTGCCACTGCACCTCTCCTCAAAACTTTCTATACTTCTTTAATTCATGTTACTTGCATGGCCCATGCCTTGCATAGACTCGCAGAAACAGTCAGGGCCGAGTTTCCTGCAGTAAATACTCTCATTTCAACAATGAACAAAGTGTTCTGTAAGGCTCCATCAAGAATAGCCATACTTCGAGAGAAACTCCCCTCTATTCCCCTTCCACCACAGCCAACCATCACCCGTTGGGGTTCCTGGATGGAAGCTGCCCTGTATTATGCAGAACATCTTGGGGAAATCATGACTGTGATACACAATTTGCCTTTAACGGACAACTCTGCATGTGTGTCGTCTCTCAAGGAGTTGTTAAATGATTGTTCCAGTGTTCAGAGAGACATTGCGTATATTCAGGCAATTTTTTTCATTTCTTCCAGTCACCATTATAAAAATGGAGGAAAAAGGAAACAGTTTCAACAGCAATTTTCTGTAATTAAGGAAGCAGAGAATAACATACAAAGTGCTAGGGGCAAGGTAGGGGATAAAATAAGAGACAAGTGGTCTAGTGTACTGCAGAAGAACCCAGGCTATTCAGTGCTGAAAAGGGTACATCAGGTAATGGATGGGGAAAAGGTAGACTTACCAAGTGAAATTGAATTGAAAAATGTAGGTACATTTTCCTATGCCCCTCTAACATCTGTGAGTGTGGAGCGCTCTTTTTCTGCTTTCAAAATAATTTTAACGGACAAAAGACACAGCCTGACTGTGGAAAATTTGGAGAAGATTATTGTTATGTTCTGTAAAGCAAACTACGAATAAAAGTACTGTAGGAATGTTCCTCACAAATAATAAACACATACTCCATTCGCGTTTACACCGTTATTGGATGCCTACAGTGCTGTAAATGTGTACAGTGATTTTAGTATTAAGGTTTTAGATCAGTACTGATAATGATATATTATATAATCCATAACTTTTTTGACACATGACTTTTTAAAATTGTTTTTGATAAATGTCTTTTTTATTCTGTCTTAATTTTGCAGTTATTTTGGTTAAGAATAGGGGATACCAAGTTTGTTAAAGTAAAAAAGTATCACGTTACAGTTTAAGTGTATATTGTAATATTTTAAAGTCTATTTCCTGCCCATCCACACATTTTTAAAACAGGTTTAAGTGCCTATTTTCTCTTTTGAAAGCCTATTTACTTGTTTTAGAAGCCTATTTTAGGCGCCTGAAACTAATTTTTTTAGAGCCTAAAATCCCAGGTCTATTAATTATTCATACCAGTTTTCATTTCTCTGAAGTGCTGTTTTTTGTCATTCTTAGCAATTTCATACAAAATCTCTGCTTGACGTTGGAGAAAAATTAACAGAAATGAACAGCTCAAACCAAATCAAGTCAATAGAACATAATTTTTTCTCACAGCTGACAATTTTACACTAACATGCAGTGGACTCTGACTACCTCAGGTAGCTGTCCGCTATTACGCGTCTGATTCGCCAGGATGGACAACCCGAGAATTGCAAACTATATTTTTTTTTTTTAATTTGAAAGATCTATGAACTCACACCAGATAAAGAAACCAAGGAGTGAAGAAATCCATCCTCTTTGAAAGAAAGAAGAAAAGGTCTTGGTACTTATCAGAGGTGGAAACGCTGGTGTATTTCTCTCGAGGTTCAAAATACGGGACAATTTTGCTGTCCCAGATAGGAACTGTCTGGGACGCGGGACATTTAACACTAATACGGTACTGTCCTGTAAAATCCGGGATGTCTGGCTCCCTGGCTGGGAGCTCCCAGCCTGAGGTCATAGCAAGAGCATCTCCCCTCCTTTGTTCTCTTCGTCTGCTTTCTCCGCGTGCCTTCTGTAATACAAAATGAGAATGTTCCCATTCCAGCCGAGCCCCGAAGATTCTAGAACTCCATCAACAGGATATAAAAAGGAGGCTAGTTGCAAACAGTCAGTCATGAGGACGAGCTTGACTGTGCTAGCGAGAACACGTACATGTCTCTCGCTCCGCTGTCCCTCTCCTCGCCAGGCGATCTGTACTTCCTAAACGCAAGCCAGGCAACTGTATTTATTAGTACTTTTCCGAAAGAGCATTTGTCGGAGCTGAGCACTTCTCAGTGCTCACTTTCTGTTCTCTTTCATGATTTCTTTTCAGGAGGACCAGGATGGAGAAGCTATCAGTTCCAGCGAGACCGGCCGACTACGACTACATGGAGATCTTAGCGAAGCTACAGGCTGCGCACTTCGCTGCGGAAGCCCCCGACCTTCAATGCCCAGCGCTGCTGGTGTACAACTGGTGGGGGAAGCACACCTACGAGGAGACGATTTACATAATCGATCTCCTTGGAGCAATCGCGGATTTCATCGGAGAGTTGCTCTTCGAAATCATCGGCGAGGTGAACCCTGGCTGTGTGGTCATCATCCGCCCTAGGGATGCAACCAGCCTCAGGAGTTACGAGGAGCTGGTGTCCTAGCAGCACCAAGTGGTCCGAATACCAGGACTCAGGGAGCACCTGGACGTCTCGGGCTACCAGGAGGCAGCCACCCAGATGGAGCCAAGGACCGAGGACGACGACGACGGCGCTCGCGAGCGCCGCAACAGCACGCCCCCAGTTGGACCACTGTACTTTATGAAGTACACGCAGACCAACAAAGCCGCCAACCAGGATCACCAACTGGCTGCCAGGGCGAAGTGGACGCAGACGCAGGCCTACCGGGAAGGGCCTGTTACCAGGGCGCAATCCAGGAAAGCACCTGGGATGGTGGACGGCTGCACAGCAGTGGAGGAGGACGCCCCCTGGCGTTCAGAAGCTGCTGTCCAGGTCCAGCCCGCCAATGTGTCTGTTGAGCTGCAGACATCGACGTGCGCCCCATAGGACTGGGAAAGCAGTCGGGTGTCAGTGCAGACCGACGCCACTGCCGCCAGCCAGGAGGGGAAAGAAGAAGGCGATGCAGCAGAGCTAGCACCTACCCCGGGGTCACCAGGCCAGGAGGAGGGCCACCAGGACGAGGCCATGTAGACTGAGTCGATGGTCACGCGGGAGGAGCAGGCTTCGCCCCCCTCCCCGAAAAAACCAATCAGTCAGTCAGTCAGTAGTTGGATGGCAGTAGTGCTGACTGTCATCAGTATTGATGTGTTAAGTGTCCCGCTGGAGTCAGTGTCAGAGTATCATCATGTCAGAGTGTTGTTGAAGTACCTTGTGTGTACTGCATTGGAGTATTAGATGGAGTACTGTATGAGCACCGATGTGGAGTCAGTATGTGGAACAATTGGTGTAAGTAGAGTTGGAGCAGTGCCAGCTGTCATCGTAAAGAGTAGTGTATTGCTGGTTAGCACTGTTGAGCTTTTGCTGTTATACGGCTGCTGTTAGTTGTCAGTGTTAAGTACTTCACGTTGTCTGCGAGTTAACTGAATTGACTGTGTGAATTACCGGGCTCCTTTGGAGTCGAGCCAAGGAATAGTTGTCAGGCATCATGATTGGTAACAGACTCTGTTCAAATCTGTCTGCATGCAGCTGCTGTGTGAAGCGACTGAGAGTGCGAAGTGAAATGAGAGTGAAAGGCAATCAATCAATCAATCAATCAATATTATATGGAAGCACATTCTCAGTGATTCAGTAAACCTCCTAGGAATAGATAAGTCTTAGTAAAATTGTTTATCTAGAGCAGGGCCTCTCAGGGTGCATGCGCTTGGTGCATGCACTGTGCACGGTGCAAAAGACGACTTCGCTTGGTTGACCAGAGTGCAGACCTCCCACTCCTCGATTTGGAGCAATAGCGCTTACTCTCTCTTTCCTCACGCCTGTCTCGCTCGCTCCCCCTTTCTCCCTCTCCCACACTTGCTCCGTAACGCTCCAAATCCGAGCTGAGTTGAGCCGAGCTTAGCCGAGTAGCCTAGAGACGAAGCGTTGGTCTGAGCTGAACCGAGCGTGACCGATGCACAGTGCACGGAGCTCTTGCGCCTCGATTTGCACGCGTGAGATTTTGGGCGTTTGAGAGGCCCTGATCTAGAGACTATTCCTTTAATTAGCTCTGTATATTCGCGTACGCAGCAGTAATTTTGACTTCAACACTAGGTTGCTCTCCGGACCCAGTAAAGAGGTTAAATTTCAGGACTAGGGGCATGGGGCTGTGGGACGTAAGAAGGGTGCGCAAGGCAAGGGGTTATGAGGAAACCTCGGATTTTACGCAAAAAACTATTTTGTTCCGGAAGAAGTACGTAGATGGATCAAAAGGTTAGTTGCACTAACGCGCCGCAGCAGCGCGCTGTGTGTCGCAAACGTGGGCACAGCGGAGAAAGGGACAGACACTGCCCACACGTCTGTTAGGCAGGTCGCTGTGGTGTCTCGTCTAGTATTGTGTGAATAGCGGCCAAATGCAATGGCGCGTCAACTGGACGTTCACTCCAAATATGAGGTGCGTGCGACAATCCGATTCCTATGGGCCAAAAGGAAGAATTGTACGGACATTCATCGTGAAATTAGTGCTGTGTATGGGGAGCGGGCCATTTCCCGGCAAAGTATCGTAAAGTGGTGTCAGCAATTCGAAGCCGGACGCACGGATATCACGGACAACCATCGCGAAGGCAGGCCCGCAACGTCCAGGACTCGTGCAAAGGTCAACAGTGTGAATGCGATCATCAGACAGAACCGGCGCATTAAACTGAGAGAAATCGCGACGCAGCTGAACATGTCGTATGGCAGTGTGTTCGCCATTGTTCACGAGGACCTTGGATATCGTAAGCTGTGTCAAAGATGGGTGCCACGTCTTCTCACCGATGATCACAAGGGACAACGTTTCCAATCCTCCCTGGCATTTTTGCAACGCTATGTCGCAGACGGCAACGGGTTTCTGCGGCGAATCGTCACAGGCGACGAAACGTGGGTCCACCACTTCACCCCCGAAACGAAGCGAACATCAATGGAATGGGTGCACCCCTGATCACCACAACGAAAGAAGGCCAAGGTTCAACCTTCAGCTGGTAAGGTTATGGCGATAGTGTTCGTTGACATGGATGGTTTGCTGCACGTGGACTTCATGCCGAAAGGAACTACGATCAACGCGGCGTCGTACTGTCGAACGTTGCACCGGTTGCGTAAAGCGATTAAAGAGAAGCCGGGGGAAATGAGCGCCGGTGTGATTTTGTTGCACGATAACGCAACACCTTACAAGGCTCTCCAAACGAGAGAACTGCTGCAGCGTTTCAAGTGGGAGGTCTGGTAACATCCACCCTACAGTCCCGACCTAGCGCCATATGACATTCATCTGTTCGATAAGCTCAAAACGGAGCTCGGTGGTCGACGTTTCCAGACCGATGAGGAGGTGAAGGCCGCTGTCTCCGAGTGGTTGCAGAACGCTGGAGGAAATTTCTATGCATCCGGCATCGGCAAATTGGTTGTGCGTTCGCAGAAATGTTTGGAGTCTCTTGGAAACTATGTGGAAAAGTGACGTTACAGTGTATGTCGTTATAGTCGTGTTGCTGTTGTATAGGTGGTGTAATAAATGGCCATAACTGGGAAGTGCAACTTATTTTCTGATCTGCCCTCGTAACTTGAAATGAAGTTGTATTTACACATTTATGTATTGCATGTATTTATAAGTGCCTAAAAATGCCTAAATAGACGTTAGAACGTACATTCCTATAATTTATATTTTTTATTCCTAAATCAATTAAAACTGCTTTTAATTTATTCCGAGAAAGTAAAATATTTACCGACTAGTTTTCTGTACCTTGAAATACATTTTCAAACAAAATATTAAAATCGGGAATCTGTAAACCATACTCCTCGAAAATCCTTTCCTTAACAACCTCCTGCAGTACACGCCCGTAGTTTGTGTCACGAATGAAAACAAGAAAGTGCCAGCTTCCAAGTCGTCTTTAATTGAAAGGTTACAGGAGTCCCCACACTTCACATCAGATGGTAAAACTATATTGTAGCAAAGAGGTGAGTGATATTTTGTATTTCCCCCTAAAGAGTTATTATAGATTTAGCATAATAAAAATGTTATTCTAACTGATAAATGCCTATAAAATAAAAATTTTAGCACCTAAAAAGTCCAGGTCTACTTATGAGGAGCGAGAACGTACCTCAGCTATCGCTGGCGAGTGGACCAGCGATAGATACGAACAGCCCCGAAATTAGCCGAAGCACTGTAAGAACGCACGGTTAAAATTTGCCGTATGAGGTAGGTTTTGAAGGGATTTTAATTTCACGATTGTGCGGTTCTGATGTAATTAACCGCAATGAACCAGAATATTTTAGTAACAACGATTTGTATAGTATCAATAGATTACATAGCCTAAGTTTATGTGATTAATGAAACTTTTAATTAGTAACACGTTCTTGAAGCAATTATTCCTACGCAAGCGAAGTCTTTCAAAATCAGAGAAAACTGCATCAGCTTAAAGTAATTGGATCACATACTCTTTCATTACTTATTGTTGTTAGTAACTTCTTCGAGCTGCAGTCGTGTACCTTAAAAGGGGGCTAGGTGTATGTGTTGTCTTCATCATCATTTCATCCTCATCAAGACGCGCAGGTCGCCTACGGGAGTCAAATAGAAAGACCTGCACCTGGCGAGCCGAACCCGTCCTGGGATATCCCGGCACTAAAAGCCATACGACATTTCATAGGGATTACTGAAGAGGTGTACGAACCACCAGGATATCAAAGAGGATAACTGTTCTGCTGCCATTCGTGTGACAACAAGGAAGTGTGCTATTCCAATAGAACAATGCCCTCTGCCATACGTGTTCTTCATGATGTCCTTCAGTTCGCTTGGCCTGCAAGATCACTAGACCTGTCACATACTGAGCATGTGAGAGACTGGACTGGTCTGGTTCGGTCTTCAACATCAACGACAACATTAGTCCAGCTCCGTCACCATGCGCAGTCTGCATACTGACAGAAGAGGGTCATCCTAAATTCAATTAGATGGATAGAACCGACAGTGTTTTATATGTAACAATGTGGCCGTTTCAGTGTGCGTCGTCAACTAAGAGCGCAATATCTTCCAAAGAGCATATGGCAGGGATACACAGGACCAACCAACCGGAATCACGATGGAGTACTGAGTACTGAGTACGGAATACTGAGATGGTTTTTCGATATACTATGCAGACTGTACAGTATAGTTTCGGGCGGATGGCTGTGCATAGTACAGTATCTACAGCGTGGGTGAATACAATTTCCTTCTCCAGGGAAAAGAGCTTCATGACACTCGCTTCTAATTCTCTGTTCCATTTAACATCCACAACATTCACGAATGTTTACGACAGGAGAAAGCTCTGCTGTTGTCACCCAGCAGCGGCGATAAAGGAGGGGAGGGGGAGGGGGCGAGGGGGCGGGGGCAGTCGTCCCCCCACTTTGTGGAGAAAAGTTACATTTTTATTCCATTTTAGCCACCTAAAACAAGGAATTATAAAAAAGCAATGGTATGTAAACACTGCTGTCTGTTACATAATTACTTTTAAATTTTTTAAATATTAAAAACTCTTTCTTTCTTTTTTTTTCTTTCTTTCTTTCTTCATCCGTTAAACCTCCAGGGTTAGATCCCACCTCTACCGCCTCAGGGGCAGTGTCCTGGAGCGTGAGACTTTGGGTTGGGGGTATACAAGTGGGCGGCCACATCTGCTATGCTGAACAGGGACCTTGTGAGGGAATGAGAAGATTGGAACGTATAGAAGAGGAAGGGAAGAAAGTGGCCGTAGCCTTAAATTAAATATCTTCCCGGCATTTGCCTAGGGGAGAAGTGGGAAACCACGGAAAACCACTTCGAGGATGGCTGAAGGCGGAATCGAACCCATTAAAAAAAAAAAAAAAAATAGTAGGAATACGCAGAACCTAGACGTCAACATATCGTTTCCTTCCTTCTGTCATGATATTTCTCATATAACTTAACTTTCCTACTTGTTCTTTCCTGTTTCTGCTCTTGTATTTAAATGTATTTTCCTTTGTTTTTGTCGTTTATGTAAATATGTGTTATATAGGATTGTACAGCTTTTATTGTGTATATTCGTGTACTTGTACATAGCTCGGATCTTTGTAATTCGGCGTTATACTGTTGCTGATCCTGAATAACTAAATAAATTAATTTAAAAATGCCATTCGACGCAGCTAACGGATTTTTCAGCGCCACAGCAAGTAGTGGAGACTCGCACAGCAGCGTGTAGAAGCGTGATCACTATCTGATGGCACAGAACCTTAGATGCGCACATTTGTAATTGTTCCTTCGGTGAAAGTTTTATTGTATAGAATTTAATCAAAATGTCACAAAACTATTATTATCACAGTTAAGATGCTAAACTGTCAGCCTTTATTTCTCTGTCGAAATCCGCTCGGAGAGCACCAAAACTTATCATTTTGTAGCTATTTTCTTTCACTTTTGATGTCTACCCCGCACTATATTCCCCAGACCACCGGTACATTTTGTTGTCTATAACATTTTTTGCCCCCCCCCCCCCACTTCTAATTATCAATCGCCGCTACTGTTGTCACCTACGAGATAACTTTACAAATACTCCACTCGGGTTTAAAGAAGGTTTGAGAGTTTCGAGTTTAAACCCCTTGAACATTTTAACTTCTCTGTATAACCGATTTGATAACAATTGCATGAAATAATTATCTGACAATCTGTTCTACCAAATTATAACATCAAAATTTTAAGGCAAAATTGTCATCACAATATTTTGAGTAATACCATCCAGCAGAAAGGTGAACAGTTTCGGGTCATTTTCCTGAATATAATTTTCGGAAAGGCCGCTTTTCCGGAAGCCAAGATTTCCTACATCCATTTCACCGAATACAAATGTTCCGAAAGTTACTTTTCCCGAAACTCATTAAATCTGAATGTATTTAAAAATTAATTAATTCAACATTATTTCTGCTGTTACAAAGCTACTGAATAACAATAACCGGTGAAAAACGTTTATAATGTGATGTTGTGGCCCAGTTGATGAAGAAAGTCCTTGTAAGCTGTGTAGTTCTTGACAACGTGTTTACCTCCTTCTGAAGAGTTCTTCATTGTTTTCTCGGTACTGCCCTGACTCTGCGCCTCATTCTGATCTCACACCTTTAGAATCACCTTTTTTGTTTAAAAAGAACTGACAGCACAATAGAAGACTGGACGACGTCACCCCACTATTAGTTGAAATCTGTTATAGAAACCTCCACTTATGTTGTTGGTCTGTGCTTACTGTGAAGTATCACCTGATATTGGTGGATTGGACCAAGCTATTTGAGATTCTGAAGGTGATCGGGATTTGATACCGAGAACGAAGAATTATCTACAATCTGTATAAAAATCAGTCTGCAGTGATAAGAATCGAGGGCTCTGAAAAAGAGCAGCAATCCATAAAGGAGTGAGGCAAGGTTGCAGTTTGTCCCCCCTCCTTTTCAATGTTTATATAGAACAGGCAGTAAAGGACACCGAAGAGGAATATGGGAAGGGAATCACAATCCACGGAGAAGAAATCAAAACCCCGAAGCTGATGATGATGTTATTTTTATCTAAGACTGCAGAAGATCTGGAGAAATTGCTAAATGGCATGGGGAGTGTCCTGCGTAAGGCGTGAAAATGAAACCTAAAACCTGTTTTCCAGCCAATGACCGGGTCAGGGATGTAATGAATGAAGTAGATATAGGCTATTAGTACGATGGGGTCGCCACTTCCAAAGTTGATGTATTAATGACTGATAGATGCTATGAAATGAGAATGGAGAGTGTTGCTGGAATGAAAGATGACAGGGAAAATGGAGTACCCGGAGAAAAACCTGTCCCGCCTCCGCTTTGTCCAGCACAAATCTCACATGGAGTGACCGGGATTTGAACCACGGTATCCAGCGGTGAGAGGCCGACGTGCTGCCGTCCGAGCCATGGAGGCTTCTTGCGTAAGGAGTACAAGGTGAAAATAAGTAAGTCCAAAACAAAAGTAATGGAGTGCAGTCGAACGAAGTCAGGTGATGCAGGAAATATTAGATTAGGAAATGAAGTCTTATAGGAAGTAGATGAATATTGTTACTTGGGTAGTAAAAAAACTAACGATGGCAGAAGTAAGGAGGAAATAACATGCGACTAGCAGAAGCAAAAAAGGCCTTTCTTAAGAAATGAAATTTGCTTATTACGAACACTGATATAGGAATTATAAAGATGTTTTTGAGGACTTTCGTCTAGAGCGTGGCATTGTATGGAAGTGAAACATGGACGATAACTAGCTCAGAAAGAAAGAGAATGGATGCTTTTGAAATGTGATGTTATAAAAGAATTCTGAAGGTGAGATTGATAGATCGAATCACGAATGAAGAGATAGTTGGTAAGAGCAGATCGATATGGCTAAATGTGACCAGAAGAAGAGATAGACCGATAGGGCACATCTTAAGACACCAGGACTTGCGCAGTTGGTTTTTGAGAGAAGTGTCAACGGTAAGAACGGTAGGGGTAGACCAATGTATGAATATGACAAGCAGATTAGAGCAGACGTAGGATGTAGCACTTACGTAGAAAATGAAAAGGTTAGCACAGGATAGGGTGGCATAGAAAGCTGCATCAAACCAGTTTATGGACTGGTGATTCAAACAACAACAACAACAACAACAAGTACGGTGGATGGCGACAAGGTAATGCACGCCTTCCGCCCCAACGGGGTGTGCCTGCAATACAATAATCGGCGTAGAAGTAATCCAGAATAGGTAACATTTCGTCGCAAGCCTCTTCACATAGTTTTTCAAAAGTACCCGAAACATGTTTAGTCGGAATGAAGGCAAGGGGATAATTCATACGTATCTTCGTTTGGCGACCTTCCGGATTGTTATATTCTTCTTGCAACCCTTCTCTCCTGAATTTGTTTGTTATTTGTCCACTGTGTCTGTGATACGGAAAATATTCGAAACAAAAGTTTCAGTAAAATGATTTATTCAAAATTGATGGATTCACTTAAATGGGTTTCGAAAAAAAAAATACATTCGGAAATATTACTTGTCCGAAAATTGTATACGGAAAAATAGGTCGCAACGAGGATACTTTGTAACCTGCAGCATGTCAAATGATCAAACTTCATGACACAGGCTCCCTGATGTCACCCACGTCGAAAGTTCTAGTTGAAAAATTAAGAGTAGGATCCGGACCAAAAAAAGAATCCTGGGGAGTTTTCCTCCCTTCCCCCACAAATCTGCGTGATCAGATACCTACACCAAATGAGAAGTAGTCTAGGGCTGTTAAAACAAAAAAGCTAACGTTTTCTGTCACAGTCAGGCGAGTAGGCTATAGAACGAACTTTTAATTGCTAGGTAGATCGAGCATCAAGTGGGTCTAAGAGAAAAAACTCGACAAAACCACACTCAGATGCCGAGTTACCAGGCCCATGATCAAACGATTCAAATGAAATTTCCCAGTCTACATCTTTTTCATTCTCCGTACAACAATGCTGGTTCTTGGAGGAGTAAAATGCTAGAGGCTTACACAACTAGTAACCTCGTTACGAAGTGGAATAGAGTGATTAGTCTTATGTCTAATAATCTTTCCCCCAAGAATTAATCCAGAAGTTGTGTTTGGTCAGGGTGAGCGAACCCCAGCTGTATATTCCTCTCCAGAATTGGAAGTCTTGCTTCTAAATATTTCGCCTTCTTATCTGACAATCGAACCCACGTGATTCCGGTTGAATCAAGCGTGTGTCTACCACTAGATATCCCTCTTTCTAGAGCGAGTTAGAACACCCGGTTATGATTTTCTAGCGCTTTTCCCACACCTGTCGGGCTGAGGGTGCGAACTGTCGTTGCACACGTGGATTTGGTCCTGTTTTATAGCCGGATGCCTTTCCTGACGCCAACCCTGTATGGAGGGGTGTAATCGGGTGGTTATTATTTTATCCATCTGCGTTAATATATGTTTATTCATACATGTTAAAACTATAATTAAGACAAAAAGATAAGACATAAATTCACAAAAATATTAAAAGTGTTTCTGTAGAACCGATCATTCCTTGGTAAGTGCAATGTCAAAGCTCGATAACAACCAAAGTTTAAAGAATTATTTACAGGAAAGAACACGTAGAAGCATCTATATCTAGGTATATATGCACAGTTAAACTTGGCACACTGACTGTACTTCTTAATGAAGGCAGGCGATGTAGGGGCTAAACTTATGCAAAACATGCCTCGATGGAACATCAGACTGATGTTTTAAAGCCATTGGACCACGACAGGCCCTTGTATTCATAGCTGCGTAACTTGCAAGTGTAAACAGCGGTACTATGCCTCTTGTACTTTAGACAAAGAAAAGACCACACAAGAATCTCTTCTCTTCATTAAAAATTCAAACTTACTACCGTCTTAATGAATTCTGAAACTTCCAGAACAGGGAATATTGAAAGAAGACTTCTTAAAATTCATATCTTGTGGGTTTCTTCTTTTCTTTGTTTTCTTCTATACTGCCTGAGTTTACAGCTCATTCACACTCTCCTAGAGGGCATTGTTACGCTGTAAGTTACAACGTTCGTCCTGTCTACTTACATTTCTACGCAAGAAGAAGTAAGCAGTTTTAGTTGACATACCATGGGACCTCCCATTTTGTGTTAGGAAGTGTACAGTTGATATCATTATTATAGTCAACAGTTTCGCGTGGAATTAAACTACAGAGACATGACTTTACATGTCAAAAATTCCACATGAATTGGCCAGGATTCGAACCGTGGTCACAATGTGTCAGGAAGTGTACGAGTAGACTTACACGTAGGTTAACAATAACATGCCTGTATATGAAACGTTCTATACTCATCGCGTTCCTCGAAATTAGTAGGGCCTACTTCAGTTTCTCCAGTGTAGGTACCACAACCAAAAAAGGCTGTGAGACAAATTCCTCATACACCAAATAATTTGTAGATTGTGGCATCTTTTTCTTCACATTTTGGAGAAGAGAACTGGGGTTGTTAACTGACCGGTTTTGAACAGTTCAGGTTTCAAGTCAAAGTTAGTTTGTCCTGTTAAACATGTCGACCGGACGGAAAACGTCCGATGTTTCTCACTTTGATTAAAGAAATTTACGAATCACATACACTTCCTTTGTATTAATGTTCATAGCGGAACAGGAAAACAAATAACTTCTATGGATTCAAGGCATTGCAAAAAGCGAACCAAATACCTAGAGTATGGACGAAAAAAAATCATTAAAGAAACTTATCAGTATATTCTAGAACAGAGGTGCTCAGCTGGGCGCCCGTTGAGGCTAGCCCAGTGCGGCCGGGCTGGCGTGACGTATATGCGGGCAGCTTACGCAGGAAGCATACGTCACAGTGAAGCGAGAAAGCGGACACACTTTACAGGGAAGCGAGGTGAGCATACAACAGCGTCACATACTCATGTGCACTTTTTTTACTTTTAATACTAAAATGAATGCCGTTTCCTTCAACCGGTCTTCCATTCGCGAGGTCTGCTTTCAACTGCTCACTTGCCTGCGAATTCTCTCGAATAATCAGTAACAACTTGATCAATCAATCAATCAATCAATCAATCAATCAATCAATCAATCAATCAATCAATCAATCAATCAATCAATCAATCAATCAATCAATCAATCAATCAATCAATCAATCAACCAATCAATCAATCCTGATCTGCATTTAGGGCAGTCGCCCAGGTGGCAGATTCCCTTTCTATTGTTTTCCTAGCCTTTTTCCAAATGATTTTAAAGAAATTGGAAATTTATTGAACGTCTCCCTTGGTAAGTTATTCCAATCCCTAACTCCCCTTCCTATAAATGAATATTTGCACCAATTTGTCCTCTTGAATTCCAACTTTATCTTCATATTGTGATCTTTCCTACTTTTATAAACGCCACTCAAACTTATTCGTCTACTAATGTCATTCCACGCCTTCTCTCCGCTGACAGCTCGGAACCACTTAGTCGAGCAGCTCTTCTTCTTTCTCTCAATTCCTCCCATCCCAAACTTTTGCAACATTTTTGCAACGCTACTCTTTTGTCAGAAATCACCCAGAACAAATCGAGCTGCTTTCCTTTGGATTTTTCCAGTTCTAGAATCAGGTAATCCTGGTGAGGGTCCTATACACTGGGACCATACTCTAGTTGGGGTCTTACCAGAGACTTATATGCCCTCTCCTTTACATCCTTACTACAACCCCTAAACACCCTCATAACCATGTGCAGAGATCTGTATCCTTGATTTACAATCCCATTTATGTGATTACCCCAATGAAGATATTTCCTTATATTAATACTTAGATATTTATAATGATCCCCAAAAGGAACTTTCACCCCATCAACGCAGTAATTAAAACTGAGAGGACTTTTCCTATTTGTGAAACTCACAACCTGACTTTTAACCCCGTTTATCAACATGCCATTGCCTGCTGTCCATCTCACAACATTTTCGAGGTCATGTTGCAGTTGTTCACAATCTTGTAACTTATTTATTACTCCTTTACTCATATCATTTATATATATAAGAAAACATAAAGGTCCGATAATACTGCCTTGAGGAATTCCCCTCTTAATTATTACAGGGTCAGATAAAGCTTCACCGACTCTAATTCTTTGAGATCTATTTTTTAGAAATATAGCAACCCATTCAGTCACTCTTTTGTCTAGTCCAATTGCACTCATTTTTGCCAGTAGTCTCCCATGATCCACCCTATCAAATGCTTTAGACAGGTCAATCGCGATACAATTCCTTGGATGTGAATGACAGTCTTTCCATTTATAAAAAAAAAATTTACTCTTATTCATTAACATTGACGTTCGACTGTGATTACGAAGCTCTCCTCCACTATTCAGCGACGTGTTGATTGGGGTACATTATTTAAAATAAAACTTTATATTCGCAACAAAAGAATCTGACCTTTTCAAGATATTCCGGTTTGATTTATACTGCGGTCGATATAAACAGTTGTTTTATTGCCTTATTTTTCATTCAAAGAAAACTGACACGTTTAATTTGTGGGTTACAATCTACAAAGGCACAGGGTTTAAGCGTACACGCTACGATTTACAATTCCTTGGATGTGAATGACAGTCTTTCCATTTATAAAAAAATGTTTCCTGTTATTCATTAAGCAGAAAGTAAAATCATTACATAATGCAACAACGATTTCGCACAGTGTTGTAGTGTTGTGTGACTTTCCCTATTAACCGAATTTCTGAAAATAGTATTTAAAATTGAACAGGCGTGCTGAGATAATAGCTAGCATCTAAATGGCGAGAGGGATATTTACTATCCAAGATTAAAATACAACAACAATGTAAATATATCTGCCAGATAGATGTACAGTATGTCTTCGAATAAATGACCTCACTAATATTTTATTCACGGTAAGCATGATTGGGTTGTTGGTGAGTTTATCAGATAATTTAAATCCAAACAACCACAAGCCACATCTTACCCTACACCTTAACTCCGTATTATATTCGAAATATTTCTAAAGCACCTCTTAAAACGTTATAGTGTAATTTGCAATTCACTGCGTACATTATAAAAATATTTGAGGTTGTAGGCCTAACACTTTATTGTATCCGGTCAAAATACATAAACTGCAATAAACATAAGTAACGTACGATGAGTGTTTTTTAAGTAAGGGCCGTTGGAAAATAACTACACAACGAAAGACGTTTTTCAAACACCACATTTATTTTCAGATTCTACATACTTTACTCTATTTTTTCAACATAGCCGCCAAGTTTGTTTAACCCCTGATCATACCTTACAACTTAGTTCTGAATACCCACTTCATAGAAACTTCCCAATTGACATGATTAAAATCTTGGAAATAATGATACTCTCTACATGTCTAGTTTTTCTAGTTAGTACTTGCATGCTTTGCTAAAAATAAACTTTCTTCAATTCTCGTAATTATTTCTCGGGTCTCTGGAGTCACCGAGGCTCATTTTGGCTTTGGGCCACGGGTTGAAGACCGGTTGCCCTTCCTGACGTCACGTGGTTTCACAGAAGAAATGCCTACCTTAGGATTAATCGGAATTGGAGCCTCCCCATCTCAGTTAATGAGTTGATGGAAGAAAGCCACTGCAATAAACATGCCCCCGTATCCCTGTTTTTCTGTATATTACATTTCTGTACATTTTTTAAATAACTCATCCTTAGATTATTAATGTAAGATGTGTTAGTGAAAGATCTTCAAATACCCCGCAAATAATCTCGCTAATGATACGTCAGATTTGCAGAATATACGTATTTTGAGTTTCCAGCCTGAAGACTGGTTGGGTCACAAGCAGCTTTACCATCAGCTGCACAGATAGCTTGGGCTTCACTGAAGAGTTGTACCAGGGAAATGAAGATTAGGGTACTTTTCCATTGCTTTCCTCATTGAGCCAGAGGGGGCAATTACCTATCAATCTGCCAAGCTCCCTGAAACGCACACACCAGCAGACGATATGAGCGACACTTTCTCACCATTCATCACAGGGAGTGGGTGCAAAAGAATGGCATTAGTATCGCTCTCACCTTATTGTCAAAACCAAGGATGGGTCTGAGACAAGTCAATGAACATAACATTTCATTTCCCTGCTCATACCGTAAGACATAGTGCAATGTAAATATGTCTTACCAAAAACTGATCTGGGTTTCAGAAGATACAAACATAAATTATTATTATTATTACGCGCTGTGGCTATGATGTCAAGTTCTGCATTCGGGAGACAAGCGGATTCGAACCCCCATCGTCGACTGTCTTGAGAATGGTTTTCTGTGGTTTCCCATTTTTACTTCCAGGCAAATGCTGGGAGAGTTCAATCATAGGCCACAGCAGATTACTTTCACTTCCTTACTCAATTTCATTCTCCATCATTCATTTCATCTTCATTAGCTTCTTAACTGAGCGTGGCGACATGCCATATAATTTCATCACACCTCATCCTCGACCCCGTATCACGAAATGGGACTACGGGGTAGATACATGATGATGATGATGATGATGATTATTATTATTATTATTATTATTATTATTATTATTTATTCCGCCTTTTCCGCATACTGGTGAGGTCGTGGGTGAGAAATGTATTGCGTATGTGGACTTAGGCCTGTTTTACGGCTGGATGCTCTTCCTGACGCCGAATTTAAGTGGAGGGATGTATTCACTATTGCGTGTTTCTGTGCTGATTGGTAGCGTATAATGTTTTATGTATATGAAGAGGAAAGCATTGGATAAACAAGAAATACACAGTCCCAGAGTCAGAGGAATTAACTAGACGCAGTTTAAATCTCCCAACCGGCAAGGAATCGAAGCCGAGATCGTCTAAACCGAAGGCCTCGACGATGACCACCACTCAGCAGAAGAACCGGATCATTATTATTATTATTATTATTATTATTATTATTATTATTATTATTATTATTTGATACTGGAATCTCTTAAGGAAACGTGCATATCAGTGCAAAGTAGAAGTTGCCGAAACATCTCCAGTATTTGTTTTCCAACGTGTAGCGTAACTGACGAGTTTCACGCTTTGAAGACGGGCTTAACGATGGACAGCAGGTGCAGTGTAGACGCCCAAGCCGGCCGTACCGAGATTAGTCACTACTTCCGGTAGTGGAGACCCAGGAAGTGTGGCGAGACAATGCCCCAGCAAGAAACGGAAGTTGCTGCCGTGCATAATGCAAGACGCACGAGTAGGCTGTGGTGTGCTGGTTATAACATGCCAGAACTAATTCAGCATCTCTTGCCATGAGAAAATGTACATGCCTTAAAACCTGCTATTCTACCTCTCCAGATCAGGAGTGCCTCTTTTTCAGAAAATGAAAAATTCACAGCCTGTTTCCAGTCATATTTTCGGGCCAGGAATGGAATGAATGAAGCCCCGATCTAGCTGCGAGGATAGGAATTGTGCCGGATGCCGAAACCTGTCGCACTCCTCTGGGGCAATGATTAATGAGTGACAGATGAAAAAATGAAATGATATTGGAGAGTTGCTGGATAGATGCTATGAAATGTGAATGGAGAGTGTTGCTGGAATGAAAGATGACAGGGAAAACCGCAGTACCCGGAGAAAATCCTGCCCCAACTCCGCTTTGTCCAGCACAAATCTCACATGGAGTGCTGGGATGTGAACCACGGAACCCAGCGGTGAGAGGCCGGCGTGCTGCCGCCTGAGCCACGGAGGATCCTCCTTTTCAGATACAGAACATAAAACAATCGTTCCTCTCTAGCTAAAGTCATAATAGCATGGAACGAATTTTGCCTTTCTTTTCTTTTATATTCGAATGTATTTTCGGGTAACAGGGCATGGGACATCCCGTTACTCTTAATTGTGGCTTCGATGTAAAGTAACAGCTTGTAGTTTGACGTGTTTGTAGACATCATTATCTTAAGCACGCGACTTCCAGTTTTACGAGGAATCCGAACCATAGGGACGTGACTTTTCATTTCAAAAATCCCTAAATCCATTGACATATCCGAACCGCGGCCGCCCTGGTAAAAAGCCAGTGACTATGCCACTCGACTATCACGCACACCAATGTAGCAGGCTTATTTGTCTTTGGAGATAAGAAACTTCTATTCAACTCTACCTGTATGTATGTTTAGTCCTCAGTCCGAAGGCTGGTTGGATCCTCAACAGTTCCACCATCAGCTGTCATAGATAGCCTAGGCATCACTGAAGAGGCGTACTAGGGAAATGAGGAGTGAGGTAGTTTCCCGTTGCTTTCCTCACCGAGCCAGAAGTTGCTATTACACATCAGTCTGCCAAGCCCACTGAAATGCATGCACCAACTGACCCTATGAGCAATATTTTCACACCATTCATAGCAGGGACTGGCTACAGAAGGAATGGCATTACTAGCATCACTCATACCTCAGTCACTTTCATTTTGTCAAAGCCAAGGATAAAGCTGAGACAGATCAATGAAAGTAACAAAATTGCTCTAGCCCATACCAGAAGACATAGCGCACTGTAAACACTAGGTCCCGCCAGCAAAGGCACCAACTCTACCTATCACTGTGAAAGTATTGTTCCAATAATAATAATAATAATAATAATAATAATAATAATAATAATAATAATAATAATAATAAAAAAAGTTATTTGACGGAAACAACCATCCATGCTCACCAACATTTCCCAACAGCCCTCGGCGTTCCATCTTCTTTAAGGCACATCAAATACGCATGAATTCCAAATAAATTAAATTAGAAAATCTGTCTTAATTTTTACCACAATTCCATTGTTAACCCTTAGGGGCCGATGACCTTCGATGTTAGGCCCCTTTAAACGTTAACAATCATCATCATCATCATCATCATCATCATCATCATCATCATTGTTTACCTGTCATGGATAGGCCTACTCATGACACGAAATTAGAAACAATATTGAGATCGCACAAAATAGATACGAGATAATAACAGATTCATGCTCTCATTAATGGTTCGGAAACCAGTCCAACAGCTTGGCTATATGTTCGGAGGTAGACCACTAAAAACGGTAGCAAGTAGTTGTAGAGTATATCCGAAATTCCTTTGCGTGCGGGACATCCCCAGCATTTGCCTGATGGGAAACCACAAAAAACGGTCTTCAGGGTTGCCGACGGTGGTATTCGAACCCACCATCTCCCGAATGAAAGCTCACAGTTAAGCGATCCTAACCGCATGGGAAACTCACTCGGTCGAGGAAAATAGATACTCCTATTAGCTTTTGAACGGTATTGTAGTTAACACAGGGCCTGTGTCAGCTTTGGCAATCAGCCTTTCGCCGTCAGACTGATAGGTAGTGAGTGATGTGCGCGAGTGATGCCTGGAATCGCGGTACTCGACTCTTTCGAGTCCAGGCTCGGGCTCGTTTCGCTTGCGAAGACTCGATGACAGCATGACGTCACACGTTCGCTCTCTTGCCCGATGTTGGATGGAGCATATGTGCAAGTGGTCGCCGAGGTTTTATGGGATTGCGATAGACCGGTACGATATAAATATTCTTAATGAGTGAGCAAAATAAATAATCTTAATTTGATGATGACTTGCGAAAGATAATACTACAATTACATACGCATAATAAAGTATGAAAATATCCGTTCACGGCGTCTCTCACCCACTCCACTGACTACCTATCCTATGCCTTATATTCTAATAATGATAGCATAGTTATCTGGACTTCTGAGCCCAACTTGGCAGGTTCGATACTGGTTTAGTCCGATGATATTTGAAGGTGCTCAGATACGTCAGCCTCGTGTCGGTAGAATTGCTGGGTGACTAACTTACGGCACCTCGGCATCTCCGAAAACCATAAAAATGTACGTAGTTGGACGTAAAACTCATAACATTATTATTATTTAACATCACTGTCACGGTGTCCTGCTCCATGGCTAAATGCTTAAGAGTGTTGGCCTTTGGTCACAGGGATCCCGGGTTCGATTCCCGGCAGGGTCGGGAATTTTAACCATCATTGGTTAATTTCCCTGGCACGGGGGCTGGTATATGTGTTGCTTCATCATCATTTCATCCTCATCACGACGCGCAGGTCGCCTACGGGGGTCAAATCAAAAGACCTGCACCTGGCGAGCCGAACCCGTCCTGGGATCTCCCGGCACAAAAAGCCATACGCCATTTCATTTTTTTCATTGTCACGGCATGCCTACAATCGTCCTAGGGGACAGTGAATAGTTTATACTTACATCACACTTTCAGCAGATATAATGTAGGGTATTAAGATTAAGGCGTCCAGAATGTGATGTATGTACACGCAGCAAATCATCAGACAGAACGTCATTCTGTTCTAGCTAAACAATGAACGCAATGAACAAAATACACACTCCGTTTTGACGTTTATCATTGCAACACATGACTGTGCAAAGGAACAAAACCGAGTGTAGTCTTTAGAAGTTGAGCGAAGGTCGAAGAATAGCGGCGGGATGTAAGCAGTACTTTTTTCTTTTTTTTGCTATTTGCTTTACGTCGCACCGACACAGATAGGTCTTACGGCGACGATAGGATAGTAAAGGCTTAGGAAGTGGAAGGAAGCGGCTGTGGTCTTAATTAAGGTACAGCCCCGGCATTTGCCTGGTGTGAAAATGGGAACAAACGGAAAGCCATCTTCAGGGCTGCCGACAGTGGGATTCGATCCTGGATGCAAGCTCACAGCCGCGCGCCCCTAACCGAACTTTGTGTTTCTGTGGTGATTTGTAGTGTAGTGTGTTGTGTGAATATGAAGAGGAGAGTGTTGGGACGGGCAAAAACACCCAGTCCCCGAGCCAGGAGAATTAATCAGAAGCGATTCAAATCCCCAAACCGGCCGGGAATCGAACCCGGGACCCTCTGATCCGAAGGCTAGTACTCTGACCATTCGGCCAACGAGTTGGACAATAACAAAAAGTGATACTACAGCACATATATGTTTCTGAACGTCCTACACATGTATCTTTGCAATAAATTCTCTGGCAGTAATATTGTCATTATTTCGCACAATATTATTACACGTTTTCCTACAAGGACGTCGCGGGAATAATATTTCATAGCTATCAACAAATCCCTGGTGGCTACTTCCAGGCTGCACAGTAATAAAAGTAATAATACTACTACTACTAATAATAATAATAGAACGCTGCCGTTATCGACATTAGAAAAGTCCCCACCACAGTATGGAAATTGTCCCCATCCTACGATCATCTTTGGTCCTACGTGTCTATCTTTCAAGTTGACGGTTTGTTAGTAAGTCATAAATATTTTGCCTATGATGATAATAATTATCGTAACAATCAAATTATTGACGACCGATGACTTAATAAAACCAATCATCAGCAGCAAACATATTACAATCCACATCACAAAAATATTCTGTGGGTGACCCTGAATGCCGTGCAATCCACTACAATAGATTATAGTTCTAAGATATGTCCACAGATAGCGACACTAGTATGCTTCGACTCGAGTCTGGAGTCGAGTATACCGATTCTAAGAGCACATTACTCGATTCTACTCGATTCCATCGCTAGCCCATCACTACTGGTAGGTCTCTAGCTGTGTAACAGAGAGTAGTGTTGAAACAAAATACATCTACTGGTGTTTCCTCAAGGCACCTGTTAATGTAGTATGACAACGCCAATGTGCGTCCTCGGTGTGTGGAACTGTTAACACCTATCATGAGCACTCCCTGCCGCATCGGGACCGGTGCCGCTGAATGGCGGCGGGGAAGAGAGGTGTCTATGTTTCGGTAAGCAACTACTGCAATTCACAATTATTTATGCACACCAGGACGATTTATAGCGTTTTCTTGGAATGTTAAATCTAGGTAAAAGCGTCCCAGATAGTTCTGGTGAGCACCGAAATTTGAACCTTATTCAATACTGTTACGATTTATTTATTTATTATTATTTTTTTTTTTTTTGCTAGTTGCTTTACGTCGCATCGACACAGATACGTCTTTTATTGTTACGAATAAAACACTGTCTGTTTTATTGATCTAATTTAGGATGACCCAACAGGCACAAACACACAGAATTATACTTGAAAATGAATGATAACAGTTCACTAATTAGTGGCTACATACAAAATATCTACTCGTCACAGCAGTTCTCCTCCAGCTTGGTGGTATTTATCTAGAACGAGCGACCCTTCTGTAGTCTTCATTGACAGCTCTCACATTTTACTTGGCACGCACCATCTCACTTTACATAGCAGCGATATGCACACAGGTTCGAACACAAGTCTGTTGACTATCGCAACACACGACTTCTATACACTTGGTTCGACTCCAGACAGAACCCATAACTCGCACAATCAACTCACTTGACTGATCCTCACATTGAACACACATCGCTCGAAAACACAAAAACAATACTGCTAACACTAGGCCTACTCCAAGAACTCCTCAACGACACACTTTAACATTACTCTCCGACGCACTATTCCAATACACTCAACGACACCACCACATCCTCCAACACTTCACTGCGACGACACTCTCTCAAAACTCGCAACTCTGCTCCAACACCACCACTCCTGTTCGCGGTGTGCCTGGGTTTATATCCCTAGTGATGGATTACTAGAACCTTCGGGGTACCGGTACGGCCGGAATACGAACATTCTAGTTTCGCCTTCCAGAAAGTCCACTGAGACACCAGATGAAAAGAACAATACAAGGAGAGGCCGTCACATTGCCTCAGGCCGGCTAGAAGCTCATCTGTCTGACTCACTCATTCCTTCCAGTAAATACAGACGGCGACTTTCAGAGGGCTGGCAGTCACATGAGAATGTAACAGCATCATGGAACGACACATTCCCTTGACCTTGATCTGACACGAACAGATAGGCTATAGAAGTTGACGGGGACCTCTATTTTTAATTTCCCATTTGTGTTTCTTCATTTCATTCAGCAAAGAACATCGTACACAAACCACTATGGAATTAATTTAGACATCTACAGTGTCCGCCCGCTGATTTCCATAGCTCACAGTTTTACTCTTTAACGACCTTTTATGAACTTGTGGAATTGGCATTTAGTAGTGTTTCATTGCTTGAACATGTCATATTTCAAGGAATAATCCAATGCTTGCTAATAAGTCATTTTACCGTTAGAGCAGTGCTTTCCAAATTTTTTAAATGGTGACACCTTACCGAACGCTGAAATTCTGTACGACACCCTACCCCTCAAATAAAAGTGTCAAACACGTTCATAAGCTCTTTATGAATCCTTCATTAGACGAATAAAACAATATATATGCCTACAATTCTAAGAGAAGGAAAACAAACACACGCATTTTCACCCTTAGTTTTAATCGCTTAGTGACTTACATGTGCTTGGCAAGTCTTACAAATGTATTTTAAGTTTGGACGATTATGGGATAAATTCACTGGCATTCGCAAGAATATGTGGTCGAAAAGTGCAGCTAAACGACAAGAACCCGTTTAGATAGATGTGGAAAATCTTCTTGAAGTGAAATCCAGAATTCGTACTACTTATCGCCTTGGTGCTTTAACTTTAACTTCCTGTCATTTTTATGCTCTGACAAATTTGTCTTCTACCATAGGAAGTTCACTAACTTCCGATGAGACAAATGGATTTCTAATCCAATCATAAACATTTGTATTCGGATCTAGGAAGTAACTTTCGAGTTTATCTCTCAGTAATATCAGGTAGTTGTAAATAAAATCGTTTCTTTCTTCAAATCACAATGAGATGTATCGAGAACATTTCATAGCCGTTCTCTTTCACTTTCCGAGTTCAAAATGTGACTTGTCCCTTACGACAGAAATTTCATCTGTTGCAGAGAGAACCCTTTGCGGCCCCTGTCATTTAAAGTCAATCGTCCAATCATATCCCAACACACTTCATTCAATGTAGACTTATGTTTCTCCATGTGGTCACTTAAAACACTCAAAATATCCTCTCCTCTTGTAGGAAGATGGATTTCCAAGCAGCACAAATACTGTTCAACAACTTTCACTTCATAAATAAAACGCATATACAGGAAGTCCGAAGTTGATTAAGTCCACTTCAATCACGTGGTTAGTCAACTTGAATTGCAAACATAACCTTATAGTCTCCATCTCTGGCTCTCACTGAATGTTCAATCTTTTTAGATAAATCCTGAATTTCTCGTCCAACGGTATTGCCACCCAAACAGTTCGCGACACCTCATAAACCTTCAGGCAACACCCAGTTTAGAAGGCACTGATTTAGAATGTACAGAGAAATTGATGGCTCTCCTGGTTAATCTACATGGTTTTATTTCTTGTTTTCTGGACATCGTCAACGGCAGTCGATCCCTCAAGAACACCACACACTCACGCATGCTGATCAGGCAATTTTCGTACTTACAAGTGCAACAATAATGCAATCTACAGTATTGTAGTGGAGGTGCGTGGCAGCAGAAGAGAGAAAAAGCGCGTCTCAAATAATACTAGTCAGTCACAGTCAGTGTAATGTTACTGTTGGCAAGTTTTAGGGACTTGGAAAATTGAAGGCCATTACATTTTATTTTATTTCGACTCAGTGATATTAAAGTATTCGAGACCTAGGCTCCCAGCCCCCTCTTTAATAATTTTTCCCCCGCCCCCCTCCTTTCTTCGAGTGATCGAACCTTCATATTTTTCTTCTCATTTCGACAGTGTTCCTACTAATCTTCCTGATCAATAAGGGATAATGACCTCGTAGTTTTTAAAAAACAATCAAAACAACCACCACCACCAGCCACTTCGTTGTTATGACGACCGAACAATTATTAAGCTTGAATATTAAGTTTGTATTCATTATCAAGCCGCATAATGTGGTTAAGTGTAAGAGAGGGCCAAGAGCCCTAACTTCGAAATAAATAAATAAATAAATGAATAAATAAATAAATAAATATGATAAATATGATAAATAAATAAATAAATAAATAAATAAATAAATAAATAAATAAATAAATAAATAAATAAATAGGCTATATTGTCATCAATACGGAACATGTAAATTATAAACTTTGGTGCTCATGAGAATGTCAGGCTAAAATTGAAACTGCTTTGCTTGCATGCAATTGTTGATTTTAGTGTTAAGGTTGCAAATAGTGGAAGCCTTTACCCTCCATGGCTTTGCTTGCTAAGGGAGATACAAAAGATGACGGTTAGATGAAGTATTTCGTGGTATTGAGGTAAGAAGCAAAGTAGAAAAGGTCACATTGCTGGTTGCAAATGGACGATTATGGGGGCGCATAGTTCATTTATATATGCAAGAAGATTATATGTGGAAAGGAATAACAGTCTATACTCTACAGCAGGGCTGTCCAACGTTCGTTTCTACGCGAGCACATTCAGAATGATAACTAAGGGTACCGTATGCAGGCGCCAGGTACGATTCCACTGATTCGACTACTGTTATCGGTACTACAACGACTGTAATAATAATAATAATAATAATAATAATAATAATAATAATAATAATAATAATAATAATAATAATAAATCTAGAATTAAAAATTATATGAAAATATATTTACTCACATAATTAATGTGAAATCTGGCACTGCATGCTCGCTGCAAGTTGAGGCAAGTCTAGTGTGTGACTGGAATAGGCTGCTCTTAACGCGTCATCCAGGTGTGTCTGTCAGGCAGGATCGGTAATTACTTTTTTTATTATGTTCATAGTCGAAAACGCGACTTCACAAAGATAGGTTGAACCAAAACAAGATTGCATCTTCAGAGCAACACTGCGGGTAATGTGATAACTTTTACCGTCCACCAGAGTCCAGAAATTGCCACATGTTGCGTAGGAGGATTTCAAAGAAAGGTCTGACTGAAGGCTTAAAATTTCCATTTCTAATTCTTCAGGATTCTAATTTTCGAGTATTTCACACACCCTCCCTCCAAGCTCACAAACGTCAACAGAAGCGAAGGGATTATTGACAAACATGATCACTGGTTCAAGCATGGAAAACTGGCTAAATCTGCTACCAAATTCGGACCCAAGAGTTTCAAGATGTTTAGCAAGAGATGAAAAATCACGCTTGCTGCCATTTACTGTATCTGCCATAGATTTCAAATTTGGAAAATGTGAAAGGGAATTTCTATTTAAATGGACAATCCATACCTTAAGTTTCTTTTCAAATGCATTGACAATACTTATAATAACTGAAATATTATGATCTTTTCCTTGCAATTCGAGTTTTAACTAATTTAATTTTGAGGTGATGTCTGCCAAGAATGCTAATTCGATTAGCCAAGATGTATCATCAAGTTCGTGATAATATTTCCCAGGAGATGATTTCATAAAGTCTCGTATCTCATCCAATAGGCAGCAAAACCGTTCGAGTGTTTTCCCCCTACTAAGCCACCTTACGTCTGCATGAAGGATGACGTCACCATACTCCGAATCTGACATACTTAAAATATTTCTGAACAATCGATGACGAGTAGATGGCGATCTTATATAATTCACGACATGAGTTACAATTTTCATGACATGATCGAACTTTAAAACCTTTGCGCACAAAGCTTCTTGGTGAATAATACAATGATAAGAAAGACATTTTGGAAATGATTCATCGTTAGCGCAAAGAGAAAGAGATCCATTATTTCTACCAGTCATAGACGGTGCCCCATTTGTTGTTATAGCGACAAGCTTTGACAGTGGTAAGTTACTCTCTCTGGTGAATTTAATGATAGCATTAAATATGTCTTCTCCCCTAGTACGTCCATGAAGTGGCAATAGCATGACAAATTCTTCCTTTACTGTAAAATAATTTAAAAACATTCTAGCAAATACACACAACTCAGCAGTGTCAGACATATCAGCACTTTCATCAAACTGGAGTGAAAAATGTTCACACGATTTCAAATCCTGATGTAATTGAGATTCCATATTATTAGAAATCTGTTCAACCCGCCAAGCAACAGTTTGGTGAGACAACTGAAGTCCTTTGATTGAAGATATCAATTCAGATTTATCTTTGTGAGATTCGAACAGAGATTCAGCGGCATTTAGCATAGCTTCTTTCACTACTTCCTCATCACTGAAAGCTTTTTTCCTTTTAGCTAGGACGTAACAAACTTTGTAAGAAGCTATTGTCACGTTACGCGTTTGCTGAACTGGCTTCTTAAACGCACATTGTTGCAATGCTAATTTAGATTTTAGATCTTTCACTTTGTGTTTTCTTAGTTCAGAATTAACAGGAAATTCAATGTCAATTTTTTTGTGATTAATCAAAAAATGTCGCTGTACATTACTTTTTTTTTAGGAACAGACACGCTAGCATTACACAATAAACACACAGACTTTCCTTTGTTTTCAATAAAGCAATACTCGTTCTCCCATTCACTGTTAAAGTTATAATTTCTTTGCCTTTTATCCATGTTAAGAAGAGTTATGTTTAATGAAATATAACTGATTATAAACTGAATAATTTAAAGTTTAAATAGTAATGAAGAAAAGCACACGAAACATGTTGAATGTACAACTTATCACAGCACAAGGCACTTAAAACATATTCCATAAGCCCTGTATAAGCTCACAAGTAATACTGAATGTTCGCCTGAAAGCTAGGAACTGGGAACATTACAATTGCAAGCCTTTCATAAATCGTTTGTTCACTGTTTACGGCACAGCTTTGTTGGGATTAAAGTTACTTTGTGAGCAAATTGGGTGTCCCATTGTCGTCCTGGCGAAACTCTGACATGGTAGGTAGTTTATGGCTTTGCAATCAAGTGAATCATAAGGAAGCGGTTCTGTTTGGCAGAATAAATATGCGGCTATATTTGGCTCCCTGAGTAGAGAGGGCCTTATACCTGGCACTAGCAATTCCCCCCCACCCCCCCAACAGTGAGAGGTTTGTGGAGGATTTCCCTTTGTCGCAACTACTTACATGTCGAATAGCTCTCTTTCTGAACCTTTCTTCTATCTCTTCACTAATTGCGGACACGAGTCAGTTAGACCTAGATCACATGTATGGCTTACTCAAAGCTCTTTGTGTATTTGGAGGTACGTATATAATAAATTTCCTGACTTTGAGGACGGCATTTTTAAGAGAAAAGTAAGAATATTATTGAAATGCAAAAGTATTGTTTTCAAATATTAAGTAAAATTTAATTTGGAAATTAATTGCGAAGGGCGCCGCGTTGGATAGGGCTGCTCTACAGTATAATGACATAACCAATGTACATTAATATATGCATGCATGCATGCATGCATTCATCATCATTACCTCGTCTAAGGGTTACGGAGCTACCGAAATGAGATCACGCGGTGTAATACGAAGTAATTTCGACATTCTATACTTGCCACCATCTATGCAAGAAGGAAACTGACAAGTTAGCGAACAAGTATACACCGAAAATATATTCTTGTCGCTTGGCCATACGTATGCCTTTTTTTTTTTCCTGACTTATACGACATGAAGATAACAGTTTTCTATCCTTTGAGAGAACTGCTCTCTTGGACAGGTATGTTGTATTCCTTTACACGAACTCGGACGCTGTGCTTTTGCATCTAGGAAGTGATAGTGATTGTTTTAATGTATTTAAGTGGCGAAAGTAGTATTCGTATTTCCATTAAAATTACCATGAGATAGGCTTTTATTGAAAGATAGTCACAAACTGGTATGCTGTAAATCAATGGTCCAGATCGGATCAGATTAGATCAGATATGTTAAAACAAAAACCGAATGACCATTGTAATAACCTCGTTTTTATACTTACAAGGTAAGAAACGTTTTCCCTGCTGAGCTTTTCTACTTGCTGCACGGCAAGATAAGGTAAATAATTCATTCCCGCAAATATACGGTCCTGTAATTCCCTTCTGCCCTTATTTAGAAGAATTCCTACTAGAAAAATATTTTAAAAGATGATGTATTCGGTACATTGATTTAAGAAACCACTACATAATTTAACTTTTCCTTGTGATGAAGGATAATAATAATAATGAAAATGAAATTGCGTATAGCTTTTAGTGCCGGGAGTGTCCAAGGACAAGTTCGGCTCGCCAGGTGCAGGTCTTTTGATTTGATTCCCGTAGGTGACCTGCGCGTCGTGATGAGGATGAAAATGATGATGAAGATGGCACATACACCCAGTCCCCGTGCCAGCGAAATTAACCAATTAAGGTTAAAATTCCCGACCCTGCCGGGAATCGAACCCGGGACCCCGGTGACCAAAGGCCAGCACGCTAACCATTTAGCCATGGAGCCGGACAATAATAATAATAATAATAATAATAATAATAATAATAATAATAATAATAATAATAACAACAACATAAATCAGAAACCTCTATCCTACATAGTGCAATGGTTGTAGCAGATAACGGTTTTACACCCCTCAATCTAAGCATCCCGGCTTCAGTCTCCACAACTGAGGAAAAGATCGTTCTATCGAAAAAGAAACCTCTTCATGGATGGTATCCAAATGAGTTAGATCAGCTATTCATCGACAAACAAGCGTCGCATGAGTGGTTGACGTACTCAGATATATGCCCAGAAACAGAGGGCTTCATGTTCGCCATATAAGAGCAAGTCATTACCACAAGGAACTACAGAAAGCATATACAGCATGATCCATTTGTCTATTCAGGTCAGTGCCGACGATGTAATACATCTCCAGAAATCATCGATCACATAACCTCAGGTTGAAGATTAATGGCAAATGCAGACTACAAGTACAGACATGACCAAATTGCAAACATCATTCATCAGAAATTAGCCCGACAAAATAACCCAATCCATTGTACTACAGCATATTGGAAGTACAAACCCCAATCAGTCTTGGAAAGTGAAAATTATAAACTTTACTGGGATAGAAGTACCATCGCTGAAAAAAATATTACCTGCAATAGACCAGATATAACTTGTGTAGATAAAAATAAGAAAATCTGCTTCATAATTGACATAACCTGCCCTAATTCTCACAACATCCAATCTACACATACAGAGAAGATATCCAAGTGCACAGATCTGCCCACAGAAATGAAAACCATGTGGAAACTTAACAGTGTTATCATAAAAAACACTACACAGGAGCACTGATGCACTTAATCTCCACCCTTTCACATATAGAGAATTACAAAAAGCAGCAATCCTGTCCACTTCCCATATAGACAAGAGCCCTGCGCGGATATACAAAATGTTATCTTCATCCGCTCCCTATCCGCATCCGAGAATGGTTATCCGTGTGGATATTGTAAATATTTAAGTACAGTATATTACACACGGATAGATCTGTTAACATAATACAATAGGCCTGATACCTGGTATCCGACCCCTTACAGTCACAGGTTTGTGAGGGATTTTCTCTTGCGACAATTACCGACGTATTGACTTTTGTTCCTTCCTGCCATTAATTGCGGACGGAAGATAGTAAGGCTTAGGTCAGATTTACGGCTTTATGGTCTCAAGACTCTTTATATATCACCATTCCCCCATACCTATGTCAAGGGTTGCCTACCACAAGCAAAAATAAGAGTATACCTGAGTGAAAATCAATAAACTTCATTATTTAGAAATTATCAGCAAAATTATCCGCACTGTCATACAGTTTGCATCCGCCAAGACACTCATTTCGCGGATAAATCCGCGGATATCCGCATCCGTGCAGGGCTCTACATATAATAAGAAAGTTTATTGGCATGAACAATCCACTATAGGCCCTATAGAGAGAACTAATGAAAATAGTATACTAATAATTTTGACTGTTTATGTATGGTAAATATCCTATAAATATCTTTCAAATTTATTTTTCAACATTGTATGTAAGTACTAATGTATGGAGCATATGTGCATATGTACTAAATAGTACTTCTTCCATGTACATTGCACCAAAGAAGTGCATGAACCCAATTGTAAAATTATGAATAATAATAATAATAATAATAATAATAATAATAATAATAATAATAATAATAATAATAATAATAATAATTGTACCGTCCCGCGCATTAAAATTAAGCGCCTTGGAGAATGCCATCTGAAACGTAGAACTTGCAACAACTAACACAAGAAGTTTGAACATTTCTAAACAGATGTCGCTACTATAAACTTATGTTGTGCCCTCTGGTGTGAAGATGAACTATTAAAATTCTAGAGTAATTTTGTATGTAAAGGTTTCCTACACTGGAATGTTTAGCGTTTGTTTCTTTGTTTTCAAAAGTTATCAATACTTCTATCTCTTCCCGCACGCTTAAGATGTTGGCCAATGAGAATTTTTGTACATTTATTTATTCACCAATGACAAAAATTTTGGTATTTATTTGATTATCCAATGAGAATTGGGGGTATGTCAGGGCCTTAGCCCAGAGTTTGCTGGAACTTTTCCCTCTGCTATAAAAGCTGGCACATTTTCGGACCAGGTTATCTTTGTGATCGCTCCAGTCTACATCTAGTGTGTGTTCGTAAGGGAGGCGGAGACGCTTCGTCCATCTTCAGGAGATCCACCTGCACAAGGTAATGGCAGATTCTGTATAACCATGTGATAGTCTTTGAAAACTAGGTCCAACTCATAGCCTGAATGGTCAGCATTGAGGCCTTCGGTTCAGAGGGTCCAGGGTTCGATTCCCGGCTGGGTCGGTGATTTTAATCGCCTCTGATTAATTCTTTTGGCCCGGGGACTGGGTGTCTGTGTTTGTCTCAAC
This sequence comes from Anabrus simplex, assembly GCF_040414725.1. NCBI lineage: Eukaryota > Metazoa > Arthropoda > Insecta > Orthoptera > Tettigoniidae > Anabrus > Anabrus simplex. The sequence goes on along the minus strand of NC_090269.1, from coordinate 55,554,482 downwards.
ACTTTCCTCTTCATATTCAGACAACACACTACACTACCAACCACCACAGAAACACGTAACAGTGATTACATCCCTCCATATAGGGTTGGCGTCAGGAAGGGCATCCGGCCGTAAAACAGAGCCAAATCCACATGTGCGACACAGTTCGTACCCGCGACCCCACAGATGTGGGAAAAGAGGTAGAAAAGAGAAGAAGAAGAAGAAGAAGAAGAAGACGAAGAAGAAGAAGAAGAAGAAGAAGAAGAAGTCTCTGAAAACTACCTCGACGGGAAGGTTTCCAGTCCTTAGTAATGCAACTTTACTTTTCTCCAATGTAAACTTCAAACTTTAAATGTAAATTTCAAACTAGTCGAATAGAAAATGAGGTACCCTCTCGTATTCCCTTTCCACTTGTTTTTGAGGTGACTATAATTTTGTAACCTTTTCTGTCTTGTAATTTCTGTAATTTAAATATTTTTCTCCATCTAGTCACCTTCGTAGTATAGGCTTAGCCACTGTAACGTCGAGCCATAAGCCCAAACAGGGTTTTATGCATTTAATGTAAACTTCTAGGAGTGAAAGAGTTCGCCTCCTTACCATTTTGGTTTTTGAGCCAGTAATTTAACCGGTTTGGTTTTACCAAAGGCCTTGTAGAATGGGTACTTGTTACCCCTGTTTGACTCCATTTATTTCATGTTAAAGATACCAGACCCTTGAGCATTTAAGACAGTGAATACTATTTAATTTTGTTAAATGTAGGTTGTGCCTGGATAGGCCTGGAAAGTGTGATTTTCGAAAACAGATTCTTAAGTGCGAATCCATAGAGCAAGGACGCTCTTCCTATTAACGTAAATGTATTAATGTAAAGGTTGAATGGTGCCTTTGTAAGGCTGAAAAGATATAATGTTTGGAGAGTAGTCCCCTAGATAATTTTGTGGAGCAAAGGTGCTCTTGTAACACTGCATATTTTTTATATTCTCTCTCCTAGTGGTGTAAAGAAATTGGGAGATCTGTCTCCTTAACTGTTGGTTAAAAGGGAGCAGTTGTGCTCATGTAAAGTCTGTAAATTGGAAGCTTCAAGCTCATGCTGTAAACAGTAGTTGTTTTTTCTAATTTTGTCACACAAGATTACGAGCTAGCCTCGTTCCTGGTCTACTGTTATTTGCTCAGCAAAGTGTAAATGTTTAAAAAAAATTAAAAAGAGAAAGCAATATAGCTCCGATTTTAAAGTTTTAAATTAATCTTCTGACTGCGTTATATCCCCCCCCCCCCAATCCATGCCCACACCTTCTTTCACCTCTGTAAGCCGCAGTATCCCCGTAATAATAATAATAATAATAATAATAATAATAATAATAATAATAATAATAATAATAATAATAATGTTAATCGTACGGCTTCCGCTACCATGTGCAGGCCCTTTCATTTGCTGCCATTCAGGCAACCTATGTAAAAATTTCGGTGTTGCGGTTTACTCTACCAGATGGCAGAAAAACGTATCTCTGTTGGGCAATCTATTGTGATTTTAAATTAATTTTGTCGGGTAAATGCCGAATGTGTGAACAGAGATCTACTGTGTGCCATCAACGTACGACGTGGAGAACCCACAGACATATAGATCTAGACTGGCAATGAGCAGCAGATTCTGAAGTCGGAAGCGTGCGGCCACGGCCATCTTACGCCACTACACTACCCCGATGCATTAATGTAAAATGGTAGGGGAAACGGGAATATTGGACAGGAGATAATTAAAATAATTAAAAGCACGTGGAAATAATAACCTATTAGGTCCTTCATTTTACTGTTAAAGAAAGAAACACTGCTATATCAATTTACGAATGCTTAAAAATAGCCAACCTGTTTTAGACCGATCTATGGTCAAATCTGTTTCCATTCAGCTCACTTTCAGCACGATTTACACACGTTTTCAGGTGTGTTTGTTTGTCCAACCCTTGTTCCGTTTTTGTACAGGGTCGGATATAAAGTGAGATGAATCTCTCGTGGCGAGTTCTTATGACCGGATGACCTTCCTGACGTTAACCTCAACAGAGGATTTAATGAGATGAAATAAATGACGTGATATATGATAGTAGGAAGGGTGAGGGTGAAATCCGATGCCGGCACATAGCCTTCACCTGTCGAATAGCACCAAGGGGTCTGCTCGAGGCTTATCTTCCCCATCTGACGGACGAATCACCATCAACAGCGTCATATGCCCTCACTCTATTTGAGCACTGCGGAGTGATTTGGAATTTAATCCAGGGTTTTGGATATTGTATACCCCTACTTTGCTGTCAACATTCTTTTTTTTTTCTTTTTTCTTTTTTTTTGCTAGTTGATTTACGTCGCACCGACACAGATAGGTCTTATGGCGACGACGGGACAGGAAAGGGATAGGAGTGGGAAGGAAGCGGCCGTGGCCTTAATTAAGGCACAGCCCCATCATTTGCCTGGTGTGAAAATGGGAAACCACGGAAAACCCTTTTCAGGGCTGCCGACAGTGGGGTTCGAACCTACTATCTCCCGAATACTGGATACTGGCCGCACTTAAGCGACTGCAGCTATCGAGCTCGGTGCCAACATTCTGACAGAGAATTCTTTTTCGACCAATGGGACTCGAACTGGCTAACCACGTGTCAGACTGTTTAGACTTCAATGCCATCAGGCGGGCTTGACAAAAAAAAAAAACAAAAAAAAAACCGCAATGTTTCATACAACTTAGCTGTGACTTTATTAGGTATGTTCCCTTTTATGACTGAGCTTAAACGATAACATGTGTTCTCTCCGAAATACATCTCAGTAAGTTTGCACACATGAACATCTTTCGTAGAAACCTGCATATTATCTCCATTCTTGAAAGAAATGATAAGGATTTTCTAACAATTATGTTTAATGTTATTTATTTTACGCCTCACTAACTACTTCTGTTTTCGGAGACGCCGAGGTGACGGAATGTTACCCCGCTGTTCTTTTACATGCCAGTAAATGTGCCGACACGAGACTGGCGTGTTTGAATACCTTCAAATACCACCGGACTGAGCCAGGATCGAACCTGCCAAGTTGAGGTCAGAAGGCCAGCGCCTCAACCGTCTGAGCCACTCCGCCCACCTAAGGATTTTCTTACCGAGCTCGATAGCTGCAGTCGCTTAAGTGCGGCCAGTATCCAGTATTCGGGAGATAGTAGGTTCGAACCCCACTGTCGGCAACCCTGAAAATGGTTTTCCGTGGTTTCCCATTTTCACACCAGGCAAATGCTGGGACTGTACCTTAATTAAGGCCACGGCCGCTTCCTTCCCACTTCTAGCCCTTCCCTGTCCCATCGTCGCCATAAGACCTATCTGTGTCGGTGCGACGTAAAAGCAACTAGCAAAAAAGAAAAGGATTTTCTTTTTGTACAATAGCTTCCTTGCAAGTATTACACGGTAGATAATAACTGACTAACATCTTTACCACCAAATCCTGAGATATATTCAATAATATTCTGTGGACCGAGCTCGATAGCTGCAGTCGCTTAAGCGCGGCCAGTGTCCAGTATTCGGGAGATAGTGGGTTCGAACCCCACTGTCGGCAGCCCTGAAGATGGTTTTCCGTGGTTACCAGGCAAATGCTAAGGCTGCACCTTACTTAAGCCCACGGCCGATTCCTTCCCACTTCTAGCCCCTTCCTGTCCCCGCGTCGCCGTAAGACCTATCTGTGTCGGTGCGACGTAAAGCAACTTGCAAAAAAATTCTGTGTTAATAAACCTAACAACTATTTTGATTGTTACAAGCTTACCAATCCTTCCACTGTAATTTTAACAGTAATTTTGATATCCTTATGATGTATCTTTAAAGAGCAGAAGAGATCGAGGCCACTATTATTCCATTACTAACACCACCGAAACAAAAACTTAAGTTATAACCCAATGTTGTATTATTATTATTATTATTATTATTATTATTATTATTATTATTATTATTATTATTATTATTATTATTATTATGTCCTAGCTGCACTCCATCATGAGGGGGCTAACGCCGACAAATATTCACAGGAAGAAAGTCAGTTCGACATCTTTAATAGTAAATAAAATTGTATTAATAAGTAGGCAACAATGTACATGAGCACATGTATGCCACTTACCGGTGTATTGAAACTCCTATTCCTTCCTTATTCTTTCTTCGTAAATAGGAAAAACTTCACCCAAACACTACTCAGGTATTCACATCTCACATTGTGTGACCGGGATTTGAACCACGAAACCCAGCGGTGAGAGACCGGGGCGCTGTTAGGCGAGGGATCCCACCTCTACAGCCTCAAGGGCAGTGTCCTGGAGCTTCAGACTTTGGGCCGGAGTATACAACTGGGGAGGATGACCAGTACCTTGCCCAGGCGGCCTCACCTGCTATGCTGAACAGGGGCCTTGCGGGGGGATAGGAAGATTGGAAGGGATAGACAAGGAAGAGGGAAGGAAGCGGCCGTGGCCTTAAATTAGGTATCATCCCGGCATTTGCCTGGAGGAGAAGTGGGAAACCACGGAAAACCAGTCGTTGTTTTAAGGGACAAAATATCGTTATGATCAAACCCGATTACACATGAGCGTCCACATTTGGTATTTTAAATAATAATAATAATAATAACAATAATAATAATAATAATAATAATAATAAGCTCGATAGCTACAGTCGCTTCAGTGCGACCAGTATCCAGTATTCGGGAGATAGTGGGTTCGAACCCCACTGTCGGCAGTCCTGAAGATGATTTTCCGTGGTTTTCCCATTTTCACACGGCACGGCCTGTACCTTAATTAAGGCCACAACCGTTTCCTTCCCACTCCTAGCACTTTCCTGCCCCATCGTCGCTACAAGACCTATCTGTGTCGGTGCGACGTAAAGCAACTTGCAAATATATATAGCGTATGGTCTCAGCTACCACGCGCACAGGCATTTTAATTTGACGCCAGCTAAGCTGCCTGCAAGTCAATTTCGATGTTCCGTTTCTTTACCAGATGGCAGAGTAAACCACTGAATCACTGTTGGGGGGTCTATATGGATGAGTTTTAATTTTTTTCGGATAAGCGCCACACGTGTTACCAGAGATCTTTACATGACGATATCCTACGATACGGTTTTTTTGCTGGTCGCTTTACGTCGCACCGACACAGATCCGTCTTATGGCGACGGTGGGACAGGAAAGAGTTAGGAGTGGGAAGGAAGCGGCCATGGCCTTAATTAAGGTACAGCCCCAGTATTTGCCTGGCCTGAAAATGGGAAACCACGGAAAACCATTTTCAGGGCTGCCGACAGTTGGGTTCGAACCTACTATCTCCCGAATACTGGCCTACGATATGGAGAACCGAATGGACTCTTTTCTACCCTTCGAAAACCGAACTACCTCTGCCGGGTTTGAACCCGCGATATTGGGATCGGTGGCCGACACTTCACCACTGATCCACATAGAACAAGGAACTAGGGATGGTAAATTAAATGTAGGCCTATAAATTTTTTTAGTGTCGTTTCTCTTGGCGATGATCATGCTTCTGTCGTACCGGGTCATCAATGATACTAACTCTCTTTATATCTAGTCGCTTAATGTGAAGAGGACTAGCGAAGTTCACTGACACTTGGCCCATTACTTCAATAACTGCACGGGTAATATTCTGAGAAGATGAAAGCCCGCCGCAGTACGAGTATCGGCTCCCAGTAAGTGGAGGATCAATATCCTGGTAGGGAGAAGATGGTTCAACACACAATGTGAAGGTCACTCAAAGACTAACGAAAGTGCAAGCAGTTGCAGCAAACGCACGGTCGATGGCACTGCTCGAGACTCGCCATACATCACCGACCGGTTTACAGAATGGGAAGAAAAACTGGCCCCTCACTGCTAGCGCTGTGGCCATATTTCAAGCAGTGGGGAGCTCAAGAGAAATGATACAAGTCTCTCTTGTAAAGTCAGGAACTCCTGAAATCCGTACTTGTATAAAATGCTGTAGATCTGTCAAATACCGTCAGTGACAAACGCCACTTTACACGTCCGCATTGCTGGTTTGGATATTCCTCTTCAGACGGTCGTTCGCAAAGCAATCCTGACAATAGAACAGTAGTGTTTATTTGCACAAGTCAATCCTATTTGTTTACAATACTAAGGATGCTTTAGAAAGAACTATCAAAACTTGGCAATGTCTTCCACAACAAAATATGCTGTTAACAGGGTGTATGGTTACTCCTAACGACCACACATGCTTCGCAGCGACGTGGCATACTCTCTATCAGATGGTTCAAGAGCTCTTGTGGCAGTCGATCCCATTCCTCCCAAAGGGCAATGCGAAGGTCTTGAAGGGTCCTTACGGCTGACGGGATGCAATTCGCCTCCCCAATGCATCGCAGGCATGTTCTATAGGATTCAGATCCGCAAACCTCGCTGGCCAGTCCATGCGATGAATGCCTTCCCCAGCCAGAAATTCATCCACCAGAGCAGCGCGGTGCGGTCGGTCATTATCGTCCATTAAGAGGAAGTATGGACCAACCGCACCTCTGAAGAGTCGAACATGTGGTCTCAGTACCTCATCCTTGTATCTCCGAGCGTTAACAGTGTTCCTCGGATCACCCATGAAGATGTACAGGTCCGTACGGCAATTCAACATGATGCCGCCCCACACCATGACGCCACCACCACCATACTGGTCCCGTTCCACGATGTTCCTGTGGTTGTATCGGCTACCTGGTTCTCTCCAGATTAATGCACGACGAGAATCGTTCTGCAAACTGAAGCGGGATTCATCTGGGAAGAGCACATGCCTCCATTCATTCATAGTCCAGGTTCGACGTTCACGGCCCCGCAGTAAACGGGCTCGTCTCTGTGCTGGAGTGAGCGGGACGTACACCGCTGGACGTCGGGCAAACAGCCCTGCAATTCTGAGCCTCCGGTACACAGTTTGCCGGGAAACGGCAACACCTGAGACGGCTGCAAACTCTGCCGACAATTGTCTTGCAGATGCACTCCGATTTCGTCGGGCGGTTAAGACGAGATATCGGTCCTGCTGTGGGGTGGTTACCCTTGGTCGACCTGGTACTGGCCTACGACTAACATCTCCTGTGTCTCGTAATCCTTACCAAAGCCTGGAAATGACACTTTGTGGCACATTCAAGGATACGGCGACTTCGGTCTGTGTCTGGCCTGCTTCCAGGCGGCCGAGTATTCTACCCTGCAAAACAGGATCCAAATGACGTCGTTGTGCCATTATGTTGTCACGTTCACCATGAGGCTACACTCCGCACACTATAACAGGGCAAACACGACTGAGGGAATATGGGGCGCAGGCACTGGCTGTGTTTACCTTGTGGTTACGCCGCTAGTCAAAGCAGGGAACACTCCTTTCCTACACAGAGCGAGCACGTACGGTTGGTAGTGCATATGTCGTGCGATTTGCGCTCTATTTCCTGTTGCCCTGCTAACTCGTAACTTATGCTTCACTTTTGGACACTAGTGTACAAGCGGAGGTCATACTTCTTCTAGTGCACTGTCACTGCATTGTCCTACAAAGGAGGCTTACAGTGGTGTCTCAACGTCGCACTGGCCGCCAGCGTCTTGGAAAGTTGTGGCCATCCAACTGACAAACGCACTGCCACACTAGGGCGAAACACTAGTAATTTAACGACTGAAAAGACCTAAGTGCTTGAATGTTTTACACGTATTAAGATCAATTACGGTTTTCTTTCCGGAACTTAATTTTTGAAACAAATATATCGTTATCAGCCCATCTTATCAATGAAGTGTAAGAAACAAATTCAAAATCACCGAAAATGTGTTGCACTGTGCATCTAGGAACCAATATCGCTACCAGATACATGACTGATTTGCGTGGGAACTGGAATGGTCTCTTCCACGTTCTTGTTTGCTATCTTGTAAACAAAAAAACGATTGTGTCAACCTAATTAAATGATAACTCAATTCAGTTTCCTTTCGGGAACTTTTTTGTTACAAAAGCCAACGGTAGGCATTTATACATGTGGAAGTATATACTTCCTCTACTGCACCGTCACTGCATTCTCCTATGAAGGATGCTTGCAGTGGTGTCTCAACGGCACACTAGCCGTCAGCGACTTGGAAAGTTGTGGTCATCCAACTGACGAGCCCACTGCTACACTGGGGCTAAACACTTCAACTTCAACTTCATGACTGAAAAAGCCTAAAGACCTACATCGTTTTCCGGGCCTACCAGAAGACGAAGATCTGGTTAGTAAAATAATTACATAAACAATGTCAAAGCGATTCTCTCACGAAAGAATAACTTGATTAAGTATTCATAAGAATGTTTGCAAGACACCTATATTAATGAGAAGTAACGTAAGTTTTACCTAATGTTTTAACTATCCCAAGCAATGCAGAAATTTATTAAAGCTGTTACTAAGCAGCGTGGCATAATAATCGCTGTGGAATTATACTTAAAACCGTTTGACTGCAGACATTACTGTAGAAATATTCTTAGGAATCTCTGTGAATATACACGACAAGAAGGGGACTTTAAAGCACAATACAATGGATATTTTAAAGTCTGCAACACATTAGCTCATGCCGATCAAGGAGAAATTTACAACGAAGATAAAACTTTCACAATTAAATCTGGAAGTACTGTAGTCCAGGGAAGTTTGTGTTTTTCATTCTTGAATATTCAAGAATAAGAACGTGAATGGTAGTTCCTTTTACCGAAACGTAATGAGTATTATGCCATTAATGAAGCTAAAGAGAGATCATCATTTAAGTTAGCCAAGCTTTAAGTCTTCGTTTTACAAATGAAACCTATCCTACCGCGAAATAGGATAAGTAACATAAATATGATGGCTTTATACTTGGTTTACGTTCCTGTTAATATCTAATAATTTTAACTGCATATAGCACAAGAAAGCCCATACCTATTTCTGGTAAGACATTGTGTTTACTCTCTTCTGGTATCGGCTAGAACAAATTTATTACTTTCATTCAAATGTCTCAGTCTCATGCTTGGCATTGACAGTAAGCGACTCAGGTATCAACAATGCTAACAGTTGAATTCCCTACACAAACTAATCTCCGTTTTGAATGGCGCGAACATATCGTTCTTAGGGACAGTTTGTGTATACATTGCAGTGGGTTTGGTAATTTGATATATAAACGCATCTTCTGGTTTAGTGAGGAAAGCTACGGGAAATTTCCTCAATTCCTTATTTTTCAAGTACGCCACTTCAGTGACACCTATGAGAGTTGATGGTGGAACTGTTGGGGATCCAACCCTCCTTCAGGCTAAGGACTTAACACACACAGCATAAGAAGAGTATTTGGTTAGTATTTAAGGGCGCTAATTGCCAGAAAGTCAGCCCCGTGGTGTATGGGTAGCAAGCCTGCCTCTTACCTGCAGGCCCTGGGTTCGATTGTAGGTCAGTCCAAGGATTTTAATTCTGGACTGAGGGCTGGACCAGGATTAGCTCAGCTTCGTGAGACCAGCTGAGGAACTATCTCATATGACAGGCTGTGTATCCGGTCGCAAAAACCAAGCAATATTAAGGACACAGTCACTCTGACCATGAGACTTTCTACTATCTGTAGGCCATCTGGCTGGGCAGCAGTCGTCTTGGCTAACAAAGGTCTTTAATGGACTGTTGTGCCAAGGATTTTGTTTTCGTTTGTTCAAATACGAGAAGCCTGTGTCGGTGCATTTACTTGTCCTTTCTAGGTGACATGTTCAAAGGTGCCCAAAATGTGCTGGGAAACCTGGTACTTGTACAAATCTAATATCTGAAATTAAAATCTTTAAGGATAAATATGTTATTCAGATAATTTGATTGTACAAAGATGCTGACAATTGAGTTTCACCACTATCCAATATTGATCTAGATATACTGATTATGCAGCTGGAAATGTAAGTGTCCTGTTCCAAGTTACTTGGAAAGACAAGATGAGGCGAACAACCGCAGTGACGCGACCCTGGCGAGCAAGTCGTGCCTTTGAACACGTAGTAGTATGTACAGTAACCCAGAAACTAACAAAAAAGCACTCAAAGAATCGGGAAAAGTAGAACGATATCTCAGTTCTTTTGGGTAAGTATAAAAATACCTTGAACAATAAATTGGCATCTATTATAATATGATCATAATTTATTTGTGTTAAGTACACTTATAGTGGTAAAGAACTCATACGTAACTTAACTTATCGGGTTATATATCATAGTCGAAAAAGATGTAGATTTCAGTGGCTGAGACGGTCTCAACCTGACTTAAGAGTGGCACTAACTTAAGTATAGGTGCAAAATATCATAATTCATCAACTTGAAATTATTAGATTAAGTTATTAGGTTATTGTGGATTGAATTAACAATGATAATTGTATTGATCATAGAACGTGAGGTATAATAACTTGCATTTTTTCTTGATTATGACATTCCGGAAAGAAAGAAAAAATGAATTTTTGAAGTAAAACTTGATACACTTTGTTTATAATGTGTGCGATCTTCTCTGCGTGTGTCTAATTTGAAATTTCCTACTTTAATGAATCATAAATTTGCCGTTTGTTGAGAATTTAACTGTACATTTTTTTTTCTTTTGCTATTGACTTTACGTCGCACCGACACAGATATGTCTTATGGCGACGATGGGACAGGAAATGGCTAGGACTGGAAAGGAAGCGGTCGTGGCCTTAATTAAGGTACGGCCCCAGCATTTGCCTGGTGTGAAAATGGGAAACCACGGAAAACCATCTTCAGGGCTGCCGACAGTGGGGTTCGAACATAATATCTCCCGAATACCGAATACTGGCCGCACTTAAGCGACTGCAGCTATCGAGCTCGGTACTGTACAAATTAGGTACATTTTTAACAGAAAGTATGTTTTGAGTACCGGTACGTGAAATTATTGTGTTTGTGAAGATCTTTGAAAATGAAATTCAATGTAGGAATCATGCTAGTTTCCAATAGTGTTTTATCTAACGTTGTTGGAACGTCCTTTAACATTTGCTGGATCACATCAGTTTTTCAATAAGTTGGTCTCTTATTAGGCCTAGTGCCAACGGCCGTAGCCGTGCTGAAACACCGGATCCCGTGAGATCTCCGAAGTTAAGCAACATTGGGCGTGGTCAGGAGTTGGATGGGTTGCCACGCGCTGTTGGTGGGGGCTAAGGGAATGGAGGAGCGGAAAGGAACTGGCCACCCTACCGCACGTAAACTCCGGCTCAGGAACACCTCTGCGGAGGTTCGGACCTGCCTTCGGCAGAATAACCCTTACCTTACCCTATTAGTCTGAAGTAAATTCCGGCTCACAAACATTAACCTATGAACAAAGGTCAGATGTGAAAGGGAAGTAGTGAAGAAAACACGCACATTATTGGTTGCAACTTGATCGTTTAGCTATCTTGACCTTATTAGACGCTGTGAACCAAGGGTAAATGTAGGCTGTCAATCACTGCAAGAGAACTGCTAGAACTAGAACGTGGGCTGGGCGAGGCATTGTATGTAACATTCCATTACGAAAATAGTTAACAATTTCTATATCGGCTAGATTCCGTGCACTCGACGCTAAATAGTCATTTATAACCATAAATACGCTACCGGTATATTTTTGCTATTAAAAACAACTTTTATAGGCCTATCTTTATTGTTACTAAATTTTATTTTGCTACTTAAAGTAGTAAGCTACCCACAAATAAATACTGTTCAAAAGAGTATACTCGACTAACACCATCGGAACTGCTACGAGGGCGCCGCCGGTATCCGATTAGCAGGGAAAGGGAGACAGAGGTGTAAAAATTTGAGAAACAATGTATAAGAACCTGTAACTTTTTGAATATGACATTCTGCTATGATGTTGAACGACTACATGGTCACCACGTTGACATGGCGTCGGTTATTTAAAAATATGGTGGTGGCGGTGGTGGTGGTGGTGGTGGTGGTGGTGGTACAACAATAACCCTATATTATTTTTACATCAAGCAACCCCATATCATGACATCGAAATCTCGAAAACTGGTTGATTACTGTTCTCGTAAAGAAAATACAACTTCGAGCACTTGTCATATCTTGAGGTTGGATATCAATGCAATGATTCCGCGAATAAGTCAGTTCGGCGTTCAATGAGTCGCTGGTGGTTGATGATAACAGCAGTTTATTTCATCCTGTATACCTAAAGAAAACAGACGTAACATAATTACGTACTCGTCTGTGACACAAATAGGAGAAAAACGTGAATATATATGTTAAAAGCTTATTAAAAACTATTTTAAAATAGTACTGTATATGCTTGAGCCTCCGTGGCTCAGGCGGCAGCGCGCCGGCCTCTCACCGCTGGGTTCCGTGGTTCAAATCCCGGTCAATCCATGTGAGATTTGTGCTAAACAAAGCGGAGGCGGGACAGGTTTTTCTCCGAGTACTCCGGTTTTCCCTGTCATCTCTCATTCCAGCAACACTCTCCAATATCATTTAATCTGTCAGTCATTAATCATTTGCCCCAGAGGAGTACGACAGGCTTCGGCAGCCGGCACAATTCCTATCCTCGCCTCTACAGTAGATGGGGGCTTCATTCATTCCATTCCTGTCACGGTCGAATGGCTGGAAACAGGCTGTGGATTTTCACTGTATATGCTTGAATCCACCTTGTCAACATCTGTTAAGTCACTGTCTTCTTTCTTCCTCCGTAAACAAAGAGAAATATCAGTTTCGAGCCCATATCGACCTAAAATTACGGCAAACAGGTTTGAAAATAACAAGATCTAAACCGGAGTTTAGAACTAGGGTATTATTAACTACCATCACAGATTTCGACTGGGAAGAGTGCTTTAGGCGGCACTCTAGGCGAAATAAAGAATCCAATATACAGTATTATTCGCTGATAACACGTTCAGTAAATGCACAGGTTACCGAGAGGAGCTGAGGCTGGTGCTTGGAGGCGTAGGCGGTGCTTGTCTAGTGCACGCGGGGAGAACGACCGACGTGCTCGCTAAATAATGAGCATTTCATGAATAATAACCTTATGCTCTTCCTTGAAGCTGTTTTAGTTTGCTTGTACGTTCTCGTTTTTCTTTTATAGTTAACTTCTGACACCAAACATGAATGAACCCGACAAGATTTAACGAACAGCTGTCAGCTACAAAGAGAAGTAAAAAAGAAACTAATGAAGAAAGGGATAGAGATCTAAGAATAGCCTACATTAATTTGTTATATCCTACGGCAAAATCACATCGGAAAGGAGGAGTGCTGTTCATAAAACATAACCATAGATAGTGTCGTCTTCTAATTAATTCAGCATAGCGTTTTATTCCTCTTACCTCGCACTACGCCATACTTTGCCTCGATACATTACTACACCAATTTAGCACCGGATGTAACGACTCTGATAAATTAGTTATGGATAAGTAATTGAAAGTAGAAGGTTCCCAGAGGTTCTTTGTTCAGTGACCGAAGAGAAGTAAAAGCAACTTATGCTTATGGAAAAATGTAAGCTATCACACAAGTTCCAATATAGTGAATTTTAAAAGTAGTTCCTTTGAGCAGAAATTATGTTATAACCAAACACACTGACAAGGACAGATCCATAATAACAACGGCTATACTATTTCTATATTAGCTTTAGACTGGAAGGCCGAGCTTCCCATTTCAAAACCTTTCTCACTTCACGAACGTGCAAGGTGCGGCGAAAGTGCAGTACTTGAGAGTCGAATAATAAATGGTTAAAGAGTATCCTGAAGTAGTAATAATAATAATAATAATAATAATAATAATAATAATAATAATAATAATAATAATAATTGTACGGGGAGGTACACCCCAACGCCGCGCATTCAAATTCAGCGCCTAAATGAACTCCTCTATTGGTAAAACAATGAAACTGGAACTACACCAACTTAGAACTTTACACAGATGTCACCACAGAAATAGGATGTAATTTTGTTATTGTGCAGTCGCCTAAACTGACTGAATTTCTACTATTTCCTTGACATTCATCAAGAAGTTTGGACTTTATTCCACAGATGACACTACTAAAAGACTATGATCATGCACCCTGGTGTGAGGTGTAAGAACTTGTAATTTAAAGAAGTTTTGTATTTCTAGGTTTTAGTAACTGAATGATGTTCATTTATTTTTGGGTTGGCAATATTTCCTTTTTCTTTCCGCCAGTTTTGAATCTAGTCAATCCCTAATTTCTGTACAGTAATTAATTTTCTACCTATCACAGGCTTCTTGTTCGATCCTGATGTGTAACTTTGAATTTGACTAATTAAATTGAGAGGGTGTGGCTGGTTTATTCCTGAATGATCTCGAACCTTCCCTGAGGGTTTATAAACTGCGGCTTTTGACGTTTCTTGGTCAATTGATCGTCATCTTACTGGGTGTGCGTGTCAAAGCAGGAGGCGGGCGGCCTCTTCGATCGGTCAACAGAACATCTACAAGGTAATGGCCACATAACTTTATTCTTTCTTGCTACCTCCGCAGTTTAATCCGAGGGAAAGGTCCGAATCGTTAACTATGTAACCTTCTTTTATAAAATGTAACTTTCTTCCGGCTGATGTAAAAATTTCATAAATCTTTAACTGTAAATAGGGGATAGAGAGTGATGTACTCTCTCGAGCTCCCCTTCATCTTGGTTTGAGGTGACTACGTTTCGTAACTGTTTTTCATTCTGAAATGTGGTAATTGTAATTTCTATACGAGTCACCTCAGTAGTTTGGGAACAGCCCCTGTTTCATCGGCCTAGAGCCCTTTAGTTTTTTAGTGTTTATTATCTTGGAGTGCAGGGTACGCCTTCATTCATTTTGTATTTGGGCCAGTTATTTAAACTGTTCCTTTTCTATGAAGGCCCCCGCAGGTTGGGTATTAAATACCCCTGTAAAATCAGTTTTCATATCGCAAGTTGTGCCTTGAGAGGCCAGTGTTGTAAGTTGAGGTTGCCTTGAGTAGGCAGTAAGAAACTGAGAGCCTGTTAGTTCTTTTCCAAGTTTTGTAACTGTAAAAGTGTGCCTCTGGGAGGCTAGATATTGTGATTTAGGGAGCAAGTGCTCTTGAATTAGGGGATTTCTGCCCCTCATTAAATAATACCTATTCCTTTCGTAAAATTGTAAAATTAGGGGCTTAAAGCCCAAAGAGTTAAGGTTCTGAATCTTGGATTTTCCCCAAACTTGTTTAATGATTGCTACTTGTACCTGTATTATTGTCATAAAATATTGTTAAGTTTGAAGTTCTGAAAATATAACCTACAGTTTAAGTTTTAAATTTAATTCTTGACATTGTAGTTAGACCCATTCACCCCGGCACCTTCTTTAACCTCTGCGTTCCACGGATACCCCAGAATAATAATAATAATAATAATAATAATAATAATAATAATAATAATAATAATAATAATAATAATAATAATAATAATAATAATAATAATAATAACAATTTGACGTATAAGTATTGATTTTATTTATTTTACTCATAAAACAATCAAACACGGAGAATTCTGCAATCTGGCTACAGCAACGCAAGACTAGGCAGTAACGTGCTTTTTAACCCATTAGCACTACAGCCCTTGAAAGGCCTTGGCCTACCAAGCGACCGATGCTCAGCCCGAAGCCCTGAAGATTACGAAGTGTCGTGTGATCAGAACGAAGAATCCTCGTGGCCGTTATTCTGGGCTTTTTAGACCGGAACCGCCATCTTATCGTCAGATAGCTCCTCAATTCTAATCACGTAGGCTGAGTGGACCTCGAACCAGCCTTCAGGTACAGGTAAAAATCTCTGACCTGGCCGGGAATCGAATCCGAGGCCTCCGGGTAAGAGGCAGGCACGCTACCCCTACACCACGGGGCCGGCAACGTACATTTTACAATAAAATAATACAATACAGATTACAACACGAATCAGTCTAACATGCATGTCTAGCTAATGAACCATTTAACCACGGAAAAATGACGGCATTCCAGTTTCAGTAATACTCAAACAAATGCATAACATCTGTCCCAAAATGTTAAAATGCGTCCAGTAAACCCAATACTGCATGTCCGCAATGTGGACGCCATTTTTCGTCCGTTAACGCGCAAAGTCCACGTGCTTCCGTTTTAGAAATGCGATTTAGTTGTGTTACGTAACTGCATCTGTTTATGTGTGTGGCCATATTATTATTATTATTATTATTATTATTATTATTATTATTATTATTATTATTATTATTAACAAATACATCGCAAATGGGAAAAATCCCGCTGCCAATGGTCACTTAAAGTAGTGTAATAACAAAGTAATATTAACATAATTACTAAACAACAATAAGCAATTCCATGGAAAGAAAATATGACAAGAAATACTACAAGTTTAACACTCTAAATCCATCATCATTATTTACAAATTCACACACAACTTAAGTATTTCCAGTACTTAACACTACGGCTTACACTACTATAGGTTGAACTTACTACTAGCTTAACACTACAAGTGAAAATAAAGTAAAGTTAAAACATAACTACCCAACAACAACAAGAGTACAAAAAGCAATTCCATGGAAAAAATATTACGCGAAATACAACTAGTTTAACATTTTAAATCCAGCATCATCATATACAATTTCATACACAGCATAATTATTTTTAGTACTTTATAGGTTGAAACTACTAGCTTAACATTACAAGTTATAATAAAGTTAAAACATAATTACCCAACAACAACAACAGCAACAATCAATTCTATGGAAAGAAAATATTACAAGAAATACTACAAGTTTAACATTCTAAATCCATCATCATCGCATACAAATTCACACACAACTTAAGTATTTTCAGTACCAAACACTACGGGTTACAATACTATAGGTTGCTACTAGTTTAACATTACAAGTGATGATAAAACAAAGTTTAAAACATAATTACCCAACAACAAAAACAACTACAACGAGTACAACAAGCAATTCAACGGAGAGAAAAGATTACAAGAAATACTTCTAGTTTAACATTCTAAATCCAGCAGAAAATCACAAATTCAGTGTCCGTCGTTTAGGCTACAGCTTTTCCTTTTCACTTTACATTAGCACTAATCATCTTCTTAAACGATTTGATACCGGAAAAGAATCTATCAAAGACTGCTGCTGGTAATTTATTCCAATTCCGTATGGTCCTGTTTACGAAGGAAAACTTGCCCACATCAGTATGCTGGTTTCTGGCCATAATTTTATGCTTGTGATCATTTCTCGGTACGTACGAGGGAGATTTCGACCTATTCCTAATACTATTCTAGGCACCCCCTCCCGCGTAGCTCTTATAAAGACTACACAGGCGTGTTCTAGTTCTTCTAGACTTCTAGACTTTCCCAATTAATGGCACTTCTATTCCCGTTAACGAAACGCATCGCTCTTCTTTGAACTTTTTCTAGAGAATTTATTAAACCTACCCTGTACGGATCCCAGCACGCAGACCATGTGAATTTAATGGATAAGGATTCTTTTTATTACCAAGTATAGGCACAAAGAACCCGTCTTTGGCAACTGTTCGGCACTAGATGGCCAACGGCATAGGATGCAGAAGGCAAGGGGAAACCAATGTATTAATGATCCATAGGATATCCCCAGAATAAATATGCATGCTGGTATCTTCCCAAGGTAGATAGAGTAAGAGGTAGGGATCACGCGCAGGTCTCCCCACCACTCTTGGCCGTCGATGACGTCATCTTGAACCCTCAGCGCCTTGTCTTCTGTATGAGGTAGGCTAATACACAGCTGTGAGCTATTTTGTTTTAGCCACAATTTAGAGATAAGATAACTTCATTGATATTTTAACTTCACCTCAGAAAAGGCATTCCACTTCACTGTTACAGTAGAGTAATAATAGGAGATCAAATACAGTGTGATTCAAGCAGCGTTTCTGAAGTGTTTCGATCTGTATAAACGGTTGTAACAATGCTAAGACTGTGATCGCAGCGGAATGGCCATTCCATATGTTCATGTTACCTATGATAACAATAACAAGGGGGCTCTAATTGTTACAGACTCGAACATTAAAGCGTGATGATTACAAGAAATATGCCCGTTGTTACAGCAATATTGGGAAACTATATACACTGTCAACAACACAAACAGCAAATGTTAGGAAACTGTCCACAACACCAACAGTATAGTAAATGTTCTCCAAGTGCCAGGAGCTGACAAATTCCACGTTAACATTAGATAGGCTGTATAAATTAATGAGCCTGTATATTAACATTCTTAGCACTGGTTTCATATACAACATAATAAATAGCCTTTCATAAAAAAATAGGTATGTTATACACAAAGAATAATGCTGATATTTTTAAAAAAGAACATCAAACACAAACTATAGCATCAGTGGAATTTCTTTGCTTTTCTTCTTTATTTATCGGTATTGTATTAACTGAAACCCGGTCTCTTGAATGTCTTTCTTACTTTTGTTTAAAACGTCCATTCGAATAAAAGAACGGCTTCTCACGAAGCAACTTGTAAGCTCATAAATTTCGGGGAATTTCTTCTTCAGGATATCCGTAAGGTTTGTGATGATGTTAAAACCCTCTTTCAGTTCTTATCCGTGGTAAAATTTGAACTCTCTTTCCATCTGCACCACAGTGGAGTACCATCTCTCTGTAGGCTGCATCAAACTGTCTCTAGACGTTTCTGAAATCTAATTTCCACCTTTTGTATGTTGACCTGTTTTCTATTTCTGTATGGAGATTCTTCTTCATTACCCTAAAAGCTATACAGCCAGTGAAGTCTTTAAGCAGCTCATCACGATCCTTGGTTTCGCGACTGTCCTCGACCTGTTTTACTAGCTCTTCAAGGGCTTTAACGAACCCTTGCTCATCCTCCAGTAAAGAATAGGATGTTGTGGGCTCAACGCTGGCCTTTTTTTTAAAAAAATATTTGTTCTTGGCGTCGACCTCTTTAGATCTTTTGCCACTACATTCACCATATGATAGAAACCTGCGGGTACGGTAAGTGTAATTGCGGAGGTGTAGAGTGTTGAATGTGAGGAAAGGAAGGTTAAGGACGACACAAACACCCAGTCCCCAGGCGAGGCATATTAATCATTTACAATTAAAAACCCTTGACCCGGCCGGGAATCGAACCCGGGGCCGCTGGGTGACAGGTGGACGCGTTGCCCCGCGATATCCGAGTTCTGATCGAGTTCATCAGTAGCATGTAACATATTTGGACATAATCTTTCATAATCTTCCGGAGAACAGTTTGAATTTCTTATCGCCTCGGAAGCATTGCGGCTATGAAGCAATGATTTTACCTTTTGCGTCACAGCTGTCGGAAGAGGATGATCATGAAGTCTCCCGAACCCTCGAAGCTCAGAAAGATAGCTTTCGATAATGCCTTGATTACTTCTGTCACCATTTATTTAGGCCAGTGGCTTTAAGGAATACGTGAAAGTGTATGTTTCGTTCCTTCGCGTGCCTGATCCAAAACAAGATTAAACAATAAAGGGGGTAACCCATCTCCATGTCGGACTCCTGTTTTAACATCAAATGGTTCAGACAATTCCCCTAATAATTTAACCTTGGAAGTAGTGCCTGTTAATGTTTGCATGATTAATTATCTTGTTTTTTTGAAGTCCACAAAAGTAATCACCGTTTGCCTGATTTTACGAATTTGTAGGATGGTCTTGAGGTTAGGAATCTGTTCTGCGCACGACCTGCTTTTCCTGAATCTTGTCTGATATTCTCCAATTCAATGATCTGTTTGTATTTCATGTCTCTTGAGTAGGTGTTTTGAAATAATTTTGTAAATGACTGCTAGTAGGGACCTCTGCACTTATTTATGTCAGTTTTATCCCCTTTCTTATGTAATGGGTGAACTATTGCACACTTCCGGTCTTCAGGAATTGTTTCACTGGTCCAGATATTTGTAAGAATTTTATGGATTTTATGAACGAGATTTCTGCCACCTAGTTTCCACATTTCGGCAATTATTATTGTTACGGAGTTTTCCGTGGTAGTTAGAGGTGACAGAAGGTGCTGGGGTGAACAGGTCTCAACTTACGAAATTAAAGTTAAGATAAAATTTAACAAGGTTATATTTTCTTTGCAAAATAATGAAATAACAAGAATGACAGGTACATAGTAGCATAACAACCAATGAAAAATGTCCAATTACCGAGGTTACAGGATGTGGGCGTCGAGACCCAGACTTACAATCCTTGAGCAATAAGCCCAACTTTACTCGAATATACAAGATTCAACAAAAGGGGGAGAAAACCCCTATCATGCCCGGGAGCACTTACTCCCAATTACACAGTAAAGCCTCCTCGAGGCACACAGAAACAATTTTTTTTCTTTTTTTTTTGGAAGAGCAGCCCGCTCTCAAAGTTCCAGCCTATCAAAGGCCACACCAAACTCCACATTCAAGCTGTCCTCCAAGGACATACACACAGGGGTAAAAAATACCCAACCTACTGAGGCCTATTAAGCGAAGAAACAGGACAATTACATGGCCTCCACAATACCAACTTGAGAGGAGGCGACACAGCACTCCAAATACGCCTTATTGAAACTTACTTGGCACTAAGCCACTAATGCAAGGGCTAATCCCATACTAAAGAGGTGACTTATATAAGAAAACGATTTACATTACATTAGAAGGGAAGAAACGGTTGTGAAAATAAGTTCACCTCAAAGCAATATGAGTGGGAGCTCGAGAGGGTTAAGCACTCTCTATCCCAATATGTAGTTACAGAGGCAGAATTTAAACCAAAGTCTTTTACATTTTAGGGGAAAGTTACATGGTAAAAGATTTCGAACCCGCCCCGAGGGTTAAACTGCTGAGCTGGCAAGAAAATAAGTTATAAAACGGCCATTACCTGGTGGTTAAACTGCTGCCCAAAGAAAGAGGCGCTTCCCGCCCCCTGCTACATAATTTACACAATGATAGATGTTACTGAAGTGGCGCGGAGACCCGAAAATCAGCAGTTTATATACCCTCGCGGAAAGTTCGAGACGTTTCATGAATGATTACAACCCACCCACAAAATTTTATTGGTTACCGAACACAGTTACAGAGTAGGTTGGGGAAGAAAGTCCCGATTGGTCGAAAATTAATTTAAGAAATTTATGATTGGCCAATTTCAAAACTGGCAGAAAGAAAGGGTTAACGTTGCCAACTTAAACAAAAGCTGAAAGAAATTTAATAAGGAACAAACTTTTAAACCCAAAATTTCTCCAAAACACAGTTCTTTCACTTCGCACTAAGGTGCATAATTGTAGTCCTTCAGTAGTGCCAACTAGGAGAGAATGTTCACACTTCTTACTACAGGCAAAACAAAAATACATCGAAAACGACAGTTCAGAACACTTCAAAATTTACAAGTAGTGACATCATCTGAAAAACTTGAGAATTAACACTGTAGTTAAAGTTCAGGCTTCCTCCAGTAGAGGAGTTTCAACTGGCGCAAAGTTTGAATTAGCGGAGGTGTACTGCCCGGTACAATTATTATTATTATTATTATTATTATTATTATTATTATTATTATTATTATTATTATTATTATTATTATTATTGTTATTAATATCATTATTATTATTATTATTATTATTATTATTATTATTATTAAGTTGATTTCCGTTGTTCAACTACTTCACCTAGACCAGTGGTTCCCAACCTTTTCCAGCTGACGCCCCCCTTTTCGAGTACGGGTGGTCATCTCGCCCCCCCCCCCCCCTTCCCCCGTCGCTTCTATAACCTCTCCGATAAACTGACGTGGAGGGTATAGACCGAACCTAATGACACTCCATAATGAATTATTCCATTATTCAATTATTTATGAAAAATATTATGAAGTACGCGCTTTATATCTATATGACATACTGTGCCCTTTTCACTTGCATAATGGGTGCAGTACTAACTTAATTTTAGCACAATACCAAGAACACACTTTTACAATAAATCCTTAAATTAGTCAACAAATGTCAGTTACACTGTTTTCTCTTGGTAATTTTCGGTATGTTTGGTTTGATATTTGACAGAGCACAGCGGTGATCACTTGCAACATCAAGCCGACATCGCTGCTTTGTTTTTATGACACTAAGCGTTGAAAATCCTGACTCGCATAAATATGTCGTTGAAAATGGGACATTGACACGCAATGCTACTTTGGCTATTTCAGGATACACTGCAAGACAGTTTACCCATAAGTCACCCAGTCCTAATATTTTGTAATCATCGTTTAGCTTTGAATCTCACTTCAAACCTATGGCTTCTTCTTGAAGTTGTGCTGGCAGTGTTTCAATGTAAATGGCAAACGGATTTCTTGTTAACATACAGGATCATTCCTCTGACGAGATATCAGGAAAGTAGAAATTGAATTCTTATTCCAGGGAATCCAAATGTTAATGAATTTGTACGTTAAGTTTATTACGATCACGTTCATTTTCCGGCCAAATTTCATTAAGGCGGTGAAAGGATGAGAACTTGTTCAAGTGAAGCCCGCGGTTCCATAACTTTTTTTTGCTTTTTTTTATTTTTTAGGAAAGCTCTGATGGCATCATAAGTAAGCATAATATTGGAGTTTTTGCCTTAGAGGTCTAAGTTCAAACTATTCGAATCTTCAAAAATATCGCAAAGATATGCCAATGAGACGATAACATTGGCAACAGTAAACACTTCATACAGAAGAAAAATGTCAACTTCTGACTTTAATTCAAAGCCTGTCTGTGAATTATACAGTGGGTTCCCATGATGTTTGGATTTTTATCTTTGGCCAATTTGATAAACCCAGAACGTGACCCGATCATAGCAGGTGCACCATCCGTATATACAACCACTTCATTTTCCCAGGAAAGTCCATGTTCTTGGAAAAAAACTATCGATGGCAGAAAACACATCACAAGCTTTCGAAGTTGTTTTCAAACATTGGGAGAACAACATTTCTTCTCTTAAAATTCCACTGTCGAGAAATCGACAATATACAATCAGTTGACAACAATGGGCCACATCGGTTGTCTCATCACACTGAATTTAAAACACTGGAGATGCTTTCACCTTCTCCAAAGTTTGCATTTTAATGTCTTCTGACAGTTCTCGAAGTCTGCACTTCACTGTGTTATCAGAAAGAGGAATTTTAGACAATTTCTGCCTACTCCCTTCACCCAAAACTATATTTGCGGCTTATAATATACTGTAAATGGCTTTACTAATGTTTCCCCAATTGTGTGGGCTTTTTCGTCGTTGGTAATCAGAAGAGCTAGTTCATATGATGCTTCCACTGCGTTCTCATTTTCTTGGTTAAAGGTACCCGATGAATCTAATTTCATGCGTTTTAGTGAGTTGAGTTAAGTTGCAAAAACTTTTGTGGGTTTGTCTCTTAAGCCTGAATGATTCGTGTTTAAATATCTCTCCAAATGTACAGGCCTCATCGTATCGTTACTCAGAACACAGTGACAGATTACGCATTGAGGCTGTTGTATTCCGTTCCGTTCAACGACTGTGAAGCCATATTTAATGTAGTCATCGTAGTACAGTCTCTTTTTGGATATCTTTATCAATTTTTAAAAAGTCACAATATTAAATAACACAATTCACACAGTCGCACCGTTACAGTGAAGCATACACAACACTCACAATAAATAACTTGACAGACAAGTCCACTGCAAAAGTATACGAGGCACAGAATCAACAGTCGAAGGGCCTGGCCACTGATGGTCTATCGGCGACGTGCTGTCATGGCCATTACTGCGCATCTCTGATGTGACAGTTGTACTATGTAGCTCTCGCCAATTTGACTGCAAGGGAAGAATAAGAATGTGTAGGGGTGGGAACAGAGCATTCAAGGACGAGCTACCCACAAAACGAGCCTATATGCCGCAGAGTGAGAGGGAAGGAGGAACTTCCAATTCATTTGTTGCTTCTGAAACTCCGATATTCTGTGTTCTTCAGAGTTAATGTCGACTCCTGACTGTAGTAACGTATTGCCAGTTAAGATCTTTGGTGAGATAATGTCACTGTTTAATTGCTGTGGTTAAACATTAATTAGTTGTAGCCCAATATACCAGTAGGCCTACATAGAATTTCACGCTAGTCGTGAAAGCCTAACATGTTATATTAAATAAATTATTATAATTTAGCCTACTATTATTGCCTTATCTCCTGTTCTCGCTACTAGATCAGTTTGATATAATACCGACATTTATACGAGTACCTCCTTCATGTAATATATTTTGTTTATGAGAAAAACCTTGTACAGTATGTAACAATAATACTGGAAAATGAAAGCAACTACGACATCGTTGATGAGTTGAAACATGTCGCGTATGGTCATAGTTTACTTTCACGCAAGTAGGTCCGCTAAGTGTGCAATTAAACGTGCGTTGAGTGGTCTTGGTCCCGCACCTGCTCTCAGGCTTCATTTTGTTTCTCAGAACACAGCAAATTCCTAATTTCACCTCCAAACTCGCTGCTCCGCTGAGGTTTGTGCCGACAGTTGGCAATTACCAGTGCTTTTGAACGATTGACTTGGCGCGACAATCACTTGGAGAGATTCGAAAAATGTTTATTAACAAAATTGTAATATTCGAGTAAAAAAATTAATTCGGAAATCACTTCACGCCCCCCTGACAAAGCCCCACGCCCCCCTAGGGGGGCGCGCCCCCCAGATTAGGAACCCCTGACCTAGACGAAAATGCTTAGAAGATATCTAATATACTGCATAGTTCAGCCACTTGCTCCTCACCTCTAGTCACAATTTATTACATTATAAGCCCAATTAATACAACACAGGCTATTACATTCTACATATATTAAGACACCGTAACTGACAAAACAACAACAATATTTCAAAAGCACATACTGCTGATAAATGGGAACAGGTGCCTGATTCGACATGTCAAACATATCTGAATGTCAACTTGAGCCACACGAACTAGGTCATACGGTTTCAACTGACAGAGCGAATTAACGTTGTAGAATGATAGGTAACTAGAATATTTCGTACAACGTAGTTTGCTACACACTTAAAAACCTGCAAAAACACCCGTAATTTTGACAAAACGGTTCTCGTACATAATGAGTCAAAATAATGATACGGCGTGTCAAGTTCCCGTTTAGCCTCGAGGGCCTTGCGTAGTTTCAAGCCAAGTGCTGGGAAAACGAGGAAATAATGGTTGCGGTCAACTGGAACATCCTACAAGAAATCGATACTACTACTGTGAAATTCAATTCTGTGCAGGAAAGGAGTGGACTGAGTTCACTTATGTTATGCTCCTGTACGCTCTAAGAATATAGGCAAGACCAGATATAAGTTCTTTGTTAAATTCTAAGAGCTGATATAGTACATTAGGACATCCTTGTTTATCAGTCGTGTGTACGGTTACGGTACACATGTGTGTGCACAGATTGTAGGAAATTCTTGGGAAGCGTTGTGTGCAGCCACAGACAGCATCAGGATTTAAACCCAAACCATTTTCTGGTGGAGCTGAACATTATTTTTTACAGAATTGGAACACATACACGGAGCCCTTCACTTTGTCTAACAGTATCTGGTGAATCAGAAGTAGGATGACCAAGCTCGATAGCTGCAGTCGCTTAAGTGCGGCCAGTATCCAGTATTCCTTCCCACTCCTGGCCCTTTCCCGTCCGATCGTCGCCATAAGACCTATCTGTGTCGGTGCGACGTAAAGCAACTTGTAAAAAAAAAAAAAAAAAAAGTGGGATGGTGACATTTGCACGGAGTCCCGATTTTCATACATCCAGGTATTAGTAAATATGTACAGTGTTTCTCATGGCCTACTTCTTCGCTATAAAATGTTGAAATCACACTATCTGTTTCAATGCACGTATTTTTTAAATTCTTTTTTCTTTTGCATGTACCACACTTTTTTTTTTCACTTCATTCGCCGTTTCATCAGGAATGCAAACACAACTTGCCTCCCTAAAACTACATTACTTCTTGTTATTATTCTGTAACATGTACTTTTCTTGAAATCTATGCACCACAAATAAGTCAGTTGATCTTTATTGGCATAGTCCATAAAGTACTGATATCCGTTGTAAATCAACAAAGGCTTCCCCCTCGTGGTCTTAGCGAACTCCATAGCTGCAGAACGATTATCACCAGTTCAACACGGAACACTAGTTGTCACCAGGCATGAGCTGTAGAAGTGAGCAATATCAGGCAAGGTTGAGAAAGAAAGAAATACAAATCCGTCCGTCCGTCCAGCCATGGCACTATTTGACATACCCATGCTTATTCCTGGAATGTATGGCGCTCCGTGCAAGTGTCAACACATTCCATCTCTGCGCAAGTGCCATAACTTCATTTTTACACAATATTGTATTATAAACTATTTATACTTTTGTTTAACTCCAAGTGCCTTATCCAAACTTGGAAGTTGGCGACCTTATCAGAGTCCCCGGCTAGCATTGCCACTGTCTTTTTCACAGTTTCAGATAAATGTACGAATCTGAACCCGACTGAACACAGCGCATCTTGAAGTACGTATTCACCGGCTTCAAGTGGTAGAACCAGAAATGAAGTACGCGGAAGCTGCGTGCGTGTGTTGGTTTTAATAATGTCATAATTATCTGTGCAGTAATTATTAAGTGATACATTGTCAGATTGTGCTCTAGAGTTTTCATATCTCGTGGAGGGGAGTCCGATTTAAAACAGCGTGCCGGAAGTGAAGGCCATAAAATAAATATACACAATTCGAAATCAACCATTTAACTTAATACTTCTCTAAATTTAGTCAGACAACATCAAGACCCAATTAAGATACATTTATTGTCGCAGTAACTTCCGTGTTCCACACTGTGAAACATAATCCACATCATGTCTGTATGGATTGTTCTAACAAACTAATCGTACGGCAAAATAAAGGCAGAACGTATAGCACGAAATGCGTTGGGTCCAAAGTGTTTGCAAGATGTTTTCTCCAAGCTTGTTTCTAAAGGCTGCTACTACTTAAATGCAACGAATCTAAATAAAAGAAAACGTAAAATGTGTCCTCTATGCGTGAAATATTTCACAAGTTCATGAGGTACCGAAAACAAACTACTGGACTTCTGTCTCGTTTGCAGTTTCATAGTAGTAATTGCATTGTGAAGTTAGTGAATGTAAATGGTTTAAATGTTACATTTTTTTTACATCGCACCACATTTGCTTGGTGTGGTGTGAAAATGGAAAACCAGGAAAAATCATCTTCAGGGCTGCCGACAGTGGGGTTAGAACCCACTATCTCCCGAATACAAGCTCACAGCTGCGCGACCCTAACCGCACGGCAACTTGTTCGGTAAATGTTTAAATTTTAATAAAACATCTGGATACACATCAGACAACATCAAAGTGAATAATGGAAAACACAATTCCGATGAGAGAGATGGCGTATGGCTTTTAGTGCCGGGAGTGTCCGAGACATGTTCGGCTCGCCAAATGCAGGTCTTTTAACTTGACACCCGTAGGCGACCTGCGCGTCGTAATTATGAAATGATGATGAAGACGACACATACACCCACCCCGTGTCAGCGAAATTAACCAATTATGGTTAAAATTCCCGACCCTGCCGGGAATCGAACCCAGAACCCCTGTGGCTAAAGGCCAGCACGCTAACCATCTAGCCATGGAGCCGGACACAATTCCGATTTCATGTTTCTTCATGATCCACATGAAAGGGTATTGCAGTACAATAAAATTGCTCTGCTCACATAGTTCACAATACCATGAGGCATGCATGTACTGTAGATGTTGAAACAGCAGTTATGAAAATTTACGATATTTTTTTCCACGTCTGCTAAGCGTAGAAAAGAATTAAAATATAATTCTGAATTTGTGGATATCGAATGGAAGGAGATTTTTTCCATATGTCACAACTAGTTCGCTTTCCATGGAACCTGCAGTGGACAGATTAATTTCTTGGATAAGACTAATCCAGACTTTAACGGATTTTGACGACGAGAAATATACACGCTTGAGATCCACCTTCTATTCTTCAGCAACGCAGAAAAAATTCTTGTTGAATGCATCAAAATTCTAGAACGAGACAGACACAATATGCTTTAAGGAGAAAAAATTAGAGCAAAGGAAATGACACAAATTATTCGGAATGCTATGAAAACTGTACCATCAAGAAAGAAGAGAAGAAGATAATTTAATGGCATTCTATGATGAAGCTCTTCGCTATCTTCAAAAATCCTATAATTTCTCGGATGACAACATTGCATCGAAACTATAGGAATTTAGCTTGAAGATCATAACAGTTTCTTCAACTGAGGATGCTATTCAAAAGCTTGTTTTTAGTGGAGGACATCAATATGGACGAATTGTATGGAGAATTCTGCGTCATTGCAAATATCACTTCAGAAATTTTGGACTGTGCGGAACATGCATCACAGACGTCGAAAGCAGCGTTTTCAGAATATAATAAGAGGGGGGGGGGACAAACTCATGGAAATTGAAAAACATATGTCAATTGTTCTACGTGTTCTGGCTCTAATGCATTTACTGAGCGTGTTTTCTTTGATGTCAAACAAACACACGAATACAAGAAATAGGTATTCAGTGTCTCTAATGAAAAGCGAACGTATGATTTCAGTAAATATGAATATGTCCTGCCAAGATTTTCACAACACTATAAAATACGTCGCATCGACACAGATGAGTTTTATGGTGACGATGGAATAGGAAAGGGCTAGGAACGGGAAGGAAGCGACCATGGCCTTAGACGCAACTAAGTCAAATTCCAATTACACTTAGAAGGCATGAGTTTGCCATTTTTTCACTGATGGACTATGTGGTGAAATGCACTTGAATATAAAGTATTTCTATTTGCAGGTGACGAATAATGATCAAATAATGACGAAAATAAGAGTGCGCCATGTTCAAGAAAATAATTACTTCATTATTTCATTTCAGATTATGTCCCTTATTGCTAGGCTAGTGTCCCGTATATAACTATTATAAAAGCGGAAACCCTAGGGTCCACTGCTCAGGCATCCTGAGCCACAGTTTACTTGCGGTAGGGTGGCCAGTTCCTTTCCGCTCCTCTAACCAACAGAACGCGATTTTCCCGACCAAGGGTGAACACGCCCAATACTCCTTAACATCGGAGATCTCATGGAATCCGGTGTTTCAACATGGCTACGCTGTCACCCAATACTTTCGTTTTTGAAGGTGTCTTTCCTTGGGATATGTCTTCAAATCCTCATTCTCACGATGAAACCCGAGGAAGATCAATACATATGTGGGGTTGCATGGAAACATAGGTAGGGTTGTTAATATTCTCATTATTTACGGTACTACAGATAATTCAATCTCTTGGATATTTTAAAACATAACATAGCAGCATGTTAAGAGTTATCTACGACTGGATGCTTCAGTACAGCAACAAAATGAAACATATCTAACACTGCTCATATTTAGACGTTTTGCATACTGTAGAAAAATTATTTCAATAAA
Source organism: Anabrus simplex (assembly GCF_040414725.1). Taxonomy (NCBI): domain Eukaryota; kingdom Metazoa; phylum Arthropoda; class Insecta; order Orthoptera; family Tettigoniidae; genus Anabrus; species Anabrus simplex. The sequence goes on along the minus strand of NC_090269.1, from coordinate 55,525,139 downwards.
GAAGAAATTAAACCGACTGAAAAGGCTATGCGGTACGAGTCGTGTAGCTTATTTTTTATTTTTTTAAAATGCTATTTGGTCGGGGCGTCGACCTAGAAAGATCTTTTGCTCCTACTTGCAACACATTTTAGGAACCTGCATATGTGTGGAAATTGCGGAAATATAAAGTGTTGAATGCGAGGAAAGGAACGTTAAGGACGACACAAACACCCAGTCCCCAGGCCAGAGATATTAATCTTTAACAATTAAAAACCGCTGACCCGCCGGAAATCGAACCCCCTGCACCGCCGGACAGCTGTACTCACAAGGAAAGTATCAGGTAAGACAGGTCGAAACATATCCTGATTTTTTATGACACAATCGTTGTACTGTAAGACAGAAAGAGAACAGCGTGCGGAGAATTGGCCTCCAGATTTAACTGCAAGGCTCCGAAATCGTACTTCGAATCCTGGTACGCAAGAATGACGCGTGGCGCAGCTGGACAACCCTGAGCTCGGAGTAGTGGTGGCGGGCCTGTATAAGCATGCAGTCTCTCGAGCCGCTCTGAAGCTGTCAAGTGTAGCAGAAATGACTGGTATAAAATGCATGATCGTAAGTTATCATAACACAAGTTCCTCTCTTCTTCTCCAACAATATTTAGTGGGTAGTGCGAACTCGGGAGGTCCATCTTTCGTGTACTCCGTTGCAAACCGTGAATATGTTATATCCCGAAATCGTGGAGATAACTGAAAATGTATGAAAGACTGCAGTTTAAGGATTACGTCTCTGAGAAGAACCTCAATTTTAACATCACTACGTAAAGTTAGAAAATCTGTTGTTTTTTATTGGCTTTCCGTCGCACCGACACAGATATTGTGGCGACGGTGGGATAGGAAGGGGCTAGAAGTGGGAAGGAAGCGGCCGTAGCATTAAGGTACAGCCGGGCTGAGTGGCTCAGACGGTTACTGGCCTTCTAACCCCAACTTGGCAGGTTCGATCCTGGCTCAGTCCGGTGGTATTTGAATGTGTTCAAATACGTCAGCCTCGTGTCGGCAGATTTACTGGCACGTAAAAGAACTCCTGCGGGACAAAATTCCGGAACCTCGGCGCCTCCGAAAACCGTAAAAGTAGTTAGTGGGACGTAAAGCCGATGACATTATTATTCAATTAAGGTACAGTTCCAGCATTTGCCTGGCGTGAAAATGGAAAACCACGGGGAAACCATCTTCAAGGCTGCTGACAGTGTCGAACCCACTATCTCCCGGATGCAAACTCACAGCTGCGCGCCCCTAACCGCACGACCAACTCGCCCGGCAGGGTATCTGTCAAGTGGCGGTAGAAAGCTTTCTACTGCTGGAAGAAGAATTTGTCTAACGGTTGAATTATGCCCGTGGTACCTGGAGGAATCTGAAGCATCGAATGTTTTGCGGGGAGGCGTGTCTTCATGACAAGTTGTACTACTGTATGTGGTCCACAAATCGAAAAGCAGGGCAAAGTCGTCCCCAGAGAACGAAAGGAAAAAAAAGACTTCTCTAAAACATATTTTCAGTTCTGTTTTATCCACCTTTCCTGATTTTGAGGCAATGGCAACGATCCTTTCTGCTTTAAACATATTTTTTGAAACCAGAGAACTGAAGGTACCGGGTGATTCCTAAAGTACAATAAATAATTTAGGGAAAAAAGAACCGTCCATACTGATTGTTGGTATTATGGTGTACCTATGTACGAGTGAACTAACTGATTGGGCTATCGTGTGCGTGATTTTCTCACCTACAAAATACAATCATTTTCGAGCGCATTTCGCTCTCGAACCCGCTTTGACCAGTGTTATAAATAGAGGAAGGGGTATATTGGAGAATCGTTCTCGAGCCGTCTCTAGAAATTCTTCTGCAGCTTTATTCTTTTGTTTTTCGTCGTGAATATGCGAAAGGGACAACATTTCGTATTTTGCTATTCCCAATTCTGTGTTCAATTAGTCACTGCTGATCTGCATTAGGACAGTCGCCCAGGTGGCAGATTTCGTATCTGTTGTTTTCCTAGCCTTTTCTTAAATGGTTGCAAAGAAATTGGAAATTTATTGAACATCTCCCTTGGTAAGTTATTCCAATCCCTAACTCCCCTTCCTATAAATGAATATTTGTCTCAATTTGTCCTCTAGAATTCCATCTTTATCTTCATATTTTGATCTTTCCTACTTTTAAAGACACCACTCAAACTTATCCGTCTACTGATGTCATTCCACTCCATCTCTCCACTGACAGCTCGGAACATACCACTTAGTCGAGCAGCTCGTCTCCTTTCTCCCAAGTCTTCCCAGACCAAACTTTGCAACATTTTTGTAATGCTACTCTTTTGTCGGAAATCACGCAGAACAAATCGAGCTGCTTTTCTTTGGATTTTTTCCAGTTCTTGAATCAAGTAATCCTGGTGAGGGTCCCATACGCTGTACACATACTCTAGTTGGGGTCTTACCAGAGACTTATATGCCCTCTCCGTTACATCTTTACTCCAACCCCTAAATAACCTCATAACCATTTTCAGAGATCTGTACCCTTTATTTACAATCATATTTATGTGATTACCCCAATGAAGATCTTCTTGTTGTTGATTATGTTGTTGTTGTTGAAGATGTTTCTTGAAACGGCTGATCCAGGCGTGAGAGGCGGAGAAATCACCTTTTTTTATAGATAGGTCACGTCATAGAACACTAATATGTAACATTCACGCGCAATTTCCAAAGCCCACAGTCATAAATCTTCATCGCTTACATTTCGCCTACCCCATCTTGCCTCCTCAAAACGGGAATAGTTTCTTTCATTCATATTTTTTTATATTCAATCTGACTTGCCGACAAGGCCTGCGCTAGCCACAGCAGTGCCCAGAAGGACTGATCCCCTGAATAAGTGGACTGGCGAGGAATAGGCTTATGACTTGTGCATGATACCTATTCCCAATTAACACAATTACCTGGACCTCTCCAGAACCACATCCTTGCATGTGCTACTTACAAAATATCAGATTTTACATGTAGGCATCTTTCTATTTCCACCTATGTGGTTTTGTTCTGACCCTTATTAGCCGATTATACCGCTATTTGATACCCATCACCACATCTGGCCTGGTAATATGCTGAGCATGGGGACAGGCAAATACTCCTGTAGTATCACACTCCGACTCCTCCCTGTTATCTTTCTCTTATTAGAACTAACAGCATGTCGGAGGCAATGTAGAATAGGACGATTGCCACGCGGAGGGAGCGGTTTTCGAGGGCCCCCCGAATAAAAAACCCTCAAAGATCAGTCCTGCTTCGATAGTGGTCTGGTGTGGAGGGCCTCCGGCAGTAGTGCGTGTTTCTGCACGTACCCTTTTAATTCCGACCATCTGGAATTCATCGTCGTGTGACGCTGGGTGAGCTAAAAACTTATGTTTAATTGAGCATTGAACGTGGTGAGCTAGTCTCCCGTTTTGCCCTTCAGGCCTTAACTGGAACTTAACCCATTTATTTATTGTAGATTACGTCCGCTTTTCAACTGTGTGAACTAAATCGTCAATTTGTTCAAGAATTAATTTTGTGAGACACAGTGCGCAAAAACGTGGTCAAGGACTTGCGTTTTATTTCACTTCATCAAACTCTAAGCAATCCATCGCATCTTTCATATTCAAATTGAAATAAACATAGATGCAGGATTCGACCTCTCTCTCTCCCGACTTTCCCCTTTCACGCTCCCTACTTGTTCCCTTGGGGCAATTTCTTTTTATTAGGCATCTCCGCTGGAAGGATATGTTTTTAACTTGTCTGTGTTGCAATTATTGTGGCCGATTTGATGGATCGTGTAATCTCCGTTGTTAACATTCAATTCTAATTTGAACATATTCTGTTCTTTTAAGTTCCATGTTGTGGATGTCTATTGCCTGTTCGATTCAATATACATGTTATCTATTTTTTGTTGAAAGTATTTTATATTACCTTTTTTTTTTGTTCCTTCATATTCATCAAAGCTCTGTACCTACCACGAACTCCTCTGGGTTTCCAGCACTTTCCTCGCACTCTACTAGTTCCATACCGATCCCCCGTTGCAATGATAGAGCATGACGCGTTCATGCGCGTATGAGATATGTGTTTGAAAGTACTCTCTTTGAAAACATCTACTGAACTTACTTTACTTGATAAAGATTCTATCTTTCGCTTGTTACTACGTTGTAAAATGCTATCTGATACGTAACAATAAGTATCATTCAATGTGGAGCTATACATGCTCAAAAACGGTATTCTCTATATCTCGAAATTTCGATAACTCGAAATAAAATTTAGCTCGCGAGGTGATTCGAGATATCGAGGTTCCACTGTATGGTTTAACGACACAAAACGTTTTCATACAATTAAATCGTAGTAATGCATGGTACGTAAACGTCGCAGATTGATGGCTGAAAACAGATCATTCAACGTGTATCTGGTATAACAGTAAGTATTAGTGTCTGGAACTAACAGTGTACAGGAATGGGACGTCGATCGGGGAGTTGAAGACTGTTGTGAAGGGGGAAAAAAAAGTTTCTTTATGGCAAGAGGGACTTCGTCACCGAAACATTGCTAAAAAATTGAGTATCTCTGCATGCTGCTGTCCAGTATGTTGTGAACAAATACAAACAAACAAGATCTACGGCGAATATGCGAAGGTCTGGACATCCTAGAGCTCTAACGGACCGAGAGTCGCGATATGTAGTTCAAGAAGTGCGTATGAAGTCGAGCGTGAGCTGAAGACGTCGCGACAACAGGCAAGGAAGTAACACCTCAAACCATAAGGAATTACATTCACGAAGCTGGCTTAAAAGTCAGAGTGACAAGAAAGGAACTATTCATTGACCAACGCAATAGGGTGAAAAGTGGAGTTTGCTCGCGCATATCTCGACAAACCCAGGGAATACTGGAAGAAGGTTATATTGAGAGCAAGTTCAACCTTTTTGGATGTGATGGGCGAAGGTATGTGTGGCTTAAAAAAATCAATAATTCGACCCTAAGAACATTGTAGCAATTGTCAAGCATGGTGGAGGTCGTGTCATTGTGTGAGGATGCATGAGCTACGCTGAGGAAGGATAACTGGTTTTTGTTGAGGATAATATCAAATACAGTAGAGACAATACGCGACACTTACGGATTTAGCCTTGTTAAAATGGGAGACAATTCAACGGTGGCACTCCTAGTGATTTGACCTGAAAAGACGCGCTAAATTCAAATATCAATGGAAATGCATATATGAAAATGGATAAATAAAATACGTCTAGAAAGAAAGTATTATTGAGATATTAACTTCGAAGTTGCTAAAGCAATTCTGGATAAATGAACGAAGAATTATTTAAAAGGTTATTATTTAAAGACTGAAATTAGACATATAAACAAGATGTGCAGTGGACTGCTGTAAAATGGCTTGATCTTTCATTTATGCATTACCTTTTTTTTTTCCTTTAGCATTCCTGCCTGAACTTTTATGGTTTGATTTGTCTTTTTTCTCATTTAAAAACATTGTATCATCACATTAAGACACTTGTCAATAAAAACATCGGCACATTCCTTACACACATGATGCAATGAATTAACATTTAAAAGCTGGACAATTTTCCTCTCAATATGAAGCCTAGTAACAGAAAGAAAATCTATAAAATCCCGGCTTTGATCTGAGAAGAGGGATAAAAGAAAGAAAAGTACGAAAATGTTGTCGATAGTGATGCTTTGAGAAATATTTACGTACAATTAGAGTAAAAATGTAACATACCCTTGGCTGTATAGTCGAGGATTTTTAAAGTCGCTGGCCTGGAAATGATCTGAACAGATCTTATAATTCTTATATAAAGCGTAACGTCCCTTCTTTCTTGTACACCTTATCCAAATTACTTTTGTGACTTTTCAAAACCCACAGATCACACCTACAACAACACATCGGTATTGCTGCTGCACTATACAATAAAATATGCGTATTATATTTTAAGCCAGTTAAAATATGGGTCGGGCAGGTCAGAAGATTATGAAGTACTATAAAACTCTCTTTGTCACTGGAAGAATATATATATGCAAACACAATATTACTTGCATTTTCTTGTCACGAGGGTAGCGAAAGAACGACCGCGCATTCTTCTCTACTTCATAGTTACTGCAGCCAAACACAGCACATACCTTTCCCCTCATATTGAGAGGAGATATCAAGGAATGACACACGCTACTATTTAATTATGTCAACTCACAGGAAACGCATAAATAACACCAAAAACTTCACACACAAATACACGTGTTCTTATGCCACAATCAGTAGTTCTCAGGTCTACGCGCTAGAGAGAGCTCTAATAGCTGTCCGTCGAAATCTCGCTGAGTGTCGTGTATTGTCTCTGCTGTATTTGATAATATGACTGCTACACCATATATGAACATACTCCGTGTTAAGTTGCTGGCCAGTGTTGCGAAATTAAATCTTGGCGACTCGTTTGTTTCCCAACAAGACAACGATCCCAAGAATACTGCTCGTATAACAAAAGAATGGCTGCTGCATAATGATCGCGAGCAACTTCCAACGCTTCCACAGTCCCCAGACATCAAGCCCACAGCAAAACCTGTGGGCATTATTGGAACGGAGAGTAAAGAAACGGACATGTTCGTCGAAAGAAGACTTCATCGATCATCTGAAGAAGGAATGGTCGAAAACTGATGGCGAAACCACATCAAACTTTGTAAGCTCCATGTCACGAATGCTTCAAGCAGGTATAGATGCCCAGGAAACGCATACGAAGTACTGACTGTCAAACTGTGTGTGTTTGAGGACAGTGTTTCAACATGTATTGATAATATTTTTTTCGGACAGAAAATTATATTCGTTTTGTTTTGTTGTAAAGACTGCATAATTTCTATCCGTAGATGGTTCTTCACACTTCATTAAGAAATATAATTCATGCACTAGGGCATGAACTATTTGTGTTCTTACTAAAAATATGTGGCAAGCCGCACATGCAGTGTATGAATACTTCTTTCACCCACTGTACATGTACAGACCTCGTGTGACATCCCATTGATCTATTTGAGAGATTCAACACATGATTTCGGAGACTTGTAACTACTACTGGAAGGCTGATTTTCCGCACGTTGTCCTCTGAGAGAACAACGATTATGTAAAAAAAAATTCAAGGAAGGTTTCGACCTGTTTTCCCTGATACTTTCCTTGTCAGGACATATAAATCTTTGATGATTTTCCGTAGTTTCCCATTTACACGTCAAGCAAATGTCGTAGTTGTACCTTAATTAAGGCCTTCCTAGTTGTAGCCCTTTTCCATTCCAGTGTCATCAAAATCCTGCAAGTGTTCGTGTGATTTTCCGCCAGCGAAAAAGAAAGTGGGAGGGAGCTAACAATAGGAATCAAGAAACGAGACTTGCGAAACAGCTGTTACCCAATAAACCTGATCGAAAATAAGGTTTAAGGAAACCATAAAAGCTGTATGCCAACGCAGACTGAAAGAGATGACACATGATACCACATAAGAAATATATTTGCCCAACCTAACTCAGAGTACCGTTAGAAGTCCGACACTCCTGTTAGTAAGAACTAAATATTTTATTTGCCATTCATTGTACATCTATGACGTTTCCATCCTGGAAGTGATCGTGGTATTCAAATGAACTGGCGCTTGGGGTGAATACAACTCTTCTGTAACAGTATCTTAGTAGACACTTCCATACAAGTGTTCTACATTTCTTCCATAAAAGATGTGTCTCATTAACACTGCAGTTCCTTGGTTTATTTTTGTGTGATGATGTGGGACATTAGAGTTAAGGTCGTCAAACCTGCTCTGACAGTAGCTCAGCCTGAGGCTTAGTAGTCTCAGAGATGTTCAAAGGAGACAGCTCTAATATTACTGGTTCAATGGTCACGTGCGTGCACTTTTCTAACACGCTGGACGCAGCATGGCTAACTTCCGCTTAAAAGTAACCTTCAATGAATGTCTTATTTCTGAGACCTTCATACCCATTAACGGGAAATATGTGACATTTTTGACATTTTACGCCGTTTTATGTTTCTGCTTCTATCCAACTTCTGTGGTACACACACGCACAACCACAGCTGCTATGGAGTAAATCGGCGGGTAATGCTCAATAGTAAAGACGCTGAGATAATGTCCTTTCTCCGTGACACACACAGTACAGATTACAGCTCATTAAAGCCTTTGACCTTCCAAGACGACTGCTGCCGAGCAATATGGCGTGCAGTTACTGGAGTACGAGGAGGCCAGTGCGATAACCTCAGCTGTATTGCTGGACTTTCGTGACCGGATCCACTGCCTCTCATGAGACAGCGTCTCAGGTGGTCTCACAAGGCTGAGTGAACTTTGTTACACCTGGTGGTGACTACTTTTTTAAGAGGAAATAGAACTAGGCAACCATCCTCTAGTAACACTAATCAGGGAGAAAACATTGAAGGGATCCGATACTTCGAAAAATGAAGGCATCGGCCAAAGACAGACAATGGCCACTAAGGGTGTGAAAATGAGGCCTAGATGCCTAATACCGTCGGGGTCGGAAAAGAACAAGGGTTGACCAAGGGAGGCCGGATATGATACAAGTTACACTATGGGGCTAGCAAAGTAAACAACAGACACTCAAGGAAAGAAACAAAAATATACAAGAGACCAAGAGTCTGTTTCCGTCGTGGAAGCACTAGAGGAGGTATGTCCAACACGCAACCCTCGTCAACTTTGCACGCGGCCGTACGCGAATTTATAAACTTAAGTATAATTTTTAATAAAGAAAATCGTATTAAAATAGAACTAAACTACAGTACTGATATATTTTGTGAATCCTAAAGTAGTATAATTGGATGGTTCGGCCGCCACCACCGCCACCGGGCTCTCAGGGGCCTCCTCCACCGCCACCGCACTGGGGGGCCTCCCAGGGGCCTCCTCCTCCGCCACCGCACTGGGAGGGCTCCCAGGGGCCTCCTCCACCGCAGCCAGGGGCCTCTTCCAGTGCTGCCAACTTAACCTTACTAGCGCGAAATTTGAATTGGTAAACAAAGCCACGTGCTTTTTTTGACAGCCACGTGCTTTTTGACAGACAACAACGCATCGCTAACATCACTGCTGCCATCTTCACGGGCCAAAACCTCAGTGCTACCAACTTAACCTAACTAGCGCGAGATTTGAATCGGTAAACAAGTCCACGTGCTTTTTTGACAACCACGTGCTTTTTGATAGCTATCATCGACAACAACGCACCGCTAACTTCAGCGCTACCATCTTGACGGGCCTAAACCTTAGTGGTGCCAACTTAACCTCACTAGCGCGAGATTTGAATCGGTAAAAAAATCCACGTTCTTGCTTGACAGCTGTCATCCGCCATCTTTAACCAACAGAGCACCGTGCTGCCCTCTTTAGCTACATATCTTTGAAATGTGGTGGCGGATAATTTGAAAAATGCTTTTTGATAGCAGCCATCTTTAATCGACAGAGCACCGTGCTGCACTCTTTAGTTGAAATGTGGTGGCAGGCAATTCCACGTGACAGCAGCCATCTTTAATCAAGAGAGCACAGTGCTGCACTCTTTAGTTGAAATGTGGTGGCGGCAATTTGAAAACTTCTACGTGCTCTTCTTTGGAAACAAAGCCACGTGCTTTTTTGACAGCTACCATCCGCCATCTTTAATCAAGGGAGCACCGTGCTGCACTCTTTAGTTGAAATGTGGTGGCGGACAATTTGAAAAATTCTTTTTGACAGCAGTCATCTTTAATCAACAGAGCACCGTGCTGCTATCTTTATCGTAGTAGTAGACAATTTCTACGTCACAGCTGTCATCCGCCATCTTGCATCGCAAACCTCAGTGCCGCACTCTTTAGCTAATACCTTTGAAATATGGTGGTGGATAATTTTAAAAAAATTCTACAGCAACCATCTCTCGACACTAATTGCACAAGATGGTGGCTATACATGACTCCTTAAGGGTGCTTACACAAGATGGCTGCTATACATAGGTTCTTATGGGACTCCCTTGGGATGCTTGCGCAAGATGGCGGCTATACATAGCTCCTTATGAGACTCCCTAGGGATGCTTGCTCAAGATGGCGACTGCTCTTATGAGACGGCTTAAGGGTCCTTGCACAAGATGGTTTGAGACGCCCTAAGGATGCTTGTGCAAGATGGCGGACACAAGATGGCGGCTATACACGACTCCGTATGAGACGCCTTAAGGATGCTTGCGCAAGATGGCTGCTGCTCTTATCAAGAAAGCTAGCTTAGAGGCTAACGTGCTGTGCTTGTTCGATTCATTATATTTGGGGCTTAAATGCATAATGTTAAATATCTCGAAAACGGTGCATCGTAGAGCAAAACGGACAAAATTTTTCCGCCTCATACTTGGGTTCGCAGTATGAGGAACATGATAGCATAAGAAAAAACATAGTCTAATGATGAGATCAACGGTTCGGTTCCTACTTAGGCCCTTTGGCATTTGCACTGTTTTAGATGTATTGAAGCAAATTTTTGTAACATGATCAGGTCTATCTATGGTAGAGAGTATAACGTGCCGTGCTGGTTCGATTAATTAAATTTGGGGGCTTAAATGCAAATTGTTAAATATCTCGAAAACGGTGCATCGTAGAGCAAAACGGACAACATTTTTCTGCCTCATACCCAGGTTCGCAGTATGAGGAACATGATAGCATAAGAAAAACATAGTCTAATGATGAGATCATCGGTTCGGTTCCTACTTAGGCCCTTTGGCATTTGCTCTGTTTTAGCTTGTATTGAAGCAAGTTTTTGTAACATGATCAGGTCTAGCTATGGTAGAGAGTATAACGTGCTATGCTGGTTCGATTCATTAAATTTGGGGCTTAAATGCAAAATGTTAAATATCTTCAAAACGGTACGCCGTAGAGCAAAAACGGACAAAATTTTTCTGCCTAATACCTAGGTTCGCAGTATCAGGAATATTATAGCACAAGAAAAACATAGTTTAATGATGAGATCAACGGTTCGGTTCCTACTTAGGCCCTTTGGCATTAACGGCTATCTAATTCTACAAGATGGCGGCTGCTCTTATGAGACAGCTTAAGGGTGCTCGCACAAGATGGTTTGAGACGCCCTAGGGATGCTTGCGCAAGATGACGGACACAAGATGGCGGCTATACATAGCTTCTTATGAGACGGCTTAAGAGCGCTTGTACAAGATGGCTGCTGCTCTTATGAGACGCCCTAGGTGTGCTTGCGCAAGATAGCAGCGACAAGATGGTGATTATACATTTCTCCTTATGAGACAGCCTAGGGGCGCTCGCACAAGATGGCGGCTACTCTTATGAAGAAAGCTAGCTTAGAGGCTACTGCGCAATATGGCGGCTGCTGTTATGCATGCGGTGGAGGGCAATTTGTGACAACTCTCATCTTTAATCAACAGAGCATCGTGCTGCTATCTTTAGCTACTACCTTTGAAATGTGGTGGTGGGTAATTAAAAAAATTCTTCGTGCTTTTTTGACAGCTAACAGCGGTCATCTTTAAACAATAGCGGTTATACGTAAGCTGTTAAGGCCTCTTCCTATGTCAAGGCATTGCTCTATCGAACAAGTTTAAAACCTGCACCGCGAAGGCAAGAGTGTGCAGCGATAACATCATCGTGCATGTTTAGACTTGCGAAAGATAACAAGACTAGAAACGATGTCGTTAACCTCAACATGTGATCAGAATATTGATTAACGTGCTCAGAACACTACATAAGTGATTAAGACTAGAATCTTTTTTTTTTTTTGCTAGGGGCTTTACGTCACACCGACACAGATAGGTCTTATGGCGACGATGGGATAGGAAAGGACAAGGAGTTGGAAGGAAGCGGCCGTGGCCTTAATTAAGGTACAACCCCAGCATTTGCCTGGTGTGAAAATGGGAAACCACGGAAAACCATTTTCAGGGCTGCCGATAGTGGGATTCGAACCTACTATCTCCCGGATGCAAGCTCACAGCCGCGCGCCTCTACGCGCACGGCCAACTCGCCCGGTAAGACTAGAATCGAACACTGTACTCGACACAACATGCGTTTAGAACATGTTAGGGGATAGCTTTGTTCTAAGAAGATTAGATTGAAACATAACAAGACTACAATCGTCGCTGTTAACTTTAACATGTAATCAGAACATTGTTTGATGTGTTCAGAGCAAAAGTACAACTTCAGTGATTTGCCTAGTGTAAAAATCGAAAACACACTGTGCACATATTGCGTAGCTAACTCGCTCAGTAAACGATATTGCAAAAGTACAACTTCAATGATTCGCCTAGTGTAAAAATCAGAAAACATACACTGTGCACATACTGCGTAGCCAACTCGCTCGGTAAACGATATAGCAAAAGTACAACTTATCACATTCGTCTTGTGCGAGAATAAAAAACTACAGAAAGAACTATACTGCGTAGCCAACTCGCTCGGTAAACAATAATCTGATTTAGTTACAATAGAAAACATAGATTCAAACCCAGTTCTATTATCGCAAACACGGAGAGTAAAATTAAACAGAACGATTGGTGTTATAAGAAATACATTGGTTACATTTAAGTCCCTAGCAGTCGAACAAGTTATCGCATAAACATGTAACATGAAATATTGGTCAATCTGTTGACATGGGTTACAAGCATGTAGCTCATGCGGAACGACACAACATGTCTTTAGAAATGATCAAGACTAGAATGGAACACTGTACTCGATACAACATGTGTTTAGAACATGTCACGGGATACTTTTATTCTAAGAAGATCAGATTACAAAAGAAGTGATTAAGACTAGAGTCTAACACTGTACTCGATGTCGTTAACTTCAACATGTGACTAGAACATTGATTGATGTGTTCAGAACAAAAGGACTTTTCCTCCACCTCCTCCTCCTCCTGACTGCGTCCTCCTACTCTTCCTCCTCCTCCTCCTCCTAGGGCTAATGGGCTAAAGGGTTAATGGGCTAAAGGGCACTACCTTTCCACGCCCTCCTCTTAGAAGGAGTTAGCTGAAGTAGGTACATTTTTAACACCCTCATCGATCGCTATCAGCAAGAACGCTTCTACTTTGTTAAGTGTAGCAAATTAATCTTTATTGGTAAATGGTTTTATGTTCAGAACAAGGAATGGAACCTAGGGGTCACCTCTTATCAGAATTACCTAATAAAATCCCCGAGGTACAACGAGTTGCGTTTTTTCTAACAGAAATCAGTATCTGCTCGATAGTTTTTTAGTGTTTGGAACACTGTCAAGGCGAGCTATGAAGTAGCAAATATTCTTGCAAAGAAATCAAAACTATTTTCAGACGGAGAGTTTGTTAAAGAATGCCTTAAAAGTGTTGTTGAAATACTGTAATATGTCCTTACAAGAAATGACAGTTCTCTAATTTAAGCTTATCATGACATTCTGTAGTTCGCCTTGTAGATGAGTTAGCTACTAGTAGAGAGAGCACTTTGAAATGTTTGGCCAAAATGTTCGAAGACTCCTTAGACCTAGATACCTAATACCGTCCGGGTCGGAAAAGAACAAGGTTTGACCAAGGGAGGTTGGATAGGATACATTAAACTACACTAGCGCTAGCAAAAAAACAACAGACACTCAATGAAATAAACAAAAATATACAAGAGACCAAGAGTGTTTCCGTCGTGGAAGCAGTCGATGAAAGTTGTGTATTACAAAAGCCATTGATTTAATGGCGAGGGGGTGGGAGTGGGGGTGGAGTTAGATGTAATTGACATTTTGAACCATCTCGAACTGATTTCACCCATTTCACTCCTGCATGTTTAAGAAAGCGAGAAGGCTTAGTTAAATTATTCCCAGCCGAAGCAGCTAACGTGGGAAATACTTCTGTAATGCAATATCACTGCTTAATATAATAAGAAGATATTTGCGCTAAACCACTGAACTCAAACTGTCTTGAAAGTTGTCGTTAAATGTTGCGAAATGTATTCATTCCTAAGGTCTGCGACACACAGAATTTCAGGACTTTTTGAGGAGACTCGATTCAGAAGTGGAAGATTTTTTATATTGAAGTGAAGTGGTTCAACCGAGGTAAAATGTTAAAGGAAGAAATACATGCAAAGGTCTTCGAAACAAAATGACGACTTCGGAAACTGCAACTGAAAGCAAACTACTTTGTGCATTTTCAAGCCCTGAAAATTAGTAATGTTCAAAACGTTCATAAATACGAAGGAATCTTATCAAAATTAAGTAATGAATTCAACACAAGATTTCAAAACTTCAAAGATAATCTAGTTAGTTTCAATCTGTTTTCTTCTCCATTCTCCATTAGTACAGAAGAGATCCATGCGAATTTGCAAATGGAGTGTGTTCATGTTCATCGGACATGAAAAGTAAATTTGACCAGTGACTCTTTATTATAATTCTATTGCAAATTTGTTACAAGGGAAAAGTATCCCGGCATTTATAGACATGCAATTCGACTCTCATAACTTTTCAGCAGCACATAAACTATATATGCGATTAAGTGATCTGCAGAATGAAGCATGCGAAGTGTGTAACGAGATCGCGAATCACTGACAGTTGTCTAGAAAGTTTTCTTCGAACTGCTACTACATTTGTCACTCCTGACATTGGGAGCGTTATTTGAGAGAAGCAGTGCCAAGTATCCCATTGACAGGTGCAAATCAGATGTTCTTAACTACAGTATATACTTAATCAGAAGGGTAGTATGATCACATTGACAGTTTTCACCCTTATATAATAATAAAAGTCACATTAAAGGATCGGACAACACTCAGGAAGATACTTAAACGTAAGGAGTTCCAGGACAGACTACCAACAAAGAAGACTGGCGCCCTTTGGACAAAGGAGAGGAAGGAGCAACACAGCCTGAGGATGCGCAACTACTGGGCAAACATCAAAGCCCATTCCAAAATGTAATAGTTGAATGTCGTGGTCCTTAGCTGGCCTATCCGAAACAAGAAGAAGAAAAGTCACATTAAATATATTTAATTTGTTCCATTTAGTTTAGTTTATGGTCATAATTTATATTATAATTACACAATGATTCGTACATATCCAATATAAAATTAATATAACAATGCAATATTCAATTTAAGAATGCGGCCCATAATCCAATCCATGATGACGGTTGTGGTCCCTTTTCAAAAAACGGTTGAACTCATAGAGCAAAACTAAATGGGAGCGAATTTTATTCAAATATGCACTCTGAGGTCCCATTCACAAAGGAAAGTGAACGTAACGCACACACAAAACTAGATACTATGTAATATAATGGAACCATTCACAATGGATCACATACACATTAAAACAAACGTTCAGTTAAAAGTTAACATGGAACCTTGCAAGTTGTCAGCTTCTACGCTTAAGTTTATGCGGAATGTAAGAAATCAGTCAATCAGAACGCACGGTTGAATGAAAGAGCTGGTTGCAATTTACCAAACTCATCGCTTTTAAAGTAAACTAAATAAACATGTGAAGGATTTTTTTTTACATTAGTGCGCCCACATCTCGTCAGCCTGTTAATCATTAAGGCGTGATCAGCCTGTTGAGACCAATTGTTGGGATAAATGTTGGCCGGTAGGGTAGGAGAGATGGTGGTATACGATTTCTAACCCCTAGAATGCGTGCCAAAAGCTTGGATTTAATTCCAAACCTCCCCGCAGACACGAACACATGCATTCTCAGGGACAATGGAGTGAGAGCGTACGCCGTTTCTGATAATGATTCTTCCATCGGATGGGGACGTTAATGTTTGAGCAGACCCCCTAGTATTATTCGACAAGAGTAGGCTACGTGACGACGCACAGATCGCCCACGAGCGTCAAATACATAAAAACTTGTGCCACGCGAACCGAGTCTATCCTCAGACACTCCCGGCACTAAAAAGCCGTATGATAAATAAACCTACTTCGCCACCTGACCAATTTATGTCAGCTGTCAGCTTTACAGTATGGATCTTCACTTGCTCTCTTTCCTCACTGGCTAATATTTGTGTTTGCATCGTTCATTGTGAATGGCTACATGTCAGTAACTGCTTTGCGTTTCAATTTAAAGCTACACGCTAACTTTGATTTTCATTGTGAATGGGGCCTAAGAGAAGAAACAAGCATTTTATCCATATTTCGAATGATCGTTCACTGGAAGACCCTAAAAATAACCGCGTTGTGGTTGTTATTCACAATTAGTAATATTTTCTTGTTTTACAATTTGCGTTACGTCGCACCGACACAGGTAGGTCTTTTTGCAACTATCTGATAGGAAAGGACTGGGAGTGGAAAGGAAGCGACCGTGGACTGAATAAAGGTACAGCCCCAGCATTTGCCTGGTATTATTATTATTATTATTATTATTATTATTGTTATTCACAGGTGCACACTCATCTTTTGTCATGGTTCTAGTATGGACTCAGAATGGTGGACCAGACGACTTCCTAATCAATAGTTCTCTCACTCTTCCCTAACTGTTCGCTGAGTTCCAGTGTCCCTGAGAATGCATGTGTCGTGTCTGGTGACTGGACATGCTTGTATTTATAATATTCTATCATCAATGATCTTTTGTTCTGCGCCACTGAACAACCACAACTTGTTTAGAATTTTGGTTATTGTTAACTTCGACTTACGCAGCATTTTACCCACAGCCATTTATCAAACTCCATTTCCAACCTCGTCTGTCCTCCTATCTGAATTATAGCTCATGTAAACCCTCTTCATCACTGGACCTGAATGGAAATATTGATACAAGTATCTAGGAATTTGCATAGGGTAAGTAACTTATTTGATAAAAAGTAATTGAATTTATAATCTCAATGTATTTGCCTTTAAAATCATCAGCATAGGAATGTATATTTATACACTCTTGAAATAAATACTGTATGCCAAAATTTAATAAAAACATAATCCAGAAATGTGCATCGCCAAAAAAATAATACACTTTTACGAAAATTTCTGTATAATATAACCACATACGAGTAATTGGTTACACCAATCCCAACAACGTCAATATTGGGTATCGTTTCTTGGCACACCATCCACAAGGTCGTGAAGCAATTCTTGGTCCACTTTGTCCCATTGGCGATTCAACGCAAGTCTTACAGATTACGTGGTTAGTCAGGATGTCCATAAACAGCTTGTTTTAATTTATTCCATACATGTTCATGAGATTCATATATGAGGAACAGACAAGTCGTTCCATTCAGGTAATTCCAACACGATATAAGAAGGTATTAATGACAACTACAGTCACGTGAGGTATCGTCCATTAACATGCTTTTCTGAAATGCTGCCGATAAGGTTCCACTGTTCGTTGGAGAACGCTCCACCTGTCCTGAACAACCACGAGACCCTGTGTAAAGCCATGCTATAATATCAGTTATACATCATCTTGCCGCACACATCGGACCCAGTGTCTGAAACGAGAGTGGTATTACCTATTTCCCTCCTAACACGATATCCGAGATAGTCTGGGTTCAGACATGTGCAACATTCCCCCGGTAAACAGCACTTTACGCCAATTCTGGGGGGTCCGTTCGCCATTTTTGGCCAAAACGTTGAAGTGTTGGAGCAGGACCCATCAATGGTCACAGGGAATGAACTCGTAGAATGGCATCATGCAACCTGTTCGTTAAGAGTTTGATTGGACATACGACTTCCTGTAACAAACACGAACGCCGAATTAAGTTCTGTAATATTCTTCCAAACCAACAGTCTTTACAGTCATCGGCTGCGGTCGTACAACGTGGGACGACCTACTTGTTCTGAAACGATTCCAAGTCCAAATCATATCACTTTCATTCACTCGCACTCATCCTGATACTTGCCTTGTTGGCAATTTCTTGACGTATTCTGGTTATTGTACAGTACGTGGACACGGTCGAATGTCAACTTTGTCCTCCTTGCTATCAAAGACTTTCACTACGCTGTTCAGAACAAAACTCAAATGATTTTTTACTGGTGCAGTAACTCGAACTGAAATGTGTCTACTATGCGCGTTTCACATTTTAGTTACAGGTCGGGCTAAATATAGATGTGTTTATGTTTGTCAAATATCTTAAGGGTCAGCTTCCTGGTCTCTTCATGAACATTCAAGATAGAAACATAGTATCACTACTTCCAGGGATGATGTAAACCTTCCTTGATAAATGGATTAGACCATTTAATGCAAAAATATAATTTCGACAAGCAACTTCACCCAGAAAACACCAAATCAGAACGATTTCTATTTTTATCACCGGGCTTTTCGATATTTAAATAAACATGTTGGGAGTATTTGAAACAGTGACTCCTAGTATTCACGTCAATGTCAATGGGAACACGCTGTAGGAATAAATTCCACATAACAAAATGCGTTCAATTTTAATTCTATACTTCGTCACAAAGTAATTTAGACTACTTTTACCCGAGTGTAAATCAATCTCAATAGTAAAAAGCAAAGTTATCTCCGTGCAGGACATAAAGGCCCTGGGAGAGGTGGAACGTAAAGTCTTCCACTATCCGTAATCTCGGCACTTAGTGGGGTAGAGTGGTTTGCTCTACGCCCGGCCGCCGTAGCCCCCAGGAATTAATCTGGTACTCATTTGTGGTGTAGGCTGAGTGAACCTCACGGCCATGTGCAAACTCCGGAAGTGGAAATCTCGTTTCTTAAAATTTTCGACTTCCTGACGGAGAATCGAACCCATGTCCTTCAGAGTAAGCCTTTACCTACTCTACCAGGCATCCCCTAATCTCAATAATAATAATAATAATAATAATAATAATAATAATAATAATAATAATAGTTTATAAAGCATATAACCAATAAAATTAGCTACAATACTACTGTTGTTGCCCTAAAATAGACCACAGCGTGTTGGAAATACTGTACTTCGTTCTCAACTCCTCTAAATGACATTCACATTGCTGCAGATAAGATGATATGATGAAGACTATCTCCGTATTTTTGCTACTCTTTTTTTTACGTCGCACCGACACAGATAGGTCTTATGGCGACGATGGGATAGGAAAGGCCTAGGAATAGGAAGGAAGCGGCCGTGGCCTTAATTACGGTGCAGCCCCAGCATTTACCTGGTGTGAAAATGGGAAACCACGGAAAACCATCTTCAGGGCTGTCGACAGTGGGGTTCGAACTCACTATCTCCCGAATACTGGATACTGGCCGCACTTAAGCGACTGCAGCTATCGAGCTCGGTACCATCTCCGTAAAAGCCATGAAGACCCTTGGAGGATTGGTAGGTAGGTAAAAGTTTCCATTATCCGCAACCTCGGCACTAAGTGCGAGAGAGTGGTTTCCTCTACGCCTAGGCATCTATGCCCCCTTGAATTAACCTGGTACTTATTTTTGGACGTAGGCTGAGTGAACCTCGGGGCCACGAGTCTCTCCAGAAGTGAAAGTTTTTATTCTAATTCTTCGACTTCCTGACCGTGAAAAGAACCCACGCCCTTCCGCTTCGGCTAGACACCCCACCCCACCCCCACCCCTTTGCGTCTAAAAAGCGGTCGATATCCTAGCAGGGAATATAAAATAATTATTTTAAAAAGTTTATAGTTTTATGTAAGTGGTGGGAAAAGCGGTAGAAAAAGAAGATGACATCGTGAATGTAGTCACGTGACCTCGAGTTTAACGTGGGATCAGAATCATAAGAACGCGACTTTTCACTTCAAAACTCTCACATGCATTGGCAGGATTCGGACCGTGACCGCCTCCTAGAGGAGCCATTGATTATGCCACTCAGCTATCAACCCCATTAGCAAGGAACGTTTTCCTATTATTCGAAAAGGATACGGTATTCCATAGATGGAGGAGGCTATTTCCTAGCATCCAGTTAACTATAGGTAATATAATTCTTTGTATTACCGTTATAACCCACGTATACTCAAAGGAAGTACGACGTGAGGACTTGCAATCATCGTAAAGTATTTGAAGATTTCCTTCGAAATAAGTGCCATATAAAAACAAATGTCCAGCTGAAACACTCCACTATCACAATTGGATAAATGAGGGACAGTCACTTGATTTACAACACCATTGCTGTTTTGCCAGCAGTCAAACTTAACAAACCACCAAACGAGAATTAACACTACAGCCAATAACTGTGATCTTTCGGAAATAATATCTGGGCGTCCTTCTCCCAGGTAAGATGTATCATCCAAGTTTATTCTGTGTATAGGAATTTTACATGGTTAAATGTATGTTATTTCTGTATCTCTCGCGCGTCAGCGTTTCTGAGTGCAAGCAAATTCGTTTAAAAAACAAGTATTACAGATACATCAATATTTGCGTGTATAAAGAATCAACATCGCCATCTTCAACAGCGCGAGCACACCTTCAGCAAACTAAACGTACTTCCAAGTTTTCCAGTCAGTCACTGGAACTAATCAAGACAATGCCTCGTAACATCCAGAACAAAAATTATTAATATAATTATGTTGCAGTAAGAAAGGATAGTAAACTGCATATGTTGCGTAGACTACGACACCGACACCCCTCTAGTATAAGAAATAAAACTGTAAAATTAACACTAAAAATAATATTTATTCCTTTAAAACTAAAACATAACATTTAAAATGTAAACAACAATTTACAGCTACTGTACATGCTTAAGTCTGATCCTCGCTCTCTCGTGTACAAAGACGAAGTATCGAAGTGGGTGAGGGCAAAGAGTATTAGAGTTTTAGGTAGGGTGAGGGGTGGCATGTAGTTACACAACCCGCCGGTGGAGGTCATAAACACACAAGACAAAGAGAAAGCCACCCTCTGGACTGAAAGATGTTTAGTGGCTCCGAAGCAAATCACTAATAAACAACAGACATTTTTAAAGATACTATAAAACAATTTTCCTGTTATAAAATCGTGATAAAAATAAAACATAGTTGAGATTAACTTTATTACTTAAGAAACAAATGTAATCAAGCACAACAGCACAATTTCATGTGTAGATGACAATTTTATTTTTTTCAGAGTGGCTTTAGACCTTTACTCTGCATTTTAAAATCTTTATGCTTACGACATAGGGGTAGCGTATCCGCCTCTTACTTAAAGGCCCCGGGCTCGATTTCCGACCAGGTCAGGGATTTTTACATCGGTCTGAGGGTTGGTTTGAGGTCCACTCAGTGATTACAAATTAGGAGTTATTATCTGACAGTGAGATGGCAACCCCGGGCTAGAAAACCAAGAATAAGGATTCGTCGCACTTATCATGCGTCACCTCGTAATCTGCAGGCCAAGGTCCAATAGGGCTGTAGCGCCATGGGGTTGGTTTATTTATGCTTACGTAGCTCCAAGTTAATTTACTACCAAAGAAGAAAAATGCATATCTAAATATCGTATCTCCTCCTCCGATATTACATACATACATACATACATACATACATACATACATACATACATACATACATACATACATACATACATACATACATACATACATACATACATACATACTGAACCCATGATCTCTAGGGTTGCCGGGGTGAGTGGCTCCGCATTCTTTTGCCACTTCATTCCATAGTTTGATGATGATTATGATTATGATTATTATGATTGATGTTTAAAGCGGGCTAACATTTAGGCCATCTGCCCCTGATGGTACGAGATGAGACGAAATAATGGATTAAAATTAACCCACTGACTAGGATTACAAAAATTATAATGATGAGGAAAATGATCATGAATTTAAAATAATCAGTGAATCTAATTCACAATGCCTTATTTATCTCTAAAATAATTTAAAATACAATAAAATGCAATAAAATTATATAATAATAATAATAGTAATAATAATAATAATCATCATCATCGCATGGCCTCAGCTACCATGTCCAAGCATTTCAATTCGAAGCAATCTGGCTGATTGCTTGTCAATTTCGACGTGTCATTTTACTCTAGGCCTACCAGATGGCAGTAAAAAAAAACCGAATTTCACTTGAGTGGTATCTATGGCTGAATTTTTGGTGAATTTTGTCGGGTGAACAAAACGTGTCACCAGATATCGTTGCATGCCCACATCTTATTACATGGAGTGTTGAATGGACTTTTTCCCGCCCTTCAAAAATCCGTCTACCTTTGTCAAGTTTGAACCTACTATCTTGGGATCACGAGGCCGACATTCTTCCACTGATCCACTGAGGTAACTATAAAACTGAATAAGGCACTGACATAGAAGTAAATTCGTACATTTAATTCAAATTAAAAATACATAAAAATAGATAAAAACATAGTCAATAGAATAAAAGAGTAATTAACAGTAAAATTACTATTAATGGCGTAGGCAACACGTTAGATACATATATAAAAGTTACAGACAAGAAACAGTAAAATACAAAGTAAAAATAAACAAACTTCACTTTTAAACACGATAAAACAGGCCAGAATCCCGGAAAACGAGGTCTACTGGCTGCTCGTCATTTCGTCATTCCATAGTATATCCAGTTTGAACCTGTTACGATGATCCGCATACCGCTGGATGAAAATCGCATTTCGTTCGAAGACAGCTGATATCAGCATTTGTTTAAAATCGTCACCCAAAGCAGCAACGAAAAAGCACAACACAAACAACCAGAATAGTTTCAGATAGCTAGTCATTACAGAACATCTGTATACAGAGCGAAGAGAGAAAACGTGGGTGAGCGAATGATCTTGAAAGAACCAATCACAAGTTACATGATAGCCGACGATGTGCCAGGCTCAAAAAACAAATGTGTTTGAGACCATCGATGTGGCGAGGATAGCAGCCAGCAGCGTAGCGAGAAGCCGGGCTCCAGGGTAAAAAAACCCGATGGAGATCTATTGGTTTGTTTCATCACCTGACGTCGAGCAGCGAGGCTGCAGCATAAACGTATCTTAAGAGTGAGATGTACTGTAGTAACCTTACACTAAGACTTGGTCGATAGAGCACGGGAGTACAATGGGCGTGCTAGAAGAGAGGGCTCAATTTTCGGGTTCTGTGTCGTGGCACAGTTCCTCCACTTCAGACACCAAACACAGACTTATCCTATTCGTTCAAGAAAATCACAAGACTCTTACGAATCAAGGAAAACCCTTTCCCAGTCCTACGCTGGACATATGTTAATCACCCTATCTCCTAGAAAAACATTACTCTATTCTCTACAACCAGAAATGACACATTCCTTCATACACCCCACCCTTATATTGCCTCGTCATTTCATTATCAGTCTCGTGTCTCAATCGGTGCCTTTACTCTGGAGCCCGGCTTCTCGCTACGCTGCTGGCTGCAATCTTGTGGGCTCTACCATGACTTTGAAAAACATAAAGCAAAACACTCTATACGAATGATATGAATCCAAAGTGGTCGGCAAGGGGATGAAGTAAAGCGATGTAAAATTAAAAAAAGGTCAAATTTTCGATTTTAGGCAAGTTGCTTCGTACTGTGCCAGTGTTTTCTGCGTCAAGTTTTTCGTATGGGAGGTGTTTCAGTTTAATAGACCTAACAAATAACAATTTGAGGTAATCAATGAGGTCGGAAAGACTTAATAATTTAATGTTTACTAATATGAATGGCCCAACATTAGAGAATTTTGATCTATGCAGAACCCTCAAGTGTAAATTTACCAACATTATTTTCCTCCTCCCCATGAGTTCAGTTGTTCACGACGTCACCGGGAAGATTTCCTTTTACGTTGAGAAGATTTTCAAAATATTCCTTCCGCCTGTCCAGTGATTCTCTGGGATCTACAATGAGTTCACCTGATTTACCCAAAACACAATTAATTTCCTTTTTCCCTCCCTTTCTAAGAATCTTTATTACTGTCCAGAAAGGTTTTCTCTGCTGCTTGATCTAGCCTTTTCAGGTTATTACCATGATCTTTCCATGACTTTTTCCTGAATTCTGCTCTCACTTCATCATTCCCCCAAGATGTTCGCTTTTTCTCATCTTTACACACCGCTGTACCTAGGCATTCTCTTGCTGTTTCTACTACAGCATGCCTGTATGCCACCCATTCTTTTTCTATGTCCTGAACCTGCTTACTGTTCATTGGTTGGGACTATCCACTGATCATATCAATGTACTCCTGTTTAATTTCCTCATCCTGGAGATTTTCTACCCTTATTCGTGCACAGACATTTTTCACTTCCTCTAACCTAGGTCAAGAGATTGTTGGTTCACTACAGATCAGGTAGTGGTCCGTATCATCGAAAAATCCCCGAAAAACTCGCACATTCCTAACATATTTCCTAAATTCAAAGTCGGTTAAGATATTGTTTATTATGGATCTGGTGCCCCTACCCTCGCATGTGTAGCGGTGAATAGCTTTATGCTCGAAGAATGAATTCGTGACTGCTAATCCCATACCAGTACAGAAGTTCAGCAAACGAACAAACGCTTCCCGTTGCTATTAGCTTCCATATCTTCCCCACATTTACCAATCACCCCTTCGTATCCTTCAGTTCTATATCCAACTCTCGCATTGAAATCACCCATTAACACTATACCATCCTTGCTGTTGACCCTGACTACGATGCCAGCCAATGCTTCATAAAACTTAACTTCATCCTCATTTGCACCGTCACATGGTGAATACTAAGACCATTCTTGTCCTATTTCCTCCAACTGACAAATCTACCGACATCATTCACTCATGTACATGCTTAAAAGAAACTATGTAGCGTGCAATGGTATTCTTGATTAACGGTCCTACCCCACACTCTGCCCTTCCCTTTTTAATAACTCCTAAGAATGCTTTTATGATCTATTTCTTCCTCATTATATCCCCTTACCCGAATATCATTAATTTCCTAACATCCACGTTCACGCTCTTTGCTGATTCAGCCAGTTCTACTTTCGTTATCTATTTATTTGTTTCATAAGCCCCATTAATATTAATAGCTCCCCATCAGATGCCAGTTCCTTTGCCAAGCTGTTACGCTTACACATACACGCTTACACAGACGTTTTCAGCAACGCTGGTGTAGGGAAGGTCTAGGAAGTGACTGTGGCTTTAGTTAGGTACACTCCCGGCATTTGCCTCGTGTGGGTAGGGGAAACCACATAAAACTATTTTTGGATTCCCAGCAAATAGCTTCGAACCCACCTTCTCTCGAATGAAAACTTACAGCTCCTCGCCCAGTACTTCGTAGCCAGCTCGCCCTGTCAACTCTGAAATTAATTGCCAACAATAATATATCTAATGACGTTAAAATATCCCGAATGCTTACTTTTATTTATTTATTTATTTATTTATTTATTTATTTATTTATGTATTTATCTATCTTATTTAATACCCGTTTAACCGTTCCACAGTCTTGGCGATGTCAGGTCAGATGAGGGTACACATGTCGAATTTTAAATGTTTATTTGTCAGAGTAAAAGTAACCGGAAGAAGTTTATTCCTTAGACGAGTTTTCGACGCCAACAGCCAAAGGAACCAAAACTAGTCCCCAGATGAATTTTGCTCGAGATGAAACAATGGAAGGAACTTCCGTGGTGAGTGACCGTGGCGCGCCGTGCGGAATGTGGAGAGACCGGGTGATGTCATGCTCGGCCACTTGCTGCTGCTAATCGCCACACAGGTTACTAAACCTGGGAATACACCTCCATATACACTCCCAGCGGCTCTACCTGCTGTACTTATTGCTTTTATAAGGAGCTCGTAATACACATCTTAACACTTCGCTACCACAGGAAATCGATCACAACACATGTTTAGGATCTATATTTTATTCTTCGAAATTCTGATCGATACTATAATGCGAAGCCTGGAGGGAATTTATACCTCTGCAGCATCCTCTTAAACGGCAGCAGTATTATGTACTAATTTCCGTAATGTGCTCAGAGCAAAAATTACCACAAAATGGGCTTTAGACATTATTATTATTATTATTATTATTATTATTATTATTATTATTATTATTATTATTATTATTATTATTATTATTCGACTCCTTGGCTGAATGGTCGGCATTGAAGCCTTCGGTTGATAGGGCCCCGGGTTCGATTCCCGGCCGGGTCGGGGATTTTAATCACGTCTGATTAATTCTTTTGGCTCGGGGACTGGAGTGTTTGTGCTCGTCCCAACACAACACACTACCAACCACCACAGAAACACGTAATAGTTATTACATCCCACCACATAGGATTGGTATCGGAAAGGGCATTCGACCGTAAAACATGGCCAAAGCTACATGTGCTACACAGTCATGCCCACAGGTGTGAGAAAAGCGGCAGAGCATTATTATTATTATTATTATTATTGAGATTTGTTTTACTCAGGCAGGTCTTACGCCGACGATAGGATAGGACAGTGCTAGGACTAGGAAGGAAGCGATCGTAGCCTTAATCACCAAAGCAGCTGGAGGGCCAATCGTGTTTTGGAGAACCAGTTTATTGTGCGCTAAACCACTAGAAAAATAAATATCGCGTACAATGCAGCTCCTCAGTCTTCAGCTCTTTGGTCTAAGCTATGACGTGCAGCTCCATAGGAGTTGCCATCTGTGCTGTAGCGGTAAGATACAATAACCCTACAGTAGGACTTGGTTGGCAGACCACGATAGTTCGTACAACGACCGCGCTAGAAGAAAGGGCTCAAATTTCGTGTTCTGTGTCCGACATTCACCTGGAGTTGAAAACCGTACCTCTAGGATGATCAACAGTGAAATGTTCCGTTCAGTACGATTTTGAAGCTGAATATGCTCCGTTCCAGAGCTTAACCGGACTTAACTTCGGGAAGTGAACTCAGACCAATCAGAGGAAAGCGAATATGCTACCTTACGATAATGATTAAGATATATTAGGAGAATAATGAGTATGAAAACAAAATCATGCAAATTCAGCATGTTACAAGCGAGATTTGTCGTGAGTTCAAGAGGCTATTTGTGTTTTTGTCTCTCCTGACTTGGTGGCGTAGCATGAGTTAGATAAAGTTCTGCTGATGCTTAAATTGTGTTCAAAACTGAATTCTCAACTGACTGTATATAGCATTTAAATCATGTATACAGTTATACACAGATAATTGTATGCCAACGTTTTTTTTTTTGCAAGTTGCTTTACGTCGCACCGACAAAGATAGGTCTTATTGCGACGATGGGACAGGAAAGGGCTAGGAATGGGAAGGAAGCGGCCGTGGCCTTAATTAAGGTACAAGCCCAGCATCTGCCTGGTGTGAAAATGGGAAACCACGGAAAACCATCTTCAGGGCTGCCGACAGTGGGGTTCGAACACACTATCTCCCGAATACTGGATAATGGCCGCACTTAAGCGACTGCAGCTATTGAGCTCGGTGATCGACAAATGAAGGCCTATTAACAGTTAAATAAACGAGTCGTAGAAAGAATAACTGACAGCATGGCACTCTTCGCAGTTCATTTTTGACACCTCTGCATTTTCTTGAACTCTCGTCCAATAATTTTACTGATAATGTGGCAAGTTTAAAGACAACGGAAATATTCTGTAGATACCATGTCATCCTACTAAGACACCTACTTGGTACAAAAGGTCCACCATCACATAAACTTCTTTTCGCAAACTGTGATGCTGCTCTCAGTTCACCTTGTTAAACCACAATTCACTATTACAATACAATCTTGTTAATATCTGTTACATGAATATAAGAAATAGTTCCATAAAATGTGGTTCCAAAAACTGAAGGTTACGCGAAGGTTCTTCTATACCTCGGTACCGTCTCGATAAGCACATTTTCTTGCCTATCATTGTCCCTCCCACAGAAGCATGAATACAGAAGAATGTACGTATGCATTCAAAATTAATCCCGAGAAAAGCACCAGCCAAATCGAACCTCGAGAGTTACGTATGTCCGCAAGAAATCCCGGTTAAGCCGGTCCAATGGCCTTGCGGGAATAGTCTCGCAACTGGACTGGCGTCTTCATGAACAACAGCTCATTGCAGGAAATACACTCGCCTCTGATATCACGCAGAAATTATTCACAGCACGATCCTTAAATTTCTTTAACTAATTCACTTATCCATTCATTCATTCATTCATTCATTCATTCATTCATTCATTCTTTCTTTCTTTCTTTCTTTCTTTCTTTTTCTTTTTTTCTTGTAGTTAGTCCTAGAATATAAATGTACACTTACATTGCTCAGGAAATAATAACCTGGACTATTAATGTCGTTCAACATCTATAAACTGTCATTTCCAGGCCCAATTTTTTGCTACATTCAATAC
Source organism: Anabrus simplex (assembly GCF_040414725.1). Taxonomy (NCBI): domain Eukaryota; kingdom Metazoa; phylum Arthropoda; class Insecta; order Orthoptera; family Tettigoniidae; genus Anabrus; species Anabrus simplex. The sequence goes on along the minus strand of NC_090269.1, from coordinate 55,497,042 downwards.
AGAAGTAAAAGTACAGAATATAAATTATCATATAATAACTGAATTTTATTCGTAATACTACACTACCGCGTACTGCATGTTTAGTCACTCTTTACTCAAGTAAAAATTTATTATTATATTAATTTGCAAACGCTTTATAACCATTCGACGAACTTGCAGCTCCGATAAATACTTCCAAAGACTTTCTCGTGCTATTCACCGCTATATACCAGCAGTTATTGTTGGTTTTGCTACCATGAAATAGGTGTACCTCGATGTGCACAGCAAACACCTACTATGAAAGATGAATAGTATTATCTGAATGAGAAGTAAAATTATAACGTTATTTACCAAACATCTCTTCAACTGGCAACAATTTCTTGGAGGTATCGACATTTTGCCAGAAGCCAACGACACGGAGTTGTTTTACTTAAGCATCCTCAAATACCTTCGACTTCAGTCGGGATAGAATCTACAATCTTCAGAACAGAAGGAAAGCGACTAACCGACTGAGTCACTAATGTCAGTTTTGGATGAGACCGATACTGCTAACATATTAGACTGGAAATGTTTAAAACGACGTACAAGATGGATTTTTAAACAGAAAGTCGCCCTAAAACTTGCTGAAAGTTTCGAAATTTGGAAAAGAGACAATAACTACAATTTACGAAGGGAGATGTTCGATAAAGTTTCAACTTCTTTGAAATAATTTAAGAAAATACTGGGTAAACAATTCTGCCACCTCTGCGACAGCCCTAAATGCAGATCGGTGGTGAATCAATCAATCAATCAATCAATCAATCAATCAATCAATCAATCAATCAATCATTACTGATATGCATTTCAGACATTCGCCCAGGAGGCGTGTTACCTAGTCTTAAATGATTTCAAAGAACTTGGACATTTATCGAACATTTCTCTTGATAACTTATTCCATACCCTAATTCCTCTTCCTATAATTTGTCCTCTTGAATTCCAACTTTATCCTTTATATTTCCTATCTTTAAAAGATCCACTCAAGCTTATTCGTCTACTAATGCCACTCCACGCCATTTCTCCACTGACAGCTCGGAACATCCCGCTTAGTCGAGCAGCTCGTCTCTTTACTCCCAAGTCTATGAAACAACTGTCCTATTTGTCTCCTCTGGTATAAATACACATCAATGTTTAAAGCCGGCGTATTGCATTTCGTCAACATTTTTAAAAAATAAGAAATAACTTGTAAAAGCACTCCCAAGCCTTGAGAGCCGAGGAATGGCAGTTTGTGAAGAAGGTATCATCAATCCTGAACCTCTTGAAAAATACTACCATGTTAATATCTGGTACTTGAATATAAGCATATGGCACCATCTAGGTATGTGACTTCCAAGTCACCGCGTTTTTTTCTCGGACTATATTATTCTCAACCTCGGAGAAGTCATATACCAAAGTAGCGCTGATGTTCGTCAGGATCATATTCGATGTCATTTCCAAGTGCCTATTTTCTCTTATGAAAGGCACTCGGTGACTAGGGGTCTTATGTTCCTAGACTTATGCTATAAGAAAAAAGCTACATTTCGAGTAACTGAAAATATTGAAGGACGACGCCAACAGGTGACGAACGAGCTAAGAAGTAACCAGAAGCAATGAGCGACAAAAGCGCGTGTACGGCATATGATCCGAAAACTTGTTCGCTGTCTTCAAATTCGGAAGGGACTAGATGACCGCTTTGGGCTCACAGCAATAAAGGTGGCACAATTGAAGCAAATGTTGACGTGCGACCAGAAGTTCCAGTCATAATGAGGCGTTGTAGAAATACATCCGCACGAAGGTACGCGGATCTGGTTCACCATTGGTCCAGCAATCATTTAAACCCCGTAATTCCATCCGAACAAAAAAAATATTTATTTTTGTCTCATCGGACCCTGTGACTCGATTCCAAAAGTCTTCTGAAACATGCTCTTTCGCGAACATCAGTCTCTTCAGTCAATTTGTTGCACCAATGAAAAGTCTTCTTGCGTTGCACTCGGCCACATTAGCCATTCCTCCACAAAACACGACGTATAGTCTGGCTAGAAAGTTCCTTTCGCACAATGTGTTGTACAAGAGTGTGCAGTTTTGGTATACTTAACTTAGGATCACGTCTAATTTGATGCAAATGTACCTTTCATCCCTTTCGCTTAATTTTCCCTCTCTTGGTTTTCGTCTCAAATTCTTCCATGTACCAACATATTTTAATTTATTGACGATAAACTGGATCGTTGAATGCGTTTTACCAACAATCGTACTTATTTCACTTCATGATTTCCCCTTAAGAGCAAGCTGGATAAGTATTTTCTTCAGGTCGACTGAGAGTCCTCTTCTCTTCTTCACAATCTTGCACCAACGCTTCTCTGGAGTGTAAACAAGTAAGCTACAGGTAGAGCTGAGGTATAACAGTACAGCATGATGCTGAGAGAAGTGTTGTAATGGAAATCCAGTTTTTGTGTTTTCTGAGATTGTTCATATATTTTCTGAAGGTGATATGTAATATTTGAGTTCATGTATTAAAACAGACGTCATAATTTATCAAGTTCCTACCAGAAAAAAATGTAAACAAATATATATTTCACAAACTAGCCAAACTGTATTCACATTCCAGCTGTACGAAAAAAAGTGTTGCATGAAACAGCACCAACGATACTTTCCACACTGTGTCTATTTTATACACCATGTATTGCGTCTGATTATACTAATGTAACTTACAAATTTTTCAGTCTGTTGCTGATGATGATGATGATGCTTGTTGTTTTAAGGGGCCTAACATCGAAGGTTATCGGCCCCGTTTTCAGTCTGTTGAAACCCGAAATATAATACTTAGAACACCAGAACATATATGTACAAAATGAACAATTATAAGCAGAATGATCCTGTCCAGCAGTTGCCCTTAGAAGTGTCGGATAAGAAACTAATTTAAGATAAGTACAGAAAACTTTCTCAAAGTTACTAAGTGTCTTCAACATTCATAATTTATCTCACTTGTTCATAATATCCCTCCCCCCCCCCCCCCACAAACTCCATGGCCTATCAAGCGACCGCTGCTCAGCCCGAAGGGCTGCAGATTACGAGGTGCCGTGTGGTCAGCAAGACGAATCCTCTCGGCCGTTATTCTTGGCTTTCGAGACCGGGGCCACTATCTCACCGTCAGATAGCTCCTCAATTCTAATCACGTAGGCTGAGTGGACCTCGAACTAGCCCTCAGGTCCAGGTAAAAATCCCTGACCTGGCCGGGAATCGAACCCGGGGGCTCCAGGTAAGAGGCAGGCACGCTACCCCTACACCACGGGTGTTCATAATATCACCAGTTCATAATCAGTGACCAGTTTACGTAACGTAGACATATATATATATATATACACATGGTTAAACGTGTTTTATAGAATCTGAGGATGTTCTTGAAGAACAAAACATGTCGTTCTGCTTATAATTGCTCATTTTTACTGGTATGTTATAGTGTTCTAAAAGTCATATTTCATGTTTCGAAAGTTATACATTTACAATAACTGAGTCGACACTAAAAGAATTGCTTTCTTCTTTATTATGCTAATGTTAATGTATGTCTAAGGATGAAGAACAGATAATTTGTGCACATTATTCCTGTTATTGATGTTATCTAACTTAGCTGGTGTCACGTATTAACATTTCACAACATTAGTATAAGTGAAACGTTTGATTGTGTGGGGTTAGCTATGTTTCAAATAATGAGATTTTATTTTATCAATGATCACATGTTTTATAGAATAATTTGTATACATATTCAGTAATTATATCTAACCCACTGAGCGAGTGTCTGCGCGGTTTGGGTCACGTAGCTGATAACTTGAATTTGGGAGGTAGTGGGTTCAAACCACATTGTTGGCAGCCCTGAAGATGGTTTTCCGTGGTTTCCTATTTTCACACCAGGAAAATGCTGGGGATGTACCTTAATCAAGGCCACTGCCACTTCCTTCCCACTCCTAGCCTTTTCTTATCCTATCGTCGCCATAAGATCTATCTGTGTCGATGGGACGTAAAGCAAAATTGTACATAAGTTACAGTACCTAACAATCTTGTTTCTTAACGTACACACTACCATGGATAAAATTAATACAACTTTGTTCTGTACTTAGATTAATCGAGTACTGATGTCCGAGTATTTGCTCGGAACGGAACGGAACCGAACCAAACCCTAACCGCTCCGACCTCACTAACTTCATACTGCGCAATATTCGCATTGACGCTTCGTACGGTGAAGTTAGACACATATTGAACCCTTGATGGTCATGGGTTCAATATTGAAACACTTTAGTACACATAACAGCATGATGGTGTACCAGGTTTGAAAGAAAACTATAGGACATTATTTTCGTACAGTTGTAAGAACTTAAGACCAATATTCCTCATCGGTAGAGATCGTAGAATCAAGCTGCATCTCTCGTTTTCCAGCTGTCCCTGCTACCCTAGTTCGGACATAAGTATCCACGATTCGAGCGGTCATATTTCAGATTTCGTTGTAGTTGTTTTGAGGTTGATGATGACTAATATAAGAAGCTTCGGATACATTGGTCATCAGTCCCATGAATCTAGTACTGTGAAGTTTTGTCCGATAGTCTTGGTGTCCATACTGATTGATTTATAATTTACTGGGGATATGATTGTGGCATGTGGGTGCTACATACAATCCCAGCATTTATCTAGTTCAACTGAGGAGAAGGAGATAATGGGAAATTACTATTACGATGAACAAACTATTGACCCATTTCTCTACTACCTGTCACCTGAAACTGAGTGGACCCCGTTTCAGTCCTTCAAACACATTTTGAATTCGTTGCAGAGCCCAGAATTGAATTACGGCCAGCCGGGCGAGAAGATCTAAGTTTACGTGAAATCCAAACCACGGACAGCTCGGCAAGAAGTCAGTGACTAAGCTACCTGGCTATCATGCCCTTAGCGGGAAAATCAAGGCGATATCTAAATCTATTCGGAACGCAAATGAAACATATAATTTGGATAGCCATAGTTGCAACTTACTGTGAAAAATGACCATATCTTCTAAATCAATAATTAACACTTTTGGGAACAGATATCATTATAGAATGCGCACTTATACTAATACGTACTGTTTAACGCCATACTAAAAGGGGTAGGTTTTCGGTGACGTCGGGATAGAAGAAGATAAGTACTGAGACGGTGGCGGTCGTGGCTTTAATCAATGTACATTTCCGGCACATGCCAGGTGTGAAAATATGAAGATCTCCTGAATGTAAGCCTATAGCTATACGACATGTACAGTTTAGCCTATTCGTCTTGGTTTACACTTATACAATGGGTATGTATGTTGTACGTTCAGTATTCAGCAAGAAAGCTGGTTTGATCCTCAGCAGCTCTGCCATCAGATGTTATAGGCGGCCTAGGCATCAATGAAGAGGCGTATTAGGGAAATGAGGAGTGAGGTAGTTTCCCACTGCTTTTCTCGCTGAACCAGAAGTTGCTGAACAATTACATATCAGTCTGTCAAGTCCAACCGACCCTATGAGCGTCATTTTCACGCCATTTATAATAGGGACTAGCTGCATAAGGAATGGAATTACTAGCATCGCTCATAACTCAGTAATTTTCATACTGTCAAAGCCAAGGATGAGACAGGGAGGTCAATGAAAGTAACAGATTTGTTCTAACCTACATCAGAAGACATACTGCACTGTAAACACTAAGTCTCACCAGCAAAGACATATAAAATGGGTTTAGACACCGATAACAATACCTATCGAACATCATTCACACACTAAATACACGGGATTGACAAGCACGATGTTTCTAGTTCATATATTTTCAAAACAAAATCATAATAAATAAACAGACAAATAAGAAAATTTAAAAAAATATCCTGTAATAATTTATTACTTTTCTAGACATAAAGACTTTGTATTTCCTATGTGATTTATGTCTCATCAACACAGACAGGTCTTACAAACAACGATGGTATAGGAAAGCTCTAGGATTAGGAGGGAAGCGACCGAGGCCTTAATTAAGGTAGGCCTACAGCCCCAGCATTTGCCTGGAATGAAAACGGAACAGCACGGAAAACCATTTGCAGGGCTGCCGACAGTGAGTTCCCAACCAAACACCTTTCGAATGCAAGCTCACTGCTACGTGCCTCCAACCGCGCAGCCAACTCGCTTAGTGACACCAGGAGAGGCAGAACTGATATTCAAAAGGTGTGATGGGGCAAGGAAAAAGCAATTCCAAGTATTCCGAACTATTACAATCCAACGTAAATATCATGGTTCGATCAGATTCACTCCACAGCAGTCAATATGAGTGTGTGTGTGGGAGGGGGGTTGGCGTGGGGGTGGAATTCAGTGTTTAATGGAGAAGTGAATGTTTTCTTTCTACGATGATGTTCATTTTATAACTTATTATTACAATTATACAGAGCCTCCGTGGCTCAGGCAGCAGCGCGCCGGCCTCTCACCGCTGAGTTCCGTGGTTCAAATTCCGGTCACCCCATGTGAGATTTGAGCTGGAAAAAGCTTTCTCTCCGGGTACTCCGATTTTCTCTGTCATATTTCATTCCAGCAACATACTCTAATATAATTTCATCTGCCATTCATTAAACATTGCCCCAGAGCAGTGCAACAGGCTTCGGCAGCCGGCACAGTTCCTATCCTCGCCGCTAAGAAGGGCGGCTTCATCCATACCATTCCTAACCAGGTCGAATGACTGGAAACAGGCTGTGGATTTTCATTATTACACCTGTATACCGGGTATAGACACCAGCAACAACATCTATCAAACAGCAATTCACACACACAAAGTACACAGGATTGATAGCCACGATATTCCCAGCTCATATTCTTCTTAGTTCTACGTTCTACTAACAACTTATAAGGTTTTCAGAGAAGCCGAGGTACCAGACATTTGTCCACGTGAATCCATTTACGTGCTGATACATCTACTGACACGAAGCTGGCGAATTTGAGCACCTTCAAATACCGGATATCAAATATGGTAAATCTACGTAACTTGGTGATATTCTCGGGTGATGCTTTTTTTATGACTCATACATATATTTGAAAACCTCGTGATTGATGTATATACTTAATACAAGATTTACCCTACAGGATCCAATCAATGAAAATAATTAAAATGTACTCTAACATATGTTTGTTAAAATTTTATTTCCCAACGATTAAGCAACATTATTTGGTGATAAGGGACCCAATTCGGTGATAGAGCACACCTAATTTGGTGATAGTACAATATTAACATGATAAAGCAAGAAACGTTAATTTACAAGTCATGTTTGCGTTATGTTACACGTTTAGCTGAACTTTCATCAGTACTAAATTTCTCACACATGAAAACAAGATCAAATTCTGTTTCATTCTGGCAAAGTTCCTGGTAAGGAATTTTACGAAAAGAACACTGGATCCAATTTCTCCCATTCTGTTTCTTGCTGTCTTCGGAAAATATCCTACCACATACACCACACACCCAGTATTCTTCCTGACTTTCACGGTGTTTTGTTGTAGTCTTTTCTGTGTTTCTCTTTCCCGAGGTAGGCCTACCAGCTTTTTGGACGACCAAGATGGGCTGTTTCTCATGAGCTCTTTCTTTTGGAAGTGACACTGTTATCGAAAATGGAAGTTCGCCTACTTCAGTGTTTGATGTGGATAGTGTTCTTAATATGGTCAGTAGTTTTGCTTGTGGTCTCTTGCGCCTCACTTTTGGCGTAGAGATTTTGAGAAGGTGGGGAAAACTTTTTCTCAGATCTAGAAGTGGGTCTAACTAGTCGTTCTGTTAACAAGGATGGAGCGAGTTTTTCTTGAGATATTTCATTATTAATTGAAAACATATTTTACTGTTTTGGAGGACATGGCTTAAATAAATGGAGTATTGATTATTGTATGAAAATAACATGATCATTCTTTGCATTTTGTTCCTCGTATTTTAGTGGCCGGTTTGTGAATGGAAGCCACCATACCGAAAAAAGTCCAAATTTGGTAACCTTATTTGGTGATAGGCAGCGTGATATATACCTTATTTGATGATAGTGAAAATTTTGAAATTTTGAAAATAACTACAAAATAAAGTGATCCACTTCCTAATACATTTACAAAAAGGTATTTCATTATTTATTATCTAATTACCCAATTTATCTACAAGCATTAAGTTTGGGCATTCACCTCCACAGGAAATGAGACGTTGAAATATAAGGACTGCGATAAGGACTAACAACCGCAGAGTAAATACAGCAGGCTAGCAATGAGGCTTGTACGGAACGCTCCTGTCGCCAACCTAACTCCGCTGTGGTGGACGCTATTTAGTTTCGCTAGGACGCCGTATTGCATTCGGACCAGCGTATTTGATATGAGCTGCCACGAACTTCGAACTTGACAAATGCATAACTGGCTTTCAGGTACATCATGAATCCAGAACTGGAAGAGTTCCTCATAGGTGACCTCGCTAGCGCGAATGGCAAGCGCAATTGTTTACAAAAAGAAATCTTGAAATTGAGTTCCCGAGATGAACAGTGACACTCCGCATGTCATTTGAGTCCAAGTTCAGGCCTCATCGACATGGGGAGTGAGAATGGGTGAAAAAAGTCCAAAATGTACCAGATTACGGATGTATGTGTGTGCCACCGTCTGGGCGGGGGTAGAAAGGGGATGCAGTGTAAAAGTAATAGAAAACGACCAATATTAAAATAGAATCCATAGTTTTCGGGGTCGCTGAGATGAATAGTGACACTCCAGACGTCGTACAAGTTCAGCCGCATCGGCACGGGTGTGAGAAGGGGTGAAAAAGAAAATAATTATCCAAAATAATCGAAATAGCTCTCTACCAAACATAGTACACCTTTGGCTTACTATCTGAAAAAGTGACTGTGGGGGCAGGAGTCCCCTAACACCGTGAGACTCTGGAGGCCGTTTAAGTCATAGTTCAGGCTCAGTAGAAATGGAGATTGAGAAGGGGTGAAAAAGAATGTTCAAAATGGCCAAGATTATGGATGTATGTGTTATAATCCAGCACAGCTCTCAACTAAACTTGGTGCACATAAGACTTACTATACTATCTGAAAAAAAAAACACATTATATGGGGTAAGACACCCCTAGCACCCCTAGCGGAGGGGATAACATCAACAATAATCGAACACGACAAATATTACTGTTAAATCCATAGTTTTCGGGGTCGCTTAGATGAACAAGTCGAAGTTCAGCAGCACCCACAGGCATGGTGGTTCAAAAGGAGTGAAAAAGAAAATGTCCAAATTGACCGAGATTAGTGTTGAACACAAAGTTTTCGGGGTCCCTCGGCTGATTGGTGAGTCCCAGTGACAGTTGGAATCGTGTACATCATATCTATAAAGCGACACGTAAATACATTACGTTATAACTTATTTTTATTATTTGTTTGAAATGATCAACTACTTCCCAGACAATCTGGGCTGCCACAAGGAAACTAAGTAACCTCAAACTAAAATTATACACATAACAATATTTCTAAATCTAAAAAAGAGTTCATAAACAATCAATCAACGTCACAATTTATAAAAAAAAAGAAAACACACTTCAAACAGGTAATACAAATCCTAAAAGTAAAAGGAGTAAAAGAGAAAATGAAAAATGACCGGGATTTGATAAGTATGTTTGTACAGTATCTTACAGAATAGCTCACAACCAAACTGAGTACAAATACGAATTATCTCGAAAAGACACTGGAGGGGGAATGACATGCAAGAATAACTGGAAACGACCAATATTAGCATCGAATCCACAGTCTCCTCAGTCGCTGATATGTATTCTGACACTCTTAAATACAAGTCCAGCTGAATAGGCATGGTGAGAAGTGGTGATGAAGAAAATGTCCAAACTGACCGAAATTAATGTAATTAACGAGAACCAAAATAATCTGTAATTAAAACTTGAAATTAAACACATAACAATAACTCTTAAACTACAAAATAGTTCTTAATCAGAAAACGTCACAATAACAAAATCTACAAAAATTCGCTTCACACATAATTAAAAGTTAATAAAATACCCAAAAGTAAACAATCAACAAAGTGCCCGGGCAGCGCCGGGTAATATAGCTAGTTATTTATATAACAGTTCATATCCAAAATAGTAGAAACAAGTAAGTTGTTAATTAAATATAGTGTCCAAACACCTGCACTATTTTGTTCAAACAGTAATTTATTTACATCAATTCATATCACCAACGAATAACGGAGATATTATTCTATTTATTCTAGATATTATGGATAGTGGGGTCAGATAACTGTGTGTCTTTGAATATAAAACGTGATAAAAATGGCCTGTTTCTCGACCGCTTTCGGGAAACTACGCTAATGCTACTAACATAAAAACAAAATGAAGATGAAGTCGCTACCTGTATTCCTCTAACTGTGCTGAACGGAGAATCATACATGCTTCTCAGGCCAAAAGACATGAAGTTCTCCTGCTCTCTTGGAATTATTTCTGTCTCTACGACAATGTGATAAATGGATAGCAAAAGGAGAGCTTTATTTACTCTCAGGTTTCGCAAAGATTTGGCCAGAAATTACTGAAGACAAAAACAGAAGATATTGAAAAAGGAATATATAATTTGAGATCTAACTTAATTATAACCGGCGATGTTAACTGCACCAGTAGCCGACGTTTAGGAGTTAGATTACGAATCGAAGAAAATACTTATGTAGAACATTCCGGCATACAAACAATCTTCGTGAACATATCTGGTTTGCACGTGGTTCGTCTATATACAGATCTTGGAAACGCTCCTGGGAGCGGTGTCAGGGAAGACGATCTTCCTTTACATGAATAAACTTTTTAACGATATTGTTTGTCCAAGTAAAGATCCTGGTCATAGACCCGATGGGGCGAGATCAATACGGTATTAACTAATGAGAGATTTCAAATTTCGAGTTCTCAGTGCAGCTTAGATCAGAATCATGTCTGCAGGCAAAGGAAGACCTTGACCCCGCAGAACAAAACACGTGCAACCGCAGACTTGTTTATTCCATCTTCGATAGCTGCACAGCAGGCTATGGACAATGGAGTCATAGGTTCTCCAATGGCTGTTGAATCACTACACTAGAGAAGTTGCAACGACCTTTTCCAAGGATGAATTTACCACCACATTCGTGAGCTGCTCCAGTCAGGCATGTGGAATTATATTACTAACATGTTCCACTCTGCCTTCCAAAATAATAATAATAATAATAATAATAATAATAATAATAATAATAATAATAATAATAATAATAATAATAATAATAATAATAATAACAATAATAATAATAATAACAACCTACCGCTTTTCCCAAACCCACATGGGGTCGCGGGAGCAAACTGTGTAGCATATGTAACACACGTGGACACATACGTTGTATTTTTCGGTTGGATGCTCTTCCTGACCCGCAGACTTCTCTACTCTGAGCTTTTGGATGGTGTTTCTGACTTCATCAGGGGTAAACAGTATATCCGGACAAGAAGGTTAAACAACCACTGGCTGGATGAGACAAGGGAGTCTTTTCCCAGTATAATCAACCATGGCACTGTAGCTTAAAATAAGTACGAAAATAATAGTACATATAATCAATACGATCGTTTCTTTCGCATAAAAATAGTTCATCCACAAGAAGTAGACGAAAAAATTATGGTTATCTACAAGGAAATGTTTTTACCAATTATTATTTATAGAGACAAACCAATTAATGCATCGTCACGTTTTAAAGAAAAGAACAGCTTCGTATCTGTATTTTTTTATAATTACACTTATATTAACGATAGGATGATTGAAATTTATATATCCATTCATACGCTACACATTCTTAGTCGAAAACACGTGTAATTAAACAAAATATCAATTTCCTTTTTTAATAAAATGAGTGATGAGTTTAGTAGATTTTGAAAGTTTAAGAGCGCTTAAGACTACAGAGAAGTTTTCATATTGGCCACGCTGGTATCAGGTCAATAGGTACAAAAGTAAGGTAGGCCCTTTTGTCTTTTTTCTAAATGATGAATATGTGGACTGCCAATGATTATCCTTAATACGCAAAAAATCGTGACCATTCTCCCCGATGGAAGTCGACTGTCATCTCGATGTGTGCTTTATCCCTCCGTCATTAGGGCGATCTATCACCCAGCTATTCCGATTTCCAGAACGCCAATGCCTAGCGCGGTGTTATTAATAGTGAATTTTCCTAGCAAGAAAGCATAGGTGGTATTACAATATGTTAAAACCATCCTCGCTCTTTAGGTCTTTCCAATCGTGAAATGACCACCCTTTCGCCCTATTGTGACAGCGGGCTCGTAAGTTTAATTGCTACACTTCAAGACGCTGGCGGCTAGAGCGCCGTTGAGACACCACCGGAAGAAAGCTTCTCTTGTAGAACAACGCAGAGAGTGTTCTCTGAAATCATCATGAGATATAACTGGTATAAAGATTCCAAGTTCGAGACATACTGCTTTACGTCACACCAACACAGACAGCTCTTATGGCGATGATGGGACAGGGAAGGGCTGCGAGTGGGAAGGAAGCGGCCGTGGCCTCAATTAAGGTACAGCTCCCCAGCATTTGCCCGGTGTGAAAATGGGAAACCACGGAAAACCATTTTCAGGGCTACCGACAGTGGGGTTCGAACCTACTATCTCCCGAATACTGGATACTGGCCGCACTTAAGCGACTGCAGCTATCGAGCTCGGTCAAGACATATTCATAGAGGTTTATTTTATTTTCGTATGGAAGTCCACAGCACTGGCGTATATGAAGCAGAACATTATTTTACAACTGAGAATAAAATCATTTTACAACTGTGCGCAAAATAACTAATAATGAAGTAGAAAAATAGCAATATATAAATTAAAATGACACTAAAACAAGTAAAATAACTGCAGTAAAATATATATAATTATATAAACATAGACTGTGTGTCCGTATATCTCACCTTGCAGCCCAAAACTACCCACCACAGACCGCTATTGTTTGTGTGCGGTAATAGCCTCTAATTTTCCCATTGTACACTAAGGTGGTTGCGTGTCGGTGGCTGTGGTGGTGAGGTAGATATGGGGGTTGAAAGTGGCCGGCTATATATAAAAATAGACGCCTGTCCGTATATTTCACCCTGGAACCACAAATACCCACCGCAGACCACTGGTGTTTGGGTGTGGCAGTAGCCTCGAGTCTCCCATCGTGCACTGTAGTGGTTGTGTGTATGTAGCTGTGGTGGTGTGGCAGATATGGGGGTTCAGATTAGCCGACTATATACATAAATAGAGATGTGTGTTCGTTTATTTCACCTTGCAGCCACAACTATCCATCGTAGAACACTGATTTTTGTGTGTGGTAGTAGCATCAAGTCTCCCATGTGCACTATAGTGCTTGCGTGTCGGTAGCTGTGGTGGTGTGAGAGATGTGGGGTTGAAAGTAGCCGACTATATATAAATGGACGTGTGTGTTCGTATATTTCACCATGCATCCACAAATAATCACCGTAGACCACTGGTGTTTGTGTATGATAGTAGCCTCGATAAGCTGTGCTGGTGTGAGAGAAGTGGGGGTTGAAAATGGCCGACTATACATATAAACAGACGCGCGCGCGCGCGCGTGTGTGTGTGTGTATTTCGCCTAGAAGCCACAACTACCCACTGCATACCATTGGTGTTTGTGTGTGGTATTAGCCTCGATTCTCCTATCGTACACTATAGCAGTGCCTGTAGCTGTGGTGGAGTGGGATATGTGGGGCTTGAAAGTGGTTGACTTCGTCACTGACAGTGTTGAAATGAGTGAGAATGTACTGCAGAAGGCTGTGATGTGTACTCCTTAGTTTTATGTACCAACTTTGATTCATCTTACAGGAGTATGGTTATCTCAGAACCATAACAGTTTTCTGCTCCAGTACATCTGTGAGTATATTCTGTAATTCTTAAATATAAAGCAGATATTTACTGTAAGAACTCCATAACAATATTATTGAGACAGTTAACGTTACCGGCAAAGAAATAAGAAAATCGGTTTTCATACCAAGAATTCCATTGATCTTAAAGTATTTGTCCCTTTTTAACGATTACAATTTCCAGTGAGATTAGCTTATAGTATGACTATCAATAAGACACAGGGTCAAACGTTTCACAATTTCGGAGTTAATTTGAAGGACTCTGTTTCTCACATGGTCAGCTCAACGTTGCTTTCTCCCGTGTCGGACAAACAGAATATCTGTTTGTTCATGCACTTGACAAGAAGAGATCAAATATAGTGTATAAGAATGTATTTTTATGAAATGACTTAGAATGTATGATATTTATGTACCCTGAAGAAAAAAGAATAAAAATAAAAGAAGAAACAGAAAAAGAGCGGTCTTTTAATGCACGTCTTCTGTATTATATAGAGAAAACCGCGCGGATGTGCAAAAAAAAAAAAAACGCAAAGAAGCGGGTTGTCTTCACCTAGTAATCTTACTAAACAGGACACTAAAATGCAACTAGATGAGGAAGACCATGGAAAGTGATTAAAAAAGGATCGAGAGACAATACATTTACAAATTTAGATGGACAGTGTTTGTGCATACACTACAAGACTAGAGTTTTATGTCCATGACGATAAAAATAATTCTAGCAGTAAGACAGTATATTGTATATCTCCATGAACCGACCACGAAGACCTGGTAAAATATTGTGTACTTCAGTTTTGGTCAGCAGACAGATAATATTACAAGCAACACAAGCCTTTTCTTGTAACTCCTGATACTCTGCAGGGAGAAAGTTAATGGTCTGTCTTTTAACGACTGTTTAGTATTGCTAAGTCATAAAACAGCGTTATTAACTTCCGATGAGCACCCCATATAACATAATGGGTATTACCAACTTAACGACAGTCGGCTACTCAGAAACTCTGCCAATATTGCTAATCTTTACAATTACCCCTGAGCATGTTGGGTGACTAAATGTCTAAAAATCAGGATATTGGTAGTGTTTGTTCTACAGAGTCTGTGTGTCCGGTTCCACGGCTAGACTTCGGTCCAAGGTGTCCCGGGTTCGATTCCCAGCCGGTTCGGGCATTTCAACTTTGTGATTAATTGCCCTGGCTCGAGAGTTGGGTGTTTGAGCAGTCTTCAACATTAGAATTCATCTGAGGTACGACACCATCTCCACAGACGCGCAGGTCACCTATACGCGTCAACTTGAAAGGCCTGCAGCAGACCTCTCCGAAGTCCACATGCCATTATTATTATTATTATTATTATTATTATTATTATTATTATTATTATTATTATTATTCCGGTCTAGAGAGCCAAGAATAACGGCCGAGAGGATTCGTCGTGCTGACCACACGACACCTCATAATCTGCAGGCCTTCGGGCTGAGCAGCGGTCGCTTGGTAGGCCAAGGCCCTTCAAGGGCTGTAGTGCCATGGGGTTTGGTTATTATTATTATTATTATTATTATTATTAATAATAATAATAATAATATTATAGTGTATGTGTATCTTAAATCACTGCTTTTCTGGAAAGGATAGAGAAATGAATGTCTAGAAATGAAACACCAGTTTAGAATATGTATACTCATGGTTAGTATGAAGATATTCAGTAAAATACACTGCTGTGCAAAACCTAAGGACGAAAGTAACTTTCGCATGTTGTGTCACTGCCAAGTAACATAGCGCGATGAAACTTGAACCACACATAGGAAGAACAGGTACAGTAGGCAACTGGAAGGAGTAAGCGATAAGACGAACAGAAATGACACTTTTATAAAGAGACAAATTACACGTAAGTCACTGCGACTCATGATGATCCCTGGACATGACAAAAGAAGGGATATTGTTCTTAAAATAGTGTGCAATCACCACGGACAGCGATGCAAGCTTTGCAACGTGTTCCCGTGCTGGCCACAAGATTGGTAAGGCGTTCTTGTGGTAGGGCGTTCCATTCCTCCACCAGCGCTGCCGGATGGTCGTTGGTGCATGTGGACGTGCTGCAATACGTCTGTTCAACATGTCCCACAAGTGCTCGATGGGAACGGGCGGGCCAAGTCCATTCGCCGAATATCCTCTCGTTCGAAGACCTCCTCCACCTGCGCTGTTCGTTGCGGTCGTGCATTGCCATCCATAAAAATTAAGTCAGGGCCGAATGCACCCCTGGAAAACGCACATGCGGAAGGAGTACAGTGTCATAATAACGTTGATTGGTGAGTGTACCATGTTCAAAGATTTGGAGGCCGGTACGCCCATGTAACATTATGCCTCCCCACACCATAACAACTGGACCACCAAAATGATCATGTTCGACAATGTTCCTGGGTGCATTACATGCTCCCACCTCTCGCCAGACGAGGGCACGTCTAGAAACACTACTCAGACTGAATCTGATCTTATCTGAGAAGAGCACGCGACCCCACTCCTCGTCGGTCCAGACCTGATGCACTTGGCACCATCACAACTGGTGCCGCCGATGCGCGGGTGTAAACGGAACACAACGTAATGGTCGTCGGGCAAACATATCACCCCCATGCAGTTGCCGTGCCACTGTGGAGCGTGAGACTGGGTGTTTTGCAGTCCTGTTAAATGTGGTTGCAATTTCACCCGCTGTTTGGCGTGGGTCTCTCTTCTTGCCTGTTGCACAATGTAGCGGTCATCTGCTTCTCCTCTACTTCGGGCAGCAATACCCGTGGTTAGGAATGTTCTCCATGCACATGAAACAATGCTGTGAACAATGCCAAACTCCTGGGCTACACTCGTCACACTTCGTCCTTTCAGTTTGCGGATGATTCTTCCCCGTATGAAGTCATCCAAATGTTGTAATGAATAACACCGCCACAGTGCACCGTAACAGCTCGCTAATTGACTCTCATCGTCTTGTCCCGTTCCTTTAACCGCCTCGTTTGGCGGTGCCAGAACAATTTGGCGCTATAGTCGCGCTGACCTCACACCAGGTTTCTATGCACGTGTGGGAGACCTCTGGCAACTTGTTACCGCACTTTCATTTATTTCCACCGAGTAGTTGATAAATTATGTTGCTTTATCTATCTCTACTCTCATCAGGAAGCTACAGTGAGAACCCCATATGGAACAACTGAAGGGGTCAAGATTGAGAAAGGTGTACGTCAAGTCTGCATATTGTCACCTTACTTATTCAACATATATGCAGAGTATGTGATGAGGAATGCCAAATTAGATGAAACAGAAACTGGAGCTAAAATTGGTGGGATACATATAAATAACCTTAGATATGCTGATGACACCACCCTGTTGGCAGAAAGTGAAGAACAACGTAAGTATCTACTAATGAAGGTGAAAGAAGAAAGTGCAAAAGCTGGACTAAGGTTGAATGTCAAGAAACATGGCAACTAAACCTATCACCTTCTGGCATATAAATGGTGAAACAAAGGAGGT
Organism: Anabrus simplex; assembly: GCF_040414725.1. Lineage (NCBI taxonomy): Eukaryota > Metazoa > Arthropoda > Insecta > Orthoptera > Tettigoniidae > Anabrus > Anabrus simplex. The sequence continues at coordinate 55,479,668 of NC_090269.1, read as the reverse complement.
TGTTCCTAGTTTCATCTGCTTGGGCTCCAAATAACTGCTGATGGCGATTGCAGCCATGAAATTAAGAGACGCTTGCTCCTTGGGAGGAAGGCAATGGCCAACCTTGATAAAATTTTCAAGAGTAGAGACGTAACTTTAAGAACGAAAATTCGTATAGTGAAGGCTATGGCCTTCCCAGTAGCAATGTACAGAAGTGAAACCTGGACAGTAAGAAAGGCTGAGCACCGAAGAATAGAAGCATTTGAACTATGGTGTTGGAGAAAACTCCTTAGAGTTCCGTGGACTGCGAAGAGATCTAATATGTCCATATTACAGGAAATCAACCCAGGCTGTTCACTGGAAGGTCAAATACTCAGGCAAAAACTAAAGTACTTCGGTCATATTATGAGAAAACATGATTCACTGGAAAATACCTTAATGCTGGGGAAGACTGATGGTAACAGGAGAAGAGGGCGACAACGGATGAGGTGGATTGATAACATCAAGGAAGCCACGGCTCTCAATTTAGAAAGACTTCGGAAAATAGTATACGACAGGAAGAAATGGCGCACTTTGGTCTATGGGGTCACGGAGAGTCGAAAGCGACTAAATGACTAACAACATTTATCTATCTCGTCCTTAAGTTTTGCACAGCAATGTATATCCAGGATGACTCCTGAAAATAATCACACGTACGGTTATGAACATAGGCAGAGAAATTATGATGATGGCTGCGTTAAGTACCCTAAATCTGTGCTTATTATTATTGAGGTACACGATCTCCTTTGGAGTTCAAGTAGAGAAACTTAAAAATTAATTCATCCGTAAGTACAGATGTTCAGTGTGTTAGAAAAGAAAAGCTTTATGGTTACTGAATAGTGTCAGCATCGCATTAAAATAAGAGATCCCATTCGGAAGAAGGTCGCATCATGAGACCCAGTCGCCCGTTAAAGACAACAAACAAGAGATAGACGAGAAGACAACTCTCCATAACATATTCATTCTTTATTGCTAATAATCTATTCCCTACATACGTCCAGGGGCCTGTTCCACGAACGAACTTCGCAACTTTTCAACTTTCTGTTCTGGTCTTTCTGTTTCACCATGATCTAGGTTTTACTTTTCAATTTCTTCGCAAAGTGAACAGTCTTTTGCGAATGAGTGATCCGACCAAGTTTATTCCATGGGCAAACTGTATAATACTCCATGATTTTAATGCTTTATTTTTCGCGGCGAACTTTATAATTGTGGTACCGGTAGATTTAATGTATTGATCATGGGAAATAAAGAGGATTATAAGAAGCTGGCTGTGCTAGAAGTGTCAAGGAGGAACGGGACATCCTTTTTGGCAACATTAAAAACAACCTCTTAAATGATGACAAGCATCAATATTAACGAGACACAGAAGGAGATTCACCTTTCATTACAAATTCCGTCGCTATATTATGTGGATTATCAGGCAACGTACTATGTTAGGAAATATTATATTTACTATAACATCTACGACTTTGGTAACAGTTCTGCAAATAACTGATTTTGATGTCCCATGTATTGCTGTTACACCGTGCGGCTAGGCACCATTTACTAAACAATGTAAGCATATAAGTTATTCTTTTTCGGAAAGGTATTGACTTCTTTTTTTGCATGTTTCAATAAATGACCGATTATCTCAAGAATATAGTCAGCCTGTGTTGGGAAATTACGTCGAAGTGAGGTTATGATTTTTTTTTGCTAGTTGCTTTACGTCGCATCGACACAGATAAGTCTTATGGCGACGATGGGATAGGAAAGGCCTAGGAGTTGGAAGGAAGCGGCCTTGGCCTTAATTAAGATACAGCCCCAGCATTTGCCTGGTGTGAAAATGGGAAATCACGGAAAACCATCTTCAGGGCTGCCGACAGTGGGATTCGAACCCACTATCTCCCGGATGCAAGCTCACAGCCGCGCGCCTCTACCCGCACGACCAACTCGCCCGGTGTTATGAAAATTAATCCTGTCTTTGTACGTTCTCTTGTTGGATTCTTCATCACTGTCCTCGCTTGATGATAACAAAAGCTCTCACCGTAACGTGTTTATATCACTAAACCAATTTCCACGCCGAATTAACAGATGAAAAGGGAATCACCTCTTTGCAAGATTTATGAAAACTTTTCATCTCATTTCTTTGCACTTTGCATTTCTGTACCAATGGAGGAACATAACATGCTTGAAAAGTGAAAAGATTCCTAACTTTACACTTTTAACTTGCAAGCTAAATCTGAAAAGTGATGGTGGAACAAAATCTGAATTGAAAAGTGCAAAGTGCAAAGTGAAAAGTTGCAAAGTTCGTTCGTGGAACGGGCCCCAGAAATTCGGGGGGAAACGTAACTTTTGTTCAAATTATGTTTTAGATTTAAAGTTTTCAGTACTTTTAAATAACCGTATTTAGCACATATTGTAAACTTCCCATCGACTTATTATCTTTCACTCACTTTCAAACTGAGAAATGAAGTTTTACCATAGGACTGAATATATACAACATTCAGACAGTCATCTCCATTCATGAAAATGCTGGTACAGGACTACATTTGATGTCTCGGTACAGGTAATCCAATCCTTGGCAATTACACAAAATTCCGGAGACTTGATAGTAACACCAATGCTCTACACATAGAATTGCACTATGCTGATGGCCGAAGATGTTCCAGTCCATACAAATAATCGACACCAACAACTCACTCTTTTTATATCTTGAAGTTCACCCACTGTGATTAAAGAGGCCCTACACTTCGCACTACTCTGTCAACTTTATTTTGTATTTGGGCATATCTGTCACCACAGTAGACGAGACTAAAGAATTTGCTCAGTATATCTTAAATGGAAAGTTTCAATCGTTAAAATGTGATTATTATTATTATTATTATTATTATTATTATTATTATTATTATTATTATTATTATTATTGTATATTTTCATCTTATCAGAATACTGAAATTGAAATTCTAACTCTTATAACGGTATTATAATATATGGTACTACCTGTAGTACCCGGCCCTGCTCGGGTACTTTTCTGAATGTTTACTTTTGGAATTTGTATGATCTGTTTGTCCACCTCTGTGGTGTAGTGGTTAGTGTGATTAGTTGCAATCCCCTGGAGGCCCGGATTCGATTCCCGGCTCCGCCACGAAATTTGAAAAGTGGTACGAGGGCTGGAACGGGGTCTACTGAGCCTCAGGAGGTCAAGTGAGTAGAGGTGGGTTCGATTCCCACCTCAGCCATCCTGGAAGTGGTTTTCCGTGGTTTCCACTTCTCCTCCAGGCAAATGCCGGGATGGTACCTTAAGGCCACGGCCGCTTCCTTCCCTCTTCCTTGTATATCCCTTCCATTCTTCACATCCCCCACAAAGGCCCCTGTTCAGCATAGCAGGTGAGGCCGCCTGGGCGAGGTACTGGTCATTCTCCCCAGTTGTATCTCCCGACCCAATGTCCCACGCTCCAGGACACTGCCCTTGAGGCGGTCGAGGTGGGATCCGTCGCTGAGTCCGAGGGAAAAACCAACCCTGGAGGGTAAACAGATTAAGAAGAAGAAGAAGAATGATCTGTTTATAGTGATTTTTTGTAGATTTCTTTCTTGTGACGTTGGCTGATAGTTTACGAACACTTTTGTAGATTTAGAGTTAATGTTGTGTTTTTAGTTTTTGTTTGAGATTATTTAGTTTTGCGTTAAACTACAGTATTTCTTTTTGCCGGCCCAAATTGTCTGATGAAGATGATGCTGGTGGTTTAAAGGGGCCTAACATCTAGATTATTGACCCCTAATGGTACGAAATGAGACGAAATGTATTGACAGTTTAAAGGTCCAAAATCATCTACTGACCAGAATTCAAAACATGATGGCGAAGAATGAATGGGTGGATAGGAATTTAAATCAATCAGTGGAACCGACCCGTAATTCCCCATATTCCCAGAAACTGGCGTTGAACAATAGTATTACTGACCAAGGGACTACTTCTAGAGCACAATCCTGAACCGATGATGTTTGTAGACTAAAGGGTCCAACATCCAGGTCATCGGCCCCTCATAATGGAACTTATCGCTACGAAAGTAGAACTATGGTATTTGTCATGTTGCGGTACTAATCAAAAGTAGCGTAGACTCGCGGTATTCTACACATTATGGTACTACTCACAGGTAATGTAATGCGCACATGACCGGGCAAATTGGCCGTGCGGTTAGAGGTGCGCGGTTGTGAGCTTGCATCCGGGAGATAGTGGGTTCGAATCCCACTGTCGTCAGCCCTGAAGATGATTTTCCATGGTTTCCCATTTTCACACAGGGCTGTACATTAATAAAGGCAACGGTCGCTTTCTTCCAACTCCTAGGCCTCTCCTATCCCGTCGTCGCCATAAAACCACTAGCAAAAAAAATGCGCACATGTAACACAGACCTATGATGTTTCTCACATTGCGACGCTATTTACAGGCAACGCAAACCTATGGTGTTCCTCACACAGGTGTACTAATCACAGGGCAGACCCACGGTGTCGCTCATATAGTGGTACTAATCACGGTACTATAAAACTCATCCTCATTCACACACTGTAGCTCCTAATCACAAACATATTGTGTACCTAACATAGTGGCACTACGCCAAGTAAAAGCGACTCAAGGTGTTCCCCGCGTGGTGGCACTAATTACAAGTAGTCTCATGGTTATAATTCGATCATCCTTTGGTCGCCCCTTTTAGTCCCCTCACACGACATGCAGGGGATACCGTGGGTGTATTCTTCACATGCGTCTCCCACCCCCAGGGGGGGGGGGCAACTGTCTGGGAAGTAATTGATTCTTTCAAACAAATAATAAAATAAAGTTAAAACTGTAGTATTCACGCCTCACGCTATAGATATGATGTAGAATTTTTTGGTCGACTCGGTTAAATGTAACTTAAAAGCTTTTCAATTTGTCGAGCACACAGGTTCAATATAAATCACTATAGGCTAAATTAACTATAAGAAACACACTATTAAACAAGGAACCATAATAATAATAATAATAATAATAATAATAATAATAATAATAATAATAATAATAATAATAATAGTGCGTATTTTTATTCTTGTTCAATAGCGTGGGTTTTTTTACAGGTGTGTTATACAGTATTACTTATATTGAACTTGTGTGTTCGATATACTGAAAAGCCTTAAAGTTGCATGTTACAATTCAAAATGTCACTGACTCTATCACCAACCAGCCTAGGGACGCCAAAAACTGTGGACTCAACACAAATATCGATCATTTTGAACAATTTTCTTTTCACCCTTTTTCAACCCCCATGCCTACGGAGGCTGAACTTAGACTTAACGGAATCCAGAGTGTCACAATTCATCTCAGCGACCCCAAAAACCATGGATTCGACGCTAATAACGGCCATTTTCGCGTATTTTTATATGTTAACCTCCCTCCCTAGGGGCGCTAATGGCGTCTTTCCCCCACAGTATTTTTTCCAGATAGTGTCATGTGTGTACCAAACCTAGTTGAGAGCTACACTAGAACATATACACATACATCCATATTCTCGGTCAATTTGGACTTTTTTTTTCGCCCCTTCTCATCCACCATGCCTACGGTGGATGAACCATGTTCACACCAGGCAAATGTAGGGGCTGTATCTTAATTAAGGCCACGGGCGCTACCTTCCCGATCTTATTACTTTCCCATCCTTCCGTCGCCGAAAACTTCCGACGTGTTAGTGCGACGTTAAACCACTAGGAAAAAAAATACTCTTGTAGGCATTCGTAATTCAGGCTTAACTTTTTGAAGTCACACATGTTATTTTTCACTTTTATAAAGAAAGCATTGGACTGGAAATGTCAGAAATAAAGGAATTTAAAAACAAAGACATTATGGAAATTAATTTTAGACGGGGATATGATAAGCAAACCGGAGACTGTCTCTGGAAAATAGAGAACTATGGTAACACTGGAATTAACATATCGTCGTTGGACTTGCATACAGCAGGAATATGAGATTCATGGGGCCTTCAAATATTTTTATGCGCCCGTAATACAGTCGACTAACTGATCACGATTATGATGAATCATGGAGGCTTTAAACTGCAATTTCGTGTAGTTCACCACAGACAGACAGCCAGCCAGCCAGCCAGCCAGCCAGCCAGCCAGACAGACAGGAATGATTACGCCAGTGACTAATTTGCAAATCGCTATGAACTGTTCACAATATTATCTACCCACACATCAGCGAACAACGAAACACAAATAAACGAAATATACTTATAACAAGGCAACAACAATCTGAATGTCATCTTTCAAGATTTCTGATAAGTCGCAGTCACGCATGAACAACATTGAACAAAACTGCGCCTAAACCTCTTGAAACAAAACAACGAGCAAAATAAGCAAAAACATCACACATTTGTGGAGTATTTCAGTTCCAAACACTTCTCGTATTTTATAGCTCTAAGAAGGCAACACACATATTTTTAAAGATACAGTACTATGGATTATAATCATCACTGCTGCCTGTTGCTGGATTCTTTTAGATGTTATTAAGGTCTATTTGGTTGGGCCCTTAATGGGCTGTTGCATCATGAGTTTGTTTGTTTATTTGTTTTGTCATCATCAAAATGCAAGCTCACATTTACACGACCTCTACCGCTCAGCCAACTCGCTCAACCCTAGCGACACTTATAATGTGTTGAGAGTAAGGCATTACTTCTTAAAACTCATATAAGTGAGTAAACAAAGGACAATTCGTGACGTCACTGCTGTAGTTAGCCAGACGACGCACCTCTCAAAGGTGAAGATACGTTGAAGGAGAGACTCTGAGTCACGCTCGCTGTATATCGTGCCTGCCTGAATATTGCATTACCACCCACATTACATTGCTGGGCAGTTAAGGAGAGAATTAATTCAGTACACTGTACTTCGCTTGGTAAGATGAAGTGGCTCACCCATCGCCCATGGCTTTTTTCTGGATCAACGGGAAATTGTTATTCATGATGATGATGATGATGACTGATTACTCGGGGCGCCGGAAGAAAGTTTCCGCCAGATCAGAGTATATTCAAACGCTTGCTCTCCAAACTCACTGGCAGTCAGTGCTTCAGATTACTATTAACCTAAAATACTAGTATGATTGCGAATATTCCATAACTTCCGAAGGGAAACTAACAGCAAGAGTTCTGCTTCTTCTGGTGTCTCCACGCAGATGGTCGGCAACCATCACGAAGCATTTATTTCCAATTTTGTGCTTTCCGTATCAGAGTAGCCGTATCGAGGACGTCGAACCATAGTCGGAAATTCCTTACCAAGGATAATATTCTTCGCCCACGTCCTCGTTTCCTATCTATCTTGCCTGCTATGATCAGTTCTCAGACTGCACAGTATTTGTCATTTCGGAAGATGCGACAGAAACAGGCTACTTTCCTGCGTCTGCAAGGGTTAAGACGTCGCAAGATTGCCCAGCACGACTGAGTACCTCTTCGTTGGTGACGCAGTCCACTTATAGGATCTTCAGTATTCTGCGATACATCAATGTTTCGGTAAACAATGTTCCATATTCAGTGCTTTCGTTGTTCAAAATGCTAACACCGGGCTTGTGTTTGAGCCCGTCTGAATCTGACATCTTTGCAGAGGCAGATCCACAGTTCAAATGAACCAAAAGTAAGTCTAAATTTTTGAGGTTGATGAACACCATTGCCTGAATGGTTAATCAATTAGATGAGAGAATATTCGACTGAAATATCAGACACTTGCTAATTTTCAATGCATTGCACCAACAAGTAAGGCAAAATCAAATGCAGTTAACAAAGCATTCCGTATAGATTTGAGACAAACTGGCAAATTCCATTAACTTTTCGTTAGCCACAGAGAAATGAAGAGTGAATGCTAAGAGCGAAGATATCCTTTTCTCTTTGTAGGAAATTCAACAATTTATAGTAATTACCTTTCAAACAGCAAAAAACTGCAAATAATTACAGTTTGTCGATATTCCATACATTTTTATAAAATGTGTGAAATGTAAAATACTTACAGTACTCCAACCATGAAGTTTAAATATATAGTAGTTAATTTCGCAATTAGCACCGTGTAAATTCACTCTCGCTGGTAACGGAAGTGCATACTGCATTACAACCTTGTTAAAAATCACAACGGAACTACAATACAAATCGTCATCATTATCGTTCTTGCTAGGAGTATATTCACTGTCAAAATGTACCTTACATTCGCTACCGACATTTACCATTTATATTCAACATAAACAAACATCTTTCAAGCTGATGAGTAGAGCCCGGATTTTAATGCTTTAATAGGTTAGAATGCAAACTTACTGAAACGAGTAGCAAGTATAGTCTACCTTCACAACGATTATACTATGGCACGTCTGGACGAAACTCTGCATAATGCACACGGCCTAACCACCCAAAAGCTGGTTCTATTGCTGTGATTTTAAGATCTGCGGCTGTGAAAGCATTTTTTGACATTGTATCTCCAATGGGGGAGCATTTTTTGAACGGAGAAATGATTTCTCCTTTAGCAGGTTAGCAAACTTGATTTGCTAACTCGGCGGGGCCACACAGTTTGGTTCCTTCTCTCCAGGATCTCAAATCTGGGTAAACCTCAAGTGAACTCCACAACTCGTCGCAGAAGACACTCCTGTTATTTTTGATCGGCCGGGTGGCTACACATCTTTACTTTCCACTCGCGCCGAGCCAACAAAGCATATAGGCCGACTCCTCGTTGGATGTCAGCCTCCCAACCACCATGACGACCACCACCACGACCATCACCACTACCTTTGCGACCGCTGCTCACACCTTTTCCTCGCTTTCCATCACAACTGTTACGTCGTCCCATTCATCGCCGCTTCTATCCACCTCTCTCCCCGCGCTACCTCCTGTTGATCCACCTCGACTATTACGTATTCCTCCCCGCTACTTCACCCGCCCTTCTACGCTGTCTACATCTGCCTTGCCGACCACGACATCACCACCGCCACTGTCCGTCGAAACAGCAGCAGCCGCTCATCAACTTCCAACACCGTCCGACACATCTGCCACAAACGAAGTCTTCAGTTGCGTCGTCCGCGGCGTAAGCCCACTCATCCCGGCAACCAACATTCAAGAACAACTTCGCCTTCAAGCCTTACCCGTCAAGAGGGCGTTCCGTATCTACAACTCCACCGGTCCGACGTATTTAATCAGACTTCAGCTTCGCAGCGCAGCAGCCGTCGCCCACCTGATCTCCAGCGGAGCACTTCTCTACGGCCGTCGTCATCCCGTCGAACCCTCTCGCTCACCTCCCCGCCCTAGATATCACCACTCCACATCTTGTCGCAATACCCGGCCTGATCATCCTCCCTTCCAACGCTCTATCTATGTCCGTCCAACTCCTTCTTCTGCTAACATCTCCATCCCACCACCACCGACCCTTGAACATCTCCGACACCTCACAACTGTCCTCTATCACATCGCTTCAACACTTCACCACCTTACACTCCCACGAACCTCCCTTCTCGACACTCCTGTATAGCCATTCATCCAAATTTTCACACCGTTTTTCCCTCTTCTTCATTTGACACCTCTCACTGTTCTCTCCACATCTCCCGGCCCGAGAGATCGCGACACGATCTAGGGGGCCCGCCCCGTCCTTCGGGCGGGGAATGAAAGCTCTGCAGCAGCAGCAGCAGCAGTTTGGTTGACGGAAAAATCCTCTACAAGTGGAGGGAGATCGGATCACATCTCCAAACTCTGAAAGTGGACTGAATAACCCTAAAAACACCCCCCAAACATTTTTCTTCGGCCGGGTGGCGCCACATCTCTAATTACGCGCCCAGCCGACCCAAAAAAGCAAAATTGGCCAGACACCAAGAGGAAGTCGGCCCCCCTCCCATAATGTACTATACTTGCATTGCCCACGATATTGACCCAGCAATTCCAACAGATGACATCCTTACGGAACTTCGCCCCACAGGCGTCTACGCTGCCACTCGACTTTATCATCTCGACAAACCAACAAGAGAAGTACTATTATATTATCTAGTGCTCGAGGACGTCTCCAACGCTCTAGACAATGGGGTATATATCCAAGGACAACTGCGTCGAGTGCAAGATACCCCAGGGAAATTACTCGACCGGCTAATGAAGAAGCACGCCACAGCCACCGCCCCTACTGGCACATCACACCCACAGCAGTTGCTCTCTCCTTACACCTCCCGGACCACCACCGTCACCACCACTACTTCCACCTCCTCTCATTTTACCTCCAACGCCCCTACCACCACCACCACAACTACTACCCACCCCTCTCCCATAATGGCATACCACCCCCCACCCTCCCACGCTCAGGGCCCGCAGGAAGAAGTAACAACGCCGCCAAATGAAGCAATAGCACTTCAAGCAGACAATACACAACCACCAACACCAGATACTGTACGACCGCTAACTTCACCGCCCAGCCAGAACAACCTATACAGCTGTGTTGCCTGTGGCGTGGAACCTAACCTACCACCAACAGCTATCCTCCAAGAACTCCAAAAAGCAGGAATCCCGGTGAAGAAAGCCATTAGGATCCACAACGATGATGGCCCTACATATTTAGTACGCCTTCAACTACCAACGCCCGAAGACGTCCAGCGCCTCATCACCCAAGGGATATACCTCAACGGTCGACATCTCCAGATAGAACCGTCCCGCTCTCCCCCCCTAACTCCTAACCAACATAAATCACCCCGCCACCGCACACGCCCCCGGCCTGCACCCCCTCAGCAACCTCCCAGTCCACACTTCCGTTTTCCACCATTTTCACCCAGCAACTATCCACCACTCCCACCTGCAATCTTTCCACTACCCCCTCCTCCATCCAACCTCCTAAGTCTCCTACTCACCTCCCTGGTAAACTTCTCATCCCTGTATCACATCCTAGCACTCCACATCCTCTCTCCACCTCACGAAACCCGTCACTTCATCACATCACCATCCGCAACCTGGGTGTAAAATCGCTCATGTAACTCTTATAAACATCCATAAAGCTCTGTATATATGTATGCAACTTTGTCAATACACACAGACAATGTAAATCTGTCAATAAAGCGCAAGAGAACCTACACTTCCTTTATCCCGTCTCCTTTACTCATTCAAACCACCTTTTCCCCCACCTCCCTCTTTTTTTCACTCCTTCCCAACCCCGTCATCTCTCCTGGCCAGAGAGAGGGCGACACCCTCTAGGTGGCCCGCCCCACCCCATCAGGGTGGGGAATGAAAACTTGCGAGCAGCAGCAGCAGTTTGGTCTGCCTGCTAAGCAGAGTCCTGGAGGGGCGTGCCATTCCAGCTGATGAGTCCAAATGGCACGTCTGGACGAAACTCTGCATAATGCACACGGCCTAACCACCCAAAAGCTGGTTCTATTGCTGTGATTTTAAGATCTGCGGCTGTGAAAGCATTTTTTGACATTGTATCTCCAATGGGGGAGCATTTTTTGAACGGAGAAATGATTTCTCCTTTAGCAGGTTAGCAAACTTGATTTGCTAACTCGGCGGGGCCACACAGTTTGGTCTGCCTGCTAAGCAGAGTCCTGGAGGGGCGTGCCATTCCAGCTGATGAGTCCAAATGGCACGTCTGGACGAAACTCTGCATAATGCACACGGCCTAACCACCCAAAAGCTGGTTCTATTGCTGTGATTTTAAGATCTGCGGCTGTGAAAGCATTTTTTGACATTGTATCTCCAATGGGGGAGCATTTTTTGAACGGAGAAATGATTTCTCCTTTAGCAGGTTAGCAAACTTGATTTGCTAACTCGGCGGGGCCACACAGTTTGGTCCGCGGCGAGATCTCCAAGAGGCTTTTAACATTCAAGAGCTCTGGTTGGGGACACGACGACTGCTCTCCTCTGCTTCAACGCAACGCATATTTTTTCTTCGGCCGGGTGACTGCTCAACTTTACTTATCACCCTGCCGAGACAACAAAGCATATAGGCTGGCACCACGTAGGAGGTCGGCCTTCCCACAATGCTCTACACCTGCCTTGCCCGCAACGTTCCTCTCGTCTTCTCAGACCAAGATGTCCTCGCTGCTCTTCGTCCGGCGGGTGCCTATGGTGCCTGCCGGGTAGTCGACGACGAAGCTCAACCACTATCCGATGTACTTCTCTATTTATCCACTCCAGCCGACGTCTCTACCATCATCAAGAATGGCGCACGCATCCACAACCATCTCTATACAGTTGAACCTACTCCAGAGGATCTTTTGGCTGAGCTACCGGACACCGACGACCCTCCGCCTGGAACCATCGATCCGCCCGCTACGACCACACCACCTCCCTACTGCTCACCCCCGCCCCCTTTGTCCTTCCCTCCTGTTACCTCTGCCACTACTCTAACCACTGCTACCTCCACCATTACCACCTCAGTTCACACCTCCTCTTCCCTTCCTATCACTACTACTGTTACCACTCATCCTTCCCCTCTCATGACATTTCCTTTCCCCTTACCTCCCTCCACTGACCCCACACACCCCCAGCGCTCATCACTTCCGTCATCTGAAGAGGGATATTCCCATCAAGATACTCCTGGCAACTTGGCACAGCCACCATTGGTCCCACCGCCTTCCACCAGCACTACCACCTTTAGCTGTGTCGTCTGCGGTGTGGAGCCCAGTCTTCCATCAGCATCTATCATCCAAACACTCCGCCAGACAGGGATACCAGTGCGCCGAGCCTTTCGAATCTATAACTCCGCTGGACCCACCTATCTCGTCCGCCTTCATCTGCCGACTGCTGAAGACGTTGAACGCCTCATCGCCACCGGGATCCACCTCAACGGCCGTCATCATCGCATAGAACCATCTCGCTCACCTCCACAACCTTCATCTCATCCCTCCACACCTCGAAGTAGTCCCCGGCCGGCCCCACCTCCCCAACCACCTCCTCCATCATTTCATCCTTATCTCTTCCCGCCCCCACCTCCTTACTTTCCCCCACCTCCCTCTTTTGATATCCTTCGCCTTCTTCTAACTTCGCTTGTTAGCTTCTCCTCCTTTTATAACACCCTTGCCCTTCATTTATTTTCCTCTCACCTTGTATAACCCCTCTCCTCTTTGTTCACAGCTCATTTTGACATAATCACAACTGTATTCTCACTTCAATAAAGAATAAATACTTAGGAATAGACGCAATTCCCCTCCCATCTCCTAACCTTCCACATCCTTTACCCACCTCCTTCTTCCATCACATCTCCCCAACCCGCCCGCATCTCTTGGCCAGAGAGAGGGCGACACCCTCTAGGTGGCCCGCCCCACCCCTTCAGGGTGGGGAATGAAAGCATTTAAGCAGCAGCAGCAGTTTGGTCTGCCTGCTAAGCAGAGTCCTGGAAGGGCGTGCCATTCCAGCTGATGAGTCCAAATGGCACGTCTGGACGAAACTCTGCATAATGCACACGGCCTAACCACCCAAAAGCTGGTTCTATTGCTGTGATTTTAAGATCTGCGGCCGTGAAAGCATTTTTTGACATTGTATCTCCAATGGGGGAGCATTTTTTGAACGGAGAAATGATTTCTCCTTTAGCAGGTTAGCAAACTTGATTTGCTAACTCGGCGGGGCCACACAGTTTGGTCTGCCTGCTAAGCAGAGTCCTGGAGGGGCGTGCCATTCCAGCTGATGAGTCCAAATGGCACGTCTGGACGAAACTCTGCATAATGCACACGGCCTAACCACCCAAAAGCTGGTTCTATTGCTGTGATTTTAAGATCTGCGGCTGTGAAAGCATTTTTTGACATTGTATCTCCAATGGGGGAGCATTTTTTGAACGGAGAAATGATTTCTCCTTTAGCAGGTTAGCAAACTTGATTTGCTAACTCGGCGGGGCCACACAGTTTGGTCTGCCTGCTAAGCAGAGTCCTGGAGGGGCGTGCCATTCCAGCTGATGAGTCCAAATGGCACGTCTGGACGAAACTCTGCATAATGCACACGGCCTAACCACCCAAAAGCTGGTTCTATTGCTGTGATTTTAAGATCTGCGGCTGTGAAAGCATTTTTCGACATTGTATCTCCAATGGGGGAGCATTTTTTGAACGGAGAAATGATTTCTCCTTTAGCAGGTTAGCAAACTTGATTTGCTAACTCGGCGGGGCCACACAGTTTGGTCTGCCTGCTAAGCAGAGTCCTGGAGGGGCGTGCCATTCCAGCTGATGAGTCCAAATGGCACGTCTGGACGAAACTCTGCATAATGCACACGGCCTAACCACCCAAAAGCTGGTTCTATTGCTGTGATTTTAAGATCTGCGGCTGTGAAAGCATTTTTTGACATTGTATCTCCAATGGGGGAGCATTTTTTGAACGGAGAAATGATTTCTCCTTTAGCAGGTTAGCAAACTTGATTTGCTAACTCGGCGGGGCCACACAGTTTGGTCCGGGAGAACTCTTCACAACACGTCGAGGACGCCGAAGAGCTACTCTGGCAGGAACACCTCATCACATATATCTACACCCAGATATTTTTTTTCGGCCGGGCAGCCTTCACCTTTAATCGCAGCTCAGCCGACCGCAACAAAGCATAACCAGGCAGACGCCTCGTTGGCTGTCGCCTCCCCCATCCACCATGCCCTACGTATTCATCCCAGGAATAGACCTTACAATCTCAGAAAGTGACATTTACCAAGAGCTCAATGCAGCAGACCCTCAGGTGGTTAATGTATTCAGACCAGACGATTACCGCACCAGGATGCCTACAGCGCACATCATAATACAAACCAGCGGAGAAGAAGCAGAGCGCCGCCTGTTCACCTCCGGAGCAACATTCCGAGGCAAGAACTATTCTGTGATACCACCTCCCCAGTCAATACTGCACCAGCTACAGAAAGATCCTGGCCTCATACCCCTCCTCCATGAGCCCCCACCCCCGACAACAACAACCACTACCACCACCACCACAATCACTACAATTACTACCTCTCCCTGCAATCTGGCATCAACCGTGATCACTACCAGCGTAACCTGCCACCCCTCCCCAGTCATGTCATCATCTCTCCCGAATCCCACGTCATGTTCACCCCTACAACCCCCCATCACTCCGCAGGAACTACCTCCGCCATCGCCGTCAGTCAACACTTCAAACCTTCCAACATCGAGCCAACAGTCACCAACGCCCCAGCCCAGGCCCAGCTGCGTGCTACGTGGAATCTCTCCGAATATCGCCGAGCCGGAAATACTCCACGAACTCCGAACTGCAGGCATACCAGCACAACGGGCCATAAGGATACGCAACAACCACGGCCCCACCTACATGGTCCGACTACAGCTGCCATCCGAACTACACGTCCAGCAACTCATCAGCTCAGGAGCTCAAGTATTTGGCCAACATCATAGAGTGGAACCTTCCTATTCCCCACCCAACCGCCGTACCCCTGACCACGCACTCCCCCGTACCCGACCACCTCCCACTCCAATCCCAGCATATCCAACCGTCTACCTCACCCCTCCCAACATAGCATACATCACCCCGCGACCCCCCACACCTGACCTTCGCATCCTCATCACCTCTCTCCAACAATGCACAACTACTCTCCACCTCCTAACCTCATACCTCATTCCAGGCATATCAACCCATCTATGCTAGAGTAACTGCACCTACCCATCCCCGCTCCATTTCTGCAACATATAACCCTCCTACTCTATATGAATGTAAAATAGCTTTAAGGTAACATCAATGTAAACACTCAAACTATGATATAATAAAGCACCTCGCCATCTCTCCTACATATTCACACATCCTTTACCCACCTCCTTCTTCCGTCACATCTCCCCAACCTGCCCGCATCTCTTGGCCAGAGAGAGGGCGACACCCTCTAGGTGGCCCGCCCCACCCCTTCAGGGTGGGGAATGAAAGCATTGAAGCAAGCAGTTTGGTCTGCCTGCTAAGCAGAGTCCTGGAGGGGCGTGCCATTCCAGCTGATGAGTCCAAATGGCACGTCTGGACGAAACTCTGCATAATGCACACGGCCTAACCACCCAAAAGCTGGTTCTATTGCTGTGATTTTAAGATTATACTATGGGGTTTGCATAAATTTTAGGGGTACGGCCCATCAGAACCCCTATAATGTATGTTACTGTTGCTACACTATGGAAGAGCGGGTGGCCGACACTTCCTGCTAAACAAATTCGTTTGCAATCTAACCTGTTATTGCATAAAAGTCCGGGCTTTACTGATGAGGTTCAAAGAACAGTTGAAGCATGACTGATGTTAATCGTTAATGGTATACACTGATTTATTAATTCAAGAGTTCCTCAGGACAAGTGTAGCGATCTCTCGTTTCTTATAGAACAAATTTCCAGGCACAAGATGCGAGAACAAAGAGGTAACTAAATCGTTACCTTACTAGTACGCAGCGGTAAAACAAGCAGCAAGTCATTTTGAAAAGAGAGAAAAAAACACCGCCATACGAACACCTTATGATTTTCTAGTAAGTTTCTAAGTTTCCTTGATATTAATTCATTTGAAATGTATGTGTACCGGGAGGTACACCTCAACGCCGCACATTCAAAACTAGCGCCTAAATGAACTCCTCTATTGGTCAAACAGTGAAACTGATAACACAACAAGTTGGAACTTTAATCAGAAGATGTCTCCACTGAAATATTAAGTAATTTTGTTATGGTGCAGTTTCCTAAACTGACTGAATTTCTCCTTGTTTTGTTTTGATAGACATCAAGAAGTTTGGACATTTTTCTACAGATAACACTACTAAAAAATATGATCACGCACTCTGGTTCAAGGTGGAAGAACTTATATTTTAAAGAAGTTTTGTATTTCTAGGTTGTTGTAACTGATCTATGTTCATTTATTTTGGGTTGGCAATACTTCCTTTTTCTTTCCGCCAGTTTTGAATGTGGCCAATGAAAAATTTATGTAATTAATTTTCAACCTATCACAGGTTTCTTGTTCGATTTTGAGTGTTAGTTTTAAACTTAACCAATAAAATTAAGAGGGTGTGTCCTGATTAGTCTTGAATGATATCGAACCTTCCCTGAGGGTATATAAACTGCGGCTTTTCATGTTTTTTGGCCAATTGATCGTCGTCTATCTGAGTGTGTGTGTTTAAGCAGGAGGCGGGCGGCCTCCTTCGTCGGCAGCTAGAGCATCTACAAGGTAATGGCCACATAACTTAATTATTTCTTGCTACCTCCGCAGCTTTAATTCGAGGGGAAGGTCCGAATCTTTAATTATGTAACCATGCTTATCTGAAATGTAGCTCTTCTTTCGGCTAATGTAAAAACTTCATCAAGTCTTTAATTGTAAATCGGAGATAGAGAATGAATTACCCTCTCGAGCTCCCTTTCATCTTGATTTGAAGTTTCTGCGATTAACCAACCTTTTTTTGTAATGTATTACAGTTATTTCCATGCGTGCCACTTTAAGTAGCTTGGGATCAGCCCCATTTTCATCGGCCGAGAGCCTTGTAGGTTTTAATTTTTCATTATCTGGGAGTGCAGTGTACGCCTCCATTCAGTTTGTATTCGGGCCGTTTATCTAAGCTGTTCTTTGTCGCAAAGGCCCAGTAGGTTGGGTACTAGATACCCCTGCATAAAATTATTCTCTATTTGTAAGTGGTGCCTTGAGAGGCCAGAGATTGCTAGTTTTGATTTTGCCTTGAGTAGGCTGGAAGGAACTGAGAGCCTGTAAGCTCTTTTCAAAGTTTTGTAACAGTAAAGTGTGCCTTTGGGAGGCTATATACTGTATGTTGTAATTTAGGGAGCAAGTGCTCTTGAATTAGGGAATTTCTGCCCTAACTAAATAATACCACTTCCATTTGTAAAATTGTAAAAATAGGGGCAAGAAGTCCAGAATCTGTAAAAATCACTAATCTTGGATTTTCCTAGTCTTGTTTAAAGATTGCTATTTGTACCTGATATATTGTTACGTTCACTAAGCGAACATTGTTAAGTTGTTGTTTTTTTTAAAAAAATTGCAAGCTTCTGTTCAAGTTTTAAATTAATTTTGATATTGTAGATAGACCCATTCACCCCAGCACCTTCTTTGACCTCTTTCTGCTCCACGGGTAACCCCGGAACAGTGTGAAATTAAGAACGGTTTTCCCAAGACATAACAATTTATTAAGCATTGAACTGGCACTTTAAAACTTAGCCTCACTAAAATAGGGAAATGGTGAAAACTTTATCGGTTTAACTCTTAAATGTAATAATAATTTAATGTAATTTAGTGTCTTTTTTACTCATATTTTTCTGATCAGCTTTAAGGCGACTCGGATTTGTCCAAACTTGACATGAATCATTTAACAAGCTAGTACAATATTTATTCGGGTTTTCGCAGTTTTATGTATCCACTGACTATTTGATTATATACCAATAGGCATAGGAGAGGATATTGCTACCTTACTAAATGCACAACTGAATTATTACTTGTTGTTGTTTGAGTCATCAGTCCATAGACTGGTTTGATGCAGCTCTCCATGCCACCCTATCCTGTGCTAACCTTTTCATTTCTACGTAACTATTGCATCCTACATCTGCTCTAATCTGCTTGTCATATTCATATCTTGGTCTACCCCTACCGTTCTTACCCCCTACACTTCCTTCAAAAACCAACTGAACAAGTCCTGGGTGTCTTAAGATGTGTCCTATCATTCTATCTCTTCTTCTCGTCAAATTTAGCCAAATCGATCTCCTCTCACCAATTCGATTCAGTATCTCTTCATTCGTGATTCGATCTATCCATCTCACCTTCAGCATTCTTCTGTAACACCACATTTCAAAAGCTTCTATTCTCTTTCTTTCTGAGCCAGTTATCGTCCATGTTTCACTTCCATACAATGCCACGCTCCACACCAAAGTCTTCAAAAACATCTTTCTAATTCCGATATCAATGTTTGAAGTGAGCAAATTTTTTTTCTTAAGAAAGCTCTTCCTTGCTTGTGCTAGTCTGCATTTTATGTCCTCCTTACTTCTGCCATCATTAGTTATTTTACTACCCAAGTAACAATATTCATCTACTTCCTTTAAGACTTCATTTCCTAATCTAATATTTCCTGCATCACCTGCCTTCGTTCGACTGCACTCCATTACTTTTGTTTTGGACTTATTTATTTTCATCTTGTACTCCTTACCCAAGACTTCATCCATACCATTCAGCAACTTCTCGAGATCTTCTGCAGTCTCAGATAAAATAACAATATCATCGGCAAATCTCAAGGTTTTGATTTCCTCTCCTTGGACTGTGATTCCCTTTCCAAATTTCTCTTTGATTTCCTTTACTGCCTGTTCTATGTAAACATTGAAAAGGAGAGGGGACAAACTGCAGCCTTGCCTCACTCCTTTCTGGATTGCTGCTTCTTTTTCAAAGCCCTCGATTCTTATCACTGCAGACTGATTTTTATACAGATTGTAGATAATTCTTCGTTCTCGGTATCTGATCCCTATCATCTTCAAAATCATAAATAGCTTGGTCCAATCAACATTATCGAATGCCTTTTCTAGATCTACGAATGCCATGTACGTGGGCTTGTCCTTCTTCATTCGATCCTCTACGATCAGACGTAAAGTCAGGATAGCTTCACGTGTTCCTACATTTCTTCTGAAGCCAAATTGATCTTCTCCCAACTCAGCTTCAACTTGTTTTTCCATTCTTCTGTAAATAATACGTGTTAAAATTTTGCAGGCATGAGATACTAAACTAATGGTGCGGTAGTTTTCACACCTGTCAGCACCGGCTTTCTTGGGAATAGGTATAACCACATTCTGCTGAAAATCGGATGGGACTTCTCCTGTCTCATACATCTTGCAGACTAAATTAAATAACCTTGCCATGCTGGTTTCTCCTAAGGCAGTCAGTAATTCAGAGGGAATGTCATCAATTCCAGGTGCCTTGTTCCTATTGAGGTCACTCACAGCTCTGTCAAACTCTGACCTCAAAATTGGGTCTTCCTTTTCATCAACATCAACAGCCTCTTCATGTTCCAGAACCAAATTATCTACATCTTTACCTTGATACAACTGTTGGATATGCTCCTGCCATCTTTCTGCTTTGTCTTCTTTCCCTAGAAGTGGTTTTCCATCTGAGCTCTTAATATTCATACACCTAGATTTCCTTTCTCCAAAGGTTTCCTTGATTTTCCTGTATGCAGCATCTACCTTTCCCAGGACCATACAGCCTTCGACATCCTTGCATTTCTCTTTCAGCCATTCTTCCTTAGCTGCCTTGCACTTTCTATCCACTTCATTCTTTAATCGCCTGTATTCTTTTCTGCCCTCTTCATTTCTAGCATTCTTGTATTTTCGTCGTTCATCAATCAGGTCTAGTATCTCCTGAGTTATCCACTGATTCTTAGTTGATCTTTTCTTCCTTCCTAACATTTCTTCAGCAGCCCTACTGACTTCATTTTTCATGACTCTCCACTCTTCCTCTATAGTGTTTCCTTCAGCCTTTTCATTTAGTCCTTGTGCAACATGTTCCTTGAAACAATCCCTCACATTCTTTTCTTTCAACTTGTCTAGATCCCATCTTTTTGCATTCTTTCCTTTCTTCAATTTCTTCAACTTCAGATGGCATTTCATGACCAACAAGTTGTGGTCAGAGTCCACGTCTGTTCCTGGGAAAGTTTTGCAATCCAACACCTGGTTTCTGAATCTCTGCCTAATCATAATGAAGTCTATTTGATACCTTCCAGTGTCTCCAGGTCTCGTCCACGTATACAGCCGTCGTTTGTGGTGTTTGAACCAAGTATTGGCAAGGACTAAATTATGATCAGTGCAGAATTCAACCAGACGACTTCCTCTTTCATTCCTTCGTCCCAATCCAAATTCTCCTACTGTACTACCTTCTCTTCCTTGGCCTACCACTGCATTCCAGTCTCCCATCACAATTAGATTCTCGTCACCTTTTACATATTGTATTAAATCTTCTATCTCCTCATATATTCTTTCGATTTCTTCATCATCCGCTGAACTAGTAGGCATATAAACCTGCACTATTGTGGTGGGCATTGGTTTGGTGTCTATCTTGACAACAATAATTCTTTCACTATGCTGGTCGTAGTAGCTTACCCGCTGCCCTATTTTCTTATTCATTATTAAACCAACTCCTGCATTTCCTCTGTTTGATTTTGTGTTGATAATTCGGTAGTCGCCTGACCAAAAATCTTGTTCTTCCTGCCAACGTACTTCACTTATGCCAACTACATCTAACTTTAGCCTATCCATCTCCCTTTTCAGATTCTCTAACCTACCACAACGATTCAAACTTCTAACATTCCACGCTCCGACTCGCAGAATGTCAGTATCCATCTTCCTGATGATCGCCCCCTCTCGTGTAGTCCCCACCCGGAGATCCGAATGGGGGACTAGTTTACCTCCGGAATATTTTACCCGGGAGGAAGCCATCATCAGTACATCATTCATACAGAGAGAGCTGCATGTCCTCGGGAGTTAGTTACGGCTGTAGTTTCCCGTTGCTTTCAGCCGTGTAGCAGTATCAACACAGCTAAGCCATGTTGAGTATTATTACAAGGCCGTATCAGTCAATCATCCAGACTGCCGCCCTTGCAACTACCGAAAGGCTGCTACCGCCCTTTCGATGAACCATTCGTTAGTCTGGTCTCTCAACAGATACCCATCCGATATGGTTGCACCTGCGGCTCGGCTATCTGCATCATTGGGACACGCAAGCCTCCCCACCGCGGCAAGGTCACATGGTTCGCAGAGGTACTCCATGTAAACACAGCTGGCCCCGCGGTTTAGGCATAACGTGCTTGTCTCTCACCCGGAGGCTCCGGGTTCGATTTCCGGCCTTTTCAGGGAATTTTACCTGATCTTGAGACCTTGTTTGAGGTTCACTAAGCATACGCGATTATAGTTAGAGTTATCTGCGAGTGATATTGCAATCTCGGTCTAGAAAACCAAGAATAACGGCCAACAGGATTCGCCTCGCTGACCATGCGTCACCTCGTAATCTGTAGGCCTTCGGGCTGAGCAGCAGTCGCTTGGTAGGTCTAGGCCTATCAAGGTCATAGCGCCACGGGTTATTTTTCTTCAGGTAAATACCAACTTAGCTCGAACAGGTGCTCGATTCGAACTTCCTCTTCCGTAAACGAATCTATGAGATTTAAGTTTTAAAAAAATTAAGAGTTAATGGTGAAATCGAAAACAGAGGCCTCGGTACTTTCAAAAGGCATCGAGTATCATAAATCACATATTATTTTGACTCAAATCATCATCGCGTTAACTTGAATAATAATAATAATAATAATAATCATAATAATAATAATAATATTAATTCTGAGGTACCAGTGAACTCTTCATTGTATCTGGTCAGTACATATAAACAGAACAGATATAACTACTCGTAATTTTTTAAAACGTAAGTTACAATGGAAGTGATCATATTTTTAAAAAGCCCACATTATGATGTACGTGACTACAATGTTGAAATGTACAGATGTAGATCATCAATCTCTATAATATTTTAGTGTAAGACCTATCTGGAGTTCTGAATTACGGTGATGCTTGTTCCAGTACGTGTTACTCAAATTATTTCACGATGGAGTAGGGAAGAATTGCCATCATGTCTAAAGGTAGCCGGTTGTGACGGTAGCAATAGATTCCACCCCCACCCTCCTCCTAATATTGCGGCAGTCTGGAATAAGGCCGATTCATCCTTGTCATGAATACAATTTCTGTAACTCCTAAAGCAGCAACCCTGTTCACTAGAACTAATAATATACGATAGGATTTGCCAAGTATC
Source organism: Anabrus simplex (assembly GCF_040414725.1). Taxonomy (NCBI): domain Eukaryota; kingdom Metazoa; phylum Arthropoda; class Insecta; order Orthoptera; family Tettigoniidae; genus Anabrus; species Anabrus simplex. The sequence goes on along the minus strand of NC_090269.1, from coordinate 55,456,946 downwards.
ACCCAGTAATGTATCAGCAGAAGCAGCCGTCATTCAGTAGCCCTGTCTCATACAGGGTTCTGATATTTGGCTACATTTTAAAAGACTGGTCTTCAAATAGGTCAAAATTCATTCAGTTTCACGTGGAAAGAAAAGTATACGGAATATCGAATTTTATTAACGCACTATAAAAGTTTGTAAATATACATCTAGCGACACATTTACCGAGGCACATGAAATGACACTGAAAAGCCGAACCGTTTCTGCAATGTCTTCATTTACTTTGGTCAGCTGTCTGTTGATTTTTCATTCCACGTCTGAACTTTATTGCTTTCTTCGAATCATAACGTTCCTAGACTACACCATGGCTAGGAGGTGTGATAGTACATATATCACACCCTCGCACTGTATGTAGAAGTTAGAGATATCATTGTCAGTATTCGATTTATTATTATTATTATTATTGTACCGGGCGGTACACCTCCACACCGTTTATTTAAAAGTTGCGCCAGTTGAAACTCCTCTTCTGGAGGAAGTCTGAACTTTATCTACGGTCTTAATTTCCAAATTTCTCAGAAGATGTCACTACCTGGAAATTTTTGAGTTTGTGAACTGTGTCATTTTCGACGTACTTTTGTCTTGCTTGTATTAAGAAGTGTGAACTTTCTCTTCTAGAGGACACTACTGAAGATCAACAATAGTGCACCCTAGTGCGGAGTCAAAGAACTATTTTGTTGGAGAAAATTTAATTTCAGGAGTTTGTTCTTTGTTAAATTTCTTTCTGTCATTGTTTAAGTTGGCAATATTTACCCCTTTCTTCCCCTTGTTTTGAATGTATCCAATCACGAATTTTTTCAATTAATTTCTGACCAATCTGGTGTATCTTTCCCCAACTTGTATCTGTTGCGGGGTCCTACCCAATAAAATCTTTGTGGGAGGGTGTTTTCTTTCCCCTAACGCCTAGAACTTTCTGCGAGAGTATTTAAACTGCTGATTTTAGGGTCTCCGGGCCACTTCTGTTCCATCTTTCAGTGTATTAAGTACATAGCAGGAGGCGGGAAGCGCCTCTTTCCTCGGCAGCGGTCAACAATAAGGTAATGGCCGATTAATAAATTTTTTTTCTTTGCCAGCTCAGCAGTTTAACTTTCGGGGCAGGTTCTAAGCGTTCCCCTATGTAACCTTTTCCTAAAATGTAACTTCTCTTTTCTTCTATTCTCTTGTAAAGCGACATACTGGGATAGAGAGTGTTATCCCTCTCGAGCTCCCACTCACATTGTTTGAGGTGAACTTATTTTTCGCAACCTATTCTTCAGTAATGTAAGTTAGTAGTTTCTTAAGTCACCTCTGTAGTATGGGATTAGCCCTTGCATCAGTGGCCTTAGAGCCAAAATAGGTCCTAAAGACAAAGTGTATTAGGAGTGCAAGTTCGCCTCCTCTCAAATTGTGATTTTAGAGGTCATGTATTAACTTTCTTGTCATTTAACAGACCTCAGTAGATTGGGTATTTTGCTCCTGTGTATATGTCCTTTGAGGACGGCTTAAAGGTGGAGTTCGGAGTGGCCTATGATAGGCTTGTATTTTAAGGGGAAGTTGCCCTTTTTGAAAATTGTGTTTCTGCCTCAAGGAGGCTTTTGGATGTAATTGGAAGCCGGTGTTTCTGGCATGTTTGGGGGTTTTCGGCCCCTTTGTTGTATGGTGTTCATTGTAAGGTTGGGCTCATGGCTCAAGAATTATGTTTCTGACTTTTTGAAGCCCCAAATGGGGTACCTATGTAAATGTAATTGTCAATCGTGTTTCGGCTACTAAGTACCTGTTCAATTTGTTGTTACCTAATTTTGAAAAGAAAATATAACCTTGTTAAATTTTAAAATTAATTTCACTTTAGTAGCTTGAGACCCCTTCACCACCCAGCACCTTCTTTCATGCATAACTACCACCAAAACTCGGTATCAATTATTATTATTATTATTATTATTATTATTATTATTATTATCAGTATTTTTACGGCAAGTAAAAGACCAAGAATTAATCTTTGTGAACTGGAAGGTAACCATACATGTAGTATGAGTAATTTGTTTTGCATGAGTGGGAAAACATTGCTATCTTGGACTCTGGTAATTCGAATGACTCATGCGGGCATCCCAGTGTCTGATGAGATGTGTTTGTTGATGTTATTGTACTAGGAAAGTTCTATGAGTCATGTGATATACCCCAGCGTTTATGTACAGACCTCCCCCCCCCCCAAAAGTTCCTCCAAGGGGTGACACATGAAATTGTTTGAAAACAAGGTCCGAGTTTTGATGTAGATAAGGAGATTAATTGCCAAAAAAAATTTATAAGATTTTCTTAATTTGGTTTGATTCAGTTTCAAAATATTGTTGTTGCAGGTGAAGTACAGTCTTTATGTTTGTAGATGTTGAATTCAGAAGATAAACTTTTAATACTTGAAAGTGAAGAAAATTTTTGCAATGTCCACCAAATATTGCTGTTGAATTCCCAAGTGTAGTCAATGCTTATAGTAACTGTTCATGTAGTTGATGTTGATGAAGTTGGATGGCCAGACCGGCCGTTGCAGCTTGCGTCCAAAGGAGGCCGCTCGGACCCCTCAAGTACCCTGAGATACCGCTCACCCGCACTATGAGGGGAGCAGTGGTGTTGAAACACGCCGCGCCCGCGGTGAAGGTATACAGGCTGCGGGCAAGTAGCAGGTCGTGCGCCGCACATCAGCCTTGGCCGGGAGGAGAGCTCCGGCTCGCCGTGCACATGTCGTCCTCGCTGGGGCCGAGGGGGCCCGTCCTCGAACCCAGTCGCGGCACAGCGCCGCGCGGCTGCGGGGGCACTGAAACATTAAAGCTAGGCGGCAGAATATTGTTGGACCATCATCATTTTTTTGAGGGCACAGTCTTGTTGGAGAGGTAGAGGGGCCAGCGGCGTGCAAATATCCATGGCATTTAATCTAATCAAGCCACAGTGTGTATTGGAGCAGGAGACGGGAGCGTGGTAATGGCCGAGGCAAGGACAGGATGGCAGTTTAACAAATCGGGGGAGGTTTCACACAAATGCTTACATATAAAACAAAATATTATAGAAGGGGCAGAATGCCTAGAAATTGAAAATTCAAAAAAAATATAACCTTCATATCCCCCTTCACGATAATATGAAGCAAGTTAACACAGAAATTACACCGGTTTCACCTGTGACAGGTGAACCCTAAATATCCTCTCGGTGGCTGGATTGCTTACTAACAATGTAACCGGCGTAAGAAAATCGAGAATGATACAAGGCCCATGAAATCTGGGGGCAAGCTTGCCCGCGGGAGCAAAGTTCTTGACCATCACTTGGTCACCTACCTTCAAAGTGGTGGGTCTCCGTCCACGATCATACCTTTCCCTAACCTTTTCATGAGATACCTTAAGATTGGCTTTAGCCTTCTTCCAAAGATCTTTAATATTATCCGGATCTATTGTCTCGGGTAGAATGTCACTCAGAGACCAGAGGTTAGAGAGCGGCGAGTTGGGAACAAACTTGAACATCAAAGAAGCTGGAGTGAATTCATGGGATTCATGAACCGCCGAATTCAAAGCAAAAGCTAACCAATGCAGGGACGTGTCCCACCTGGAATGATCTTCATGATGATAGGCAATAAGTGCGGACCTGAGATTACGGTTAACTCGTTCAGCCAGAGATGGTTGAGGGTAATAAGCAGAAGTAGTTACATGAGAGATGGACAAGTCAAAACAGAATTTACGAAATAAATTAGATGTAAAAGCCTTAGCATTATCAGATACAATATATTGGCACGGACCAAAAGAAGCAAAAATAGAATTTATGCAAGTAATGGTAGACTGAGCGGTAGCCAGCTTAGTCGGAAATAACCAGGAAAATCTAGTAAAGCCATCTACGCATACAAGGATGAACTTGTTAGCATTTCCCTTTGACTGGGGGAAGGGTCCTACGTAATCAATATACAGGCGTTCCATGGGACGCGACGCTTGATGCGAAGACAAAAGGCCTACCTTGGTGGACATTGTGGGTTTACTGAGCAAACAAGATTTACAAGCTTTTACAAGTTCACGGATTTCACCGTCCATACCTTTCCAAATGAACCTTTCACGAATCTTTTCACGAGTTTTAAAGATTCCAAGATGCCCCCCTAATGGGGTCTCATGATAGTACTTGAAGATCATAGGCACAAGAACAGCTGGAACGACAACCTTCATCATCTTGTCATGCCTCGAAGGGCAACATAAAACACCATTCCTCAGAACATAAGGGACAACATGTTCCCCAGAAGAAAGGGTTTCCATTATCGGAGCCAGCGTCGGATCTTCATGTTGGTATTTTTCGATATCCCTAAAAAGCATGGGAGCATCTGTTAAGATGGCATTAACACCAGATAGTATGGACTCGGGAGGTGATGAACTGTCGACCGGTTCATGGGTCTCGACGTCGTTAGAAAACATACGACTGAGTCCATCAGCAACAACATTTTCAGTACCTCTGATATGCCTGACATCGAATTGGAAGGCAGAAATACGGATGGCCCAACGGGCTATGCGACCAGTACGACGCGGCCTACCTAAGACCCAGCTTAAGGCTTGATTATCTGTCTCCAGGTCGAATTTGACGTGTTCCAGATAGAGACGGAACTTTTCTAAGGCGAATAAGACTGCCAAACCTTCGAGCTCATAGATGGAATACTTGGCTTCTTGAGCCGACAAGGTCCTAGATGCATAGGCGATGGGTCGCCTCCCTAGTTCAGTCTCTTGAAGAAGGACTGCAGCTACTGCTGACGACGACGCATCAGTTTGGACGATGAATTTCTTCGAGAAATCAGGCATAGCAAGTACAGGGGCATTACAAAGAGCTAATTTAAGGTCTTCGAAAGCGGCTTGTTGAGAAGGTCCCCACTCAAATTTGATGCCTTTCCTACGAAGAAGGTTTAAAGGCGCCGCTCTATTAGCAAAGTTAGGAATGAACTTTCTGAAGAAATTCACCATACCAATAAACCTGGCGATGCCTTTGATGTCCTTAGGAGGTTTAAAATCACGGATGGCCTGTGTTCTAGAATGATCGACGGCTACACCATCAGGTGACACAATATGCCCTAGGAAAGACGTAGTCGGCTTAGCGAAGGCAACCTTGGACAACTTAACAGTTAACCCAGCCTTACGAAGGCGATCGAGAACTTCTCGCAGATGATCTAGATGCTCTTCAAAAGTCTCTGAAAATACGACGACATCATCCAAGTAGTGGTACAAGTATTCAAATTTGATGTCAGAGAAGACCCTATCTAGCAGCCTAGTGAGTACAGCGGCTCCCGTGGGGAGCCCGAAAGGCACGCGGTTGTATTCATATAAATTCCAGTCCGTGCCAAACGCTGTAAGATGTTTAGACTCTTCGGCAAGGGGAATTTGATTATAGGCCTGATTCAAGTCCAAGATAGTAAAGAACTTGGCCTTACGAAACCATGAAAAACAAGAATGAAGGTCGGGAAGGGGCACAGATTGTAACACCACCTTCCGATTGAGAGCCCTATAATCAATGACAGGCCTGAAGCCTCCTTGGGGTTTCGGAACTAGAAAAATAGGCGAAGAATACGCCGACTTAGAGGGCCTAATAATACCATCCTTCAGCATCTGATCGATAATTTCTTTCAGTGCCTTCATTTTAGGTGGAGATAGCCTATAAGGTGGAAAACGGACAGGAATCGAATCCGTGACCTCAATTTTGTATTCAATAAGGTCAGTAACACCAAGAGTATCAGCAAATACCTCTGGAAACGACTGACACAGCTTACGAATACTATCAGCCTGCTCCTCAGGTAGATGTCTAAGGTCTAACAACATCTCATCCTGGGTAGGCGAAATAGATGAACATGATACAGAATTACACTTTAACAAGGGAATGTTACAATTGGACGCAAATTTGAATGTGCACGACTTACTCTGAAGATCGAGCACAAGACCAGTGTGAGAAATGAAGTCCGCTCCCAGTATGATGGGGCAAGACAAGTGCTTAGCCACAAACAGTTTGGTTTTCCATGTAAATTTAAAAATACGAATTTTGACCAGTAAGGAACCTAGAATTTCTAATGGAGATGAATTAGCCGAAACATATAGGACAGGAGATGAGACATAGTCAGGTAGTTTACAAACAGATTTCAATTTAGAATACCATTCAGCCGAAATAATCGAACAGACACTGCCTGAATCTAATAAAGCGGTTATAGGCTCATTATTTAGCTCAATCTTAAGAAAAGGAACAGGTGCGGGGAAATCCGCCGCAATCCTAAGACACTCTTTGGGACATTCAAAAGATGCATTTGAAAATTGCTCGTTCCCTGAATTTACAACCTGTTTACTAGGGGCTGAGTCTCTGGAAGATGGATTAGTCGACTCAGCCGAAGCCACTAGTCACTTTTTATTATTGGCATAGGTGGAATTTGCACCAGAAGTTGAGCAGGAGGGGGTGCTATTCGAATTTGGGCAATTCTTGGCGATATGTGAGAAAGCCCCACATTTAAAACAGCCTTGTGATGAACCAGCCCCATTACTTGTCCCACTCGACTTGATCAGTGGACACTTATTGCGCAGGTGGTCAGGCGACCCACAAGCATAACATTTACGAGGGGTGACTGATCGGCGAGGTGGAGGCCGAGTATTACTAAAGGAAGGCGGGGGTTCTTTCGCTACACGCAAAGAATCGGCGTATCTAACTCCTTCCGCTGAGACGGCCAATGCTTCAAGTTCCGAGAAGGTTTGCGGGCACGCCGCGAAACACAAATATGACCTGTAGGGTGGCGAAATCCCTTCCACAATAGCTTGTACAATCTGATCCTCAGGGAAATGAAGAGCAAACACCCTAGTATAAAACTTAATGTCCTGTATGAAATCAGCCAAGTTTTCATCCAAGCGTTGTACACGGTAATAGTACTTCTGAATCAGAGATGACCTCGCGCGGGCGGGAATAAAATTTGCAAGCAAGTGTGCATGAAAATCTTCAATAGATGACTGTTCAGCTATGGCTCTTACTATTTTATCAGAGAGAATACCAATAGCATACGGATAGATAATTTGCGAAATTTGACATGGAGAAAGAGAAAAAACAAGGGCATGATCCTGAAATTCAACTAGAAATCTTAAAAATGAAATTACGTCACTGGTGGTATTAACGGAAAACTTAGAGATACCTCTGAGCAACATTGCCAAGGGATGAGGCAAGCTACTAAACCCGGGTGACATAGTAGGTAAAGGTTTCAATGGCAAGGTAGTTAATTCAGAACGTACATTATTTAATGAGTTACGGCGTTCAGACTCGTCCAATGGGGCAGAGGTTGTTTGAGCAGCAATGGTTTTCCTGTTGACTTCTCCCTTATGAGGCTCTTCCTCGCTACCTACATTCACCGTGACGGGTTGATCAGTTTTGGGAGGAACCTCCCCAGTTAACAATTGAGTGACCTTGCTAGATAATTCAGACATATTTTCAAGCAGCGTACTAGCTTCCTTCTTCTGAACGTCATTCAACTTTAGAGACAACAGATCATTAACTCTATTTGAAAAATGAAACAGCCTAGCTTGCACACGCTTAATTTGATTAGGAGAAGGATCATTTTCATCAAAAAAACTAACTACAGAAGCTAGCCCAGTAATATTCTCCGTGATCGTGGAAAGAGAGTCGTCAATTTCTTTCTCTCCCAAGGTGGGGATGGAAATGGGCAAATCAAGGGACTCTCTAAGCTTATTGGTGTCTACTGCAACCGTGCCTCCAGATTGCACATTTCTAATAGTTAATTCATATATCAACTCCTCTTTGCGCAAATAGTTAAGATGGAGAACATCGCGAGGGCCGGGCATGATGACAGAACAATTTTGAAAAAAAATCAGAAAATTCCAGCAACTGAGAAAATTGTTAGAGTTCGGGACAAACAATGTTTAGCCGTCAAAAGGGGCTAAATTGAGACCCATTCAACCACGCTCTGCTACCACTTGTTACCGAGTTTTTTGTGGTAGTTATGCGTGAAAGAAGGTGCGGGGTGGTGAACAGGTCTCAAGCTACTAAAGTAAAATTAATTTAAAATTTAACAAGGTTATATTTTCTTTTTGAAAAACAAAGAAATAACAAGCATGGCAGGTACAAGGTAGCAAGTCCAAAAGGGTAGTTACAATATTTACAGGATTTGGGCTTCGCGCCCGGACTTCACACTGCTAGGGCAATCAGCTCAGTTTTACCCCGAACACAAGCTTCAACAGAGGGGCAGGAAACCCCATTCATGCCTAGGAGCCCTTGCTCCAATTTACACTGAAAAGCCTCCACGAGGCATACAACACTCAATTTTCCAAAAGAGCCACTCGCTCTCAAATTTAAGCCTCTCCCAGGCCACACCAAACTCCACCTTCAAGTTGTCCTCAACGGACGTAAACACAGGGGTAAAATACCCAATCTACTGAGGTCTATTAAATGAAAAGAAGGTTAATTAAATGACCTCTAAAATAACAATTTGAGAGGAGGCAAACTTGCACTCCTAATACACTTTGATTGAGACCTACTTGGCACTAGGCCGTTAATACAAGGGCTAATCCCATACTAAAGAGGTGACTTAAGAAGAGAACAATTTTTTACGTTAACGAAGAATAGGTTGAGAAAACTGAGTTCACCTCACAACAATATGAGTGGGAGCTCGAGAGGGTTAGCACTCTCTATCCCAGTATGTAGCTTTAAAAGAGAATATATGAAAATAGTAGTTACATTTAGGAAAAGGTTACATGGTGGAACGCTTCGAACCCGCCCCGAGAGTTAAACTGCTGAGCTAGCAAAGAAAGAAGTTATTAATCGGCCATTACCTTGTTGTTGACCGCTGCCGAGGAAAGAGGCGCTTCTCACCTCCTGCTATGTACTTTACACACTGACAGATGGAACAGAAGTGGCGCAGAGACCCAAAAATCAGCAGTTTATATACTCTCGCGGAAGGTTCTAGGCGTTAGGGGAACGAAAACACCCGCCCACAATTACTTTATTGGCTAGGGTACAGAAACATATCCAAGTTGGGGGAAGATACATCCGATTGGTCGAAAATTACTAAAAGAAATTCGGGATTGGATAAATCTAAAACAAGGGGAAAAAGAGGGGTATACAGCCAACTTAAACAATAACAGAAAGAAATTTAACAAGAAAGAAACTTTTGAAATAAAAATTTCTCCAACAAAATAGTTCTTTGACTCCGCACTAGGGTGCACTATTGTTGATCTTCAGTAGTGTCCTCTAGAAGAGAAAGTTCACACTTCTTACTTCAAGCGAAACAAAAACACATCAAAAATGACACAGTTCAAAAACTCAAAATTTTCCACGTGGTGACATCTTCTGAGAAGGTAAAGAATTAATAGCGTAGGTAAAGTTCAGACTTCCTCCAGCAGAGGAGTTTCAACAGGCGCACATTTTAAATTAGCGGTGTGGAGGTGTACCGCCCGGTACAATTATTATTATTATTATTATCAGTATTTTTACGGCAAGTAAAAGACCAAGAATTAATCTTTGTGAACTGGAAGGTAACCATACATGTAGTATGAGTAATTTGTTTTGCATGAGTGGGAAAACATTGCTATCTTGGACTCTGGTAATTCGAATGACTCATGCGGGCATCCCACTGTCTGATGAGATGTGTTTGTTGATGTTATTGTACTAGGAAAGTTCTATGAGTCATGTGATATACCCCAGCGTTTATGTCTTGGGAGCATGAAGAAGTTGAGGGCAACCCTGAAAGGTGGATCACTCATGATTGGCTGGCAAGGTCCAATCCAGACGTATTATGTGAGAGGAAGGGGAATGCTGATGTCTATAAAGGTTGATCGTACGGCGGGAACCAGAGATACACTGTATGAGAGAACTACAACAGACACTCGGTACGGACAAGAAGGAGTACTGACACACTGTACGGGAAAGAGTGGTGCTGATACACGGTACTGGAGTGACACGGCTGCAATGGACTGGACTTCAAACGTTCGTGGAGCGTAGTCTTGTTATGTTCGTGGAAAGTGGATGATCGACGGATTGTGGAGTGCTTGCGCATTAAGTATTGTAGCACTTGTGGCGGCCTGGCATTATATGTTGGTGAAAGCTATCTCAGACTTTCCATAATTTATGTTCAGGGTTGACAAGCGTGTGTTCCTTAAATGTATATACCTTTACAACAAGTGTTAAAGTCTGTGAACACAGTATTACGAGGTACAGTATCTGTGTGATGTTAGAAGTGCTGATTATGAGAATTAGCAAGTAGTATTGATACAGAGACAGTGAAGGGTATTTATCTACGTATATGTACATTGTTCATCGGACCATCTATAAATGGTAGTTTAGTTCTCGCTTTCGTTTTCCCACTGTTTTCATTGTTGTTGTAAATATGGAGTCTTCCAGCAATATTTTATGTGTGTAGTATATGTATAATGTTGTGTTGATGAGGTGCTCATGCACGGATTTTGTTAAGAATATAGTTAGCTATTTTAGAATCAGTGGAGTCATTGATGAACCTAGGCGCAGTTCCTACCTATTTAGTCGTTTTCAGGAGGTTAGGTAAGGCCTGCAGCAGATGTACCAATACGCAGCATTATGTACACGCCCTGGGATATGAAGTATATCATGCTCTATCAAAATTCGAGGGATCCATTCTGGTGAACTCTGTGCCCATACTACGGACATTTCGATTAATTATTTTTATTAATTTAATTTCAATTTTATTTATTCAGTTATTTATATATATTATTCATGACTTTATTTATCAGTAGTCATCAAATGGTTACAGAGGTTCAAGGTTTCTGTGCCTCCTGTGTCTCTGTTTCTTAACAACAACAACAACAACAACAACAACAACAACAACAACAACAACAAAAACAACAACTGGTGATTACAATAAATGCAATTTAGGTTGTAAACTATTACGATCTATTAATATTACACGTAAGGACATAAGAAAATAAATTCATCACGCATGCTAGACGGCACTGTCGAAGGAATACTACGCGCATAACTTTTGAAGACCCCGGTGCTCATGGCTGTGCTTCACAAAAGCCGAAAGTTTCCCTCCGGAGAGACAAGAAGCAATAACGAGGTACTATACAGCAAACGAGGAATCCACACGATAGAGAAAGAAGGGTTGAGAGGAAAGAAAGGAAGTTAGTTATCAACCAGACACAACAAGAGAAAAATGTCACAGGGAAACAAAGAAATGTTACAGCCTACGTAAAGTGATGAGTAGAACACGCAACACCTCATAATTATTTTCAAGAATTATCGTCGTACAGCGTATTAACTTATCATTTCAAGACTCGGAGGTCGAAACAGAGAGCACCTAATCAGGGTTACAATGAATAATTTTAGATTTCGTTCTAAATATTTTATGCTTACTCCGTGTGATACTGGGATGATACTTGATTAGAAATCAGGTAACTACTATTCCCAATCTCCAATTTGAAACTATAATAAAGAATAAAACAGATATTCACATACGGCAAGTAAAAGACCACGTATTCTTTGGCCCCAGAAATGAAGCAAATCTCGTGATCATGATGCACGGAACCTATATTTAATCTGATATTGGAATTTAATGATTTCAGGGTAAAATATCTAGAATAATTTCAAGCCGCGAGGCTCTTAAGAAGATGTAAATTCTCTCAGAGATGTTTATTGACAACGATTTCATGCCTAAGAATCTACCCTGAAAAGGTGGTGGTTATATTTGCACCAAGGAGCCAATACATTATGACGACCTACCTAAAACGATGTAGGACCACGTTTTGCCCACAGAGCAGCGATCACTCGGCGAGGCATCGTTTCAACTAGGCGGCGGAAGGTATCTTGGGGTATTTGGTACCAAAAGCGCAACAGCAGGTCCTCAGCTGACGTACAATGATGGGCGGGTTACGTCTCAAAATTCATGAGTTTCAAAACTCACAGACTAAAATTAGTTACAAATAGTATCAAAACTCACGACTACAAACTGGTAGCTAAAACAAACATTCTAATGAGTCTCAAAATTCACGACTCCGGACAACAGGTGGTTGCGATGACCGCAGGAGGGATGAGGTGCGCGGTGACTCACGCTTCCCTTACGACAGGCAGGGGATACTGCGGATGATATTCTGCCGCCCCATTCCACAGGAAAAAAGTAATGGCTGGTGAATGAAAGAGACCGAGGTGTATTATTATTATTATTATTATTATTATTATTATTATTATTATTATTATTATTATTATTATTATTATTATTATTATTATTATTATTATTAAATATTTTGCCGTTGTCTTAAAGCTAATATAATGCATTTTTTACCTTTCATAAATAATGACCTGTGGCCTTCGGGTATGTCTGGTGCAGGTCTTTAGAGTTGAAGCCGTATAGGTGACTTGCACGTCTGTGAGGATGAGGCGCTACCTAAGATGAAGTTTAATGCTGAAGACGGCACGAACCCAGTCCCCGAGCCATAGGAATTAACTAATGAAAGTTCAAATCTCCGACCCGACCGGAAATCGAACCCGGGACCCCCTGGGCCCCTTGGACCAAAGGCCAGCATGCTAACAATTTATGCAGGCAGCCGGACGACATAAAATTAAAGTAGGTATATTGCCCGCTGCTAGTTTAAAAGAATCTGTCAATTGGTAGTACTGGGGCTTAGTTCCATTATGCAGCCAGAAGGCGGCATTTACTTGAATAAGGAATTTCATTTAGAGATATTAAAGATCAAGACAGTTAATTCACTCATTTAATTTCAACACTTGGAGATTCTATTTTTTTTTGTAAGAGTTCATCTATTCGCTTAATTCAATAGATTGTCTACCCGACACACTTAAACCGAAAAAAAAAATACTCATGACGACATAACGGAATGATATTTGAAACTCATTCGATTATTTAAATAATCGGATGGAAGTTATTCGATTATTAAAATATTCCATTATCCCATTAGTAATAGGGTGGACATTTGTCCATTCAAAGAAGAACTGGCCCTGCTCGTGTGTTTTGAGACTGGCCCAGGTAGAGAAACCTGTTCTTACTAATCCTCTTCCTGAAATTCGTGAGTTTTGAGATGACACGGATGGGCGGTGGAAAGGTAGCACAAACCCGCTTCTCCAAGTTAAACAACAAATGATCTATGGCGTTCATGTCAGTGTTATTTGAGAGCCACGGCATTAAAGCAAATTTACTATCATGATCCTCGAAAAAGTCCTTCATAAAGCTGGCAGTGTAGCATGGTGCATTGCCCTGTTGGAGGTGGCCGTCACCAATAGGAAACACTGTTGACATGAACGGGTAGACTTGGCTCCCAATAACGTCCAGATACTAGAACATTGTTAGGGATTGATGTACCGGAGTAATGGGCCTCAGTGTGTACCATGAAAAGATAGCCCAGATCATCATACCTCCTCCATGAGCCTGTCTCCGCCCGACCGTGCACAATCACATGTGATAGCCTCCGATGGAAATCGGTGTACACGCGCTCGGCCAGATTGCTGGTCATCGCGTCGACTGTCATGAAGGCCACCTGCACGGTGGTGAGAAAGAGGGAGATATAGTTGTGTCAAAGCATCGAACACATAATACTTCCCCAAGAACTCACAACGATTCGAATGGACGTTCCCGGTACAAGGGTTTTGGAATATGCAGGCTAAATTACACTAGTGGTCGGGTGATAGACCGTTAGCAGGATGTAAATTGCGCCAATGGTCGGATGAGAGACCCTTAGCAGAACGTAAACTGCGCCAGTGGTTATTTAAAAAAACATGGCACTAAAGCCCTTGAAGGGCCTTGGCCTACCAAGCAACCGCTGCTCAGCCCGAAGGCCTGCAGATTACGAGGTGTCGTGTGGTCAGCACGACGAATCCTCTCGGCCATTATTCTTGCTTTCTAGACCGAGGCCGCTATCTCACCGTCAGATAGCTCCTCAATTCTAATCACGTAGGCTGAGTGGACCTCGAAACAGCCCTCAGGTCCAGGTAAAAATCCCTGACCTGGCCGGGAATCGAACCCTGGGCCTCTGGGTAAGAGACAGGCACGCCACCCCTACACCACGGGGCCGGCATTGCCAGTGGTTATTAGCATTATGTAATTTCCGTCAGTGGTCAGGTGATAGATGTTCAGCAGGATGTAATCTGCACCAGTGGTCGGGCGATAAACCATTAGCAGGATGTAAATTGCACCACTGGTCGGGTAAAGTATACTGTACTCATGTCCTCCTCCAGAGGTGGTGCAGTTCTTTTCAGGCTCATTCCCATCGGAGGTTACCGTTTTAACCACATACCAGTCCTCCTGCCATTCTTAAATGTCTGGCAGTACCGGGAATCGAACCCGAGCCACCGAGGACGGCAACTCATAGTGCTAACCTTTACGCTATGGAGGCGGACAGCGGTTGGGTGATAGACCCTTAGCAGTATGTAACTTCTACCAATTGATTTAGGCCTACTGATTCAATTAATATCAGCAATTTGAAAGCCACTGTAATATACATTTTTAAAGTCTAAGATAAAATTTCAGTTAGTCTATATTTTGTCACTTTCAAGGTGGTTTTACCCGAAGAGTGGCGGCCAAGTGGTTATTTTATATTCTTTCCCCATTGTTTTGACTCGAGTCATGTACAATGTATCTGCTGGCCTAGCCAGCGACCGAGCTCATTTCATGTTAATATCTTGAAGGACTTGAAGTGCTATTTGTGAGTGAAGTTGAGTACAGTTAGTATGCTAAAATAGGGGCGTTCGGAAACTCTTAATTTACAAGAATAAACAGGGGGGGGGGGGGGAGAAGTAACAATGCGTATCAGGGACAGAAGTGGAGGTGCGTCAATAAAAAGTGATGTGCAAAGCCGTGCGTGGAATCTATGATGTGACATTGCGCCGATGGGCGGCCACAACCATGAGATAAACTGCTGTGGTAATTTAGGACATGTTTTCAAATATTTTGAAAATAAATTATTTCCCAAACTTTCTAGCAGGTCCTTTAACATGATTATATACGAAATTGTAAACGGGCCAGCTTCTTTTCAATATAGTTTAATAAAGAAAGATGTAATACATAAATGTGTGAATCTACGGATATCAATGATTTATTCTTGCTCTTAGGATGCAGTGGGACAATTTTCGCAGTATTCTCAGGTGAAATAAGGAACGCCAATGTTATCTTTGTGATCATATATATTTTATCAGCGTATAATGAATTATGATGTCTTCTGAAATATTCTTTAGTGAGTTTATCGTTTCCATTTTCTGGAAGTCTGTTTCCTGCGAGACTCAGCCTCTCTTAGCACCTCTTCAACAACGCTGTCTTGACAGTGCCCTAGGAAACAGTCAACTCGCGTTCTTCTCGACCCAGGAGGTTTATGCGAGCAAGGGAAGTCTTCCATCGTCTTTCACGACCCCTTACCTTTCTAATACACTCATTTTTTGAGGAGTTGGGACTTCTGCTGTAAATGTTAAGATGAGTTCATAACCTCCGTGTTTTGTCCCTTAAAATAATTATCACCAGTCATCATCTTTACGGGCCTTTGTTTCCGATCTACTTTCAGTCAAAACAATTGCTAGTCTATCGGTTGTAAGAAACATGGGGAGATTGTAATCGTGTTTCGAAATATAATTCTTTAACGTACCAGTATACCTACTGACACGGGTCTTAAGCAGCCTTAAAAGTCAATTACTTTGAGATTCGTTCTAGCAACCCTGAGAACAAGAAGCGAGCCCTTAAACAAATGAGCTGTACACCCGGGTGATTATCATATTATTATTATTATTATTATTATTATTATTATTATTATTATTAGTTAATTAAGGCGCCTTTATATACATTAATAAGAAACATAATGAAACAATACTACAATAAAAGTTGAGCACCAATTACTCTTTGCACAAAAGACTTCTGAGAAACATTCTAGCTTGTTAGTACTGCTACTTTCGAGAGAGAATCCTATGCGAAAATCAGCCTAAGAGCCATTACCTGTCTTAACACAAATCTTATTTACACACAACATATCACAATATCAGCCACGCAATAGTGAATATGCTGCATCCCTCCACGTAGAATTGGCATCAGAAAAGTCATCCGGCCGTGAAACGGGGCTTAGTTCCCATATAGTGGGGACCCGAAGTAATTGGAATAAGGCCAATAATAATAATAATAATAATAATAATAATAATAATAATAATAATAATAATAATAATAATAATAATAATAATAATAATAATAATAATAATAATAATAATAATAATCAAGGATCAAATGTCCACATTCAAACACCAAAAAGCGTGAACTCTTCTTCTGCAACAAAACCACTGCCTGTTAGCTTTTTATCACACAAGTCAGTGGAATGAAAAGTAGCTGCTGCAGAGGTATGTTACTGTAAGTGTCCTGGTTTTTATAATCCAGAATGTGGCAACCCTACAGTAGTTTCGGAGAAATTCTGATTCGGGTCGCCAAGAAAACATATTACAGTCGTCTTAGACGAAACCGAAATACTATAATTCATAATATTTTAGGCCGTGAAAGATAAAACCAAAGCACACCTTGTCAATAGTGTCATCCTTACATTTTCATACTGAGGCCCTCTAAAGTATTTCCGCTTGGTCAGAGTAAGAAGTCCTGTTCTATGGCACGCCCGGAGCAACATCTGGAGAGTTTGTAAACGTTTTTGTTCTCTTATGACGCGTGGAATGCTGTTTAGCATGGCACGCAGGAGCCACCGAGAAACTCAAGGAAGCTGGAAGCTGTCCAAAAATCAGGTTTTTAAAACCAGTAGTATACATTAATAAACATGACGTGTTTACTTTATCACCCACTATCAATGAACAAGGAACTCTGCAATAAGTTCCAAGTATAACAAAACAAACTGATAGTGTAAGTAATCACTAATCAGTTACTGACTCAGGACGACATAGTCAAATTAAACTTCCTGGAATTACGACCCGCTAAATTATAAAATTATAGTGTTTGAATACAAACCGGCTCGCTAGAATGCCATTAAGTTCCTATTTTATATGAAAGCAAGAACACCTGTAACAGACATTACTTGTAGATCCAATACTGTGAGAGAATGAGCAAGCTTGTCACCACCCAGAATAGCTCAGAGCACTAAAAAACCGGTCACAGTGACCATCGTCCGAGTAAATTGGGAGACATATAGGCTCAAATAACAGTTCGTCCTGACAACAATAGTTTGAGTTTTCTCACACCAATTTCAGGTAAATAATAAAGCACCTTTCTTAAGGGTGACAGTCACTTCGTACCCAATCGCAGTTAAAATCATGACTAATCAGTATCACACACTAACAATCATCCGAAGAAATGGACCGTTACAATATTCACTTATAATAAATGGAACGAACCTCGTGGTCATCCATTGGCAGTGCAAGGTGAACACCGTCCTTGCGAGCTTATGTAGTACGTCAGCTTTTTTCTATTATTATAGATATTAATTTTGATCTAGGATCGCCGTGATTATAATCGCTACCTAGAAATTTTAAAGTAAAATGTAAAAACCGCAAGTTTTAGGCAATCATACAATAAGAAAACATAAAAGGATTAGAAATTATCTGTTGAAATATTAGTACAATTAGAAATCGGCCTACGGTTCCTCACGACGCGAATGCGAATGATGCTAACTAGGAGATCTCTTGTCACTGCTTTATACGTGTAAGATTAAATGTTGCTGACACATTGAGTTCTCTTGGTTACCCGAGTGTATAGGTAGAAGAGGTTTCGAATCATAACCCCAAGTTTGCATGCGGGGTTGGTTTCCGCCGACGGAGTCAATTTTTGAAGGGCAGGTAAATATCCTGGTACTTTATGTGAAAGTCTGCTGGTACGAGATGTGCCTTTTAAAGGATAATTCCCAGACCGAAATCTTGAAAACAACTTCCAGCATATCCGTTCGGTTACAGCATCTTCCCTATAACAGCACAAATCTTCCTCTGAATTAGTACAGCGGGTTTTCCCTTGTGATAGTAAAATAGTACAGACTGCTTTCACACACACCGGTTTGGGCCGGCCGGTTGAAACCGGCGAGCAAACCGGTGGACTTTTGGCCTACGCCGGCAACCGGCTGGTTAGGAGAGAAACCCGTCAGTACTACTGTTGCGATGGAGTACGAGCAGATAATGGTTTGCATTCTATATACTTTTTCAAAAGCTAAAGCAATACAAACCGAAATTGTTCAGTTACTTGCGTGTCTACATCATCGTTTGATGCGATACATTCCCTCTTAAAAGACAATTTGCAACCTCAGAACGCAAAGATGAGAAACTTCATACAACCAATGGAGTGTTTGCCATTACTCTACGAAAATATAAAATCACTACAAAATTACGATATAAAATCTAAATTTGGGGTAAAAAGTGATGGTTTTATGTTTCACTCATAATAGTTATCAAGTGAACGAAATAAGAACACAAAAGATGTTTTGATAATTTATACACACATACAAAGTACAACACTTCTCCAAATCTAAATCGGTTTTCGACAGTCTAATACAATGAGTAACTATAAACCAAGGAACTATTTGAGAAAACTGATGAGAGTGACCATCACTGGCCGAGATGGTGATAATTGTGACGACATTTTCACAGTTGTGGGACTTGAAGATTATCATTTGGAAACAAAATATTCGTGCATGTAAAAGGACGAATATGGTGCGATATACTGTGGCCGGTTATTTATTTTCTAAAGTACGAAGACTGTGGTGGCAGATGTCAAAGATTTGAGCTTCTGATGTACCGTATCTCCTGCACTTTTTAATTCAATAAACTTTACTGTTGAAGGGCCTACTCACTAAGATTTGCCATCTCCAGGCTCAAAGACTCAGTACTATTTTGTTTGTTATTTGTTTTGCCTCAAACTCACTGTGCAAGGTGATGGTAGACGCCTAAACCTGCTAACTATTCAACGCAGTATATAAGGCTAGAATAATTCCATCTGACTGGTTAAGATCAACTTAAAAAAGCGAGTGCATCATGTTGTGATGATTATCGCATGATACGCCTAATGGCTCAAGTTTTAAGGCATTCCTACGAACCATCTACACTCGTATCTATGCGAAATGCGAACACCACATTGATCCTACTCAATTTAATTTTAGAAACGGACTGGGAACTCGCGAGGCTCTTTTCCCTCTGAATGTTTTCACACAGAGATGCCTGGATATGAATGTCCACGTGTACGCATGCTTCATCGATTATCGAAAAGCTTTCAACTGCGTATCTCATGCAAAACTTGGTGAGGTTTTAAAAACTATGTTGTTGATGCTGGTGATCTACGTATCCATCACTTAGCTTTACTGGAACCAAACAACAGAGGTGAAAATAGAGGGAGACACAGCTGAGGACATAAATATAAGCAGAAGTGTGCAACAGGGCTGTGTCCTGTCCACTCTCCTTTTAACATGTAGGCTACTCTGAGGCTATGTTCAGAGAAGCTGTCGAGGATGTTAAGCGGATCAGGATAAATGGCTTTGCTGATGATACCGTCGTGTTAGCCAGAAACTTTGCTAATCTTCAAATTTTTTTAAATAACATTGTAAGGATCGGTGCAGCATTTGGTATGATCATCCATACCGGCAAGACCAAGCTGACTGTATTTTCGAAAACACCTAAGCAAGCCTCCCTGCACATCAACAACACAATTGTTCAGCAAGTGTCAATCTTCAAATACCGTGGGACTGTACTGACTGAGCATTGCGATCCCAAGAATGAAATATTATCCGGGATAGGGCAAGCCAAAAATATGTTTAACAGTATGAGGGCCCGATTCACCAGCAGAGATCTCAACCTTCAGCTTCGAATTCGGATGTTGGGATGCTATGTTTTCCCTGTCCTTCTGTATGGATTTGAAGGCTGGATGCTCAGCCTTTCGCTGGAAAGGCGCATTAAAGCTTTCGAAATGTACGTTTGCAGAAGAATGCTTCAAATACCCTGGGTAGAAAGGAAGATCAATGAGCAAATCCTCAACTTGTTAAATAAGAAAAAAGAGCGTTTAATAACCATGAAGGAACGAAAGGTCAGGAACATCATGAGAGTTGAACGATATGAATTTCTGCAATCCATCATCGAGGGAAAAATCGAAGGAAAACGATCTGTGGGGAGACGAGATATTCCAGACTTAAAGACCTGCGCTGCTGGTATGGACGAACTTCCATTGAAATCTTTCGAGCCGCTGTTTCACGAGTTATCATAATCATTGGGTCGCCAACCTTCGTAGGAAACGGAGTCCTAAGAAGATGATTTGTTTTGCAATCGTGCCACCTGGAGAAATTTCATGGCAATAGAACAATCTTAAGACTGAATACAAGGAGGAAGACTGCCGGGCTGAGTGGCTCAGATGGTTGAGGCGCTGGCCTCCTGACCCCAACTTGGCAGGTTCAGTCCTGGCTCAGTCCGGTGGTATTTGAAGGTGCTCATATACGTCAGCCTCGTGTCGGTAGATTTACTGGCACGTAAAAGAATTCCCGCGGGACAAAATTCCGGCACTTCGGCGTCTCCGACAACCGTAAAAGTAGCTAGTGGGACGAAAAGCAAATAACATCATAAGAAAGAGACAGATAGACATAGACAGGTCTTGAAGCGACGATGGGATATGACGGAACTAGAACTGGAAAGGAAGCGACCGTCGGCTTAATTAAGGCATAGTCCCAGCATATTTCTGGTGCGAAAATGGGGTTGCCGACAGTAGGCTTCTAACCCACCATCTCACAATTGGAAGTTCACAGCTATGTGACCCAACCCACGTGGCCAACTCCCTCGGTCCTCATCATCTTAAAACCACACCGTAAATATTGAAATTTCCTCTTCATTTATGTATGTTTTTTGATAATGCGTATTTGTTTTTATCCATGTTATATTTTAGTTTTTAAGTGTATTCCACAACTGACATCTACAGTACTTGAACAAATGCATATTAGAATCCATTCTAAGATTTGTTAAGAAGGAAGTCCTATTTTCCGTTGTCTACCCAGTTAATGTAACTCAAAAGCTTTTCAGTCTGTTAAACACACTAGTTCAAAACATTATATTTAACACATTAACAATCAATATTCTAAAGGCTAATGCCTTGTCGATACAACCACTCCTTTCTTTGGCTGTTCGTTTCATTTCCATGTAATTGTCGCATCCTAACCTCCTCTTGATGTCGTCCAAATACTCCATCATAGGTCTTCCTCTTCCCTTCTTTCCTAGCACTTTCCCTTCAAGAATATTAGTGATGAAAGTGTTGTGTCTGATGACATTTCCATTTCCTTTAATAATCTTCTCTCTTCTTTAACTTCTTAACACTTCCAGGTTGGTTTTTCTTTCCATCCAGCTCGCTCTGGTCATTTTCCGCCATATCCACATTTCAGCAGCTTCAAGTCGATTCCTTTCTAATTTACCAAGAGTCCAACTCTGACTTTAATACTGAAGTGCACTCCATACAAATGATTTTGCACAGGATTTTCTGGCATCTATATTTATGTGTGTGCTGGTTAAAATGTTTTTCTTAGTCATAAATGCCTGTTTTGCCAATGCTTTTCTTCTCTTTACTTCCAGGGAGCATTTATTATCCTCTGTTATCATACTACCAAGATAAAAGAATTGTTTTACCTGATCAATTCTGACGTCATCAATTTTTATATTGGTTTTAATTTCTTCCGTACTACCATTACTTTCGTTTCCCGTTTGTTTACTTTTAATTTCCATAGTTTAAGAGTGTCTGAGAGGACTTGCAGCATTCTCTTCATTTCTTTTCTGAGTCTGCAATTAATACTATGTCATCTGCAAATCTGATACAATGTATCCTCTCACCATTGACTTTTATTCCCTTTGTCTTTTCCTTCATGATATGAATAGCTTCTTCAACGAACATATTAAATAAATACGGTGATAGGGGACAACCTTGTCTAACTCCTTTTCTAATCGTGGCATTTTCTTCTACCTGACTGATGATTATTTTTGTGCTTTGGTTCAGATACAGTTGATTAATCATTCTTCTATCCTTCCAGTCAAGTCCTATTTTCTTCATAGTTCTAAACAGTAGTTCCCAGTTCACATTGTCGAAAGTTTTTTCAAAGTCAATGAAAGTAAGATCATTTGTTCTATTCATTTCCATCCTTTTCTCCAATAACATGCGTAATGCTAGAATTGCTTCTCTTGTTCCTCTGACTTCTCTAAATCCAAATTGGTCTTCTCCAACATACCTACTTTTCCTTTTATTCCGTTCTTAAGTATGTTAACGAGTATCTTGGAGGCATGCGTTAATATTGATAGTGTTCTATAATTGGTGCAGTCAACTGCCCTTCCCATTTTAGGCATGGTAATGGTTCTGCATTGTGAAGTCTTCTGGCACGATTCCTCTTTGGTAGGATTCATTTATTACTCTGAATAATTGGTCTCTCATGTTGATAGCTAAATTTTTCAGTAATTGTGCTGGGATGTCATCAACATCGGTTGCTTTTCCTTCTTTCAAACTCCGAAGAGCATGTTCAAATTCATGTCTCATGAATGGAAGATCTTCCATTTCTCTTCCACGCTCATTGATGTCTTCAATTAGATTAGTTTCATTCTTGAAGTCCTTATCACCGTACAGTTCTTCTATGTATTCTTTCCAGCGAGCACATATCTTATCGTTGTCTACCAGTAATATTCCTCCTTTATTTTTTATTACTGCAGATTTGGTTCTATTTTTGTACCGAAGGGCACTGATTTTCTTATAAACCTGATTTTGTTTTCCCTTTTTTATATCTTCTTCTCTCTCTTCAGCAATGCTTTTAGTCTATTTCTCTTTTCCTTCTCTGCATTTTGTTGTGATCTGATTTTTAATCCTTTTGTAGTCATCTACATTGTTTTCCTTTCTGAGCTTATTCCTTTCTTGAATTAGGTTCACTATTTCTTCTGGCATCCAAGGTTTTCTGGGCTCCAATTTCCCTCTTTTTCCCCTAAAAGCTCATTTGTTGCTTCAATTATCCTCATATTGATGTTATTCCACTGCAATGGCTCATCACTTCCATTATCTACTTTATTGGTTCGTACTTCAAAAGCCACCTTTGCTGCTGCTTCTTTCAGCCCCTCTACTCTTCACTTCCTTTTGATGGATCTTTTGGTTCTTTTAAATCTGATGTTGCACTTGGCTAACACAAGTGTATGGTCACTATCTATATCAGGACCTGGACAGCTGTGGCACGATTTTACCTGATTCCTGTATCTTTACTTCATCAGTATATAATCCCCACGTGTACCTTCTTCTAAGCGGAACTTCAAATAATGTGTCTGTAATAACCATATCATTTTGACTGCAGAAATCTACCAAAGTTTCCCCTCCTTCATTTTTTCCCCCAGACCAAAATTTCCTACTGTGTTATTGCCTGTATGGGATCCCACTATAGTATTAAAATGGCCCATTATTGCGGCAGTATATTTTCCTTTAGTTAGTTTTAATAGTTCAATATTTTCATACATAGTCTCCACTTCTTCCAAGTCATGAGCCGATGTTGGGAAATATGTCTGAATTATTACCAAGTCCACAGGTGCACTATTAATTTTCACCATCATTAACCGGTCGCTGACATGGTAGGTACTGCAAACGTTATTTGACCATTTTCCTCTTATTATAAGTGCCACTCCATGCTTTCCTCTTTTCTCTTCGCCACTATAAATTACTCTAAACTCATCACTGTAGAAGTCTCCATTTCCTTCCCATTTTGTCTCACATATACCTAATATATTTATCTCATTCTTCCTCATCTGGTCTTTCACTTCATACAGTCTTCCCGCTTTCAATAGCGTTCGTACATTCCATGTTCCCATCTTTATGGCGGTTTTAGAGGGATTTCGCTTGCTAATAACCTGAGAAGCCCTCTTACCTCTTCTGCCAGATCTTGGGTTCCAAAATCCATGATCAGTAGTTAACTTTCCTCATTAATGTCAGCTTCCATGGTTATCATTAACATACCTGTAAAAATATACACTATAAAGCAAAGAATGACATGTTTCATTCTACAACAACACCCTCATATTCCATCAAATCACTTCAATTCATGCACATACAGAGTGGTCGAAAACGACGAGAGTCAGGTACATGAGCGTTACAGGGTTGGTCATAGTGATAAATCATTTCGTAATTTGTGGAAAATAATTTGATATCTCGCGCCGTTGTCAAGTTAGCCAATCAGATCGCTTCGCGAATTAAAATGGGCTTTGCGAGGCAGCGTTGCTACGTCCCTGAGACCGGCTTGAGTGCCACTTGAACAAATCATCATTAAACACAAACACATCGTAGGTGTCAGCCGGTGTTATCGCAGCGTACTTGCAATCCTGCCAATTCCGAAGTCCGTGTTAAAATTCCTCCCGCGGCGATATTTTCTTCTTCGATTGACGCTCTAAGTGGCAGTAGAGGTCCAACACATTAATTATTTGTTCATAATATCACCAATTCATAATCCTTGACTGGTTTACGCAGCGTAAACAATATTGTGCATATATGCGCATGGTTTGGATTTGATGTGATCTTAGGGTGTTCTTTTAGAACGAAATATGTCTTTATTTGTTTAATAGTGTGCAGTATTTTCACAGCAATGTTGAAGTGTTGTACATCGTGTTTTTAATCAGTGGGTCGACAGAATAAATAAAGAGGACGAGAAAAACTTACCCAAAGCATCTTGTCTTTAAAATAATAGGCCTTCTTCAACTTCTTCATGAAATGCACACGTAAAAGAAAACAGACTTCCTTCTACTCTTCTCTTACGTTGTTCCTATTATTGAAAAGTATCAAATGTCTCATTATAAAAACCATGCCTAGCTTTAACCAGACAACTCAACAGTTCAGTGTCTACTTTACTCATCTAATACAAACTTGAAGTAAGCTAAAAAAAAAATAACGTTCCGATGAATAGTGCAGACAAGAGACTACTGCCGGACTAGAACCGGGGGTGTGTAAAAGCATACACACTACAGTAACCGATTCAAGCAGGATAAAACCGGTGGTAGCCAGAGAGTTTTCCACCGGCGACTGATGGATGTTGCGGTTGGGCCGCCTGTTCGCCGGCTGCCGGAGCGGAAGACAGCAGGACCGGTGTGTGTGAAAGCGTTCATGCTTCATGGGTATCAACTTCACCCGGTTGCAACCAGCGCGCGCGCGCGTGTGCGCGTGTGTGTGTGTGTGTGTGAAAGGGTCCTTTAAACTTTCCATGCTGACAAAGACTCGGCAGAGTGAAAGAGATGCTTGCAAGATCAGTTATAAGCCTAAACCGAATGAACGACTAACTACGTTGTTGCACCCTTGGCTGTAGTGATCTCGGCAACTTCTCTGCCTCGAATGTATAACGGGTGTGCACCACAACTAGGCAGATATTCCTGGTTGCGCCGTATGAACTTATTTCCCATCCAATTTGTTATAAACCATTCAACAATCACTCCACGCACTGACTTGAACAAGTTCTGGATAACAAGGACAACAAGAAATCGGCGGTGCCAACTTACGGCCAGATTCAACGCTACAAATAAATTTCCCAAATAATATAATTTCGTGTGGCTATTTCTAGCCGAGTGCAGCCCTTGTAAGACACCCTCCGATGAGGGTGGGTGGCATCTACCATTTGCAGGTAACTGCGTGTTATTGTGGAGGAGGATAGTGTTATGTGTGGTGTGTGAGTTGCAGGGATGTTGGGAACAGCACAAACACCCAGCTCCCGGGCCACTGGAATTAACCAATGAAGGTTAAAATCCCCGACCCGGCCGGGAATCGAACCCGGGACCCCCTGAACGGAAGGTTAGTACGCTGACCATTCAGCCAACGAGTAGGACAATTTCTCAAATGGGCAATCATGACAGTTAATGCGTTTTACAAAGCCTACGGAGAAGAGGACTGTTAGTGACGAATTGGATGCATATTCGGAAGGGTCAAGCATTTTCAACCGATGGAAGTGTCTTCTTTCGTAAATATTGTAGCACGAATAATAATAATAATAATAATAATAATAATAATAATAATAATAATAATAATAATAATAATAATAATAATAATAAAAGGTATCAAGTTCAACATCACCTTCAAACGACCAAACACAATCAACTGAAAAGAGAGGAATTTGGAACAAAAACATCAGCTGAAATATTTGGACCAAGGAGAACTAAGTTCAGCACATATCTGTGTAATGAATCATCTTGGCAGATATACCGTTTGGCTACATGAAAAATAAGAAATAAGCTGAGTTTCTGGAGGAATATACAATACAGTCAGTTGCATATAAGTGAACAAAATTTATGACCCTGATCTTTATAAAGCAACGTTAGGGAAACGAAGAAAAAAAAGGCTGATGGAAAATACATTGGATGAAAAATCGGACGAAGAACAAAAATGTCTTCGGGCTTAGAGAGAGAGAGATCAGGTCTACAAATCATCGATGTATTACCAAAGGTGAATCAAACAACAAGTTTCCAATGGTGCGTTCAATCTTTCGTGGCCATCGTTCTCGTGGCCTGTACTGAAGCTGCACCTTACACTTGTAAAGTAATGGAAAGTCTTTTGATATAATATATTAAAATCATACCATGTCTCTTGTGCAGAACATGGACTTCGAGTCACTAAAACAGTAAGTCCTTAATTTCCTGGAAGGATGCCCTGATTCCTGATATCAAAAGAGTATTGCTGAAGGCTCCAGATCACAAGGATTTATATTTCAATACGGTTGACCATATGCCACACTTGTCTTCGCCTGTTATAATTAGATGGTGTACGTGGCTCGAAGGTGCAACTTACAATGCCGATAATTTCGAGTTAGTAAGAGCAGTAGTAGTTAAAGATCTCTACCCTGAACAAGCTCCTTCCATCAAGGGAGCACAAAAGGTGTTGAGCAACTTGCATTTATTCGGTGCAATTTAATGCAGACTTATCAACCATTAAGAAACTGGAAGATACTGTCATTAGCGCTGAAATTATTGAAGTTGAACGTAGAGAATTTTTAAAATCTGGAGGAAATGCCCAGGGTAGTGTTAAAAAAGGTCAGCATTAAAATCACCCATGCTTATCATTACATTCTCTGTACCATTTGGGAGTTTTAGTAGTTCTTCTTGCTGAACAACTACTAAAACAAAAGAGTAACTCTCCGAGGGAAAAAAGTATTGACGGAGCCATGATGATAAACGTCGCTGATTTAGTAAAGCGGACCTGGGTTCGATTCCCGGACGGGTCAGGGGTTTTAATGGTAAATAATTAATATCCCTGGCCTGGGAACTGGGTGTTTGTGCCATCCTTAACGCTCCTTTCCTCACATTCAACATTCTACACATCCGCAATTCCAATTACACGCAGGTTCATATCATATGGTGCAGGTAGAGGCAAAAGATCTCTATAGGTCGACGCCCCGAACAAATAGCATTTAAAAAAAATGCTCCGAACGGGACATGTGATGTATAAAGAGTCTTTTCGGAGTATGAAAGCATTTTAAGTGGAAATTAAGTTTAAGTAAATTTTCAGTACACGTTTTGACATTTTTGGGCATATTTAATGCAAATTTCGGAATATTCAATGCATAACTATCCGAAGCATACTCATTACTTTCAGAAGCCACTTCGTTTCTTTTCCCTCAAAAGGCTTCCTTGCTACTTCTGCCGTGAACTACTCTACGCAACATTTCGCTTTCATATATGCAGGGTCATCAAAAAAGCATAACCACATTTAAAAAAAAAAGCATGCTTCTATCACGTGGAATAAACATATTGAGGTGAGTTGGGTCTCAAACTAAAGAAGATGGAAGTTTATTTTTGTATACCTTAATACATTTCTATAACTGCCCCATTAGTAGCATGGCAGACATGCAATCGATAATCAATTTCTTGCCTCGTACGCTGGAGCATGTCGGGAGTGACAGTTGCGACGGCAGCAGAGATCCTTTCTCTGAGATGCACTAAGTCCAAAGATGAACAAATTCTACTTCAAGCAACTCAGCAACAAGGAGGAGCAGCTTACCGTGCATGTCATCAAACCAAGACAGCACATATTACTGAGCATGATAGCCCTAGCCATAATCCTCCTGTGGGTAGGGCCGGTAGAATAACACCCACGGTATCCCCTGCCTGTCGCAAGAGGCGACTAAAAGGGACTATTAGTTTGGGAGCGTGAGTTAGCGACCCCGAGGCCCTTAGCTGAGCCGTGGCACTGCTTCTACTTGTCCCAGGCTCCTCACTTCCATCTATCTAATAGGACTTGCCTCGCTCAAGTCTCGTTATTTTCCGACCCGACGCTATTAGGTTGCGAGGGCTAGGGAATCTTTCATTATCACACCTTTGGCTTTTTTGGCAGATAGTTTCAATTTTCGAAGTGTCGGATCCCTTCCAATTTTTCTCTCTGATAAGTGTTATGTAAAGATGGTTACCTATTGTCACGGCCACCAAATCAGGCGGGTCACAGAAATTACGCTGTTGCCAAGGTTATGTAGCAACTGGCGAAGAAATGTCCAACTGAACACATCATTTCGGAGTGCGAGGCAAGTTGTTCTTTCTCAAGCTCCTGATGTTATTTCATATAATGTTTCAAAACAAATTATAATAGAAGCTTCAGAAAAGACTGCTGATTCCAGTGGTATAACTATTTTCCATATAAACCACTTGAAATAATTATTAAGAATAAAATCTTGAACGAGTAAATTTAAATCCGTAGAATCATGTATTGAAAATTTCAGTAAGCGGCCAAGTTTTTATTTCTTCAGCCAATAAAATATTGTCTGCGGGAAAAATGTAAACAATCGCCTGACTTATATTTTTTATCTGAAACATATTTCCGTGAGTCTTGTAATTTTCCTGGAAAATGTCCCGGAAAGCGATCATGTAAATGTCGCTAGCTGAAGCAGTTCGGGGCGCGCGCACCAGCACTGGCTGCAGGACGCTGTAAATACTTTCGGATTACATATTAATCTGTATCAGTTTTATTACATTATAACTTTAAATATTTGAATACTGTATATTGTACTGAGTAATATAGAAAAAGAACTACTTTAAAGGTTTACATTAACTTACAATGAAGTAAGAATCGGTTTCTAGCTTCAAGGCAGTCTAAGATTTCTTAGTCACTGTCATCACTCATCTCACTGTCTGTCGAGTCGTCATTTACACTGATGATGAATGGCTCCATTCTTTCGTCCCTTACTGTTTCCTTGGCCCAATCGTCTGATTGAAGCACTTTTCCCAATCTGCAACAGTCACACGGTCGATGGCTTCTGACGTGAGTTTTTCTACGTCCTTTATTTTGAATGTCTTGTTCCTCTCTCCCACGTCTCTCTTGACTTGAGCCCAAATCAATCCACATTCACTCTCCATCTTTTAACTACACTTACGATGCGAGCTCAACAGCTGCATGACAGGGAATGACTCGGGTAAGGTGGCCTGGAGCGGATGGGCTTAAGTTTGACAGCACTGCACGATCAGCGTTGCCAATCCGTGCCCGGGGGTAAGCGACTCTCGACCATCTGTCGCTTCGCCGTTCCCATATCTGACGACAGCGCAGTTTTCCTCACCCGCCTAATTTGGTGGCCGCGACAATAGTTTTACTTCCTCTTAAAACAATAATCACCGGGCGAGTTGGCCGTGCGATTAGGAGTGCGCAGCTGTGAGCTCGCATCCGGGAGATAGTGGATTCGAACCCCACTGTCGGCAGCCCTGAAAATGGTTTTCCGTGGTTTCCCATTTTCACACCAGGCAAACGCTGGGGCTGTATCTTAATTAAGGCCACGGCTGCTTCCTTCCCATTCCTAGGCCTTTCCTGTCCCATCGTCGCCATAAGACCTATCTGTGTCAGTGCGACGTAAAGCAAAAAAAATCATCACCACCATCATAGCCATCAAATTTGGGTTCCCTTAAGCCCACCAAGTTTCGTGGGATCCGTTTGGACTGTTGGACTTAACAAGAGTATATACCGAATCCGTGTGCTGCTATCTGTTAGTGTAGCTACGTATTTCGTCCACAGCTCAGTTATTGATAGCGGTGCAAGTAATGCAACCGAAATCCACAGACATATAGTAAATAGACAGGCAGCGCTGAATCTCGTAGCATTGATGTTAGTGAAGCCATAAACTTGCGGCCGCCGCCATCTTACGTCACTACAGATCCACTGTAAACATGTGTGTTACTGTGTTACGTGCAGTTTTGGTTTATGTTGTTTTTATGCACATTTCAATTCTATTTTCGGCAAACTGCTGTGTGGTAGAATGGTGAATACCTGCGTAGTGTGAGGTGTGGTTTTTCCCTTTTCCCGAAGAAAGAAGAACGAAGGAACAGGAGTTTCAATACAGCGGTAAGTGGCTCGCATGTGCTCATGTACACTTGTTGTGTAGTTATTAATGTGATTACATTGTGTAGGGGAGAGAGATAACTTGCTTCCGATGTATATTTGTTGGCGTTAGCCCCCTGTGATGGAGTGCGGAATAATAATAATAATAATAATAATAATAATAATAATAATAATAATAATAATAATAATAATAATAATAATAATGTTATTGCAACACTTGTTTATGGGTTGAGTTTTATTTTGGTTATATTAGTAATTAAATAATAGTGGTCTTGTTCTCCTTGAAAGGACTAGTAAGCTTGCATAAATCGATAGGTGTCAGGTTTATTACCACACAATATCATTGAATATATGTCGGGATTTGTGGTAAAGATATTAGTCAATTCTCTACAATGTGATACTTTTAGGAAAGCAGCTGTACAAAAAAAAAAAAAAAAAAACTGCCCTGAAGATGGTTTTCCGTGGTTTCCCATTTTCACACCAGGCAAATGTTGGGGCTGTACCTAATTAAGGCCACGGCCGCTTCCTTCCCACTCCTAGCTCCTTCCTATCCCATCGTCGCCATAGGACCTGTCTGTGTCGATGCGACGTAAAGCCATTTGCAAACAAAACAAAAAAAACCTCTTTTCCATTCATTTCATTGAAGAATATGGGTAAATTGTATGTTCATACGAAATATGTTGTTAATGTGTGAGAACTTACTGAGATATATTTTGGAGAAAATACATGTAACGGTTTAAGCTCAGTCATGAAAAGGAACATACCTGGTGAAGCCACAGCTCATTTGTATGCAAGAAATTTGTTTTCAAGGTGTAAGCTCACATGCTTTAGATCTAAACCGAATAGACAGGCATGTTTATCGCCTTATTAGCACAATTTCATCACTCTTCTGGAAAATACTCGCGGATTATGCTGTAAGAGAGTTGAATGGAAACAGATCTGACCATAGATCGATCTTAAGAGGACGGCTATTTTTAAGCATTTGCAAATGGATATACCAACGTTTCTTCTTTTTTAGCAGTAAAATAAAGGACCTAACAGGTGTAATTAATCAGTATTATTGTTATTATTTCGATTTGCTTTTAATTATTTTAATTTTCTCCTGTCCAATATTCCCGTTTCGGCTACTCTTTTACAATAATCCATCGGGATAGTATACTGACGTAAGATGGCGGCGGCCGCACGCTTCCGGCTTCAGAATCCTGCTGCTCTATATGTCTGTAATAATAATGGCGTATGGCCTCCGGAAAGGCCTGGTGCGAGTCTTTTTATCGTAGACGGCCTAACAGGCGACCTGCATGTCTGTGAAGATGAGGGCCCTACCTAGGATGATTTCTAATGCTGAGGACGCCACACACACCCAGCCCTCGAGCAATTTGAATTAACCAATTAAGGTTAAAATCCCCGACCCGGCCGGGAATCGAACCAGGGACCCCTCTGAGCCGAAGGCCAGTACGCTGACCATTCAGCCAACGAGTCGGACTATATGTCTGTGCCGAAGTCAAGGAGTGTTTAAGACGCGGTGTTTTATAGTCTACTGGAAAGAGGGCTCAACTACAGAACAGGAAAAATGTTCATGCTTTTATGAGCATCAAATCAGCGGGTTTCTCGCAATGCAATTTTAGTAAAACGCTACTAAGCACACATTCAGGAACATCAAGTATGTTAAGACATGTTCGCAAATATTTTTAAAAAGGAGAAGAACTTTATGGCTGACAAACTCGTGGAAATGTGCGCCGAAGACTTGAGAACATTCATCGCTATAGAGTGCAAACGTTATTTTTAATTCACGTGAACATTGACTGAAAAGGGCAATATATATTGCTCGTTGGATATTGTACCCACTCGAGTCAGAAAAGAACAAAGTGAGCAGTGCTCTGTATATATCACTGATCTGTGGGCAAATAATATCAAGCGAATGCACTATACAAATGTAGAGTGATTTTGAATAAATATACTGTATGAAAATCCTCATTCGGTTTCCAGTTATTCGACCGGATCAGGAATGGAATGGAATGGAAACAGATCTGACCATAGATCGATCTTAAGAGGATGGCTATTTTTAAGCATTTGTAAATGGATATACCAACGTTTCTTTTTTTTTAACAGTAAAATAAAAGACCTAACAGGTGTAATTAATCAGTATCTAGCCTATCTAGCGGCGAGGATAGGGATTTATTTTCAATCTGCTTGACGACGCACCGACACAGATAGGTCTTATGGCGACGATGGGACAGGAAAGGACTAGGAGTGGGAAGGAAGCGGCCGTGGCCTTAGTTAAGGTACAGCCCCAGCATTTTCCTGGTGTGAAAGTGGGAAACCACGGAAAACCATCTTCAGGGCTGCCGACAGTGGGGTTCAAACCCACTATCTCCCGAATACTAGATAGTGGCCGCTCTTAAGCGACTGCAGCTATCGAGCTCGGTAGTCACTCTTTTGTCTAATCCAATTGCACTCATTTTTGCCAGTAGTCTCCCATGATCTAACTCTACATTTTATACTAACGATGTCAAAAGTCCGAATGGACATTATATTTTACTGCTAAAAAGTACAAAAGGATTATCACCACGTAGAGTTAAAGTTCAGGTCGAAACTGACCATAAACTTCTCGGCCGTTTAGAAACTCACTTCACAAACTTGGTAGATATTATTTTGTATTTAGCATAGATAGCCAAGCAGTAACTGTCAAGGTCTTTCCGAAGAAGCAACTCAGCTATTAGAATGACCTTGACCGTGAACAAAGAGCCACTAGCCAAGTCGTGGCCACGGCGCGGCGTCTCGTGCGTGGGCGGCATTTCACTGGAACATCCCTGGTGAGAGTTGCCAACACGGATGGCATCATGTTAGCTTAATACATCATCTGAGAGTTTACCTGCATTAGCTTTCCAGAACAGCAAACTCAAGGAAGACATCGCTGGTTGTGTATGTTTGCTGTAGCTTCATTACACACTCGGGATGTCGTTGTCCTCAGCCCGAAGTACGTGAGTGAGACCTACGTTGACCTATGTTGTTAAAGAGTCTACAACTGCAATAATCTTGGTCACAGGTTGGTTATTGAACCCCCGACAATAAATACAGGTTCCAGATGTTTGATGCTGGTGTGAAAGCTATATTCGAGATTATCGTTATCAGTGCCAGATTCAAAATTCGGATTTCCAAATGACAGACAATCCCTAACTCGCTGGACCTATGGACATTCCAAGACATACATAGTATGTGAATGGAAACTGATGGTTGTGGTGGCGGCGGTGATTACTGTTTTAAGCGGAAGTACAACTGGGCAACCGTCCTCTTAACACTAATCAGAATCAAATAATAATAATAATAATAATAATAATAATAATAATAATAATAATAATGTTATTGGCTTTACGTCCCATAAACTACTTTCACGGTTTTGGGAGACGCCAAGGTCCCGGAATTTAGTCCCGCAGGAGTTCTTTCACATGCCAATAAATCAACCAAGGTTGACGTATTTGAGCACCTTCAAATACCATCGGTTTGAGCCAGGATCAAACCTGCCAAATTTGAGTCATAAGGCCAGCGCCTCAACTGTCTGAGCCGCTCAGCCCGGCGAATGGAATAAAAATGAAGAGATCGGACAATTCGCAAATGAAAGTATCGGCAGAAGAAAGAGATTGGGCCTAAATAGCATTAAAATGAGACTCCCTAGGCCTCGCAAACCTAATATCGTTGGGGTCGGAAGAGAACAATAGTTGACCAAGGGTAGTCGGATGTGAAAGATGAAAGTGAGGGGCCTGACACAAGTAAGTCGAAGCCTTGCCAGGCTCAGCTCTCCCAAGTCAAGAGCCCCTAGTCGCCCTTTTAGTTGCCTCTTACGACAGGCAGGGAATACTGTAGATGTTTTCTACCGCCTTTACCTCTCAGAGCTGACCTACTGTCTTGTCTAGAACAGACTGCATGACTTTTTGAACCTAGAATTGGAATAGCTAATCCAAACTCAAACTTCGCAAGAGTGAATGTGAAACAGAAAGAGAAACGATAGGGGAGACGTTGGCAGAATCAGGACAACATCCGAAAGTTGTTATATGGGACTGTATGAGTACCGTTCAACTTTGATTTCCCAGCATGGCTCTAAACTTAAAAGATGTTACTTTTAGCAATCCCACGTACAGTACGTTAAACAATTATTTCCTTAATTTTGGTATTATGACCCTAGTCTTGTGGTTTGAAATATGTCACTATTGAATTATGTCCTCGTTGTTCGACTCCATGGCTAAATTGTTAGCGTGCTGGTCTTTGGTCGCAGGGGTCCCAGATTCGATTCCCGGCAGGGTCGGGAATTTTAACCGTTACTTGTTAATTTCGCTGCACGGGAGCTGGATGTATGTGTCGTCTTCATCATCATTGCATCCTCATCACAACGCGCAGGTCGCCTACGGTCGTCAAATCAAGTCTGCACCTGGCGAGTCGAACATGGCCACGTACACTCACGGCACTAAAAGCCATACGCCATTTCATTATGTCCTCGTTATCAATGTTCCAGGATTTCGTGCTCATTCTACCCTTGCACTATACTCTCGCACCACTGCGACTACTTCCATGTTTTCATGACCCTCTCTGACAATTGAGTTTATATAGAAAAAGGATCTCTATTTAAATTACAAACATACTTGCAAAGTTGTGAAGATTTATGGAAATGCATCTTGAGCGGACTACGACATAAAAATCGAGTAGTTCGATTCTGGACCGCTGTAACTTTTGGCAGGTAACCTGAGTGTGATTTAAATCAAGTTTCACCACAATAAATCTGGGCAAATACTTGGATAGATCTATCCTTGGTGAAACTTTTTCCCGCATAACTGCAAGGTACACCATAATACAGGTTTATCAAAAACAATATAAACCCAGAACTGGTTACCCTGATGTTTTTGACCCACGAATGAAACATCAAAAATCAAAATCAACTTTAAATCAAC
The DNA here is from genome assembly GCF_040414725.1 of Anabrus simplex. NCBI lineage: Eukaryota > Metazoa > Arthropoda > Insecta > Orthoptera > Tettigoniidae > Anabrus > Anabrus simplex. Next base: position 55,421,756 of record NC_090269.1, on the reverse strand, counting down.
TCTCGGTGGTTAAAAATAACCAATATCTTCCGTTTTAAGACACAGACAGTTCATTTAATGAAATCGAAGGTATTCTTGTCAAGGGCTGTTTAAAACATGTGACTTGGGAAGTTCCATTTTGTACTGCCTTGACTACATCTATCTCTACGAGTAGTCTCTTAGACAGATGGGATCTTCAATTTATTAGACAATACATTTAGAACAAATAAAAATACATTCCTCAAAAGAAGAGACGGACTCCATGAGGGCGTACGAGGTTGCATTCTTTAAAATCTACAAGACACTTAATAATTACTGGAATATTACTAAACTGAACTCTTTGTTGTCCTACAGAATCAATTAAATACTTGCGTGAATATTGAAAACGTATACTAACTGTTCCGGGGATATCGTGGAACGCAGAGGTGTAAGAAGGTGCCGGGGTGAATGGGCAGACAAGGAAATGACCAGAGCATAAGTTAAAGCACTAAATTTTGAAGTTTTATTTCATTCCTTTCTATGTTATTTTAAAATTTGATATATAGAAGATTTGGAATAAATAACAATCAAATAGGATAACAATGAGCTCGTCGGCTCTGATAACAACAGCAGACTTTAAGTCCAAAAATCAGGTACAAAAGCTAGAGAGAATTTAACCACACGATATTATACAAGGGATGAGCATTATAGCTCTGAGGTACCGGTACACTATTTTGTAAGAGCATGTCTGCTCCACGCACTTACATTGTCTAGGAGTTTGAGTTCCAAAGGTTAACATAGTTTAGCCCCTTAGAGGCAAAAGTTTCTTACAAGGTAATGCCTGACAAACTTTACAATTACTTCTTTTTTTTTTTTTTTTTTGCTAGGGGCTTTACGTCGCACCGACACACATAGGTCTTATGGCGACGATGGGATAGGAAAGGCCTAGGAGTTGGAAGGAAGCGGCCGTGGCCTTAATTAAGGTACAACCCCAGCATTTGCCTGGTGTGAAAAGGGAAACCACGGAAAACCATCTTCAGGGCTGCCGATAGTGGGATTCGAACCTACTATCTCCCGGATGCACAATTACTTCTGCTCAACAGTTTGTTACATATTGGTCTATAAATAGCCATTTGGGAGAGATAGTAGGATAATGGTTGAATGGGAAAAGAGGTGTCAATATTGGTGGAAAAAGGGGTGAATGCATCAGATTTTCTGACGACATGACGCTTTTAGTGGAAAGGACATTAAATGAAATGTTAAGTGATATAAGTGAGACATGCGAAGAATATGGAATGAAAATAAATAAATAAATAAATAAATAAATAAATAAATAAATAAATAAATAAATAAAGGGAAGAGAAAATGGATGGTTATTGGTGTAAAGGACAGTAAAGTGAAGTACAAGATAGGACACGAGGAAATAGAAGAGCAATCAGCCTTCAAGTATCTGGGAAGCTGTATAAGAGAGGGCATGCAATGTGGACAAGAAATCAGAGTCAGGATAGCAATGGCCAGAGAAGCATTTAACAGAAATAAGAGACTGCTTTGTGGTAGCCTGAATAAAGAACTGAGGAAACGTCTGGCGAAGTGCTTGGTGTGGAGCGGTGCTTTGTATGGCACAGAAACCTGGACGATGAGAAAACAAGATTAAGGAAGAATTGAAGCATTTAAGGTGTGGATGTGGCGAAAAATGTAAAATATCAACTGGAATGAAGAGGAAAGAAGCATACTACAAATCGAAAAGAATAGAGAAAAGGAACGGGATTGGACACAATTTGAGGAGGGAATGCTTGCTAGTGGAGGTACTCGAAGGATTGGTACCGGGAAAGAGAGTCAGAGGAAGAAGATACCAGATGTTAGAGGATATAAGCAGAACAGAAGAAGGTTATGAAAAAATGAAGAGGAAGGCGGAAAAGACATAGAATAATAGAGGGGATCAGAAATCTGTCACTAAGCAGAACATTGAATGATGATCATAATCTCCGCAGTTGTGTGTGTGTGTGTGTGTGTGTGTGTGTGTGTGTGTGTGCGCGCGCGCGCGTGTGTGTGTGTATGTGACGAAATTAGTCTCTTACTCATACATGAATTCAGGAGGGGAGAAAGTATTTCAATGGAATATCAGCCTGCTGAGTTGGGAATGGTTATACACACCATAACTGCATTCCCTTTATGAGCATTTCAGCTAACGTAGACGTTACATCTTAGAGCAATTTGTCTCTATCTTCCGTTGGCTGTTCACTGCTGCCGTAAGATTTGCGATATGAATAACAAACAATATTTAGTAAACACCTCAGTAAGTTAGAGGCTAGACTCGTTACTATTCCACTTAAGAAAACACATATCCTAGCATAAAGAGCCGGTTAAAATAATGTTTTGCAACTCGGCTTCCGGTTTACCCACGAATAAACTACTGTACTCCAAAGAGCAATCTATTTCAAGGACTGATAATACTCACAGGTTAATTCTAAACTTTATTCTTCGGAAATCACTGACAATATTGTCCAGAAATGAGCTGTTTAGACATTTAGATCAACGCATTCTAGAATATAATATATTTGCTTTCCCATCATGTCATTAGGAAGAGGATATCATTATTCCCTTAACTATAGTAGAGTTGGTATTTCAGATAATAACTCTGTAGTACCAAGAATCCGCAACATTGCGTAGGATAATGAAATGAACGTGGGATATTAAGAGGTACTTGATAATAGAGAAACCATGCAAGCCTTCTCAGGAGCCATTTAACAATCGTTCAGATTCATTTTCAGCTTTGTACATTTTGGAAATAGTGTAGGTTAGAAAAAGGAAAATGACTGCATATTTAAAACTATAACATAACAGTTCCTTAGAAATACGCAGAGATATCTACGTGTTGTTATATATATTAAGGTCTTCTATTGTGACTTCTTACTTACAATAAACTATCAAAACAAAACCCATGAAACTAAACACAGAAAATAATAGGCGTTGACCAATCTACTCCGCTCAAGAATTCTACCTCGTATCACTAAGCTTACTACATACAAAATATTTATAAGACCAGAGCTCACATATGCCTAAGAGACATGGTCGCCTAATGGCCTTAACTACGCCAATAAAGATATTTATCTATCTATAAAGACGTATCCGTCAGCAGAATAGTAAGATCAGCAAGACTGGGCTGAGCTGGACGTGTGGTACAAATGAATGATATAAAGATACCACGAAATATATTAATCGGAAACCCTGGTGAACAAAGAGAACGAGGTCGACTGAGGACCAGGTGATTGAATGGAGTCGAGGAACATCTACAGAAAATGCGAAACAAGAACTGGAAATTACTGGCACACGATCGGGATAGCTGGCGGAAAATAGTAGAAGAGGCCAAGGTTCATCCGGGACTGTTGAACCAAGGAAGAAGAAGACGACAAAATGGGCGTTATCGTATCATAAGTAAAGTATAAAGAATAAAATGTACATTTCTCAGGTCTTTCTTTCAAATATATTATATACGTATATACGTAGAAATATTATGTTAAAAGTTTGACGACAATATTAGGGGTGTCATCTAGCAATACATCTGATAGATGTTCGAATTTTCTAATCTTCCTTTAAATGTCCTGCGCGTCTATCATATGATGAAATTGACCTTACGAATAATTACGTGAATACCTTCGTAGCCCTTCGTCCACAATTTACACACACACGCGCGCGCGCATGAATGCCTTTACGTACCCCCTTGTGGGCGAGGGCGGTAGAATAACACCCACGGTATCCCCTGCCTGTCGTAAGAGGCGACTAAAGGGGGCCCCAGGGGCTCTTAACTTGGGAGTGTGGGTTGGCGACCACGGGGCCCTTAGCTGAGTCCTGGCTTTGCTTCCACTTATTTGTGCCAGGCTCCTCACTCTCATCTTTCCAATCCGACTTACCTTGGTCAACTCTTGTTCTTTTCCGACCCCGACGGTATTAGGTTTGCAAATCCTAGGAAGTCTTTCATTTTCACGCCCTTCGTGGCCCTTGTCTTTCTTTGGCCGATACCTTCATTTTTCGAAGTGTCGGATCCCATCCATTTTTCCCGTCTGATTAATGTTATAAAGAGGATGGTTGCCTATTTGTACTTCCTCTTAAAACAAGAGATGACGAAATCACCAGCTTGAAATGTTGAGTATCGTCAACATGGACTGGTTGACAGTTATCTCTCATCTCTACAAGATTCTCTTTCTGACTCGATAAAGATCTTCTCAAAACTCAGTACCCCACCAAAACGAACACTGGTGGAACAACCAATATCGGAAATCGAAAACCAGCAAGAAATCTTCTCCGCATGTAACTTGCAACACGACCTGGACTTAGCTTCAGATTCCAAAGCCGTTGTTGCTAAGTGCGCTTCACGCCAGATGCATGTGTCGTGTAGGTTGCTCTTTCACAAAACGTACCATCAGTAGAAGTGGAGTATAGAAAAGTGGAGGAAAGGATTCCCGTGCAATCACTTGCAAATGATATGCAGCGATCTATTCAATTTTTTGAATCGACAGAAACGGCACTGGGCTCCCACCTCTGTATCATACCAAAGACCTCTATAACATATTCCCCTTCCCTAGACTAGACACCCACGTCTCCCTCCTGTTCCAAAGATTCCTCGATAAAGCCCTGACCCCCAACAACCCCGTCACGTCCCCCCTCTGGTCACTACCGTTTAAGACTCCTCGACATACCCTATCCCCGCTCCACTTATACCACATCCTCATCCAACCCACAGACCGGTCACCCCCATAGCGAAGACTGTGTTTGGGTACCCTACACACACTCTCCACACCATAGCTGCATAGTCCATCGCATCGGCCCCTATTACTCTTTGTTATTACGGCCCCTAAGATGCCACGTCGACCACCTCACCATTGACCACGAAATAGCACTATCCTCTCCAAATTGTATGATATAGGGAACTGGTCTAGATTTTTAATTTTTTAAATATTTTTTTTCGGACTTCATTCCTTTAGTAACCACTCAATGTAATTTCATATTTGTATGTGGCCGTATGCTTACTAGTGCTATTTATTTAAAACCTTTCATTCTCCATACTGAAGAAACTTGTAGTGTCTTAGTTTAAGCAGTTAAAAAAGTGCCTGTGTTTGTGTATTGCTATATTTTATGCATTTATGTAACCAACAAATTCTTCGACATGGATAAAACACCAAAATAATGTTATGATAAAAAATTCAAAAATGAATAAAAAAAATAAAGCAAATAAAGGGAACATAGAAAGAGGAAAACCAAGACGCCGCCAATCATATCTCCCATTCCCATCACCTCTATTTAACCTCTCCTACATAAAGCACATCACCTTTAATCCCCCACAACTCTCTTGGCCAGAGAGTAGGTGTTCCCTACTAGGTGGCCCGCCTCCCCCCTCAGGGGAGGAATGAAAGTTTAATTCGATTAGAGTAGACGGCACTGGGAGAATTAAAGATAAGTAAACAAACCAGATCTTCCGAAATTTCCTTCTTATAATTTTCCAAGGAAATGGAGGATTCTACTGCCAGGCGACAACTACCTCATCGTAAGCTCAAGTTGTAGCATAGAGGTAGCTCGTGACGTATTTTAAATTAATGATTTCCAAATACACTTCGTTTCCTTCGTAACAAATCTTTCCACTTTCTTCCGTTTAGCGGAACTATGCCAATGCTATTATAATCACGAGAGATCGTTTCATCATTTAATTATTAATAAAACTCCTTTCTCTTCATTCCGCACTAACACACAGGTCATTTAACCGCCAGTGAAAATTCTCAAAACAAGGCATTCCAAATGTTAATAATAACAATAATAATAATAACAATAATAAACGTGGTACCAGCCCTGTGGCGTAGGGGCAGAAAGCCTACCTCTTACCCAGAAGTCCCGGGTTCAATTTTCGGCCAGACCACGGATTTTAATTCTGGACCCATGTGTGGAGCTGTTAAATACGAAAGACAACAGAAAAGCTCAAGAAATATGGCAGAGAGTATTATGACGCTAACCACGTATTCCAGTATCTGCAGAATATTTGGACGGACAGCAGTCTTGTTGTTGTTGTTGTGAGGGGAAGGCAACCAAGGCCCTAATGTGTTACTGTGCCTCAAGTCTGTTGCCTGTTGTAAGTGAGGCAGTGCAGGTTTACTTGGTTCACTTGGGAACGAGGTGTGCTCGACTATTTGTCGGAAATAAATTTAGAAAGAGACTGACATGGAGAAGCAGAGGTTAATTCTAGGGGGTGGGGGCAAAAACAGCAGAAATTTCTAATCCACTCTATTCTGTATCAATATGGTTTTGCTTTGTCTTGCTTTTCTACAGATAAAAGTATGGCTGAGATATTTGAGTGCTAGAGATCTGCACAAAATAACCAAGCATTTATTTTATGATGGAAAATTAGCAGAAGATTTTATGGTATACTAGCTACTGTATGGGTTATGTTGGTGAAGGTAATTGCTTCAAATGGAGACGATCATGGGATGTTGACATAAATGTCTTATGGCTGGTGGTCGTCTGAAATTAGCAGCCTTGGCTGGATGGCCATGACCGGGAGACATATTTATGATAATTTGATTTTCTCAAAGAGAAAAGCAGTGCGGTTTCTTTTACTTCTCGGCGTCCATTCTAGTCAATTCGATCATTCAATCAAAAATCGCCGAGCAAGTTGGCTAAGCGTTTCGAGTCACGTAGCTGTGAACTTGAATTCGGGATTTGGTAGGTTCGAACCCCACCGTCGGCAGCCCTAAAGATGGTTCTCCAAGATTTCCCATTTTCACACAAGGAAAATGCTGGGGCTGTACCTTAATAAAGGCCACGGACACTACCTTCCCTACCATAGCCTTTTCCCATTCCTGCGTCGCCGAAAACCTTCTATGCATTAGTGCGAAGTTAAACCACTAGCAAAAATAAGAACAAGTTAATCCTGAAGCAGTCTTGGTCAGGCAAATAACAATAAAATCATCTTCAAATCTTATAATAGCTGAATACGTACGCTACGAAATTTTCACGGCAAGTAGAGCCTCGAGATCCCATTCGCCAGCAATCGTCCTCCATCCTCTCTCTCCTCGACTTTCTGTCCATACCTCGCCCTTTCTTTTACGCCTATATATAGTTTGTTTCAATTTTCTATTATATATATTTTGTTATTGTGGTTTGTTCGTTAGTAAATTTCGTGTCATGCACTAACTCACATTTCCATGTCATCTTCACCAATACCACCACAAAATAAGCACTAGAAAATTGCACACTTAATAAGAAGGGATTTTATAGCAAGTCTTCTTTTAATCTCTATCTTCCTTATGAAGAATCACCCTTGCTCCTTGTCTTCAGCTTCCTGATTTGAACTTAAATTCACCGCTTTTAATCTTCAATTTGTCCATTTCAAGCATCCCTTCTAGATGTCTACCGAGAATACTGATCAATACATTAAAACAGGTTGGAAAACAACTATTTTCGTATCAAGAAAACAAGGAGTAAAGAACTCCTTCAAGTGCTCATTTCTTATCCTTCCTTCCTCCCTCCCACTAATGGATTTCAAACAATATAGGTAAACATCATCAAAGCCAGGTAAACAGCTTATTTAGGCCATGTTCTACGAGGTAGAAAGTACAGGCTAATACACCTGATATTCAAGGCAAGATAGAAGGCAAGCGGGAAGCTGGGGATCTCGAGGCTCTACTCGCAGTGAAAAGTTTATACCGTACGTGTTCAGCTATTATGGATTTGAAAATGATTTTATTGACATGGTTCCAAAACATCAAAGACATGACTGGCATCAGCAACACCGAATAACTCTTCAAATTAGCTAAAGAAAGGAGTATCTTCTCCAGGGTGATCACCGTCTGCGGGACTGGAAATGGCACTTGAAGAAAAAGGCAAGGTGGTATTTAAGAGAGAAATCTGAACACAACTGAAAGTGAAATTTTGTTCAAGTCTTCGTAATTGCCGTAAAACATTCAGATATAACGAGAGGGACTAAACTTGCCACGATTTTGCATGCTACCATAATTGTAGCTCGCCTGAGACGGCGGTACTACGTCTTCAATTACGAGGCAGGAAAAAGTGAAACTGATATTAATTCGAGTTATGAGGGGATATGGTTCATTTTAGTGCCATTAGACTCCTGAAGCAAAAAATGTAGCCCTTAGCTTAATGTATGGAGCAAAATGCTTCTCTTTTATCATAGAAATGAATTAGCTCAGCAAACACTTCAGAATACAGAATACATCACAGTTAACAACTCAACCTTCTTCTGGAGTTTAATGTACAGTAGAATATATAACCAGTTTGCACAAAATAATTTGTATGTGTGTGTTGCATTTTCGTGAGTCTATATAATTAACCTAATATAACATTAATTTCATAATTATGTTACATAGTTCCCCAAAAATTCACCCATTTCATTACATAATTTTCCCACATACTTCTTCTGCGGCTGTAATTTTATAAGTCCCTTGTTGTCTACAGAGGATTACTGTATGTTATATGCATCTCCCCATTTGTTCTCTCCTTGTTAAGAAATGTTTGGAAATTCTGTTAAAGTTCAAAAATTACCAAGAAAAAAATAAACATTTTACAGAAAACAGTTGTTGTTGCTTCATGTAAGTTATTTGAGATTTTGTGGTCACGAGCTATGTTTATTTGGTGAGGGTGAAGTTCTTTTTTGACAATTTACAGTCCGTCTAAAATGGGAAGCTGTTTCCGTTGCATTCGTTTCTATGAAATAAAAATATTTTGGCGCGGTGCAAGTGATATTCAACGCAGTGAAATTTTCTATAGAGTGCTATGCATGCGACAACATATCAGTTCTTTGGTTGGACAATTCTGAGTAGACCCTGAAGACCGAACGCTTTCCATTTGACACACACCAAACAGGCTTTTGCGCTGTAAGTACTCGTGTGCGTACTTGCAATTAATTGGAACTCTGCTTGGGACGTAAGCGGCTACACTGGCTCAAAATGAAACTTGTACGATGAACTACCAAACTATACAAAATATTATAAATAAGAAGTACATCCAGTAAATTAATTAAAGTTTATATTTTACAATACTACTCAGTTAAACAAATATATAATTCAGAGTTAAGATTCACTTCTTGGAACAACAAAAGAAAAGAAAAATGCTTCGTCTCAAGTTGAACGTTTTGTGTCTCAAAAATAAAGCCTCATACACAGTCTGGTTATAGCAAAATAAAAGTGCATTTTGCCAAAGTAAACAGTGAAGGTAGGTAGGCTAAAATGTAATGACATTCATGTTTTGTGGGATACACTTTATTTCTGATACTTCCTTCAATCTCCTTGGCGTAGATTATATCAGATTTCGACAGTAAGTTGCAGGAATCTTCGTCCACCCTCTAATATTGCTTTCTCCCAGTCTTCTTCGTTCCTTAATGAGTGCTGCTGAATTTATATTTCAATTCAGATTAAAGATAATCTATTACAACTATATCTGGCGACATGTTAAGCGTTTTGGCCTTCAGAATCTACTCAGAACTGTCCAACCAAAGGACTGATACAGCATGTTGTCGCGTGCATAGCACTCCACGGAGCAGTTGTAAAGAAGCCAGATGCGTACTTTCAGGACCTTATGTTTAGTACCAATGTCCTGACCGTGTTTCATAGTCTTAGATCTTTCACCTAAGACTACCGTATTTGAGAAATACATTATTTATCTTACATGTAATGTGTAGTTGTTTGAAACTAGTGTTTTTAATATACAATCCTTCATATTTCGAGCATTAGAACATGCAGATTTCAGTTCGGTGAATCAACAAATGTATTCCTGACCTCATTTGGTACTATTGGTTATTCTCCACTGCACGAGTTTCATTTGAGCCACAGTAAATGATAGGTGCCATTTTGAGTTTAAATGGTGGTGGTGGTAGTGATGGTGGTGTGATGAATTAACGGAAAAACACAGTCCACCTGGTGGACATGATCGTTAGTGCGTCGAGCCTATACGGTATGACACCGGCGTTAGCCGGCTGAGGCTCGTTGGTCGAAAAACATTTCACCATCAGAGTGTTGGCCGGCAGGATAGGAGAGGTGGTGGTATACAATTTCTAATCACTAGATTGTGTGCCAAAAGCCTGGATTCAATTCCAAACCTCTCTGCAGAGTGAGGGCATATGACGCTGTTTGATGGTGATTCGTCCGTCAGATGAGGACGTACAGCTTTGAGCAGATCCCCTGGTCTTATTCGACAAGAGTAGGGTACGTGTCGACACCGCGTTTCATGCTCTCCCTACCACATTATCATCATCATCATCAACATCATCGCACATCCAGACACGCAGGTTGCATACGGGAGTCAGGCGAGCTGAACATATCCTCAGACACCCTCGACACTAAAAGCCATACGATAAGTACCGGAAATAACTTGCATTTCTCAACAATGTTCCTGAGGGCTGAGTTCAAACTAGTCTTAAATTTGTGGCAAAGCCAGGAATCTAATCCAGTTCGATAAAGCAGGGAGCTTATACGCCAACTCCCTCGATCACGGCAGCAGACCAATTTCACAAACTGAAGTTACACTCGCCCAGTTATTGTACAACTTTTATAGGAAAGTATTTGTGTTCGAAAGCTCTAAATTGCATGAATTGGTAGGGAAGCTGAAATATGGTTGCTGAAAGTGACTGTAGGGCTCTCTACCGTGTAAAATTACGCAGCTGATCAAACGAGTAACTTCAAATAGTTGCGGTCAGTAACATTATGGTATGATGTTTGGTCGCACGCTATAGAAATTAATTATATTATCAAGACAAGTATGACTTACCCCTTAGTCCCCTTCTTGATACGGGGTTGGCGAGGAGATGAGGTGAATTTTTATGGTATGTTTTATGGCCGGATGCCCTACCTGACGCCAACTTCATTAGAGGAGCGAATGAAGATGAAATTCATGGTGGTGAATGAAATGGGATAAGGAGCTGGAAGGAATCGGCTGTGGCCTATGAATAGGAATTTGCCTGGAAGTGAAAATGGGAAACTACAGAAAACCATTCTCAGTGTGTTCGAATCCACGCGTCTCCTGAATGCAGAGCTTGGCTCCATAGCCGAAGCGCGTTAACATGCGCGGCTACACCGGTCGGTTATATCATCAATATAAGCGTAATGATAACAGGTGATAACTTACATAGTGTACACGCTGTTGATATAGAGGAGTGGTGTCACAACAAATTTTCAGTTGACAAATGCGCAGCGATGGTCCAATTTTACGAACTTGAAGGTCTGAAAAAGAATCACACATCTCCTTCTTGTTCGCTCTTTGACCAAGGGGTCGTTTCCGACAGTTCGGGGACTAGCTCTGCAGATTGTGATTGTGGTGCCTCTTCTCAGTCAATCCACCACACTGTTGCTGACTGCCCAATTCGAGCTTTCAAAGGAACGCTAATGGACATTCACCGCACATCAGATGAAGCAGTTGATTAGGTCAAAATACTAGACTTAAGAGTTGTAGTATTGTACGGACTTCATACATTTATCCTGAAACTATATATATATGTACATACATTCATCATACGATAAATAATATTAACAAATTTTCAGTCAATATCAAAATGAAGGTGGGGCTTTTCAGTGAAGTATTCGATGTACAACGGAAAAGAACCATACAGCCGTCTAGAACGACCATATCTGAGCTTTCCTACCCATTTCCATGCAATTTGGAGCGTTTGAACACAAACAGGCTACTTCTCTCGTTAAAGGCCTGGCACATTTACAGATTTCCTGGCAGGTGTCAGTATAACTTGGACAATTTTCTCAAGGTTTAGCATTATTTTTATTACGTTCAGGATACTAAATCATAAGGAAATGTAAAAAAAAAATATATTTCCTCTAATGAACACACTAAAATAACCACTAGACTAGAAATTAAGGAATAAATCATCCTACGACCTTCCACGGGCGTTCAAGTACACTTTTGAGAAATTATTTGCACAAACGGTGAAATGTTCAGGCCAATGCCTTCAATTTAGGATAAGCCTCACGTAGGTAAAAACATCTGTCTGGTTCAATACTCGACAAGTAACAGCAAAGGGCTGGGGAGAAGGCAGTCATTAGGCAAACATAATCGTAGTTACTACTTGCAGTTCATCGGTATTAGGTATTTGGAACATCCTTCGTTCACCTTGAAGTATTTCGAGTACAGATACCGCCTGATAATCTGCGTTTGGCGTAGTTCTCGTCCCAGTAACTATTATTTGGGCTAGTTTTCCAATAAGTTCGATATCCCGGAACGCGAAATGAAGGACTATTGTCCAGCACTGGCGTATACCAAGTGTTGTCAGCAAAATAGGAACATCTAATTTTGATGAGCATTTTATATTGGAATTCAATTCATTTATTAACTGCATCCATTAAAATTTGACGAAATTTAAATTGGGGAACGAATAATGCCAAGTTGGAAAGAAGGGAAAAGAACTTCTTCCACATCAGATTTTCCTACGTTATTTTAGTTTAGAGCCCTTAGACCCTATTGTACAGATTGGTACAACGTTCCTTTATACATACTGGTATTCCTTAATGAGAAAGAATCACAGCAATTCACACAAGAAATGACAAGCTGCTCCAGATCACGGAGGCGGTAACTGCTCTTTCAAGAAACAAACAACGTATTTATTAACCGTCTTTAAAATCAACTCACGAAGGATGATGAAGATGATGATGATGATGATAACAATGCTACTGGCTTTACATCCCATCACTACCTTTACTTTTTTTTTTTTTTTGCTAGGGGCTTTTACGTCGCACCGACACAGATAGGTCTTATGGCGACGATGGGATGGGAAAGGGCTAGGAGTTGGAAGGAAGCGGCCGTGGCCTTAATTAAGGTACAGCCCCAGCATTTGCCTGGTGTGAAAATTGGAAACCACGGAAAACCATCTTCAGGGCTGTCGGCAGTGGGATTCGAACCCACTATCTCCCGGACGCAAGCTCACAGCCGCGCGCCCCTAACCGCACAGCCAACTCGCTCGGTACTATCTCTCGAATGCAAGCTGACAGCTACATGACTCAGACCGCGCAGTCATTCGCTCGGACATCGGAATGATAAAAGAACAAAAATTTACTAATGGAGGTCGGCTCAACACCATGAAGTGCGAATTATTTGAAATTAGTAGCACATGAACTCAAATTTTGGGAATTAAGATCATCAATAAGTCATATTTAAATAGTACAGGCATGCAATTAACCTCTAAGGACAAAATGACCTGCTTTCGTTGGCAACCTGTAGCGGTAAAACAACTTCAATGAGAATATGTCAGAATAATTTAAATATGGGACGAAGTGATTTATTGCAGATTAAACTTCAACACGACTATGACTTAGAAAACGGTTTAGTCATGATGTTTCTTCCGACCTATTTTATTTTTATCGCTTGTAGCTTTTTTAGTCGCTGTAAAGAGACAGGGTGCGACTTGTTATTAAAAAGGGAAAACTAAAAGCGTAAGAACGAGCGAGTGAGGATGCCATCAGGTCCTGCTCTTCCCCCCACTCCGTAGAACATCCGCTTGTTAGAAACCGAGGGCTCAAAAGGCGTGAGCACCGACCGACCAGCTCAGTCACCACCACAGACTTCAACCACCGCATAAGCCAGCAACCTTTCCTCACAGCACATTTCTCATCTCGGCCAATCATGTCTCACGGGAGCCTTCTCCTGACACTGACCGTCCTCCTCTTCGCCTCAGCCTATGGTAAGTCTCAGCTTATGTACGCAATTCATTAACTTGAAAGAAGATTTTGAACAATTTTGAAGAAATTTGGATTTACTAATGATTCTAAATTGTACACAATTCAATGAATATTGCTATATAAAGCAAACGGAAAGAGCGCAAAAATTGTAGAGCATTCGGTTATTCTCCGTCAAGCTATTGGGGATTAATTATGTTTAATTTAATTACACAATGAATAAGTGGACTCCTTTGTATCGGATTTTAAAGATGAAGATACTTAATTTCTATACTATTATTTGCTTTACGTCGCACCGACACAGATGGAAATCACGAATGTAACAAACGTGAACCAACAGGGATGCAGTTAAGTCCTTCAAGGCAGCAATTGTCACCAAACACCTGTTTTAAAAATAGGCTAAACAAAGGTGGTAAAGCATATAGCACTGCTCATAGGTTCGATTTCAGTCTGGGGCAGGTAACTTTGCAGTTTCGCTTCCTTTCAGATGGTAACAGATGCCCACATCGGCCCTTGAAATGTGAAGGTCGGAGAACGAACTTAACGTGCTATAATTCTCAACAACTGGAGTCCAATCTGTGTATTTAGACTAACGTCAGGGATGTGCAAAGATTTATGTCTATCTTTGGCACGAAGGATCGATAGGATATACAACGAATAACATTCCGAATATCAGTTACAGGATTTTCACGGAATGTTTCCTTACATTAAATGTGAAGGAATGATTCTTGACGACCACTTCCTCAACAAAGGCCATTATTTATATGTTGTTGTTGTAGTTCTGGTCATCAATCTATAGACTCGTTTGATGCAGTTCTCCACACCACCCTATCCTGGGATAACTTTTTTCTACGTACTTACGTCTACTCTAATCTATTTGTTATATTCATGCCTTGGTATACCCCTGCTGCTGTTATCACCTACACTTCCTTCAAAAACTAAGTGAACAAGTCCTGGGCGTCTTAAGATGTGCGGCTACAGGGGCTCTTAACTTGAGAGCGTGGATTGGTGACCACGGGGCCCTTAGCTGAGTTCTCATATTGATTCCACTTACTCGTGCCAGGCTCTTCACTTGAATCTATCCTATCCGAGCACCCTTATTCTTTTCCAACTCCTACAGTATTAGGTAGCGAGTCTTTCATTTTTACTCCCTTTTCCGTGGCCCTTTTCTTTCTTTGGCCGATATCTTCATTTTACGAAGTGTCAAACCCCTTCCATTTTTTCCCTCTGATCGGTGTTAATAGAGGATGGTTGCCTAGTTGTACTTCCTCTTAAGATAATCACCACCACCACTGTTAAGATGTGCCCTATCATTCTATCTCGTCTTCTGTCAAATATTTGTCCTATCACCAGTTGGATTCAGTATCTCTTAATTCGTGATTCACTCTACCCATCTCACCTTCAGCATTCTTCTGTAACCACATTTCAAATGTAAATAGCAATCAGCCGAGGAGAGAAACTCGTAAAATTACAGGATTAATCTCGTACCTCCACGGAACTCACGAAGTTTACAGCGTCAAAGGTACCCTGCGAAAATACTTCACGAGAGAGTAGGTTCGCAAACGAGACTTTTGTCTTTCCAGAGCGTTCGTGAATGCCGCATTCACGTAATTCATTTCCAAATGCAACCTCACTTTGTCTATTAACTTCATTCAATTTATTGTCCACCTCCGTAGCGTAACGGTTAGCGCTATTAGCTGCCGTCGTGGGAAGCCCGTCTTCGATTTCCGGTACTGCCAGGAATTTAAGATTGGCAGGAGGGCTGGTAGATGGTTAAATAGTTATATACAGCTTTCTTCAGAAGAGCTGCAACATCTCAAGGAAGAGGACACGAATTTGCAATTCAATTTATTCGGCTTTTCTTTCATTGGGATTAGTTTACACACATACTTATTTTAATTTCAGAAATAAATAATATGATTTAATAGACCATGATATTTACAGTGCAGGTCATAAAGGTTCAATTTAAACCCATGAAAAGATTTCTAACATATATGAACTGCAACTTCAGTTTATATATATATATATATTTATTTATTTATTACATAGTAACACTTCTTCAATTTAGAGGTTGCCTAACAGACAAAGTATACTTGAAACCAACTGATACTGTGTAACAGAGAAAAATTCATGGAAGTCTATTGAATGTTAAAGCAAATCACCGAAGGTAGTTTCTTAAAATACTTAATGATGATTTCAAGGCAGAAAGTCCAATATTGATACTTAAGGATTTTGCCAGGTGAAATGCCTTGCAAAACTCGACAAATTTTCTAGGTATCGTGCCCCTACTCCCGATTAGCAAGCCCATGATTTCGATCTTTTGTAGCTTGTATTCTTCCTTGTAAAAAGAAACTGTGGGCTGGTATGTTTTCTCTTCTCGCGTTCAATATCGTCATGTTGACTCGCGGAGGATCGATTATATATCCTACATTGTTGTCTTTGTAAGCAAATATATCGATCCTTCGAGTGCTTCCATTCTCTGCCAAACCATGGATCTCTTCATTGACGGTGAATCCATTCTTCTGAGGGCCTGGGCGATGGTAGTTATTATTTGATGATGCCTAGGGATGCGCAGAGTTTCACCGTGCTGACGTAACAATGCAACCGAGAGCGGCTCCATGGCTAAATGGTTAGCGTGCTGGCCTTTGGTCACAGGGGCCCGGGTTCAATTCCCGGCAGGGTCGGTAATTTCCACCATCACTGGTTTATTTCGCTGACACGGGGGCTGGGCGTTTGTGTCGTCTTCATCATCATTTCATCCTCATCACGACGCGCAGGTCGCCTACGGAAGTCAAATCAAAAGACCTGCACCTGGCGAGCTGAACATGTCCTCGGATATTCCCGGCACTAAAAGCCATACGCCATTTCAATAGCAACCGAATGGTCTCAGTATCAGTAAAATAAAAAGAGAGAACTGAGAATATATTGCAATTCTTCCTGACGTGAGACTAATAGTGGATCGAATTATCCCGTTTTCATAATATTTTAAGATATTCCATTAATAAATACAATATATTTCTTCTAGTTGTCTTAATACGAAAGCACATAACTTCAAAGAACACATCCTGTAATGGTTTTATAGGGTGAGGGGTAAAGTAGAGCAATTAATTATCCGCCACTTGTACTTGGTGTGTTTTATTGCTGTTCGGGATATTAAAGGTTTTCTTTTTACTATTTTATGTCACATAGGCTCAGACAGGTCTTATGGCAACGATGGGATAGGAAGGGTCTAGGAGTGCGAAAGAAGCGGCCGTGGCCTTAACTAAGGCCTGGTGTGAAAACAGGAAAACCACGGAAAGATGAGAAAGATATCCTGGAACTAGAATTGCAAAGATTTCTGACATTTGCCGAGAGTAAGTGACAAAAGTCTGAGAAAATCACATGTTCTGTAGAATATGATGGTCGACGTTACTGCAGTAGCTCAATAGGAGCACAGTCGTAACTGGCTCGCGTTTGGAAAATATGATCCGTAATTAAATTAATCTGGTAACTATAGGATAGCAGTCTTCGCCGGCAATGAGTTGATCTTGAGGACAATCTTATCTGAATGCAGGTTCGACAAGTGGGCCCGACATTCCGTCCTGCAGTGGCACAGTAATGGCAGAGAATGTTGAGTGTTTTAGGTCTGTGGAGGGATAAAGTCTACTCCAGGGGACAACTAAGTTTTAACTTCCTCATCAACCGTTCATATACGAATGCATCAGGGACAAAATGCCCAAATACTAGTAAATTTTGATTTGAGACTAAGTGTATAACTGTCGATGGTCGAGTAGTCAAAGGATACCCAGCCGAGGTGACAAAGGTGTACTCATTTCACCCAGAAAGACGTGGGTTCGATTCCACGTCAGGAAATCGAAACATTTCCACTTCTGGAGAGGCATATTGCCATGAAGTTTACTCTGCCTATAAGAAAAATCAGTATCAGGTTAATTCATGGGTGCAAAGGTAGCCGGGCATAGAAATGACCAACCAATCCCACTCAGTGCCGAGGTTACGGACAGTAACTTGTTACTCCTAAAGGGCCTTCAGGTGGATTTGCTTTTATTTCAAGGAGTAGTTAGTAAGCTAACGTCTTGAGTTTAAGATCGTAGATTCAATCCCGACAAAGGCCAGTAGACTTTTAAGGATAGAATTTCGAGTCCAGATGGCGAATTCCAACTCTCGAGCGATCTAATCCGTCTACATGCAGTCCTCATTTTCGCAACCTGGAGTGCAGACCGTAGCATAGATTGCAGCAGTGCAATTTAGTAGGGAGACAAGAAAGTAAATCGGGCGAGCTCACGCAGGTGATGTAGCATGAAACAATTCCTGAAGCCGGCATATGATATTAAGTAAAGCAAATTCAATTCAAAAGAGGGACAAATAAAATCAAAATGTTCTGTACCGCATTCACCATGAAGTGAGAGATCTCGGGTTTGAACAATGCTACAATCGTAAGTGCCGCTACCACAGTACTGTTGAGTAAATCCAGTAACAATAAACGAAGTCAGACACCAAGCTTCACTTGCGACAAGTTGAAAAATATTGTTACGTATGCAAAATGACAACGTCAGTTTAAATCTTTATGAAGCAATCTGCAGTACTACATATTAAAATGCGCCACTTACTTCCAGAATAATAATGAACCTTAAAAATGCACCACAGCCGAGATAACTGTTGGTGGGTTGCAGAAATAGTTTGGGAAAATAATATATAAAATAATTAAACAAGAAAAAAAAGGGTATTTTTACATTCAGAGCATTCACTGTACGCGGTGGGGTGTTATGATGTTTGTTCTCGGTTGATTCATCTTATATCTGTAATGTTTTTTTCTTCAAATGAAGACATCCCTCTGTAGCGATAGAAACTGCCCGCATTTGGAGTCATATTCTCTCTCCAATAAGACTCAACATTGTCAGTATTCTCGCCTCTGTTCATATTTGTATCTAATTGGAGCAAGGAACAAAAGTCGACGTTATGACTGGGCCAGGGATTTTTAAATTCGATGGCGAGTAGTAAGTTAGCTTTGAGTCTGTTCTTTGCTGCCGTTAATAGTAAGTTATAATCATTGTAATTTCAAGGAGTCTGCAACTCGCCTATTAGCACCATTACTCGAATTGTTCTAGGGATAAGAATAGTGTAAAACTAATTTTATTTTAAAATTAATTCATGTAAGGCGATCCATCTACACATCCTAAAAGGATACATGGAGCTCGCTACAAGAAAAAGGCGGGTTCATTCAATTTACTGGCTATTTGACATTTCCGGTCACTCCGTAACGACCATTAGAATGTTTCAACAATCGCGATGAACGAAGTTAATAAATTTTGTCTTAAGCCAGAGATAACAAAAGAATATGAGATATGTGCTGTATCCTCCATCCATTTTACCTAACGTTGCTATTACAATACCTGAAGCTATATTAATATCACTTTATATTATCTGAAACGACCGAACGAGTTGGCCGCAAGCAAGCTGAGTTGGTTAAGTTCCAACTCCACGATTGTCAATCAAGAAGGTGGTTTTCCATAGTTGTTCATATTTGCACTGAACAAAATATCAGAGTAGTATGTAGTTGTTATTGATTTTTACAAGTTGTTTTTGTCGCACCGACCGTGGCCTTAATTAAGGCACAGCCCAGCATTTGCCTGGTGTGAAAACGGCGAAACCACGGGAACCCATCTTCAGGGCTGCCAACAGTGGGGTTCGAATCCGCTAACTCTCGAATGCAAGCTCACAGGTGCGCGCCCCTAAGCGCACGGCCAACTCACTCGGTAGTAGGTCTACAGTACGTTCATTGAGCCCACAGTTCTACCCTTACCAGTCCTAGCCCTTTTCTGTCCCATCGTCGTTGAAAATACGTATGCTAGTGCGACGTTAAATCGTTAGAAATAAATAAATAAATAAATAAATAAATAAATAAATAAATAAATAGATAAATAAATAAATAGGAAAGAGCCTAACTTAGTGCGCTAGTCGATTATTCTCAAAACAAAAGAAAGGATCTTCTCTGTTCTCATACTGTTATCGGAAGGCGGCAAAGCACACCGTAATCCATTGTTTCAGACCTTATTAATCACAGCTCGTCTCGTCTGGTCTGGAAGTGTTTAGTATGCGGTACCCATCCAGCACGTGTAAACCGTGACAATGACCGGTAGTAAGCTTCCTTCCTTTTATTAGCCCAGTGAGGTCTCTTTCCAGCTTGGCTGGCTTCTTCAAATAAAGACAACAACGTACGAGGTGGGACGTTACTCCAACACCAATCCCAATATCCACCTCAAACAAAACCGTTTGCCATCGGCAAGGCTCAATGAGGGATGCGGAAGTAATCCAACATTAATATATAATCTGATAGTTAAACTCAGGAGATCCATTTGGATTTCTCCAAGAACTCCCACTAAAAGTCTACATTTCACCTTGCACGAAGCTCCTTTTTTTTTCCCCCGGCGGTTTATGTAGCACCGACACAGATAGGTCTGGTGGCGACGATGGGACAGGATAGGACTAGGACTGAGAAGGAGGCAATCGTGGCCTTAATTAAGATACAGACCCATAATTTGTCTGGTAAGAAAATGAAAAACCACAGAAAACCATTTTCAAGGCTGCCAACAATAGGGTTCAAACCCAATGCAAGCTGGCAGCTACGTAACTAAAACCGCGTAGCTTTGTACGATGCCTTCAGCAATCTTTGCTATTCGCAAACAATAACGCGTATGAATGAAATAAAATACTCTAAGGTCTTTTATCAATGATTTTACAAGAAGGTGGAAACGAGTTTGGTTCGGATATCTCGTGGTGGATACATATATGAATGAAAAATCAAATCATCCTTATTATAAGAACACTCTTCATTTCTGGAAGTTTTTTTGGTAGTAGCTTTAAGTCGCACCGACAAAGATAGGTCTTATGGCGATGAACGGATAGGGAAGGCCTAGGAGTTGGAAGAAAGTGGCTATGGCCTTAATTAAGGTTCAGCTCCAGCACTTGCCTAGTGTGAAAATGGGAAACCACGGAAAACCATCTTCAGGGCTGCCGACAGCGGGATTCGAACCCACTATTTCCCGGATGCAAGCTCACAGCCGCGCTCCCCTAACTTTCTCGGCGCAACAAAGATTAGAACCAAATCATTGTCTACAGAAACCAGGAGTACTTGTACTGGTTACTGCTGCAAGGTGCTGAACTACCCTGGTATCTTAAGGTCCTAACTACGTGGGGTAACGACCATTCTTCTTCTTCTTCTTCTTCTTCTTCTTCATGGGTTCGCACTTGATGTGGATTTCGCCCAGTTTTTCGATCAGATGTTGAGCTAACAAACAATAATAATAATAATAATAATAATAATAATAATAATAATAATAATAATAATAATAATAATAATAATAATAATGAAATAAGTTGAAAAAGACCTTCAAGAAATAGAGAACACACATGAAGACATCCAGGAACGTGTTCATCTCCAGAAAAAAGTTCGAGCATACCAGCGATTCCAAGAAAAGCCGAAGTTGAAAACAGGCAAGACTAATAAAAGAAAGGAGCTCGCAGAAAGCGAATGCGGGAATAATGGCAAAGAATTACAGCTCAAGGATGCAAACGGTTGAATAACGTGGACCACAGCCGGCCGAAACGAATAATAATAATAATAATAATAATAATAATAATAATAAATAATAATAATAACAATACCGGGCTGAGTGGCTCAGACGGTTGAGGCACTGGCCTTCTGACCCCAACTTGGCAGGTTCGATACTGGCTCAGTCCGGTGGTAATTGAAGGTGCTCAAATACGTCAGCCTCGTGTCGGTAGATTTACTGGCACGTTGAAGAACTCCTGCGGGACTAAATTCCGGCACCTCGGCGTCTCAGAAAACCGTAAAAGTAGTTAGTTATTTGAAATATCATGTAATTGAAAGAGCGGGAAACACATTTCTAACATTTACTTCCGATGGTGCACGACTGTAATTGTGCTTCGGACAGGGACATTCTAAGAGAGAAAATCCTGACGAGAAAACAGAGCTAGCATAGCTACCGATAATAGCAGGGACACAATATGGGATCAGATACGTTTAAACTCTTACTCCTCCCAAGAATCTCCTGCTCATACTACGAGGCGGCTAAACGGGCAGAATGTACGGAGTCAACCACATTCGATTCCACGAAATCGGTCACCAATAAACTTTCTTCAGCTTAACCCAGTTATTTCTGGGGTTGCTGGAGACACCCTGGCTCATGTTTCTTTTGGTCGGGATTTGAAGATTGGTTGCCCTTTCCGACGCCACGTGACTTTTCAAGTGAAAATTCCAACCCTGGATCGACCGGGATTCGCACCTCAGCCTCCAGGTGAAAAATAAAAATAAAAAGCAGCTAAGCCACCACGCTAATCATACTCCCCCCCCCCCCCCCCGAAACTGACCTAATAATAATAATAAGAAAACACTGGTTGGACTCGGGATATCTGCTGAAAATTTGCACGTAACAGCCAAGGAAGTAGGGGGAACGACACATGGCAAGAACAAGTGGAAAGAAAGACAGGAGAGTGCATTCCTAATGAACATATAAAGGCTAAATTAGGAACGAACACGTTCGATGAATCTGTGCTAGTGGACCGCTACTGAATCGTGTGAAGCAAATGGTCTCGCCCATTGAAGGTAGAAAGAACAAGGGGAGACTTGGGAGACTGTAGTAAGATCTGGTGTTCAATTATTTCAAGCTATGAGGTATAGAAACAGAATCGTTCACAGTGCTAGGAGCCTCTTTAATAGAAATCTGAAGACAAAAAGTTGAAAGGCATAACAATTTACAAAGAAAATTATCAGCAGCAGCGAATGTGTAGCGTGGTGATTTAGTGCTCGCCTTCTCAAGCTTGCGGGATCGAATTCTAATGCAGTTGGTTAGCATATAAACGTACTTACAGTAGGCCTATGTGCAAGAGTTCCAAGACAGTACTGTAGAGTTACTGCCCATTACCGGTACTCCCCGTTCTAGGGTACAATGCCAGCACTCCGGTGTCTTAACATCTATTCCAATAATTGTGGTAGACATAAATGTAATAAATTAAGCATACTAGGTAATTCTAAGCTAAGGAACTTAACTTTCTACCGTTCAAAATTTTAAACTTAAAAGTTTGGATGTACAAAGTAAAGCTGTAACTATGATATAACCCCCAAATCAGATGTCTAGCGCTGCAGTCGTTAAGTAAAAATGTGTATTGTGACCAGCAATTTTCAGAAACGAATCTACATCAGCTGTCTTCTCATATAACTTACTCGTATCTCAGAACAACGCCTCGGATAGCACGCTCATTGAAGTGAACAGGTAATTGCACTATGCAGTATATCAATTAGTACGCGAGTCACGATCGTTCGGCCACCAGTTCCCTGACCGCTCGATAGCGAGTGTCAGGGACACTGCAAACCGCTCGTTAGACGGGCTATAACGACTTGGCTTGTTTGTTTACAGTGCAACTTTGTAGAGGTAAAGATCATTAGCCTCGCGTATTTCCCACTTGATATTACATGTTAATTGTGGAGTGTGCTCGGCAGTAGTACGTAATTGCAATATTTGATAGTGAAATTCAGACGGTAAGTTCTGGCTTTCTGAGCCGAAGTTGGCGGGTTCAATTCCAACTCTGTCCGATGATATTTGAAGGTGCTCAATTACGCCAGCCTCCTGTCGGGGGATCTACTGGCAATAAATTAACTCCTATGGGAGAAGATTTCTAGAACGTCGGCGTCTCTAAAAACCGTAAAAGTAGTTTTAAAAAAATCCTCAGCCTCTTTTCCAGTCATTCGAACGGGTCAGGGATGTAATGAATGAAGCCCCCTTCTAGCGGCGAGGATGGGAATTGTGCCGGCTGCCGAAGCCTGTCGTAGTCCTCTGGGCAAATGTTTAATGACTGACACACGAAATGAAATGATACTGGATTGTTGCTGAAATGAATGACAGGGAAAACCGGAGTACCCGGAGAAAATCCTGTCCCGCCTCCGCTTTGTCTAACATAAATCTCACATGGAGTGACCGGGATTTGAAACACGGAACCCAGCGGTGAGAGGCCAACGCGCTGGGGCCTGAGCCACGGAGGCCGTAAAAGTAGTTAATGGTATGTATAAACAAGAACTCTTAATTCTAAAATATGCCTTGGTGTTTGAAAAGTTTGCCACAGAAGCGAACGTGTGGAAAATTCCCGGAAAACCACAGGACAAATACCAAATAATCACAATCATCTTCTTCTTGTTCTTTTCCTTTTATTTTCTTTCTTCTTATTCTTGTTTCCTTCTTCTTCTTCTTCTCCTCCATCTCATCCTTTCCCAATCAGCTGGGGTCGAACTTTCTGGTCGTTCTCCTCCACTACCTCCTGTACTGAACCTCATCCTTGAAAGGAATAATAATAATAATAATAATAATAATTATAATAATAATAATAATAATAATAATAATAATAATAATAATAATAAAGGTTTCACGTCCAACTATTTTTTTACAATTTTCCGAGATGCTGACGTTTTTTTCACGTGTCGACACGAGGCTAACATATTTGAGCACCTTCAAATGCCACCGGATAAGCCGGGATCAAACCCACCATTTTGAACTCAGAAGACCTGTGCTCTACCATCTGAGCTACTCAGCCTGGCTATATTAACATCGTGGAGCCGGTTTTTATTTTTGGCATAATTTTTAATAGTCAGAGTACTTTCTTGTATGATATATATCTGATCATTTATGTCTCTCTGATGTTCGTTTTACGGTATATAATTGCAACAAGTAGGGAAGAAAGCAGTTGATGTCGGACATTTGTTTTCATCTAAGGCCTATATTCAATATCAATACAATTTTAATGCAAATCACTTGTTCTCTGAATGTGTGACTATTTTCCAGCATGCTCTCACTAAGCTATCCTGATGAAACTTTACGATTCTGACAGAATCCCGACCTTCTTCTTCTTCAGAAACTTTGTCTATGTGATTCATTGAAGCATTTTCCGGCCCACAGTTAAGAAAAGTGATTAAATAATACGATTTAAATACACTACAGAATTTTCAGAAGTCGGTGCCCGGCTCATTGGTTGAATGGTCAGCGCCGTAGCCTTCAAATCAGAAGCTCCCAGGTTCGATTCCCGGTTGGGTCGCATCTGGTTAATTTCTCCTTTTTGGTACTGTGTGTTTATATGTATCTGTCTGAATGCACACTTCTTCATTTACACACCGCACACTATCGACTACCATAGAAGCATGCAACAGTGTATAGGCCCACATCCCTCCACACAGGGACAACGACAGGAAGGGCATTCCGTCGTAAAAATGGCGTTTATCCACTTGTAGTGCCGACCCCACACAACGAGGAGTGCCTGAGTTAAAGCCACATATACGAACAGGATGTATACGTAAATATTGAGCGGAGCCCGATGTTTCTAAGTAATATACATGGATTTCTTCCATGATTTTCATTCAATAGCTTGTTACATGGAAACAGCACATTCAACAAGTCATTACAGAACGGAGAACGCATTGCTTAGCTGCAAACCGTCAATTACGGAAGAGAAAATATTTCAAGGACAAACTGAAGGAGCCTATCACCGGCCAGTGTCCTCTCCTAGCCACGCACGAGTAACAAAACAGTCAGTTATGTTCTTCAATCCAATCTAACTAAGCAAAAAGGTTTTCATAAAACAAAAACAAAAATGAAATAATAAAATAATATGAAAGCACCTTTTTGTTTAGTTAGATAATGGGCTAAAAATTCTACACTATTGTATGTTGTTATCTACAGAAATCTCATGTGAAATCATGGACTAACAGACAAACAGTTCTACAGTATGGCTTCGATAGAGTAATTACGATTTTTGGAAAAATGCGTACATACACGATCTATCAATCCCACTAGAATGCATACAAAAACCGAACTTATAGGAGACACCTTCACACTTTTCATTAGGTGCTCAAACACGACAGTCTCGAGTCAGTAGGTTTATCAGATGAAGAACTCTAGCGAGACAAAATTTCGGCACCTCCGCGTTTCCAAAAACCGTAAGCTTAGTTAAAGGGACATAATAAGTGTGAGTTTGAGCTAGCAGCCTTGCTCATACATGTCACTTCCTTCCCATCAAAGCTCAAAATGAGGCTGAAACATATAGAAGAAGGTAACAAACATATTCTACCCTTGCCAGAAAATATAGCACACCATGCACACTATAACTCACCATTGCTCTAATGACGACGACGATGATGATAATAATAATAATAATAATAATAATAATAATAATAATAATAATAATAATAATAATAAGAGAACCCGTGCTGCTCCGCAGCATTCGTTATAAATAGGTCAGATAAGGTGCCTTGATATGAAATTGTTCCATGTGCTTTCCGGGCACTTTTTGAATGTCTTCCTATAGGATTTGTATTGCATCTTAATTATCTGTCAAGTGATTTGTTTAGATTTCTTTATGGTGACACTGATCGCATGAAGCTTTGTCCATATTATGTGGAAGTAGTTGATTACTTCAAACAAATACTAAAAATAAGTGATAATTGTATGTATTTACGCGTCACCCTATAAATATGATGTACACGATTCCAACTGCCATTGAGACAGTCACCAATCAGCCAAGCGAACCCGAAAACTGTGGATTCAACATTGAACATTTTATTTTTCACCCCATCCCCATGCGGTTGGAGGCTGAACTTGGACTTAAACGGCATCCAGAGTGTCACAATTCATCTTAGCGACCCCAAAAAGTATGAAGTCGACACTATGGTGGCTGAACTTGGAAAATGTCATCCGGAATGTCATTATTCACCTCAGCAACCCCAAAAACTATGGATTCAAAACTAATATAGGTCGTTTTCGATTATTTTTACATGTCACTCTCTCCCCACTCCACTCCCAGGAGTACTAGGTGTCTTTCTCACACAGTATTTCTCTCCAGATTGTGTTATGTCATATATGTACCAAGTTTGGTTGAAATTGCAGGTTTGCCTATAGTCGCCGTCATTTTCAATCGTTTAGCTTCTATATCTTTGCGTAAAGATTTTGCTCCTTAACTGTGTGCAACCCGCTAAGTACAGAATGTATTGCGGGTTATGGTAAGCCTTCGCATGCAAGGAGTAGTCATTTAATGATTTGAATGTATGTTTACTCAAAGTTGATTGGACGTAGAGACCTATCCATGTTTGATAATTTACCGGCAGATAATTCCGGTGAGAATAAAACAAAAATGAAGCAAATCGGTCCAGTATAACGGACGGACGGACGGACGGACGGACGGAATGGACAAAGCTGTTTTTAGGGAACTTTTTAATGTATAGATAATGATAGTAATAATAATAATAATAATAATAATAATAATAATAATAATAATTATTATTATTAAAAATCCAAACCAAACCCCATGGCACTACAGCCCTTGGCCTACCAAACAACCGCTGCTCAGCTCGAAGGCCTGCAGATTACGAGGTGTCGTGTGGTCAGCACGATGAATCCTATCGGCCATTATTCTTGGCTTTCTAGACCGGGTCCGCCATCTCACCGTCAGATAGCTCCTCAATTTTAATCACGTAGGCTGAGTGGACCTCGAACCAGCCCTCAGGTCCAGGTAAAAATCCCTGACCTGGCCGCGAATCGAACCCGGGGCCACCGCGTAAGATGCAGGCACGCTACCCCTAAACCACGGGGTCGGCAATAATAATAATAATAATAATAATAATAATAATAATAATAATTCATAAGAAATAAGAACAACCTTGACTTCCATATTATAAGGATCCTATGTATATCGTTCCTCTAGTGAGGCCAAACATTCTCGATATGAGAATGAAAAATAGACACAACTGACGGTTGTAAATGGCACGAAGGAACTTACTTTACATTTACAAGGAATTCCATTCTATATAGTTCTGAAAGTGGCTCTGTCGTACGCAATTTTAGTTACAGCCTTCTGGCAATTGTGTGGCTCTATTAATAGGCCTGTCGGCACTAATGCATGCCCTGAGAGGAGTAACTTTCCCTTTCAGACAACCATAACTCAGATAAAAGATTAGGGGAAGGTTCCGCTGTCAACATAACGACATGAAAAGAACATTAAGAGCCAAACAAACTGGGAAGGGGGCGGGACAGTATCTTCTCACTACCTGAGATCTCGTTTTTGAAACAAGAAATAACATTCCGTTTGGATGAAGATGGTTGAGGAAAATGACATGTAATAAGCTAAAATAATTTGACGAAGAAATCTTGATCCCCGAAACTATTTAAAACGGTTAATGTGAGACCGACATCTTTCCTCGCCCGGTACAGCAACATGTAATCGCTATCATAAACTAGAATTAAATATATTTTAGAGAGAAATTTATTAAAGAAATAATAAATCTCTCGCCCTCCAATGAGGGTGACCATTCGGATCAGGAATACAACCAGGTTACAATTTCAACAGAATTTTAAAAACGTCAAAAAAAAGAAGATATTTATCAGTTAATGCTACTATTGTCTTCTTTTTTCCTGAGGCGGGGATGTTACGTTCTCAGGTATAGATATAAATGAATGATTTATAGAGAGTCCCTCAGAATCTGTATTACTATTTTTTGTATTTCGCAGAATGGACTACTACTACTACATCGCCATAAGGCCTATCTGTGTCGGTGCGACGTAAAGGAAATTCTAAAAAACTACTACTACTACCACCTCCTCAGTACCCCACTGCTGTTATTTACGAAATAACAGTGTCCACTCAGTTAAATATAATGTATTTCCAGTCTGTCGAACACGCATGTTCAATGAAAATATTACACTTTTATAACATACCTCTAAGAAAAACACATTATTAAACTAAGAATGACACATTTCGTTCTTACAAGAACATCGTCGGATTCTATCAAGTAACACTCAATATTTGGAGATATTTTTGTTTATTTCTATCCAAACATCTATAAATATTTCCGAATATTGAGTGTGACTGGATAGGATCTGATGATGATGATCTTTTAAGAACGAAACAGGTCATTCTTTGTTTAATATTGTGTTGTTCCTTTTTAATAGTGTTTTTTACAGGTATGTTATAGTGTAATACATGGAACTTGTGTGTGTTCGACAGACTGGACTGCTTTTAAGTTACAATGACATTTCTTTCATCAAGCCACCGCTTTAATTTTTAACTAGGCTATCCAGTAATTTGTCGATTTTGTCATTCATTTTCTGGCTATAAATTTTACTCGGAAAAAGTACAGGTTACCTTACGAAAGAAAAAAGTCCTCCTTAACAAAAGTTTGGCAAATTGAGGTCATATCATTTAAAATCTTTTCATTTAACACCTTTCCATACACCATTTACAATAGCAGTCAACCTCAATGAAAATGCTCCATTGCAATAAATTACTGTACATCTAAAGATATGAAAGTAATGGAGAATATAAATGCCTGTTTTGACAAATTCTCAACAGATGATGTTTTGTCCCCGTGACTATTCGAACCATACTATTTCCCCGATAGATGATGGACATATCATTTGGGCGCGTCTGCACTGTACAAATTAAAAAAAAAACTCCCAGCCTTTTCATTTTTCGCAAGCAACCACGACGAACTAACTTAGAAACTACCGAAATTAGGAATGACTAGAGGATAGACTACCTCAAAGCGGTCGTTTCACAAGAAGGGAACACATTTTTAGAAAACAATGACATTAAAACATTTCCATGAAAGAAAATGTAACTGTCCATTATTTTGTATTTTTGTTTCGAATATACTGTTTTTCTTACACAGCTTCTCTTCAGTACATTCTGCTGATATACCGTATATCGTCGTTGCGCCTGCGAACACAGCTATGTCATAATGTTGCGGGAGAAATACTGACCCGCAGCACATATATCAAGAGCGAGAATTCTTTGATATTAAACGACAGACCAGTGAAATTTCAAAGCTGAAATATTTCACACAGCGGTTTTCGCAGGCGGAACGACGATATCTTTTTTAAACATAAAAAGAAGTTGAACTATTAGTTACTACGCGGAAAAATGCCAATTTTAAGCACTTCCAACTTTTGTATTATTCGGCATAGCAATTTCATATTTGCACTTACAAAGCAGTGAAGTTAAGATGATAACAGTGCGTACGATGGCCAGCATTTTAAAAGAAAGGTCATCTTCAGTAATGTTAATATTACTTGTTTTAACGTCACTTCAACTGCTATAGTTGATGCAGTGATATCGGAATTGTCGTCACATACAAATTATTTTACGTGTCGGAATTTGACGGCACAGAATTATTACATTTAAAATACAACCACAGCTGAGATCTAACCCTGCTAAGGAGCAGAATGTAGCGATTGTTGTTTTAATGGATAAAATAATAGGTCTACCAACTTCCCTTAACGTTCGTTGTAGGAGAAACAGGAAGCGTTTTGATCCTTCCAGGAATTAAGGTACCGACTACAGAAATGGCGTGATGAATGGCGGAATGACATTAGTAGACGAATAAGCTTTAGTGTTTTTAAAAACATCATAATCTATACTTTTGATAAAATAAGATGGTGTTTGTTTGTTTATTCCAGATAGGCTCGAACCGATTGAGCTGAAATTTAAGAAGAATTTAGCTTGAAATCCCGAGTCACTCAAGGGATAATTTGATTTTGATATATTTCAACTTTTCGATCTACAATGTTATTTGCTTTACGTCCCACTAACTAATTTTACGGTTTTCGGAGACGCGCCGAGGTGCCGGAATTTTGTCCCGAAGGAATTCTATTACGTGCCAGTAAATCTACCGACACGAGCCTGATGTATCTGAGCACCTTCAAATATTACCGGACTGAGCCAGGATCGAACCTTCCAAGTGGGGTCAGAAGGGCAGTGCCTCAACCGCCTGAGCCACTCAGTCCGGCCGGTTTCGATCTAGTGGAGAATTTTACAGGGGTATGTCCAAAATTTGGGCACTTTTAGTCCTACGTCGACTAACATAACGGGTAAACGGTTTGCCCTATTGAAAAATGAAGTGCACCAAGGGACCTTGAAATTCAATTTTCTCCAAGAAACACCAAATGTATTTTCTTCGTAACTCTGTTTTCGATAAAATTAAGCTTTCTTGTGTTTTTGGCTGTGGTCGCCATCATTTGTGTAAAAAGATGTTGTTTGTTAACAGGCTAGCTGAAGAATGAGCGCGCCATTTTACGGAAAGCGTTTGGAGGTTACAGTTGCATTGTTGAGAGTGCTAAGCGTGCTTATCCATACTTGAGAACTGCTGTGGGCTGCTGTTTATTTATTCAGCCACGTTTATTATCATCGTCATCGTATTATATTCCGTGTTTCCATCTTTTTACTATTGTGTAGGTTTAGTATTCATATTTAGTAGATAAAGATTTTATACATTTCATTTTGCGTAGTCTTCGAATTTACATCTCTTATTCGGTTATTTTTGTTATTATATTCTTTACAGTCACGAGCTTTTATTTATAGGCAAACGTTTTTTAATATTTTATTGTGAGACGGTGGTGTGACAACCACGGACCTCGAGCTGAGCCCGGCTTTGGTGCCACTTACTTGTGCCAGGCTGCTCCTGTAATTATTCCTGTGCGACCTCCCCTCGCCCGGAACCGGCTCCGCGATGTAGGGGTAGCGTGCCTGCCTCTTACGCGGAGGCCCCGGGTTCGATTCCCGGCCAAGTCGGGGTTTCTACCTGGATCTGAGGGTTGGTTCGAGGTCCACTCAGCCTTCGTGACTACAGTTGAGAAGCTATCTGACGGTGAGATGGCGGCTCCAGTCTAGGAAGCCAAGATTAACAGCCGAGAGGATTCGTCGTGCTGACCACATGGCACCTCAATCTGCAGCGCCTTCGGGCTGAGAAGCGGTCGCTTGGTAGGCCAGGGCCCTTTGGAGCTGTTGCGCCATGGGGTTTGTGGGGGACCTCCCATCGCCAACTCTCGTTCTTTCCCGATCCCCATGGTATTCGAGTATTCAAGGCCTAAAACGGCTTTTATTTTTTCGTCTTTCACGGCTCTTCCCTTTTCTTTGTCGATACCTTCATTTGTCGAAGGTTCGTACCTTCTTTCTCTCCCCTTCAAGTTTAATTATTCAAGTGCCGAGTGGTCATAACCTATATATTTATGTACGGTACCCGACGAGAAGGTCGTAAATACTGTCTACACGAACATGTTATAAGATGCATACACTTGCCGGCCACTTTAATTTAACCATCACCGGGCGAGTTGGCCGTGCGCGTAGAGGCGCGCAGCTGTGAGCTTGCATCCGGGAGATAGTAGGTTCGAATCCCACTATCGGCAGCCCTGAAGATGGTTTTCCGTGGTTTCCCATTTTCACAGCAGGCAAATGCTGGGGCTGTACCTTAATTAAGGCCACGGCCGCTTCCTTCCAACTCCTAGGCCTTTCCCATCCCATCGTCGCCATAAGACCTATCTGAGTCGGTGCGACGTAAAGCCCCTAGCAAAAAAAAATTAACCATTTATTTTACTTAACCATTTAACCCTTGCTCATAAATCAGCATGAAGAACGAGGTACTTTAACTAGTATGAATATAAAGTTGGAAGTCAAGAGAAGGAATCGGGGCAGACATTCGTTCATAGGAAGATGGATTAGGGATTGGAATAATTTACCACGGGATATGTTAGATAATTTCCAACTTCTTTGAAATCATTTAAGAAAAGATCAAGTATACAACCGATAGGGAATCTGCCACCTGAGCGATAGCCCTACATGCAGATCATTGGTGAACGAACGAACGAACGAACGAACGAACGAACGAACGAACGAAAGGGAAGGGCCATGAAAGATGTGGAAATGAAAGACTTCATAGGCTTCGCAAACATAATAATGTCGAAGGCAGAAGAAAACAACAGCTGACCAAAAGTAGTCAGATACGAAAGAAGAGATAATCCTGGAACAAGTGAAAGAAATGAGAGACCGGTTTGAGTCACGTAGCCAGCAGGTTGCATTTGGGAGACAGTAGCTTCGAACCCCAATGTCGGCAGCCCCGAAGATAGCTTTCCATGGTTTCTCATTTTCACACCAAGCAAATGCTGGGACTGTAGCTTAACCAAGGCCACGGTCATTTCCTTCCCATTTCTAGTCCTTTCCTATCCGATCGTCGCCATAAGACCTATCTCCGTCGGTGCGACGTACAGCAAATTTAAAAAATAATGCCAGACTGCGTTGAGCCCCATGATCGTCACTGTGAGGCTTTGCAAAAGGAACCACATCCAAGCGCTATTTTGTAATACTCGTCTGATAAAGAGAAGACGAATCTACAGTGTTTTACAGAAAACTGGCCTCGAACTCGTAATCAAAAGCATACATAATATACCTTAGTTCAGTCGATGATGTCATGGCAGCGAGTTCATGGACCTCGGGCTGAGTGTTTGCCGAAGTATAGTCACGACAAGTAAAGCGATTTGCATAATATTAACACGAAGTAAACAAACTCAATTTAACGACCAGAATACTCCGTTCTCTAGGGACTTGCTTATACACTGGTAGGTAGCACACAATGAACACAACTGACGAGGAAATTTTACTAAAGATGATCTGTACCCTTAAAAAGTGATTCTTTATGGTCATGCCGTTGAACTGTATTCGATAATCAAGATAGGATAGGCTGAATTCAATGCCATTATCATTTTTCATAAAATAATTACAAAGCGATATACCAAACTGACGGAAAGCTAATGTAGTAAATCAATCGTTAGAGCAGAGTAGTCTGACGAGACTACTCTGCCCGTAGGGTACAGGCGCACCCTCATAAATAATCGTTGGCATACTATTAAGGCAAAATGTTTCTTTAAATATGCTTTCTCCTTCTTCAATTTATTAACAAGATGAATAATAGTTCTAAGAAGTGTTCATTTATCGTTTGGAGGGCTCCACTTCTTTAGGCCAAAGTGATATTCGCTCGGACTCACATCCAAGGACTAATATAATGGGTAGTAGGGTATAGGGTATATACAAAAATACAGTAGCCAGGTTTTAAGAGAAGTCTCAGTCCCCACCCCCACTCCTTTCTTACGCTTATCCTCTGCTGTGCAGTTTTTTGAAAATAAACTTCGGCATCTTCGTGTTATCAAGGGCTTTTATTTAGAACTGGAGACAGGGTGTTGTTTGAAGTCGTTCTCTTCTCTGTGAGGAACAGAAAATACCTTGTTATAAACTGAGCATTTCCCACTTTAGTTTTACACGGAAGAAAATTATTCATTTTGATTCAAGCTCTCTCTGCCTTAACAAACACCATATCCGAAATTCGGAATTGGCAGGCAGACGGAATAAACACCATTGTTAAATTCCAATTCATTCACATTTTTGGAAATTCATGCCTTTGTTGTATAATTTAGTCTAACTCTATTTATTTTGCGTTGAACTCTCACAAGCATATACGAATAAAACACATCAAGGAAGTGTAGACGCAAGTCTAGTTAAAATACATGCTGAATTATATGATAGTTTTCTTTTGTATTTTTGTGCTCGAAGTGATGTTTCTGTACACGACACGACATCCTTATGATCTGGATGAGGGACATAAAGAAAGACGATAACAAAATGGTTGTTTTTTTTTACCGGTTCATATATATGAGATTTTGACCGTCCCGAATAGGGTCGATACTAGACAAGCTTTAATGGCTTCAAATATGGGACAGCTGGCAACTCTATAACAGAAAATGTGTATCATATGCAAAATAAGTATGGTAAACAAATGTGTTAAATTGTTTTAGCAAAAATAAACTCAATGTGGCAGAGAACAGGCTCGTAACTTAAAAATCCCAATATACTGTCGTGCTATTAATGAAGGTCTACAGCAAGAACTTGAAGACAAAGAAACAACCTCTTGTAATTTTTAAAAATCATAATCAAAAGCTACCATATTATCTGTTGAAATTTTCTCCTCATCTGGTCAATCAATCAATCAATCAATCAATCAATCAATCAATCAATCAATCAATCAATCAATCAATCAATCAATCAATCAATCAATCAATCAATCAATCAATCAATCAATCAATCAATCAATCAATCAATCAATCAATCAATCAATCAATCAATCAATCAATCAATCAATCAATCAATCAATCAATCAATCAATCAATCAATCAATCAATCAATCAATCAATCAATCAATCAATCAATCAATCAATCAATCAATCAATCAATCAATCAATCAATCAATCAATCAATCAATCAATCAATCAATCAATCAATCAATCAATCAATCAATCAATCAGTGAATTCATAATCTATTTGCTCATTTCAGTATAACCCTTCTTCACAGCTTTGATTTTTGAAATAATTTTACTATCTAAAACTACATATATCAGCATATTCCCTGCAACATACCATTAAAGAACATTAAACAATATTTTCTTATTATTTAATGCTACCTTTTTGTCTGGATCTATATGAAGGATTTAATTAGACTATATTTTTACAGACTGTTCTGTATCCATAGAAGTGAATGATAAACCTAAAAAATTGTATAATTCTCATTTTTAAAAACCATGATGAGTTGTGATTCAGGTTCATTCAAAATGAAGTGGCCTCTACCTCTGTACAAAATAAATTACGGGTTTCACAAAAAAAAAAAAATACTCATTAAATAAATAAATATGTAGCTTTGTCTTTAATCTTGCCTGTAGATAGCACATTTTACTTCATATATACTTTTTTTTTTTTTTTTTTTTTTTTTTTTTTACAGGCCAGAGGATCACCACAATCCAGCTGGATGGGGTTCAATATTTTGTCAGCCGCATGAACCCATACTCTCCAGCTCTCAACTACTTCCTCGCCTACCAGTATTGCCGATCTCTAGGACTACAGCTGGCTTCTTTTGAGTCCCGTGAGAAATCAGATTCACTCATGCAATATCTCCGTAATGCAGGTAAACCATCACCTCATGCACACTTGATTACAATTTGTTGGTTGGAATCAACTAGGCAAACAAATATATTATAATAATAATAATAATAATAATAATAATAATAATAATAATAATAATAATAATAATAATAATAATAATAATAATAATAATAATAATAAAATAAGCATTATTAACATAGAAATTTATACTCCATCTCTACATCAGCCACTTACAATGAGTGACCAAAAGTCATGGGAAAACACTGAATGTGATGTTAATGAGTTGCTCCTCCATGAGCCCTCAAAATGGCAGCAATACGGCGAGGCATCAACCCTTCAAGGTGTTGGAATAATTCTGGAGAGATCTGGACCCATGCATCTTGCACTGCTACCCACAGCTGGTCTTGTGTAGTTGGTGCGGTGTTCATGGAGTGTATACCAGCATCGACAGCATCCCATAAATGCTCGATTGGAATAAGATCGGGGAGGATCTGGAGGTCCAATCCATGGTCGAAACTCCACGGGAGTGCTCATACAAACCTTATGTGCCCCCACAGAGCGGTGACATGGTACATTGTCCTGTTGAAACATGGCATCATCATCAGGGTACTCTACGGCCAGAAAAGGATGCAAATGGTCTGAAAGCATGTTCACATAACGTGTACCTGTCAGCACACCCTGCACCTAGGAAATGGGGCTTAATTGCGACCATGAGAATGCCACCCAGACCAGAAATGAGCCACCTCCCGCCTGGACATAACCTTGTTGGCAAGCATGATCCATAGCTTCATGGGGCATACACCACACTCTCACGTGCCCATCAGCCCGACACAATTGGAACCGGAATTCATCAGACCATACCACATGCTGCCACTGTTCCATGGTCCACTGCTGATGTTTGCAGGCCCATGCATGTCGTTGAGCTCTGCGTCGAGGTGTTGGCTGGTGAAGCCTATGTGGTGCAGTTACCTCCTTACAGTCCTGGAAGAAATGGGTTCCTGACTCCCAGCATTCAACTGGACGGTGATCTGACTCACTGTAGCCCTTTGAGCGCCCAGTATGGTTCTGCGGAGGTGACGTGATGTCCGTTCGTTAAACAACTGTGGTCTTCCAGTACAGTGCTTTACATGGGTGGTAACATTCTATCTGCAATATTAAAGATCCACCCTCAACACTGATGATCTCAGAGACCCGAATTCACGTGTAATCTTCGCAATGGTATGACACATGTGCCGTGCGCCAATGATCATCCCACGTTCAAAGTCGGTTAACTCACAACATGTTGCCATTTTCACGACAATTGTGTCTGTGACAGATTGTTCAGCTACGCCACAGCTAGCCGCAATGCTCAGGGGTTATAGATGGCACATTTTCTAATGAGACACCCCTTCCCATAATGTTAGGCCACTCAGTGTAGACTTCATGTTGCTCCCTTTCAATCAGGGCTGATAGTTTCATTGTTTTGACCCTTAAAACAATGATCAACACAAAATCACATTCTTTTCAATTGTGACCACTTTGTCAACAATTATTTTTGGAAAAGGTTGTTAATACTTCAAGACAATTTGACCTGGGACAGAGTTAATTCACTGGCATGAAATCCACTCTGTCATGAAATTTTAGGTTGACAGTAGGGGCAAAGCACTAATATCTGGATAAAAAGATACATGCAGTGATCCAATGAAAATGATCTGAAAAGAGCTGCACAACTTCGAGGAATGCAGGAACCCAAATTTACTTTCTTATCGACGCAAATAGTTATTAAGCAACCATGATCCTGATCTGCACATTCAGAGAAAAATAAAGTACAGTCTGCCTACAAAGCTTGTCTATGAAGCATGTGTCTGTTAGGTTACCAGCCCAGAAGCTGGTTGGATCATCAAATAGCACTACCAGATGTTATGTGGTTATGGGAAAGCACAAAAACTGAAGGCAGTGCTAAAGTGAGGGGTAGGGAAGATAGGGAATGAAGTAGTTTGCCACTGTTTTCCTCATATGAAGGATGCAATAGGAGACAAATGAAAATGAGCACATCCATCAGTTTCCTAGCATTCAGCAAGTTATCTGAACCTTGCATTCAAGCTACCGTATTTCTACGGTAATAAAAGAAGAAAGTATTGTCTAAAATCTATGAAACTTCAAAAAATGACCACCCAAATCATACTGTTTTTGTATTTAAATCATTCCTAATCACAAAACGGCAAATGGTTACTTTCCACTCATATCAATGTACTAATGGCTCTGTCACTTCTGACAAGGTAGCTACGTCAACACATTTTCTAATACTGTACAGAGGAATACGAAATCTGTCAAAACGCACCGAAGCTTTAATGTCTCCATCCAACGACCACATATACAACAACACAATATTTTTTCTTCTGAAAAGTAGGTTCTATTACCTGTGCTGAGCTTCCAAACAAAAGAAGCAAGTAAAGTCAAATAATAAATTATTATAAATAAAATTTTATCACTCACATGTTCCTGCCATTTCACTGTTATTAAAAAACTTGTCTTCTACACATGATGTTTCCATGAAAACTGCTGAAGATTTTTTTCACTTTTAAAACTGAATGTCACTTTTCCAATCTCATACATCTTGCAAACTAAATGCATTACTGTTACTATACCTGCATCTCCTAGAGTAGTCCATAATTTTGAGGGTAAATAATAAATACTTAAAGATCATTCTATTAAAAAAAAGTACAGAAGTGATTTTCACAATCATATATGTTCACTCAAGTATCACAAGAAGATCTGCAAGCTGAAGACTTGAATACGAGCCGTAATAGTTATAAGAAACCATTATCAGGGAGATTTTAAATCAGATATCAACCATGCAAATGCAAAATTGTATCTTATTTCAATCTGAGGAGCAGTTTTCCATTCATAATCCAAAATAATTAATCACACCCATCAACAAACATCACACTATCAGGTGATGTCAGGCAATATTTAGTTATAAATAAAGCATGATGGGTTAAAGATCATGTCCACAGGCACTCAACTGACACAAAACATGGCAGACAAACAGAGTTACAAAGATATACAAAAGGCCAATAGAAGGCACATATTGTATTGTCCTTTGAGTACCTACTATGAGGGGCTTAAAAATCTGAAGCTGAATGGTGTGATTTCAGACCATGGTGACTTTTAGCAGCTATTCTGAGAATGGTCTTTCCAACACTTACAACAGAGAAATGCTGGTAAAGAATCATAATTCAAGTTCAGAGAAATACATCCCACATCTAGCCACAGTAATCATAGTTACACAATACTGCATACAGTATACTACAACAAATTATCAAAGGAAGTGTGTAAATGGGACTAAAGAAATCTAACAGTTTTTCAATATTAATAACCAGTTACATCCCTCTATCTTTCCCTGGGTACAATAATTCTTCCCTATATCTACACTCCCTGTGTTCTATGTAACAGGGTACAACAAGTTTGACTACTGGACATCAGGAAATCGTCTGGGTACAGACATGCTGCTGTGGATGAGTTCTGGCACACCTTTCAATACCACATTTGACTATATGAGAAAAGTGCCTACAAATGACTTGGAGAACAACCCCACCAAAGCCGAGGATGGTACCGCAGCCAGCAGTAGCTCAGATGATACAGTGACAAAGCCTGTGGTCAAAGAAGCCAGAAACAGACGTCCTGGAAGACAAAGGTAAGTATCACATAACCACACTGCAGTAGACCTACCTCATTTTCCACCTTGGTAAAAGTAGTGAAACTATAATGCTATTCATAGTAATATCATACTACATAGTACAGTTCTATATATAAAATCCCACAAGCATGTTTCTAAGAAGTGACTCCAAAATATTTACTACCAGTAGCTAAAAAATGGTCAGACAGGAAGGTGCCTTCACTTGCAGCATTTGCTACTATAGTACATGTTTCAGTTTCATTCCCTATCATCAATGTGTATTATTAATTCCTTCAGTGGATGATGGGCAGGCTCGAGTATTGGCCTCCAAAGCCAAACATTGCAGATTCAAACCAAGCAGAGTTTGTTGGAATTCTAGAAGGCAGAAAAAATTCATTTGGTACGCCATGTTATATGATGTTAACATTAAGATATTTGTGTTGAGGCATTCAGTGTTCACCAGACAAAACTGACATTAACTTCGATGCTTCATGTAGGCTATTATTAAAGAGGGCTGAAAGGGCATTTAATACTAACTGCCAGGTATCTTAATTATTTTTTCTTTTAAAATTTTGCTTTACGTTGCACTGACACAGATAGGTCTTATGGTGATGATGGGATAGGAAAGGGTTAGGAGTGAGAAGGAAGCAATCGTGGCCTTAATTAAGGTACAGCCCCGTCATTTGCACGGTCTGAAAATGGAAAACCACGCAAAACCATATTCAGGGCAGCCGACAGTGGGGTTCGAACGTATTATCTCCCGAATGCAAGCTGATTGCTACGTAACCCAAATCACACAGCCACTTACTTGTTGGATGCCAAGTATCAAGGAGACTGTTTCTAACCTGGAGAATAAATGCTGCCTGCTGGATTTCAGTGGCATTTCCTCCACTGCGGAACATTCTACATCAAAGGGGGAAAAATATTTGCAGAAATCAATCTTGGTACAAGATGCCTCCCAGCACAGATGTAACACCCATGGGTGAGATCATTAAAGATCAAAATGGTCCTAAAATGTTCTCTAACAATGATAAAAATGCTTTATAGGGCTTAAAATCATTAAAGACACAAAAGAATAAAACCTCTGTTGTGCAGTGTTCATACCGTTTGCTATCTTGCTAGTCTCGGGTATAATTTCAAGAACTGCTTTACGATATTTCTTTGAGACATGGGTCTGGAATGGGACTGACTAAGCCTAGAGTAATCTGACTCAAAACATATGCATGAAAATTGTTCATAATAATGGGTGGGGATCTCTTCTTGACAACAAAATACCCAGTGCTATCTTAAGGAAGGCACTCATTGGTCAGCAGACTTGGCTAAACAGATGTTTATAATCATTACAGGGTTATACTTCCTTTTTCTTGTTTTTGTCTGGTTTATTTGTATGATTGAGTGACTAGTTGACTTCCAAAGGAACATCAAAGATAATAACATTGCTACACTTTCAATTAGGTACAGCAGCAAATTTTAGAATCCTAGGTTTTCTTTTCTCATTAGGATACACAAAGAACATCAAAAACTTATGACAAAAAATCTTGTTACTCTTATGATAAAAGAAAGGATTTAGTTTAAAAATCAAACACAAAATAATTACAGCTCAATTTCTAATATTTAAAAGAAAAGAAAGTGATATGATCCAGTCAGCTATCCAGACACCATGTTTTGCGATGATATGTTTTTTCTAATAATTCTTGTTGTTTTTCAAAACTTTGCACTAGTAACTAAATATTTTGTATTTTTACTAACATACTACATGAAATTACAGTATTGACGAGATCATCTCTGGTTGTGTGGCCCTGAAAGCTCCAACGCTCGAGTGGGACACAGATGACTGTCTTGAAGTGAAAGACTTCATTTGTGAACAGACACGTTGTTACTACTACAACTATGGCTCCATCCCAGTTTCTCCAGCCCAGGGGTAAGCAGGTGAGAACAGAATTAATGCTTTCTTATCCACTTCAGAATAAATGAGGCTTTAACCACTGCAATGGCACCCTTCACTGCTTTCTTCCTACAGCCTGTTTGTAGTTAGTAGCACATTAACATACGGTTGAGGGGTATGGTAGTTTGGGATAATAACATGGAATTAAAGGAAAAATAATATTCTCAGAATAGTGCAGTGAAATTTGTTCACACAGCCATTCTAGAATCTTCAAACATTCTGCGATAGACATTATTCTGAAAGTAATAACAGTTCAATACCCCACAGAGTAATAACTGGGCTGGTATTCTGTTTTCCTTCTAATGGAAAATCTTCCTTGACTTTTTAGTGTAAAGGTTATCTAAGGTGATGGAGTGGATTAACATTCAAATTGACACTGAGACCATATTTCCACAAGAAAAAAGAGTCATTAATGAACTTGCGTACAAATGATACTGAAATAACAACAAGATTGTTGAACTTCACCAGAGA
Organism: Anabrus simplex; assembly: GCF_040414725.1. Lineage (NCBI taxonomy): Eukaryota > Metazoa > Arthropoda > Insecta > Orthoptera > Tettigoniidae > Anabrus > Anabrus simplex. Next base: position 55,380,241 of record NC_090269.1, on the reverse strand, counting down.
TTTTACAAAGATGCTACTGAAGTTTACAATCATAAAATATATTAGACTAGGAAATCCATAAAATGAATTTTCATACTCAGTAAAAATTATAGGTGTAAACACTGAAAACCACAGTAGCAAAGATAAAATGTTCTCTTCCCCTCCACTGGTGTGGTGGCTAGCAGAGCAAAGAGGGAAAAATCTTAAATCTACAAAGACTGTTTGGGGAAATTCATAAACACTAGAGACTTAACTGAAAAACCCAAAATGCTATTCCACAGAAAAATGCACATTATTTTTCTAGATATAGGCCCAAGTCTAAAACAGGTAATAAGAAGATTTGTCAATAAGAGAAAATTACCACATGTTGTTTATTTCAAGCTACTAAAGATATTTGATAATAAGCAAACAGAGAGCATATCAGAAGTATCGGAAACTTACAGGAATATCATAATTTACAATTCACGGAGTTTAACTCACCTTTGACCCTTTCATGACAGCAGAGCTTAAAGTATTTTGAAAAGAACTGGCAATGCAGACCAAAAATAATCTTAAATAGTGAGGCAATGATAACCACATCAAACTATATGTGTTTACAAAATGAAGTACGGTACTAAAAGGACTTCAAAACACACATTATGATATAAACTAATTTCAAGTAGTTTTATTTAAAGGTATACCATAGCAGCTAATTTCCACATTTTACTACTGACACAAGTCTACTTAAGTTATACTAAGCAGAAAGATCATGGCAATGGCTTTACCAAAATTGTCTCTCAAGTGAATCCTCTGATTTGAGTGAAGTTTTAATAGCCAGAAGGAGAAGAAGAAGAAGAAGAAGAAGAAGAAGAAGAAGAAGAAGAAGAAGAAGAAGAAGAAGAAGAAGAAGAAGAAGAAGAAGATTTAACATCCTCATTACTTAAGCACTAAAAAGAAAGATTTTCAACAGTTTTATTCTTTCCATCGCAATGTATAAAGTAGTATGACATCAACTGCCGTTGAGATTAATGGACTGTTTCTGTTAAACTTTGATACTGAACTCTAAAGTTAACAGGAAGATATATATTGCCAATAAACAGCAACAGAGATCTAATGAAGTGATACAGAGATTCAGACTGAAATTCTATTCATAAGCAAGTCAACCAATATGTAAGTAAACATGGTTGTCTCCTATGTATCATGGCTTGAACCAGTCTATAGATTTTTTGAGTATTTTCTTACAAAATTCATAAACACGAACTTTACATGAGGTATCAAAGCAAACTTCTTTATCATCCCATATTGTCTCCTATAAAAATTAGACAATACATATTAAAAATAATAATACTAGCAAGTATCACAAAAGGACTATGCCTTAACAGTATATTCAACGCTAACAAATTTTGATCTAACTGTTCATTTCTAGGCAAGACTTCAACTGAATTTATTTTGAGGAAGACCTGAAATTAGCTCCTGACAACAATTAAATAAGACAGTGTCACACAAAAGCTTCACTAACAATTTACTACAGAATGCCTGAAATATGCTTTTAGTTAACATTTACCTGCATACTTGTGCTGTACTTAAATGGTCTATATAATATTTAACTGAACCAAACCATACTCCAGAACATGACATTTTTCAAATGCCTTATCAAAATCTGCTAAAACGATATTTCCTAAGGAAATTTTAGCATTCCTGCTTCCACAGCTCAATCGTCAGTAATGAGAGAATGACCAAGAAGAGAAAACACTTTTCTTAGTCCAAACAAAAAGAAATGCTAACACGAAACTGTATAAGAAGCTATAATAAAAGAAAAAAAAGAAGACATTGTGATTTTTGTTTTAAGAGGAAGTACAACTAGGTAATCATCCTCCCTGAACAAATTAAGTGGTGGTGGTGGGGGGGGGGGGGGAAGAATTATTCAATGAACAAATTTCAAAATGAATTACAAAATAAAACAAAAAAATATTGCATTAAGCCAAAAAAGGTCACAAAGGCTTCCTTAGTGGAAATATCCATACACACTGATAGAATCCTGGAATCCTTACAAACATCCCTAAAGAAGGTAGATGGATCAAATTAGGATTTAAATTGAAATCTATGGATTAGAAGGTATCACCTGTTCACATACATGAGAAGATGAATCACTTAGAGCAATTTGAAATCTTCATAAATAGAAAAATGAGGAAATTTTGTTTATAAACATATAATCCAGTGAACAAACAGAGTTTGGGCCAGTGCTTAAAGCAACTCTGATGGACGCAATGGTATAAAACAAATATCATTCAACATATATGATTACAACATCAATAATTATGTGACAGAAAATCTTTTTAATGAATTTTAAGCTTAAGAATGGAATAGGCACAAAAATACAAATACAAAATACAAATAACCTATTAATGGCTACAAAATTAGGAAAATGAATCCAAAGTTATCCACATCTTGTTTTCACTTCTGACAGTATTAGTATTTGAGACAAAGGCATTCTATTCTATTTTTTGTCTACATTAAAAGAAGACAGATACAGTCAGAGATCAGCCTCATATGAATCCACTTTCAGCACTAGGCTTGATACTTGTTGTTTAAAGGGGCCCAACATCTAGGTCAATGGCCCCTTAAGCACTACGCTAGGTGTAGGTAAATCATGAGTGCTTCATGGGTCCTGTAATATCTGTTAATATGTTAATGATTCATAACAGAAAGTATCTTGCTGACTTGATTCAGTTTGAAAAAAATAAAAGAGGAGTTTGTTTCAGCAGCTCAAGGAAGTATCAAGTGAATGAGGATTAAAAAGAATCAAGCTGCAACATTCTTACGACTTGAGAAAACATCCTACAGAAGCTAAAGAATGCTCAAATAGTTTTAATGTAATACGTTTCACGTTTCATGCAGTGCCTTATAGAAGTCTAACCGATTTACTTCCTTAAATAAGACTAAATGTTTAATTAGAAGAAGAGTGTCCACTTCCGATTGCATTTTACAAGTCAAATCTTCAACTGCACAAGAAGGCTTTCGAAACAATTTGATGTTTAATGAAGCATTATCAAAATCTTGAAAACTATTCTGAAAATTGTCTTTTTAAGAGATCACTGCTAATGTAAAAGAAATAGAATATTATCTGATACATTTTATTTTATACTGAACTCAAGAAGGAAAACTGGGAATGCTTCATATGCACATACAAGTAAATACCCCACCCCACCTGCAGTTCCAAAATTAAGTTCGTTTTTTCAATCTGGTCCATGAGGAAAGATAAAAAAGGATGAGACAACAGTCCTCAGGGCTTAAGTTCCATACATTTCAAAACAACATTGTTTGCAAATAACTAATATCAATGATTACCAACAGCACAAATTATGATTTAAAACACGAGGACATCTGAAACCTACAGGCAAGGGAAGATATAACTTATTAGCCATTCATTTTAATCAAATGTCATGTTTAAAAATAATGAATGCTACATACAATGTTCATTATTTTTAAATGTAATATTTGAGCAGTGTTGTTCTTCAGTTTATTTTGAAATGGATAAGCTGTCACTAACTGAAATCTATCAAAAATGGTTACAGTTACTAATCAGTTGGTGACAGGCAACATAGATGCAAACATCATTTCAGTGTATTATTCTTCTCATTTACCACTTCAGAACTTTGACTACTACCACTTCAATACTACTAATGCTCAGTTGTTTAAATATACTGGTAAGATAAAAGATCAAGAAAGAAATTATTATTATTATTATTATTATTATTATTATTATTATTATTATTATTATTATTATTATTATTATTATTATTATTATTATTATTATTATTATTATTATGAATAATTTCTTTCTTGATCTTTTATCTTACCAGTATATTTAAACAACTGAGCATCTTTTCCAAACCTTTTTGATTAACTTCTGTATATGGTACATTATTATTTAATTTTGCATAAATATATTGAACAGTTGCTTTATACTGCAAACATGCCAACTTTCAAAAGTAGAAAAAGAAAAAGAAATAAATTAATGACATTTTGTGACATGTTACAATGCAATATTGACGTAATTGCATCAGTTCAAGAATACTCAACACATAGATACTACTCTCTAACATACATTTTTGTTACTCATTTATTTATTTATTTATTTATTTATTTATTTATTTATTTATGGTATTTATTTATTTATTTATAAATACTAAAATACTAAATTTTTACTATATATATTTTAAGGCTAAAAGTTATTTACAAAATTTTCTCTCTGGCTATACACAGAACTGAAGAAAAGAGACAAGGATTTTTGAACAGTACAAGAATACTACCTCCTAGTAAAGGGATTTACTAAGGGCGAAGACCCAGAGTCTTCAAGGCTGGCCACTCCGAATCTTATTTAGGAGTGTTGACGATTCTTACGGAGCGATTGCCAGTCCAAGAAACCAGATTTACTGATGACAAGGCTTTTGAATCGGAAGGTTACAGAATCATTAAGGGGAAGCCAGCATCTAGAAACACACAACTCCAGCATTTTTGGAATAGCTTTCTTAGTAAGACGAGATTCAGTGGACTCCATCACTAGCGAACGCCCCTCCATGCTGTCCTTCAGATGTGGAAACAAAGGATATTCCCTTGTAAATGTATATGCACCCCTAGTAATGAGGATAACAAGAAGAACCCTGAGATCATCCAAATCTTCTGGCAGATGCTAGAAGACGAGATCGGCAAGATTTCTGGTCACCACGCCAAGCTCCTGGTATCGTGTGAAAAAAGGACTTTATTAAAACTCCCACCTAATCAATACTATAAGTAAGACATAAATTCTTAATCTACCTCATTAGAAGTAGAACTAGTTTCGGTCAATATCTGACCATCCTCAGCTACATACAAAGCAACTTAAAAACTAAAAACACATTCCATATAAATTGATGTAACAAAAACAATATCAATATTACATAGTCTTCTCAGGTGAGTCCTATTAAAATGTACGTTCAATAAAAAAATTCCACACTGGATAACTATAAAAATTTCTTTGAGATTTGTCCTATGAATTATGAGAAAAACATTTTTTTAAGGGAAGTTAGAAAGGTTCTAATTGTCATTCAACAAACTGCACTGTCCTTAACTAGTTCTTGAAAAAGTACTGTACATTTATGTCTTGAAGTAGAAACAAACACCTTATTTACAAAATTTTGTTGTTGACAGGTAACTGGCAAAAGTAATGCATACAATCTCCCATAATTTTGTGTTATAAAACTACCACTGACAGTGGTAATACTTCGTTGTTACAAAAGGAAGAAAGCTGGTGGGGCCTTATGAAAAGCAGATTACCGAGCTTTGGAAATGAGACATAGCTCTCATAGTGCATTGGCACTGCTGGTGGCTTCAAATAGCCTATGCAGTGGCCTCCACGGTATGCACTAGCCTTGCGTCTTGGGTGGTGTGCTAAGTCCCAACTGACGAGCCTAACTTAGCACACGAGGGCGAAACACAGGCAACCAAGAATGAGTTAGCTGGAAAATTTATAATGTCCAATAACGGACCATTATATTGGTATTATAAATTTACTCATTCAGGACAAATATTTTAGGTTCCCTATGGGAATCAACTCTGCATCACTCGATAGCTGCAGTCGCTTAAGTGCGGCCAGTATCCAGTATTCGGGAGATAGTAGGTTCGAACCCCACTGTCGGCAGCCCTGAAGATGGTTTTCCATGGTTTCCCATTTTCACACCAGGCAAATGCTGGGGGTGTACCTTAATTAAGGCCACGGGCGCTTCCTTCCCACTCCTACTTCTTTCCTGTCCCATCATCGCCGTAAGACCTATCTGTGTCGGTGCGACGTAAAGCAAAAAAAAGTAGGCCTAAAAAGGATACTATGCGTTGTTTAAAGGTCAAATGGACTGATATGGAATTGGGAAATCAAACTGTGTCTCAATCCATTAGGTTCCAGGATGGGGACATGACTGGTACAGCAATGTACAGACAAAACTCTTATTTTATATATATATATAGATTAGGTGTAAGTTTTAATAAAGTCCTTTTTTTTCACATGAAACTGGGAAATCAACACGTATAATGAAAATTATAAACTATAAAGCTCCTGGTAGGCGACTTCAATGCCCAACTGGGGAAGGAATAAAGGTACCGAGACATAGTGGGACGTAAACAGTGCATAGATGTGCAAACACCAACAGTAAGCGCTTAATAGAACTGTGATGATGATGATGATGATGATGATGATGATGATTATTATTATTGTTTGTTGTTTAAAGGACCACAACATTTAGGTCATCGGCCGAACAGGTGTAAGTTGTATCAGATGAGGATCATGTCCACAGTTTTTTCTAGAAAACAGAAGTACCAGACCACCTGGCGGTCACCGAACCTTGCAATTGTAGACCACGTTGCAATCAGTGAAAGAAACAGGAAAGAGATCATGAACGTGAGAGTTTGTAAAGGATGGAATATCGACTCTAATCACTTCTTCACCCAAATAAAGACTAGATTATTACCTAAGTGATAAGTACCTTCTAACACAGCCCCAACGAGGATTCATTCCCAGTTCCTCCGTGATAATAAAGAATGCTTTGCAACTGGCATCTTGCAAAGAGAGATGAATGATTGGAACCAACTGAAGTCCACAATATGCAAGACCTTGAATAATCTCGGATAACCTCAAAGGAAGCGACGTCACAGATGCTGGAATACCTAGTGTGACCATGCAGTCAACGAGTGAGCAACAGCCTGGATGAAGCGAAATTCAACTAAGGGACAAGAAGACTGGGAGGATTTCACAAAGGTACAAAAACTGCCAAGCAAGACCATGTAATGATCTGTCGAGGCTAGAAAAGTTGAATGAAGAATTAAGAAGATACAACACTAGAAACTTCCATTGAACATTCAAAGAGGAACTCACAGGATATAATCCACCATGCCTTCACTTCAAGAACACAGAAGAAAAGTTGGTTACCTGTAACCATGTGAACATGCAATTTCTGGCAGACTACTTCAACCAGTTGCTCAAATGCCAAGAACCCAAGGGAAGACTACCTGTGGTAGACACAGTAAATGTCTGCCTCTCATCTGAACCACCTACTTTTCAGCAAATAACTACCACTATCAACTGCCTCAAGAATAACAAGGCACCCTGGGAAGATGGCATAATTCCAGAAGCCCTTAAAGCAGGCGGAACTACGATCCCAGAGGTCATACACCGGATCCTGGTTGACTGCTGGGAGACTGGCAGGATACCTGATGACTGGAAGACAGCTCCAATACACCCACTGCACAAGAAAGACGACCGAAGTGATGTCAGCAACTACCAGGGAATAGCCTAGGAATTGCCAATAGCCTACAAAGTTCAGCCTAGGATTCTACAGGACAATGTGGAGAGCCAGTGTGGCCACACAATTGCTGAATATCAGGGAAGATTTCGGTGAGGACAGTTCTGCACTGAGCAGATCTTCAACCTGAAAACTATTCTCCAATTAAAACATGTGAGGGGAGTGAGTCTCACCATGGTATTCATTGAATTTGCAAAGGCTTGTGACTCAATTGACCACCAAATACTGTTCTCAGTGCTGCGAGAAGAAGAAGTGGATTACAACACACAACCTCACTGAACAGACTCTCACAGACACCTCCTCCAAGGTAAAATTCAGAGGAGAGCCATCTAGGAGTTTCAAGATTACAACTGGTGTGAGACAAGGAGATGCCTTTCGCCTATTCTCTTCAATCCAGTGCTCGACAAAGTCATAAAGAATCAGATCAAAAATTGGATGTATGGCTTTTCAGGCGTTTGCTCTATTAACCAGCATTTCGTCTTAGGTCTGACACTAGACTCGTCAGAGTGGGATGTGTCAGACCCTACCCACTGATGCTGGGGTGTATGCAGATGAACTTATCAGAAGCCTCTTATGTGGCACAGTCTGATAACTGGATACAGGAGATAAAACTCCACAATGGAATTAATGCCCGCCTAGCAATTCCAAATGGTAATACTAAATTTAGGGAATTTAGTATTGTCTTGTCTTGGCAACAATGACGATTGTAGATTTGAACTTGAAACTACTATGTTTCGCTTATGGCTCTGTTAGCATTAGCAATGATCACCATGCATTATTGTGTCCCAGAATTTCTTAAGTATTTGATGTAAATATAGATAATAATAAAGTATTAATTGTCTTCTGTATATGTTTTACATCATGAGCTACCAGAGAGAGGTTGTTTTACCAGCAAACAAACAAGTCGAAAGACATATCCTCTGCAAAATTCATGGGCCAATAGTGTTCCCGGATGGAACCTACTGACTGAAAGCAAACTCTGAACTGTACCAACAGTTAAAACAGCCAACACTTGCATGTGACATAGGCGGCCAAAGTTTTATGGGCACCTTCTGAGAACGAACAACGGTGGGCTTATGAAGAAGATCTTATCACTCATTAGAAACTACAAGACTGGAAGAATGTGTCTCAATGAAAAAAGACTTAGCTTCTACTCGTATTTCTGATACTGATATCTCAGATCACCCCAAATTTTGTAAAATGCTAAACTTGTGGTCTCCTCTACCAAAGATTGTTAAATCTTGCAAACCTCTTTCACAGGAATGAAAGGAAAAACTAATAGCAGGGCTCAAGAGGTACTGGGAACGAAAACTAGCATCCAAAAAGAATTACAGCAGTCACCACTAGAAAAGGCCCTTGGTCACATGGGGAGAGAGGAGATGACAATGTCTGTCTTACTCCTTGTGACAGTTCTCAGCCCTACTTTACAAGCACGAGCTCAGGCTCCTGAACATCGTTCACTGGTCTGCCAGCTTCCTTCTCAATCACCCTATAAATTATCTCTTGCGCTTGTCTATGGATTATTGCATGCCGTTTACCCTCTTTTGCCATCTCACAGTTGATAAACAATAACACCACAACACTCAATACAAGAAAACATTCACTTAAAACTGACAAAGTGGAGAAATATCACTAAAACTTGAACCAGTACCTCACACAGCGGTCATCATGCCAATACTGCATGCTCTTTGTTGAAGGTCATGTTATTTACCAACGCACACACCAGGCCAAGGGCCTTCTGAAATGGTGACTGCTATAGTCATAAGCGCTCCCTAGTGAGCATAAATCTTTAATAACTATACCTCCTCTCAGGTTCAGTGGGAGAGTGGGAGGAAGGATGAAAATTTAGGAATCCCGTGCTTAAATTAGGAGAGTTGGCATGTTTGATAACATAACAAATGATTTGCAATGGATGAGTAGTATTTCACATATTTATGGTGAATATAATACTATAATACTAATATATATAATACTGTAATAATATGGTGAATATAATACAATTACACAGTTTTAAAAAATTAGGCCAAAATGTTTTGTAATGTCTGGTATGTGAACATTAATTTGGTAGATGGGGTTCCAATGTTGTACAGCATACCTTGAGACCTTCGATACTCAGGGTATGTCAAATCGAAGTTATACTCCATCTGTAGGCGTAGCAATGCATTAAACTGTCAGGTGACCCCTCAAAACAAAGTGAATAGTGGTGCATCCGTGTGTCGTTGTGGGGTACACAGACTACTGCGGTCATTTGAGCACATCCCACGAGACATCTTAACAAGATTCAAGTCGCAAGGGCCGTCACTTTCATTCAGGAAGGAGCGAGCTCGATAGCTGCAGTCGCTTAAGTGTGGCCAGTTCCCAGTATTCGGGAGATAGTGGGTTCGAATCCCACTGTCGGCAGCCCTGAAAATGGTTTTCTGTGGTTTCCCATTTTCACACCAGGCAAATGCTGGGGCTGTACTTTAATTAAGGCCATGGCCGCTTCCTTTCCAATCCTAGCCCTTTCCTGTCCCATCGTCGCCATAAGACCTGCCTGAGTCGGAGTGACGTAAAGCAACTAGTAAAAAAAAAAAAAAAAAAAAAAAAAAAAAAAAAAAAAAAAAAAATATTATAAAAAATCATCCAGGAAGGATGGACTTTTTGTCGTGTTGCTGTGGATCTCAATGTCTCTCCGTCAGTTATTCAATGCTTAAGGAATTGCTACAATGAGACAGGCCAGTTCAGAAGGAGGGCTGGACAAGGTCGTGGATGCATGACAACCCCACAGGATGACTGATATCTGACCATCTGTGCGTTGCGACGTCGTTCAGTAACGGCCAGAGAACTGCAGCAAGACCTCAGGAGGATCACTGGTGTCTCGGTGTCTGACCAGGCAGTAAGGAACAGGTTAAGAGAAGTGTCCTTACGACCCAGACGTCCTGTTCGAGTGCCTGTTTAACACAGCAACATCGCGCAGCTTGCCTTCTGTTTGCACGTACCCATGTCAACTGGTAACTTCGCCAATGGAGACCTGTATTATTCACAGACGAGTCCAGATTTCCCCTGACACAGCGTGATGGACGTCAACGTGTATGGAGGTACCGTGGTGAGCAGTGAATGCCAAATGTTGTCCATGAAGGCGACCGATTCGGACAAGGTTCTGTGGTGGTGTGGAGTGGCATTAGTATTGATGGCCATACGGATCTTATCGTCGTCCGTGGTAATCTTACCGCCGCGGGGTACATCAAGCGGATACTGCTACAGCATGTCTTGGTTGCTGCATACGGTGTTGGCCCTGGTCGTACTCATGAACAACAATGCCAGGGCTCATGTAGTGTGCATCGCCAGAGCTGTCTTGCGAGAGCTGGACATTCAAGAGATGGAATGGCCAACAATGAGTCCCGACCTTAATCCCATCGAGCATGTATGGGATAGGCTTGACAGAAGTGTTCGTGGGCGTCCTGTTCCACCACAGACCCTCCAAGACCTCAAACAGGCTCTTATTGAAGAATGGGACCTGATACCATAATGTGACCTCTGTTGATTTATACAGAGCATGCCACATAGGTGCCAAGCTGTGATAAATGCTTGTGGAGGACATACACCACACTGAAGCTCTCCAACTGTGACAAAAATCCACCCTGGAGGACTGTTATCACTCTGTTTTCACTCCTATTTGGACATTTCTGCTTGTGTTCTGAAAATGAATGCGAATTCATCGATGTTCTTTTGTATACATCAATGGTAGAGAATAAAGGTTTAGTTGGTAATAAACGTGGGTGTGAGGTATTGTTTTGTGGAGCATGGCATACATTCAAAAACAGGTTCCCCTAATTTTTTTGAACTGTGTATATTGAATCTGTAAGTAACTTTACAGAACATATATCAAAATTTTCTTTAGAATTTTGCAGAAACAAATTCCCACCAGTAAATTCATTGATGAAAATGCTAGAGCAACTACCATCAAACAGGTTTCATAACTTAATGCCATAGTGTTCTCTGTTGTAGTGTGTAAGGCCATTCTGATGAGAAATGCTGGGTAATAAACAAGTTTGAAACTAATATAAGGGCTAAATAAGTTATCACAACTAAAGTATGTTCATGATGGCAAAAAACTAACCTCAACTCCAGTATGGTAATAACATTCATTCTCTAATCACAGTGTAGCTTATTAGTGTAAGCCAAACCTTAGTTATCAACAACAGAGCAATTAAGAAAGGAGTTTTCTTGGTGAAAATAGAAGCCTCCATTTAGGCCAGCAACACTCGTAACCATGTGCATAAAGTTGTATCTCATGGTAGAACTCCAAAGTCATCTGGAGTGGTTGCATCCAGCAAACAATATAGGGAATTTTCTAGGCTCAAAGAGGCATACACATTAAGGGTATGTTGTTACAAAGTATTTCCTACATAATAATTACAGTTTCATATACTTGTGGACTTCAAATAGACTATATAAACTAAATTCCAGAAAGTGACAGTAACATGGGGAAACCAAGGAAATCACTCTCCCACTTATAAAATGAACATGAACACAAGTGGCCATGTAGTTTAAAATTAAATTTGTGTATGATGTATCTCAATAGGAGTTTTAGAAAAATACGGTAATGCAGTCTAGAGAGTAATTCAATTATCTCGAAAATACAGTACTTACAAGTGTAGTAAATCAACCTTTAAAAAATAAATAAACAAGAGTAACATACATTGTCAAGGACATGACTGACACACATACTGCAGACTGGAACAATTTAAGTAAGAAAAATTTCAATGTTACAGTTTCATCCATAAGAGACAGATCTATATCAATCTTATACAAGACTCTTCACCCTGACTAACTGATGAAGCCATAACATTTACATATTACTTATTTTTAATCTGCAATGTAGATACCTTTCTCATCCTTGTCAATATAAGCTGCTCTTTCTCTTGATTTTGTCCTTTAACTTCTTGATTCATAAACTGTTTCATGTCTTTACACAAGAATTTATTATAATTATTTAATGCCAATTTATGTATGCAGTAAGGACTGAAAATGTGAAATTTAACAGAAGCTACTATCCTCTAAAGTCAAATCTAAGCATCTTGTTATAATAACTGTTAGATTTAAAAAAGGTCATTTTTATAAGAACTCAGTCCTCATCAAGATGTGTAATAATTCATTCTCATATTAATACAGCTGACTTCAAGTAATGTTAGAGAAAAGGATTGGAATCTTTTTCCACACTCTTCTATAATTGAATCTATAATTGAATATTACAAACTATAACTGCTCATTTAATCAGTAAAGTACTATATTTTTTTCTGGTAATAACACACCTTTTGTTTGTTAAACAATTGCATTACTTCATAAAATTCTGATATCAAGGCTAGAGTATTCCCATTACGAAGCTAACCTTACATAATGTTTGCCGCTAAGTAACACCCATTCACAAGATTCAGTTAAAAATATGGCAGCTGAGTTTCTAAAAACTTTTAATGGTTGGCTCGTGAAATGAAACATGCCTATACATTTCCATAATAGATATTTCACCCTCTAGTGCACAATTTAATTAAACATTGTGACATTAAAAATATTTTTTAAGAAGTATGTACATTTTGACTTATATTCAGTTATTCACTTTTAATATATTCTTTAAAAGGATGTTTTTACTATTCTCAGGAAACAGAAAGCGAAACCTACGCTTCCTCCACTAACCTCCACATCATCGTCATCATCACCAACAGAAACATCGACAACTGAAACTCAAACAACAACCACGACAGTAACAAGCGACAAAACTGCTGACAGCTCCCCGTCAGAGGACACGACAGTGAATCGGCGGATCACTCTCAGGCCTGTAGCAGCTGAAGACAGTCTGCCCTCCACAACAATCAATCCCCTCGGTTCTACTGCTGAGCGAGCTCATCATTTCGCTTCAAGGAAGTTCCCTGAGAAAGAGTCTGATGCCAATGTAGTGTACGTGACAGCAGTAGGAGCTGAAAGTATCAAGGACCAAACACTGGCATATTTTGAAAACTCTAGTACAGTTCCACCAAGCACAACCAGGTCATTTAAAGTAGACAAAGCTGTTCAGACATCAGTCAGTAGTAGAACCCGTATTGCTCGCAGGAGGCACGTTATAGACCCTGTGTCTACTGATTCATCAAATAAGAAGGCTACCACAGTTGCTTGAAGTCAATTTTTTATTTAAAAAATATGCAAGGAAAAAGCCATGGCAGCAACAGATAAAAGTAATATTTGCACAATATGTTCACAGCAAAAAGTGTAGTTCCAGGTCTAGATTAGAATTAGCATACTAGCCAATTAGTAATCTACTCCCCTGCCTTTTTTAGCTTGGGAAAGAAAAGAAGGGATATATATTAGTGCATCCATTCTGCCTCAATGAACTGTGATATTCTACTTGAAGCTAAACAGAATTCTTTCAAAAGGAACAACAGTATTCACACTAACAATAGAACTAATTATTTAGGAAATAAGAATTTGTTAACACAGCTTAATACATTATAAGCAGAAAAAAAAAAAAGAGAACAATTTCTCTTAATGTGTGCTGCAATATGTCATCTATAAATATACACATATTAAGACTTAAATGGAGTGAACTTGCTACCAAAAAATTTAAAGTCTCATATTAACACAACCAATATGCAAAATACAGTTTGTGGAGGTACTGTTAACAATATCATCATCACATGTGCTACAAAGAGAATAGATTCTTCTGATATGAGACTAAATACTTATCAGCAGAAAGACTCAGTGATACAGGGCATTCCAGATGATAAAGGCCAAGAATGTGCCAACAAAGCAAAGTGCTTTTACTTTCACTTGGTGAATCTATCGTGCGTGTTGTATCCTTCCAAGGATGTCTCTATCGATCTCAATAGCACATCTCTGATATACAGCACAACATGCATAATTGATTCACAAATTTAGTTCATTTTAGGATAAGCCAACAGTATTTACGTTAGTTGCTTAGAATTAAAATACTTGGTATTTTATGAAAATGTAAACAAAAAATAAAGTTTAAAGTAAGACTAGATGTGATATAATTTCTTCCCTGTAAATTTTAAATCCCATATATTTCAAGTACAATTTTTGCAAGTATTTTGCTGTGTGCATACTTTATGCTGATGTTTTATTACATGAACTGTGGTAGAGTTGTGAATAATGAGACCAAAATGTCCAATTCACAACTTTAAATTCTATCAATATGCACACACATGGTGGTTCTGTGTATGCAAAGCAGTGTGAGTGAGGACTATCAGCTGTTTTATAGTAAGGAAAACTCATTAGTCTTTGTGAGAATTGGTAATCAACTGACAGTCTTACAAATGACAGCTATTATTCAATGTACTCCCAAAACTCAATGGAAAGAGTAGACAAGTGTATTTATTGGTTATGGATACAAGATTTGAATCCCAGCCATTACAGCAAGAATTCTGGAGTGGGGCACAGAAGGCAGTGTTCTGGCCACTTGTCTCCCATCCCGAGTATTCCAAATTTTGATTTTGGCAGTTTCAGGAGGGATTTTCAATAACACCACAAAATGGTGACAGGCTGAGCATCCGACCTTGAATCCCTGGGCAGATCCTGTTCTCCACTGGTTTCTCCACTGACCCCCATACATATTTGATTTTTCAAAAAACCTACAACAGCCATCCTGACAGTGTATTTTTATACTACTACTACTACTACTACTACTACTACTACTACTACTACTACTGCCACCACCACCACCACCACCACTACCCATTATCAGACTTCTTGTTGGGTAGAGTTATGAATCAGCGACCTTCATTTCTGTCAGTTGTTCCACCACACTTCCCTGAACACTTTGACTTTGGGTCCATCTGTGACTTCACTCCAGCGCTTCCTCCACTTTCTGTACCAACATCTTCCTTGGTCTACCTCTACGTCTTCCACCATCCACCTTCCAACCTAGCATTGCTTTTGGAGTTCTTGTTTCTTCCATCCTTTTGACATGATTGAACCACTTCTTTCTACGTTATCCAGAAACTTCTCTGTTCTAACCTAGCCCTTATCTCCTCATTTATACGATCTTCCTGATGAACTTCTTAGGAACATTTTCATTCCTAGAAGTCTGCTATCCTCCCTACATGTTGTAACCCATGTTTTTGCTACATACGTGAGGATGGGCATGAAATAGATCTTATATAGAGCTTTTCCTACATCATCTTGGTACCTGGTCATTCCATAGCAGATCTATGCTCTGATAAAACTTTCCTGAATACTGTACTCTGTTGAGATTTTCATGAATTAGAGTCCCTTCATGTGATACTATACTTTCCAGGTATTTAAAATGTTGGACTACCTCCAATTGCTCTCCTTGGACTTCAAGAGCACCCTTTGCAGTTATAGTCATGTTCCCTTCTGTTATTACAACAGTTTTACTCTTCTCACTAATTTGCATTCCCCATTCTTCAATTACCTGACTCCAAATATCAATTTTCCTTTGCATCTGCTGCACTTTCCCTACATACAACTATATAATCTGCAACAGCCATGCTCTTATCCTCTATGGTTCTAGCTTCTTTTTCACATTTTTAAAAACTTCATCCATTACAATAAGGAACAAAAGAGGTGACAGTACACTTCCTTGTCTGAGACATTTTATTTTCTTCGAACCAATCTGTCTTTACAAGCCTACTCTTACTGTTTCTGTAAAAAGCCTGGATCATCCTTATCAGATCCTCTCCAACTCCTTTTTGTATCGCTTTCCAAACTGTCTGCTCGGCAAACTATCATGTGCCTTACGTATATCAACAATGGTCATCACCACCTTCTTACTGAACTCCCAATTTTTCTCAACCAGTTGTCTCATACTAGAGATCAGGTCCACAGTTGATCTTCCTCTTCAAAAACCAGGATTCTATCATGAATAAACTCTCCCTCCATTAGATTCCACAACAGTACTGATAATCTGACAATTATCTTACACAGTTAATGACCATTAACAACAGTCACTTGCAATGCCTTGCAGGCACAGTAACACCAACATGGTCCGGCCCCGGGTTCGATTCCTGCCGGGTCAGGGTTTTTTAATTGTAATGATTAATATCCCTGGCCTGGGGACTGGGTATTTGTGATGTCCTGAATCTTCCTTTCCTCATACACAACATTCCACACTACCGCCATTCCAATTACACACAGGTTCATACAATAAGGTACCAGTAGGGGCAAAAGATCCACATGGGTCGACAACACGAACAAATAGCATTTTTGAAAGAAAGAAAAGAAAAAAACACCAACATGCATAATTTTATGATAAAAACTGAACATGTGAATATAGAGTTTTCACAACTGCATTGTACTTTTATTAGGTCGTGTTGAGTACACACAGTGTGTAGCAAACTTCCAGGACACATTTTTCACACATAGAAGAAAAAAGTGTGTTAAATGAACATGGGTATGGAAGTAAGAACTCATTTTCTATAACATTCTACACAATACATTACCCATGAGAAAGAGGTGGTGGTGATTTTTAAGAGGAAGTACAACTAGGTAACCATTCTCTCTGATAGTGGAAAAACAGTTTACAATAAAACAAAACTAATTATTCAATGAAGAAATTTCAAAATGAATCACAAAATAAAACAAAAATTATTGTACAAAGCCAAACAGGTCACAAACAAATCAAAAGGAAACGCAAGTTCCCTGAGTAACAGAACACTTGAAATTTACATACTCTTCATTAATCCACTCTCACACATAAAGCAAATGACAAGATCAACTGTAGTCATGCCATTGGCTAGTACGAGTCTGAGAGTCTCCTGTAGGCCGAGGTTCCATCTTAGGCCAGAGAGATCGCCAAACACTCTAAGGATGTGGGCCACGGTGAAATTGACACCACAAGAACACATTGGGGGGGGGTCTTCCCTCTTTAGAGTGCATAGATCTTCCATCCTCTCTCAGTGAAGGCCGGAAAGAGGACTGCCACCTGGTAGTTGTCTTCTTAATTGCTCTCAGCTTGTTGGGATTTCGGATAGCTAGCCACTCTTACTGTTGATAAACTTAACCATGATAATAGCTTAATATGGTTGTATGATCCATATTGACTTGTCTGAATCTACTACAGAACTATTTAAAATAGATTTACTTGAGTCTGCCTTGTCAATACACCTTATAATGAAAGAGAACTATTTATTCTTTGAACTGACATCACTGATGAAGGGAATGGATGACTTCCCGAAACATGTATGGTAAAATAAATAGTTCTCTTTCATTATAAGGTGTATTGACAAGGCGGACTCAAGTAAAACTATTTTAAATAGTTCTGTAATAGATTTAGCCACTCTGATTCACAGGACGTGAAGATGGTTTGACATAGCTGAGAAATATTTCTAGCAGGTATATTCACAGGTCCAGGAGGTAAAAGTACTGCTTCCTTTGCAGCTTCATCCGCATATTCATTTCCCACAATCCCAACTTTGCTTGGAAGCCACGCAAAAGTGATTCTGGTGTTAACATCACAACCTGACTAGAAGGTAATGAATCAAATCTGCTGTACCAGTGGGTGTTGCAGGAAACAGGTGTAAACAGACTGCAGAGAACTTAGCGAGTTGGTACACATGAGAAAGTGATTTCCTTTGTCACCCAGTACAAACCGCAGACTTTCTAAGATGGCAGAAAGCTCTACAGTATACATAATACAGACACTAGGAGGAGAGATCTTTGTGCCGACATTATCAGAAAAGAAAGAGCATCCCACATTTTCAATGCTAATAGAGAGCATTGTGAACATATCCTGTAAGAAAGAGTTTCATGTGGTATGCTGGTAAGTTCTGTTTCTGTGTGTTTCCCAGGTTTTTTTTTTTTTTTGCTATTGGCTTTACGTCGCACCAATCGCACCGACACAGTTAAGTCTTATGGCAAACATGGGACAGGAAAGGGCTAGGACTGGAAAGGAAGTGGCCATGGCCTTAATTAAGGTACAAGCCCAGCATTTCCCAGGATTACTGCACTGTGTAGAGTTGTAGAAAATGAGTTCTCACACAGAAATAAAGCGTTTCCAGACCCATGTCCATATAACATATTTTCTTCTTCTATGTGTGAGGAATGCCGGCCTCGTGGTGTAGGGGTAGCGTGCCTGCCTCGTATGCGGAGGCCCCGGGTTCGATTCCCGGCCAGGTCAGGGATTTTTACCTGGACCTGAGGGCTGGTTCGAGGTCCACTCAGCCTACGTGATTAGAATTGAGGAGCTATCTGACGGTGAAGTAGCGGCCCTGGTCTAGAAAGCCAAGAATTACAGCCAAGAGGATTCGTCGTGCTGACCACATGACACCTCGTAATCTGCAGGACTACGGGCTGAGCAGCAGTCGCCTGATAGGCCAAGGCCCTTCAAGGGCTGTAGTGCCATGGGGTTTGGTTTGATTTTATGTGTGAGGAATATGTCCTGAAAGATTGGCCGTACCTTATTGTTACACTATGTATAGTATGTGCCAAAGAGAGGTTGTGGGTTCGGATCCCGCTGATGTCCTACTGGCCATTTTCGTTCTGTACTTCACATCTCTTCAACATGTACTGTATTTACTCAATGTGCCCTAATAAGCTGGGAGTTTATTTCAAAAAAATGGATATTTTAAATAATCATTACACTTTGCAGGGTGTGTATGCATGTGCACACGCATGTGTACGTACGCAAGTGTAGGAAGAAAAAATCATGCAAAAATGATATGAAACAATATCTCAAGTAGCAGAGATGAAAGATCCATCCTTTATGCTTACAAGGGTCCCACCAACCTGCCCATAGAAGTATTGATATACAGAAAAATTAAAAGAGAAATTTCAATGTGGAAAATGTGACCATTTTCTGTGTTCCTATTAGCCGGAGAAGTTAACTACTGTCTCCGATAGAGCTCACACCATGCGTGGCCATAGAGCTACAACATTCTGTGAAAATAATGAAACTGCAAACTTTGAAAATGTCACGGTTTGTGCCAGATGACGACATGGTCCTGGATGTATCTCCGACTTGAACATATTACGTAGAGAAGGAATGAAATTCACTGATTTTTTAGCCAGACCATAGTCTTGACACTTGAGGTTTATGCCCTCAGACCCTCTTTGCTTGCCTCCAGACAAACGGTCTTGTCACTAGCCAATGGTCTAACCAATACGGACCAATGTTCTTGTCACTAGTCACACCTAAGTTGGCAGCCTTCCATGGTGCATTATTACATCATGCAAGTCGCACCAGGCTGAATTCCTAACTTTTTTGCATCCCCGTTGGTAAAGTTTCATCTATTTGTTAACACTGGCAACCGCCGATTGTTGAACACGATAATGGTGACTATTGCATAAAGGGGAATACAATGTGATAATCAGCCCTTCTTAACACTAATTATAAGAGAAAATGGAAGAGGCCCAGTCTTACAAAGAATGAAAGCACAGTACTGGCAAAAGAAAAGGAAGGATCACTGAAGGTATGAAAATGAAACCTAATACTGTACTGTCAGGATCAGAAGAGAACAAGAGTTGACTGCAAGATACTGGATAGAAAAGATGAAAGCAAGGAGCTAGTAAAAGTAATTAAAGTAACTCAGCTGGAGTCACACCATCACCACACTCCCAAGAAGAGAGCCCCTGGGAGGTTGTTCACCATAACATCAAAAAAATAAATTTTTAAAAATATGCACAACAATACATTCAAAATCTATTTTATTTAGTTACCTTTAATTTCTATCTTCCAAATAATTACTTGGATGTCAAAACGTAATCTCGTTAGATCCTCAATACAACAACTTGAAGGGGGTGGGGCAAAGAAGATAGTGACCGCAAGAGAAACCTGTTCCGTTTGCAGAACATTACAAGAAACTTGACACATGTGTAGGTGAATGCAACATCTACCACCCAATCAAACCAAGATATTACAAAACGGAAGACATCCAACACCTCTACAGCAAATGGTGAAACAGACAATTTGCTGGTTAAAAGAAGAAAGTCAGGACACTCTGGTGAAGCTACTTAGAAACAATCTCAACTGAAGAATTCCATCACTCATCAATTTAAACACCAGTGAGAGTCCTAGTTGAGAAACACTGCAAGAAGGACAAATTACACCATCATCTGTTCTTTTTCGGTGCCAAAAACCTATATGTCCAAGCCACAACGGGAATATCTGATAACAGCTGCTATTCATCAGAATGTGACACTATCACTACTTCCATCCATCTTGTGATAGATACTGTTACAACAGACTTGCACCAGCTGATACCCAGGACCTTTCTCTACACTGATGAAGCCATATTAGTTGCTGAAATCAAGCCTGATATCCAATGCTAATCCTAGGACAGAGTGAGGGACTGGCACAATATAAGATCCAAATCAACAAATGTAAAACAATACACTACAGAAGACACAAGAGCATAAATCTCCATTTCAACAAGGCCAACAACTGATTGTAATGATGACAGATGAGCCACACAGTGGACCTTAACACCAGGAAAGAAAAAAAAAACACACTGGAGCAAACCTTCAAACAAAATTTAGCTCAATGGATTTCATAGGCATACGTCCAGTTTGTCCAGCCATTGCATTGTAAGGTCTCTGTAGATATTCCTACAAAGTCTTCCACTGACCCACAGTATCAAATGCTTTCTTCAGACATTCTGCTATGACGTGGTGGATAGCTTGATTTGCTGCCCTGCATTCACAGTTGGAGGATGTTCACTTTACTCCACTTATAAAGCAGCGAACCACACTGTCCACCTTTGGTTCAGATTCTGTTCAGGGCAACCTATGTTCTCTGTAGGAAATCAAAATCAGCAGGAGGGTGCTTGGTGTTAAATAATGCCCAGCACTCCCTCTGAGATCCACTGCTCCATTCAGATTGCCATTCTGCCACTCCATTGCAAGTTGTGCTGATGAGCATCTGTGCCTTCTGAACTGGTGGCGATCATGATTTTAGGTGCCTGAATCGTACAGCCATGTCTTGATGGATACGAAAAGCTGTACTCTCTCATCAGTTTGTTAAGGAATCTTATTCTTAAGGGCTCAATATGATTCAACTCAGGTAAACAAAACAGAGGAGTGGATTTAATGGTGCTGCCAGTGGTACACATGGTTTGATTGAAGACTACGGCGGTCTTCTTAACACGTGGAGTGTTGAATCACAAGCAGTACTCTGCTGTAGAATATACTAATCTCATCGCTGATGTTTGCAGAGTGGATGCAAAAGCTCTCCACCTTACGCCAGCCAATTTTTGAAGGATTCTGTTACTTGTCCAGTATTGAAAAGATATGTACCGTACAAAGTATGTTTTCACAGCAGGCAGGCCTAACCAAAACCAAATATGAATGTTTTTTAAACTGTTAGATCCAAATATCTTTTGAAAAATTGGCTGGTATTTACCACAACCATAGAATCCTGCCTCACAGTGAAGCAGAACCATAAGACGGTTTAAGTTGCAGGGAATAACAACACATTCTTGTTGTATGAAAATTACTGAACAAATTTTCATGGTTGATGGTTTAAGTGAAAGCACTAGAGAATTTATTTAATAATTCGAAGTAATGAGTAATAAGTAATAAATACAGAGTTTACATACAATGAAACCTGTCTGAAAGACGACCCATAAAGCCTGATTATTAAAGGAACCAAGTTAAAATCCCATAAGGATAATGTAGTTTGTACCGCTATTTACAGACCACCAACCAGCCATTTTCTCTGTCTAACCTCTTTCGAAGAACAACTTCCCAGTGAAATTTGGAGGAGTATAACACGCACGAGAAAGACTTATGGCTGGCAAGTCCTTGCCAAGTTCTTGACGAGATAAGAGACAATCCCTACCACAGTTTTGTTGCAAAAGTTAAGGTCTACATTCCGTACCTGTATGAGTAAATGACTAAGCAGGGCATACTTAATTAAGTCAGCAATTCCCACTCTCAATTAGGTCAATTAGAAGGGAAGCATACTGATCTTTGTTTGTTAGAAGAATAAACTGTTCAGTACAGTTTTAAAAGCAGAGGGAAGATGGTTTGTGTCATAACAGTTCATCTTCATTTCTTGTGACGTGCTACAATGGTAAGAGATGTCGAAAAATGCGAGAAGAGTGTTATCTTGCCAAGATCATATAAAAATTACCAGCAGTACTGAAATTGGGTTATCAGAAAGGAAATTAGCCAAAAAATGTTAATGTAGCAGAACTAAGATCAATTCCACGTTAAAACCCCGAGAGCATTTAAAATGAGTGAACAGTTTGGATAATGAAGTTGTTAATGTAATTCACAAAAATAAAACAAAATTCAATTTTTTTATTTTTAAAAGTAAAGTAAATGGTTAGGCACAAAGTTTACACTGTGCTGTATTCTAAAGTACTATAATGTACAAGTGTAAATAAACTGCAGTAAACTATGCAAAATAAGAAAACCGCAATCAGAATGAATGAAGAAGTACTGGACAGATAAGAAGAATCAAACAGTACAACATTAAAAAAAAAAAAGTGTACATGGAAGACTCAAGTGGTCCAATGTAGCCAATAAAATAATAAGTGAACAGGTCCAAGATATTTCACAGTGTAAGACAATCCACTGAGGAAGAGGACAATAAAGTCCTTGAGACATGTACAGTATATTAGGTGAAAATAAATAATGAATTAAATAACTCTAATTACTGACAAGGCTGACTTTAAATATGAAATGTGTGTTTATTGGAGTAAAACAATCATCAACTCTTGATTAATACAGGTTTCACTGTACTTTACTTTCAAGTTATCATTGGGAAGAGAGATTGACTACCTACAAGAGGTTGGAGAAGTGATAAGGTCTTCAGACAGTTGAGTGAGTGTGGTGAAAAACATACTGTTTACATAAGCAAAGCAAAGTCATCTCCGTACAGGCCATGAAGGCCCTTGGAGTGGTGGAAAGTAAAGGCTTCCACGATTCCCAACCTCTGCACGTGATGGGGTGGAGTGGTTAGTTCACGCCCGGCTACCTTTGCCCCCAGGAATTAACCTGGTACTCATTTTTGGTGTAGGCTGAGTGAACCTCAGGGCCATATGCACCTCCAGAAATGGAAATCTCATTTCTTAAATTTTACGACTTCCTGATGGGGATTCGAACCCACATCCTTCCGGGTGAACCGAGCACGCCTTTACCGCCTCAGCCAGGCAGCCCCTACTGTTTACAAAGGCATCAAATTAATACATAGTGCTAATGAAATCTAAATTGATCCCAAAGAAGCCACTAGTTTGCCAATTTCTTCACAATGTATGAGTAGAATACTACATACTCCGCTATTCACACAGCAGAGAGGTCTTGAGAATAATATTGGCACACAGCTAACAATTTAGTCACCAATGATCTGGATAGTCAGTAATCAGATCAGTAAAGAAACAACATATTTCATTTCACTTTTCCTAATCGTCATTTTCCAAACTTTTCTACAGGCCAATAATTTTGATGCTATCTTACATATACTTATCATCAAGACTTCAAGAATAAGTGTTTGGGTATGTATTCTTTTCTATGACTTTTTTTGGTTATGTTTGCTTTTTTACGTTAAGACAAGTTAAAACATTTCAAGATGATTTCTTTCATAAAATTATGGACTTCTAGTGTGGTGGTATTTTTTTTTAAAGAGTATTCTATAAATTTTTTATATTTCTTTTTTAAGGCTGAAGAAGGCCCAATAGAGCCAAAACATGTACCTTTAATGTGTTTTTATTTAACATTGTTTGTATTTACTAAGGTGGACCAATTACATATTTTCCTTACCGTAAAGTCGCTACGAAAAAAAATTTGAGATTCTTAAATTGCAACAATCAGATTAGTACAGGTCAAATTTACAACACTTCCTATACTGTAAATTAAGACAATCTTTCTAATAAAACTATTTTGGTAAAAGAATAATCTGGCAAAATCTGGAATTTATTATTTATTATACAATCTTCCTGCAACAGCTGCAGGTTGCCCAAAGACAAAGAGTACCTTAACAACAATATATGGATATTGTATGATGTTACATGTACGCAATCGAGTGAGGCATGTCAAACATTTGTTTGAGGTCCACAAGCATGGTTCTTGAAGATCATGATGGACTTCTTGAGTATGGTAATTGCGATGTTATAGATGAAATCCCTATTCATACCAAAGGTATTGCAGAAGTTGACAAAAAATGTAGGTATGGTTCCTCGAGCACCTAACATCAAGCCGATTACAGAGATGGATGACAGCTTATACTTTTGCTTATGGAAGTCCACCATTTCTTCATAAATTCTTCTTTTTTCTGCATCGACCTCTTCCGGCTCGTTTTCGTTGGTCTCAAAATCTAATTGTTGGATCAATGATGAAACCTTCAGAACAGGATGGCTTAAAAGCAATAATGTCAATGCGTCAGTTGCTTCCTCTGTTGGAGAGACCATGTACTTCATGTACTTCTTCATAGACATTATAACCTTGTCCTCTCAAAGCGTTAGCTATCATTGATCTGGCTACATTATGGCGTGAGGTGCGTAGTAATTCACCATGTGGACAGGCTCCCAGGACATGTGAAAAAAGTTTCGAACTTTCTGTGGCAACGCCGACAGAGGCTGTTACCCTGGGATCTGCCAGGTACAGTATGCACAGCAGAAACATTGGCGTTCATTTTTATTGCATCACGCCATTCACTGCAAGAAATCCTTTATGATCACAAATCCATGTATTCACTGGAGTATACTGTTTAAACAGGACTACACCTTTGCCTTTATGCTCTTTCTTGCCCCAGTATCAAAAGCTCTTCTTCTCAATTCGAGTCGAACTTTCTTTGTATCTACAAAACCATGCCTTTTGTCTCGAATAGAGTCTGTTTCTGCTACATTCAATGCGGCAAGGCTCGTGCTGATTTCTTGACATAAGTTTCTTGTTGAGTGTAAAAAAAATGTTATTGAAAGATTTCAAAATTTTGCATGCATTAATATGTTGCAGATATATTTCCCATGATACACAAAATAAACCCAGACCTTTAAATTTCATTTCAGCATATATCATATCATTCACGACATCCATGGGAAGTTGCAAAATTTCCTTTAATGCTCCCCTAACCATAATATCGGCGTCATTTATAAATTTGACTGGAATCTTTTGTGGTGGTACTGTCTGAAATTTATATACCAAACTGGGACAGATTGAAGTGTTTATGATTACAAACTTTTGATCGGAATGCAAAGTCTGAATAATTACAAGCAAGAAATTCTACATGAGCAACAAACATGTAAATTATTCTACATATTGCAGTAAATTTCCCACATTTTTCCTGGTGCCTTAATCTTATAGCCAAAGTGTTTCATTACTGATATAGGAGAAACTGTGTTGGGGGAAAGTTTAACTGACTGTATATTATAAAAACACATGGAATGATAAGTCTTCAGAAAACAAAATTCATCAGAATAAATTTCTGTAAAAGATTAAATGTACATCAGATTCAGTAAAGAAAGAAGACAAAAAAGACAAAAAGAAAGACAAAAAGACATTTCATTAACTCACCACCCATTGATGACACCTTCCATATTCAACATTGGCACAATCTTGAAAAGGAATTTGTTTCTCAATCTTCCTGCTCTAGGAGTATTACCCAACAGGTAATCGAGAGTACCCTGCATTACCCACGAGGCATTGCTTTCTCCTGGATGAACACGAGCAGTCAGGAAAACAATATCTCTGTTCTGAAAACAAAAGTCAAAGTAATATTCACTACAATTTTACTATGGTACTGAACAGTGAATGTGAGGATAGTTTCACCTGAACTTGCCCACTGCTGCACTTTCTCCAAAATGGGACATTAGATTAAAAATGTATAACATAACTGACAGTATACAACTGTTTTTCCAAACCATTTTTGTTCTGGAGAACTCTAGAAATATTTAAAAATACCTTGGGGAACCCTGGCTGCCTGGCAGATATTTTTACCTCAGGAAAAATGGAATTTTGTACAATGGGTGAGACAAACAGCAAATTGTATTCTTCTTCTGTAAGGCCTTTTCCCATTTCAAATTGGGGTCGGATCTCCTAGCCATGTGTCACCAGTGTTCTGTTCCTTGTCATCAATGGAACTGCGTTTGTTGTTTCCAGGTCTTTATTTACCAAGGACATCCATGTTATTTGGAGTCTACCATGGTGTTTCAGTGGTCATTTGAGATTTAGCACTTTCCTAGTATTGCAGTCATCCAGTCAACAACATGAACTCTTCTCCTTGAGTCAGCTAAGGAATGTATTGGTTTTGAAGAAAAGAGTGAAACTGGTTAGAGGAGAACAATGTAGAAAATATGAGCCTTTCTTTTTTTTTTAATTGATGCCAAAAGGCACAAGCTCTTATATCTCTTCAGCAAGATCAATCCTGCAGCTTGAAGAAAGCCTATTTTCAAGATCTTAAATGGAAATGCCAGACTCAAATCAAGGAAGTGAAGAACAAATGGTGGAAACAGAAAGCTCAAAAAATTCAAATGTTATCCGAAGCCAAAGACGAGCAAATATGCACGAATTAAAGAACTATATGGACCAACTTGTTCTTCAATAGGAACTCTGAAATTAGTCAACAACATAACCATCTTTACCAATAGCAAGGACATCTTGGAGCACTGGAAACAGCACTTCTCCACTCTTTTAAATTGCAACTTTACCACAGCTTAGGATTTCCTTCGAAATGTGCCACAACAGCCCCCGCAGCCATGGAAGGCAATGCAACCATCATACTAGTTATTCTGTGAGGCTCTTAACAAACTGAAACCCAGAAAGGCACCTGGACCTGACACATTCCCCAGGAGCTGATTCAATGGGTAGGCTTATCCTTAAAGACAAGACTCTTTACACTAATCCTTTTAATCTGAGAAACTCAGCAAGTACATTGTGACCTGAAAAATTCTACTACCACCATACTCAAGAAAGGTGATAGCAGGATATGTGGAAACTATTGTGGTATATCCCTGCTATCCATTACTGGCAAATTTCTTGCAAGGATTCTACTTAGCCATCTTCAGGTTGTCTCTGAGGAGATTCTCCCCAAGTCTCAGTGTGGCATAGCTTTTCAAAATTTGTTGGTTTGGGGCAGTCAGAAACTGCATGGCACGTGTCATTCAAAGCAATATCCACTTCCTCGGAATGGGCAGGGTTGAACCACACAGGACAAGCATACTCAGCAGTAGAGAAAGAAAGTGCCACAGCCATAGTTCGTACAGTTAGTGAATGTGCTCCCCAGCTTGATCTTGTTAACATGCATAGTAGATTATTGCTTGCTTGTTGTTTAAAGGGACCTAACATCTAGGTCATCGGCCAGTAGATTATTCTTGGCTCTGACATTCATACTGACAAAATGACAATGTGCTCTAGAAGTAAAAGACCAATCAAGCTGAGCTCCAAGGTATTTGACAACAGGGGTGAACTCAAGCTGCCTTCCTTCCCACTTGATGTTAAATCTGTGATAAGCAGCGCGATTACATAGATGGAAAAGTGTAATCTGTGTTTTCCTAGGATTCGGCTTTAGTCGGTAAATGGGAGCATCACTCTGAATTTCCTTTAGAATTTCATTTTCACTAAATGTCATGTCTACATTTCTAATAATCCCTAGCCTGTGCACAACACTCCTTGGAATATACATATCAAGGTGTTTTTCCTTAAAAAAGTTTGATTCAACTAACTTGTTTCCTGCTATTCCGGATAAGGTCTCGATACGAAGTGTATGCTTACCAAAAAGTTTAATGTCCAGAACATGTTGACGGAGAATTATATTTTCACTAGAGATCAATCGTCCTATTAACATCGGATATAAGTTCCCTATATTATTCTTAGTCCCTTCAACAACAAGGAACTGTCCATTATCAGTATTATTGTACCTATTATTTTGACAGAGACAGGATGACAGCAGTGTACCCCCAGTAGAAGTTTTTGAGGCAGCTAATGGGGTTTTAACAGGAAGTTGGTTTGATGCATTTGTGTCAATAGTTGTGTTGGAAGAGTCATTTTCATTCTCAGTATCCATATCTACTGAATGTTTCACATGTAAATTGGGGTTGGCATGAAAATGCTTAGTTTTAGGGTCCAAACTGTACTGAATATTAAAACTATTACTACTATGTGTACCTGATAAGTTGCCGGTACTGGCGTTGCTCTTTTCATGATGTCTAGTATGTAAAGGGCGATGCTGCTCCACTTTGAGGGCTTGTTGCTATGGATCTTGAAGATCTGATTGAAAATCAAGAGGATTTATTTGTAAGGGTGTAGCTGAATCCGCGTGACAAGTCTGTAGGGCAGAATTAATAATCTGCCACATATCGGGTGGATCATTCATAGTCTAGTTGATAATGTTAGCTGCAGTTCAAGGAAAATAAATATCCTGAACTAACACTTAAGTCCATACAACTGAAACACAAGGTTATGGATGAGTCACACTAGCGATCACGAAAGTGACTGCACTCCACGAAGGTTGTCATTAAATATTATGTTTTAGTGTAAACGTCTGTGTGAACACTGAAATCACAATATATTCATAGGCGTTTTGCTTATTGCATTCTTCTTTCCGACAGCGAGAGCTTACCGCATATCCGCTGCCGCCATTTTTCAACAATGGGTAATATGCTTACAATATTGTGATTTTTCATTCCACCTTTTCAATACAATTGGTTTTATGCTGTTACATCATAATGCTACAATACTATTTTATAGGGACATGTTTCGCTTGAATTTCAAGCATCCTCAGCCTATATAATCATCTCAAGGTTAAGACCTGTCATATTTGATTTGTTTTGACAAATTTGTGCTAAATTATAATTCTAAAATTAAGTAATAAATTATATAAACATAGGAATTTATGAACACATTAACAGTTTAACAATAAGAATGACTATACTAAAATTGGAATAACCGTTAATTCTAACGATATTGATGTCCAAAACACAGTATCTTCAAATGTTGACAATTTGGCTAAAATTCTTTTCTCAAAGTTCTAGTTTATTAAAAACAACTGTAATTTGACTTCTATGTTAAAATTTGAGTCATAATTATAGTTAAAACTTATTGGTGTCTGAAGACTAAAATCTTGGATATGTTGGAATTCAGCTTCAGGTTTTCATTTTGACGCTTGCTACTGTAATTTAATAGTTTTGAACAGTAAAATGTTGAATTAGTTTCATCGAACTAGTCTCGTTTTTACGATCAGATTTTCGGTTGGTCGGTCGATCACAACTGACCTGCATTTAGGGCAGTCACCCAGGTGAGAAACTGCCTCTGAGGATCAGTCGTAGAGTGACGGCCCCGGATCCCAAGATAGCGGGTTCAAACCCGGCAGAGGTAGTCGGATTTTTGAAGGGCAGAAAAAAGTCCATTCAACACTCCACGTTGTATGATGTCGGCATGTAAAAGATCTCTGGTAACACATTTGATGTTTACCCAACAAAATTCATTACATCTCAGCCATAGACGCCCAACAGAGTTTCGGTTCACTCGGTCTGCCATCTGGTGGGCCTAGAATAAAATGGAACGTCGGAATTCACCAGCAGACAGCCAGATGGTGTCAAATTGAAATGTTTGCACACGGTAGCTGACGTCATACGATTATTATTATTATTATTATTATTGTTACCCAGGTGACAGATTCCCCATCTGTTGTTTTCCTAGTCTTTTCTAAAATAATTGCAAAGAAATTGGAAATTTATGGAATATCTCCCTTGGTAAGTTATTCCAATCCCTAACTCCCCTACCTATAAACGAATATTTCCCCCAATTTGTCCGCTTGAAATCCAACTTTATCTTCATACTGTGATCTTTCCTACTTTTAAAGACACCACTCAACCTTATTCATCTACAAATGTCATTCCATGCCATCTTTCCACTGACAGCTCAGAACAAACCGCTTAGTCGAGCAGCTCACCTCCTTTCTCCCAAGTCTTCCCACCCCAAACTTGGCAATAGTTTTGTAATGCTACACTTTTGTTGGAAATCACTCAAAACAAAAAGAGCTGCTTTTCTTTGGATTTTTTACAGTTCTTGAATCAAGTAATCCTGGAGAGGGACCCATACACTAGAACCATACTCTAGCTGGGATCTTACCAGAGACTTATATGCCCTCTTCTTTACATCCTTACTACAGATGGTAATACTAAATTCCCATGAAGGGAATTAGATATTTTTCCACCAATAGAGCATATCAAAAATTGGATGTATGGCTTTTCAGGCGATTGCTCTATTAACCAGCATTTCGTCTTAGGTCTGACACTAGACTCATCAGAGTGGGATGTGTCAGACCCTACCCACTGATGCTGGGGTGTATGCAGGTGAACTTACTTACTTCAATGCTTTCATTCCCCACCCTGAAGGGGTGGGGCGGGCCACCTAGAGGGTGTCGCCCTCTCTCTGGCCAAGAGATGCGGGCGGGTTGGGGAGATGTGATGGAAGAAGGAGGTGGGTAAAGGATGTGGAGAGTTAGGAGATGGGAGAGGAATTGTGCCTATGCCTGGGTATTACACAATTGCTTTATTTAAGTCATAAGTACATGATACATAAAACATATATGATTTACGAAAGGGTGTGAGGGATAAGGGGGTGTGCAAGGGGGAGAGATGAAGTGTAGAAGGAAGTGCTGGGGTAAAGGTGCAAGGTAAAGAGATGAAGGCTGGCTGTCATGTGATTAAGTGAAGTGAGGAGAAGTCGAAGGAGTTCAAACGTTGGGATGGTTGGGGGGATGAAACCAGTCGGAGGAAGGGGAGGACAAACTGGTGGAGATGGGTAAACAGGAGGAGGGTCCGGCCGGGGTCGGCGACGAGGAAAGGTAAATCGGGTCGAAGGTTGGGGAGGCGAACGGGAGGGTTCCACACGATGGTGACGGTCATATAGCTTGATCCCATGAGTGATGAGTTGGTTCACGTCTTCGGGCGTCGGCAGGTGGAGGCGAACTAAAAACGTTGGACCATCAACGTTGTGTATCCGAAGTGCTCGTTGTACGGGCAGTCCTTGCTGACGGAGGTGAGTAGCGATGATGTCAGTAGGAATACTTGGGTCCACCCCGCAAGCAACATAGCTGTAGTTATGAGTACGGTTGGGCGACGGTGGTGGTGATGGTGAATTGGCCATGTTTGTTGAAGTCCCAGTGTTTGTTCGCTCGGCAGGTGGCTGGGAGGTTATACACTGAGGTCTTGGTTGATCAGTGGTGGGAGGGTTAGGGAGTGTAGACATCATAAGGGGTAAAGGATGGGATAGAGTTGTAGTGGTGGTAGGGTGGGTTGGGGAGGTGGATGCAGTGGTGGTGGTGACGGTGGTGGTAGTAGTTGTGGTGGTAACAGGGTTGGTATGACTAGGGAACAACGGTGGCGATGGAGGAGGGGGTGAGGTTACGACGGGCGAAGCAGTTGTAACAGGCGTAGTAGGTTCATCTTCTGGCAGCTGGGCTAATATATATGATGGAGTAGAGGTCGCTCGGTATCGGTAGCCATGGAGGAGCGCTCCGGTTGCTTGGAGGCGATTGCAGTCGTCTTCAAAGGCAAAATACAGAAGTACATCGGGAGATGGGTCGGGGCCATCATAGAGCCGTGAGGCGCTATGGACGCCGGTCCCGCGGAGGGCAGTCTGGATGTCGTCGTTGGAGAGAGCAAGGCTGACTTCTTCGATGACACAGGTATACATGGTGGGAGGCCGACTTCCAACTAGGTGTCAGGCCGTTATGCGTGTTTGGGATCGGCGGGGTGAAATAGTAGAGGTGTGGAATCACCCGGCCGAACAAAAAGAGACCTTGCGTGGAGAAGCGTTCCTGATTCATTTTTCCTGTCTTGCAGGTGAACTTATCAGAAGCTTCTTATGTAGCACAGTCTGATAACTGCATACGGGAGATAAAACTCCACAATGGAATTAATGCCCGCCTAGCAATTCCAGATGGTAATACTAAATTCCCATGAAGGGAATTAGATATTTTTCCACCAATAGAGCATATCAAAAATCAGATCAAAAATTGGATGTATGGCTTTTCAGGCGTTTGCTCTATTAACCAGCATTTTGTTTTATCTCCCGTATGCAGTTATCAGACTGTGCTACATAAGAAGCTTCTGATAAGTTCACCTGCATACACCCCAGCATCAGTGGGTAGGGTCTGACACATCCCACTCTGACGAGTCTAGTGTCAGACCTAAGACGAAATGCTGGTTAATAGAGCAAACGCCTGAAAAGCCATACATCCAATTTTTGATCTGATTTTTGATATGCTCTATTGGTGGAAAAATATCTAATTCCCTTCATGGGAATTTAGTATTACCATCTGGAATTGCTAGGCGGGCATTAATTCCATTGTGGAGTTTTATCTCCCGTATGCAGTTATCAGACTGTGCTACATAAGAAGCTTCTGATAAGTTCACCTGCATACACCCCAGCATCAGTGGGTAGCATGGGTATGTCACCCGCATAGGTCCTACCCTTCCGAGGGCCCAGCTCAGACTGAATACTTTAGCCCTGCACTCGCGGGGGCGCGCTGTTGTACATCACGTCACTCACCGTAAGCCCACGTGACGAATACGGCAGCTCCTATTGGTAGAAACATCTCCCGATTGCTATTGGTCAATTTGAGTTTGACAACTTGGACCACGTGGGACGACCACGTTTGTGACACTTTGCTTCACTTTGATTTGTATGCATTTATCTGTTATCTTCGTTTTCGTGTTTGAAGAAAAAGTACAAGATATTTGAGGTAAGCATCCTTATGGTTCTTGTTTTACTAATCTCCTGAGGCCAGAACATGAAAATATACCACACCAAGGCAAATGACTTTCGGATAAATTGAATCGTATTCGCCTAGTCCTAAATTTGCTATTTATTTTATTTAACGTTTGAATATTGTTTGCGGGATATTCCATTCTATTTTTAAAACAAAATCCTATTAAAAGGATAGTAGGCCGCAGGAGGTTAAGTAGTTATTAAGTTGATGATTGATAGCCGCTCATGTTCCCAAAAATTTCTTTTTGGCTGTCGCTGTTTTATTACCTTTTTGCATGGTGGTTACATAAGTCTACTTGAAACAGACACCTTAAAATTCTGTTGATGTAATGTTATATTATTTATGATAATCCACTATCATTTTGAGGGTATTGAAATTAGCAGTAAAAATATAAACTGATACAGTGTCCTTTATTACTTTCTTCTATTTCCTTTCATGTCTCAGACCATGCACGAAACGTGTCAGATCTGTGGCATTTACACAGATAGCAAAGAAGGCCAGCAACAGGGAATCTTATTTCATCATTTCCCTGTTGGTAGACCGGATATTTGCAGAGAGTGGTTGGACGTTGTGGGGGGTCGAATGCTTGCGGCAGCTTCCTCCGAAGCAGCTGAAGAACCGCACTGTGTGTTCTAGGCACTTTCGCCACTCGAGCTATCCAGGACCGCTATCAAGGTTGCTGTATAAAGATACTGTCCCGGAAAGAGGTAAGTAGTAGTAGTAGTCGTTGTTATTAATTTCGCAGTACTGTGACCTATCAAATTTTCCTGGGTTTCATTTCAAATTGCTCTCCAGAGGTAATGATAATAAATTCATCAGTGCCAGATGAGGGGGAACCTCGCTTCTCATAATGAAATTTACTATAATGCCTGTCACACCTGGTCTTGCCGTACCTGTAAGTTGAAATTGGTACATCTCTTACAGGCCTAACATTTATTATTAACAGAATAGTGCAGAAATGTGCAAATTTTATAATTTTTATAATCCATCAGTGGCTTTACGTTAGCTGAATTGTGATGGTGAGGTATTTAATTGAGCTCGCTATATTAACTCCCTCTTTATCTGAAAACCATTTGCACCGTTTTGTCCAGGTTCATTTTAAGGGAACCTGGTACACATTTTTTTATTTTCCACAATTTTTGAGCAATCACAATGAAACTGTTGTGGAATATGTAGGACTATTATAGAAATAACATATCTTATTTTCAGCTAAATATCCTTATTAGTTTATGAGATATGATGTACTTTGTGTTTATGATGCTCGCAAAACAGGCAACTTTCAAAAAGTTCCCTGTGGGATGGATTTTTACCTGAGAGTTTGAAAACTTCTTCCTTATAACATAAAAAAACTCAAGGATGGAATTTTCAATTCACCCTATGTCGCTTAATTAACTCCTGTTTCAAGTTTGTAATTGTATTTTATATGTAATTTTCCACTAATTTTCTGTTCATTTTGCCTCATAAAATGAGTATATTGTAGAAGAATGAAAAATCTATCCTACAATTTTCTTGGTAGGTCACATAGAAGCTACATACCAACTTTGGCAAATATAGGTTTAGATTTGATCTGCATGGAACAGTGCAGGTTACAAAAAATGGTATTTTGAGTTAAATGAATTTTAGTTCTAAAACCATTAAAAGTTTTCATAATGGCCTTTCCAAATCTCTTAAAATTCACCAGCACTATAACTCCTACCCTCCTGCTTCTTCTTGGCTTCATCCCTGTGTACCTTTAGGAGTTTCA
The DNA here is from genome assembly GCF_040414725.1 of Anabrus simplex. Classification (NCBI taxonomy): domain Eukaryota; kingdom Metazoa; phylum Arthropoda; class Insecta; order Orthoptera; family Tettigoniidae; genus Anabrus; species Anabrus simplex. The sequence continues at coordinate 55,345,548 of NC_090269.1, read as the reverse complement.
GTTTTTCCTGGCTGTTTTCTTTTGTTGGGTGACTGACTGCTGACTGTGAAATTTTCTTCTTTCATCTCTTTGTGTGGCAAGTTTGGTGGATGCTGGTGAAAGTTTATAATTCCTTACAGCCATTTTCATTTCTTGTGTTGCACTACATCTCATGTTGTATTCTGCAACTGCATTAGAAACAGCTATTCCAAGTCGTTTTGAGGACACAAAGGTCTCTTCTCATGGGCGCCCGGAGGATCTTTTCCAAGGGGGGGGCACATCAACAATTTTCTTGAATATAAAAACCAATATAACGTCAGCAACATTAAATTGTTTACAGAAATTTCCGGTTATAACAGATGCTAGATGACTGTCAGTAATTTCAGTTTATGAAATAATCTGGTATGATATTAAACAATTGAACATCAACATTTTTAGAATTCCAGGGGAGGCAAATACCCCCCCTTGCCCCCCCCCCCCTCCCTTGCGGGCGCCAATGGGCACTTTTTCCACATACATGCATGAAGACTTTCATTGGCAATTTGAGTATCCCCTTTACAACATCTAGACAGAAGTTCAGTTGATGCCAGCCTTTGGTATACAGAGAAAATTTTCAGCAGCATTGCAATTGTGAACTGAACTGACAATTTTTGTGACTTTGAGGGGTTTGTCCAGTTGCGATACTCTTATTGTAGAAGCACCATGATTCAGGTCTTTGGGGGCATTTCTTATGCTTAGGATCTTCTTCTGTGGAGGAGTAATAGTATAGTGTGGCACATATTGCAGATTTCATATTATCTACAGAGGGAATATTTGCACATATTGCCTGCCTATAATCATTTGTGAGCTTCGCAGTAGTTGCTTCCTTCAAACTTCCAGGTCCCCTTCCCCCAAGTGTAGTTCCTTCATGGTTGACTAAATTGTAGGATGAAGTAGTTCATAACATAGCTAACAGTTGGCAGTATATATTGCAATATTAAAAAATAGTATAATCTCAATGCTACTGTAAAGAGGGAATTAATGGTAACAGAAGGAACACGGATAGCCGAGCATACAGAGGAGAGGAGGCGTGGTTGATAATTAAATGACCGTGCAGAACCATTTAAAAACGACCGTAACTACGTCAAAAACAGTCACAGCGGCACAAAACCACATTTGTTATTTAGAGGATGGTTAATATAATTTATTTATGCCAGAATTCAAATTTCAACAATTTCATCCATTTAAAAAAATGTGTCCCAGGTTCCGCTAACTTTGTTGTCTTCAGAATATTTTTCAAGCCTGACCACAGTTGCTTAAAGATCATCTTTGTTCTGAGAACCTTCATGTAGGTCATCAGCATATACCGTTATACCATTCTTAGTGTGTGTGTGTTTTTTTTTCATATAGGTGTGCCTCGACACAAGGCTGGTCCACGGCCAAGTCCTTCCGCTGCTATGACTGCTGCTGCTCACACCACCTGCACCACCGGCACTCCTACTGCTTCTGCTACTACTACCTACTACCACCGGTGCTGTTGCTGCCACCACCATCTCCATGCCTGCCGCTGCTACTACTGCTACTGCTATGGGTAATGGTGCTGCTGCTATTACTACCATGACCTCCACTCCTGCTGCTCCTGCTTTCACATATAAATACTATAAAACTGTGAATTTAAATGATAAATCATTAGCAAAATTTCATCAATTACATCGGAGATCAAATGTTTAGCTTGACCACTACGTAGTCACGAGCTGGGGTCTGGATTAGCGTGGAATCACATGCGAGCCCTCTGTTCCGCATAACATCACAAACCTGTATGGCAGTCCACGTGCCCACAGCAACTGAGTGGGAGGCCTAACTCCACTGTTACATGATTTGGAAGGAGCTATAGAACACTAGAAGATCAAAGTAGGCCTACTCTGTTATATCTTGTTTGTGATGATAACATTCAAATAGTTCAATTGTGCAGTTAATGTTTACCTGTCTGATATTTTTGTTAACACCCTGAGGGGAACGAATTGAAATTTATTTTCATATTGAAGTTTTACATAGTATTCCCCACCTGCCTACTCATTCTTGCCACCCGGCTGACAAACATTACTGGGGAGAACACTGGTGCTAATGTTATTAATGTTCATTTTACATTCAGATTAAACAATTTCAATTTGTGAATGCTAATGATTGTTTATCAATATATTTAATTTTGTTTTACAAAACACCCAGCAAGGAGGCTGTGCAGTGGGGTCATGCATCTATGAAATTGCGCTTGTGCAGTGGTGGGTTCGAACCCCACTGTCGGCAGCCCTGAAAATAGTTTTCTGTGGTTTCCCATTTTCACACCAGGCAAATGCTGGGGCTGTACCTTAATTAAGGCCATGGCTGCTTCCTTCCCGTTCCTAGGCCTTTCCTGTCCCATTGTCGCCATAAGACCTATCTGAGTTGGTGCAACCTAAAGCAACTAGCCTTATAATAGTTGTCCCCCTGTGGGTAGGGGCAGTAGACTAACAGCCACGACATCCTCTGCCTGCTGTAAGAGATGACTAAAAGGGATCCCATGTGCGCTCTGCACTTGGGATCTGGGGTAGGCGACCACGGAGCCCTTAATTGAATTTTGACATTGCTTCCGCTTACTTGTGCCAGGCACCGCACTTTCATCTATCCTATCTGATCTACCTTGATCACCACCTGTTCTTTTCTGCTCCTGATTGTATTATGTATGGAGGCTTAGGGAGATTTATTTTCAAACCCTCCATGGCCCTGGTCTTCCTTAGCCGATACCATCATTATTCCTAGTGTCGGCCCCCTTCTATTTCTTCTCTCCGATTACTAATATATATTGGGGTGGTTGCCTAGTTGTACTTTCTCTTAAAACAATGGCCTAGATGTTAGGCCCTTTTAATCAACAAGCATCATCATCTTAAGCAAGGAGATTTGTGGTGAGGGCAAGATGTTTGGTGGCCATGGCATATACTAGGAACTGTCCCATCATTCGCCTTACTGCAGGTGAAAGGAAAACCATTCTCAGGACAGCCAGTGGTAGGGGAACAGCCCGTTTCTGTGTCCCAAATGCAGAGGTGTAGAAACATGGTGGAACCGTGGCCACCCCTCCTCTGCTTGGTTGGCCGGTTGGAGTGCATGTTATCATACCACAGATCAGCCTATCTGCAACCACCGACATAGATTTCTGCCTTCATTGTACAGTAGATACAAATGGCACTGTCTGAAGTGAGTTTCCACTGTCTTCAACTGGCATTTTGTGTAGGTCACAGCACAGTCCCTTGCACACCGTAATGTTGTGGAAGGTAGCAGCATATTGTTCATAATACTGTACTAAATTATCAAACAATTCCTTGGATGTAGCTCTTAATAGGTGGAGCTATGTTGTGACTTGGCATGGGTATGTTTTGTGCTGGATCAGCTGCCATATTATTGTACGTAGATCCTGATGCTACATATTTCTGTCAATTTATTGGAACTCCTCTCCTGCGGATGGACTGAAAGGAAGCATTATTTGTACCTCCTGCATGTTGTATGAGGGAACAATCACAGAATCTGTAAGCGCTCTCTTGTCTTTTAAACTCACAAATGTATTCATGATTCCATCCTTTTCCATGTACCAGAAAAATTTAGATATATCCTACTGTCACACAAAATAGAACATTTCTAACTATTGTAAATAGTGCAGATCAATGAATACAAGGGATGCACACAATTTTGTAGCTTGACATTGGTTGTCATCTAAATGCAGATGACTGATTGAATGATATGTTGTGTTTTGATGCAATATGTAGGAACAGGGTATGTGCTATCATGTCTTGGTTTCTTCAAACACTACTCTGCCAGAGATTTGCCATCCTCTAGTAGATGCAAAAGAAGTAAAAATCTCAATATTTCTCAGTGTGTGGCCCTAGGTGCCTCATTTGACAGACTGAAAGATATATCATATAGTAAGTTCCTTGGGAAAATAGGCTACAAATGGTGTTGCTGAAAACTTTTGACATGTCAATGCAACGTTAGACTGCAATAAGAGAGAAAAGTATTATGTTGTAACTTGTCAGTTCCAGTCGTTCTTTCATAAATGAATGATTTTGTATTTGTGTTGTATTGAATAGTTTTCTGGCTGATGAATATTAATTGATGATTAACACTGCTGCATGTAATGTCAAGAGATTATGATATACTATGATCACTAAAACTTTTGTGCAAATTTCTACACCATTTTATACCTGTAACACTGTGGATAGTAGGTAGAATATAGCTCCATAAATCAAAAGATCATGTTTCATTTCAATTTACCTTTGAATCCTACAAACTCCCTCCTTATCATATGAGTTTGCTTTAATCATTTTGGTTCCTGTGTATGGTTTTCTTTCTTACATTGTATTTATATTTTATTTTCTGCATAAGTAGCATATCTTGATACTATTGATTGTTATGGTTGGCTTAAGTAGTGTTAAAGAGGACTGATGTACGAGGGGATGTTAGTGTCTATTTCTGTTGTAGGTCTTAATCTGAGATAAGGATTGCCAATCCCACTCACCTTCTGGACACTTCCTTCCTCCCTTTGTGAGTTAGCTTCCTTTTCCCTCAGCAGAAACAAAAAAAAAAGCAGCATAGGCAAGGCCAGTCACTCCCATCCTTCGTGGCTTTGTGAATTAGTAAAAATAAAATATAGCTCCATAAATCAAATAATTATAATAAGCAGCACAATCTGGTAAGCTTCTTTTCTCCAGCAAAAAAATTATTATTAATAACAATAAAGCACAGGCCAATCTCCAAGTGTATCACTGTTCAGAATGCAGAATTTCAGAAAAAGGTAACAGAACGAAGGAAAGAAAGAAAAGGAAATGAAAGAAAAACATAAAAGAAATAAAAAACGAAAACATAGATTTAATATAATATTTAAGAGGGGGGGAGGGGGGCGAGAACCTGGGTACCCTCCGCGCGCTAAACGATTTAAATCGCCCGCCCGGTAATTTTAGTTCAGCCCTGCTCTCGTCAGGGGCGCTAGCGTGCGATTCCTGGCGATCTTTGCGCAGCCGTTGCGTACAGAAGTGAAAAATAACGTTGAGAGTCATCTCTTACTCATTCTCTTTGGTGGGTAGGGTCTGACACATCCCACTCTGATGAGTCTAGTGTCAGACCTAAGAAGAAATGCTGGTTAATAGAGCAAACGCCTGAAAAGCCATACATCCAATTTTTGATCTGATCCTTACTACAACCCCTAAACACCCTCATAACCATGTGCAGAGATCTGCACCCTCTATTTACAATCCCATTTACGTGATTACCCCAATGAAGATCTTTCCTTATATTAACACGTAGGTACTTAACAATCATTCCCATAAGGGACTTCCACCCCATCAACACAGTAATTAAAACTGAACGGGCTTTTCCTACTTGTGAAACTCACAACCTGACTTTTAACCCCGTTTACATCATACCACTGTGTACTGTCCATCTCACACCATTATCAAGGTCATTTTGCAGTTGCTCACAATCTTGTAACTTATTTATTATTCTATACAGAATAACATCATCCGCAAAAATCCTAATCTCTGATTCCACTTCTTTACTCATATCATTTATATCCACAGCAAAAAAATTAGGGGAACATGTTTTTGAACATATGCCATGCTCCGCAAAACAATACCTCACATCCACGTATATTACCAACTAACCCTTTATTCTTTACCGTTGAAATATACAAAAGGAAATTCATGGATTCACGTTCATTTTCAGAACAACAACAGAAATGTCCAAATAGGGGAAAAAACAAAGTGATACAAGTCCTCCAGGGTGGATTTTTATTACAGTTGGAAAGCTTCAATAAGGTGTACGTCCTCCACGAGCATTTATCACAGCTTAGCACCTACATGGCATGCTCCGTATAAGTCAACAGAGGTCATATTGCGGTATCAGGTCCCGTTCTTCAATGAGAGCCTGTTCGAGGTCTTGGAGAGTCTGTGGTGGAACAGGACGCCCACGAACACTTCTGTCAAGAATATTCCACACATGCTTGGTCGGGACTCACTGCTGGCCATTGCACCTCTTGAATGTCCAGTTCTCGCAAGACAGCTCTGGTGATGCACGCTACATGAGCCCGGGCATTGTCGTGCATGACTACAAATTCAGGACCAAAACCGTATGCAGCAACCAACACATACTGTAGCAGTAATTGCTCAATGTACCCTGCAGCAATAAGATTACCACAAATGACGACAAGATCCGTACGGCCATCAATACTGATGCCACCCCATACCATCACAGAACCTTGTCCGAATCGGTCGCCTTCCTGGACAACATTTGGCATTCACTGCTTACCGCGGTGTCTCCATACATGCTGACGTCCATCATACTGTGTCAGGGGAAATCTGGACTCGTCTGCGAACAACACAGGTCTCCATTGGCGAAGTTGCCAGTTGACGTGTGTCCGGGCAAACAAAAGGCGAGCTACACGATGATGCTGCATTAAACGGGGCACTCAAACATGATGTCTGGGTCACAAGGACACTTCTCTTAATCTGTTCCTTACTGTCTGGTTAGACACCGTGACTCCAGTGACCCTCTTGAAGTCTTGTTGCAGTTCTCTGGCAGTTGCTGAATGACGCTGCAATGCACATATGGTCAGATATTGGTCATCCTGTGGGGTTGTCATGCATCCATGACCTTGTCCAACCCTCCTTGTGAACTGGCCTGTCTCACTGTAGCGATTCCACAAGCGTTGAATAACTGACAGAGAGACATTGAGATCTACAGCAACACGACGAAAAGTCCATCCTTCCTGGATCAAAGTGATGGCCCTTGCGACTTGAACCTCGTTAAGATGTCTCATGGGATGTGCTGGTTTACATACAACATGCTCATATGACCGCAAGAGTCTGTATAGCTCACGACGACACACGGATGCGTCGCTATTCACTGTCACCTGACAGAATGATGCATGGCTATGCCTACAGATGGAGTATAACTTCGATTTGACATACCCTGAGTAGCTAAGGTCTCAATGGTATGCTGTACAACCATTGGAACCCCATCTACCAAATTAACGTTCACATACCAGACGTTACAAAACATGTTCCCCTAATTTTTTTTTGAACTGTGCATATAAGAAAACATAAAAGGTCCAATAATGCTGCCTTGAGGAACTCCCCTCTTAATTATTACAGGGTCAGATAAAGCTTTGCCTACTCTAATTCTCTGAGATCTATCTATAAAATAAGAGTTTAGTCTGTACATTGGTCAGAATTTGAAAAGAATGGTATTTCTGTATCGGTCATGTCCACAGTAACAAGGAAATGCAGTTTTTACTTTTCCGTAATTTCTGTCTGTCTGTCTGTCTGTCTGTCTGTCTGTCTGTCTGTCTGTCTGTCTGTCTGTCTGTCTGTCTGTCTGTCTGTCTGTCTGTCTGTCTGTCTGTCTGTCTGTCTGTCTGTACACACCTCACTAGAAAACGGCTAAAGATAATTTAATGAAAATTGGTATGCAAAGTCAGAAAATAAGTCGCTACAATCTAGGCCATACATATTTTTATTCACGCTGATTGAAATGGTAGTTCAGGGGAAGGCCTAAAATTTAATTTTCAAATATTTATATTATTAGTGGTCCTATCTTAATAAAAATATGGCATGTAAAATTGGGAAATAAATCGCTACAATCAAGGCTAAACATCAATTTATTCACGCTGAGTGAAATGGTAGTTTAGGGGAAGGCCTGAAATGTAATTCTTAAATATTTACATTATTAGTGGTCCTATCTCACTAAAAATTGGTATAGAAATCATTTAATTCACGTTGAGTGAAATGGTAGTTTAGTAGAAGGCCTACAATTTAATTCTCAAATAATTATATTATTAGTGGTCGTATCGATAAATACTACATAACCAAAGTCGTATAGAATTAAATTTCTGCTCATTTATGTCTTATACATTTTTACAGTACCGGCTATGATAACATACATGTTCGTAAATTCGTATTTTTGTTGCTAAGTCCATATCAACGCCGAGCCACGAGAAAATGGGTTAACATAATTTAATGAAATTCGGCATATAGGGGGATAAGAAACTACAGTCTAAGCTATAAACAACTGTATTCACCCTGGATGAAATTGTAGTTTAGGGGAAGGCGCCTAAAAGCTAATTTTTAAATACGTATGTTATTCGTCCTATCGAAAAGTACTACATAAAAGTTATAGAGAATACAATTTCCGGTAATTTATGTTTTATTCAGTTTTAAAGTACCGACTATGATAAGAGTGGTGTTTCAGAGTCAGAAGAAAACTAAATGTGAAAGCCTACAATATCGAAAGCGCATAACATTGATCAACAATAACATTACATTGACCATTGTTTGTTGTGATGTTCTTTGTCTCTTATGCTGCCTCTCAACCCCGATAGATGGGATTACTGTTGCGTACAGACACGGCCATCTTGATATATAGAGGCCTGCTACCAACAGTTGTGACGTCACGCGTATAGTGCTCACTCTCCGTTGTCGCGTGTAATTTCTTTATTGCTGATTCGATTCCTTTTATCATAATGTGACAAAGAAAATGCAATAATAAGCCCATAAACACATAACATCGATGAAACACTATTAAAAAATACATGCGAATACACAAATATGTGCACTCAAGGTCGTATATATTGACATTCGACTGAAGGCTACTCACTTGGACTGTACAATGATGGTGACTAAGTGAATGGTTTTCTCTCAAAACAGTGTCATTCTTTTATGCTTTTCTGAGCACATGAATAAGTTAAAAAACGTATTTTCCAAAATATGACAGATCTTGGTCACAACACTCAACTCAACAGCACACACCCACACTTGTCACATGTTTCTTAACTTTCATTACGAAAACACACAAAGAAACATCCCTACGGTTTCCACTATATAAAACTACATCTCTGAATCAGATATCAAGGCCTCAGTTAATGTGTAGCTTTCCACAATTTGAAAAGTAGTATGATGGTCACTAGGCAAACTGTTGCTGTCTCTACAATGCCATTATATTACACTTATTTGAGCACATAGTCTTCAAGTTGGCCGTGGTACAGAGTATAATACCCTGACTGAATATTGGCGGGAAATAGCCGGGGAGTTAGAAAACTTTCTTCTTTAGCATGCCATTCCTCTGGTTCATACATTTTCTATCCCTACACTGACGCACTGTTTTGAATGAGCAGTGGTCATACTTAAGGCAGAGGCTCACTTAGTAGAGTAGTAGTATGGCCTGGTCTAGAATAACAATTTAGGCCTATTCCAAATTATAGCACCACAATTCACTAAACAACTCAAAATTCAACTCTGAAAAGTGCCATTTCTCAAGAAAATCTTTTTCCTCTTCATTTTTATTAAATTCTACATTCATTTTATTCCTAATTAGCAGTGAAGAGGGGGTTTCTCCTCTGGCTTGGAGGAAAAATTTGCCTCCAAGTCAGATAGATTTTCCGCCGCCAGTGTAGTGAATTGATACTTTCCGACTCAACGGGTACTCCTAGGAAACAGAGCAGTAAAAGGGCCTGGGAGTCGCCACTATTCGACCCCCTCCCCGCCGAAATGGAACAAAGAGTGTTTAAGACTGTCTGCGGCTTGGTCATTCCAGCTCTGGAAAAGAATGAAATGGCGTATGGCTTTTAGTGTCAGGAGTGTCCCAGGACATGTTCGGCTCGCCAAATGCAGGTCTTTTGATTGGACTCCCGTAGGCGACCTGCGCGTCGTGATGAGGATGAAATAGTGATGAAGACGACACATACACCCAGCCCCCGTGCCAGCGGAATTAACCAGTTATGGTTACAATTCCTGACGCTGCAGGGATTCGAACCCAGGACCCCTGTGCCCAAATGCCAGCACGCTAACCATTTAGCCATGGAGCTGGACTCCAGTTCTGGAACTTTGGACTGTTAGATCGGCAGCTTAGTCCTGTTCGTTAAAAGTGAAAAAATGTGTGGTTTTTCATTTGATCAAGTATTTCATATGAAAGCATTGCTTTTAATCGCGCCATTCCTACTAACGACATTGTAATGTATGTTCATTTCAATTGGGAAAACCACTAAGACAGAAAGGCAGGTGGAGAGTGAGTGTCTACCATTATAATGAAAGCTCCTCAACCTGATTGTGACTGATGGTTGGCAAGCGGGCGTACCATTACAGTGAAACTTCCCTAACTCAGTCTTCATATGAGAAAAGATGTTTGTTGACTTCCCCATCGGGTTTCTACGGTAACGTTAAGAGCTATGCAATTTCATACAGTCTTGCTCACAACGTGTACACTACCTAACCTAGAATTCTGTATACAATGTAAAATTCCGTAGCGAAGCAAGGGTACATCAGCTAGTTTTCTAATAATAATAATGTTATTTGCTTTACGTCCCACTAACTACTCTTTTACGGTTTTCAGGGAGATCTATTTTCTAGAAATATCGCTACCCATTCAGTCACTCTTTGGTAAAGTCCTCTTGCACTCATTTTTGCTAGTAGTTTCCCATGATCAACCCTATCAAATGCCTTAGACAGGTCAATCGCGATACAATCCATTTGACCTCCTGAATTCAAGATATCTGCTATATCTTGCTGGAATCCTACAAGTTGAGCTGCAGTGGAATAACATTTCCTAAACCCAAACAACTTTCTATTTCACAAACATGTCTAATATAATCAGAAAGAATGCTTTCCAAAGCTTACATGCAATGCATGTCAAACCAAATGGTCTGTAATTTTCAGCCTTATGTTTATCACCCTTTCCTTTATACACAAGAGCTACTATAGCAACTCTCCATTCATTTGGTATAGCTCCATCATGCACACAACAATCAAATAAGTACGTCAGATATGATACTATATCCTAACTGATTGTCTTTAGTATATCGTATCCCCCAAAATCTTATCAATTCCAGCTGCTTTTCTATTTTTCAAATTTTGTATCTTTTTGTAAATGTCGTTATCATAGGTAAATTTTAATACTTCTTTAGCATTAGACACCTCCTCTAACTGGACATTATCCCTGTAACTAACAGTCTTTACATACTGTTGACTGCTGAAGATTCTCACATTCACACTCCCCTCGTTCATTAATGGTTCCTGGAATGTCCTTACCAGAACCTGTTTCTACCTTAAAGTACCTCTACATACCATTCCATTTTTCACTAAAGTTTTTATGACTGCCAATTATGCTTGCCATCATGTTATTAATAGCTGACTTCTTTGTGAGATTGAATTTCCTAGTAAGTTCCCTCAATTTCTCCATATCTCCACAGCCATTTCTAACTCTATTTCTTTCCGATCTGCACCTCTTTCTTAGTCTCTTTACTTCTCTGTAATAATATAATGGGTCTATACCATTTGTTACCAACTTTAAAGGTACAAACCTGTTTTCACATTCTTCAACAACTGCTTCAAACCCATCCCAGAGTCTGTTTACATTTTTATTTACTGTTTTCCATCAATCACAGTTACCTTTTTAAAACTTCCTCATGCCTGTTTTATCAGCCATGTGGTACTGGCTAACAGTCCTACTTTTAAGACCTTCCTTTCTATCACATTTATTTTTAACAACAAAAACAGCTTCTTGATTGCTGATACCATCTATTATTTCGGTTTCTCTATACAGCTCTTCTGGTTTTACCAGCACCACATCCAGAATATTCTTTTCTCTAGTTGTTTCCATCACTTTCTGAGTTAGCTGTCCTTCCCATATTAATTTATATGCCATTTGTTGGTCATGCTTCCTGTCGTTCACATTACACTCGCAATTAACATTTGGTAAATTGAGATCACCTGCTACAATCACATTCCTTTCCATACCGTTTTCCACATAGCTGATTATCTTATCATATAATTCTGAATCAGCATAAGACCTACCCTTTCCCGATATGTACATTCCAAAGACATCAAGTTGCCTATTATCTTAAGAAATTAGCCTTACACCTAGAATTTCATGTTTCTCAACTTTAACTTTTTCGTAGCTTACAAATTCTTCTTTCACCAGAATGAATACTCCCTCTCCTACCATTCCTATCCTATCTCTACAATATGCACTCCAGTTCCATGAGAAAATTTCTGCATCCATTATATCATTTCACAGCCATGATTCAACTCCTATTACAATATCTGGTAAGTATATATCTAATAAATTACTTAATTCTACTCCTTTCTTTACAATACTTCTACAGTTCAACACAACATTTTTATGTCATCCCTACTTGACTTCCACATCCCTATACCTTTATCACTGCTCCCTATACCACCCTGTTTCCCTGAATGTACCTCCCTATAACACTTCTAAATAAATTACCTATCTTTTACGTACCACAGATCCCCATCTCCTACCCATCTATTAGGATTTAGAAATCTCACTGCCAGTTTCCGATATAACCACTCCATCGTCTCATTTAAATCCCCAATCACCTTCCAGTCAGTATCCCTCCTACACAGTATTCCACTGATAACAATCTTCACTTCCATAAATTTCACCCGTGCTGCATTTACCAGATCCCACACATCCCTAACTATGTTGGTACTGATACCTGCTTGCCTTACGTTGTTGGTACCAGAAACACTACCACCTTCTCCTTTCCCTCCTTGTTCTCTTCTAATTTCTTTCTACTTCCTACTTGTCCTTATTCTAAACTTAAGTGTACCAAGTTTCATGTAAATCTCTCTCTCTATTTTCTCATGATGCTGTAAACAGACAAACAGATAAATTAAACTGTGTCCAACATATGTGGATGACACGTTTGTGATCTGGCCTCACGGGAGCAACAGCCTGTAGCTATTTCTTGACCATCTCCACTCTATACATGTAAATATTCAGTTCACCATGGAAATCGAAATAAACGGAAAACTACTGTTCCTGGATGTCCTAGTAAAATGCAACATCAATGGGACACTGAGTCATGCAGTATACAGGAAACCCACACACACAGACAGGTACCTGCACGCCTCTTCTCATCACCACCCATCACAAAAGCAGGCTGTTCTAACATCACTGGTTAACAGGGCCATACTAATATCGGACGCAGAACACCTCGAGGAAGAGAAACAATACCTCACGAGAAATGGCTACCTGCTCAATAACATGCGACGAGTCTTTAGGAAATCAGAAGAAAACAAAGAAAAGGCCGCCGTAGGAGAAGACAATGGGAAACAAGAACTGACCCACCAGAAAACAGCGATACTTCCATAAAAAACATCACAGACAGGATAGGTAAGATACTGGACAAATACGACATAAAAACCATCTATAAACCACACCGGAAGCTAACCCGTTATTTACTACCAGTAAAAGACACAACAGAACTACAGGCTCCTGGAGTATACCACATTGAATGTAGCTGCGAAAAGTGCTACTATGTTGGTGAAACAAAACGTCTGACCTCTACCCACCTGAAAGAACATATCCATCACACCAAGAATCAAAACACAGATATTTCAGCAGTAGCCAAGCATTTCTACGAAACAAGACATGGAATATCATTTGACAAGACCAAGATCCTAGTAGCTATACCTTGGAATCTGGAAAGGAAAATCCACGAGGCTATCAAAATCAAGAAACGTCTGAACAATATGAATTTAGAAGGATGATATAAAACCAGTAATTCTTGGATGCCTATCATACAAAGATTAAGACATACAGACCACAACATAAACACGCAGGTTGAACCTCCTATTACATAACGGTGCAGGCAAAAACCCACTACCCGGCTGCGACGCATACCTTCCAGTTTTCTCACAAGACAGCCAGGGGGCTTACGTCAGCCAGAAAGGCTAGGATATATAGACCAAGGTCAGGAACCACTCACTGTAGTGTGATTGCTGCCTGGGAGACCGATTATCTCGGATTGAGTAGGGGTATTTCAGTCGCCTTGACAAAGAATACTGCAATGTATTCAAAACGTCGGCAAATTGTACGTAATGTACACAAACAACAACACGGTTCAACCAGAAAATAAACTAAATAATTCTACACACCGTGGAAGCTTCACCTTTAAGATATTTTTTTTGGTCTTGTTTGGCTAAAATTTATGAAGTATACACAAAAAGAATATTTTACATACATAAATATAAACACTATCAATTCACACCAGCTTCACATGGGAGGAATTTTGAATTTATTGTGATAGGCCTTGGAAGATTTCCTTGTGGTTACTTTGCTCCTGATATGTATACATAGCTCAACATGAAGTTCTTGTGAGGCCCTTCCAGCTGCCTGCCTGATAGTTCACTCCTTTCTCTCCATGCGATATTTAAATCATTCCTGCACTTTCACTTAAAAGCTGATAACTCTTAAATCATTTGCACAAATTTTACATGGTAAAGGGTATTTTTCCATCAAGTTTTTGAGGCGTTTGATAATGATTATGTGATAAATTTGAAAATATAATTTCTAATTCTAAGGTTAACTTTTTACTGCAAACTATGAGGACTACCTTTCATAGACAGACTTCTCTGTAGTGTTCTATACTGGACAAATCTTTCACACTTACTTGGAGGGTCTACCATTGACAGTCAAGGCAGTGCAAGCCACAAAGTTAATTGACCTTTCTTCTTTGACATTCTTCACTAAAATTACAACTGGTTAGCTATCTTTTGTTGAAGGTCAATGTTTCATACATGAAAACTTAATAAATGTTCCACTCAATGGCGAAAACTGCATCAAAATCCGTTTTATGTTACGCCCCCCCCCCCCAAAAAAAAACACACACACAGGCACCTACTGCTAGGGTTGCCAGATTTCCGGATGGCAAATAAGGAACAGTCGCTCGATTCCAGATGGCAAATAAGGAACACTTCAATTTCCTTGCCATATAGCGCTAAATTAAGACACCATAGCGATAATTAAGAGAAAATACCAGGGATATATTAACAAGTAAATACTGTTAATAATATAACAGCGTCAGCATGAAATATGTAGGTACTTAACTTATTAAAAACTAATAGTGTGTTAGTCTTTACATTGAAATTAACATTTCACAAGTACTTGTCGTTTGAAGAAGCAATTTGTAACAGTTTCTTATTCAACAAAACTTTCTTGAGAAATTCCTTACAATTGTCATCATAGTTGAAGTACACAAGAAGTTCATTTTTATTGTATCTGTCTGAGCATCTGTTTCTGTCATCTCTCCATTTTATTGCCATTACTGAAAATACTCTTTCAGTATATGCATTCGATGGAGATTTACTTTAGACAAACGAAAGTACCATCAAAATGTTCTTCAGTTTTTCTAGACCAATTAAACCACTGATATATATAATGGAGGAGACTACATGCCCGCTAGTACCGCTAGAACACTGCCAGAAGCGTTGTTCTCAACTGTGATGGCTGATCATTGGTCAGGTCAGAATACAGAATATTTTGACCATAACCGCGCACTTTTTTGATACTATACTATTGTCTAAACCATGATATTTTAAAAAACGGAACATTGGGCGTACGGTTTAAATAGTGCACCGTACGCGGAACAAAATGAGAAAAAAATGTATTGTTCCGGGCAAAACCGTACATCTGGCAACCCTACCTACTGCCGACTTTCTTTTATATGGTAATATGTATTTTTTTTACTATTTGTTTTACTTTACACAGACACAGATAGGTCTTACGGTAACGATGGTAAAGGAAAGGGCTAGGACTGGGAAGGAAGCGACCATGGCCTTAATTAAGGTATAGCCTCACCATTTGCCTGGTATGAAAATGGAAAACCATGGAAAACCATCTTCAGGGCTGCCAACAGTGGGGTTCGAACCCTCTATCTCCCAAAAATGAAATGGCATTGGCTTTTAGTGCTAGGAGTGTCTGAGGACATGTTTGGTTTGCCAGGTGATGGTCTTTTGATTTGACGCCTGTAGGTGACCTGCACATTGTGATGAACATGAAATGATGATGAAAATGACACATACACCCAGCCTCTATGCCAGCGGAATTAACCAATAATGGTTAAAATTCCGGACCCTGCCAGGAATCGAACCCAGGACCCCTGTGACCAAAGACCAGCACATTAAAATTTAACCACTATCTCCTAAATGCAAGCTGACAGAAATGTGACCCAAACCACACAGCCACTGGACTGGCTCAGTAATATGTAGAGCCCGGAAGTTAGGATATATTGAAGAATCAAATAGATAAATATGTTTTCGTGCATTTAGGAAGTGTAGAAATCATTTTTAATTTGCCCTTTTTACTTATTTTAGCTTCCGTTGCCTATTTTAAGATTTAAAGCCTTTTTTTGCCTTTTTTGATCATTATGCAATTTTTTTCTGCGATTTACACATTTTAAAATGCACATAATGAATTTCCATACATCGAAGACAAAAAAAGTTGCACAAATTAAATTACATATTGCCATCACAAATATCTATTTAGAATATTGTTCCCTGTAAATCATTTTATTTGTTTTCAGATATTCAAAAGCTTATTTTCTCAACCCATTCATTTAACCTCTGTAAATAGCAGAACCTTCATTAGTGAAAGGAATGCACAAGCATAATGAATACCAGGAAAGAGAGAGGATGAGGGAAGTACATCTCTTCTCCTTCCTCGCACCCCTTTTGCTGTGACAATGCGTAATTACCTGGTATTCCCGATTTTGAAATGATAAGATAATGCACAGGAAGGGAGGAAATCACTTCTGTCTAACAGGTCAAACATAAAAGGAGCTGTTAGTCTACTGTTGAACTTGTTAAAGGCAACACGGGTGTTCGCGCTGACTTATTTATCATGCCGAAATCTTCATCGTTGCGTGGTAAATTACATGACTAAGTTCACAAATTCGGTTCGGATACACTTTTAACTGATGGAGCTATACTCTTTTGCAAAATCTGTGAAAAATCTATTAATCATGAAAAGAAGTACTTTATAACTCAACATTTTGCAACAACGAAACATAAGTCTAGGTTAAATATTGTTGGCACTAAGATCAATTTAATATCAACAGCAGTTGCAACATCCAGCAGGCAATCTCATTTTCCCCTGGATCTACGTAAAGCTTTCTTGGACTCCGGAATTCCATTCTAGAAACTGGAAATTCAATCCCTCAGGATGTTTCTGCAGAAGTACACTAAAGAAGAAGTTCCGTCAGAATCCACATTAAGAAAAACGTATTTGAATATCTCCTCTGAAGAGACCCTGCAGAGGATTCGAAGCAGAGTTACAGAAAAGAAGATCTGGATCTCCATTGATGAAACTACGGATGCAATGGGACGTTACATGGCCAACGTCATCATTGGAACTATGGAAGCAAAGCAAACTGACCTATCATCAGTATTTCTTTTGAGGACAGAAGAGATGGAGAGAGCAAATGGTTCCACAGTTGCATAGTTGTTCACAAATTCATCAATGTTACTCAGGCCGGATGGAATATGGTATGATGATGTCCTACTTTTTGTCACAGATGCGGCACCTTACATGAAAAAAGCAGCTACAGCCTTGAAAGTTCTCTTTCCTAAAATACTCCACCTCACATGTCTAGCCCATGGACTGCACAGAATTGCTGAAGAGATAAGAAGTTTGTATCCTCACATGGATAAGTTAGTTTCGAATACCAAGAAAATCTTCCTTTTTTCCAATGTCCACATTAGCACTCAGAACACGTTTACACTTTTCACTAACACTGCTTCCTTTTTCTCCCGGTGCTTGCAGCCTATATGAAGTAGCAAAGTGGATCACGACAAGGAGAGAGTGAAATGGAGGTCAATGATCCACAGCCTGACCCAGGAGCTCCCCGGAGAAGGGTGACAGAAGAAGATGACTATTTCAACAACAAAAAAAGAAGAGTATGTATGTTTCTTTCTTTATTTTTGCAATAGCTAGTAGAAGCGACAATTTGGCTTTACCAGAGAGAGAGAGGGGAAAGGGGGTTCCTTTAGCTTGGTGGAATCAGGCAGGAGAAGAGGATTCAGACACAAATAGCAGAAGAGAAGTACACGACTATAGACTGTAAAGAAGCTCCTCACCAGGCTGAGTAGGCCAGGCGGTACAGCACTGACCTTCTGAGCCCAACTTGGCTGCTTCAATCCTGACTCAGTCCAGTGGTATTTGAATGGAATCGAGTACATCAGCCTCATGCTGGTAGATTTACTGGCACATAAAATTAAAATAAAACACCTGTGGCACAAAATTCCAGCACCTCGGCATCTCCAAAAACCATAAAAATGTAGTTAGTGGGATGTAAAACCAATTAAAACCAACTACATTATCATTATTATTCTTTTCGTTTCAGCCATCTATGGGCTGCGATTACGCAACTTCCATTGCTTTCTCAAGTTCTTTCTCCTTCCTCTTTCGCCAGTATTCCTTCATCCGTTGGCTTGCTCGTGCTCATTCGTCTGCCAAAAATACTCTATTCTCCCTCGTTTTCTCATCAGCTAGGTCCTTCACCTCAGCAACTCTCTGCCTGAAGATTTTTTTGTTTGTTATACCTTCTGCCGTGATCCCACATTTTTTCTAAATCTCAGTGGACTTCTTTTACCCATGGGACTTGCATCTTCCTGTTCTCCTGGAAGGTGAGGATCCTGTTGGCGAGTTTCTCTGATCCCATCCTTTTAATATGTCTGTAGAACGTCACTCTCCTCTTTTTCATTATGGTGGTGATGTTTTCATATTATTATTATTATTATTATTATTATTATTATTATTATTATTATTATTATTATTATATATATTGCGAATGAGCCCATTAGGACTACGCAAAGTACTTAGAGACAGGCATTTGCCTTTCTTTGTGCCCACACTTCCTTCATTCGTTTGCTGTGTGCTTCTTTTCTCTCTTGAGACCATGTTGTTCCGGTCTTCTTCTTTGGTTTTTCCTCTTGGTCAACTTGCCACTTATGAACTTTGGTTCTGAAGATAACCCGGCTTTGGATGTCTTCAGGTGTAATTCCTGCCAGTTTGAGATCTGTTTTAATTTCGCCAATCCATTTTATTGTGTCCGTTTTAGCTTTACTTCGGTTTTCATAAAATTCAACTATTTGCTTGGTAAGTCTATCTGGGTTCATCCTTTTTATATGTCCAAAGAATCTTAATCTGCGTTTTCTGATGTCGCTGTGAATGTTAGAAAATTGTTTGATTTCCTGTTTCCCTCTAAGGCGGTACTGTTCATCTACGAGTTTTGGGCCTAAAATTTTTCTAATGATCTTGCGTTCCTTTTTCTGAATATTTTCTAGATCAGTTTTCCTGTTCAAAATTAGTGTCTCTGATCCATAGAGGCATTCTGGTTTTATAACTGTATTATAGTGTCTTAGTTTAGCATGCTTGGAGAGACACTTTTTGTTATAGATATTTTGGGTGAGTCTATACGCAGTTTCCATTTTTTGGCATCTAACTTCATTGGCTTTTGTTTCCATTCCATTCTCCTGAATTATTTCACCGAGATATTTGAATTGCTGGACCCGTTTTATTTTGCCATATTTTGTCTCCATGAATTTAGGGGCTTCTTTGCTGCAGGTCATGTATTCAGTTTTTTCAAACGATATTTGGAGGCCGACTTTTTCCGCTGTTTCTTTCAGGAGTTCGATCTGGTTTATGGCTGTTGAAACGTCACGAGTTAAGATTGCCAGATCGTCCGCAAATGGCAGGCAGTCTACTGCTAACTTGCCCCTACCAAGAGTGATTGGTTGGTCAATCTTGAGGGCAGACTTCTGTTTGCGCCATTCCTGTATTACCTTTTCAAGGACGCAGTTGAAGAGTAGTGGAGAGAGCCCATCTCCCTGTCTTACTCCTGTTTTGATCGGAAAAGGGTCTGAGATTTCCCCCATGAATTTAACCTTAGATTTTGTGTCTGTCAATGTCTCTTTTACAATTGCGAGTGTTTTCCGGTCTAGACCCTGTTCTTTTAATATCTGAAACAGTGATTGACGATCAACTGAATCATAGGCCTTTTTGAAATCAACAAAAGTACAAACTACATTTTTGCTACAAATTCTCTGATGCCTTAGGATTAACTTTAGGTTCAAAATTTGCTTTCAAGGAGTATACGACATCAAAAAGAGGATCCTTTGCCGCCGCGGCTTAGTCACGACCAGTTAGATATCTTTCTTGCATGATGACAGAGGCAAAGGTTCAGAGAGATCCGGTAGAGTTCTCTCTTTCGTGTCAGGATAGGAGTGCAAACGTACTTGAATGTGCCAGTTATTATTATTATTATTATTATTTGTTGCGTGATGGAAAGATGGGTGAATATCTGTGTGTGCTTCTTATGATGTATTCGTAATTAATGATATGCGTCACTAGAAGTTGAGCTAGAATATTCTTCTAGTACCCATAGTATTGATTTACAACTTTATCAAATCATTTTGTCGACTTGTAGACAAATTAATTGTAGATAAGTATTTGATCATTCAGGATTATAGGTTATAAGTTGCTTTCAAGGAGTATACGACATCAAAAAGAGGATCCTTTGCCGCCGCGGCTTAGTCACGACCAGTCAGATATCTTTCTTGCATGATGACAGAGGCAAAGGTTCAGAGAGATCCGGTAGAGTTCTCTCTTTCGTGTCAGGATAGGAGTGCAAACGTACTTGAATGTGCCAGTTTTGGAACACAGGATATGACGCAAGTACCTAATGAGAGGAGTGAGGAAATGATAATGGACGAACAGCGTAAAGAGGAGGAACATCTTGAGATCACTAGGGCATTGGTGAAAAGTATTCTAGCTATTCCGCTTAAGAATCTTAAGATGGAAATCCAGAATGGATCACAAAAACTGGAGGAAGCTCTCGATGCTGGAGCAGCATGCAGGACATTCTGGAAGAGAGCTAGGGAAAATCTAAAACAGGAACAAACAACCGTACAGATAAATGAATTGCCTATGACACCGTTAGTGAGAAGAAAGATAAGGAGAAATGGGTAAAAGGTTACCTTTAAAAAAAAAAAAAAAGAAGCAATTGAAGGAAGATAAAGATATTCAACCTTTAACAGATGGGGTGGATTCTGGCAGAATGGAGGTCACTGATGATCATTCAGATGCTGTTCTTATCAAACCAAAAAATGGCAAGACTTTTGCAGATGTTTTGAAGGGTATTTGGAGTAAAATAAAACTGGAAGACAGCGGTGTGAGCATTTGATCTATTCGTAAAACTCAGACTGGGGCGATTCTTCTCGCTTTTTATAAAGCCACACAAAACGAGAACAGGGACAATTTTAATAAATCTTTAAGAGATGTCCTTGGAACGGATGGCGATGTGAAGACTTTGACTCCCCGCACTACTTTGGAAACTTGAGACATGGACAGTATCACCACTGCTTTTGATGTAGAGGAAGCTGTAAGACAGGGTCTTCAGAATTTCAGAGGAGAACTGAAAGTCTCAATTAATAATCCGAACAGCAGTGGGCAAAAATTTGCTATCATCGAGATAGAAGATTAGGAGGCTCAGAAAATTTTAGAAATTGGTAAAATGAAATAGATTGGTTGGATTGTAGAATCCAAAAAAGAATTGTGGTATCTCGCTGCTTTCAATGTCTTTCATATGGGCACCATACACGAAACTGCAAAGGTGCAGATAGAAGCAAACTTTGTTTTAAGTGCGGAGAAGCCGGGCACAGGGCGGTAGGTTGCAAAGCAAATCTGAGATGCATAATTTGCACAGACATTAACGTTGACGCAGCTAGTCGAAGTCATGTTCTTGGTTCAAGAGCCTGCCCAGCGTTTCGTGAAGCTCTCAAAACTAGTAATAAATGATGAAGGTTATTCAGGCAAATATGCATAGGAATAGAACTGCCAATGATCTTTTGACACAGATGATCTTTGAGATAGGAGTAGACATATTTCTTCTTAGTGAACCTTATCAAGACAAACTGCCACCCAGGATGGTTCGTGGATAATTGTGGGACAGCTGCAACTTGGATACGAGATTTAGGTAGATGCCCAGTATCAAACCACGGATGCGGAGATGGTTTTGTTTGGACCCGCACTGGTAGATATACTTTTGTGAGCTGTTACTTTATGCCAAATGAGTCAGTATTTGATTTTCAGGCTAAGCTGGATGGCCTAGAGGATGTATTACGACGTTTTGACAACGGTTTAATCGTGGTTGGTGACTTCAATGCCCAAGCACTAGAATGGGGTATGCCACAATACGACACTAGAGAGCGCCGAACTATGGAGATGGCCGCTAGATTGGGTTTGATGGTCACTAATATTGGAAATGTGCCAACCTTTCGACGACCGGGCTGTAGGGGAACCATACCGGACGTGACTTTTGTATCTGAGGACAATCGTGTCGAAAATCAATGACTGGCGGATGATTGAAGAATACACAGGAAGTGATCACCAGTATATTACTTTTCATGTTCTTCCTGAAACTTCACAGATGAATATTACATTGTATAAAACAAAACGGTGGAATATAGAAAGTATGGACACAGAAAAATTTCTTGCTATCTTAAAAAATGAAATGGATAGTATAACAGAACACATTTGTTGTTATAAAGGGAAAGAAGTGGCTGAGAAACGTGTTGAACTCACCATGCAGCTTATTTTGAGAGCATGTGATCTGTCCATGACTCGTAATACATTATGAAACAAGAAGCGTTCAGCGTATTGGTGGACCAGAGAAGACGTTGTCTGCAACTTAGAAGGAAGGCACAGAGAGCAAGAGTCAGCCAAGAAGACACCTCACTCACAGCTGAGTGTAAGTTGGCGAAGAAAGAACTAAGAAATGCTATCAAAAAGAGTGAAGTCGACAAATGGTGGAAAATGGCTAAGGAAGTGGATGACGATTCATGAGGTTTAGGATACAAGATCGTTATGAAGGAACTTGGAAGTTTCTCGATCCTGATCATGGACTCAAATGCAATGAAGGATATTGTAGATACATTATTCACAGATCATCCTGAGAGGTCTGATGATGATAACTTCATAGATGATGTACCACTTTTTACACGAGAAGAACTGACGAGAAACAGAACAGATGTAAAGCTTTTCAGGCGTTTGCTCTATTAACCAGCGTTTCGTCTTAGGTCTGACACTAGACTCATCAGAGTGGGATGTGTCAGACCCTACCCACGGACGCTGGGGTGTACGCAGGTGAACTATCAAAACAGCTTCTGATAAGTTCACCTGCATACACCCCAGCGTCAGTGGGTAGGGTCTGACACATCCCACTCTGATGAGTCTAGTGTCAGACCTAAGACGAAATGCTGGTTAATAGAGCAAACGCCTGAAAAGCCTTACATCTGTTCTGTTTTTGACATGATCTATTGGTGAAAAATATCTAATTCCCTCGATGGGAACTTAGAATTTTCCATTAAGAATTGACGAGAGCAATAAGGTCCCTTAAAAATAAAGAGGCCGCAGGACCAAATAGTATCCCAGCAGAAATACTAAAGCTGATAGCAGATTTCTGTCCACAACTACTGCTGAAAATGTACATTAGCTGCCTGCTATCGGGGGTGTTTAATGTTCGCTGGGAAAAAGCTTGGCTAGTTTTAATAAGCAAAGGGAAATCAGGGGGCTATAGGCCTTTATGTATGATGGTAAAGGATTAGAGAAACTTTTGCAGCCAAGAATACTTTCAGCAGTTCAAATAGCTGGGGACATCTCTGATCGTCAACATGATTTTCGAGGAGGACATTCGACAACTGATGCAGTATGGGAAGTGTTGAATACAGCTAACTGTGCAAAACTGGGTAATCATCATTCTCGAAAAGTGATACTCCTTGTGACTCTGGATGTTAAGAACGCTTTCAACTCGATAAGGTGGAATGACATATTGGAAGTGCTTCAAAATACTTTCAAACTACCAGAGTATCTCATGCGCATAATGAGAAATTATTTGAAAGATCGTACTCTAGTATATCACACAGAAGATGGGCAGAGAGTGAAACGGCTAACAGCTGGTGCAGCACAAGGGTCCATCCTTGGCCCCAATCTGTGGAACGCTGTGTATTATGGATTGTTGAGGTTAGAGATTACAAGTATTTGTATTGAATACGTGGACACAATATTTTTAATCTTGAAAGAGTTTACTTATTGAAAGAGGTCAGAGATGCCGGAAGACACAATGCTAGTGGGCTATGCTGATGGTATAGCTGTTTTGATAGTTGCTCGAAATTTATAGCTGGCTCAGTTTAAGCTATGATGATATAGATGTTGATTCTCATAGGGAATTTGAAATATTTGTCCTGAATGAGTAAATTTATAATACCAATATAAATCGTCCGTTATTGGACATTATAAATTTTCCAGCTAACTCATTCCTGGTTGCCAGCGTTTTGCCCCCGTGTGCTAGGCTGGGCTCATCAGTTGGTACCTAGCACACGTACCAAGACACATGGCTAGTGCATACCGTGGAGGGCACTGTGTAGGCTGATTGTAGTCACCGGCAGTGCCAATGCACTACGAGAGACTTTGTCTCACTAACCAAAAATTTATGCCTGCTTGGCCATCAGATGAAGCAGGCAAAGTCTCTCATAGTGCATTGGCAATTAGCCTACGCAGTGGTCTCCACGGTATGCACTAGCCAGTCTTGGTAGGTGTGCTAGGTACCAACTGTTGAGCCCAGCCTAGCACACGGGGGCAAAACGCTGGCAACCAGGAATGAGTTAACTAGAAAATTTATAATGTCCAATAACGGACCATTTATATTGGTATTATAAATTTACTCATTTGGGACAAATATTTCAGATTCCCTATGGGAATCAACATCTATATCATCTGATGGCCAAGCAGGCATCAATTTTTGGTAGTGAGACAAAGTCTCTCATAGTGCATTGGCACTGCCGGTGGCTACAATTAGCTTACGCAGTGGCCTCCACGGTATGCACTAGCCATGCATCTTGGTAGGTGTGCTAGGTACCAAATGATGAGCCCAGCCTAGCACACGAGTGCGAAACGCTGGCAACCAGGAATGAGTTAGCTGAAAAATTTGTAATGTCCAATAACGGACCATTTATATTGGTATTATCAGTTTAAGCTATATCAAGTGATGCGACGGGTAAAAGATTGGATGGTGAATCACAGATTACAACTGGTAGATCATAAAACAGATCGTTCTCTTGACAAAAAAAAAAAAAGGATCATGACTGTCATTCCAATGTATATTGGACAAACAGATATCGAAACATCTAGAAGTATAAAGTACCTCGGAGTGACACTTGATACCAAACTTACTTTTTGGGATCATATCAAACGGGTGACAAATAAGGCGGTGAAAACAATGATTGCGCTGAGTAGATTACTGAGCAATGTTAAAGATCTTAAGTTTTTTTGTTTTCTTGCTATTTGCTTTACGTTGCACCGACACAGATATATCTTATGGCAACGATGGGATAGGAAAGGTCTTGGAATGGGAAGGAAGAGGCTGTGGCCTTAATAAGGTACAGCCCCAGCATTTGCCTGGTGTGAAAATGGAAAACTACGGAAAACCATCTTCAGGGCTGCCGACAGTGGAGTTTGAACCCACTACCTCGCGAATACTGGATACTGGCCGCACTTAAGCGACTGCAGCTATATGGTGTCGAAGTGTGGGCTGAATCTCTGAAGTTTGAAAAATACCTGCGAAGGATAGCTGCAGTACAGCAGAGATCAGCTTAATATATAAGTAATAATAATAACAACAACGTAAACGTTTCCACCTTTTCAATACTAAAATATATTCACAAAATTATAAATTACACGGTACTAGTTTCGACCCATCTAGGGGTCATCATCAGCCGTATTGGAGCAAAGATCACTTTTGGCGAAATCCTAAGAAAATGTTATTTTAAAGAATAACAAGTGAAATGAGATGTTATTATGGTAATAGCTTTGCGTATTACAAGCACATACCGCACAGTATCTGAACCTGCAGTTCTTATGGTAGCAGCGGTAGCACCGATTGATTTACTTGCCTTAGAGAGACAGGAAGTCTGGCGAACTCAAGGGGAGCTCGGAAAGAAGCGTGCTAAGGCGCTAGCTTATAGGCAATGAATGGAGCGGTGGCAGCAAAGATGGGAGGAAGATCCTCGAGGAAAATGGACTAAGCGGCTGTTACCACATCTAGCTGGTTGGGTTGCCCGAGCTCATGGCGAGTTAACTTTTACATTACGTAACTACTGACGGGTCACGGATACTTCCGGAAATTTCTACGTAGAGAAGGTAGAGCGAGCGACTCGGCGTGTATTTATTGTAATGATGTAGACGATGTATTTCACACATTTTTCACATGCTATCATTGGTCAACTCAGAGAAGATATTTAGATACTAAGCAAGGAGAGTTGACACCAGAAACTACTGTGCAGGTGATGCTACGAAACCAAGAATCTTGGGATCAGATAGCAGCATATGTAGAAGGCATCCTGCGACAGAAAAAGAGGGATATGAATGCTCATGAATGTCAGTAAGGAGAAATAAAGGAAGAAGAAATCTGAGAAATTAGCACGACACCGCCCTGAAGTAATGCGAGAGCGGTTCCGGGGCGGAGATATACGTCGTGGGAAAAGGGGGTGTGGGTTTTAGCGAGTAGGAATCTCAAACGCTTGTGGAGTGCAGACCCTCACACGTGTCTCATGAAAGATTTCCCACACTTTCTCGTAAAAAAATAAAATAATAATAATAATTATTATTATTATTATTATTATTAGGAAGCTCTTCACAAGTGTGGAATACTTGGTCAGCTCTTGTTAAAGTTATTTTGTTGGACTGTATCAGCATTGTATTCATAAGTAATGCTTCTCATTGCTCAAAGGAAATCTAAAACTGATACCATATTACAGTGATATTGCCATAATCACAATTTTTAGTTGCAAGGCTGTATATTTTGTAAAGAAATACTTATGAAATTTAATTTGAACCTATGTCTGGCTCCATGGCTACATGAATAGCATGCTGGCCTTTTGTCACACGGATCCTGGGTTTGATTCCTGGCAGGGTCATGAATTTTAACCATAATTGTTTAATTCTACTGGCACAAGGGCTGGGTGTATGAGTCATCTTCATCTTCCTCATCACAACACGCAGGTTGCCTGCAGGTATCAAATAAATTTTTTAAAAAACCTGCATCTGGCGAGCTGAACTTGTCCTGGGACATTCCCGGCACTAAAATACATATGCCATTTCATTTCATTTGAACCAATCATTTTTAAATCAAATAAAATTTTTAAAAAACCTGCATCTGGCGAGCCTAACTTGTTCTGGGACACTCCCGGCACTAAAAGCCATATGCCATTTCATTTCATATGAGCCAATCATTTTTAAAATCGCTGTCTTATTTTAGTGATAGTTTAATTTTCTAGGCCACTAATGAGTTTGAGCTGCAATCTCATAACGTGAAAGACAATGAAGAATATACCGTACCAGCTGGAGCATGCACACTAGAGTCTGTCAGTATTAGGAGCCTTCTGTTAGTTCAGAGACAGTAAAGAGAGAGAACAATGTATTTGAGAAATATGGACCTCACTTACTGATATTGGATTGGATTCTGAATCTGGAGCAGTTATGGTAAGTAGTGGTGTTTCATTGTTGTTAAGAGACAAGCAGAGACACTCAGCTCGGAAATGTATCTCTGATGGATCAACTGACAATGACCACTTCCAAATCTGGGCCTGTGTAAAAGAAGAAAAGAATTTATAAATATGTATAAAAACACAAACTTTTAATATAACACAGCTGAATTGTTATTAATGAATGAACAAGATGTTGCAGTTACTCCTATTACATCACATCGTTTTGAACTTCTCGGAACTCTTCGCTAAAAATAATATATATTTTAACAACTGAAGCATGTAGAGCATGTCTGTCTAGGGGTTTTAATTTACAACATTCATTCCTGGCAATCCCTTAAATGTACCTTATCTCCAAGCAACTTTTCCCAAAATATACAATGGACTGATGACTATTATGTCGAAGTCATTTCCGTACAGGCCATGAAGGCCCTTGGAGGGGTAGAAGGTAAAGGCTTCCACTATTCGTAACCTCGGCACTTGATGGGGTAGAGTGGTTAGCTGTACGTCCGGCCGCCTTTGCCCCTAGGAATTAACCTGGTACTCATTTTTGGTGTAGGCTGAGTGAATCTCAGGGCCATATGCACCTCCAGAAGTGGAAATCTCGTTTCTTAAATTTTACGACTTCCTGACAGGGATTCGAACCCTTGTCCTTCTGGGCGAACTGAGCACGCCTTTACCGCCTCAGCCAGGCAGCCCCTTGACTATTATGGACTTTGCCCTAAATATTACAGCTTTTTGAGATAATATTTATGTGTCATATTCTTATCATTCATAAAGCTGTGATGAGTAAATATTCAACCAGACTTTTACACAGTATTATCTGTTATTATCAAATTCTACAGGTTTCTAATTCCCTTTTCTTGAATAATCTAGACTCAATTATACAGTAGTTTGAATCCAAGTATATCATGGGAGAAAGAATCATGACAATAAACTCTAGTCAAACAAAGTGTTTCTAGATAGCTTATGGAATATGCCCATTTTTGCCAGAAACATATGAGATGTCCATTTGCAGAACCTTTTAAATGACAGGTTTAAAAAAAAAAACTTTTATGATCGTCTGAAAGGTCTCGGCATTGTCTACAAAGATCTGAAGTTATCCACTAGCAAAACCCGCTGCAATCGCTTGAAAAGTCGATGAGAAAGTCACGTCCACTAGCAAAACCTGTCAAAAATGCAATGGCTACACTTTCAAAACCTGTTAAAAACAGTCCACTTGCAAATGCAGCTAGATGAGAATCGCAAGAAGGCTGCCTGGGAATGATACACATGCAAAACCTGTTAAAATCTCAGAAAATCTCAGAAGATTACACTGAGAGGGTTCAGGGACAATGTTTTGCTTGCTTTCTTTCCTTCTCTAATGTTTGCTTGACTGATTTTCATGGAGTTATGTTGACACCACTGCTTTCAACCACCTTGAGGAGAAGCATAGGCTATAATCAAGAAAGGATTATTTATTACATGTTGAAGTTAACCTTAACCAAATTGTGTGCAGGGCAAGGACTGCAGTATTCATTAAAATATTAGTTACAGAAATTGAGTGACAGTGAAATAAAGAGAAGTAATACTCAAGTTGTAGCAATCGAGGCTCAGTTTACAGATTTTGATCATGCAAAGGTAAACATTACTCCACAAAATTCCAACTCGGAATGAGGTTGCAAGGATACAGGTGTTCACTCGTAAGAAGAAACTAAGAAACTACATCCAGAAACCTGGAAAAGAAATGCTGTGAAGAGAAAAAGGTAAGAAAATATTATGTTAAAATAACAGTATAAGTAGTTAATCAGAATAAATTTTGCCCAACACTGATATGAGTTAGCATAAGTGGGCAACATAACTGATAAAAACTTCCATTTTCTGTTTGTCAGATATTCTTCCAAAGGTTTCCCGAAAATGCCGACCTGTACACATAAAGGAAAGTGCTTCGGATGGATGGAGGGAGGGAGGGAGGGAGGGAGGGAGGGAGGGACGGATGGATGGATATGTTTATCATCAACAGGTGGGTGGGGTTGTCATGGTGACAAGAAAACTGTATTTATGAAAGTTGTTGTGTACCATTTTATGCGATTTCAGAAAGCCTCAAGAAAAAGACATTAAGGACAAAAGTCGTCTTTATTTTGATATTGTAAAATATGTTTATTTTGTTTTGACTTGAAAAACTGACTGAGAGTGATATTTAAAATTATCATTTAGGATGAGGACAAAGAAGAAGAACTTTTGGAGATTTGTATTAAACCGTGTGCAGTACGCAACTTTTGTGGCAGCTTGTACTGGCACTTGTAATTTTAATAACAAAATTTCTACATATTTTGCAATCAAACTCTCTAGAATTTGCCCATGTAAGGAAGTGTATTTTTATTGGTCGGAATGACAACCTTTTCAATTGGTGAATACGGAGATCTGGGGAAATTCCGTGTTTTCATTGGTTACCTTGTGTTCGCTCGATTTCTGGTTTTGGGCTCCTCGTGAGAGTGAGGCAACTGTCTGCATCTTTTGAATACTGATCACCTTAGCGGCCGGACACGCTTTGCGTCCGTCCCGTCCTGGGATTCCAGCCTCCTGGGGTTGCCGACCTTTCATGGTAAGGGCTATTTTCTGTTGTTTGATTTAATTTAAATTCTTATTTGTGTTTCAGCCCCTTTTCTCATTTTATGTAACTTTCTGCGATAATGTGAATTTGTTCTGTGTGTCGGAGTTTCCTCTAGATTTCCACATTCTCCAATTTGTGTCTTCTGAATGACTGTACTTTGACAGACAGTCATAGGATTTTGTTTTGGAGGCAGATCTCTTTTCTTATTCTGAATTTATAACCTGTGTATATTGTAATGAACATAAATTTAATTGTCTTTAAGTTTGCCTCCCGTAATCCAGAGTCAACTTCTATTATCTTCTATTATCTGTAGAAATGCATTAGACAACGGTTTATTTAAACATCCTTTGTTTTAAGTGTACTTAATTGTCATCCACTATGTCATTTATTTTAATGTTATTTGATTTTGTATCTTTTCCTTTTCGTAATAATTAATAGTTTGAGGGTGATTATTGAGAACCCTTTCTTCCCCATAACGTTATATTTTCCCACGGACCTCAATAGGGCTCCTGCCACTTCCACATCCTTCCGTAGTTGTCGTCTGAACTACCTGTAAGTTAAGTTTTACCTCGCATATGACTTTGAATTGCGTATGTTTGGTTTGGATTTTCATATACTGATAAGTTTACCATTTTATTTCCATCATTTTATGTTTTCGAATTAAACCCACCACCACAGGATGATAGAATAACACCTACGGTATCTCCTGCCTGTTGTAAGAGGCGACTAAAAGGGGCTTTGGAGCATGGGTTGGTGCCCATGGGGCTCTTAGCTGAGTCCTGACATTGCTTCTACTTACTTGTGCCAGGCTCCTCACTTCCATCTATCCTATCCGACCTCCCTTGGTCAACTCTCGTTCTTTTCTGATCCTGACGCTATTAGGTTTGTGAGGGCTAGGGAGTCTTTCATTTTCACACCCTTCGCGACCCTCATTTTTTTTGGACGATACCTTCATGTCTCGAAGTGTCGGATCCCTTCCAGTTTTTCTCTCTGATTAGTGTTATATAAAGGATGGTTGCCTAGTGGTACTTCCTCTTAAAACAATTATCACCACCACTATCATCAACAGGTTATTTTCCCAATTAAACATGATTCAATACAACATAATATACAACAAATACACCTTAAATTTAAAAAAGAAGTGAGTTGTCAAGATGTCCAAAAAGTTTATGAAGCTTACTTCAAGGAAAAAATCACTACTTGCACAAAATCATTTCATCTTGTGACACGTCCAAGTTCAACGCCGAAATGAAGCATCGAGGACAGTAAAAGAAAATTCAGCAGGTGTACATTTTGCCAAAAAGGAGAGAAGGTGTCACCAAAATCATAGTAGTCTGCCGAGAAACTTTTATGTTGATTCTTCAAGTGGGAAGAGACAGGCTGCAATGTTTGTGTTCTAAGATTGTGAGAAGTTCAGAAACTCCACCTGAAGTGGGAGGAGACCACATATCCAATAAATTTGCTGAGAAAAAAAGAAAGAGCAAAAAGCCACATAGGCACATTCATCCCGCTCGAAACTCACCACTCAAGAGCTAAGAACTGTTTATGACAGTACCTGAGCTCAGATCTTAACACTGCAAAGATACACCAGATGTTCAGAGAATAATACCCGCAAACTCCGATTCAATATGAGTCCTACAGAAGGATTTTCTGTAAATATTTTAATATCGGTTTTGGCTCGCCCAGTGTTGATGCCTGCTCAACATGTGCAACCTTTCAGTCAAGAATAGGGGCTGCAACGACTGAAGAAGAAAAGGCAGATCAAAGACTTCAAGCTTATGGCACACAAAAAGAGAGCAGACGAGTTCTACGAAAGACTGAAAGAAGATGCAGAAGATATGCTTACGTTCAGCTATGATTGCCAGAAAAACCTTGTGCTACCTAAACTCCCAGATTAAGCTGCCTATTCCCTACGTCAAATGTACCTGTTCAACTTCACAATGTGTTGTGGAAATTCGCACTCTTCCCCAAGTACGGAAAACGTGTTCGCGTACACATGGCTAGAAACTGATTTTGCGAAAGCATCAATCCAAATAGTTTCCACCATCCATCAGAACCTATGCTAGCAAGCAAATTTTCAAGGGATAATGAAGCTCCGCTTGTTTGCAGATGGGTGCAGAGGCCAAAATAAAAACAAGACTGTAATAGACAGGTTGACGCACAGGTTTCTGAATGAGGCTCCTGCTACAATTCAAGAAATTCAAATGTGGTTTCCTATTGTGGGACACTCTTTCATTCCTCCCGATCGAGTATTCGGAAATTTAGAGTGAACGTTCCGGAAGATTGATGTGATTGAGAGGCCACAAATCTATAAGGACCTCGTCACTGCCTTCCATTCATGGGTTCCAGGTTCGATTCCTGATAGGGTCGGGAATTTTAGCCGCGCCTGCTTAATTTCTCTTACTCGGGTACTGAATGTTTGTATTTACCTCTTCACGTACACTTAACTCACCTCATGAAATGAAATGTCGTATGGCTTTTAGTGCCGGGATATTCCAGGACGGGTTCGGCTCGCCAAGTGCAGGTCTTTCTATTTGACATGCGTAGGCGACCTGCACGTCGTGATGAGGATGAAATGATGATGAATACAACACATACACCCAGCCCCCGTGTCATTGGAATTAACCAATTAAGGTTAAAATCCCCGACCCGGCCGGGAATCGAACCCGGGACCCTCTGAACCGAAGGCCAGTACGCTGACCGTTCAGCCAACGAGTCGGACACACACCTCATCATCTACCACCGAACAAAACACGCAATACTGGATACATCCCTCCACATAGGGTTGGCGGTAGGAGGAGTATCAGGTCGTAAGTCAGGGCCAAGTAGGCCTACAGATATGCAACACAGTTCACATCTGCGACCCAATGACGGTGTGGGGAACGAAGCTGAATAATAATAATAATAATAATAATAATAATAATAATAATAATAATAATAATAATAATAATAATAATAAGGGTGTTGCTCTGAAATCGAAGAAAGCTGAAGACATCAAAACACTTTTAAAGAAACACTACAAAGATCAATAGGAAGATTCTGAACACCTGAACTTTTTCTCCGATATCTTCAAAGAACAACGACGCCTAGGAGTTGCATATGACAGCAACACCATTAACACTGTTTAATTACACTTGACAGGTTTTGCAAGTGAATATGTTTGCAAGATGGCCGAAGGTCAACTAGCAAAACCTGTTTAATTTGCATTACATTTGCAAAAACCTCTTAAGTGTGAACTATTTTTTTTAATTTTAAAGGAAGCTGTTAATGTGAGATTATACAGATTTTAGCAGTCAACTCAGGAAGTTTTTGAGCATTTAAAAAGTAACAAATCATTGATGTGTATTGTGGAAGTCAGCCGTAAGTTTTCGCCAATTTCCTCTTTTCAGTTTATGATGCATTTAACAGGTTCTGCTAGTGGACAACTCATGTATTTTAATGTTAAAGTAGTTTTTTAAACAAATTTCCAATTTGTTTAAAGTAACATTCCGAAAACTAGCTCTTTATACAAAGTGTGGCAAAAACAGGTGAATTAATGAAGTAGAATATTTTGACAATAGGTGTGAACAAAGTAATGATAATGCCATGCCAGAATTTGGAAGGGAATAAATAAATGTCAAATCAAGAGTGCAGAGATAGGAACATGAAAAGGAACACATAATACAATGAACACAATGACAGGCACCACACAAAGAGCGAGCACAGTGACAGGACACAACGACAAAAATGTTCCTAATGGAAAATTCTAAATTTCCATTGAAGGAATTAGATATTTTTCACCAATAGAGCATGTCAAAAATGTCAAAAACATATCAGATGTAAGGCTTTTCAAGCGTTTGCTCCATCAACCAGCGTTACGTCTTAGGTCTGACACTAGACTCATCAGAGTGGGATGTGTCAGACCCTACCCACTGACGCTGGGGTGTATGCAGGTGAACTTATCAGAAGCCCTTATAAGAGGCACAGTCTGATAACTGCATACGGGAGATAAATCTCCACAATGGAATCATTGCCCGCCTAGCAATTCCGAATGAAAAATTCTAAATTCCCATGGAGGGAATTAGATATTTAATACAGCAAATGCCTGAAAAGCCTTACATCTGATATGTTTTTGACAAATATGTTCCTTTCCATGTACTGTAAAATAGGGTGAATCTGACAACAACAAAAATTGGGAATTTAAAAAATTCCATTCATGACAGTTAGATCGCAATGTAAATTTGAAATTTTTACTATTGAACTTAATGGTGTTAGATCCAGAAATGAACTTATATTTGGTTCATATTTTTCACTTAATATTTAAATTTAATTGTTGATAGGTTCCACCTCACAAGGTAGGGTGAATTGGATCACTAACATATTTTGCATATAGGAACAGAATCAATCAATGTGTGAATCTGGTCATTATTTTAAGTTTAAAAACATATATTATTTATGGTAATGTATCACATTTTATTACAGTCCTAATTTGTAAAAAGAGTACATTATACTTAACTCTAGTAGTGCTAAACAAAACATCAATTTGAATTATCAAAGATTCCAAACAAATCTAAATGACAAGAGTTCCAGGTGGTAAAATGATATACAGTAGAACCCCGCTTGACCGGAACCTGGCATAGCCGAAATGCTCTGGCAAAATTGTATTTTAATATTCTTGTTTTTACCCTCTCATTCTTAGCCATAGATATTAGTAATTCTCTTGCTATATATGCTGATAGCTACTAGGTAAATCCTATTTTTTATATTATGACTTATGCCAGAATACACGTGTAACATAAAATAAAACAGTTTCTTACTCTCTAGTTCATTCCATGATACATTTTTCCTTGAATAAACAGGAATTATTATTATTATTACTGTATTATTATTATCATAAATATTATTATTACGGTATTATTCGTCGTGAAGATTATGCAGACGACTCCAACCATGACAATAGCAGTTCTGAGAATCGAGTTGCATTAGATGATGGATTTAATGCATTGGAGGTAAGATTGATTTAGAATTCTTATTAAAATACAATACCACATGCTTTAATTACAGTACTGTAATAAAATTACTGTATACGGTATTCAGTCAGTAGTAACAAAACAATTCTTTAATTATTTCACATTGCTTTGCGCTTTGTTGAACAAAGCAATGAATCTACACCAGCTGATGTACAGTGATTAAATGATGGCATGACATAGCTGCACGACAGCGCTGCACCAAGAAAATTCAGAAGAAGATCACTCATTTTATATAATGAGTGACATTATGTAAACATTTTAATGTTAATATACAGTATGCACCTTTGCTTAACAGAGTTTATGCATTTTTATTTTGACATTTATATTCCGAAAATATTTACCATGTGTCATCCGAAAAAAATGCGTCAACCGAAGAGGCTCCGCCCCCTTTATTTTGGATAAACGGGGTTCTACTGTACTGTCAACATTAAGGATGATTTCCTCGTTATCATAATCATTTACGGCATTAAATATATATACCACACCTTCTACCTTCACATAACCTAGCAGTGATGTAGAAGAGCACGAGGCAAATTAAAATAAGGAGCAGAAAAGGAGGAGTCAAAAAGAGAGTGCAGAATCAGAAGTATATAATTTCACCACCGTAAAATATCCTACAAAAAAGAGTTATTAATAATTGAAGCGATGCGCCGAAAAGGGATCTAACTGACATTTTTTCTGAATGTGAGGTTTCATCGGAATAAGGCTCTATATGGACGTTCCTGCATAGTGGCGTAGTCATGTGGAAGAATTCAGAAATTGTTGCTGTGCTAGAGGGTGGAGAACTTCTGTCTCGCGCGGAAAAGGGATCTAACTCCAGTCCAAGAGTGTGTTTCTTGCAATTAACTCATAATTGAGATTTTGGTGGTTAGACCCCTATTCGGCGCATCGCTTCAATTATAATGAAAGATTCACAAACTGTGCAAGTCCATTATTACAGTTTTAATTATTTTTTTTTTGCTATGGGCTTTACGTCGCGCCGACACAGATAGGTCTTATGGCGACGATGGGATAGGAAAGGCCTAGGAGTTGGAAGGAAGCGGCCGTGGCCTTAATTAAGGTACAGCCCCAGCATTTGCCTGGTGTGAAAATGGGAAACCACGGAAAACCATTTTCAGGGCTGCCGATAGTGGGATTCGAACCTACTATCTCCCGGATGCAAGCTCACAGCCGCGCGCCTCTACGCGCACGGCTAACTCGCCCGGTTTTTAATTTTTTATTAACTGGAAGACTAGTTTGTATCTTTTCCTTGACACCTGAGAATGTGGTATCTGCCACATAGTTCACAGATCCATCTTGGGTCAGGTTGATAGTGCTGTTTCATATTACAGATTTTAAAGTGATAGCCATGCACCGCCAATGGGGTCGCAAAATGTCAGAGCTCTTGATTCATGCCTGTCCAAGATTGGTTCATCATGGCCTCTATCAAATAAAATTCCAGCCAAATATCCTAAATTTTTTCCTGTCCTTTTATAGTCTCGTCCAGTAAAATGTAGCTGGCAGGTCAAATTTCAAATTTCAATTGCAAATCTTAAATTAGGAATGTACAAAAAAAAGTTAGATATTTTTATTTTATTGGAAGCATTGAAAATGTTGCATATGAAATGATATTTTTGAGAAAGGAAGCTGTTAATAGTAACATTTACTTTATCTTTATGGAAAATTAACATGCACATGAGGCAGAAAAAGCACAAATTGTTCAAACTGTTGTGCTAGGATATTGATTTTCGAGTTCATCCTAGAATCTTCTTATAAATTTGCATGATTGAATTCACCCTGCAAAACTGCAATATTATAGACATAATAGTGTATAGGCTTTTGGGCTTATGCCGTGTCAAGAAAATAAGAAAATAAGCTTCCGCTTTCGAAAGCTAGCGTTGTGCCACGTCCTGGGGGCCATCTGGTGGCAAATGAATGTACCATTTCCACTTCTATTATAACTGTACCGGCTGGTACACCTCTACGCCGCATATTTGAATTTCCGCCTTAAAGTACTCCTCTCCAGGAGAAACTCTGAACTTTAACAACTGTATCAACTCATAAGTTTCTCAGAAGATGTCACTACCGTAAATTTTGTGATTACGAAGTTGTCAGTACTGTGTGGAGTTCAACTTGTTTTGTTTTCTATTGAACAAGAAGTGTGGAGATTCTCTGATAGATGTCTCTACAAAAAACTATGACCATGCACCCTGGTGCGAAGTGGAAGAACTTTATTTGAAGAAATTTTGTATTCATAAGTTTGTTCTTTACTAAATTTCGTTCTATCATTTGTGGGTTGGCAATATAAATCTTTTCTTTCCGCCAGTTTTGAAGTTAGCCAATCAATTATTTCTGTAATTAATTTTTGACCAATCGTGTCGTTCTTCTTCAATTTTGATGTGTAACTTTTAGCCAGCCAATCAACGACTGTGGGTGTGTCTTAACACGTTCAGTACCTGCTTCTGAGCGGGACACCTGAATGCCTGGACCAGCCATTTTCATGCCTGGCCCTCTTGACGTGCATCACTTAATAAAATTTACAATTACTCCTAAACTATAAATGTTAGAAAAATGATACTTCGTGCTTACCTCTAGTAAATATTTAGGGTATGATATCTGGTGTCACAGGTTTCAAAAGTACATCTAATTTTATACAGCCTATCTGTATTTTAGGCATAATGATTACTGTCACTGAAGTGAAGAAATGAAAGAATATGAAGGAAGCGTATTTGGAACATTGTTTTAGAAAATATCGGAGTATGAAAAACAGCGTCTTCGGTCCAGTATATTTTTATATCAGGATTTTGGACTAATCGGTTTCCACGATTGCATGATCGAATTCTTTATGAAAGGCCGGGGCACCGCACTTATCACTTGACTCGCGTATAGATTGTTCTGCTCACACACATACTGATAAAATTCGTCATTCATGAAAATACTCATGTAACTCAAAATATCCTGCTTATTTTCTATTTGAACATTTATAACTGAATTCTCTGTAAATGGTGGAACAGGTGGACAATAACTAGGATGATATGTATCAGGCACTTCACCTTCCTCTATGGGCCTATCGGATTCGGGAATCGGAATTTCCTTGTCACTCTCACTTTAACTATCTGAGTTTAATTGAGGAATAAGTTCATCACCAGAATAATCATTGTGAACAATATCTAATAATTTATCTTCCGTAAGAAACTTTGTTTTATAAGCCATTATACTACACTCGGTAAGAACGACACGCACTGCATTGGAATCTCAAGTACCGACTTGACGCACGAGGAAGTGCTGAGATATTCCCGCTAAAACGAACAGCATTGCTTCACGCGGAACATTAAACGTCTTACGCCGTTCGTGGCCCACAGCATAGGAACAAGCTTAAACGTCTTACGCCGTCCACGGTCTGCAATGAGTTAATTATTCATGAAAGGTCTCGAATCTTCCCTGAGAGTATAAAAACTGCTGATTTTCCTGTCTCTCCGCCACTCGAACACCATCTAGCCTAGTGTATGGAAGTGGAGCAGGAGGCGGGAAGCACCTCTTTCATCTGGCAGCAGCTCTTCAACAAGGTAATGGCCACTTAACCATCTTTATTTCTTGCTAGCTCGCAGTTTAACCCGCGGGGAAGGTCCGAAACCTTTATTATGTAACCTATCTTCAAACATGTAAATTGCAGTCACTTTTGTAAAACTTCATATATCTTTAACTGTAAATCGGGGATAGAGAGTGCTTTTCCCTCTCGAGCTCCCCTTCATTTTTGCCTTGAGGTGACTACGTTTTGGTAACTTTTTCTTCCTTAATGTATTAAATTTTCTTATACGAGTCACCTCCATAGGTTGGGAATAGCCCCTGGTCATCGGCCTAGTGCCTCTTAGGTTTTAAAAGATTTCATGTAGGAGTGCAAGTACACGCCTCCTTTCATTTTGTGTTTTGGACCGTTAACTTAACCTATTATTTTTCAACTAAGGCCCAGTAGGTTGGGTACGAGATACCCCCGTTTCATTTAATGTAAGTTGTGCCTTGTGGGCAATTAAGTGTAAAAATCTTATATGGCCTTGTAATAGGCGTGAAAAATTGAGAGCGGGTCAGCTCGTGTATATGTGGTAAAAGTGCCTCTAGGAGGCTTGACATGGTTTTTTTTGGAGCTAATGCTCCTTGTATGAAAGGGTTTTCTTGCCCTTTGAACTAATGTATGCCTGGGTAAAGTTGGGCTAGTAGCTCAAGGATTGTAAATTGGGGCTCGAAGCCCAGAACTGATTAAGATCCCTGAACTTGTGCTTTCGTTTGTAAAAGTATACCTTGTACCTGATTTTTCATTGTTATTTCACCTAGTGAAAATGTGTTAAATCTTGTCTATTGAAAATATAATCTTCGGTTACATTTTAAGTTTTGGTTTCATATTCTGGATAGACCCATTCCAGCCCACACCTTCTTTCACCTCTGCATTCCACGGGCAACTCCGTAACAATAACATTCCGAAATTCAAAGTGTCATTGTTTAAGAAGCCTTTCTCGTGGACAGTTGAGATTTTTTCTGAGGATGCAGAGCACAGTTTTCTGCGAAACGTTAAGAATTTCACCTTATTTTCTTCACATGGCATAAGCCCAAAACCTATACACTATCATGTCTATAAGTACAGGCCGTGAAAGCAATAATGCAATATTATATATAATTAGATATGGATAGTGTCTAGATGGTGTTAACTATGGACTCGAAACTGAAGAATTGTATTCAAGATGTTCGTATGAGAGTAAAAATATCATCAGTTAAAAATTCTGAAACTGAGGTACTTATTGGCCAATGTCTTTACTTCATGAGTGACACACACAAGAAAAACATCTGGTGACAATAGCAACTGTTGGTACTGTGCACTAAAAAACTTACCATAATTGTAAACCAGTTTGTCCAGAACTCAAAATCGTAATCAACTACAGGCCTGTTGTTGCGGTACTGCACCAACATGTCCTAAACATTTCCTGAAAACCTACAACCTGTTTTCCAGTCTTTGACTGGGTCAGGGATGTAATGAATGAATCAGATATAGGCTGTTATTACGATGGAGTCGCCACTCCCAAAGCCTAAACATTTCCTACTGTTGAAAAATAGATAAATGATCAGTCTCATCCCATTTTATGATACCTATTTCTACAAGACTTGATATGACATTTGCTCCCTTCCAATGCTTAGACTATCCTGTCGGAATCCTTTTTCCCTTTGTGTTTGTCCTGTGTCCTAATGTTTTGGCACCTGTATTCATCTTATATTTCTTCCCATTTCCTGAATTAATTCAGCTTTCTTCTTACCCTATACTTACTGTGTCAAGACTGAAGAACTCTCAGAATGGCCCCATGATGAGTGTTGATGCCCACCCTGCTGATGACGTTGGGAAGCAGAAAACAAGCTTCTTGTTGTTTAAAAGAGATGGATTTAGAGGAACTGGGATTAGTGAGGAGAGAACCTATTTATGTGAAGACACAGAGTATGAAATTAATATGGAGATGCCCATGTCCTTTTGTATTTTCATGTTCGTCCTCGTCTCCTCTTTCTATTCACTTTTCCTATACTAACCCTTCATTGTCTTCATCCTATTGTATGTTCTTTTTCATGTTCCCATCACTAAACAACCTCACATGGGAGACCTCTTCTAGTTTTAGCAAAAACTATTTGACTAATATAAGGATATCCTTACACTTAAGAAAACAAGTGCTAATGAGAGCAAAAACTGCTGCATTGTGAGTTTAGCACTGTGTATGTGAAAAACTTCCATACACTTTATTACAAAAGCTTTAATCCATGAAAATCAGCCTTTTCTGAGACATGGAAAAGGTACTTGATATTGCCAGAGGCAAAGCAGTTTGAGATTCTCAATGCATCAGGCATTAAGCACAGAGAATGAAAAATGCTGAACAACCTGACATTTCATGTGCATACAGCATTGTTACAATCAGTTTTATGTAATTTGGGCAAGAAAGTAATACACTCAGCTGGTAGTTTTACTCAGTTCAGAGATGTATGTCAATATGAAATGAGAGGATCTACATGTGAAATAAATACAATTTTCCTAATATTCATTTAGATAAAGGTAGCATCTCTAATCACAATCTGCTTCTCTTAAGCTATGAATTTCTTGAAGCCACAGCAGTACTTACCAAGAGTTGAGAATATGTGTAAGGATAGTGATACGCAATATAGCAGACATCGTGAGCATGAGGGAAGGTTATGGTGAAGGTGGCTGTTAGATACGATGAGCGCCCTCTACCAGTTGGATTTTGGTAACTGTTACGGTAGTAACAGATGTCTGTTCCCACTCTAACCCAACCACCATGGCCATCAACAGCATCTTTCACAGAGTACATAATAGGCTTCATACCTGAAAAGGAAACATCAAGCATTATGTACAAGCAAAGAAACTCAAAATTACAATTATCTTAAGTGGCAGTCTAGATTTTCTTACATTACATGATTTTCACCAGGCTATCCCAATTTAATATTTTCAAAATCTTGTATTTTTCATGTCCAAAGACATCACTTTATTTCCACAAGAGATTATTTCAAATACAACGAAAATTCAACAAAACTGACAAATAATTATACTTTGAAATAATTACTGCTAATAATCAAAACCACATTTGTTATAGATAGTTTGTTTGATGACAGCCACGTAAGTTCTGGGATGAGAGTGTCAGAAGAGATAAGGAGTATTACTGTAGAGGAAGACTTCAATCTATTATACGTGTGTGAATTGAGACAGAACTGCAGATTAACAAGAAAATACTATAATCTATA
Source organism: Anabrus simplex (assembly GCF_040414725.1). Lineage (NCBI taxonomy): Eukaryota > Metazoa > Arthropoda > Insecta > Orthoptera > Tettigoniidae > Anabrus > Anabrus simplex. The sequence goes on along the minus strand of NC_090269.1, from coordinate 55,303,813 downwards.
AACTTCACTATTCGTATTGATAATTCCGATGATCACAAACATAAAGATAGGAATTTTCCACATAATCAATACATTTATTTATTAAAAGTTACTTAAAATATTTTTATATAACAGTACCGGTTTCGACCCTAAGTATGGGTCATCTTCAGCTGCTGAAGAACCTTCGTCTTAATGAAAACAACATATAATATTAAAACACTAGTTGGGCCTATGACCTTCGATGTTAGGCCCTTTAAAACAACAAGCATCATCATCAAAACACTAGTTATGCTGATTATGAATGACAATTGCTAAATTACAATGATGTGTTATGTAATAAAATATGCTTGAAAGAGTAGTTTTGAAAGTCTAAAATGTTCACCAGTTTGTTATGACACTGATCTTGATGTTCACTCATATACTCATTCATTCAATTACAGTGTTACAATGTTGACACACTTAATTTAAATTAAAAACGTCTTAATGCTGAGTTAAAAGGTACTGTATTTTATAAAATCTGTGTCAATAGGAGGTTTGGTAATAAATAAACATGTATCTTGATGAGCTTGTGCGATGAGACAGGTGCGAGTCGCGTGTTTTGAACAATAAATTTAAAATCCTCTTATGCTTTGCTGAGGGTTAAGTTGTTGGGTTTGATGTTCCATTTACTAAGGGGCGAATGTTCCTCTCTTCATAATCGCGTTCTGTTGGACTGTGTCAGATAATCTAAGTAGAAGAAAGAAGAGTTTTACTGTTAGAGAATGTCTATGGAACGTGTTATAAAAAAATGAATATGCGTGATTACTTACTTACTTACTTGCTGTCTTGGCCTGTCATTTGTGTGCTTGTCGGGAGCGCACCGTACACTGCTTTCAGTACGACAGGGACTAGCTATTGCAGCATTGGAGGGGAGAGGTGGTGGGGCAAAGGAGAGGGCTTGGGGGAGGGTTGGGGTAGAAGGAGGCATTTCATTTGGAGGCTCGGTTGTGTGTTTTTATTATTGTTTATTGACTCCCTTTAAGTAAATGTTTTTAAGGGAGGGATGGCAGCATTGAAAAGGATGTTTGCTTTTTCTGTCATTTTGTTTGCCACCGCCGCCACCACCGCCGCTGCTGCCACCACCACTACTCTTATCATAGTCGATACGGTAAAACTGAATAAGATATAAATGATCAGATATTGCATTCTCTGTAACTTTAGTTATGTAGTACTTTTCGATAGGACCAATAACAGATATTTAAAAATTAATAATAATGTTAATCAGCTCGACAGATCGATATTATAAGTGAATAAATTTTCCGCTTGCACGCAAAGTTAGAGTCTGATGAGAATATGTTCGACACTTGTATTGCGTATTTTCTATCACCGGTCCTTAGCCGGACAGAGTAATGGACTGTACTACCTCAGCCGGCCCGCACAGCGTGACAGCTAGTACACGACGAAATCACACACTGTCTACTCCGGGGCTGGCAACCTCCTTATATTGCTCAAGGTCGGACGGCCGGACTGGAAATATGAGCTTATTTAAAAAGTTATAACTCGACATCCTTCCGCCGATTTTCATGAAATTTTGGGCAGAAGTATTTGTTGTCCAGGTCTACAAGGTGACGTTCTTCAAATCACGATCTGACATTCCGTTCGTGATATAATGACATCGAACCAAATGGAACTTTCGGCGTGATGTCACTTGGCTGATGATGACCCCTAGATGGGTCGAAACTAGTTCCATGTAACTTTAAAATATTGTGAATATATTTTGTATTGAATAGGTGGAAACCTTTATTGTGTTGTTTACTCATATGTTATTCTCAGTTCAATACGGACCAACAACATGAAATTTATAACCCTTAGTGATGTCACTTGGCCTTGGCTGGTACTCTGCAGAAAGTGATCACTTGCATGCTGTCACCCATGATGCCTGAGCGTTCGGCGCTCATTTTAAATCCACACAGTAGGGTGTTAGTGCGTTCTCCTCAAGAAATACGTAAACGGCGAATGCTGACAGGGCATTCCCGTTTCATCTCCCCCCTGCTCAAGGAAAAATAAAATTGGTGGACGATTTTTTTTTTATTCATTTCCTAGTAAAGTATTTCTTGAGGTTGGCAGAGTTGAAAATTCCCTCGACGTTATCATCCATTCTTCCTACCATTCAATGATGACCCGAGCTTCTTCCAAGTATTTCATGGGTATCGGATAAGGCCATTTCTTATAAGGTGAAGTGTCAGTAAAATCTAAGTGGTGTTCAAAGCCTTTGATAGCTACAGGTTTATCAGAAAATACATCTCGCCTCTGCTGCTTCATCATCATCATCATCATCTGGGCTTTCAGCTACACTGGCATAAATCGTGAAGTTGTACTGGTCCTCGTTAAACTCAACATCGATGATGGACGCCATCTGGTCCTCGACGGGTCCCACTTCCTTGGGTCTCCCCTCTTCGTGGGTGCTTTCTTCGACAGGCGGAGCCTCGCTCATCTTGCCTTCTACTATGTCCACCAGGGTCTCAAATTCCGGATGCTTCACTTCATTACGGCAACCAACTGTAGCTCTACAGATTTGACGTGAAAAATGGAAATGTTGGTCGTATCTTGTGCCACATCTATAAATTTTTGCGAAATTAGTGAGGCTTGTGATCCTGAGTCCACTAAAGAGTTTACAATCATAATGCCTAGCTTAATACTTATGATCGGTAAACCGCGCTGTATCTGAGGCTGTCGTGGTGTTGAATCCTCATACAGTAAATCCGTATCCTCTAAATACCAATGGTTGATGGCTGTACTACATATTATTTCTTCTTCCTCCGGGTTTTCAGGCAATCTCCTTATTGCTTCGTCAAAGTGTTTTTGTTTTTTTTTCACTCGTTGTTTCAGGATCCATTTCCGTTCTCTCATTTCTTCTTTGAATCTCTGCCTGGAATTCCAAAGAAGATGCTCCAGGTAGACCTTCTTCTCTGTTCTTATTTCTTACATATTCTCTAGTCTCTCTCCAACGTTTCTCTAATTCTTCCCGCTGGGAATTCCTATTATCATTAGGTTGACTAGCTGTCTGCCTCCATGAAGGTCCTTGTTGAAATGTGGCCCTCTCTTCGTAGGGACGCTTTCTATATCTTCTGTACTGGAATAGTACGTCTCGACGAGTTTCTCTTTCTTCTCGCGGTTCTGGGTTTATTTGAACCGGAGCCTTCACTTCCACGGGGTTAGCCGAAGTTTCTTTGGTTCTACCGGGTTTTGTTACGTTCTGAGTGTGAGCAGTATCGAGTTTCCTCAGGACGTCAGCGAGTTGCTCTAAGTCCTGGACGTCTGCCGCTACCAGTATCTCCTGAACGCTTGGAGGGAATTGCAGTGTTATGACCTGAATAAGTTCTTGCTCCGGCAAAGGAGAGTCGAAAAACTGCATCTTTTTAAGCTGAGATATGAGAAAGTCTGAGTATCATGAGGAATTGATGGAAGTGTTACACTTTCTGGAGTATAATTTGAGTTTTATTAAGTGCTGAGTTTCAGAACTCCAAAATTGTCTAAGTACGGCTTCCTTAAATTCTTGATAAGTGCTGATACTAAATTTGAAAGCAGTGTACCAAATTAACGCCCTGCCTTGTAACAATTGAGATGCTATACGTAATTGGCGGTCGGTTTTAAGGTGATTTTCCTGAAAATATTCTTCAAGGTTAAGGAGAAACTCTTTAGCTGTATACTCCTTCTTCCCTGAAAATTTGGCTGGTTTTTCCTCAGTCATTTTAAAAGCTGTGGAAACATTCATGGTTTCTCCACTAGTATTGTGAAGACTAGATGATGCGACATCCTGTTCGACTTGGGATACTTTGCTGTTGAGAGATTCTATACCTCCTTGGAGTTCGAGTTTTAGGGTTTTAATTTTCCCCTGTACAGAATTCTCAATCTCTTTGACCTCCTTCTCTAAGTCGGTTTTAACTTCCTCTACATCGCAACAGATACAAGTAATCTGCGTGTGAGTGCTATCTAATTGCTTTTTGACACGTTTATCAGCCTCCTCTCGCTGAGTTTTCAAAAGAGTAATTTTGTTAACAGATTCATCGAGTTTATCTTGAATAGAAGCCATTTTGGTTTGTGCAGGTGATAATTGAGCATGGGACTCTTGAAATTTTCCCTTTAAATTTTTTACTTCGTTAAGGACTTCCTGAGAAGCAGGGAAAGCAATTTTTAAGTCCTCTGCTACTTGTGATTTGATGCCTTCTTTAACCCTTACCCCTCGAATAAAAGTTCTCTGTGTTGTCTCTACTACTCGTATTTTAAATGCAAAATTTTATCTTATATGACCTGTACTAATTTCTCACGATTTTGGAGACAGCACTTGCTTTTAAATGATGTAGTTAGGCTATACACGTTTACAGCACGCTATACCAAACCAAACCAAACCCCATGGCACTACAGCCCTTGAAAGGCCTGGGCCTACCAAGCGACCGCTGCTCAGCCCGAAGGCCTGCAGATTACAAAGTGTCGTGCGGTCAGCATGACGAATCCTCTCGGCCATTATTCTTGGCTTCCTAGACCAGGGCCGCTATCTCACCATCAGATAGCTCCTCAATTCTAATCACGTAGGCTGAGTGGACATCGAACCAGCCCTCAGGTCCAGGTAAAAATCCCTGACCTGGCCAGGGATCGAACCTAGGGCCTCCGGGTAAGAGGCAGGCATGCTACCCCTACACCACGGGGCCAGCTTACAGCAAGCTATACTGGAGCAAATAAAAGCAATATGTGGAATTTCAGACAAATTGTTTTGCATTTTTGTTATTATTATTGTTATCGCATACCGATTGGTTTTGTTAATAATTTCAGTGTAGAAATTATCGCTAAAAAGCAATCGAAATCGCTCGAGCTTTCGTGTGCGCGAGTAGACAGCTGACGGCTACACTGCCATCTAAATAATAGATTTTTTACTGACTGTCAAATGGTATCTGGATTCTACAAAGTTCCACGCGGAACCAAAAGATGGCAGTACAGTATATCATCGTGTATTTTGTTGGCTAAGAGACGGCAGACGAGCGGTGGGCGATAAAATGTCATGTCGAGTCTCTCCCGACATGCGACCGGAACGGGAATATCGTAATGTCGGGCCTCACCCGACAGATGAGTGGTAAGGGTTAATGGTTTCTAAGTCACGTGTTAATTTTTCATTTATTTCCGTAAACTTAGAATCCATTCTTTTGTTAGACTCGTTAAATCGTTTCTCAATTTCTGCACCTGCACTAGTGAGTCTACGTTCCAAATTATTATTTACTTCTGCCAATTTTTTATCAACAGATTCAGTTCATTTTGCAAGGTTAGCATCATTAGCCTCCCTAAGCTGAGTGATATTGCGATCATTTACTTCATTAGCCTCTCTAAGCTGGCCTATACTAGCATTAGTGGCCTCATTAGCTTCTATAAGTTGAGCTCTGGTAGCATCAATACGAACTTCTAAGTTAACGCAAAGTTGGTTCGTGCCAGTATTAATGGCATCAATACGACTTCCTAATGCAGCATTAGATTCAGCAGTCTTACGCCCTAGATTAGTGTTACTTTCTGTAATCCTGTCATTTAAAATGACTTTTAAAGCCTCAATAGCAGCTAATATATTCTCCATATTAATGTCGTCATTTTCACAAAATGCAGAAAATACAATCATTCAATTTACATGTAAAATCACTATTATTGTCCAATGGTAAAGTTCAATTGTTCACCAACACAAATATTAAACACTTATATGAGACTGTGCCTAAAATCGAATATTGTGCCTGAAAAGTTTAAGTGCAAAGAAAAAAAAAAAAAAATTTGTGCCATCAAAATTAGTCAGATTTCTGTACCATGAGTTCAAGATTTTATCAAAGTCATTAAACTGAACTTGTTAAAATTTAAAGCATTCACTGAACTGAAGTTAAAGTTTATAGTATTCAATTCTGTCTGAACTTGAAAGTAAAAATATCACTGTTCTCATTAAAGTTAAGTATTGTCACTTTGTACTCTCTTTAATCGGGCCCCAACGTCATAGGTGCCACTTTACTTACACACTGCCTTCTCTCTGAAACAGGAACGCTCGTACTTTAGCTTAGTGGAGAGTATGGATTAACACCAAGGCATGTACGGTTCATGCTCAGAGAGTATAAGAGAGAAGGGTAGTGCAATGAGTTCATTTTTAAAGTGGAACTTGCAGTTTATTCAAGAAAACATAGAAATTATATCACCTTTTACAGATGAATGGTTTGAATGTCCTCAAAGATGTGGAGAAGGTATCGTCCCGTGGCGTTGGCGTCGTCCCACGTCGTCGGCGTTGTCCCACGGCGGTTGGCAACCCTCGATATTGAAGGAGACTTGAACCTGGGGCGGTCGTCTGGTGATAGTGCAGCATGGAATAGTTGATTAGCTTTGTATTCCACTAAAGTCCCATGAAGGGAGTAGAGAAATGTAAGATGTTCGCACAGAATGTCAATAGAATCTGATACGACACTTCTCTACCGCACTGCACAGCAAGTTGTGGCGAGACACTGTTTACTAGCCGAACAAGTTCCACTGTAAATGGTGTTGGACGCACATTACTTTTGGAAAAAGAAATGGATTCAAAATCACAGTTCTGTGAAAATAACAGAAATTAACACTGTTCATGAACTAGTCACTGGTGAACTCGAAGTGATAGGCAACGAAAAATAATCTGGAACTTTCTGAGATTGAACTGTATACAACTTCACTTAATCTCAATGCGAAGAAGAAAAATAAATTGAGTCCTATGGACACAGTCTTTTGTACTGTTTGTAATGAGTATGGAGAAGCAAATGCAATGATCTAGCACACACACACGTGGAAATATATTAAAGGTTCTATGAAGACAGTAAAGAAACAGTTTATGACTCCTAACACGCAGTCTCGCGAAAAAGAACCAAGTTTCATTAAGACACAGTCTTATTTTTTAAAAAATCACATAGTTTCTCAGAAATAAATTCTCTACTGAAGCAGAGTTTTACAAGTAGTTTAACACAACTTCTCGTCAACAAATGTAGACATAGTCTTTCACGAGGGGAATTAACGTAGTCCCTTGAAAAGAAATAAAGGCACAGTATTTCATGAAGCGAATCAACACAGTCTTTGAAAAGAAATGTCGGCACAGTCTTATGAAAGAAAATGTTAGCACAGTTCCATGAAGTGAATTAACACAGTCTTTTGAAAATAAAGGTTGGCACAGTCTTATGAAAGGAAATGTCGACACTGTTTTTCACAAAGTGAATTGACACAGTCTTTGAAAAGAAAGGTTGGCACTGTCCTTTATGACACAAATTAACACTGTCCTTTGAGACGAAATGTACTTTCACTACGGCACAGTTTCACAAAATAACTTAACACAGTCTAGCGATTACTGTATAGTCTCTGCAATCCAAAATTCACAAGACGAAAATAATGTTAATCAGCTCAACAGATCGATATTATAAGTGAATAAGTTTTCCGCTTGCACACGAAGTTAGAGTCCGATGAGAATATGTTTGACACTTGTATCGCATATTTTCTATCACCGGTCCTTAGCTGGACAGAGTAACGGACTTTACTACCTAAGTCGGCCTGCATAGCATGGCGGCTAGTACACGACGAAATCACACACTGTCTACTCCGGGGCTGGTGACCTCCTTATATTGCTCAAGGTCGGACGGCCAGACTGGAAATATGAACTTATTTAAAAATTTATAACTCGGCCATCCTTCCGCCGATTTTAATGAAATTTTGGGCAGTAGTATTTGTTGTCCAGGCCTACAAGGTGACATTCTTCAAATCACGATCTGACATTCCATTCGTGATATAATGACATCGAACCGAATGGAACTTTCGGAGTGACGTCACTTGGCTTTGGCTGGTACTCTGCAGTAAGCGATCACTTGCATGATGTCAACCATGATGCCTGCGCACTCCCCGCTCGTTTTAAATCCACACAGTAGGGTGTTAGTGCATTCTCCTCAAGAAATATGTGAACGGCGAATGCTGACAGGGCATTCCGGTTTCAGTATATATATTTTTTTAAAAAGGTTAGTTAAGAGAGAAGCAATCTGGAACCAGACATGGCTAATTGTGTCAAGCACAGTTGGTCATTTTCAAACAGGAGGTTTAGAAGTAAGGAAAAGGAGATCCACAAAATATGGAGCAGTTTTCTTCATGAGTATTTAACGCAGTCAAATATAAGAGATAAATAATACTGTAAAGATTCAAGAATAAGTTTGAGAATTACATCCTATGTCAAAAAATTGCAGGTATCTGTACTTCATCAATATTTAAAATAACTTAAGTAGATGTTCCAAAAATTACTTGAACTTCAATTGAATCAGTGATAGAAAAGGTTTTGAGATAGATTTGAAAACATACCATAATTAAATTGGCTATTCTGTTTCTCACAATTAATTATGTTGAAAATATATGCAACATCAGCTTCCATGTTGCTCACTTCAAAATAAAACCACTGGAGATGTCTAGTAGAGTTGACATCAGGCATCAAAATCAGATCATATTCACGAGGTGCAATCTGCAATTAGAAAAAAATTAAAATCAAAATGTCAATTGGTATAATCACCAGTAATAAAATAAATTGCAAGAATCATCTAATAAAGAAGGGTTAAAGAAATATGATTCAATCATCATCATCATTGATGTCCCACTCCAGTCGCCTGGGTGTGGTTAACAAGCCTCCTCCTCTCCTTTCTGTCCTTCCACTTTTCCTGCTCCATTACTTCTGCCACATCCAATCCAGCTTCTCTAATGTCCTTCTAAATCTGATCCATCCACCTTCTTCTCGGTCTTCCAACTGGTCTCTTTTCCTTAACTTCTCTCTCCAATTTCTTTCATGCTGCCCGTTCCTTTCCCATTCTTTTTGCATGTCCGAACCATCTCAGTCTTGCTTTCTGTATGTTCTGTACTAATGGTTCTATATTTAGCTCTTCTCTAATTTTAATATTTTGAATTCTATCTCTTCTTGTCTTTTTAACCGATGTTCTTAAAAATTTCTTTTCTACTGCTTGGATCGTACTATTTTGTCTTTTACTAGTTACCAGCGTTTCTAACCCGTATGTTACAATTGGAATGAAATACTGTTTATATAATGTTCTTCGTCATCCAATACAAGCTCTCTGACTTGATGATAAAATGTTGTACCTTTACTTGGTCTGTTATTAATTTCAGGGTTGATTGCATTACTTCCATTAATAATGCTACCCAGATATGTAAACTGTTCTACATTCTCTAACCGTTCTCCGTCTATGTTCACTTGACTTCTCTTTTTCTCTTTTCCACAGTGCATGACTACAGTTTTCTTTGTACTAATTACCATTCCAAACTCCTTCAGCTCCCTTTCCCCAAATCACCACATCATCTGCAAATACCAATGCATTCACTTCATCACTACTGATACTCTGTTTTACATGTTTTATGATTTCATCCATCAATATAATAAGCAATAATGGTGACAGTGCTCTTCCTTGCTTGAGACCTTTTTTCATATAAAATGTTTCAGTCACCACTTCCCACTTGTACACTGCTTTTACTCTCATGATACAACATTTTTATCTTGTTAATTAATGATTTTGGTACATTCCTTTTCTGTAGGCACTCCCATGCATGTTTTCTCTCAACTGTATCATAAGCATTTTCCAAATCCAAAAATACAAAAAAGATTTCCTTATTCCTTTCCAGGTGTTTTTCCATTATCGTTCACACTGTAAATATCAAGTCTATTGTTGATCTATTAGGTCTAAAGCCATATTGTTCTTCCTTTAACTGTATTTCTATTATATCCCTCAGTCTTTTATCTATGACTTCCTCCATTATTTTTAGCCCATGTGATAATAGGGTTATACCTCTATAATTTTTACATTTCTTCCTATTTCCTTTTTTTGAACAATGGTACAATGCTTCCTTGTTGCCAATCTTCAGGTATCCTTTCATATGGCTTTGAAGCCTCGGTATAGCCACTGTAGTTCAATGCTTCCTGCTGCCTTAATAACAGCACCTAATTCGCCTTTTCCACTTTGGTCATTGCATTCACTGCCCTTTCAAGTTCCAACCATGTTATCAGGTTCTCTTGTTTTTCCACATATATTATTTCCATTTTCTTATCTCCTCCTTCCTCCGAGCAGTCATCCTCATTATAAAGTTTTTCAAATGCCATCACCTTCTGAAGACTCTTTTCGTCATGTACTATGGATCCATCTTCTCTCTCTAATGCCTTGATTTTTTCTTGATTTATTCTTTTCGACTTTATTACTCTGTATAATAGTTTCTGATTTCCTCGACTATATTGCTCAATTTTGTTAGTAAACTCACCCCAACATTTCTCCTTTTCTTCCTTGATACTCCTTTTTACACCAAGCTAAAGAGCTGCAGTCGTTTAAGTGCGGCCAGTATCCAGTATTCAGGAGATAGTGGGTTTGAACCCCAGTGTCGGCAACTCTGAGGATAATTTCCCATGGTTTCCCATTTTCACGCCAGGCAAATGCTGGAGTTGTACCTTAATTAAGGCCATGGCTGTTTCCTTCCCACTCCTAGCCCCTTCTTGTACCATTGTCACCATAAGATCTATCTGTGTCATTGCGACGAAAAGCAACTTGTAAAACACAAAACAAAAAACTCCTCTTTACTTGTAGTTTAAATCTTTTGTATTCCACGTGTAACCTTTCTATCTTATTCTCATCCCAATAACGGACCATTTATATTGGTATTATTCTCATCCCTCCGATATGTTATTTGCTTTTCCTTATCCATTTCTTTCTTCACCTTGTTCCTTTCCTTTCTTTTTTTTTAAATGTTTTAAATTTTGTCTGTCCACCACCGTGTCTCCTTTCCCTTAACCTTTGCTTTTGTTTCCCCGCATACCTCAATTGCTGCTTCCACAAACATCCATCTTAAATTGTTCCACTCTTCTTCTCCACTTTGTATTTCTGTGTTAGGCAACTTCCTTTCTATCCAATCTTGGAATGCCATTCTTTTATGCTCCTCCTCCAATTCAACATGAGAATGAATGTTAATTTGTGGAATTTCCCTTAAAAGCAGTAGTTACAGATTACTTGCTAGGTTACCTAGCAGATACAAAGCCAGAATAGTGTTCCTTCTGCCAAACCCGTGCAGTTCCATCACCTTCTCATACCCAGTCCTGTCTGCCCCGATCTGTGCAGTCAGGTCTCCTGTGATGATAGTTCTATTTTCATGGATGGCTTTTCCTAGATCATCCAGGAATTAGGTTTCATCATCCTGGTTGCACTAGTCCGTAGTGTATCCACCTGTACCAGCATTAGTTTTAGTTTTTTGATTATTCATTTACTGCAATGAAAAGTAATGGTGAGAGCATTTCTTTGTTTTAAACCATTCTTCTCCTCCTACTCCTGTACAACTCAAGACTCCCTTGATGCATCTCCTTTACACTCCACACAGTATGTTTCTGAACTCCTTAAGGTTTCTTAAGACTCCTTCTACCAACTGTCATTTCACATCTACTAATAATTAAGAAAAAAAGCACTCAACGTTCCACTCTTGTTAATCAAGTATCTGATTTATATTTCAAAGGCAAAAAAAATTCAAGGTTATAAGCATCATTAAGGATCACTGATGTTGGACCTATCAACTGAATGGTTTTCACAGAACCTTATGGTCTTGTATATAACAGTATGATTTATCTGATCAGCCAACTTCCAACTCGCCTTAAACTTTGAACCTGTGTCATCGCACGTGTACTCCCATTTTTGTTTGTAAGCATGTTGTTCTTCTCATTGCTTTATCTCATTTACTTCCCTCCCACCCTGAGAAACCTGCGAGTGAGTTCTCCGAGTACAGACATTTGAGATCCTGTTGCTAGGTAACGAAATAACTTTGCTTTTGAGGCAATATCGGCCACATAATTGTCAAGAAGGGGCTAAGAAAAACTCTTACACTGCTAATTTAATGCTAGTGCTACTTTATGGTGATCTACATTCTAGGCAAATTTAACACAGATTTGAACATTCAATTGCCTTTGTAGCAAATAATCTCCTCAAACCATGAAGCATAAGACTTTAACCCAGGGATGGCGAACATTTTCCGACAAGCGTGTCAGTTACGGTTTTGTGTTTTTACTTTTTACTGTCTAGTGTGCCACCCGGTCATTTTTATTTAAAATAATCATGGGACCCCTTTATTTCACTTCGTTTAGGTATTAGATTGCATTGCATATATATCCATTCGAGTGAATGTTTCATGACTATTTTGCAAACATAAGTGAAAATTACATTCCAAAAAGCAGGAAAATTTTATGAATAAGATATATTTTTGCTTTAACCTAATAAAATTTGTGAAAAATATGGCCACAGAATTAATTGAAACATAACTTCTTTATTAAAGAGCACGTTGGTAGATTTTTGACCTATTTATTACATATTAAAAACAACATAATACAGGAATGGAGGCATGAAAGGCATGGATCAATCCCAGTCAGCAGATATCTCACACATCTAGATGCCATACTCTTTGCTGATGATGTTGCAATGGTAGCATCATCAGAAGATGATCTTCAGTGGTCAGTATTTAATCTACAGAAAGTCTCTTCAAAATTCGACATGATCATTTCACCACAAAAGAGCAAAATAATGGCCTTTAAGGGGAAGGACCCTATCCCGAGTAAAATCTGTTTAGATAATAAAATTTTGGAAAGAGTCAACGAATTCAATTATCTGGGATACAATTTATCTTACCAAGGAGAAATTGATATCTCTGCAAAAATAACCAAATTTACCAGAACAACAGGAATCATAAATCATATCATGAAGCCATCTCTTGTCCAGAAACACACTCGCTTACGTCTTTATAACACTTTAGCCAGACCAACCCTTTGCTACGGCAGTGAGGCATGGACAATAAGAACTCAAGACATTTCCAGAATTACAGCACGTGAAATGACATTCATGCGCAGAACAGCAGGCTATACGAAATGGGATCGTATAAGAAATGAAGATGTGCTTAAGGGACTGAATGTGAAATCAGTAATCAATTACATCTATGATTACCAAGAAAACTGGAAACGTCATGTTCAAAGGATGGAATCTGGAAGACTACCAAAGGAGATCCTACGCTATCAGCCAAGAGGACAGAGATCTATAGGACGTCCAATGAAGCGATGGAAAGAAAATGCAAGACCGTAACGGGCCACATGGCCCAGTACTTGGAAGGATGATGATGATAATTATGACATAACCTCTCCTGCCCAAAGGCCAACCTCACCTTCCCGAGATGAAAACCTGTTCCCAGCCCTGTTGACAGAGTCACGGCGGTATAACCGTTACATCCATTATGGAGGAAATGCTGTGATTTCAGCTAGTCCATTAGCTGAGAGGTGGCAGCCCCACCAATGGTCTTACTTCCTTCAGGCTAGCAACCCGTCGGAAGGACATTTGACTGCTTTCAAGTCTTGCAAAAAGTAAAATGCAAGACCGTAACGGGTCACATGGCCCAATACTTGGAAGGAAGATGATGATGATGATAAAAACTTTAAAATGTTGTGTGATGTGTCACAGAAGTCGTGTTAGCATCACCTAGTGGTTTCCTGCTTTAACTGGTATCATCCTGCTTTAACCTGTATCATCAGGGCTATGAGTTTCCTGAGGAAATCCTTCTTTGCTATATCCTCAGTTTCTCCTTGCCACTGTACTGTTTCTTGATTGCAAAGAGGAATTTCTGTATCATGCCAATAAAATTTGTATGCTTCACTCAGAACACGTTAACAACAAGAAAGCCTTCTAAGTTTAATGTATGCTCTTTATGACTGTGAAATGTTCATTTTAGCCATTATTCATGTCCCCATTTCTTTCTATTTAATTTTTTAAATGTGTTTTCCTCTCTTTTCACATGGATTGTATGCCACAATTTAAAGAGCATCTTCCATCTAGATTCTGAATATTGTAATGTAGTTAAGATAGTACAGGGTTTCTTTCCTTTTTTTTTTAACTTGTTAGCACATCTTATTGCTCATAGTCTTCTCAGTTGGAGCTCTGTCAATATGCTTAATGCATTTTCTTACAGGTTTTCTTCTCTTTTTAAATTGCAGATAAAGGGCTTTATATGTTTCAATGTTTATAAGTTTTATAGATACACATTCTTGTAATTCTTGCTCTTTACTAAGAATTAATACACTTGCTCCAAACCCTGAATTAGCCCTTGTTAATAATATGAAACATACCTCACTGTCTTCCTTGTTTTCTTAGTTTCTCTCTTTCATTTCTTTTTTGCATGTGTTTGAAATTTTCTCATTCTCCCATAACCAGGATGGTTTCTATAGTGCTTACACAGTGCTGGATTAAATGTTAGTTAATCTCTTGTAAGGAGTTGTGCCTTTTGCCATGCCTAATCCACAGTCAGTTAGAGCACAGCTCCCAGCCAAACTGTGTGTCTATTTGTTGTGTATTGTTTAAGAACTTGAGCATTTATACTCTGCGAACAGAAATACTCTGCCAACATCGACGCACGTATGAGATCACATTCCACTAAACTAAGGGCTACAAACGTGGAAAACTTCTCTAATCTTTAACATCTCACTACACAACATTCTACATTCCTAATCTTCATGAAGACAAAGATATTTAATCAAAAGAAGTGGGGAAATCTGTACTAGTATTACTCCTAAACAAGATCACTGATTCAAAATTCTGTTGAAACATATGACAAACAGGAGCACATGCAAAAGAACAGAAACAAAGGTTACCCTACAAGTCATTGAGCTTCGAACTATTTCAGAATCACTATTTGTTCTTCCCAGTATGGAGATTCTGAAAATTTGTATTCCATGCAGACAATTAAGTTAACACCTTTAATCCCATAAATGAATCATACTCCATTAGGCTGTTTCTACAATAGTTAACATACCTGAATGGCCTTCCTCAAGTTTCCACTTTCAAATCTTGACTCAAACATGAGATGAAAAGTTGAAGGTTCAGCTTGGCCAACATGCCTCTCATCAACATTATACAGAAGCCTGCACAATCAAGGAGATGTACTTCCATTACAATAATAAACAAACTCAAAAATAATTTGCCTTATATAAAGTAAGATACCCAAGTTCTACATCTAATGTAGAATATGCATAATTACATCAAGACTTCTGTCCTCACTTTTCATTAGTGTCACCAGTTCTTGGAGGTACGTATTCTGTGATGGCAGTATCCAGATCATAAACAACTCTATTCCACACTGCGTTTGGATTAATGCCTCGTTCCACAGAACACAGCAACTTCGATCTGCAAAATTATCAAATTTGGTTTTAGGTGTTTGAAATATAGAATACTGAGTGGTTAAATATAATGGTATTACATATAACTACATTTATTGTAAAATCTCATAAATAGTTTGGTCTGAAAGTTTAGAGAATATACAATGCCCAACAATTTTTGTTTCCTTTAAATGGTAAGGTGGTGGTGGTGATTACGAAGGGCGTGAAAATGAAAGACTCCCTAGCCCTCGCAAACCTAATAGCGTCGGGGTCGGAAAAGAACAAGAGTTGACCAAGGGAGGTCGGATAGGATAGATGAAAGTGAGGAGCCTGGCACAAGTAAGTGGAAGCAATGCCAGGACTCAGCTGAGGGCCCCGTGGTCGCCAACCCACGCTCCAAAGTTCAGAGCCCCTGGGGCTTTAAATGGTAAGGTAAATACTAGGAAGAGTCTGTCAATAATAGTTAGGATCGAGGGTTGCTTTCATCATTCATTTACAAATGGTATTGGCACAATAAGGGAATTTTCCTAATTTTTTACCATGTATGTGATGCTTCATGAGGCTAGATGAACACTGAAAAATTTGAAGATGGTCGTTCAGTATCAATTTTGGAAAAAGTCGAATCCCATATATGGTTCTAAAGTCTATGCCATTAGAATTAATCACCATTCTTATTTTCTTTGTCCATGATTGAGATTCTGTTCTCTCCTTGCATGCTGGATAAGAGTATTAAGCAAGGTTTTAATCAAATGAATTAAGAGTATAGCAAATTTATTGACTAAAAATGTTTGCTTTGGCTTTCATTGACAAGTAACTAACAACATCTTGTAAATCTCATTTTGTCCCATATTGACATCAACTCTGTGGCTCAGATGGCAGCGCGTTGGCCTCTCACCGCTGGATACCGTGGTTCAAACCCTGGTCACTCCATGTGAGATTTGTGCTGGACAAAGCAGAGGTGGGACAGGTTTTCCTCTGGGTACTCCAGTTTTCCCTGTCATCTTTCATTCCAGCAACACTCTCCATTATCATTTCATAGCATCTATGTTATTACTAAATCACTTTGGGAGTGGCAACCCCATTGTACTAAGAGCCTATATCTATAGATCATTCATTACATCCCTGACCTTGTCAAAGACTGGAATGGAAAACAGGTTGTAGATTCTCAGTCTATGGAATTATAAAACATATTCCAGCTTAAAATCTAGTTACATTATTTAAAAAAGTACATATTTCGTTCCTAATGCCGAACATCGTAAGCTTTTTGTACCTTTTTTTAGCTAAAGATGTTCGCATTAGGAACAAAACATGTTCTTTTTAAAATAATGTAACTAGATTTTAAGCTGGAATATGTTTTATAATTACACAGACTAGCAGTAAAAACAAATAAGTACTGGAAGGTGGAATTCTTCCTTCAACCTAACCTTAGTTGAGTTGATGCCAATATGGGACAAAAATGAGATTTATAAGTTGTAACTTAGCCAACCAGGCAAAAAAAACCAAAAAACACAATCACCTTTTTAAACTTAAAAATTAAAGTGTCAAAAATTGGCAAGGACATTAATTTTCTAAAATAGTGTTTAAATCAAAAGCTTACTCCCAAATTTTTAAGTTCAGTACAGAAGAAACCTTGTGCAACAAAATGGCATAAAGGAAGAAACTAACATTTCTTGGACCAAAAATGAAATTAAGTTCTTATATTAAAGAAAGTCTTTACTAAACTTTAAATTATACAGTGCTCAACTAGAAGCATACTCCCTTATGGCCCCTCTTGAATGGGATTCTTTTTTGAGACATGTCAACACCAAAAATCAAGAAATCTTAGATAGAAAACAAGAAATTTTGAACAAAAACTTCACAATCTTACTTTAAACAAAAGAAGTAATAATCAGTCAAAAGAATTCCCTTCTAATATTGAGCCTAACCTCCAATTAAAAATTTAACTGCTGTTGTTTTTGAGGGCAAGGAAACGCAGCTTATTAGTAAAGGACCCAAACATAATTGGTCTAGTTCATATCATCAGAAGCAATATATAACCACCATTCCTGAAGTGGAAAAAGTAATAGCTCAATTCCTAGAAAATAAACTGAGATTAAATATGAAGTTAAAAAGAAACTTCCAGAACTATTTAAAGATCAGACAGTTAATATGCCCCATTTTCCTTCTAAAGAACTCAAAAGTTTAAAACAAAAAATAAATGACAATGATCTTAAAATTACAAAGGCCGATAAAGGTAATGTGCAGTCATCATGTAAAAAAGAGAATAACTAGAAAAATCAAAGCATTTTTTCAAGTAATACCTTTACTAAAATTAAAAAAAGACCCTACCAACTCTAAACAAAGAAAACTGAAACAGTTACTTAAGAACATTAATTTCCTCCTTAATGATAATGAAATTTCTGGTTTAATTAGTATGAACCCAAGACTACCTTTAGCAAGAGCTTTTCCCAAAATACACAAACCTGGCACACCCATAAAACTAATTCTTAATTTCAAGAATAGTCCTACATATAAAAACTATAAATTTAACACAGTTTCTTAAAAAAGCGCTGCATCTTTCAGTAGAAATACAATTAGAAATTCAATTGAATTTTGAAAAACTACTATGAACACAAAATTGAAACCATCTCTCACCTTGAATTAATTTAACATTAGCAATATGTATTCCAAAATCCCAACAAGAGAGACCCTTGACATAATCAAGAACAACTTAAGGACACACAAAAAACTAGTAACCATGGAATTGACAAATTCATGCTACTTTTGGAATTCACCCTCAACAACAATTATTTTTCTTTGAATGGCACAGTGTACCAGCAAAAAAGGTCTCTCGATGGGAGCCCCGGCATCAGACATCTTAGCTGAAATTTACATGGATTCTAAACAATGGAAAAGGTATTGTCATCTGGCTACGGTTTGTTGATGAAATTTTTATAATTATAGATGAAAAAATCATCAGTAGTGCCAATGTAACAGACCAAATCAATAGTTTAGACTGTTTTATAAAATTTACATTGGAAACTGAAAATAATAATAATAATAATAATAATAATAATAATAATAATAATAATAATAATAATAATAAACTAAATTTTCTGGATCTAACTATCAAAAGAAAAGAAGAAAACCTATCCTTTTCTTGATTTTCAAAAAGCCAACTCAAACCATAAATACCATACGGAAAGGTTCGTATCACCCTGAAGCACATAAAAGAAGTTCTTTTCAAAGCATGTTGAATACAGCCTATAATATCCCCTTGTCTAAGAACGATTTTCAGAAAGAAATTAGTCTTGCCGGGCTGAGTGGCTCAGACGGTTGAGGTGCTGGACTTCTGACCCCAACTTGGCAGGTTTGATCCTGGCTCAGTCCAGTGGTATTTGAAGGTGCTCAAATACATCGGCCTCGTGTCGGTAGATTTACTGGAACGTAAAAGAACTCCTGCAGGACTAAATTCTGGCATCTTGGCATCTCCAAAAACCATAAAAGTAGTTTGTGGGGCATAAAGCAAATAACCTTATTATTATTTTTTAAATTAGCCTTATTTACAAAATAGTGATAAGTAATGGTTATACAAAAAACTACGTTGATAGGTTAATAAACAAAACAAAAAATAAAGCTCAAATGCAGCTAAAAAGGGAGCATAAAAAGAAAAACCTATAATAACAGAAATAGTGTTAAGGAATGCCAGTAATTTACAAGGACACAAAATCTGGGTTAAGAGAGATATGGGTAATGAAGGAAGTGAAAGTATGAAAACTTTGAAGCGGCATGTATGGAGGGCAAGACACCAAGGGCTGAAGGCACACATAAGAGGGCAGCAACTGGTGGTGTCAAATGGAAAATGGTTTCGAGAGTGGCCGGTGTCCAAACTGAAAGCGATTAACAATTATGACAGAATGGAGGAGGAAGTGATAGAAAGGCAAGATGGAAGGAAGGACACAGAGCGAGTTATGGAACGTGTGGAGGTAAGTGAAGAGAGCTACCCAAGTGGAAGTGGGCAGCGCAGTGGGGATGTGAAAAAAGGGAGTCGGGAAGTGGTGAGCGAGGAGGAAACTCAAGAATCATTAAGAGCAGAGTGCAGTGGACAAGTGAACAATAAAGGCGATTATATGCGTGACGAATAGAAAGGAAAAGGTGCTATGAACAAAGCTAGTTGCTTTACGTCGCACCGACACAGATAGGTCTTATGGCGACGATGGGACAGGGAAGGGCTAGGAGTGGGAAGGAAGCGGCCGTGGCCTTAATTAAGGTACAGCCCCAGCATTTGCCTGGTGTGAAAATGGGAAACCACGGAAAACCATTTTCAGGGCTGCTGACAGTGGGGTTCGAACCTACTATCTCCCGAATACTGGATACTGGCCGCACTGCTATGAACAAAGGAAGAAGGATGAGTCTAAAAGACTTGTGGGGTAGAAGGTACAAAGGTTTAGAGGATAAAGAGGAAAGAGAGCGACAAAAATGTTAAGGAAGGGAGAAACGAAGGCATAAAGCGAGAGGGCTATGGTAACAAGAAGCAAGAATAGTGGAGGAAACCTTGAAGGGGAAAATTGGAAAATAGGGTTTGTGAATACTGAGGGGCTGTTAAGCAAAATAGGTAAATAAAAGGTTAAAGAAGTAGTGGAAAGTTACAATACTGTGGCACTCTTGTGGAGACGTGACTTGAAAGAGGGAAGGAGATAACATGGGAAGGGTTTGTGGTTGAGTATAAATACAAAAGAAAGGAGCGGAATAAGGGGAGAACGCCAGGAGGAATAGTGGTTCTAATAAAGGAAGAAATTAGTGGACTAGTAGAGGATATTAAGACAGAGATGAAAGAAGTGATATGGATTAGATTTAATATGGGGAGAGAAGAAGGGAGGGTTAAGAAGGTAAGTTTAGCATTTGTACATTGCCACCCTAGAAGTTTGTTATGCAGAAATAATTTTTTTTTTAGAGGAGTTATTGCTGGAAATTAGTATGATAAGAGGGAAGTTTGAAGAAGAAGAAGAAGATGGTATGTTGTTATTTGGGGACTGGAATACGAGAATAGGGGAGCAGAGCCCAGTGTAAAGAAGAGGGAAAGGAAATGAGGGAAAACAGAAGAAGTGAAGACACAGTCATAAACAGTTATGATGATAAACTTTTAGAAATGTGTACAGTGGGAAATTTATATATTTTAAATGGTTGGTAAGAGGGCGACAGGAAGGGAAAGCTGACTTACGTTACAGAACAGGGAGGAAGCGTGATTGACATAGTAATAAGCTCAGAAGATAATTTAGAAGAAATCAGAAGGATGGAAGTAGGAAATTGGGTTGAATCACATCATTTTCTAGTGTGGGTGTTGATAAAAAGGAGGGTAGGGAGGGACAAGACGAGAGAGTTAAAGAACAGTGATGTACTGGGGAGAGGGTATATTAAAGATAACTGGTCAGAGAAAGCAAAACAGGAATTGGATATGATAATAAAAGAGGATTTGCAATTAGTAAGGTATGGGTGGGAGGTTGTATTGGAGGAAAACAACATAGATAGAGCCTTGGAACTGATTTTATACCCAATCAAAAGGGTAGCTCAGTTAGACAGAGGCAGGAGAAGTAAGAGAAGATAGGGGGAAGGCTAGTACAGCAAGGAGTATGAGGAATTGTGAAATAGCATTATGGGTGTGTTAGGAGAGTATAGAAGAAAAGGTGGGAGTACAGAAAGAGAAGTTTTCTGTAAATTAAGGAAAGACTACAAAAGGGAAATCAGTGAGAGAAAAAGTTATGGATGAAAGAAATGGAAACGATAAATAAAGAGTGTAGGACAAATAAAATGGAAAAAAATTGGGAGAGACTAAACAGAATTAACAAGGGTGGAAGGGGATTTGAGAAACCAAGTATCGAGGATGAGCAGCGGGTGAACTATTTTAGTGAACTACTTGGGGGTGGGGGGAAGGAATGGTATAGAGAGATTGGGGGGGGGGGAGTTATTTGGAGAGATAGGAAGGTATCGATATATGAACTGGACAAAGAAGTTATGGAAGTGATAGGTAAAATTAGGGCTAGGTCTGCAGGAGGATGCAATGGAATTAATAATAAGTTTTGGAAAGAATTAAGCAAAATTGGGCTGATGATAAAGGGCATAGTGAAGTTATTTAATAAGATTTTTGAGGGGGAAGTATCCAAAGGAATGGGAAAGAAACAGGAATTGTATGTCCAATATACAAGAAAAAAAGGTAATAAAAACATCACTAACAATTATAGGGGTATAACGCTGTTAGATTCTCTATGTAACATTTATACAGAAGTTTTAGCAAACAGATTAAGGGGCTGGGTTGAAGAGAATTCAGTTCTGTCAGATTTCCAAGGGGGCTTTAGAAAAGGAAAAAGAACGGTAGACAACATAATGATAGTGAAGATGATTTTACATAAATACATGAGTATGGGAAGAGGTAAAGTTTATGTAGCGACTACTGATTTTGAAAAAGTGTTTGATACGGTAAACAGAAGTGCGTTAGTAGAAAAATTGGGTAGGATGGGTGTTTCTGGGAAGATGATACATGCAGTGGAGGCGATATATAAGGAGGTCAGGTGCTGTGTTAAGTTGGCGGAAAACAGGTTAAGTAGGCCATTAGAGTGTAAGGTGGGTTTAAAACAAGGTTGTAAATTATCCCCAATATTGTTTATTTTATTCATTAATGACATTTTCTATGGACACGGTGGGAATAATTGGGCGGCACCAGTTCTAAATGGGATGGGGATACCGGGTCTGATTTTTGAGGACGATGTGGTATTGCTGACTTTAACTGCTGGTGGGATGCAGCAAAGTTTAAATGCAAAGGAATGTGCCATGAAAATTAATGGGAAGAAATCTAAAGTGTTAGTAATGCAGAAACATAAAGGGAGAAAAAAAGAAATGACTTATAAATCTAGATTGGAAGCCTCTTCTGAAATGTCGTATGGCTTTTAGTGCCGGGATATCCCAGGATGGGTTCAGCTCGTCAGGTGCAGGTCTTTCTACTTGACGCCCGTAGGCGACCTGCATGTCATGATGAGAATGAAATGATGAAGACAACACATACACCCAGCCCCCGTGCCATTGGAATTAACCAATTAAGGTTAAAATCCCCGACCCGGTTGGGAATCGAACCCGGGACCCTCTGAACCGAAGGCCAGTACGCTGACCGTTCAGCCAACGAGTCGGACGAAGTCTCTTCTAACAGTATATTATATTATCGGTTATTTCATTTACATTCTGACTAAGGTTTTGTTTTTGATTAATCTCAATATAAATTGTGAGTAAATTTGGTAAGGCAGTGATAGGGCTCCCCCAGTGCACAGCAAATGCTGGGGTGGAATTAATGTGGGGAGAAGAAATAGAGGTTGAATGTGTGAAAAGAGTAGTCAGATACTGGATGGGTTTGAAAAGAGGGGAAGGAGGGAGGGTGCTTTAGGCTGCATACGAACAACAAAAGAAAAGCATGTATAAGGGGTGCTGGCTAGAAAAAATTAAACTATACTTGGAGAGGGTGGGAATGCTGTACATGTGGGAAGAGGTTTGAAAGAAGAAGGAGGTTAGGGGACAGAGGGTGCTTTTAAGAAGGGTCAGAGATATTCAAAGACAGAAATTGGTAGAAGAGTGTAGGAACAGAGGATCGCTTAGGTTTTTAACAAAATAATGGAAGTGTCAGTGTTACGTATTAGGAATGTAGATAGGTTGAACAGGGGAGGATTACTATGGTGGCTGATGGGGTTATACAAGAATAAGGGATGGACAAAGGGTAAAGATAAGACACTATGCGTATTATGTGGGGCATCAGGAAATGATCTACACTTAATAGGTAATTGTAAAGATACGGAATAGGTAATAAATAAACTTTTGAGTGCCAATAAACGGGAATTATTAGAAAACGGGGATGAGCAAAAAATCGTAGGTGGATTATCCATAAAAAGAGAACGGCAAGGAATTAAATAGGTACTTATGTGCAGTAAGGAGAGTTTGTGAAATAAAGTTAAAAAAGAAAAAATCATAATGTTGTTTGGGTTTGAAATAAGTTAAGCGACGGCAGTGAGGTTTATTGGCGAGTTATGAACGTATAAGACTTGAAAGTGGATGTGAAAGAAAGTGTTAAGAGCTAAGAGTGTAAAGTGAGAATGAATAGAGGAGTGCGTAAGAGTGATGAGTAAAAGTTACATGTAAGGATTTGTAGGAAATAGGTTTGTTAAAGGTGGTTAAGTAAGATGAGTATGATTATAAATGTGCGTGAAGTGTGAGTAAAGGATTGATAAGATAAGGGCAAACAGTTAGAAGGTTCGATTATATCTGATTGTTAAACCTGGACATATATCGTAAATGTGGAAGGTTTGTGAAATATAAATATATTAAGATGGGGGAAGTGGTAAGATATTGTAATGTTGGAAGGTTTAAGTGATAAAGATAGGACATGTTAATATTGATATGGCAAGATATGGACGTATAACTGAAATAGTAGAGGTAAGTACGTTAGATAATGAAAGACATGGTGCAACTGTTGTCGCACAAGTGAACTGGAATTTATCTGGAAGTAGGTCAGTGCACACATAATAGTAGGAACTGCTAAGTCAGTAGGTGATCAAGATGAAAGGTAGCAAGAATGAGCGCACATGCACTGCGGATGACGAAATATTAAGTCAGTGGATCTGGAAAGCAGTGCTCTGCTGAGGACGGCAGGTCTTGAGTAAATAAGTGTGTATAAGAGCTAATGTAGATGTATAAGAGAGAGATGAATGGGTAGTGTTACTATAGTGAGGGGCCGGACGTGTTTTGCCTCACCAAGAGGGGACGGCACGGACGGCCAGTAGTTTTAGGGGTGGCACCTCACATGTGGTCTGGTCTCCGCTGATGTAAGGGGTCACTAAATAACGTTAGGAGTTAGTTATAGGGGTGGCGTTTACATGAGGCTTGGTTTTCCACCCATTAAGTGACCACATAGTAGACATAGTAGTTTTAGGGGTGGCACCTCACGTGTGGTCTGGTTTCCGCCGGTGTGAGGGGTCACAAAATTACGTAAGGAGTTTAGAGTAAGTTCCGCCCATGTGAGTGACTACAAAATAGATTTAGTACAGTAGAGTCTCGATTATCCCACCTAAACGGGACCTGGAGTACGTCAGATCACCGAAAATGTCGGATAATACAGAATAACTTTGAAAATGAACTGAAACAACCAGGAAGACTATAATCTAGTACTAAAACAATGACATGTTTTATGGTACTCTATTTATTGAATTATCAGTTCAATTGCACAATACATGCAGTATTGAACAAAAACATTCCAAATGTCTTATGAAAAGAAACTTGTCAACAATGTCTACTTGCCTGCTAATCCACGTTTTCTTGCTGTGAGATCCCACCATTGACGATAAATCAACACATCTGTTGCGCTTGCTTCCGTCTGTTGCTCAATGCAGGTTAAGGCCATTTCCAATGCACTTAATCCTTCACTCTGAATCATCGTTTTCTCCTTTTGCTCTGAAATGCCTCGTTTTTCTCCATCATCCTCATTTTCATTAGCTTTCACAAAATCAATAATATCAGAGTCAGTTAGTT
Organism: Anabrus simplex; assembly: GCF_040414725.1. Taxonomy (NCBI): domain Eukaryota; kingdom Metazoa; phylum Arthropoda; class Insecta; order Orthoptera; family Tettigoniidae; genus Anabrus; species Anabrus simplex. Next base: position 55,279,092 of record NC_090269.1, on the reverse strand, counting down.
CAAACAGCTGATCTTATGCACATCAATTACTCACATATTCAGTCGTTGCATCCTCACACCCAGGAATGCAATTCAGTAAGGGCACAATATTTTCCATATCTTCTTGTACCACCTCCTCTTGATGTTCAACCTCACTCAACAATTTGTTCTAAGACTTTGCTAATGTCGTCGTTTCATCTTCTTCCCAATACTGCGCTATCCAGTATGCCACGTCTTTCATGTTGATTCGTTTTAACTTTTCTGCCATGTCGTTGCCATTTTCCATTTCCTCTATCAGGGATGAAAGGAGTTTCCGCCAATATTTCCTCTTCAATGTTTTCAGCACACCTTAGTCCACTGGCTGGCATAAAGACGTCACGTTAGGAGGGAGGAAGATGACTTTGATGTCAGCACTTCTAAGTTGCTCTTCATTTGGGTGTGAAGGAGTGTTGTCTAGTAGAAGAGCTTTACTAGGGAGATTGTTCGAAGCTAGATATTTTTCTACATCTGGAAAAAACTGTGTAAGAATTCAGTCTTTAAAGATATCAGTAGACATCCAGGCAGCCTTCTAATTCGTGTAATGGACTGGAAGAACATTAACAGCAATGTTTTTAAATGCCCTATGCTTCTTTGCTTTACTGATCATAAGCAATTTTGCTTTTAAGTTCCCAGTAACATTACTACAGGCAAGAACAGTAACTCTTTCCTTACTACACTTGTAGCCAGGTGCAGACGTCTTAGCTTTGGTTGCGAGAGTTTTTGATGGCAGCACCTTGAAATTTAGCCCAGTCTCATTACAATTAAAAATCTGATCACCGGTTAATCCTTCAGCAAGAATTAGTTCCTGAAATTCCTTTTTAAATTTCACAATCTCATCAGATTTAGCTGACAGTTTTTCTCCACAGATATTAAGCTGCCTAATGCCGTACCGTTCTTTCCACCAATCATGCCACCCAGCACTGGCAGTAAAATTAGGGACCCCTTCATTAAACTCCTTTTGGAAATACACAGCCTTTTCTTGCAGAATGGGGCAGATATTGGCAGGCCTTTTTCCCGGTGTTGAGTGAACCAAAGAAATAGTGTTTCACTTACTTTTTCGTACTCACATTTTTCATTTTTTTTCTCTGCTCCGGTAGAGCACCATTTTTCAATTTCTTCCCTCTTTTTTTTTTCCAGTCTCCCACTGTAACACGTCCAGCACCATAATTTGAAGCCACTTTTTGAAGAGTTTCACCTTTGCCCAGTCTCTTGAAAGCACTAAAATTGTCTTCCATAGAAACGATCACTTTCTTCCATTTACTCACCGTACTCACAGAGGATATGAAAACTATAACATCTGCATCCAACCAATACTACAATGAACAATGACTGAAGACTCACCGCACCTGTCCTTGAGAAAGAAAAAAAAAACGGTCCTACCACCAGCGGTCAGGCCAGTGCTTGTCCCACAGTCACACCTTCCACACTGGGTGTCCCTGAATTTAGTCTCCACCAAAAGTTCAAATTAAGCCTACCAGTGTAGGACAACATGAAATATCGGATAAGCGAAGGTCGGATGAGCAAGACTCTACTATATATTTTTTATTGTTGTTTTTTGGAAGGGGAGGGGGGGAAGGAAATGTCATAAGAGGGAGGGATATGGTGTAAATGGCAAATGTTAATAGGTAGAGATCGAGAAAGAAGAGAGTGAGGCAGGGTACATGTGGAGCTGGGCTTCAGCACACAGGTAGCCTGTCGCCAAACAGAATGGCGAGGATCTTAACTTTGTCAACTGTATAAAGGGTCGGACGTGTTGTTCCAGGGAGGGTAGTTCCGTTTTTCCTCACCAGGATTTTAGGTCCACGCCCCAAATAAATAGCATTAAAAAACGAAGCAATACAAAGCAAAGAGCCTTAACCATTTTGCGAACTTTAAATAAGGGTAAATTGATGAACATTTTAGAAAACATTTGTACTGAGATTGATCAAAAACAAAACCCTAGTCAGAATGTAAATGAAATAACCGATAATATAAATATACTGTTAGAAGAGGCTTCCAATCTAGATTTATGTAGGAAGGCCATCAAAAAGGATCCAGAAAATCATCCAGTATGTCTCTCTCCCGTGGCTTCACTCCCTACGACATTTCCCCTACTTTCTTCTCCGTTTCCCCTCTTTTGCTTTATGCTCCTCTCATAGCCATACACATACACACTCAGTCAGCTGACGACATAAGGGAAGAAGTAAACATAACAGGACCGGCTGGGAGGTAAGCATTTTGATTGTTCCTTAGACACTGTACCACTGAATATTCACAAGGTTTTTTCTTAAAATAATTCTTTTTTTCCTTTTCCTTTTCTTTCCTTACTTGAAAATGCTGAAGATATATGTACTTTAAATATCTTGAGAATAGACTTAAAATTTTAAGATGTAAAATGTAAAATATGATGACCGGGGGAAACTCCTTAAAAATAATCGAAGTTGAGGTAAAGTTTTTGTTAAAAAGTTTTAAAATGTTGAAGGGAGTCTGTAACAAAAGGAAACTGTACTTCAATGGGTTTTGCACTATTTGATGGAACTGCAAAAATTGTAAAACCACCAGGAATACCATGTGTGTGAAGAGGAGATTTTCCTACACCATTTCATAATGATGGATAGAGACTGGACCCAATCGTATGAGCCCAAACTGAAATGCCAATCAAATTAATGGCATCATTGTAAGCCCCATGAAAGTCAAAAGTGTCTTAGAACCCCAGCAATGTAAAGATGATGGTGATTCTGGTGTACGAATGCGATGATGTTATCTTAACGTATACTGTATCTGCTATACAGATAACAGGACAAGGACAGACCGTGAATGCTCAATATTACTGTTCATCTTTGGAACATCACCTATGATCAGTAATGTTCAACAAGCGACGACACTTTCTGAAGACGCCTCCCATCATTTTGCATGTTGCGGAACCAATCGCTGATATATATGTTGAATGGTCAGCATACTGGCCTTTGGATCAGAGGGCCACAGGTTCATTTCTAGATGGGCAAAGGATTTTAAAAAGTAAAAAGGCAAGGAAGCATAAGAATAAGACAAGATGAAGGAACCGCTTTGTGGCATCTACTTCCGAACTGTTCCCCAAGTTCTGCAGGTGATAGACCTCTCTATTCACACCATCCAGAGAACAGATGTTGCTACAGGGACACTACGGCTTCCACATCACTGATAACAGGTTCTACAGAATGCTGTGTACTATACTAGACTTAACTAAAGTTGGCGTATGACAGGTAAGGTTGGAACATTGCACATGCCATTTCAAGATGTTGCCACATTCCAGCATTCCTTTCTACATTCTCTTATTCCTCGCTTCTGGCTCACTTGTTCCTTCCTTCATTCTGACCGCTGTGACATGAACTAGTCTTTCTTCACATTCTTGTTTTCCACTGTAATGGAAGTGATTGCAAATGGGACAATTTTTGCTGTGACTGTGACTGACTTGGTCTCATGTTGCGTTATTTTTAACAGGGATCAGCCTGATAAGCTCAGACAGTAGAGCTCTGGCCTTCTGATCCCAACTTATCAGGTTCGATCCTGGCTCAGTCCGGTGGTATTTAAAAGTGCTACAAAACGTAAAATCAATAACATTATTATTCTTTAACAGGGGTGGTACCTATAGCCTGACAAATCCTTCAACATGCCCTTTGTCCTATATTTTGTCTCTGTACACCTTATTGGCGTAAGTACAGGAGGTAAAACAAAATAAGAAAAAGTGAGTTCAAGGGGAAAAGAGTGCACAGGAAGGACGGGGAGTCATAAATCATGTGTTTCCACACCACCCTGCAGTAGAGTACCTGGCGCGTTTCATCGTACTCGAAATATAAACTAAAATACAATGATTGTACATACATAAAGAGTATTTAAAATACACTTAGAAACTTACTAACGGCCACAAAACAGAAACAGAATGCCGCTCACACTGAACTGCCCGTGACAAGATCTAAATTACAAGTGAAGTGAGAGGTTTGGCAACTCCCAGCAAGACGAGCTGCCCAGAAGTTTTATCTCCATGGCAACTGCAGTCGCCCCACCCTTGTTTCCATGGCACCATACCGCCACTTCCTTTGTCCCGCCCCATCAGGCAGTAAACGGACCTCCCTCTAAGAAATGTCATACGCCAACTTTCGTTATTACTAGTATAGACTGAGGGACTGTAATGTTTCATAGAGGTCTCTTTTATATCAGTTGTAATTAATAGTTGCCACTAATAAAGAAACAGCCCTCATATAATGTTGTTGTAAAATGAACTATAACTGATTTGGATAGGAAAAAGTATGAGTGTGTTCAAATGAAACCATTTTTGTGTACATGTGTCATACAAAGCAATATATAGTAATGTTAACAACCTTTTCTAAAACATTTATATAGTGAAAAAGTTCATTTATATTGGAAGACATAGTTTGTTTACTTTTAACCTAATATTAGACAAGATATTTCAACTTTAATTCCAAGATTAAACAAATGTAACTCTTTTTATTAAAGCTCAGAATTATTTATTTTCTACATGGTGGATATTTACATTCTTTTTGAGAATTCATGGTTAGCATACTAAGAAACTTGCGTTTTAAGTTGAATTCATCATCCATTTCCCTCGTCCAGCTCCTATCAGATTGAGGTCTAAGTTTAAAATGAGCCTAAATTATTTTTTGTACACTATTATTCAAAACCAATTACCTAAGCATTACATATATACAGTACATATTTAAAGTACCCTCATTGAGTATATTGCTGCACATCAAGAGGCATCATCAACACGGCTTCTCAAGGTGTATAATCAACAACAGTAAGGAACTAAAGAATTTGGCACTATCAATAATTGGTCTGTTTCTAGTCAAGTTAAAATATGCTGTCCCTACTCTGCACCATATACCTATAGGTGTTCTGTTTGTAACAGTTACCATCTTTTAAGTTGTTCATCATGTGGTGGATGCAAATGATGCCAGTGTCTGGACTGATTTGTTTCCTTTTGTTGCTCTCCACGTTCCTCACCAATTAGATAAGGTAACCAACCTAATGTCTTGGGTTAAACAGAGTTCGCTGCTGGAATGATGTCCACTGTGATACTGCATCGTGCCCTTCTGTACGTGAATGGAAGTCTCACAATTCTCTCACTTCAGTCAATGTCAAGAGTGAACAGAAAAACTCGCCGATGGTGATGTTTGTGGGGCAGTTCACTTGCTTATTTCCGACTGGCACTGTCACCATGCCCGATGTTGTTGTACTGGATGCCCTTCATGAGAGACATCCTACTCACTCTGGTCCAATTGCTCTTCTGGATCCTTTGAATACCTTTTTTCCTGGGGTGACAACCATAGAACTTCTTAATGCCATCTCTTCTTTAGATTGTGGATTTGCTGGTGGACTAGATGGCCTTCCTCTATTGATCCTGAAAGACCTTCTCCAATGTCAATGTCAAAGCAGCAAATCATAAGTTTTTTGTGGTTTGGTTTTTTCTTTACATCACTCTGACACAGATAGGTCTTATGGGATAAGAAAAGGCTAGGAGTGTGTGAAAAGTGTCTGTAGCCTTAACTGAGGTAGAGCCCCAGCATTTGCCACGCAGCCATTTGCTCTGTGGTTTGTGGTTTGCTTGACCACATCATTTCTGACAGAGGTCCCTTTGGAAGTTCAGTTCGGCCACTATCTTGTGTGTGTGTGCGTGTGTGCATGTGTGTGTGTGTGTGCGTGTGCGCGCGCCTTGCTCACAAGTTTAAAGAAGAAATGTGATGGCATTCACCCTATTGCTGGTGGTTTCGTTCGGCATCAGTTGGCTGCAAAAATTATCTGCTACAGAATCCATATACATCTTCCCACTAACTTGGAGTGTGCATTCCCAATGAAGCTGAAGCTGCAGTCCATGCATCACGTATCTATTATTCACCTCTACATCACTTCCCGAAAGCTTTTGTTAAATTAGATCTACATAATGCTTTCAATGAATTGCATCATGATGCTATGTTACTGGCTGTGAGGAATGATATTCCTTCTATATATCCTTATGTCTTTCAGGTACTACTCCCAGCCTAGTGACCTTTCTCTGGGTGAAGAAATTATACCTTCTCAATGTGGAGTTCAAGATGGTGATCCACTCATTCTTGCTCTTTTCACAATTATTCTTCAGTCAATTGTTAACTCCATTAACAGTGAGTTAAACATTTGGTATTTGGATGATGCTGCCATTGCTGGTTAACCTGATTTCATCCTTTCATATCTGGAAAACATTCACACACAAGCTTCAAGCACTGGACTCCACCTTAATTTCTTTAAGTACATAGTGGGCTTCCTTGGAGCTGAAGAAGTAAAAGTTGAGATACTATTGTAATTAATAATTTTTCTATTGGAAATCAATCTTTTAACAGCACCCACTTTTAGCCTACTTGGTGCTGCGCTATTATTTGAAGCTCAGTGCAGGATAATGGGTGAGAGGGCATCGAAACTGAAGTTGTTTATTTCATGTCTTTCCATGGTTTTGGTACTTTAAGTTTTCTATCTGTTCTGTGATTCATTTTCTATCCCAAGACTGCTGTGCTTTCTATGCTGTTCTCTATCTTGGCATGAGATCCCACTACAGGAAGAATTGAATTTACAACTAACTAATCTCATTTTGTTCTGTATTGAAGTAACAATAAGTAAAATTCTTTCAAGAATGAAATTTACTGTGTCCACCTATTCAATACAATTATATTATGTAGTGTTTAAATCCTACATTAATTACAAACACTAATTAGGAACATGTTTCGCCCTAGTTTTGGGCATCTTCAGCCTAATGATAATCTTAAGGTCAAGTCTTTAAATCTATTAAATATTAGAACTTAAAACTAAATACAATAGTCTTATGCTAAAAAAAAATTTACAAAAAGTTGGGCTTTAGGTGATATTTACATAGTTTACAATGTGTGCAAGGAAGCAGTTGAAATTATCTTACAATGACTAGAAATTGTCCAAAGCATAAATTGGATCTTCTCCTACTGTATGGCTGAAAGTTTATGCAAATGTGTTCACATTGACTAGAAATTGACCACAGCGTAGTCTGAAACTTCTCCAACTGTATGGTTAAAACAATGGGTTGAAGGTTTATATAGTTGTGTTCGTTCAAAAGTGGTTATGGTCACCTTCCAATATAAATGAACTTTTTCACTATATAAATGTTTTAGAAAAGGTTGTTAACATTACTATATATTGCTTTGTATGACACATGTACACAAAAATGGCTTCATTTGAACACACTCTTACTTTTTCCTATCCAAATCAGTTATAGTTCATTTTACAACAACATTATATGAGGGCTGTTTCTTTATTAGTGGCAACTATTAATTACAACTGATATAAGAGAGACCTCTATGAAACATTACAGTCCCTCAGTCTATACTAGTAATAACGAAAGTTGGCGTATGACATTTCTTAGAGGGAGGTCCGTTTACTGCCTGATGGGGCGGGACAAAGGAAGTGGCGGTATGGTTGCCATGGAAACAAGGGTGGGGCGACTGCAGTTGCCATGGAGATAAAACTTCTGGGCAGCTCGTCTTGCTGGGAGAAGATTCAATTTATGCTTTGAACAATTTCTAGTCATTGTAAGATAATTTCAATTGCTTCCTTGCACACATTGTAAACTATGTAAATATCACCTAAAGCTCAACTTTTTGTAAATATTTTTCAGCATAAGACCATTGTATTTAGTTTTAAGTTCTAATATTTAATAGGTTTAAAGACTCGACCTTAAGATTATTATTAGGCTGAAGATTCCCAAAACTAGGCGAAATATGTCCCTAATTAGTGTTTGTAATTAATGTAGGATTTAAACACTACATAATATAATTGTATTGAATAGGTGGACACATTCAGTCTTGAAAGAATTTTACTTATTGTTACTTCAATATGAAACAAAATGAGATTAGTTACTTGTAAATTGATAGCCAACCAGGCAAATTATCATTTAAACAGATATTTGAATCAAGGTCAAAATAGGCAATTTAACAAAAGACATAGCATATTTAAAACAATGTCTAGAGCAAAAATTGGTTCCAAAATTTTAAGACCCACGCAAAGGAAAAGTTTAACCAATACGAATAGAATTCAGAACAAGGTCAATGAGATTTGGATAAGAAATGAAATTAAAGCAGCTTAGAATAAGAAATCCCTCTTAAATCTACAATTATATAAGGTTCATTTATTTTTGGCCTAAAAGTTGTCTCCGTTGGATTCCAACTACATGTAGACAATAAATTGAATATTGCATTAGAAAGAAAGCAAGCAACACTTGATAAAAAAACTCTCCCAATTAGTACAATCTAAGATACATTCTCCCACACATAACAAAGTCTCGCAAAGAACAGTATCCCCACACAATAACACATTCACAGTAGTCAATTTAACAAACGTTCAGTTTTCTGAGGATGAGATAGGGATATTAAGTAAGGAATTAAAGTATAATTGGCCTAGCCAAAATAAAACAACAGATGTCATCAATACAGTAGTGGAGATAGAAACCAGTATTTCGAAACTCCACATTGAGATACAAAACTATGTTAGATTCAAAACAAAAAAGAAATTACCAAAACTGGCTGAAAAAATAAATGTAAATTACAATTTCAATCATAAAAAAACAAATTCAAAACTTAAAAACAAAGACAACAATAACATTATTGTTACAAAGGCAGATAAAGGGGGATCCACGGTCCTATTAGACAAATAGTTTTACACTCAAAAAACAGAAGAATTTTTTAATGATACAAGTTATTTGATAGTTAACAAAGATCCCACTGTAAGAATTCAGCAAAATTTAAAAGCTTTAATAAAAAGTTCTAATTTTCTTTTTAATGAACAAGAGCAGCAACAAAAACTTTTCAACATGAACCCCAATATCCCTACTGCCAGAGCTTTGCCCAAGATTCATAAGAAAGACACCCCAATGCGTCCCATTATAAATTGCAGGAATAGCCCTACCTATAAAGTATCGAAATTCATCCACAGGTTTTTAAGAAAGCATTATGTTTTCAACAATAAATCCACCTTAAGAAATTCAATTAATTTTTGCGAAATATTGAAGAAATTTGAGCTGCAACCCAACCATATTTTATGTTCTTACGATGTCACAAACATGTTTCCAAGCATTCCTACTAAAGAAACCATAAAAAATATCCAGGACAACATCAATAAACACAGCGGCCTTAGTAAAATTGAAATTGATGAATTCATGAAGATACTGAATTTCGTTCTAAACAATAATTACTTCTCCTTTAATGTCCGACTCATTGGTTGAACGGTCAGTGTACTGGCCTTCGGTTCAGAGGGTCCCGGGTTAGATTCTCGGCCGGGTCGGGGATTTCAACCTTAATTGGTTAATTCCACTGGCACGGGGGCTGGGTGTATGTGCTGTCTTCATCATCATTTCATCCTCATCACGATGTGCAGGTTGCCTACGGGAGTCAAATAGAAAGACTTGCACCTGGCGAGCCGTAACCGTCCTGGGATATCCCGGCACTAAAAGCCATACGACATTTCAATTCTCCTTTAATGGGAAATATTATCAGCAGAAAGGCCTAGCTATGAGAGACCCTCTTTCTGGCATGCTAGCAGATATTTACATGGATTTGATAGAACATACAAAAATTATATCACAAATAAAGGGTATTTGTTTATGGCTAAGATTTGTTGACGATACTTTCGTGATCATCAATAAGGACATTACTAATAGTGACGATATATTAGTTTCACTAAACAAAATAGATCCTAATATCAAATTTACCAAAGAGAATGATATCAATAATTCTTTAAATTTTTTAGATATAACAGTTACCGGTACACGCTTGAATAACACTTTTGAATTTCAAATTTTTAGGAAACCTACTCATTCATCCATAACTATTAAAGATTCATCCTTACATCCTAAGACCCAAAAACTAGCTGCCTATCATAGTCTAATACATAGGGCACTAAAAATTCCTCTTTCACCAAAAAATTTGGAAATAAAGCTGAATTACATAAGACAGTTAGCTCAGTTCAATGGCTTTAAAATAAATATAATCAATCGGTTAATTAATAAGACCAAAATTAGGCTATCTTCCAACCTAGTCCCAGAGAAATCTAAGAAAAATAGCTACACCACATTTACGTATAACAGCCCGGCTATTCATCAGATCACTAATGTTTTAAAAAAATATGTCAACATAGCCTTCAGAACAGTAAATAATAATCAGAACATATTCCTCAACCACAATAAGGTCAATATTAATAACAACGTTTACTCAAGGTCTGGTGTTTATAGGTTAAAATGTACACAGTGTGGGTTCACGCATCTTGGTCAAACAGGCTGAAGCTTTTACACAAGGTATCTGGAACATTACAATGTTTCCAAACATAACAAATATTCAGCCATGAGCCAGCATATGAGTGAAACGGGACATAAATTCACCTCAATAGAGAAAGATTTAGCGATCGTTAGAAGCCTAGGTAAGAGGAAGTTATTAAGTGAGATGGAAAACTTGTTATTTGGAGTAAACTTATTGTACCGGGCGGTACACCTCCACGACGCAAATTCAAATATTGCGCCAGTCGAAACTCCTCTACAGGGGAACACCTGAACTTTAACAAACTATATTAATTCAATGGTTTCTCGAAAGATGTCACCACAGTAAATTTGGTAATTTTGAAGTGTCTGAACGGTGTCTATTTCGACTTGTGTTTGTTTCCTCTGGATCAAGAAGTTTGGACGTTCCCTAACAGATGTCTCTACAAAAACTTTGATAATGCACTCTGGTGTAAAGGAATGAACTGACCTGAAGAAATTTAACATTCATAAGTTTTGTTTTGCTAAATTTTGTTCTGTGGTTTGAGAGTTGGCAATGCTAATCCTTTCTTTCCGCCAGTTTTGAAATTAGCCAATCCCGAATTTCTTAATTAATTTTCAGCCAATTGGGGCTTTCTTCCCCAACCTGCTCTGTAACTGTGTTCTGTAACCAATAAACTGCTGTGGGTGTGTCTTATCATTCATGAAAGGTCTCGAATGTTCCATGAGGGTATATAAACTGCTGATTTTCTTGTCTCGGTGCCACTTCAGTAACATCTATCATTGTATAAATTATGTAGCAGGGGGCGGGAAGCGCCTCTTTCGTCGGGCAGCAGTTCTTCAATAAGGTAATGGCCTTTTAATAACTTCTTTTCTTGCTAGCTCAGCAGTTTAACTCTCGGGGCAGGTTCGATACCTTGTACCATGTAACTTTCCTCTAAAATGTAAAAGACACTTGGTATAGATTCTATCTCTTTAAACTACCTATTGGGATAGAGAGTGCTTAACCCTCTCGATCTCCCACTTATTTTCACAACCATTTCTTCCCTTCCTAATGTAATATAAATTATTTTCTTATATAAGTCACCTCTTTAGTATGGGATTAGCCCTTGCATAAGCGGCCTAGTGCCAAATAGGTTTTTAAAGAAATGTATTAGGAGTGCTGTTTCGCCTCCTCTCAAGTTGGTATTTTGGAGGCCATGTAATTGACCTGTTTCTTTACTTAATAGGCCTCAGTAGGTTGGGTACTTTTACCCCTGTTTTCATGTGCTTGGAGCACAGCTTGAAGGTCGAGTTTGGTGTGGTAAGATAGGCTGGAACTTTGAGAGCGAGTCGCTCTTCCAAAAAAATTGTTTCTGTGTGCCTCGAGGAGGCTTTACTGTGTAATTGGGAGCAAGAGCTCCTGGACATGATTGGGGTCTTCTGCCCCTTTGTTGAATCTTGTATATGGGTAAAGTTGGGCTTATAGCTCAAGAATTGTGTGTCTGGCTCTCGGAGCCCAAATCCTGTAACCTCTGTAATTGTACATTCTCGATTTGTTGCTAGGCTACTAAGTCCCTGTTATATTTGTTATTTCTTGATCTTGAAAAGAAAATATAACCTTGTTAAATTTTAAATTAACTTTAATTTCGTAGATTGAGACCTATTAATCCCAGCACCTTCTTTCACCTCTGCTGATCCACCAAACCACGGTAACAGGTGGTAGCAGAGCGTGGTTGAATGGGTCTCAATTTAGCCCCTTTTGACGGCTAAACATTGCTTTGTTTTCGAACTCTAACAATTATCTCAGTTGCTGGAATTTTTTGATTTTCCCTCTTTTTTCAAAATTCTTTTGTCATCATGCCCAGCCCTCGCGATGTCCTCCATCTTAACTATTTACGCAAGGAGGAGTTGATCTATGAATTAACAATTAGAAATGTGCAATCTGGAGGCACGGTTGCGGTAGACACAAATAAGCTTAGAGAATCCCTTGATTTGCCCATTTCCATCCCCACTTTGGGAGAGAAAGAAATTGACGACTCTCTTTCCACGATCACTGACAATACTACTGAGCTAGCAACTGTAGTTAGTTTTTTTGAAGAAAATGACCCTTCTCCTAATCAAATTAAATGTGTGCAAACCAGGTTATTTCATTTTTCTAATAGAGTTAACGATCTGTTGTCTCTGAAGTTGAATGACATTCAGAGGAAGGAAGCTAGTGTGGTTCTTGAAAACCTTTCTGAATTGTCCAGTAAGGTTACCCAATTGTTAACTGGGGAAGTTCCTCCCAAAACCGACCAACCCGCTACGGTAAACGTAGTCAGCGAGGACCGTTCTCCCACCGGGGAGGAAAGTACTAAATCGATAGGAGTTCAACAAACCTCTGCCCCATTAGACCATGAATCTGAACGACGTACCTCATTGAATAATGTACGTTCTGAATTAGCTTCTTTGCCACTTAAACCTTTACCTACTATGTCACCCGGGTTCAGCAGCTTCCCTCATCCATTAGCAATGTTGCTCAGAGGTATTTCTAAGTTTTCGGTTAACTCTACCAGTGAAGTTATTTCATTCTTAAGGTTTTTACTTGAATTTCAGGACCATGCTCTTGTTTTTTCTCTTTCTCCATGTCAAATTTTGCAGATAATTTATCCCTATGCAATTGGTGTTCTCTCGGACAAATTGTTAGGGCAATAGCGGAACAGTCATCTATTGAAGATTTTCATGCACACCTTCTTGCAAATTTCATCCCTGCTCGTGCGAGGTCATCTCTGATTCAGAAGTACTATTATCGAGTACAGAGATTGGATGAAAATCTTGCTGATTTCATACAAGACATTAAATTCTATACCAGGGTGTTTGCTCTTCACTTCCCTGAAGATCAGATTGTACAGGCCATTGTGGAAGGCATTTCTCCATCTTATAGATCATACTTGTGTTTTGCGTTGCGTCCGCAAACTTTTGCCGAGTTAGAGGCTATGGCCGTCCCCGCCGAAGGAGTTAGATATGCTGATACCTTGCGTGTCGCGAAAGAACCCCCTCCTTCTTTTAGTAATCCCCGGCCTCCACGTCGCCGACCAGTCACACCCCGTAAATGATATGCTTGCGGGTCGCCTGACCATCTTCGCAATAAATGTCAATTGGTCAAATCTAGTAGGACAAATAATGGAGCTGGTTCATCACAAGGCTGTTTTAAATGTGGGGCTTTCTCACATATCGCCAAGAATTGCCCAAATTTGAATAGCACCCCCTCCTGCTCAACTTCTGGTGCAACTTCCACCAATGCCAATAATAATAAGTGACTAGTGGCTTCGGCTGAGTCGACTAATCCATCTTCTCGAGGCTCAGCCCCTTGTAAACATGTCGAAATTTCAGGGAAAACTCAGTCTTCAAATTTATCTTTTGAATGCCCCAGAGAATGTCTTAGGATTGCGGCGGATACCCCCGCACCTGTTCCTTTTCTCAAAATTGAATTAAATAATGAACCTGTAACAGCTCTGTTAGACTCTGGCAGTGTTTGTTCTATTATTTCGGCTGAATGGTATTTGAAATTGAAATCTATGTGTAAACTTCCTGACTATTGCTCATCTTCTGTTCAATATGTTTCGGCTAATTCTTCTCCATTAGAAATTTTAGGTTCCTTAAAAGCCAAAATTCGTATTTCTAAATTTACTTGGAAAGTTAAATTGTTTGTGGCAAAGCACTTATCTTGACCCATTATATTGGGAGCCGACTTCATGTCCCATACGGGTCTAGTGCTCGATCTTCAAAGTAAGTCATGCACATTCAAATTTGCTTCTAATTGTAAAATCCCCTTATTGAAATGTAATTCTGTATCATGTTCATCTGTTTCGCCTACCCAGGATGAGATGTTGTTAGATCTTAGACATCTACCTGAGGAGCAGGCTGACAGTATTCGTAAGTTGTGTCAGTCGTTTCCAGAGGTATTCTCTGATACTCTTGGTGTTACTGACCTGATCGAATACAAAATTGAATTCACGGATTCGATTCCTGTCCGTTTTCCACCTTATAGGCTATCTCCACCTAAAATGAAGGCATTGAAAGAAATCATCGATCAAATGTTAAAGGATGGTATTATTAGGCCCTCTAAGTCGGCGTATTCTTCACCTATTTTTCTAGTCCCGAAACCCAAGGTGGCTTCAGGCCTGTCATTGATTATAGGGCTCTCAATCGGAAGGTGGTGTTACAATCTGTGCCCCTTCCTGAGCTTCATTCTTGTTTTTCATGGTTTCGTAAAGCTAAGTTCTTTACCATCTTGGATCTAAATCAGGCCTATAATCAAATTCCTCTGGCTGAAGAATCTAAACATCTTACAGCGTTGGCCACGGATTGGAATCTGTATGAATACAACCGCGTGCCTTTCGGGCTCCCCACGGGAGCAGCCGTACTTACCAGACTGCTAGATAGGGTATTCTCCGACATCAAATTTGAGTACTTGTACCACTATCTGGATGATGTCGTCGTATTTTCGGAAACATTCGAAGAACACCTAGATCATCTGCGAGAAGTTCTCAATCGCCTTCGTAAAGCTGGGTTAACTGTGAAATTGTCCAAGGTCGGCTTCGCTAAACCCTCTATGCCATTCCTAGGGCATATTGTCTCGCCCGATGGTGTCGCAGTCGATCACTCTAGAACACAGGCCATCCGTGATTTCAAGCCTCCCAAGGACATCAAAGGTGTTGCCAGATTCATTGGTATGGTGAATTTCTTCAGGAAATTTATTCCTAACTTCGCTAATAGAGCGGCGCCCTTGAACCTTCTTCGTAGAAAAGGCATAAAATTCGAGTGGGGGCCTTCGCAACAAGCCGCTTTTGAAGACCTGAAATTAGCTCTCGGTAATGCCCCTGTCCTTGCTATGCCTGATTTCTCAAAGAAATTCATCGTCCAAACCAACGCGGCGGCGGCGGCGGTAGCTGCAGTCCTTCTTCAAGAGACTGAACTAGGGAGGCGCCCCATCGCCTATGCATCTAGGACTCTATCGGCTCAAGAAGCCAAGTATTCCATCTATGAGCTCGAAGGTTTGGCAGTCTTATTTGCCTTAGAAAAGTTCCGTCTCTATCTGGAGCATGTCAAATTCGACCTGGAGACTGATAATCAAGCCTTAAGCTGGGTCTTAGGTAGGCCGCGTCGTACTGGTCGCATAGCCCGGTAGGCCATCCGAATTTCTGCCTTCCAATTTGACGTTAGGCATATCAGAGGTACTGAAAATGTTGTCGCAGACGGACTCAGCCGTATGTTTTCCAACGACGTCGAGACCCATGAACTGGTCGATAGTTCATCACCTCCCGAGTCCATACTACCTGAGGTTAATGCCATCTTAACAGATGCTCCCATGCTCTTTAGGGATATTGAGAAATATCAACGTGAAGGTCCAACGCTGGCTCCGATCATAGAAACCCTTTCTTCTGGGGAACACGTTGTCCCTTATGTACTGAGGAATGGTGTTTTATGTTGCCCTTCGAGGCATGATAAGATGATGAAAGTTGTAGTTCCAGCTGTTCTTGTACCAATGATCTTCAAGTACTATCATGAGACCCCATTAGGGGGGCATTTAGGCATTTTTAAAACCCGTGAAAAGATCTGTGAAATGTTTATCTGGAAGGGTATGGACGGTGAAATTCGTGAACTAGTAAAGACTTGTAAATCTTGCTTGCTTAGTAAACCCACCATATCTACCAAGATAGGCCTTTTGTCCTCTCATCAAGCGTCGCGCCCAATGGAACGCCTGTATATTGATTACGTAGGACCCTTCCCCCAGTCAAAGGGGAATGCCAACAAGTTCATCCTTGTATGTGTAGATGGTCTTACAAGATTTTCTTGGTTATTCCCGACTAAGCTGGCTACCGCTCAGTCCACCATTTCTTGTTTAAATTCTATCTTTGATTCTTTTGGTCCGTGTCAATATATTGTGTCTGACAATGCTAAGGCTTTCACATCCAATCTATTTCGTAAATTCTGTTTTGATCTGTCCATATCTCATGTGACTACTTCTGCTTATTATCCCCAACCATCTCTTGCCGAAAGAGTTAATCGTAATCTCAGGTCGGCTCTTATTGCTTATCATCATGAAGACCATTCAAGGTGGGACATGTCCCTGCATCGGTTAGCTTTCGCTCTGAATTTGGCTGTTCATGAATCACATAAATGTACTCCAGCTTTGTTGATGTTCAAGTTTGTTCCCAACACACCGGTCTCCAACCTTTGGTCTTTGAGTGATATTCTACCTGAGACAATAGATCCAGATAATATTAAAGATCTTTGGAAGAAGGCTAAAGCCAATCTTAAAGTGTCTCATGAAAAGGTTAGGGAAAGATATGATCGTGGACGGAGACCCACCAATTTGAAGGTAGGTGACCAGGTGATGGTCAAAAATTTTGTTCCCGTGGGCAAGCTTGCCCCCAGATTTCATGGGTCGTGTATTATTCTCGATTTCCTTACACCCGTTACCTTATTGCTAAGCAATCCAGCCACCGAGAGGATATTTAGGGTTCACCTGTCGCAGGTGAAACCTGTGTAGCTTCCGCGCTAACGTAGCTGATTTTATATTTGCTTTAACATTTTTGAAAGAATTCGGAAGGTTATATATATATATTTTTTTTTTTGTTGCATTTTGAGGCCTTCTGCCCTTGGAGTCAGGTTCTTTGTATTTAAGCATTTATTGTACACCTTCCCCGACCAGTTAAACTGCCATCCTGTCCTTGCCATGGCCATTACCATGCTCCCGTCTCCTGCTCACATAAAACTGTGGCTAATTGGAATGAAATAAATATCTCCACGCCGCTGGCCCCTCAACTTCACCACAAAGCCTGTACCCTAAAATCATTATGGTCCAACAAATTCTGCCGCCGAGATCTTAATGTTTCAGTGCCCTCGCAGCAGCGCGGCGCCGTACCGCCACTGAGGTGGGGTATGGGCCCGCCCCTCTTCAGTGAAGCCAACCAGTGTACGGCGAGCTGGAGCCCTCCTCCCGGCCAAGGCTGATGTGCGGCGCACAACCTGCAACTTGCCCGCGACCTGTATGTTCGCCGCGGGCGCGGCGTGCTTCAACTCCACGACTCCTCTCATAGTGCGGGCGAGCCGTATCTCAGGGTACTTGAGGGGTCCAAGCGGCCTCCTCTGGACACAAGCAGCGGTGGCTGGTCTGGCCGTCAAACTTAATCAACATTGAATGTACTTAATCAGCTACATGGACATTTAATATCAACAATTACTACATTTTTGAATTCAACTGCAATATTTGGTGGACTTAGAAAATTTTTCTTCACTTTCAAGTATTAAAAGTTTTTCCTTCTGAATTCAACTTCTACAAGCATAAAGACATTCCTTCAAAAGTTACTACAAAGAATTTTGAAACTGGATCCAATCATTTTAAGAAAACTTGTTTGTAAATCCTTCTGCAATTAATTTCTATTTCAACAGCATAACTTGGACCTTCTTTTTTAAAACAAAATTTTGTTTTCTTCTGTGTCACCCCATGGAAGGACTTTTGGGGGGGGAGGTCTGTACCGGGCGGTACACCTCCACGACGCAAATTCAAATATTGCGCCAGTCGAAACTCCTCTACAGGAGAACACCTGAACTTTAACAAACTATATTAATTCAATGGTTTCTCGAAAGATGTCACCACAGTAAATTTGGTAATTTTGAAGTGTCTGAACGGTGTCTATTTCGACTTGTGTTTGTTTCCTCTGGATCAAGAAGTTTGCACGTTCCCTAACATATCTCTACAAAAACTTTGATAAAGCACTCTGGTGTAAAGGAATGAACTGACCTGAAGAAATTTAACATTCATAAGTTTTGTTTTACTAAATTTTGTTCTGTGGTTTGAGAGTTGGCAATGCTAATCCTTTCTTTCCGCCAGTTTTGAAATTAGCCAATCCCGAATTTCTTAATTAATTTTCGGCCAATTGGGGCTTTCTTCCCCAACCTGCTCTGTAACTGTGTTCTGTAACCAATAAACTGCTGTGGGTGTGTCTTATCATTCATGAAAGGTCTCGAATGTTCCACGAGGGTATATAAACTGCTGATTTTCTTGTCTCGGTGCCACTTCAGTAACATCTATCATTGTGTAAATTATGTAGCAGGGGGTGGGAAGCGCCTCTTTCATCGGGCAGCAGTTCTTCAATAAGGTAATGGCCTTTTAATAACTTCTTTTCTTGCTAGCTCAGCAGTTTAACTCTCGGGGCAGGTTCGATACCTTGTACCATGTAACTTTCCTCTAAAATGTAAAAGACACTTGGTATAGATTCTATCTCTTTAAACTACCTTTTGGGATAGAGAGTGCTTAACCCTCTCGATCTCCCACTTATTTTCACAACCGTTTCTTCCCTTCCTAATGTAATATAAATTATTTTCTTATATAAGTCACCTCTTTAGTATGGGATTAGCCCTTGCATAAGCGGCCTAGTGCCAAATAGGTTTTTAAAGAAATGTATTAGGAGTGCTGTTTCGCCTCCTCTCAAGTTGGTATTTTGGAGGCCATGTAATTGACCTGTTTCTTTACTTAATAGGCCTCAGTAGGTTGGGTACTTTTACCCCTGTTTTCATGTGCTTGGAGGACAGCTTGAAGGTCGAGTTTGGTGTGGCCTTTGATAGGCTGGAACTTTGAGAGCGGGTCGCTCTTCCAAAAAAATTGTTTCTGTGTGCCTCGAGGAGGCTTTACTGTGTAATTGGGAGCAGGAACTCCTGGACATGATTGGGATCTTCTGCCCCTTTGTTGAATCTTGTATATGGGTAAAGTTGGGCTTATAGCTCAAGAATTGTGTGTCTGGCTCTCGGAGCCCAAATCCTGTAACCTCTGTAATTGTACATTCTCGATTTGTTGCTAGGCTACTAAGTCCCTGTTATATTTGTTATTTCTTGATCTTGAAAAGAAAATATAACCTTGTTAAATTTTAAATTAACTTTAATTTCGTAGATTAAGACCTATTCATCCCAGCACCTTCTTTTACCTCTGCTGATCCACCAAACCACAGTAACACTTATAATAAAAACAATAATCTTAACGACGTCATTGACAACAAAAATCCGTTATATGAGGCAACTCCAAGGTTAATCCAGGCTGTGAATCAGAATAAAGTACCCAGTATATTTCAGTCACAACACGCATGCGCTCCAATTGCCACGCCTAATGCTGGGCCCGCCCAATCCAATTTGAGTAACGCCTCTCGGGCAATAACACAGGTGCACAAGTTAAAACTCACTCCCCTTTCCCCTCTACGCTCCACCCCTCCGTTACCGCATCAATCCTTCACTAGAAGCAACAATATTAGTCGTTCAGACACAACCGGAACAAGTGGATCCAGCTAACATGTCACTGGACAAGCAAGTTCGAACTCTTTTATGGGGTATAAAACTTTCATCTTTACAATTATTATATAGGCCCTACATTCATCATTCTAAATTCCTTTTTTTCTCATATTCAGTTTCAGACAATACTCATACATCCTCCCAAAGGTTGAACTATACACCAATGGAACAGTAATCCGACAAGAATGGCACAAAATACCAAGAAACATTTCATCAGATGAGCACCTGACTAATAAATGATATTAACAATATGTTCCAACATACAGGGTTTAACCTATAACATATTAACATCCAACCATGCTTCTTTCTAAAGGAATATTCAAACCCAACAAGTTCGGCATTATACCACGGTTCCGGTTTTGTAACAGTATACTTACGACATAGGTGACCATAACCACTTTTGAACGAACACAACTATATAAACCTTCAACCCATTGTTTTAACCATACAGTTGGAGAAGTTTCAGACTACACTGTGGTCAATTTCTAGTCAATGTGAACACATTTCCATAAACTTTCAGCCATACAGTAGGAGAGGATCCAGTTTATGCTTTGGACAATTTCTAGTCATTGTAAGATAATTTAAACCTAAGAATTTCATTTTTGTCCGTATTGAACTGAGAATGGATGATAGGAAAACTTAAAACGGTCCATCTTTTCAATACTGTATTGAAAAGGTGGACCGTTTTAAGTTTTCCTATCATCCATTGTAAGATAATTTCAACTGCTTCCTTGCACACAATATAAACTATGTAAATATCACCTAAAGCCAGTGGCGGCTCGTTTGGGAGGCGCTAAGGCGCACGCCCCCCACGGGGTTCCATTAAATTCGGGAGTTTTAATCTTAAATGTTAACAAGGGAAATATTTTACTATAAGATTATTATCAAGGGCGCGAGTTGTACTGTGCTGCGGCGCGATGCTCTGCTGGCCCTACGCAGGAGGGCGCTCTCTCACAGCGGACCAAATACTCCCGAGTCTCGCTTGACTGGCCTTGAGGGAGCCAATCAGAGGCGCAGTAGAGATGTGCTGTTCTACGGAGATTCCGGCGCGTTTCTGCCGCGGCCCATCGTTGCAGCCAACCTACCCGAAACATTGGTGATATGATTTCTATTTAACAGGGGTCAGTTTATGCCATTTCTCTCCTAAAACTAGGAACTATTTTACTGAGGCACTTACCTGAGTTAAATGTGCCGGTATACATTTAAAATAGTCTTGTAATTTTTAGGATTATTATCTAACGAAACGAGTAACGACTGTAACTACTGGCTCCTCGCACTTGACTCATGTTGGCCATACTCACTGGAGAGCGCGATGTTTAACTTTGTGTTGATGAATGACCGTGATGTGACTGTGACAAGGTGAAATTAAGAGAAAGGTTGTGATTTATATCTAGCCGTAGTGTTATATATGCACTTCGTACAGTATGATTACCGTCGAACATATTAAAGAACTAACGTTTTCTTCTCTTTCTACCGAGAAGAAAGTCGAACTGAAGGAGTGTTTTAGGCTGACACCAGACTTCTTGTTGAAAAAACCGGGGACAAAGAAAAATGAAAATAGGGCTTTCCAAAGACAAATTAGTTCTCCTGACGTATATAACAAGAACTCGCAGATATGTGGAAGTGATATCCCAGAAACCTTTTACTGCTTTCCTTGCCCGCTATTCTCCCGTTCTGGGAAAGGAGATAAATGGATCACCACAGGGTGATAGTACCATGGACTTTGAAATGCTTGGTGAAGTCAATGTCGTGTCTTGTGTAAGTGATCACTACAATGAAACTATTCATAAACATAACTCGATGGTGGACAAGAATAGGCAATTATTATTATTATTATTATTATTATTATTATTATTATTATTATTATTATTATTATTATTATTATTATTATTATTATTGAATAATAATTACTGAATAATAATAATAATAAATCTGTATGTATGTTCAGTCTTCAGCCGTAAGGCTGGTTGGATCCTCAACAGCTCTGCCATCAGCTGTCATAGATGGCCTAGGCATCACTGAAGAGGCATACTAGGGAAATGAGTGAGGTAGTTTCCCGTTGCTTTCCTCACTGAGCCAGAAGTTGCTGTTACATATCAGTCTGCGAAGCCCACTGAAATGCACGCACCAACCGACCCTATGAGCAACATTTTCACACCATTCATAGCAGGGACTGGCTGCAGAAGGAATGGAATTACTAGCATCGCTCATACCTCAGTCACTTTCATATTGTCAAAGCCAAGGATAAGACAGAGACAGATCAATGAAAGTAACAAAATTGCTCTAGCCCATACCAGAAGACATAGTGCACTGTAAACACTAGGTCCTGCCAGTAAAGGCATTTAATAATAATAATAATAATAATAATAATAATAATAATAATAATAATAATAATAATAATCATCATCATCATCATCAAAACAATTGCGTATGCATTGCACCATATAGTGTTCGAATTGTGTATCTTGATAACATGTTTTGAAGAACTTGAGATATTTGTGGAATTATGAAACTAAGGTGCGCCCCCCACTGCTGATATCCACGAGCCGCCACTGCCTAAAGCCCAACTTTTTGTAAATATTTTTTAGCATAAGACCATTGTATTTAGTTTTAAGTTCTAATATTTAATAGGTTTAAAGACTCAACCTTAAGATTATTATTAGGCTGAAGATGCCCAAAACTAGGGCGAAACATGTCCCTAATTAGTGTTTGTAATTAATGTAGGATTGAAACACTACATAATATAATTGTATTGAATAAGTGGACACAGTCAATTTCATTCTTGAAAGAATTTTACTTAAGAATTCAATTCTCTCTTAAAAGCTGGCTCCGAAAGTATCCTCAATTACTCCCTAAGTGACAACACCTGGTAAAGGCTTCACTTCCCACTGCTTCTGGTGGGCTCAGCATTTGTTGGGCTGTGAATTTGGCAATTTCATTATTTTTGGTGTCTTTCCATGGTTCTCTTCTTCTTGTCCAGGCTCTCCTTCTGCCTGGTGGATGTCTGGACTCTGATGCTGCCATACAAGGAAGCACATTTCAGTGTTCAAGCTTAGTCACTGTAGTTCCCCCTGATATTGGCAAAAGAAGAATCCAGGCTGTTTGGGATCCTTCTATTATCAGTCATCGCCAATCACTACTGCAGCAGTCAACTAGCACTCTTCCAGACAAAGTCTGGCTCCTCACTGCTTACTCTTCTTCTTCTTCTTCTTCTTCTTATTATTATTATTAATAATAATAATAATAATAATAATAATAATAATAATAATAATAATAATAATAATTGTACCGGGCGGTACACCTCCACACCGTTTATTTAAAAGTTGCGCCAGTTGAAACTCCTCTTCTGGAGGAAGTCTGAACTTTATCTACGGTCTTAATTTCCAAATTTCTCAGAAGATGTCACTACCTGGAAAATTTTGAGTTTGTGAACTGTGTCATTTTCGACGTACTTTTGTCTTGCTTGTATTAAGAAGTGTGAACTTTCTCTTCTAGAGGACACTACTGAAGATCAACAATAGTGCACCCTAGTGCGGAGTCAAAGAACTATTTTGTTGGAGAAAATTTAATTTCAGGAGTTTGTTCTTTGTTAAATTTCTTTCTGTCATTGTTTAAGTTGGCAATATTAACCCCTTTCTTCCCCTTGTTTTGAATGTATCCAATCACGAATTTTTTCAATTAATTTCTGACCAATCTGGTGTATCTTTCCCCAACTTGAATCTGTTGCGGGGTCCTACCCAATAAAATCTTTGTGGGAGGGTGTTTTCTTTCCCCTAACGCCTAGAACTTTCTGCGAGAGTATTTAAACTGCTGATTTTAGGGTCTCCGAGCCACTTCTGTTCCATCTTTCAGTGTATTAAGTACATAGCAGGAGGCGGGAAGCGCCTCTTTCCTCGGCAGCGGTCAACAATAAGGTAATGGCCGATTAATAAATTTTTTTTCTTTGCCAGCTCAGCCGTTTAACTTTCGGGGCAGGTTCTAAGCGTTCCCCTATGTAACCTTTTCCTAAAATGTAACTTCTCTTTTCTTCTATTCTCTTGTAAAGCGACATACTGGGATAGAGTGTGTTAACCCTCTCGAGCTCCCACTCACATTGTTTGAGGTGAACTTATTTTTCGCAACCTATTCTTCAGTAATGTAAGTTAGTAGTTTCTTAAGTCACCTCTGTAGTATGGGATTAGCCCTTGCATCAGTGGCCTTAGAGCCAAAATAGGTCTTAAAGACAAGGTGTATTAGGAGTGCAAGTTCGCCTCCTCTCAAATTGTGATTTTAGAGGTCATATATTAACTTTCTTGTCATTTAACAGACCTCAGTAGATTGGGTATTTTGCTCCTGTGTATATGTCCTTTGAGGACGGCTTAAAGGTGGAGTTCGGAGTGGCCTATGATAGGCTTGTATTTTAAGGGGAAGTTGCCCTTTTGAAAATTGTGTTTCTGCCTCAAGGAGGCTTTTGGATGTAATTGGAAGCCGGTGTTTCTGGCATGTTTGGGGGTTTTCGGCCCCTTTGTTGTATGGTGTTCATTGTAAGGTTGGGCTCATGGCTCAAGAATTATGTTTCTGACCTTTTGAAGCCCCAAATGGGGTACCTATGTAAATGTAATTGTCAATCGTGTTTCGGCTACTAAGTACCTGTTCTATTTGTTGTTACCTAATTTTGAAAAGAAAATATAACCTTGCTAAATTTTAAAATTAATTTCACTTTAGTAGCTTGAGACCCCTTCACCACCCAGCACCTTCTTTCATGCATAACTACCACCAAAACACGGTAACAAGTGGTAGCAGAGCGTGGTTGAATGGGTCTCAATTAGCCCCTTTTGACGGCTAAGCTCTGTTTTGATCCGAACTCTAACCATTTTCTCAGTTGCTGGAAATTTTTTATTGAGGTTTTTCAAAATTTTTCTGTTATCATGCCGGGCCCTCGCGATGTTCTCCTCCTTAACTACTTGCGCAAAGAGGAGTTGATCTACGAATTAACTATTAGAAACGTGCAATCTGGAGGCACGGTTGCTATCGACACTAACAAGCTTAGAGACTCCCTTGATTTGCCCATTTCCATCCCCAATTTGGGAGAGAAAGAAATTGATGACTCTCTTTCCACGATCGTCGAGAACATTACTGGGCTAGCATCGGTCGTTAGTTTTTTTGATGAAAATGATCCGTCTCCTAATCAAATTAAGCGTGTGCAAGGCAGGCTATATCATTTTTCAAATAGAGTTAATGATCTGTTGTCTCTAAAGGTGAATGACGTTCAGAGGAAGGAAGCTAATACGCTCCTTGAAACTATTTCTGAATTGTCTAGTAAAGTCACTCAATTGTTAACTGGGGAAATTCCTCCCAAATCTGATCAACCCACCATAGTGAATGTAGGTAGCGAGGAAGAGTCTCCTAAGGGAGAAGTAAATAGGAAAACCCCCACTGCTCAAACTATCTCTGCCCCATTGGACAACGAGTCTGAACGCCGTGCATCGTTGAGTAACATCCGTTCTGAATTAACTTCTTTGCCCCTGAAACCTTTACCTACTATGTCACCCGGGTTTAGTAGCTTGCCTCATCCATTGGCAATGTTGCTCAGAGGTATATCTAAGTTTTCCGTTAATACCACCAGTGATGTAATTTCATTTTTAAGATTTCTAGTGGAATTCCAGGATCATGCCCTTGTGTTTTCTCTTTCCCCTTGTCAAATTTTACAAATAATCTATCCTTATGCTATTGGTGTTCTCTCAGATAAAATAGTAAGAGCTATTGCTGAACAGTCATCTATTGAAGATTTTCACGCACACTTGCTTGCAAATTTCATTCCTGCCCGCGCGAGGTCATCTCTGATTCAGAAATACTATTATCGGGAACAGCGCTTGGATGAAAACTTGGCTGATTTCATACAGGACATTAAGTTTTATACTAGGGTGTTTGCCCTTCATTTTCCTGAAGATCAGATTGTGCAGGCTATTGTAGAGGGAATTTCACCTCCCTATAGGTCATATTTGTGTTTCGCGGCGTGCCCGCAAACCTTCTCGGAACTTGAAGCATTGGCCGTCTCGGCGGAAGGAGTTAGATACGCCGATTCTTTGCGTGTCGCGAAAGAACCCCCGCCTTCCTTTAGCAACACTCGGCCTCCACCTCGCCGACCAGTCAATCCCCGTAAATGTTATGCGTGCGGGGCGCCTGACCACCTGCGCAATAAGTGTCCTCTGATCAAGTCTAGTAGGGCAAATAATGGAGCTGGTTCATCACAAGGCTGTTTTAAATGTGGGGCTTTCTCACATATCGCCAAGAATTGTCCCAATTCGAATAGCACCCCCTCCTGCTCAACTTCTGGGGTAACTTCCAACAACAATCAAAAGTGACTAGTGGCTTCGGCTGAGTCAACTAATTCATCTTCCCGAGGCTCAGCCCCTGGTAAGCAGATCGAAAATCCTGGGAACGTTCAATCTGCTAATCTGTCCTTTGAATGCCCCAAAGAGTGTCTTAAGATTGCGGCGGATACCCCCGCACCTGTTCCTTTCCTTAAGATTGAGGTAAATAACGAACCTATAACAGCTCTATTAGATTCAGGCAGTGTTTGTTCCATTATTTCGGCTGAATGGTACTCGAAATTGAAGTCTGTTTGTAACCTACCTGTCTATGACTCTTCTCCTGTGAAATGTGTTTCTGCTAATACATCTCCATTAGAAATTCTAGGGGCCTTACTGGTCAAAATTCGTATTTTTAAATTTACATGGAAAATTAAATTGTTTGTGGCCAAGCAATTGTCTTGCCCCATTATATTGGGAGCTGACTTTATTTCTCACACTGGTCTTGTGCTCGATCTCCAGTCTAGGTCGTGCACATTCAAATTTGCTTCTAGTTGTAAAATTCCACTATTAAAGTGTAATTCTGTGTCATGTTCTTCTATTTCGCCTACCCGGGATGAGATGTTGTTCGACCTTAGACATCTACCTGAGGAGCAGGCTGATAGTATTCGCAAACTGTGTCAGTCGTTTCCCGAGGTATTCTCTGATACTCTTGGCGTTACTGACCTGATCGAATACAAAATTGAGGTCACGGATTCGATTCCTGTCCGTTTTCCACCGTATAGGCTATCTCCACCTAAAATGAAGGCTCTGAAAGAAATCATCGATCAGATGTTGAAGGATGGTATTATTAGGCCCTCTAAGTCAGCGTATTCTTCGCCTATTTTTCTAGTCCCGAAACCCCAAGGGGGCTTCAGGCCTGTAATTGACTACAGGGCTCTCAATCGGAAGGTGGTGTTACAATCTGTGCCCCTTCCCAACCTTCATTCTTGCTTTTCATGGTTTCATAAGGCCAAGTTCTTTACTATCTTGGACTTGAATCAGGCCTATAATCAAATTCCCCTTGCTGAAGAGTCTAAACACCTTACAGCGTTTGCCACGGACTGGAATTTATACGAATACAACCGCGTACCTTTCGGGCTCCCCACGGGAGCAGCTGTACTCACTAGGCTACTAGATAGGGTCTTCTCCGACATCAAATTTGAGTACTTATATCACTACTTGGATGATGTCGTCGTGTTTTCGGAGACCTTCGAAGAACATCTAGATCATCTGCGAGATGTTCTGAATCGCCTTCGTAAGGCTGGGTTAACTGTCAAGTTGTCCAAGGTCGCTTTTGCTAAGCCCTCTATGTCATTCCTAGGGCATATTGTGTCACCTGATGGTGTAGCAGTCGATCATTCTAGAACACAGGCCATCCGTGATTTTAAACCTCCCAAGGACATTAAAGGTATCGCCAGGTTCATTGGTATGGTGAATTTCTTCAGAAAGTTCATTCCTAACTTTGCTAATAGAGCGGCGCCATTGAACCTTCTTCGTAGGAAAGGCATCAAATTCGAGTGGGGACCTTCTCAACAAGCCGCTTTTGAAGATCTGAAATTAGCTCTCTGTAATGCCCCTGTCCTTGCCATGCCTGATTTCTCAAAGAAATTCATCGTCCAAACGGACGCGTCGTCGTCGGCGGTAGCGGCAGTCCTTCTTCAAGAGACTGAACTAGGGAGGCGACCCATCGCCTATGCATCTAGGACTCTATCGGCTCAAGAAGCCAAGTATTCCATCTATGAGCTCGAAGGGTTGGCAGTCTTATTTGCCTTAGAAAAGTTCCGTCTCTATCTGGAACATGTCAAATTCGACCTGGAGACAGATAATCAAGCATTAAGCTGGGTCTTAGGTAGGCCGCGTCGTACTGGTCGTATAGCCCGTTGGGCCATCCGTATTTCTGCCTTCCAATTCAATGTCAGGCATATCCGAGGTACCGAAAATGTTGTCGCTGATGGACTCAGCCGTATGTTTTCAGACGACGTTGAGAAGCATGAACAGGTCGACAGTCCATCACCTCCCGAGTCCATGCTATCTGAGGTTAATGCCATCCTAACAGATGTTCCCATGCTGTTTAGGGATATCGAGAAATACCAATGTGAAGATCCGACGCTGGCTCCGATAATGGAAACCCTTTCTTCTGGGGAACATGTTGTCCCTTATGTTCTGAGGAATGGAGTTCTATGTTGCCCTTCGAGGCATGATAAGATGATGAAAGTTGTTGTTCCAGCGGTTCTTGTACCTATGATCTTCAAGTATTATCATGAGACCCCATTAGGAGGGCATCTTGGTATCTTTAAAACTCGTGAGAAGATTCGTGAAATGTTCATCTGGAAAGGTATGGACGGTGAAATCCGTGAATTAGTAAAGGCATGTAAATCCTGTTTGATTAGTAAACCGACCATGTCCACTAAGGTAGGTCTTTTGTCTTCTCATCAAGCGTCGCGCCCCATGGAGCGCCTGTATATTGATTATGTGGGACCCTTCCCCCAGTCAAAGGGGAATGCCAACAAGTTCATCTTTGTATGTGTAGATGGTTTTACTAGATTTTCCTGGTTATTTCCGACTAAGCTGGCTACCGCTCAGCCCACCATTTCTTGTCTTAATACTATCTTTGCTTCTTTTGGTCCGTGTCAATATATTGTATCTGATAATGCTAAGGCTTTTACATCTAATTTATTTCGTAAATTCTGTTTTGACTTATCAATCTCTCATGTAACTACTTCTGCTTATTACCCTCAACCATCTCTGGCTGAAAGGGTTAACCGTAATCTCAGGTCAGCACTTATTGCCTATCATCATGAAGATCATTCCAGGTGGGACACGTCCCTGCATTGGATAGCTTTTGCTTTGAATTCGGCGGTTCATGAATCTCACAAGTTTACTCCAGCTTCTTTGATGTTCTAGTTTGTTCCCAACTCGCCGCTCTCTAACCTCTGGTCTCTGAATGACATTCTACCCGAGACAATAGATCCGGATAACATTAAAGATCTTTGGAAGAAGGCTAAAGCCAATCTTAAAGTGTCTCATGAAAAGGTTAGGGAAAGGTATGATCGTGGACGGAGACCCACCCCTTTGAAGGTAGGTGACCAGGTTATGGTCAAAAATTTTGTTCCCGCGGGCAAGCTTGCCCCCAGATTTCATGGGCCATGCATCATTCTCGATTTTCTCACACCGGTTACATTGTTAGTAAGCAATCCAGCCACCGAGAGGATATTTAGGGTTCACCTGTCACAGGTGAAACCGGTGTAAATTTTCTGTCAACTTGCTTCATATAATTGATAGGAATATGATGGTTATATTTTTTTTTTTGAGTTCCACGCTTAAGGCATTCTGCTCCTTCTATAATATTTTGTTTTATATGTAAGAATTTCTTGTAAACCTCCCCCGATCCGTTAAACTGCCATCCTGTTCTTGCCTCGGCCATTACCACGCTCCCGTCTCCTGCTCCACCTTACACTGTGGCTTCATTAGATTAAATGCCACGGATATCTACACGCCGCTGGCCCCTCAACCTCTCCATAATGCCTGTGCCTTCAAAAACACGATGGTCCAACACAATTCTGCCGCCTAGCCTTAATGTTTCAGTGCCCCCGCAGCCGCGCAGCGCCGTGCAGCAACTGGGGAGGGGGATGGGCCCCCTCCTCTCCAGCGAGGACGACATGTGCACGGCGAGCCGGAGCTCTCCTCCCGGCCAAGGCTGATGTGCGGCGCACGACCTGCTTCTGGCCCGTAGCCTGTATATGTTCACCGCGGGCGCGGCGTGTTTCAACACTCTGCTCCCCTCATAGTGCGGGCGAGCGGTATCTCAGGGTACTTAAGGGGTCCGAGCGGCCTCCTTTTGGACGCAAGCTGCAACGGCCGGTCCGGCCATCCAACTTCATCAACATCAACTACATGGACAGTTACTATAAGAGATAACTACATTTGGGAATTCAACAACAATATCTGATGGACATTGCAAATTTTTCCTTCACTTTTAAGTAGTAAAAGCTTATCTTCAGAAATTCAACTTCTATAAACCTAAAGACTTCACTTCACCTCCAACAACAAAATTTTGGAACCGAATTAAGAAATTTCTCAAATACTTCTGGAAGTTATCTTAATATCAACATCAAACTTGGAACTTATTTTCAAATAAAAGTTTATGTTCTTCTGTGTTACTCCGTGGAGGAACTTTTGGGGGGGGAGGTCTGTACCGGGCGGTACACCTCCACACCATTTATTTAAAAGTTGCGCCAGTTGAAACTCCTCTTCTGGAGGAAGTCTGAACTTTATCTACGGTCTTAATTTCCAAATTTCTCAGAAGATGTCACTACCTGGAAAATTTTGAGTTTGTGAACTGTGTCATTTTCGACGTACTTTTGTCTTGCTTGTATTAAGAAGTGTGAACTTTCTCTTCTAGAGGACACTACTGAAGATCAACAATAGTGCACCCTAGTGCGGAGTCAAAGAACTATTTTGTTGGAGAAAATTTAATTTCAGGAGTTTGTTCTTTGTTAAATTTCTTTCTGTCATTGTTTAAGTTGGCAATATTAACCCCTTTCTTCCCCTTGTTTTGAATGTATCCATCACGAATTTTTTCAATTAATTTCTGACCAATCTGGTGTATCTTTCCCCAACTTGAATCTGTTGCGGGGTCCTACCCAATAAAATCTTTGTGGGAGGGTGTTTTCTTTCCCCTAACGCCTAGAACTTTCTGCGAGAGTATTTAAACTGCTGATTTTAGGGTCTCCGAGCCACTTCTGTTCCATCTTTCAGTGTATTAAGTACATAGCAGGAGGCGGGAAGCGCCTCTTTCCTCGGCAGCAGTCAACAATAAGGTAATGGCCGATTAATAAATTTTTTTTCTTTGCCAGCTCAGCCGTTTAACTTTCGGGGCAGGTTCTAAGCGTTCCCCTATGTAACCTTTTCCTAAAATGTAACTTCTCTTTTCTTCTATTCTCTTGTAAAGCGACATACTGGGATAGAGAGTGTTAACCCTCTCGAGCTCCCACTCACATTGTTTGAGGTGAACTTATTTTTCGCAACCTATTCTTCAGTAATGTAAGTTAGTAGTTTCTTAAGTCACCTCTGTAGTATGGGATTAGCCCTTGCATCAGTGGCCTTAGAGCCAAAATAGGTCTTAAAGACAAGGTGTATTAGGAGTGCAAGTTCGCCTCCTCTCAAATTGTGATTTTAGAGGTCATATATTAACTTTCTTGTCATTTAACAGACCTCAGTAGATTGGGTATTTTGCTCCTGTGTATATGTCCTTTGAGGACGGCTTAAAGGTGGAGTTCGGAGTGGCCTATGATAGGCTTGTATTTTAAGGGGAAGTTGCCCTTTTGAAAATTGTGTTTCTGCCTCAAGGAGGCTTTTGGATGTAATTGGAAGCCGGTGTTTCTGGCATGTTTGGGGGTTTTCGGCCCCTTTGTTGTATGGTGTTCATTGTAAGGTTGGGCTCATGGCTCAAGAATTATGTTTCTGACCTTTTGAAGCCCCAAATGGGGTACCTATGTAAATGTAATTGTCAATCGTGTTTCGGCTACTAAGTACCTGTTCTATTTGTTGTTACCTAATTTTGAAAAGAAAATATAACCTTGCTAAATTTTAAAATTAATTTCACTTTAGTAGCTTGAGACCCCTTCACCACCCAGCACCTTCTTTCATGCATAACTACCACCAAAACACGGTAACAATAATAATAATGTTATTTGTTTTACGTCCCACAAACTACTTTTTGAGGTCTTCGGAGACGCCGAGGTGCCGGAATTTAGTCCCGCAGGAGTTCTTTTTAACGTTCCAGTAAATCTACCGACACGGGGCTGTCGTATTTGAGCACCTTCAAATACCACCGGACTGAACCAGGATCGAACCTGCCAAGTTGGGGTTAGAAGGCCAGCGCCTTAACTGTCTGAGCCACTCAGCCCGGCTCTTTAGAATCTAGTGCATGGTTCCAAGCAATACCTTCCCCTTCTAATGGTCTCTATCTTTCGAATGAGTGTTGCTGTGGCTTTACATGTGAGCAGCTGTCTGCGAACCCCACCAATGCATTGTCTGCGGAGCCTATGCTGATCAGTGTAGCCTCCATAGCCATTTCCAGAGAAAGAAGTAAAGGTAGACACATCTGTCACTCCACTGTGAATAATGTTATCTTGTGGGCTCATGCTGAAGCAGAAGTTCCTTTGATATGGTAGCTAATTGGCTGTTGCCATTCAGAAAGTAAGAGGCCAAACAGAATGACACTTGTGCCATGGAAAATGGGTAGATCTCTTCTATGGAATTATACTTGTATCAACACATTTGCCCAGTCCAATCCTCTTCTTTCATCAACAAGTGTTGGAGAAGCTGGGAATGCATAGGGAAGTTATCAAAAGAAGAAAATACAGAGATTTGTTGGAAAAATTCTTCATACCAGTAGCCATTGAATCCAGTGGTACTTCTTGGAATAATTATGAGTAATTATGGTCTCAGTTTTACTGAAGAGGTTAGCCAACAGATTGCTCATGCTGGCAACCAGGAATGAGTTAGCTGGAAAATTTATAATGTCCAATAACGGGCCATTTATACTGATACAAAATCAGTCGAGTTCCTCATTCAGCGCTTCAGTGTTGCTCTACAGCGAGGGAATGTAACATCTGTTCTTGGCACAACTGCCACCTGGGAAAAAACTGGATGATGCCTTCCTTCCTTAATAGTGATTATTTGGAAAGTTCTATCAAATGATTTAAACCTCATCCTTCAGTAATAGGATATTTCTTAATAACATGTGGTAATAATTATTATTTAATAATTTATACATCAAAATGAAAAAAACAACACTTAATTCTGTATCAAGTTTAACGAGTTGTAGTACAACAAATACCACCAACTATTTTTAATTTCAGTGTCTCAGCCTCATCACCATTTAATAATAATTATAATATTTAAATCAGACCACCTTGTTATTAATGTAGGTTCAAAACATCTGTTTCCAAGAAGACTTACTGAAATTCCACCAGTGTAACACATCTGTAATTCTGTACCAACAATGACTGGCTGTTAAGACATTTAATCCGCATAAATTCCAACCAAGTATGATTTAAGCCTTCAATAAAATATTTTTGATAAAACTGTATGAATCAATTCTGTATCAGTGTCTATGTATGCAATATGTAGTAAACAGAAGCAATTTGGACTGAGAAACTAAAGAACAAAAGGCCAAGCCATGTTACAGTCCTTCAGTTTCTTATTTTTCATTTTAAGTTTAATTTCAATTTCAAGATTTTAAGATTTTATACTTTGAATAGCTTATCAGAAACTTAATTTCAATTTTAATTTAAGGATTTTAATTACAATGTACAATGTTTTTATATGTGAATGAACTATGCTAATTTACAAGTTTTAACAAACAAAAAAATTCACAGAAGTTTTCAGATTTTCCAAAGACTTACCAGATTTCAAATCTTGGATATGATGAATATTTTCAATATATTTACATTTAATAAACAAGAATGTTGTCATGAAAGCTAAATATTCAACTAGAATTTGACTAGTGCACACTTCTTCTTCTTCTTCTTCTTCTTCTTCTTCTTCTTCTTCTTCTTCTTCTTCTTCTTCTTCTTCTTCTTCTTCTTCTTCTTCTTCTTCTTCTTCTTCTTCTTCTTCTTCTCCTTCTCTCGGTGCCTATCCGTTTCAGATGTTGGCGATCATGATGCCTATTTTCATCCTGTTTGTGGCAGCACAGAACAGTTCATCTGATGACATATTGCACCAGCCTCTAAGATTGTCAAGCCTAGATATTAGTCTTCTTCCAGGACCTCTTTTGCTGTTGATTTTCCCCTGGAGTATTTTTTGGAGTAGATTGTATCTATCTGTGTTGCGCATTGTATGTCCCAGATACTGCAGCTTTCGGCATTTCACTATCTTGATCAATTGAGGTGTTGTGTTCATCCTTCTCATTACTTCCACGTTTGTCGTTCTCTGGGTCCAAGATATTCTCAGGATCCGCCTATAAAGCCATGTTTCAAAGGCCTCCAGCTTCTTCTCTGTGTTTTTATTTAAGGTCCATGTCTCTACACCATATAAAAGAACAGAAAATACATAACAGTGCAGAAGTCTGATTTTAGTCCCTAAAGTTAGATTGTGGCTTTTAAACACATTACTAATTTTCTGGAACACACTTTTTGCTTTTCCAATGCGTACCTTGACTTCTTGTGAGCAATCCCAGTCTTCATTTATTATGGTTCCAAGGTATGAATATTGTTTTACCCTTTCTATACTCTTTTGATTTATAACCAAGTTTATTCCGGAAATATTGTCCTTATTTATAACCATGAGTTTTGTCTTTGCGGTGTTTATTTCAAGCCCGTATGGGCTGCAGACTCTTACAATTCTATCCATTAGTGATTGTAGCGCTTGGATAGTATCAGCAAATATAACTGTATCATCAGCATACCGGATGTTGTTTAATTTCATTCCATTTATCAAAATTCCTTCTTCTGTATCTTCCAACGCTTCTCTGAATATGTATTCTGAACACAAATTAAATGGTACAGGTGACAAGATACATCACTGCCTCACTCCTCTCAGGATTTTGACTTCTTCGGTGTGTTCTCCTTCAACACACAACACCGCTGTTTGATTCCAATACAGCATCTTGATGATTCGCAGATCTCTTTCCTCCATTCCAATATTTCTCAAAATCTCCATCAATTTTTCATGTTTTACACAGTCAAAGGCTTTCCGATAGTCTATGAAACAAGCAAATACATTTTTATTTACATCTCTACATGTCTGAAAGAGGATCTGCACAATGAACAAAGCTTCTCTCGTACCTACTGCTTTAATAAACCCAAATTGATTAGGGGCTATCTGATCTTCACACAGTCTGTATATTCTTCTGTGTATCACTCTCAAGAACACTTTCAAGAGATGACTCATCAAGCTTATTGTGCGGTAATCTCCACATTGGTTTGTGTTTGGCTTTTTTGGCAAGGTGATGAACTCTGATTTGAGCCATTCTGATGGAATGTTCCTGGATACATAAATTCGGTTGAAAATTTTGGTCAACCATTTTACATGATGTTCATCCATCAGTTTTAAGAACTCTGCTTCTACTTTATCTGGTCCCACTGCCTTTCCGTCCTTCATCTGATTAATGGCTGTTTGAACTTCTTCTTCTAATATATCTGTGCCACTTATTGCATTTGTATTTTGTGTAAAAGCACATCTAGTGTCATGAAATAAATCTTCTATATATTTTTTCCAAATCTTTTTCTTGTCTTCTAAATCCACCATCAAGTTCCCGGTTTCATCTATTAACTTTCCACCAGTGCCATTCCTGTATTTCCCTGTTACTTCTCTTACTTTCGTTTACATTGAAGCTGTCATACCTACTTTGATATAACTCAATCTCCTCACATTGCTCCACTTTTTCTTTTTCTTTTGCCTCCCTAATCTTTCTTCTGATGTCTGCATTTATCTTTCTGTATTCTGCAGGTTTTCCTTTATTGACTCTTCTTTTCTCCATTAGGTTCAGTATTTCATCTGTCATCCATGACTTTCTCTTTTTCTCGTCCGGTTTCATGTACTTCTCTTTTTTATCCGTGGTGCTAAACTGGAACCTCTCTTGTCAGTTTGTTTTGCATTACATAGTTAACCCATGTCAGGCTATGATGTGCTTTATGAAAGTACAGTGGTAGCATATTTGCTCATAATGTACAGTGCTAATATCAGTTAAGAAATGACACATACCACACTCACCAGCCATATGTTCATCCTATTTTGTGTTCCTTTTCTTATTTTTCCTATCTACCCTTACACGACTTGATTGACACCTGTTTGTTCTTTTCCAATACTTATAAAGAATGATTGATATATGAGTACTTTAACTATAAAGAGGATGAAATGACAGATTCACCAAAAGTATTATCATTAAGTTTGTTAAAATTACCATCACATACCTGCACACTCTCCTATCTTTTATGTTAAGTGGTTCTTTAAATCCTGCAGCATCTCCTCCCATCATATCAGGATAAGCTACTTTCACAAAAGGTAGGACACTATTCACTCTTGATGCAATCACTGAGTAAGCATAGTGGAAACCAACATGGGAAGGAATATTGGCTAATGTAGTCAATCCTTTCACAATGCGTTCATTGGCATTAGGTAACCTAGAACACAAAACAAAAAATAAACTCTTCAATGAGACATGAATGGTCTATACATACTTGGCAGATGCATATCTAAACAGAAATACATTAATGAATAACAAGCTTTGGAGAAAATTGATGTCCAAGACTCAATCTCAATATTTCTTACATTATGAGCAAATATGCTACCACTGTACTTTCATAAAGCACATCATAGCCTGACATGGATTAACTATGTAATGCAAAACAAACTGCCAAGAGAGGTTCCAGTTTAGCACCACAGATAAAAAATATTCAGGTCACTGTATTCGGGAAATCCACAGTTGATGAGAAGACTTTTGCCAGACATAGAAAATAAGTCAATTTTCTATGCAGAAGCTATAATTTTAAGTACTGTACAGTACAGTACAGTGTAACACACAATTACTTACCCATATTTTACTGTCTGAAACATTTTCAAAAATAATTAAACCCACCGACCTCAGTCGGGATCAAAACTGCTATTGTGGAAACAAAAGAACAATATCTACACTACTGAGGTTGGCTGGCTACACTCAATTAAGAAGTTAAAAATATGACTGTTGGCAAAACTTGCAAGAAAAGAAGTTGCAGTACATTGTAATTGGCATATAGACTGCTCAAAAGCATACAGAAAAAGAAACAGGTTTTATAAGATTGACAAAATGGAAAAATTTATTTTCTAGACAAGATAATGGGATAAATTCCCCCACCACCAAATACCGTTATTAAAGTATTTTTCTCAGAAACGGTTATAATTGAGAAAAGAGGAATCTAAAATTCACAACAGTATAATAACAAAATCAAAAACTAGGACGTATGGCTGAAACAAGAACGTAATTTGAAATAAATAAATCTAATTATACGTCAACAAAGTGTCAATATCATGCTGTTGCTTCACATCCAAAATGTTAGCCTGAGAAGCAGCTTACATGAACATGTGTAACTACATAAATGAATTAATTCCACTCACATTAATTTCTCTAAAAATTAGAGCAACCATTTGCCTTCAAGGATTGAACCTGTGCTTCAGTTTATAGACATGCAAAGATAAAACTGGGAAAGAAATGTTGGGAGAATACATTGCAGGAGAATACCGAAACAAACCCTACAACATGTGCTCACTGGGAGAAGATCTACTGGATGTCTGATGAAATGATGGTCCGAGACCATAATGGACGAGGTGGTCTGATACTTGGCTGGATGATGATGAATTCAAACCTACAGGAACAACTCTTTTTACTCTCAGCAGCCATCATTTTGTTTTTACTCTCCCAAGAACACAGAATATCAATGGGATGAATCACAATCTGCAATGTTATATTTATATTAATTTACCTATTTATCAAGTCACATTTCCTTTTTTCTTCTGAGTAAGAGGTCTGTACCCTGCTTGTAAATCTCTCGTGCCACCCTCCGCCTATTTTGAGAACCGCTGTTATGGAGAAACCTTAGTTATACCCCATACTGCCAAAATCTAGAAAGAATACCATTCACAAGAAATACAGAAAAGGTGGAAATGCAGCTTCAAGGAAAACAGTTCAGTTTCAGAAATAAAAGATCAACAGTTGAACTCATTTTCATTCCTCCTCTGGTGCTATCTTCACACAAAAGGTTGTTGATCATCATGAGTAAGCTATGCTATTTTGTGTTTCCAATAATAGAGTTGTTGTACCATGGGTGTCGAACCACCGCTGGAGGTTCTGAATCCGGGATAATCTTCTCCACCCAAGTCTCGTTTCTCTTCTATCTTGCCTTCTATGATCAGTTGTATCAAACTGTATTTGTCATTTTAGAAGATGTTTGACTGAAATAGGCTGCTTTTTAGCATTTGGGGGTTAAGACTTTGCATGATTTTCCGGCACCAGAGTACTTCCTTGTGATGTGGTCGACCCAGGAGATCTTGAACGTTCTGCGATGTATCAAAATTTCAAAGGCATGCAATTGGTTCATCATGAGACAAAATATGGTAGAGCGTAGAATATATGGGAAGGATATGATACTGACTGATCTACAACAGAAAAAGACAATGATAATATCCCTGGAGCAAAAATTTGAGAAAATCTGATCGAAGATGTTGTACTACATTGTTACAGGTGATTAAAAATTATCTGTGTTTGCCAATGTGAAATAAAAGGAAGAGTGGATGAATCCAAACAGACGATCAACAACTCGAGCCAAGCCAGAGCTGTATTATCCATGTCAAAATTCTGCACTGAGCCAACTCACTGGTTTTCTTACCTAATCAAGTTTAATGTTGGTCTGACCCAACTTACTCCAATAGACAGCCACTTCAACCCGACCTGGCTCACGCTTGTTGCGTGGGCTACTTTGAGATGGCTTCGCTTAATGAAGTGTGCGAGCACAACCTAATTTCTGGCTTGATGCAACTCACGTAGACTCTGCTCTATTTCAGGCTAGCCAGTGTTAATAGCCAAAAAATATTTACAGTGAACCTATCAAAGTGTAATTAAAGGTGGTCTCTGTACTTGGTGCATTTCAGAACTTGCACAAAAAAAAAAAAAAAAAAAAAAAAAAGTAGGTTTCAAGTAATATTTAATGTGTTAGGCAGCTGAAAGAGAGACTGTAAAAACAAATTATATAAGAAACTATGCTGTTCATGGACTTCAAATAATTTTATGAGTACGTAAGTAATTTGTTTACGTACTGCACAATCAATAATCTTTTCCACACCATTCTATTGCAATTATGTTATTACGTGCAATAAAAAAACTGCTCCACTCATTCTTCCATCCTCAATTTCAGCCACTGCAAGGCATTCTGTTAACTTTATGGAGTGATTACATTCTTGGCCCTGCTAAGGTCGCTTGTGAAGTGACGTCATGCTGTGAGCTAGCATGGACTGACTTACGCTGTTGCTATCATACCGGTGTTGGCCCATTGGGTCAACGCAGACAAGGTGAAAGAAAAGGAAAACAAAGAACGAAAGGCACTATCTGAACCATTGTGAGCTGTTTTGCAGGACTCTGATCCATGCAAGACCATAATCCATGTTTAGGGAGACTAGGAAGGTGTAATCCACTATGAAATGCTGGTAAACATCATGGTCAATGCAAGGCTTTATGTTTACCAAATGTGACTCAACTTGACAATTCAGGAGAAAAGAACTGACAAATATGAATGCACAACACAATAATATTCACCCTCACAAAACTCATCTGCATTCACCCTATTCTCATGGGCTTAGTACCATATGATTTTCCAGTCCTGGTCGTTCACCAACAGCCTTTGAGGTGTTTCGTTTAATGCAATATAATGTGGCTTGACAAATTTTTTGTGTCGTGACTCGGTAATTTCTAATGTTAAGGCTTTGACATGCTAGAGGAACTTTACCAAGCAGTTGTGAATGATAAAAAAAATACAATATCAATGTCAATGAATGTAACTGAACAAACCAAATGAATTTATCTGACAACCCAATATTTTAATTGTTGCAATTGTGTCAATATACAAAAGTGACAGCAAAAACAGCACATGGAGGTACAAGAATGAAAACAGTATGATTAAGTTTGATTATTCTGAATAGTGGAGAACATGAATTTCATAGGCAGTAAGAATTCGAGATTGCAGGTGGAAACCAGCAGGAGAATACCACTAGGAAGAGTTTTCTGTCGAAGAATAAAGAATCTTCTATAGTGCAAAGATGTCATTGAAGGATAAAATAATAAATAATATACAGTACATGGCATGATACATATCTATTATAGACATAGCTGAGATCAAACATAGAAGGATGACAGTCAAATACGTACAGCCAGCAGAAGCTATTATTTTTATATATTTTTATACAAGTTGTTTTATGTCGCTTCGACACAGATAGGTCTTATGGTGACAATGGGATAGGAAATGGCTAGGAGAGGGAAGGAAGCGTCCATGGCCTTAATTAAGGTACAGCCCCAGCATTTGCCTGGTGAGAAAATGGGAAACCATGCTGAGAAGCCAGGGACAAGGGGGAGGAGAGAGAGAGAGAACGAGGACAGACGGAAAGAATTAAAAACAGAAGAGAGAAGGGACAGAATGGTGAAAAATCATCCTCATCATCATCATCATCATCATCATCATCATCATCATCATTCATAGACATTCACTAGTTGGGGAAATCATGATTTCTGAATGCATGAAGCTTGCCGATTATGAAATGCGTCCTTACATAGTTGAAAAACTAATTTTAGAACTGCATGGTATGCTACAATGCTGACTCATCAAAACTACTAATCCTCCTCATTGTTGAAGAACCTGGTGGTCATTTTTTTCTCTGATTTTCTTCCTCTCTTCTATGATATCTTTTAATAGATTTGTGCCTTAGCCACTCTCAGTTCAAAACAATGTTGGCTCCTTTGGTCGCCACATCAGCTGATCAGATGTTATGTCCTTCCAGTTGCTGACGTCAATTTAGCACTTCTTATTATTAGACTTTAGAACATCTTTACATAGCTCAATGATTATGTCATCCATTGTTCATAACTTTCTTTGGAAGGCATGTATTAGGCATATAGGCAACATGGTCAACCCAAAGACGTTGATGTTTGATCAATACCTGGCTCCAGCCTATTTGGAAACTTATGTCTTCATCTAGCCTATAACACATTTACAATACCCAAAGAGACAATGTCTCCATCATACACATTTTTGAGGAACTGTCAAGTTTTGAAAGTTTTCTTTTCCAAACAGTCCACATGTTTCCATACCAGGTGAGTTTCCTAGTCACTCTGGCACATGAATATAGTTATCACTGAAGAATTTCTTCACTTTCTTTGAAGCATGACAAGGAGCCAAGATTTGCTGAAGATGCGCCTGAACTTCAAAATGACTTTCCCTGGATGAAAGAATTTTCTTGCAGTATTAAATTGTTCAGTCCTGATGACAAACCCATGAGACATGATCCTGTGCATTTCTTTTGTTTGGAGGGGAGATTTGCAGGCTTTTCTTGTACCTTCTAGAAGTTTACAATGAACGTTAGTCATGTGCAGATTCACTCCCCTGTTGAGTGATTTGTGAGCCAAGTCCACAGAAGTGAGCCTGGAGTTTAATTTGCTTCCTCTAAGGAAAATGCAGTCATTGATTAGCACAGTTTTCTTATTCCTGCCACAGTTTCCCTTTTTCTTAGGTAAAATTGAACCAGCCTGTTTGTGCCGCAGAATAATTTGATTCATAACGTCTACAAAAAAGTCATCTCTGTTCAGGTCATTAGGAAGGAGTAAAAGGTAAAAGCATCCATTGTTTGTAATCTCGACACTTGACACTCATTTTTAGTATAGACTGAGGGCCATCTACACTTCCAGAAGTGGCAAGCTTGTTTCTTAAATTTTTCGACTTCCTAACGGGATTACATGTAACTAATCTCATTATTAGACCCGTATTGAACTATGCTATGATATACTAACAATTTGTTGGTTATTTTGATCCACCTTTTCAATACAAATTACAGTTTGTGTTGCTAAGTTGTAATGTTACAACACTAATTTACCGGGACATGTTTCGCTTTTATTCACAAGCATCATCAGCCTATACAATTGCCTCAAGGTTTGTCATATTTGGATTGTTGTTACAAATTTCATTACATTGAATGTAAATCTAATTTCAGTGATAACAATATTTAAAACACAAGAATAATATACACATTAAAAATTATGACAATGTGATTTGCAATGTTAAAATGGAGTAACTCTTAATTCTAAAACACATTGATGTCCAAAACACAGTTTTTACAATTTGAAAATTTGGCTAAAAATTGTTTGCAATGTTAAAATAAAATTGATTCAACTATAATTTGGCATTAAAATTTGAGTCATAAATATAAATATTGGATGTTAATATATA
Source organism: Anabrus simplex (assembly GCF_040414725.1). Taxonomy (NCBI): domain Eukaryota; kingdom Metazoa; phylum Arthropoda; class Insecta; order Orthoptera; family Tettigoniidae; genus Anabrus; species Anabrus simplex. The sequence goes on along the minus strand of NC_090269.1, from coordinate 55,237,186 downwards.
GGCGCCATAGTTTCTGAAGTGCATTGGTTTCTAGAATACAGTAACATTTCAGTATTGAGAATTTTAGTTAAGAATTGTGCTCTCTAAAAAATGTTATTTAAAAAGACTGTAATTTTGCATTATGCGTGATTAGTCATGATGATAATCTAGAATTGAAGTCTTGGGTTCGTTGGAAAATGGCTTCTAGATTTGGCAGAATTAAATATGTCAATACTTCCTCTGATCAAATTGCCAAACTGCAGCAGCAAGCCTCATCAAATCTAGAAGCCATTTTCCAATGAACCCAAGACTTCAATTCTAGATTATCATCATGACTAATCACGCATAATGCAAAATTACAGTCTTTTTAAATAACATTTTTTAGAGAGCACAATTCTTAACTAAAATTCTCAATACTGAAATGTTACTGTATTCTAGAAACCAATGCACTTCAGAAACTATGGCTCCTATATATTAACATCCAATATTTATATTTATGACTCAAATTTTAATGCCAAATTATAGTTGAATCAATTTTATTTTAACATTGCAAACAATTTTTAGCCAAATTTTCAAATTGTAAAAACTGTGTTTTGGACATCAATGTGTTTTAGAATTAAGAGTTACTCCATTTTAACATTGCAAATCACATTGTCATAATTTTTAATGTGTATATTATTCTTGTGTTTTAAATATTGTTATCACTGAAATTAGATTTACATTCAATGTAATGAAATTTGTAACAACAATCCAAATATGACAAACCTTGAGGCAATTGTATAGGCTGATGATGCTTGTGAATAAAAGCGAAACATGTCCCAGTAAATTAGTGTTGTAACATTACAACTTAGCAACACAAACTGTAATTTGTATTGAAAAGGTGGATCAAAATAACCAACAAATTGTTAGTATATCTTTCCTAACGGGAATCAAATTAATTCCTTCTGGGTGAACCGAGCATACCTTTACTGCCTCTGCCAGGCAGTTCCTTTATAGTGTCTACATCGACACAAAATGTAATAGCTCTCCATTTTTTTTTTTCATAAGAGCATTCTGCAATATTACTACAATCGCCAATCGCATGACTCTTTCTGGGAGTCATTTCTATTAAAGACAGGCATTACAAATCTTGCAAAGTAAACTCAAAATATCTCAAAAGTACAACACATGTAAATACAGAGCAATTACTATTCAATCACAAAGAATAATATAATAATGTTATTCGCTTTACGTGCCACTAACTACTTTTTAAGGTCTTCGGAGACGCCGAGGTGCCAGAATTTCGTCCAGCAGAAGTTCTTTTACGTGCCAGTAAATCTACCGACACGGGGCTGTCTTATTTGAGCACCTTCAAATACCACCGGACTGAGCCAGGATCAAACCTGCCAAGTTGGGGTTAGAAGGCCAGCGCCTTAACCGTCTGAACCACTCAGCCCGGCAATCAAAAAGAAACAAAACATGTATAATGCATAGGGAATCTAAGAATAAGCAATGTGTAGCATACTGTTAGCAACCATTAGGAAAATTATACAAAAGAACCTTGTTCCAATTACTGTAATTTGCATAGGATAGTATCTCTTGACAGCATAAATAAGCTTAAGCACTTCCCAATCTGAGTATTGTGAGATAAACTGGCAATTCTGCTTTGACCTAACTGTTTACAAATGTGATATTATTTTACTGTAATATCATCCAATACAACATTACAGCAGCTACTGTCAATGAAGTATTATAGCCTACACCAAAATAATACATGTAACCTGTGTTTCTCATACCGAGTTGCTGAAAGTGTATACAGGCTAATGACAGCTATGCATGTAGAATTAGGAACACTAAAAGGATATACACGGGTAAGCATGGGAAGAAGGAACAACAGCAAGAGAAAACAAGGAGAAACATGAGAACACAAAAGGACAAGGACAATGTCCATGTTTTCATTAACGCACTGAACGCTGGGATATTTGGAAACCTATTAACTGCTGAGCAATTTAGCCATTTTTGAGGTTTTATAACATAAATAATTTTTAAGCTATATGCTTTATTCTTTTTTGTACCCATCTCTATACTACACTGATTTGGTTTTTTATTTCCAACATTAAAATAGGAAAACGGAACAATATATTATGCCATTCAGATATATTTTTTCATTTTTCAAATCATGTATGATATAAATTCCTCTCAAATTTGCATCTAACATTGTTACATTAGTATATACAGGCTCTCTAAAAGAAAAAAATGTGATCGGTAAAGGTCATCCGTTTTCTACTATTCCAATTAAGAAAGGTTTGTGTGATGAAGCTCAAACATTTAGGTAAACAGACAGGCATATTACAGTAGAACTCTTGCAGTACCATCATGTCCCTTTTCTCGATTATTTTTCAGTGTCTTTCAATGACACTGTTGTCTAATTTGGATACTGAGAGTTTATCAGGGTTTTCATCATGCCATCAATCAGCAAATCAAAACACCATGATGCCATTGTAGGAACGACAGGGAAAACAAAGCGTGCATAATACATGCTTGCTACTCTTCAAAACAGGAGTTCATATTCGATCCAGCAACAGTCAGTGGTCCCACCTAGTAACAGTATAAAGAACTGTAACACTATTATATATGTTTTCTAGAAGGGACATGGAAGCATTTCTAGCATATCACAATTTATTTCTTAATAAATCCACGCCTAAGCACTGCTCGGGCTCCATATATGACAGCAGATTAGGGAGTCCAAGCAATACTTGGGCTCTGTATTCAATGTATTAACTGCTGTCTGCATCACAATGGGTTCTTTTTCATCAATCCTAGTTTGTCTACATCTTTTTCTTCTCAGTTCCCGAAGAGCTTGTGTTTATCCTATTGTGTGTTCCTGTCTTTGATTAAATATGACTAGATTTGTCGCATATTTTTTCCTTCATGTTATTTTTACTGACCCACTGGGCTGCTATTATCCTTCTGTGTTTCCTGTCTTTGCACTCTTTTACCATCTGTATCTACCTTCCTCCTTTTCCTCTGGATTCCATTTCTACTTACCCTACACTACCCACATCAGGACTGAAAATCTATCAAGACAGCCTGTCGAGTGTTGATGATCATTCTCCTGGTGAAGCTGGGAAGTAAAAATTAGCTCACTGGAGACTGAGAAGACATCAATGTAAAGGAACTGGGATCATGAGGAACAAACTCATCCGTTTCAAGACAACAATATATGAAGATGTGAAGAATGGCCTTTTACATTTTAGTATCTTTCCTTGTCTCCTCTTTCTGTAGTTTTCTCTTCTCATGCTGAATTATTATTGTGTTTATCCTGTTTTGAATGCCTATCTTTCTATATGACTTGATTTGTCACTTGTTTATTCTTTTCCCAGAGAATGTTCTTAGAGCACCATCTAAAGTGCGATATTATAAATCAGCAAACCCATACTTATCCTTACCTATTCATAATACTGCATTAAACACCAACATGTTTCTATTATTTTGACTACAGCCATATTCTGGAAACAGCAATAAGCAGACTTGATCATAAAAATGGCTGAAGATATACATCCAGATCCCAAAATAAGAGGGAACTCAGTATCTGGATTGAAACAACAATAAACTGAAGAATAAAAGGTAATTCACAGATTGATGCCCTTACTCTTATCATAATAACCTGAAGAAAGCAATAAATTAACTTCAAAATACATTGGTTACAAATTTGGGGTTGAGTGTTTCGGGCAGAGAAAGAGAAAAAAAAGAAAACGAAAAGAAAGCACATTGTCAGGGAGTGGGTCGTAGTGAATTCAGACATACATTTGAGGACTCTTTAGCAGGTATAAATATAAATCTTCTATGATATATCCTTAATTTGCATAATGCTGTGCCTCACTCTGTGATGACCATACAAAGAATCATCAGAATACCACATGGCTCCTATCTTGAGGGTTGGTCTCTACGAACTCTAATTTTCAGGAATCCATGATTGTGCTTGATGTAACTGACGAGGAGACTTTCAGACATTCAGATCAGAGATTTTTTTTTTTTTTCAAACTTCATGCAGCAGTAGAAGACTGTTTCAAAGTATATCGCTGTTTTAAAACAATAACCATTTGTGAGAAAATAGCCATTCAAATTCAAATGACATATGGTACTGGAGCTATTTTATCATGTATTTATAGTGCTTATAGCAAGTGTACACTAGCGTAATGGTTAGTACCGCTGCCAGCGGATCCTGGTAGCTGCAAACACTTCGATGATAAGAGGATAAGATGAAGGCCAATGCAATTTGGCTGAAAGCTCGGCTTCATTAAATAAACATAGTGGCTTTAATCCAGTAATAATTTATTTATTTACGTTAATACTATGAGCCACGAAAACCTACGTTCATTACTTAATAAGAGGACACAAGTTTACTGTTAACAGAATACTTCCCTCCTTATTGTAAAAATAAAGGACCATACCTTCTGAACTAAACACTTCCATTTACAGAAGATTTTCATAAATATTAAGTGAGATAAAATACATTTCACAGAAAAATACGTTCTATTTCTGGAACAATCAGGGTATTTGGAGGGTATGAGCATTTCGTGTTCAAGAAAGATCAAATAGTTTTCTGTATATGGAAAGTTAAAACATGCTTCTCTATGAATCTCAAAAATTTATCCTTAGTTGTTGTGGTAGAAGCCTAGCTATGAATGACCATGCAATTTGTACAATCTACATAATGTCATGGGCATACCCCATTCTGAGCTGATATCTTCATTTCTCCAGCATGTTGTCCTTTGGGTACAGACGCAGAACATTTGTACAGCATCCCACCCCTAGGTAGGGCCAAATACAGTAGAGACAATACGCGACACTCAGCGAAATATCGAGGGACAGCTTTTAGAGCTCTCTCTAGCGGATTGACCTGAGAACTACTGATTCTGTCATAAGAGCATGTGTATTTGTGTGTGAAGTTTTTGATGTTATTTATGCGTTTTCAGTGAGTTGACATAATTAAATAGTAGCATGTGTCATTCCTTGATATATCCTCTCAACATGAGGGGAATGGTATGTGCTGTGTTTGGCTGCAGTAACTATAAAGTAGAGAAGAATGCGCGGTCTTTCTTCAGTTTCCCTCGTGACAAGAAAATGTAAGTAATATTGTGTTTGCATATATATTCTTCCAGTGACAAAGAGCTTTTTATAGTACTTCATAATCTTCTGACCTGCTCGACCCATATTTTTACTGGCTTAAAATATAACATGCATATTTTATTGTATAGTGCAGCAGTTAACCTTCAATACCGATGTGTTGTTGTAGGTGTGATTTGTGGGTTTGATTTAATTCAGGAAAATACATATGCATACGAGTGTGGCTGGTTGTGTTCCAAGTTACCCCATTTGGAATGCCGTAATGCGTTGTCAAGCACTGAAGAAAATATGGGTGATAATGCAAATTTGCTTTACCCTAATGTAATGGCATTATGGCAAGTATTGCTTATAGGGAGAGTTTGAATGTTTTTGAGGTTAAATTTATAGATGTGCTTTCTGTTAGTAGGCTTCAAGTTAAAAGGAAAATTTTCCAGCTGTTACATCATTGAATCATGTGTGTTAGGAATGCGCCGATATTTTTGTTGACAAGTGTTTTAATATGATGATACAATGCTTTTAAATGAGAAAAAAAGAAAAATCTAGCCGTGAACGTTCAGGCAGGAATTCTAAAGTTAAAAAAGTAATGCATAAATGAAAGATCAAGCCCTTTCACAGCAGTCCATTTCACATCTTGATTATATGTCTAATTTCAGTCTTTAAATAATAACCTGTTAAATAATTCTTCATTCATTTATCCAGAATTGCTTTAGCAATTTTGAAGTTAATATCTTAGTAACACTTTCTTTCTAGACGTTATTTATTTATCCATTTCCGTATATACATTTCCACCGATATTTGAATTTAGCGCGAATTTTGAGGTCAAGCCACTAGGAGCACCACTTGCGACTTGTCTTCCATTTTAACAAGGCTAAATCCGGAAGTGTCGCGTATTGTCTCTACTGTATTTGGTATCACTCTTCGACAAATTATCATCTGATGGCCAGGCAGGCATCAATTTTTGAAAATGAGACAAAGTTTCTCATAGTGCATTTGCATTGCCGGTCGCTCCAAGTAGCCTACACAGTGGCCTCCACGGTATGCACTAGTCCATGCGTCTTGGTAGGTGTGCTATTTACCAACTGATGAGCCCAACTTAGCACACTGGGGCGAAACAATGGCAACCATGAATGAGTTGGCTGGAAATTTATTATGTCCAATAACAGACCAACTATACTGGTATATTAAACACTTTCAGCTCTATAAAATCAAAGACAGAAAATCAGGAAAGAGGATGGGAACATACATTAAAGATGAACACAATGACAGGTCAGGGTGGGCAGAAGGAATAACAAAGAGAGGAGACAATGATTAATAAGGCTAAGGACAAACTTCACAACCACTGATATCGTCTTGGATGGGAATTTTTCTCATTCATCCCAGATCTATTTCTTCTCAGCCCCATCTGAACTTCCTTGTACTTTCCAGCTACAACCACTGAGAAATTCTTCTTGAAAAATCTAAAACTTTGATGAGGGGAAGGGTAGGATGAGGAGAAAATTGAATAAACATAGAGAAAAAGAAGAAACAAAAAGAAAAATGAAATTATTATGCAAATGGTAGAAGCAACATTCAGAGGACAAATATAGGAGGAGACAAGAAACCTAGTAAATATGGAAAACCCAAAATATCTAGCTCTGTTCATCCCCTTTTAAAAACGATTTAATTCATTAAAAGTTTTTCTATCACAATGTCTGCATTCTCTTCACACAGGTTAAGCAATACACTCACCTGTTTCCTAGAGGTTCAGTGAAAGCTCTGCTTCCCAGATTTTCCCTGCATATCACAGAATTTCCAGTCTTCTTCAATGAATCAGAATGGCTATCAGAAATAGATCTTTCATGATCCTTTTTCTGGAAAGAATTCTCACTTAAAGACATAACCATATTTGTATGGATCAAAGAATTTCTATCACGTGGACTGCTTCTACCTGAATCAGACTTCTTCGTTTCTGAATCATAATATTTGTCGCTGTATGAATTCATATCTTGAAAAGATTTTGCTCTTGTGGTAAACTTCTGGGAAAGCCTTACAGTGGAGTTTTTATTTTCAGGCAAATGCATTTCACGGAAGTTTTTGGCATATCTGTAGAACAAAGAGAGAAATTGAGACAATTATATTAATGCCATTTACTGATGTCCATATCAGAGATAAAATAAAATTTTATATTCTAAACCCCGTGATTAATACAAGAAATGTTCCAACAGATAGGAAAAGGAAGGCAAAGAAAGCAAAGGGAATGGACAGTGTACCTCTAATACATCTGTGAGACTGGTTTCTCTGGTTGTGCATGAACACAATTCAGCTCATTGTTTAACAACTGTATTTGCTTTGTCTAATTAATTATCTCCTTAACCTGATTCTAAATAACTGCTGAAGAAGATACTCCAGATAACAAAAGAGTTTTTCAGCACATCAACTTCAACTAGCAAGGTCAGCAATACATCCCCAGGGCAAAGAGAAATGATCATGGAATGCTACTGAAATGAATACTAAAGAAAAAGAAGAATAAATGGTGATTTAGTGCAAATTTTACATGAGAATTTCAAAAATCTACCTTATTTCCTGTAGAGTGAAGTGTAAATCGCACAGTTAATTTCATTGTGATACAGCTTATAGAATTGTAGGAACAAATGTTATAAAATCTTCAAGAAATTTATAAGGGAATAGGGAAATTTATAAGATATTTATTTTAAAAAATTAACAAAACCTGAAGGGACATGATACCCAAGTGACATCGTCACTGGCTTTGTATGAAGGCAACTGAGTTATAATACCAACCACTGCATGTAGGATTTAAAAACAGGAAAAGTATGTTTGTGAGGCTTGGATTCTACATAAAAATGGAGAACCTGTAGCTATGATTATAAAATAAAGTAACGTAAAACTGCAAGCTTGCTTATTTGGAAACTTGTCCAACCTCCATTTTGTCCAGTCCAAGTTTCGCAGGTCACTGACCCCGTGATTCTAAACCCCGTGATTAATACAAGAAATGTTCCAACAGATAGGAAAAGGAAGGCAAAGAAAGCAAAGGGAATGGACAGTGTACCTCTAATACAATAAACAATAAACAATAAACAATAAACAATAAAACCCCCTCTTTACGTAAGGATATGTAAACATATTCTACTATAAAAAATTAGACCATTTTATAAAATTTGTTCTTGTGATTCTACAAGCAAATAAACTGTGTCTAATATCTGAAATCTGCTTTTCACTCTACAGGGAAAAAAGGTAGATATTTGAAATTCTCCTAGTTAAATTTGCACTAAATCACCATTTCTTCAGAATTACTTCTGAGATTTTTAACATTTTGAAGTATTTTTTTGTTTTTTGTTTTAAAGTATTAAGATTAACAACCATAGCCTCAATAGTTTAGATATTTGCAGATATTTGCATTGTAAGAGGATGAACATTTTTTGTTTTTGTTTTTATTTTTGAAATGACATATTTTATATCAGAATATATTTTATAACAAACTTCCTGTTAAAGACGGGCTAAAGATTACGGTTCAAGGCATACACATCAATAGGAAGGACATGCAAAAGTTCATTAAATTACCTTGAAAACTTTAGAAGTAATCATGTAAACATTTTTGAAAAATACAGTTTTAAGAACACAAGTGGCAGGCTGGAGTTGGTTCAAATGTCCACCAACTCTGATGTCATGGGAATACATTTTAATCCATAATGGCTATATATAGTAGGATGAATCACTTAAAACTTGCACCCCAAATATTTCTGAAATGGAAGGTGCTATTGATGTACTGTTTTTGCAGAAATTTCTTTGAAATCATTTAAGAAAAGGCTAGGAAACAACAGATAGGGAATGTGCTATCAGGGTAACTGCCCTAAATGCAGATCAGTATTGATCGATTGAAATGTAAACAAGGGCTCGTAATTGTGCACTACCAGCAAGGCCACTGGAAATCCGTCAACGAGGACATGAGGGAACATCACACAATCCATTAACTTCACATAATAAACAAGATTATCATTCCACAATTCAAATCCACATTTGCCATTGTCAACTGACCATCAAATCTGAGATGTTCCCTCCTAGTCCAACTATTAATGAGCAATAATAACTAGCAAGTAGGCCACTACTTCAACACTAAGCTTAAAGTAGCGTAATTGTACTCCACATGTTTGACTGGTGCCTTTCAATGCCCCGTTTATCAAGACATTGATGTAGCATATCAATAGAAATTAATTACGAATATGTCATTAGATTTTCAGACTGTGAATTTATGATAGAACTTTCAGAATGAACAACAGAGAATGTGCTATTTTAATTGTTAATAGCAGCCGAGGACGATCCATGGACCAAAACTAGTCTTGCATATATTTTTTAAATATAAATAAATATATTCAACACTATATACAGTATTGATAAGGTGGGAAAAACCAATTTTAGTGAGGTACATACATAAAGGGCAACATGTGGGCAAGCATTGTCATGCATCAGGATAAATTTCTTACTGATGACAGGAGCAAAACTCACGATGTGATCCACTAAAATCTCCTTGATGTACCGGTGGGTAGTCAGACTTCCATTCTTGACGAACACAAGCTCTGTGTGCGCATAAATGGTAATCCCAGCCCAGACCATCACAGAGCCTCCAGTGAACGGTGTTCTTACAGAGAAAGTACAGAGTGAATAACGTTCCCTGGACCTTCTCCATCTTCCATCCCTTCCATCCGGTGCCCTAAAACAGAATCTGGATTCATCCATAAACAGCACTGAGCCAGTACTCCACAGTCCAGTTTCAACATTGGCGAACTGCATCTTACGGCGCTCATGTGTGAGCTGAGGTCCCATGGCGGGCTTCTTGGATTTTAAATGTGCTTCATACAACCTCTTTTTTACTGTCATTTCACTGATATCCATGCCCCATACTTGCTGCAAACGATTTCTGGCCTCCACAGGTGGTGTATGTTGATCACGAAGAACTTGCATTACGAGAAAACAATCATTGCGCTTAGTAGTACTTCTACGACCAGAATCGGGCCTCCTGGTATAGGTATTGTCTTCACCGTACCTTTCAACAGTTGTGTACATGTTAGAACAAGACGTGCCTGTAACGTCTGCTACACAGCGTATACTGCACCCATCCTCCACTAATGCCACGGCCCTTGCTACGTTTTCAGGTAAAGGAGCCATTATGACCTGACTTAGAAGGGAGACTAGCTCTAGTAGACAAGCCAAAATGTCCACAAAAATATGCAGCATGACAATTCACAGCAATAAACCGTAAGAAAGCTGTTTGTCCTAAGGCGGGAAATGACAATATTGGTGGTGTGATTGTCATGATCAATAATGTTTATCAGTTACTGTGCTGAAACTTCTCAAATGGGTTAATTAACTTATGATATATTGCCATACTGTTGTAATGTCATAACATTTAATTTATACAAAGTTTCAAATGGACTAACATTAAATTTTGTCTGAAATATGTAGTAGGATAGTTTGTTAGCTTCATTAGCCCCATACTGATAGTTCAACAATCACAGTTATAAAGCTGGATTTCCCACCTAATCAATACTTTTTTATTTATTTTGATGTAATTAACACATTTTGCAGTACTGATTTCAGCCTCAATTACAGGCCATCTTCAGCTACTGAAGAACCTCAGTTTGTAAAATAACATACAATAATGTTAAAACACTACTTATTTCTAAGTTTAAATGATACAATTTCCCCTCCACTGTCACAAACGCCAGCCTTCACTGCACAAAGAGCAGTATAATGACACACTCCCGACAAGCCTGCAAGCGACCGGCTGGATAAAAAACACATTTGCGCTTACAACGCACATTATATAGACATTCTCAAACAAAAAAACCCTTTTCTCTTTCTTCCATTTTAGATATTCCAATACAACTCATTACTAGTTTCCACCAGGTCACAATTTATGCAAAATGGGATGTTCTCACCATATTACTCCAAAACATTGGACATTAAATTTGCAAGACCATCTGATGTTGACCAGTACCCAATTACAGAAGAAGGTTTTTAACTCATTTTATTCATTTCAACAAAGTTTGCATCTTTTAAACATGAACAATAGTGCTTGTTTTAATATAGAAATGTACAATTTAATAAGAGTATGTTAATAGAGCATCAAGACCACACCAGTCACAGATAGGGAATCTGCCACCTGGGCGACTGCCCTAAATGCAGATCAGTATTGATTGATTGATTGATACCTTAAAAACAGAGACCTCAAGCTCTTGATTTCACAAATTAACTTTTATAGTTATAATTTTTTACATTTATAAGTTCAATTTGATGCAAGTTTTATTAGAAATTGTATCAAGTAAGAAAACAATGTGGCCTGAAGTCCTCGCACCAAAACTCCCGCGATAGGCTACACAATGGCCAGTGGCTGATCAGGTCGGCATTTTTATTTTAAGTGCTTGTAACGGCCAAAAGTAAAAGTGCCGACTCGATTGGAATGTCACTTGAGAGCCCCTGAATATTAATATTTTTGTCTCGTTTATGGGTTATTACCAGTACACATGCACAATAAAATAGGAAATAAGGAGACACCATCTTTTATTCAAAATGGCACTTACGTAAATGGTGGGTCGTAAATATAGCACGGTAGCTAACGTGTTAAACGAAATAATAAAGAAAAATAAAGAGTAAGACTGCATTACAAAACTTTAATAGTGCTCGTCTGACCCAAACAGCCTGCAGGATATTATAAATAACTCTCAAAGTTAGCAAGCAACTGCTTGGGACTACTCGTATTAAACAAAGAACTCATGAATTCGTGAGAGAAATCAGGTCTCTCACTGAAGGAAAACTTCTGTCGCCAAATCAAGTAATTAATGCTGACTAATCAGGATGTGATAAAGAGTTGCCATCTGGACGGAGTCTAACAATAAAAGAAAGCAAGAACACCTTTGTTGCAGTTGGATCCGTAGTGGCAACCACACACTCTTATATGACAATACCAGAGATAGTGATGGATGGTACACTGCTACTCCATTTGTATGTTCTTGTATCAGAGTCTACCGGCCATTTTTTTTTTTTTACAGATATGAACATCAAATTACCAAACATCAAGGAGCAAATCTGCTAATATAAGGGGCGATCAAAAAGTTTCTGTTCGACACCTGTACAGTCCTGAATCAGGATGCCAATCAGCAAAATCTCCGTGAGTATTGAGGCACTTGTCTTACCGACGCACCAGGTGGAAGATCCCCGTGTGGTAAAACACCGTGTCCTGCTTCATTAAGAAGTTTGTATCCTCCTGCTGCACATCCTCGTCCGACAGGAAGGGACCACCCTTCAAGGCCTTTTTGGAGAGACCAAAGGCATGATAATAACATGGGGAGAGATCAGGACTATAGGGTGGGTGCTTGAGTGACTGCCGCTTGAGTTGTTGTTGTCCATAATGGATAAGACTGACCTCCCAGATTAACCGGTGTTTTGTGTCGAAACGCAACCTGCACGGAACTTGGTTCACCATTCCACAATGGTGGTTTCCGACAGACATGCTGCCCCATACACAGTCTTCATTATCCACTGGATGTCAACCGGTGTTTGTCCTTCCGTGGCCAAGAATAGAATATCAGCACGTTGGTCCTGAGTGGATGCATTTGGTAATAACGTCGCTAGAGTTCACATGGCCGCATTTAACGCCCGCACCTCGGCACGACATGACTGCCACACTAATCCCTTTGCCTACATGTCCGTGCTTATACACCTGCATCAGAGTCGCACTATGTTGCATGTCCGCTGCAGCAACGCCTTCAGACAGAAACATTTTGATCACGCCTTATATTACCAAGAGGGACTTTCCTAGAACAATAATGTGGCCAGATATACAGACATGTACTAAAGTTAAAGTTCTTCTTTTGGTTGACTCCTGGGCAGCCAATAGAGATGATGAACTATAGAACTCTACATTTCCTGAAGGCAGTAAATTTATTAACAAGCTAATTCCACCAAAGTGTACAGTCACTGTACAGCCTGCCGATGTTTTCTTCTTCCATTCATACAAAAATATTGTGAAATTTATCACAGATACAATAATATGGTATGTTCTGATAATGACATTGATATATAGCACAAAGACCACTTCTTACACTTTCAATCATTTGTTTATTTCCAGTTCCTGGCAGAAAAATGCACTAACTTAATCAAATTTGCCTCTTTAGAATACAGCAACACCAAAGACATCTCTGGTGTATTCCAAACACTCTCGGAGTACTGCTTCAAAGGAGGATTAATGAAGATTGTTTCCATTAGAAATTTGACTAACCTGCTTCTAACAAACATACACATTGCAAGTAATGTGTATGCATGGACCACATTTGGATTTGTTTTGTCTCTGATCAGGTCAGAAAACTCTGCTGTCCAGTGTTTGATGTCATATTACTGACTATTCATCGTAAATAATCCAATCGTTTCATAATAATTCATAATTATAGACTCAAATCACGCAAAGCTATGGAAAGACTGTCCAGCCCTGCTGCAAATATCAGGAAATGAAGACCGAAATTTTATGGGCATGTTCACAGACTATTGTCTTCAAGGCTAACTCACAAGATTTTGACTGAAAAAACTGAAGAACGTACCAAGGATACAAGATGTTAAAAATGATCTGGAAAAGGTCCAGATAGAAATATCAGAAATACTGGACAGAAACATTTACTGTCACAAGATAAATAGATGGGTAGTATAGCCAGAGAATGAAGTCCCTAAAAGATTGGGGACTAAGTGGTCAGAGGAAAGAAAACAGGCACATAGTGAATGAAAGCAATAGGCTCTGTTAAAAAGGTGAATCATAAACATAATGTGTGATCCAACAGGGTCCATATGCAAATAATAATAATCATAATTCATAATAGTATTTTCATTGTCACTGTGGCGACTGATATCTCCAGCTGTAATAGTCCATAGCAGATAAAATTTATATGGTGTATACATATTCTATTTCACTATTAACTGCAGTATATATTAATATAATTGACATGGCAACATACGGTGATCCTCCCTTGTAAGCTCCAGCTGTAATAGTCCATAGCAGATAAAATTTATATGGTGTATACATATTCTATTTCACTATTAACTGCAGTATATATTAATATAATTGACATGGCAACATATGGTGATCCTCCCTTGTAAGCTTTATGTGTACCAGTTACTGTAATTATGTGAAACTTGGACCACCTACAGAAGGCACATAATGTGCCTGAAGAAATATCATCAGTGTTGTCTGAGGAGAATGTTCAGAACTGAATGGCAAAATCGGTGAACTAACGACAAGGAGAAAATACTATAAGTATCAAAGCTATGATAATCAAACACAAACTCTGATGGTGTGAAAATGGGAAACCATGAAAGACCCAAATGATAACTAAAATAATGACAATGATGATGATGATGATGTTTATAGTAGCTTCTAATTTTAAAAAGTATAGAATAAAAACAAATAAAAGGAAAGGATGAATACAGGAGTACACAAGAACCTTGTTTATCCGGATTAAGTAGGACCGGAACTGATCCAGAATATAAAAAATCTGGATAGTCCAAAAAACTAAAAAACAAATACAGTACTGGTACATGTTATATAATCTATTAACCTAAGTTGTACAGTAATACCCTTTTTCAAGTGTACAAAAAATATAAGAACACTTTTCTTACATTTATGACTGTTTTATGCACTAAAATAATGTGTGAGTTTTTTCTGTTTTACATTTGTAAAGCATTTGCGCGCAGCACAATCACGAAGACATTTTACCAACAACAGTTCTGCTGGCGTGGTTTCAGTCAAGGATTCCAAATAGGCCATGAGTTTGTCCAGCTGCATTGTTGCCTCTTCATGAGTTTCTTCTGATGGAGCACCGGTTTCATTTTCGAATTCACCATCAGTGAATCAGTAGTGCGTTGCATTCAGCAGAGCGTGGGTTTGAATCCCACCTCGGCCATCCTCGGAATGGTTTTCCACGGTTTACAATTCTCAATTCCAGGTGAACGCCGGGATGGTACCTTTGATAGACCATGGCCAAATTACTTCCAATTCCTGTCCCTTACTATCCTTGGCAGAAAAGACATTCAAGAAGAGTCGACGCCACAAAAGAAATACTGTACAAATAAAAATAAATTTTTATTATTTTCGATCCAGATAAACCGGAGATCCCGATTAATGACGGCTGGATAAAAGAGGTTCTTGTGTATAAGAAATATTGAGTGAGAATACTTCTGGTGACTAGAGTTTGGACTTTTAGCTTAGTACACGATGAGTAACAGTAATATGGCTATCAGGGATGTACAAAACTTATGCTTTCTATTTAAATAATAGCAGTCTTACTCACTCAGATAAGTCATCTAAGTCTCGTACAAGAGGAGCTGGGAATGACAAGGGCTTTTCATCTTTCTGATCTTTCTTCTTCACAGAACCTTCATCATCTTCATCAAAATCCTCATCACCAATATCCTCATCAGTGTCATCATCTGAGGCAGGGCTTGTTTCCCGGGACGATGATGTCCTCCTTCCTATGAAAAATCGGTAGCTTAAATTTCATATATCCAAAACTTAAAATGAAAAATACCATTCCCCAACAATATGCAATTACAGTACAGTACAGTATCTGGTATGTAACATTCCACTGAAAGCATTACAATACTGTACTGGATTAGGGCACATCTCATTAAAGTGATCATATGTCAACAAAATATTTACTATTATTCTAATCACATTATAATAACTCTTTATCCATTACTGTACTTCAAAGACATTCTAGGATATGGTGGCTGTTTATAAGCCAAATACATACCATGTAAAGATATTTTATTTAATCAAAAAGAATCAAAACTAAAAGTTAGAAATAGGTTTTAGTTAGTAAATAGCTTATTGTATAGGTTCAAAATTTTGCAATATCCAAGTAATGGAAAGGGAAAAAACAAGTGACAAATCAAGTCATATACTGAAAGACAAAAACATGCACAGGAAAACATAACATGATGGAAAAAATGACAGGTCAGCATGGGAAGAGGCAGCTGCAGAAAGAGGGGACAAGGACAAATCTGAAAACATAAAAGGACAAGGGCAGTCTCCACATCTTCATGCAATGCCGTCTTCAAGAAGATACGCTCCATCCTAATCTATCTGAAGTGTTCTGCATCCATTTTTTCTGAGCCTTACAACACTGTTTTTTTCTGTTAACGCGCTTCATCAGGAGGGCAGGCTTTCAAACCCCTCGAGGGGTCATCTTGACAGATTTTGTCTTAATGTGGGAAGTGTGAGATGAGAAGAAAACCAAATAAATGCAGGGAAATGAAAGAGATAAAGATTAATACAGGTGCTAAGCAACTAGCAACACAGGACAAACACAAGAGGAGAACTAAAACCCAACAGGTTAGTACAAGTAATGGAAAGGAACAAACAACTGACAAGTCAATATATACATTAATATATTTCCTAGATGGTAATCCACACAGGCCTACCAGCACTATCTTATATATATATATATATATTTCTCAATGCTATTTTATATCTTTTTGTCCTGATAAATACATATAGTAAGCAGTGTAGTATGAGAACACAGGAAACAGGGCACAAGTTTAGATTGAATTAATAAAACCAATATAATGAAGAGAAAGGTTACTTTCTCTCTGTCTGGTAGTTCAAATGAGCAGGTATGTGCTAGACCGGCACAGGTTACAATACAGTAGGTTAATGGTATACCACCACTGATTCTAAAGTCAGTGGCATACTGCCACTGCTTACAAATGGTTAGTGGCATACCACCCCCCCACCGAGTTTTATGTTCATCATCATTTCATCGCTCCAGCAAGTTGGCTGCAGTTGTGTACGAGCCTCCTCCAGATTGTCTTGTCCATCCACAGATTATGTTCATATATGCGATGCCAGTCTACATCTCTGATTTCAAGGTCCTTGAAAATCGGCTTTTCCCAAACATCACAAGGTCTTCCTCTTGGTCTCTCTCCAGGAACACTGCACTCAAACTATGCTCAAGGAACCCTATGGGGATCCATTCTTTTCATGTGACCATACCATTGCAATCTCTTCACTTTGAGGCTCACCACAAGCTTCTTTCCAATCCAAGTTGTTGTCGGATATCCACATTCCTTATTTTTTCCATTTTTGTTTTTTGTAGACAAGAATGGAGGAACTTCATTTCCATTGCCTGAAGAAGACTCTCTGTTGATCCAGTAAGTGTTGCTGCTTCCAGATCATATGTCTATAAAGGTACCAGATATATTTTGTACAAGCTGATCTTGGAAATTAACAGAAATGTTTCATCCCAAAATATTTGACGTACAGCGTGATAGAATGTGGAAGCTTTCTGTATTCTGTTGCTAATCTCTTGATGTATGTTATTGTCTGAGGACAGAACATTACCTAAGTACTGGAAGTTGTCTACAATATCCATCTTCTCATCTCCAATTCTTAGATGAACAGTTGGAGAGTTTCTACTCTCACCAAGCCAACCATCTTGGTTTTGCTGATCTTAAGACCTAAGGTTGTAAAAGCTTCATGCCAAAGGTCTAGTCTAGCTTGTACTTCTGCTTCTGTCTCACCCCTTACCATTAAATCATCAGTTGTTGGATCCTTTCTTTTAACTGCTTTTAAAACTTCATCCATTATGATTATGAAAAGAAGCAATGAAACACAACTTCCTTGCTGAACTCTACTCCTCGTTTCAAACCAACCTGACATTCCATCCTTGACATGGACACAAATCTTGGTTTCATCATATAATCATTGTACTTGTGGTGTGATGTCATTGGGCACTTTCTTATGTCTCAAACATTCCCATTTATACATGCATGGTACATGGATATATGCTTTCTCGATGTCCAGAAAAACAGTTATAAGTGTTTTACCTTTCTCCCAATACTCCTCACAGTGCATTCTGGTGGTAAAAATGAGGTCTATACTTGATCTATGAGGTCTAAATCCATGTTGTTCCTCCTCAAGTGTAGGTTCAATATATTTTCTAATCATGCTCTCAAGGATTGATTCGTAGATTTTGAGGCGATGTAACAGTAGAGTTACACCTCTGTAGTTGGTACATTTCTTCCTATCACATTTCTTCAACAATGGTATGATAACTACCTGTTTCCAATCGGTGGGTATTACATTCTCTTTACAAATTTTGTTCAGTACTCTGTACATCCACCGTTGTCCAACCTCTCCAAGTGCTTTGATCTTCTCAACATTAAATTCATCTGATCCAGTTGACTTACTGTTTTTCAGTTTAGATACTGCTGTCTCCACTTTCAATCACGTCAAACTATTGGTATTTGTGGTGCCAAAATCATAACGTTCATCATCTAAGGGAGTGACATTTCCATCACAGTTCAGTAAAGTTTCAAAGTACCTTAAGAATCCATTATGGTTATGAAAAGGAGCAATGAAAGACAACTTCCTTGCTGAACTCTACTTTTCATTTTGAACCAACCTGACATTCCATCCTTGACATGGACACAAATCTTGGTTTCATCATATAATAATTGTACTTGTGCTGTGATGTCATTGGGCACTTTCTTATGTCTCAAACATTCCCATATATGCATGCATGGTACATGGATATATGCTTTCTCGATTATTTATTTATTTATTTATCATATGGTTTACAATCACATCACAATAAAAGTATTTTAAAATTATTTTCACGTCTGAACACATTAAGTCAAAATGTCAGATTGGTATCTCTAATATAATTTACACCGTTTTGAGTAGCCATCAAGAACTCAGCTGGATCTCCTGAGAAGGCTGATAGAGGGCATTGTTGGATAATATGCTGAACAGTTTGTCTTTCAGCACCACAACTACACTCGGGAGATGGAATTTTCTTCCATTTATAAAGGGAGTCGGCACATCTACCACAATTAGTTCTGATTCGGTTTAGAGTACACCAAATTTTTCTGGCAAGCTCAAAACCTGGTGGCTTAGATGTGATGCATGGCATAGCTTGCTGTTCTGATGTTGCAGAGGTGTTCCATAATTGCTTCCAGCTGTCAATCATGTTGAAATTACTTTCAGCAAGCTTCCTTACAGTATTCAATGGAGGGTGGCGAGAGCGAAGTATCTTCCTGTTAATAACAGGGAGGTGATGTACAGGAAGAGAAGAAATGTTGCACATATTATTGTACACCTTGATAAGTGCCTGTTCTCTTCTCACGGATGGAGGTGGTATGTGACTTAATGATGGCAGCCAGTATGTTGGAGTACATCTGATTGTCCCTGATATTAAATGCATGGTTTGGTTGAGCTGAGTGTCAACAAGCTTAACATGAGCGCTGTTTATCCAGATTGGAGCACAATATTCAGCCACGGGATAAACTAGTCCAAGGCAGAAATCCAAAGTGTAGAAGCTGTTGACCCCCACGTAGTGCCTCACAGTTTCTGCAGGATATTATTTCTGGTTCTGAGTTTGGCGGCAGTTCTGCTAAGATGTTCTTTAAAGCTTAGAGTCCTATCCAGAATGACTCCTAGAAATTTTGGATACTTGGTATGTGAGAGTAATCTGCCATCAAAGTGAACTTTCAGTTCTCTATTCGCTTGTTTATTGTTGAGATGGAACGAAGTAACTACTGTCTTTGCTGCGCTTGGCTGTAACCTCCAGTCACGAAAGTATCGTCCCATAGTAGGCAGGTCTCTGGTTAGAATATCCTCGGTAACTTCGAAGTCTATATGGCTAAGAGCAAGGGCCCAGTCATCTGCGTACCCAAACTTCCTAGATGTAGTCTCTGGCATATCTGCTATATATAAACAGAACAAAAGGGGAGCCAGCACAGAACCTTGTGGGAGACCATTATTAAGATTCCTCAGTGAGCTCATACTATTGCCAATTTGAACCAGGAAGTTTCTGTTACTGAGCATGTTGTTAATAAGATTTCCAATGTGCAGGCATGGAATGATTCGTAGAAGTTTGAAAATCAATCCTTGTCTCCACACAGTATCATATGCTGCTGTTAGATCAACGAAGGCAATTGAAGTTTTCTGGCGTTTCTGAAAATTAGCCTCTATGAATGCTGTCATAGAAAGGATCTGATCTGTACAGCTTTAGTGCGGGCGGAAGCCAGCTTGTTCAACAGGTAAGTTTTTGAAAATGATATGGCAAATATGGTTATAAATAATTATTTCCAGAAGTTTATAGATCATACTAAGCAGAGTAATGGGTCTATAGCTTTGAGGTTCATTGTTAGGTTTGCCAGATTTAAGAATAGCAATGATTTTTGCCCTCTTTAATTCATGGGGTATATTGCCTGATAGAAGAATGTCTGTGAAAAATTTAGCTAACCATATTCTTACATTTTTACCACAATTGAGAAGGAACTCTGGATGAATACCATCGAAACCTGGAGCCTTTCCTGCTTTCATATCTTTCAGTGCTATTGTAACTTCTTCTGGAGTGAATGGAGTGGAATATTCAGAATTCGAGGTGCATATTTTCTTGAGCTCTCTTAATTCCTTCTTAACTTTGATCGTGTGTTGTTTATTTTGAGGAGCTTTTGAAGCGTTGACTATGTTGGACGCAATTTGATTTGGTGTAACAGCTCCGTTAGTACGGTGTGATGGTTTGCCTCCACCAAGCTTCCTAAGGAGAGACTAGGCCATTCTACTTGATTTTTGGAAGTCCATGGATTCAACACTCTGTCCATTTAGCACGTCTTGCAGAGTTAAGTTGGCATAGCAGTTCATCAGCTACTTCTTGGTCGTTACTTACACAGAATTCTTCATAAAGTTTCTCACATTTCTCAGTCCAGCCAGGGACATATTGCCAACGGTAGTCTCTTGGGACACATTTCTTTGCTGTACTTATGATAGCACCAACAAATCGCTTGTAATTGGACCTTATGGAAGGATATTTTGGTCTTATTCCCAGTCACCTCACCATTAGAGAGTTCTAAAGATTGGATAGATTCAGTTCCAGTTCTTCTACTCTTAATGATTCTGTATAACAATTTCCTATTCACATGCTATGTTATTCTGGTAGCCAGATATTCCTTGCATTTCTGCTTTTCAGCTACAACTAAATGTTTGAGCTGTAATTTTTTATCTCTGTAAAATGAACATAAAAACTTCAAACAAGGATCAGGGCCACCAGGTGGGCTTATTTGGCAGTGTATTGTAATTTGCCACCATGCACATTTGCCTCCGATACATGAAATTTTATGCTTTAAAATTTTTATGCTTAATTTTCTTATGTCATATGTATTTATTTGAAAGTTTGTATTTATTTATTTATTATTATTGAACATAACAGGCGTTCAGCCCAAATACATGTTCACAATGAAAACAACTTACAAAAAAAGGAAAAAGGAAAAAACACAAGACTCCTTGGGCATGCCATGAAGTCCATCAGATACTCCGGAAACTTGACATTCCTAGGGAGGATCACCACAGCAGTCATCCTCAGTCCCTACATGCCACGTCCATTGACCCCGCTGGATATTAAAATAAATAAAAAATTAACAAAAAATTTTTAAAATAAACTACCGACCTACTACTATTGCTGTCCGGCCATGTCATATGTGTGCATGAAACTAGTCTCCAGGACATTCATCCTTTGGACCCACATGACAATGGTGACCTAATTCACAATATAAAACTCATAGAAATGCAGATCTTTTCTGTTGTTATTTCACTAACATAAACAATAAAACAAAGTATTATTTATAAATAGAAAGAGGATGACTGCATTGTACTACATATCAAATGATTACATCTGATAAACAGTGTTAAAAACAATTAAAGAAGAGCAACAGCAGGGTTAGATATACATTAGTTACTGCACAAGAGAGCACAAAGAGATTCTGCACAAAGAAGAAACAAAAGAGAGAGATGGGAAGACAGAGATGAATAGTAGTGTGAAGGAGGGAAAAAATGGAAAATGGAATTTAGACAAGCACTTAGTACCTACATATATTAATTCCAAAAATGAAATAGAATACACAAAAAATAAAAAATAAAATAATAATAATGATAATAATAATAGTACTTGAACAAAGAAACCTGTTTACCTGAATAATCAGATTCGCTTTTGGAGTACGATACAATAGGTAAACTGAAACTTGCTGGTCCAACTATACCATCAACGGGCAATTGCTTCTTTTCTAGACAGCTATTGATGATGCTGCACACCCGTGACAGGAGAGAATCGTAACACTTGTCTTCTGGACAGGAAGTGCAGAATTTGTGCAGCAACTGCAAGCCATTCTGACTCCGGAGTGACTTACGACCTAATTCTGGAAGCCACAATTGAAACAATATATTCTATTTACAAATTATTTTAGTTCAAGATTCTGTAAAACAATTTTGTATAGAAATATCTGCTCTCCTTTCATAGTGAAAAGTGAAAACAAAAGAAAACAAAATTGTTTAGTAGGAAACAGAAAGAAATCAGAAAAATAAACAATAGTTTATATTAGTCCTTGTTTCACCTTTCAGTTGGCTAATCCAGCCATATTGACCTTTCATTGTTTCTATCCTTAAGTTGTTCCTATCCTCCTTCCTAGATTCCCTAGCAGTTATTCTTTGCTAATTGTTTAACCCTGGAGAGGGCGCATACAAATAATCTTGTGAGGAGGCGTGCACGGTGTTTTAGACCGGGTCATGAAAAATTGCACAAATTAAGCAAAAACTATTTTTAATGTTACAGAACTAGTAAATAATTTTGCACAAAGTTGTAAATAATGTTCAAAGGTATTTTGACAATAAAAAAATCTGATGTCAAACAAT
This sequence comes from Anabrus simplex, assembly GCF_040414725.1. Lineage (NCBI taxonomy): Eukaryota > Metazoa > Arthropoda > Insecta > Orthoptera > Tettigoniidae > Anabrus > Anabrus simplex. Next base: position 55,214,370 of record NC_090269.1, on the reverse strand, counting down.
TGACATTCATTCTGCATCATCACTAGATTCTTGACTTTCCGTACTGCACTGAACACATTACTGTCGACCGTTCTTTGTAGATATATCACTGGCATACATGGCATCTAGTCTTGGTTTTCCTGTTGGTTATTTTTTTCTATTGCAGTAAGCGCATCTTCCAGACTCTTCTAGTTCTTGAGCAGCAGCAGAGGGCTGCTCTTCTTCACACAATCCTAACATTTAGCTAATGTTCCTTTTTAGCCCCGCTGGGAGAGTTTGAATACCAGTCTTGCAAATATCTCATGCATAGCTGTTGGTTTAGTTCTTTCAAATAACTACACCTTTGAATGTTAAAGTTTCCATTCGCATGCTTGTAAATATTATATGAATTAATTCGAGTAATGTTCAAGATAGTAAAAAACAAAGTCATTGGCTAACGGTTGCTTGTGCGTGAAAATGAGTGATGCTTTTTATAAGTTTTTTGATTTCTCTTTCCCTGTTTCTATCCATGATGCGTTGGACTTCACTATATACGAAGGCACTATTTTACTCAAAAATAAAACAAAACGGACACATTCTTGGTATATTAACTGAAAAAATAAAGTAAAACTTAACTCATAAACACGCATACGTCATGGGGCACGCCAGGAGTTTTAGACCGTGTCCGTCAAGCAATGCACTTTGGCTGAAACTGAGGAGCATGGGGGTGAATTGTTTACGTACACTGATAGTAGATGAGTGTAATGTAAGGTACTGATGGGATGGAAGCTAGCAGCCTGCTGCGTTAAGAATTATAAACATTTATCCCTGAACCCACACAAGGTTTTCGATGATGCAAGGAAGGGAAAGGGCTAGGAGTGGGAAGGATTCAACCGTTGTTTTAACTTACAGCCCCAGCATTTGCGTGGTGTAAAAGTGGAAAAACATGGATACCATATTCAGGGCTGTTGACATTGGGCTTCAAACCCACCACCTCTGGAATGCAAGCTCACAACTACACAACCTAAAACATGCAGCAAACTCGTTCGGTCTTCCCTCGCTTTGTCTTTGGATACAGTACTCTTGATTATCCAGCATAATGGGGAAAGAAGGTCCATGAATAACTTAAAGAGAGGAATAATTGGCAATACTGTATTTAATGACTTTTAGTAAATTACATATACACTGCTTCCTTTCAACCATATATTTTTGGTTCGAAAGCTTATCCAAGTACTGTACTGATAGGTTACATCTCATCAACACATTGTACTCATTTCTTAAAACACTCCATGATACTCTTCATTTTATGAGGGGAGTTAACACTTTTTTCCATGGCACTACAAATGTTTCTTGCAGTTATATCATTGTATTGTACTGCAAGGCGGTTCTATGGCTTAGACGGTCACAGTCTACATCCACACTTTCATATTCCATGACCTCTTCTTTGTTCCGTCGGTCACAATTTCAGCATCACTCGTGTATTGGAAGCTGCGTTCACATGCATCCATCATCAGCCACACATTCAAGTTTTCTTTATCAACATCTTCAGACCTATTTAAGTCCAATGCCACACTCATAATTTGTGTTGCTGTTATTTCTTTTATCAGTAAAACCTTGAAAATTACTTTCTTCCATAATTGGAAGAATTTTCCTCCAAAATCCAACTAGTGTATATGGCCTGATATCCTGCCAGACATTAGAAATCCTATGAACGTCGTCTAGAATTGTCAACTTCTCCCAGAATGCCACCAAATCAGCTTCATTAATTTGCATTCTCAGTAGATCAGCTCAATAGCGATGTTTTAGCGATTCAATCACGCCCTGGTCTATTGGCTGATTAATGGCAGTCATGCTAGGAGGTAAAAATTTAGTTATACGTCCATCATCATGTTCTCATCAGGATATAATAAATAATAATGGCGTATGGCCTCCGGAGAGGCCTGGTGCAGGTCTTTTTCTAGTAGACGGCCTATTCGGTGACCTGCATGTCTGTGAAGATGAGGGCCCTACCTAGGATGATTTCTAATGTTGAATACGCCACACACACCCATCCCCCGGGCCATTGGAATTAACCAATTTAGGTTAAAATCCCCGACCCGGCCGGGAATCGAACCTGGGACCCTCTGAACTGAAGGCCAGCATGCTGACCATTCAGCCAACGAGTCGGACTCATCAGGATGTGAAAAGGCATTATCAACCACAAGAACAGCCTTGTGTAGCTACCTTTCTCTTCTAAAAGTCACTTAACTTACGGTACAAAATGTGTGTAAAATCAGTTTTTAAAAATTTTACTATCCATCCACGCTACTTTTTAGTTGTAATAATGGACAGGAAGATCCTTATCTTCAGTATCCTTGAATGATCAGAGTTTTCCTTTGCTTTTTCTATCACTAATGGTTGCAGTTTGTGATTTGCAGATGCATTGTCAGTACACAGAATCATAAAGCGTTCTCAAGATGACTTATGTCCAGGAGCACGAACAAGATTGCTTGCAAATCCTGTGACATCATTTTAATCTGGTTAGCAAACCAGCTGAAGCATTCATTCCCCCCACCCCCAATAACCCTAAAGCTTCATGAAAAAATTCAGTCTTTTCAGCACACATCACACCTGAAACAATGACATCATCTGCTCGTTTTTTGGTGCTAAAGCATTGCAAAAGAGCAATATATAACTCCTTGAATGTAGATTTCTTCATGCTTTCCTGTCTAAATGGTCCAGAATTGGAATTGCAGTCTCTTACAAAATCCTGTAGTTTTGCTTACTCTTTTTAATGTCCCAAACAGTCTGTACTCAGCCTGTAATCAGCACCTAGTTTCTTCAATTAACTCTCATTTCTGTGTGAAGGTTAATTCCCCACCTCCCCTATCTCTTTTACAAACTTCTCTTCACTTCTTTCTTGTTGGCACTTAAGACACTAATTAACAACAGAAGATTGCTTTAGATTTCCATGGAACAGGCAGACCGATAACAATGGAGAGATACTGCACTCTACCGTCATGCGGTGTAACGAGCAAAGTTTCTCAAAGACAAAAATGCAGAAAGCTTAGCTCACAAGTAAATAGAAAATAATGTACAGTATTTTATTAAATTTAAATATATTTTTTAAAGGTGCACGGATAATCTACAAACCAGATAACCCACACATGAATAATCAAGACTTTACTGTTTATATTTCTGGATCCATTCAACTGAGCCATTCCTTCATACAAAAAGAAAATATCAATAAGAAGTTACCACAAACAACTAAAAGATCACGGGGACCAACTACGAAGAATACCATGTTATATTACTACTGTCTTTATCTGGAAAGGAAACAACTGTACAGTTAAATAAAAGAAACCCAAGAGCTTATGCCATAAAAAATAACCTCAACAATTTGAATGAGCCAATTTCGAATTTTGTAAATGTTGTGAACTCTAGGAATAACTGGTAGTTAAAAAATAAAAAGCCACATACAAGAGTTGTTAGATGGTGGTGATTCTTGATTTATGGGGGTAAACAATGTGCCACTATCTATAAGGATTCTCACCCAATTGAAGTGAAAATACATTGAAAGTTGAAGTGAGGTGTCTATACAAACATGCATGAAAACGGCCAAGTGATCTAAGCCACTGGGGTCAAGCTGGACTGCATCCATTAGAACTGGCATTATTCATCAGTGAATGCATGAATACCTGCGAGCTGTGAAATATTCAGAATGGTTTGGATTTTTTGGACGAAGAGGTGCATTTTGACATGGATCCTGAATAGCTGATATCTCTGGTACAAGACAGGAAGTATTTACAAGATCAATTAGTCTAATTATAACATGCAGAATGTGCAAAAGTGGTTATGGAGTGAGATGGCGATGGAAGTGGATGAATATGGTAAATTTTATTGTATATATTTTATTCACATCACTTCACTTTATTCTTATGTCTGAAGTTTATTCACAAAACAAGTTTTAAGTGGTATTTGCATGATAAATTCTAGAAGCACTTCTACTTCCCCATTTACTGTAGTAACTTCATTTTTATATTTGAGGATTGTTTACAAGTTAAGTTTCAAAACTGTCTCATACATCTCTTACAGTATAACATATGCTGTAGCAGTACCATAAGAAACTTTTTTATATTTCCATCTGGTCACCTCATTTCTATGCCACAATACTTCAGTCATACACTAATTATCATGGCCAGATATGCAGCCAAAGAATGCATAGTGTACACACAATTTCAAATGAACAGACTTTGCACAGATTCATCCAAACTCTCAGTTCGCAAGAATCTGCTTCCCTAAGAAGAGTGGAAAAGTTTTAAATCATCTTAGGATGAAGATCCCGGAAGGACGTGGGTTCGAATCCCCATCAGGAAGTCGTAAAATTTAAGAAACAAGATTTCCACTCCCGGAGGTGCACATGGCCTTAAGGTTCACTCAGCCTATCCAAAAAATGAGTACCAGGTTAATTCCTGGGGGCAAAGCCAGCTGGGCGTAGAGCTAACCGCTCTACCCCATCAAGTGCCGAGGTTACAGATAGTGGAAGCCTTTACCTTCCAGCACTCGAAGGGCCTTCATGGCCTGTACGGAGATGACTGCTTAGGATGAAGATACTGGCTATGGAATGGGAAAGACCAAGGAATAGGCCTCACAAATCTAATACCATCAGAGTAGTAAAACTGTAAGAGTTTACCAAAGAAGTCAGACAAGAAAGATGGAAAAGTGAAGCCTGAAATAAGTAAATGGAAACGACGTCAGAATCATCTTGTGCCATGTGGTTGCTACTAGTCCTCCAGCACTCACTATCCAACTCCCTGCCAGGTGAGGTAATGAACCAGTGACCATGACCACCACCTCTGTCTGTTCTTCCACCATTCTTCTCTGAACACTCAGGGCCAGTTCACATCTCTGCTCTCCAATGCTTTTTCTATTTTAGTTATCCACCTCTTCCCTGATTTGCTCCCTTTTTGGTCTTGTTCCGGTCACCTTCCATTCCATCATGGTTCTAGGAGTTCACATTATTTCTATCCTGCCGATGTAGTCAAACCACATCGGTCTACAGGTACCTATTCTGTTTTGTAGCTTCTCTATTCTCAGCCTTTTCCATACCTGTGTTCTTTATACAGTCCTCCTTTGTCTTCCCAAACATGCTGCTAAGGAACTTTACCACTTCCTGGATCCTGCATTCCTCTCAGGCTGTTGTAATTCATGTTTCTGCTCCATATGTCAGACAAAGTAAGTCTTCTATAACACCTCTGCATTGTTGTGGAACCTTTTCATTCTGCTTTTGCATGTCCCTTATGCTCTGGTAAAATCTTCCAGCCATTTGCACCCTGTTACTAATCTCTTGTGTTATAATTCCATCTTGTGACACTACACATCACAAGTACTTGAAGATGTCAACTACGTTTTTTTCTTCTGCTAGTGGCTTTACGTCGCACCAACACAGATAGGTCTTATGGCGACGATGGGATAGGAAAGGCCTAGGAGTTGGAAGGAAGTGGCTGTGGCCTTGAGTAAGTTACAGTCTCACCGTTTGCCTGGTGTGAAAATGGGAAACCACGGAAAACCATCTTCAGGGCTGCCGATAGTGGGATTCAAACTCACTATCTCCCGGATGCAAGCTCACAGCCACGCGCCCCTAACTACACGGCCAACTCGCCTGGTGTCAACTACTTCTACAGGCTCATTGTTTAACTTTCTTATGCCTCTTCCAGACCTCCATCTCCTTGTCACCACCATGGATTTACTCTTGTCTTTACTTATTTTCATGCCCCAGCTTTCTGTTATTTCACTGCAAGCCTATGACTGAATTTGAACTGTATGTTCACTCTACCCATATCACAATATCATTAGCAAATAACTGAGCTCTAGAATTATTTTGGTTTTCTTACTTCCTTCTGAACTTTAACCATTACAATGACAAACAAGAAGAGAGGACAACAAACTTCCCTGTCTCAGTTCTGCCTTCTTTTAGACCAATTTTTCTTTCCAATCCTCATTATATTTTTATTTTTTTTACTCTGCTTTTGCAGTGTCAGTACACAGTGCCTGGATCATTCATACAATCTCCTCAGCAACTACTTTATTTCTCAATGTTCTCCATACTCTTTCTCTGTGAATACTATCATACGCCTTCTGGATATCAATAAAAGTCATGACTATATCCTTATTGTTCTCCCAACTTTTTTCCAAGAACTGCCTCATGGCGAATATCAAATCTACTGTCAATCTGTCCCTTTGCAAACCATGCTGTTCTTCTTCCAGTTGTTCTACTACCTTCCTGAGTCAATCTTCTATAACCCTCTCACATATTTTGATAACATGGGTAATTAAGGCAATTCCTCGATAGTTGTCACATATATTTTTGTCATTTCTCTAAAAAATTGATACTATCTCTCCTCTTCCCTATTATTCAGGTACATTTTTATCTCTCCAAGCTTCTCTGATTAGTCTTCCTGCCTGATAGAGTCCAAGACTGGTGGCAGCTTTGATCATATCACTGGTTACTCCATCACATCCAGCTGCTCCCTCTGAATGCATTATCATGACTGCCTCTTCAAATTCTCCCAAGGATCTCTCTCTTACCTCACAGTCCCTCAAATCACATGTGTGTTTTATCACATCATCCGTCTCATTCTCCTCTATCTTACACTCGACATTCAGAAGCATTTTCTAATACTCTTGCCCCCCACCCCTCTTCTTTACGTCTTCTCCTTCAACCAATAGCTCAGCATTCTTAATTTTTATTGTTACAACCACTCTCTCTTTTTTTGACCAGTTTCTTTCCATCTGCTTTCACATCTTCTTCTAATTTCCTTGTGAAGTTCTCCCAACATTTCTGCTTGTCTTTCCTCACTATCCATTGATATGTCTTTCTTGCTTCGTTGAAACTCTCTGTCTACATATCTCACTTTTAATCTGTATCATAGTTTCTATGCCATCTTCTTTCATTTCAATGCCTCTCTCACTTTCTCGCTCCTCGAAGGAGATTCCTTCTTCCTCTTGACACCAGTCCATCCACAAGTTTCTACTGCACACTCTATAATTGCCTTCTTGAATTCGCACCATTCTTCCACTCCATTTCATTCCCCACTTTCGACTCTTCTTGTGATTTCTTATAATGTTATTGGCTTTACATCCCACTAACTCCTTTTACGGTTTTCGAAGATGCCGAGGTGCATGAATTGAGTCCCGCAGGAGTTCTTTTACGTGCCAGTAAATCTACTAACACAAGGCTGACGTACTTGAGCACCTTTAAATACCACCAGACTGAGCCAGGATCGAACCAGCCAAGTTGGGGTCAGAAGGCCAGCACCTCAACCGTCTGAGCCACTCAGCCCAGCTCTCTTGATTTCCTCGTGGAATTTCTCCTTGGTCACTATCTCTTTCAACCACTTATTAATTCTTTCTCAAATCCCTCATTCTAGGTAACTGGGCTACAATCAATCTATGATCCACCATTGAAGGCTCCACATGGAAATGCTGACATGTTTAGTAGTTCTTTGCTTTCACTCCTCTCAGTCAGGAAATAATCACAGCCTTTGTCCTATGGTCACCACACTCATAACAGTTGAAATTTTTGGAATTCTTCGTGAACCAAGTATTGCCCATTACCATTTCATTTCTCTCACAAAAATTCACACGATTATTTTGTCCATACCTAAATGGGCCAACCAACATCTCTACTTCCCCCCACTACTTTCTTGGCCCACACAGGGTCTCCCATTACTAACATCTCAATACTAGTAATACTTTCTTCCAACGTGTTTAAGAAATCCTCCACCGATTTCCTGTCTGTGGGGTATATACTTGGATCCAATTTTTTTTCCTATACTTCTAATCTTCACTGTTACTTTTATTATTCTATCACCTTCTCCATTTTTACTTCCCATCCCTCAATGCAGTATAACTTGGATCCCTTCCTCAGCTCTTCCTCTCCATTTCCTGTCCACTTTATTCCACTTAAACCAAGGATATTCAGCTTCTTGTCACACAGGAATTCTAATTCTAATTCACTAATTCTTCCAACTTCCCATTCAGAGTCAAAATGTTAAATTAGCCCCCCTTCAGAATTTCCAATTTATCCAATTTATTTTTCATAGTTTTCCTGCGATTCCAAATACCACGCATCACTTCTGGAGAACACCCTAGCCTTTGTTCTAATCCATTATGACACTCCATAATTAGGCTGTTATTACTCTGAGTTCACTACATCTCACAGACATTTTAGAGCTACTGCCAGCATAATACTCGGGAAACAGACGCCTTTTGTAATCACCCACTAACAAGAGGAACAGACATCACTGGATCATGGATTTAAATGGCATTTCCTCCTGGGGACCCACCATCCCTCCTTGAAAAGCTCTTCTGCCTGAAGCTGTTGGTTCTCCCAGGATGTCAGGTTATTTTCCGCTGCCCAACACTTGGCATCAAGTTGTTGGCTGTATGGTCTATCCCAATCACCATAGCTGGATTACTCCTGGACAGCCTTATAAATTCTTTATCCTTACAGAGAATGAAAATAAGATATAACATCAAGTTAGTATGATAAAAAGAACAACAAATTATAATAAACTGTAATAACAGATTCAATTATTTCAATATCACAGTACTTAAGATAGGAAAGCGAGTATTTGTACATCTTCCATTCATTAAGATATACAATAATTTCAGGTGAATAATTTAGCCAATAACATAAAGGCAAATTTGAAAATATCATGCAGTTCAAATGGAGAAAGAATGCCATGAACATACATTAGAATTCTTTTAAATGGATTTAAAAAAAAAAGTTCTTGCTCCTATTTCATTTATTTAAGTACAAGATTTTATTTTCACAGATTCTCATCATCATCATCATCATCATCATCATCATCATCATCTGGAACAGTTTCCAACCACAGGCTGGGTCAGTTTGGAACATAAGCCTCTCCATCGTTTTCTGTCTACCCACCACTTCTCTTCTCTCACTGTCGTCCAGTTCCCTCCTCGTGCCTCGACATTCTTCTTTACACCTTTCAACCATCTGTCCCTCAGTCTTCCTCTAGGTCTCCTTCCCTTCAACTCAATTTCTAACATTTTTCTTGGTATCCTCTCTTCTCCCATTCTTTTAAAATGTCCATATCACTGCAGCATTGATTTTTTCATCTTTTCCTATAAGGGTACCTCATTTACTATTTCCTGAACTCTCATTTCTTATCCTGTCAATTCTTGTTAAACCTATTCAACACCTCTGAAACTTCATTTCCACTGCTTGTATTCTACTTTTATCCCTCTACTTCATCACCCATGTTTCTGATCCATATGTAGAAATTAGCACAAAATGTCTTGTAAATATTTCCTTTACATCTCTGTGGTACGTTCCTGTTCCATATCAATCCTCCCACACTCTTAAAGAATCCATTTTCACACCTTCCTCTTTCATTGATTTCCATCCTGTTTCCTCCATTTTCTTCAGTTACACTTCCTAGGTATTTAAAGCTCAGCTCTTTTCAACTGCTCCCCACCTAACGTCATGCCATTATATGCTCGGTTCTTGTTTCGTGTCATTACCAGCACTTCACTCTTTTGTGCTGAGTACTTTAATCCATAAGATGACAACTTCCACCCATACATTTAGCTGTTCCTGTACTTCATTCTCACTGTTTCCCCATATCAGTAAATCATCTGCAAACAATACAGCTTTCATTTTTCTCTACTGAATGGGCAGATAATGAAATGACCAGAGCATAAGTTAAAGCACTAAATTTTGAAATTGTATTTCTTCCCTCTTTTGTTTTTAGTTTAAAATTTGATAGATAGAAAATCTGAATAAACAACAACAACAACTGAGCTCATCAGCTCTGATAACAATAGCAGACAAAATCAGGTACATTAACAAGAGAAAATTATCCACATGATGATCTACAAGAGATGAACAATATAGCTGTACACCGGTACACCTTCATAAGAGCAGGTTTGCTCCACTAATTTACAGCCTAGGAGACTGAGCTCCTAAAGTTACTGTAGTCCAGCCTCTTAGAGGCACAAGCTTCTTACAAGGTTATGTTTTACAAACTTCAAATAATGTACTTGCAGTCACTTCTGCTAAACAGTTTGATACACACTGGTCTATAAAACATTACAAATAAACAGGGGCAATGAGTGCCCATTCTAAGTGGCCTCAATGTAAAAAAAAAGAAAAAGTTTAATATGAATGGCCGTGAACAAAAGGCTATGAGGAAAAACGCTTGCAGTCCTGTTTGAAAAATTCCTAAAACCCTAAGTGGGCTTATGGCCCAAAGTTGCAGAGGTTAAGCCTATTCTACAGAGGGGTGACTAAACTAAAAATATTAAATCCCAAAAGTGTGTTAAGAATTTAAAGGTTTAGAAAATTTTAGTCACCCCATACCAAGTTGAACGGGAATCAACAGAGGGTGATCACCCTTTGTTCCCTTAATTTACATGTTTCCCAGCGAGGATTAGAACAGAGTCCTAAGACTTGCCAAAAATCTACATTTAAACCATAAATTAGGACTTTACTTAATATAAAAGAAATGTGAAACTTTCCCCTCAAGCTTTCTGCTGGAGCTATCACATATTACGAAAATTCTGCCATTACCTTGCTTGCTGGGCCTTCCTAATGCCAATCTATGGTCCCTGCCTCCTTAATACACCCTACACATGATCAACTGGAGCGATGAAGCTGACAATATGGCCTTAAAGCGCCCAACTCTTATAGCATCTCTGAGGGGAAGTTTCCAGAACTCTTTACAGATAGGTTGGATGCTTGTACACACCCACAATTTTAATTGGCTAGGGGAAATATTCCAAAAATTCTTGATTGGTTATTAACTAAAGAAGAACGAAGCTGTAGGAGTGTAGACAATTTTGATACATGAACAAAACAATGTTTACAAACTAAGGTTATCCAACCTTAAAAAAATAACTTTCCCTTAAGAATTACTATAATTATCTTTAATCCTGCCAGAGGGGGCACTAAGACTGATGGTAGAGACATCTAATGGTTGAAAATCCAAGCATCTTGCATTGCATTACATTAGTTCAAGTTCCATAACACAGATGTCCTTATAGAAGGCGCACAGTTTAACAGGACAGAGAAGGTGTATTCCCCCCCCCCTGGGTACAGTCTGCGCTACCTTCTGTATTATATCAGCACCGCTATAAATAATAGAGGTAAGAGGGCACTTCCTTGTTTTTCACCATCTGTTAACCTAAACCAGCCACTTCTTTGAGTTCCAACTTTAACACAGCTTTCGCTTCCATCATACACATTTTTTCACCCTTGTTACTATCTGCTCATTCACTGCTTTTACTCTCATAGCTTTCCAGATCTTGTTTCTATGGACAGTGTCATACGCTTTCTCTATGTACATGAAGGCCATCACTAAATCTTCCCCATACTCATAATGCTGTTCTTGTAACTGCCTCACTGTCAATAAGAGGTCAATAGTCTAAAAACATACTGTTCTTCTCTGAATTCTTTTTCCACAAACTTTCTTTTTTTTTTTTTTTTTTTTTTTTGTCTTTCTTATTCGCTTTTCCAGTACTTTTGAAGACACTAACATTTTCAACTCCCTGAACCAAAGTGCATACAGTACATACAAGGACAAGGGCAAACATTGTAAGTGCGCCTCCATGCATATTAGCAGAAATTAGATGTTGTGAAACGATGTCCAGTATGACATTCAAGAATGAACAGGGTATTAAATTTATTACTTAGCTCCTGTGGTGAATTCAGAGAGTGGCCACAGGGCAAAACTTCCTTCTAAAGAAAATGTACCTTGCCATCACAGATTTTTTATAGTTTTTCCACATAGAAAAATGTAATTTATAACCTTGTTCTTATAGATTTTTATAATTATGGCTACTTACTACTTACTACCAAGCATTTTTTCCTCGCTCCTACAACGTAATTTAAGAAGGCAGCAGACTTATCTCATCAAAAAAGATTAGCAACAAACTAGCAACTTTAAAATTTATTTAAACTCCACTTGGAGTACTCGATAACACTTTTCTTCGTTATTATTCTAAAGATTAAGCTCTTTAAGCTCTAAGCTTATTTCTTACAGCGCATCTTGCAACAAGGTTCAATTCAATGCAGCAATAATTGTGTTCTTTTAGAACTGTTGATATGCAACTTGTTACCACATTTTTAGACAAGGACATTCATAAAAGTATATAAATGAAGACTGTTTGTACAGCTCTATAAAGGCTTTATTAAAGAATATTTTAACTACTGTCACCCCGCTTGCTAATTTTTTGACACATGTACCTACAACATCATTCCTCACATTTATAATTTATAATGTTTTCTTAAAAAGCTACAATTAAGAGCAATCAGGATCCTGATTTATTATCTTTCAGGTTTAAGATTAAGGCTGAAGATGCCCTTAAAAAACAGGCAAAACATGTCCCTATAGTTTACTTCATAAGTTTTAATTCTTAATTAAAATTATTCTTTATGTGTTGAATAGGTGGAATTTAATAAACATTAATATTTCTTTATCATGGAACAATGTATACAAATAAAACAACTTACTTGAACAATTCATCAAGAAACAACCGATCTGAGGTGAAGTATGAAAATGAACTGAAAATTAAATTCACCATCAATTTCCATCAGTGAATGATAATGAATGCTGATTGGCCATTGTAATTTTGTCTAATGGGAGTGCAATGAAATGTTAACTGATTTGCAAGATTTTGTTGTTCTCCTATTCCTAGAATTTACATAATGAAGTGTAAACAAATTTCCAAGGTTTGGTTGCCCTTGTATTCCTAGAATTTGTCTAACAGGAGTGCAATGAAGTGTTAACTGATTTGCAATATTTTGTCATCCCTCTATTCCTAGAATTCGTCCAAAATGATTTGGCAACACTACTAATTGTTTTCAATGAGATTTGATCCATCAGAAAACTGATTCTTACTGTGCATCATTTTGTTGGAATCTATGGAAAACAACTGTCTTGGGTGTGAGAGACATAACAGGTGCGGGACTTGTGGAGTGAGATACACAATTTTCTTGCAATCTGTGCAAACCAACTGTCTCACATAGCAGGTATGGGACCAAGCAACCCTCTCAACTAGCTGGCTTGTGAAGCAAGATGTTCAATAGAGATTTCGTGTCATATGAAAATATTGTTTGTGTAAACGTTATTTTTTATCTATAAAATTAAAATGAAATTGTTCTCTTTGTTACTAATACAGTACATGAGAACTTCTCTATTCTCCTTTCTTTTTACTGATGAATTTTTATGTGTGAAGAATAGCACAAAATATCCATAAAAGCTCAATAAGGGCAAGAAAAGGCATCAAACTTTCAAATAGGCACCAGACCCCCACCCCCACCCACCAAAAAATTTATCACTATTTGATACATTGATACATTTACTCAGATGAAAAAAGGCATTTTTACTAACTTCTGGATTCTGCTCATGACACACAAACACAGCCTACTGAATAACTTGAATTTTTCAAGTAGCCAGGAGGGAGTCATTCATCTGCTATCACCCATTTGTGACAGTGTTGACTTATAACATGCTGTTTTCATACTCTCCCTTGCAGTGTGGTTTCAGAAAGTACCTCAGTACTTCCCAAGAAACATTTTCTTGATCTCAGTCGTAGATATCAAGGTGGTGTTCTGCTAACATATGCCGCAGCAATACAAGGGGTGTGGTTCTTAACATTACGTCATGTGAAACTTGGTAGGTGATCTTGGAAATGACTAATGTGAGTATCAACTAATGAACGTAGGTTTTCGTGGCTCATAGTATTAACGTAAATAAATAAATAAATAAATAAATGATTACTGGATTAAAGCCACTATGTTTATTTAATGAAGCCAAACTTTCAGCCAAATTCTTTGCTCACTGTCGGAAGCAGAATTTACCTTGCCCTGATGAAGGCCAATGCAATTTGGCTGAAAGCTCAGCTTCATTAAGTAAACATAGTGGCTTTAATCCAGTAATCATTTATTTATTTACGTTAATATGAGTATCAGTTTGATTAGGCCATTTTATGTGAATCATTGGAAGTAATGTCAAATCGGAGTAAATTTCTCTACTGAGAACCTTTATACTTTCATCTCTTTCTCAGCTTCCACAACAGCTGAAATTTAGAAGCAATTTCTAAGGAACAAATAAATGAAGAAATGGAAATGTGCAAAAAAAAAAAGTTTCAAAAATGATATTTCTGAAACTAAGCATGTTAATTTTAAAGATACATACATACATACATACATACATACATACATACATACATACATACATACATACATACATACATACATACATACATACATACATACATACATACATACATACATACATACATACATACATACATACATACATACATACATACATACATACATACATACATACATACATACATACATACATACATACATACATACATACATACATACATACATACATACATACATACATACATACATACATACATACATACATACATACATACATACATACATACATACATACATACATACATACATACATACATACATACATACATACATACATACATACATACATACATACATACATACATACATACATACATACATACATACATACATACATACATACATACATACATACATACATACATACATACATACATACATACATACATACATACATACATACATACATACATACATACATACATACATACATACATACATACATACATACATACATACATACATACATACATACATACATACATACATACATACATACATACATACATACATACATACATACATACATACATACATACATACATACATACATACATACATACATACATTACCATTATAGACCGTTATGCCTTTCAGCGTTCAGTCTGCAAGCCTCTGTGAATTTACTAAACGTTGCCACAATCCTCTATCTGCAACTAGTGCTGTGGCCCCATTTAGTTCTATACCTCTTATCTTTAAATCTTTAGAAACTACGTCTAACTATCATTGTATTGGTCTCCCCCTACTTCTCTTACCCTCCACAACAGAGTCCATTATTCTCCTAGGTAACCTATCCTCCTCCATTCGCCTCATATGACCCCACAACTGAAGCAGGTTGATGCGTACAGCTTCATCTATCGAGATCATTCCTAACTTAGCCTTATCTCCTCATTCCGAGTACCCTCCTGTCATTGTTCTCACGTACTTTACCAGCAATCATTCTCACTACTTTCATGTCTGTTACCTCTAACTTATGATTAAGATATCCTGAGTCCACCCAGCTTTCACTCCCATAAAGCAAAATTGGTCTGAAAACAGACCGATGTAAAGATAGTTTCGTCCAGGAGCTGACTTCCTTCTTAAAAAACTGTTGACCACAACTGCGAGCTCACTGCATTAGCTTTACAACACCTTGATTCAATCTCACTTACTATATTACCATCCGGGGAGAACACACAACCTAAATACTTGAAATTATCTACCTGTTCCAGCTTTGTTTCACCAATCTGACATTCAATTCTCTTGGATTTCTTACCTACTGACATCAATTTAGTCTTCGAAAGGGTAATTTTCATACCATACTCTTTACACCTATCTTCAAGTTCCAAGATATTAGACTGCAGGCTTTCGGCACAATCTGCCATGAAGACCAAATCATCAACATAGGCCAGACTGCTTACTACATTTCCACCAAACTAAATCCCTCCTTGCCATTGTATACCTTTCAGCAGATGATCCATGTAAACTACGAACAGCAAAGGTGAAAGATAATAGCCTTGTCTAACCCCTGTAAGTACCCTAAAACAAAAACTCATTCTACCATCAATTCTCACTCTAGCCCTGATCGTCAACATAAATGCCTTTGATTGATTTTAATAATCTACCCTCAATTCCATAGTCCCCCAATATGGCAAACATCTTTTCCCTCGGCACCCTATCGTATGCCTTCTCTAGATCTACGAAACATAAACACAACTGTCTATTCCTCTCGCAGCATTTTTCAATTATCTGGCGCATACTGAAAATCTGATCCTAACAGCCCCCCTGTGGTCTGAAATCACACTGGTTTTCATCCAACTTCCTCTCAACTACTGATCACACCGTCCCTTCCAAGATGCCAGGGAGTACTTTGCCTGGTATACTAATCAATGAGATACCTCGATAGTTGTTGCAATCCTTCCTGTTCCCTTACTTATAGATAGGTGCAATTATTGTTGTCCAATCTGAAGGTACATTACCAACATTCCATGCTAATCTTACTACTCTATGAAGCCATTTCATCCCTACCTTCCCACTATACTTCACCATTTCAGGTCTAATTTCATCTATTCCTGCTGCTTTATGACAATGGAGTTTATTTACTATCCTTTCCACTTTCTCAAGCGTAATTTCACCAACATCATTTTCTTCCTCTCCATGAGCTTGGTTGTTCGCGGCACCACCAGGAAGATTTCCTTTTACGTTAAGAAGATTTCCAAAATATTCCCTCCACCTGTCCAGTGATTCCCTGGGATCTATTATGAGTTCACTTGAATTACCCAAAATACTGTTCATTTCCTTTTTCCCTCCCTTCCTAAGATTCTTTATTACTGTCCAGAAAGGTTTCACTGCTGCTTGACCTAGCCTTTCCAGGTAATTGCCAAAATTTTCCCACAACTTCTTTTTGGATTCAACAACTATTTGTATCGCTCTGTTTCTTTCATTTACGTACAATTCCCTGTCTGCATCATCCCTTGTATGGAGCCATTTCTGATAAACCTTCTTTTTACGTTTACAAGATGCTCTCACTACATCATTCCACCAAGATGTTTTTGCTTTTACCCATCTTTACACACAGTTATTCCGAGGATTCCCTTGTTCTTGCTACTATAGCATCCCTGTATGCCACCCATTCTCTTTCTATATCCTGAACCTGCTTACTCTCCAGTGTTCAAAAGTTCGCACTAATCGTATCCATGTACTTCTGCCTAATTTCCTCATCCAAGAGATTTTCTACCCTTATTCGTTTGCAGGCATATTTCAGTTTCTCTATCCTAGGCCTAGAGAAACTTAGTTCGCTACAGATCAGATAGTGGTCTGTATCATCAAAAAATCCCCCCAAAAAACCTGTATATTCCTAAAAGACTTCCTGAATTCTAAATCGGTTAAGATATAGTCTATTATGGGTCTGGTACCCCCAGCCTCCCATGTGTAACGGTGAATAGCCTCATGCTTGAAGAATGTTTTCATAACCCATACTAGCACAGAAGTCCAGCAAACGCTTCCCATTCCCATTAGCTTCCGTATCTTCCCCACATTTACCAATCACCCTTTCGTTTCCTTCAGTTGTATTTCCAACTCTCACAGTGAAATCGCCCATTAGCACTATCCTATCCTTGCTGTTGACCCTGACTCTGATTTCAATCAATGCTTCATAAAACTTGTCAACTTCATCCTCGTCCGCACCCTCACATGGTGAGTACAATGAGACAATTCTCGTCCTAATTCCTCCAACAGACAAATCTATCCACATCATTCGCTCATTTACGTGCCTAATAGAAACTATATTCCTGATAAACAGTCCTACCCCGCACTCTGCCCTTCCCTTTTTAACACCCATCAAGTACACTTCATAATCTCCTATCTCTTCCTCGTTATCTCCCCTTACCTGAATGTAATTTACTCCTAGTATATCCAGATGCATCCTCTTTGCTGACTCAGCCAGTTCTACTTTCTTTCTTCCATAAGCCCCATTAATACTGATAGCTCCCCATCAAATTCCATTTTGTTTGCCAAGTTGTTTTCAAGGAGTCCCTCACCTGTCAAATGGAAGTGGGACTCCATTACTCCCATAGGTACAAGGCTTGCTTAAAATGTCTTGAGCTCGGTAAAATCACAAAGCAGGATGCTACCCTACTTACACACAGTCCAAGTGAGGATATCTCCTCTAAGGGGTGAAGGACCATCAGTGGACTGTATAGTCCTAGCAACCTGAGCACAAGAAGGGCCATGACTCGGAATATGTCCAAGATGCCCACTCCCATTCCATAGCAACTGGTATCCTGACTCTCAGGACCACTTACTAGGCCACTCAGCTGTTGCCCATGGTTCACGAACTAGGATGTGACTACAATAACGCACAGCATGAACCATTTTAAAGATAGAAAAATAAATAATGAATAATGATGTTATTGGTTTTACGTCCCACTAACTACTTTTATGGTTTCCGGAGACGCTGAGGTGCCAGAATTTAGTCCTGCAGAAGTTCTTTTACGTGCCAGTAAATCTATGATATCATCTAATGACCATAAGAACACTTCCTAAATATGTAGTGCATGAGCCAATTTCAACTGCCTAAAAAGAATGAATTTTCAGCATAAAAAGTAGAACAACAACTAAACTTGGGAGTCGTGCGGTCAGGGGCGTAACGTTAGGGCCTGCAATGCAGGCAGGCCCAGGCTTTTAAGGGGCCCTGCAGACTCCTTGCAAAATTTTTTTTTATATAAAATAATATATAATTCTGGTGGATTTTAATTTATGACTTGATTAATTAGATTAGTAAAGTAAACAGTAGCATTGCACTTCGCATAATTGCGTGGGCACGCGATGCAATAAATTAACCTATGTATTTTGTAAGTACTGTAATAACATTTGAGTGCATGATTCGTTCATACACGCAGAGCATGAGTTCATATTACTTTGGAAGGCTTATCAGAGCCCGATTGTCCCATGCACACACGTCCTGTAAGCTTGTCAAGGAATGGAGATTGGAAATTTTAATTTAATTTCCCTGTGATGTAATTGACGAGTTGATGACATCAACTGGATGTTCCAACCAGGATGGCATCAACTCTAAGCTCGCATGCAATTATAAGACCCATTAAATCTTTCTCTGAAATCATACAGTAATGAATAATCCCTTTGTTTGCATAAACTGACAATATGCTGTATTACTTCCTCCTGCTGTAATTTAATTTGTATTAGTTGTTCATAGGTTTGCGGTCGCCTGGTAGCAGTGGCAGCCGGTGGACTGTTTGACAGGAAAGAGATGAGCAAATTGAGAACTTAAGGCTGCCCTTCTCAGCTGTTTTTGCCATTTGGGTATACAATGATGATTACATTTGACACCGAGGTGTCGTTTTAATACATCTTCCCCACTCCCACTGTTTTTGCCATTTGGATATACAATGATGATTACATTTGACACCGAGGTGTTGTTTTTATACATCTTCCCCCTCCCCCCCTCCCTAACGTTTTTTTGTGGGCTGATCGCCATTGAAATTCATGTCTTATAACTTTAATTTTCCTCAAACTACATTCATTCCTTTTCCTTTTTACTTCTGTTTTATTTAATACACCTGATCTCCGAGCACTGCGCTCAAAGTCTGGGTTTGAACTTATGAGAAGAAAGTTCCTTGTTGGTGCTGCACACTCTACGGGGAATTCGTACTGCGATGCTCCACCTCCTAACCAATTAGAGGTCTCTGAGGGGGAAGCTCTCCCTTGTTCATCTTGGCTGAGCGAGAGCGACCATTAAGGTGTTGTGAGCAGTAGGAGATGGATCTGTGTACCGTGTGTCTCATGTGGGAGCAGATTATGGCCTGCGTAATGGACTATGGCTGAAAAGATCTCATGAGAGGGCTCTTTCTCTCACCCTCAATATGTTTGATGTAATCTACATCTTCTTCATGGGAGCGTCCCCAGACTGTATGTTTTTTTAATTTTCCTAATGATTTTATCATCATTTAGTACTAAAATGCCACTGTGGCGTCATCTCAAGCTCCGGAATTTCTTCCGTCCCTTCATGAAATGGAACTTCTTTTGGTATGGATCTATTTTGAAAACTTAACTGGATTATGTGGCGTGTGGGACTCTAAATAGCTTTCAGTCTTCACATCTTGGCTTACATCTTTTTAAATTATTAGAAATCAAAATATAATTTGGGTTCATGTAATTGAGGTGTTCATGCTATTGAGCATGTACTGTAAGTGCACCTAAACTTGGGGTGAAGCTAAAATTATGTATTAAAAAATTTTTAAAAGATAATGTAATGTTTTGTTTATAGTTGCTACCAAATCACCCCACTAGGTAAAGTTTTGAACCATTTGAGTTCTAATCAAGAGAATGGAAATTTTATTTAATTTTCTCTGTCTTAATTTTTATTTTCTTGGTAATGTGTAAAATTATGTTTTGCTCTTTCGTAGTTTGGGCCATTGTTACCGTTGTAACTTTTGGTAATTACTTTGGTACATGGCATGCACGTGTTCCTATAACGACCGGTGATTATTGGAATTGTTGATTAAAAATGGAAGGATGATGTTTCTGCTTTCTCGGAGACTATCTTGTGTGACGTTTCTATTTAATTGGATGATTTCCCCTTGTTCTTATAAATTTTGAGCTCGTAAATGAGCCATTAATTTTTAAATTGTTGGTTTCTTATTCTCCCTGTGTGAAGCAGTCGTTGTGATCATTATAATCCGGACTGCCAGTAGCCGTTCCTGTTTGGAGAGAACTCCGTGGTTAAGGAAGTAATATTTTAAAGAAAAATAATAAAGAAAATTATTTTATTTACCTTATTCCTCTGGTATGTTGAGGCCTCCAAGATGTTAGCTTAAGTTATGACTGGTTCATTTTCCTTTTTTTGCATTGGTCAACCACGATTTTTAATGTTAACTTTTCCTTTGGTATTCTAAGTAAATTTTTGACTGTTTTTTTTTTTAATCTTCCTGGGTGGACGTTTTCCTTGTTATAATTTTTAAATTCAATCTCCTTTTGAAATAAATCCTGTTATATTTTCTTTCAAGAAAAGAGATGTTGTTCTTCTTTTAAAATGTTAGAATCTTAATACCAGGTACTGTTCTAACTTATCCATGGGTTTAACTGTGACACCTTCCCATCAGTTCAGGTAAGTTCTCTTCTTGTTTATTTTGGTGGTATTTTGAGGGTGTCTGATTTTGCTTTCTGTTTTCCTTTGTGAACTAGCTTTTTGCTGTTCTGCTAGTTGTTTTCTTTTTTTTTTTTTACTGCCGTTATTGTAGTTTTTGTAGTGTTTGACTACGTAACGGGTCAGATTTAAAGGATACCATCACTGAGGATCAGATGTGAAAATTACGTATATATGGAATTAGTCAAGCTTTATTTGCCGAAATAGATAAACTGGAGGTAAGTAAGTCCCCTGATAAAGTAACAGCTCAGAGCTATTATGGTTCAAATGTGATAAGCAGGAAAAACACAGGTGTACAGGCAAGAAAGAAGGCCGTGTTCAAAAATGCGTTACTTTGTTCATTGTTATGCCATCAACTTGATTATCGAATGCTGTGCAACCCAAAACAAGCAAGTGAAAGGTTTATAAAAATAGCAATTTAGAAGGATTTTACAGGTTTTTCTCCAAATCTTCCAAACAGACAGCCGTACTAGATGGGTTTGTTTAGAAACGTGTCCTAAAAAATTCTGCAACTAGATGGAATTTTAGGGTAGGATGCGTAAGAACTGTTTTCGTCTCCATAAATGAACTGAATAAAGATTCTGGATGACTGTAATGGTTGTTCAGGTTGTCTCAGAGAAATCTGAATATATTGAGTTTAAAAGCTTGTTCTGTATAGTTTTAGACAGTCCCAGAAAAACATGACTGTTAGCTTTCTTCAATGTGTCCCTTTAAAGTAGAGTCTAGCTTGACCATTCAATTACCCAACCCACGAAAAATTCCAGGATTACCGGATGAATCAGTTTCATTGCGTCCTCACAGTGTGAACTCAGATTTTCCACAAAACTTAATACAGTCAATCAGTTTACCGAGTATGCATTGGTTTTCGACATGTCCTCATTGATCTGTTTTATTATCAACCTATATGCTCTGTCTAACTGGCACCTGATGTCTACCTTACCAAGCATCACGAACTGAATACCGGTACTATTATTTATATGCTTTTCACTAGATTTCTTTTTTCTTATTCAAGTGTTTTAGGTCCATAACACCAGTTAATATTGTTAATGTCCAAGCAAGATCACGAGAATTCATAGCCGAACCCGTGTAGCAAAAGAATGCATTTCTTATCTCACATCCACACAACCTGTCTGCATGCTTGTACAATGTGAGATTGAATTTTCTGGTATAGTCAGCTTTACTTTTGCAAGGATTCTGAACCTGTGTAATATTTAAAACGAGTGTCGGAGGTCCTAGACTTTTCAGTTCTAATCTGCTGTCAAAAGGAATATGCTGCTCTTGAAAATAGCATCCACAGAATTAATTTTCAAAAGCAGGAATAATTAACCAACCTAAGATGTAAGCATGGTTAGAATAAGTACAAAAATTAAAAAAGGAAAGATATTTAAGATTTCAGCACTGTGAGCACAACTCACCAGTTTCAACTCTACACCATCATCATCATAATATTATTATTTTTAAACACAGAGGCCTGTGTTTCTTCACCTTTGCAATTTGAATCAACATTCCTGGCCTCAAATGTTACATTCCATCATCATTTATTATTTTTTCATCTTCAAATGTAATTCATAACACAGCAAACAAGGTCATTTAATGTCATTATATACAGCCATGGCTGCCGCATACTCGTAAAGGGGTTTGTGAAGGTACCTTTACTCCTACGGACTCTGCCGAGCTTAAAGCCTCTTCCCGCACCCTTCAACCCTCCGAAACCAACCACTGGCATGCTTCTTCCTTAAGGGGCCCACAGACGTGCAATATTATTGCCCAAAATGAATTGTACAATATATTGTTAGCTGGCCATAGACGTACAATATTACTGCACAACAATCGGGTTTGTGCAATAGATAGAATCGTGTGGAGATAACATTGATGGTTGTGCAATATATTGTGTAAAGCGGCATAGCAGTACAATATACAGTCAGTCCATGCCAGTATTTTGTTTGGTGAACATGTTCAGTGACACTGATCTTTGCTGCGTTTTGATCGCCGTGGGCGTAAGTGCCAAAAACAAGCAGAAACGGAAAAGGACATGGCCAAACAGTGGTTTCTAGACAGAGAGAAGTACACTCATGAAAATTTACATGAACTGAGAAAATGTGAGTCAAATGATTTTCAAAACTTTCTACGCATGAACAGTGAATTAGAAATAGGAAAGGATTTCCACCTATCAATACTTATTTATTGGACTTATTATGCTACAGTACCAGTTTCGACCCCCTACATAGGGTCACCGTCAGCTGTACAATACATTCACATCTATATCATGAAACTATGATTAAGATTACATTGTCTGGGGAATGCCATATGATAATAAACATTTGGTCACATCCAGATGGGGCATGTTGAAACGGGAACTGGCGTGTATGTCACTATGTGCGACAATGCAATTGTATGTCTATAATGGTATGCTTTAGGTCTTAAAATTAGTTTATAAAACACATCTCTACTTAAAACTAATATACATATAAAAGATAAATACAATATATGTAGGAACACTTCATGCATATGAACGTTCGTGTCTTGCGTGTTGTTCAGTTTATCAGTTGACTTCTGTGTTCAAGTCTTATTTACATAGTTGTACACTTGGTTGCTGTTTCTGGAGTTTAAATGATATGATTTGCTTGTAAAATTGTCACGTTGTATGTATAAAAGATTTTGTCTTCATGTATATACATAGAATAAAACACTTTCCAATTTTAAAAAAGGGTGCCAGACGTATGGATAGAATTAGGCTAAAATATGTATATTCAGCTCTGCTGTGTGTTGAATCTTGTAACTTTGTTAAAATCGAATCATGTTGTCCTATGATATCCATAATATTTGAGTGGCATTGGGTACAAAGTAGTGGCTCCTTTCCCACATAGTGACATAGATGCCAGTTCCCGTTTCGACATGCCCCTTCTGGATGTGACCAAATGTTTATTATCATATGGCATTCCCTAGACAATGTAATCTTAATCATAGCTTCAAGATATAGATGTGAATGTATTGTTCAGCTGAAGATGACCCTATGTAGGGGGTCAAAACCAGTACTGTAGCATAATAAGTGCAATAAATAAGTATTGATAGGTGGAAATCCTTTCCTATTTCTAATTGTGTAGTTCATCAATACGGAGATGAAGAATATAGATTACGATGAACAGTGAATTGTTTGATAAACTCCTCACTTTGGTTACTCCTCCGGGTATGTTTCGCGATAATTCTCAATAAGCACCTCATACTGTTCACATTTTTTTTTTTAAATGCGATTACTGTAATCTTTCTTCTTAACGACCCATAGAGCCGGAATGCCATGGTACACCTCGACAAACTCCAAAATAAACTTTTTCTCCTCCTGTATGTCTGCCATCACGATATGTTCTCCCCCACTTGTTGATACCAACTTGCGAGAGGATGGGATATTGCATTGCCAACACACGGCACAGTATTTTACGATTTGCTCAATAAATTTCTAATTTTTTTTATTTCATACAATATATTGTACAACCCTTCAATATAAAATACACACTGTCAATTATATCGCACAAACCCCAATATTGCGCAATAATATTGCACGTCTATGGGCTCCTTTACATCTCTCTCCCCACACCATCACTATATCCTAGGACACAAGCCTGAGATTACGTGCCGTGTCTTCAGCCTGAAAACATTTACCAGTGAATTGTGTGCTAAAAGTCACTCGCCTAAGTTTGATTTTGCCTAAAAATCTTCCTTACTGATGAGAATTTACAGTTTTATGATGAGGTGTAATTTTCTTAGCATTATTCGAGTCCAGTTTTTGACTTCAGATATCGAGAGAAAATAAACTCTTTTTGTTCTCTAGGGAGGGCACCGTCTGGTGTCCTTGCGGGCCAGCCGCTACCGCTTGGTAGACCATGGCCCTTCGAGGCTTTTGCGCCATCGAGTTTGGTTTTATTCATAAGTTTTACATTTTATTTGAGGGGCCAGAATTTTTCTGAAATGTCAGAAAGACAAAATCACCATGATGATAGCCAAATGTCCAGAGATAAGGCACTAGAATAAGAATAATTCAAGCTATCTATGTGAAAAGGCCATTTAAGAATGTAGTGCCATTCTTATTCTCTTTTTTTTAATAAATAGGTTAAAAATTCAATGAATATTTAAAAGCATGTGAAAACATAATCTTTGGTTTTTCGTGGAACTTATTTTTCTTATCTTTCTTTTCCATGGACTGCCTCAGTATTATTAACTAAGATATTTTCTGTTTGTAATGTTCTTGGTTCTACCTCATCCTCAAACATACTCCCACTCCATCCAATTTATTGTATATCACTTCTAAAGAAAATGGTCTGAATTTGCCACTAAATAAATCAGTTTGAATGGAGGGAGCTGATACAAATAGTTCAATGAAATTACAGTAAAAGGTACATTCCAAAAATAAAATTCAACCTTCCAAAAATAAAATTCAATACCTCTGAAGAGGAATATGAAAATACAATATTTCTACCAAGAAATACTTCCTACAGGAAGAATCCATCTATATAATGCTGAAGGCATGTGGGAAGTGATGTTAATAATGCTACATGCTTCAAGTTCCTTTTCACTGTTAACAGCTTTCAGACATAATCAAGTCTTGATTTTTTCCCCAAGCATGGTTCTTGAACATTCCAGTACTGCCATGAGACTCATGAATTTTGGCACTTTTATAAACAGAGTAGCTATGCTGTGATTCAATTCCCCAACTTTAAAACAAGTGAATTCTTCACTTACCTGGTAAGAAATAGAATTACAAATATTAAGAAGTTTTCTGAGATTAACATATCTCATTTTTTTAAATAATAAGAAAAGATTAAGTATGTTTAAGAACAGATAATGGAAGAAACCTTAACAAGAAGCTCTTCGTTACTGGTGCATTAATTTGATCTTTGACAGTTATATGCTACATCTGTATGGCTAAATAAAAACAGAGATTAATTAAAATTATCATACATTTTTAAGACATGATTGCAGATGGTAAATAGGAAAAATAAGCAAAATAAAAGTTAAAGGTGAAGGCCTATTGGTGAAGTTCAATATACCATGCAGCTTGAACACGGAGAATCACAAGACATTCACTGGATGGACACAGGCTATATGTTAATTAGGTTCATCTGCAACCAGGGCTTAAAAATGGACTTTTCAAAGGAGTATTATATACTGCAAACTTACTGGAACCACAAACGTGCTTTAAAGTAACAAGTGTGTAGTTGCAGATCCGAATTCTCATTCTTCCATCATAACGTTCCCATCGTTCCAATATCCTTAGGAGCAAGATAAGCATTCCAGTCTTCACAATGCGAGTACAGCACAATCCTGTCAATACCACCAAGATCACAAATTTGAGCTGACTCACAGAAATAACAGCAACTAGCTATACAATGTAGCATAATGTAAGTTTGAAACAGGCACTACCAACCCATATATACTTTGTTTATTAAAGTGCATATTAATTTTTATGTAGACGATTGAATTTGTTTGCTAATATAATTATACTTTGATGTTAATGAATCATTTAATGGAAAAGCATGACATAAACAAAGAACATCCTTGGTATTATTTAGAAAGGAATTAGAATGATCACTTAAAAGCAGAATCACCACTACTTATAGTACTGCAAATAATAAAACTTCAGCCAGAACTTAGCTACAATATACAGGATGAAGCCCAACTCCACTGACAAACTTTGGGAGGTTGTTCAGGGATAGGTTCTGAGTATATTGGTATAAGGGACCCGTCTCCAATGGCTTGTTACAGAGTAACAATGTTATTACGATTTAATCAGTCTGTTACTCCAACCCTCCTTATTTCTGTGAAAATGCCTTCATATCAGTGAAAAAGCCTAGGTAATACGCAGTAACCAAAATGTACAACACGAAACACAGAGTAATGCAAAGCCTGTAATATGCAATAACTGAAACATACCACACAAAACACAGAGTAATGCAACAACCCTCAAACAAAACATGTACACTTTTGCCACAGTATGTTCAATCTGTTCTGTCCATGTACAGTACATAACAAATGCAGACCTGTTCCCTTACAGGTATTGTCCAAACTGTCGACCATCACGATCACGGCAATGTTGGCTTCCAGCTCGTTAAAAAACTTCTCCAGGACAAAATTTTGACACCCCCATGTTCGTCAAGAACTAGCATTTATTATTTTCAGTGCAATACAGGTATAAAGCTAACTGGGACAAGAAATCAAAATGAAATTACTCTAACAAGCTAATGTAGACCACAGGTTCCTTATACCGATATACTCAGAAGGTATTCCTGAACCACCTCTGAAAGTTTGTCAGCAGAGTTCTGCTTCACCCCGTCTAAATGTAAAGTGTTATGATTAAATTCAGCAGAAAGCTAGCAATGAATAATAATTAAAAACAGATACACAAATTAATAACTAGTAGTAGTAGTAGTAGTAGCAGCAGCAGCAGCAGCAGATGCTCCACAAAACAATACCTCAAACCCAGGTATATTACCAACTAAACCTTTATTCTTTACCGTTGAAGTATACAAAAGAACATCGATGGATTCGCATTCATTTTCAGAACACAAATGGAAATGTCCAAATAGAGGCAAAAACAAAGCGACAACAGTCCTCCAGGGTGGATTTTTATCATAGTTGGAGAGCTTCAGTATGGTGTATGTCCTCCACGAGCATTTATTACAGCTTGGCACCTAAGTGGCATGCTCCGTATAAGTAAAAGGAGGTCACGTTGCGGTATCAGGTCCTATTCTTCAATGAGAGCCTGTTTGAGGTCTTGGAGAGTCTGTGGTGGAACAGGACGCCCATGAACACTTCTGTCGAGCCTAATCCACACATGCTCGATGGGATTAAGGTCGGGACTCACCGCTGGCCATTCCATCCCATGAATGTCCAGTTCTCGCAAGACAGCTGTGGCGATGCGCACTACATGAGCCCTGGCATTGTCGTGCATGAGTACGAATTCAGAGCCAACACCATATGCAGCAACCAACACATGCTGTAGTAGTATCTGCTCGATGTACCCCGCAGCGGTAAGATTACCACGGATGAACGACAAGATCCGTACGGCCATCAATAATGATGCCACCCCACACTATCACAGAACCTTGTCCGAATCGGTCGCCTTCCTGGACAACATTTGGCATGTACTGCTCACCACAGCGTCTCCATACAAGCTGACGTCCATCACGGTATGTCAGGGAAAATCTGGACTCGTCTGTGAACAACACAGGTCTCCACTGGCGAAGTTGCCAGTTGATGTGGGTACGAGCAAACAGAAGGTGAGCTGCGCGATGTTGCTACGTTGAACGGGGCACTCAAACAGGATGTTTGTGTCATAAGGATACTTCTCTTAACCTGTTCCTTACTGTCTGGACAGACACTGTGACTCAAGTGACCCTCCTGAGGTCTTGTTGCAGTTCTCTGGCAGTTGCTGAACGACACCGCAACGCACAGATGGTCAGATATCGGACATCCTGTGGGGTTGTCATACGTACACGACCTTGTCCAACCTTCCTTGTGAACTGGCTTGTCTCACTGTAGCGATTCCACAAGCGGTGAATAACTGACGGAGACAATGAGATCCACAGCAACTCGATGAAAAGTCCATCCTTCCTGGATCAAAGTGACTGGCCTTGCGACTTGAACCTCATTAAGATGTCTCATGGGATGTGCTGGTTGACGTACAACGTACTCAAATGACCGCAGTAGTCTGTGTACCTCACAACGACACACGGTCGCACCACTATTCACTTTGTTTTGAGTGGTCATCCGACATTTTAATGCATGGCTACACCTACAGATGGAGCATAACTTCAATTTGACATACCCTGAGTACCTAATGTCTCAAGGTATGCTGTACGACCACTGAAACCACATCTACCAAATTAACGTTCACATACCAGACTTTACAAAACATGTTCCCCTAATTTTTTGAACTGTGTATATATGTATCACTAGCTGATGTTCCTATGCTTCACTACGGAATTCTACATTCTAGGCCTATACGGAATTGTAGGTTAGGTAGTGTACACATTGTGAGCAAGACTGTATTAAATTGCATAGCTCTTAACGTTACCCTAGAAACACAACGGAGAACAAACATCTTTTCTCATATGAAGACTGGGTTAGGGAATTTAATTTAATGGTAGGCTCGCTTGCCTACCATCAGTCACTATCAGGTTGAGGAATTTCATTATAATGGCAGACACTCCCTCTCCACCTGCCTGTTCACATCCTCAGAAAGACTGTCTTAGTGGTTTTCGCAACTGAAATGAACATAGGTCATTACAATGATGTCAGTAGGAATGGTGTGAGTAAAAGAAATGCTTTCACATGAAATACACAATAAAATGAAAAACCACACATTTTCTCACTTTTAACGAACAGTACTACGCTGATATAGATGTTGATTTCCATAGGGAATCTTAAATATTTGTCCCGAATGAGTAAACTTATAATACCAATATAATGGTCCGTTATTGGACATTATAAATTATAAAAATTGGTACCAACTGATGAGCCCAACCTAGCACACGAGGGCGAAGCGCTGGCAACCAGGAATGAGTTAGCTGGAAAATTTATAATGTCCAATAACGGACCATTATATTGGTGAAATGAAATGTCGCATGGCTTTTAGTGCCAGGATATCCCAGGATGGGTTTGGCTTGCCAGGTGCAGGTCTTTCTATTTGACTCCCATAGGCGACCTGCGCGTCACGATGAGGATGAAATGATGATGAAGACAACACATACACCCAGCCCCCGTGCCGAAGGAATTAACCATTTAAGGTTAAAATCCCCGACCCGGCAGGGAATCAAACCCGGGACCCTCTGAACCGAAGGCCAGTACGCTGACCGTTCAGCCAACAAGTCGGACATTATATTGGTATTACAGTACTACGCTGCCAATCTAATAGTCCAAAGTTCCAGAGCTGGAATGGCCAGGCCGCAGTCAGCCGTGATACGTAAACACTGTCGTCTTTTTTCGGCGGGGGGAGAGATGTTGAATAGTGGAGAGCCCCAAAGCAAAAAATACGCCCTTTTACTAATCTGTTTCCTAGGAGTACCCGATGAGTTGGAAAATCTCAATTCACTACACTGGCGGCGGAAAAATGTATCTGACTTGGAGGCAAATTTTTCCTCCAAGCCAGAGGAGAAACCCTCTCTTCACTGCTATTTTGGAATAAAGTAAATGTAGAAAATGAAATGGTGTATGGCTTTTAGTGCCGGGAGTGTCTGAAGACATGTTTGGCTCGCAGGTGCAGGTCTTCTGATTTGACTCCCGTAGGCGCGTCGTGATGAGGATGAAATGATGATGAAGACGACACATACACCCAGCCCCCATGCTAGCGAAATTAACCAATGATGGTTAAAATTCCTGACCTTGCCGGGAATCGAACCCGGGACCCCTCTGGCCAAGGGCCAGCACGCTAACCATTTAGCCATGGGGCCAGACAATGAATGAAGAATTTAATAACAGTGAAGAGGAAGAAGCTCTTTTTAAGAAACAGCTCTTTTCAGTGTTGAATTTTGATTTATTTAGTGAATTGTGGTGCTATAATTTGGAATATGCCTAAATTTTCATTCTAGACCAGGTCATACTACTGCTACCAAGTGAGCCTCTGCCTGAAGTGTACATACTGCTCATTCAAAACAGCACATCAGAACAGAGATCGAATAGTTGGAATACTATGATGAACCAGTGTGTTACGTACCAGCAGTACGGTATCAGAAAATGTATGAACCAGATGAATGACATGCTAAAGAAGAAAATTTTCTAGCTCCCCTCCTATACTCGGTACTTAGCAGTAATCCCCTCTATCAGAGTTGAGCGGCAGCATAAGAGATAAAGAACATCACAACAAACAATGGTCAAAGTAATGTTATTGTTGATCAATGTTGTGAGTTTTCGATATTGTAGGCCTTCACATTTAGTTTTCTTCCGACTCTGAAATACCACTCTTATCATAGTCGGTACAGTTAAAGTGAATAAAACATAAATGGTCGGAAATTGTATTCTCTATAACTTTTGTTATGTAGTACTTTTTGATAGGACCAATAACATAGTTATTTAAAAATTAAATTTTAGGCGCCTTCTCCTAAACTACATTTCTTCCAGGGTGGATAAAACTGTTCAGAACTTAGACTGTAGTTTCTTATTACCTGAATCTATATACCAATTTTCATTAAATTCTGTTTTCCCATTTTCTTGTGGCTCGGCGCTGATATGGACTTTGCAACAAAAATACAAATTCTTGAATATCTGTGTTATCAAAGCCGGTACGGTAACAATGTATGACATAAATGATCGGAAATTTAATTCTATATAACTTTAGTTATGTAGTATTTATTGATAGGACCACTAATAATATGAATATTTGAGAATTAAATTTTAGACCTTCCCCTAAACTATCATGTCACTCAGCGTGAGTACAATTATTTATAGCCTAGATTGTAGTGGCTCATCCCCCGACTTCACATACTGATTTTCATTATTTTCTCTTCAGCTGTTTTCTCGTGATGCATGTTCATACATAAAGACAGACAGAAATTACGGAAAAGTAAAAAGTGCGTTTTTTTGTTAATATGGACATGACCGATTCAGAAAAACCATTTTTTCAAATTCTGAGAAATGTACGGACAAAACTCTTATTTTATATAAATAGATGTTTAGGACTTAAAATCAAGGTTTTTTTTTTAAAAAAAAGGGGGAAAATATTCATAAGAATATAGCATCAATAAAAAGTGAATAAAATGCTGACACACTGCAAGTTAAAACTGCAGGCTGGAAAACTAACCAGGACAAACTCTATAGACATATAGGCATAGGAAAGCAGGACTTACCACATGAACATTATATAAAGAAAGCACACACAAAAGGAACATTTAAACGTACAAAATTTTCAGTTGCAGACTTTCTCAGTACAGGTAAAAAGCATAATAGTGAAACCTCATTAGAGCGTTCCTCAACACGTTTTACCACTTAGCACGTCGATTGCCGAATAGCAGAGTGAGCCTGTTTGTGCTTGTATTTTGCATTCCATTCAGAAGGTAGAAATGTAATTTGTGTTGAGTGGAACAGTGAAGTGTAGTCGATATTTGTTGCGTGATACAGTAGCCTATATCTGGATTAAGAACATAACCGTGTGAAATTTACTAGCATGGTGCATATTTGTCTTACGATAGCCTAGTTATGGATAAGGAAAATGTAAAATTCCTTAATAATGAAGAAAAAATAAAAATCTGACATAAAACTGACATAAGCGCGCAGGTCACGAATATTGAAACTCGCACCTTTGAGTTGATCATTCAAGTTGGTGGAATTTTTGTTCGATTCAAAATGGCAGCAAAAGTAATTCCTCGCAGTTGCACATGTTGGAGTGTAACCTCCAATTCATCATCTAAGAGTGTGACCAGAAAATAATGTTTAATAATCCACTGCCCTGAAATAAAATGCTCCTATTAACATTTGTTTTAGAAAGAATGTGATCTACAATAATACTTCGATATTTTTGTTGGCCCCTGAGCACATGTTTTCATATTTGCTGTCTGGAGTTTTTCACACCTTTCAGTGTACCGGTACTTGTTTTTTTATAATCCCCAGCAGAAAAGGTTTTCATATATGTTCTCTCGTGTTTCCACACCTTTTAATACTTTCGTCTCCTCATCTTTAGAAATGATAGATGGGCCTAAAGTTTTCACTGTAACCGTGGATACAAGACGTAAAATGCCCTCATGTCAGAAAAAATTGTATCTAGTGTTTCCACATCCCTGTTGGATAGTTTTAATTTGTATATTCATTAGTACGTTTTCTCATTTAACACGATCTTTTTCCTTGTCCCCTGCAGAAACGTCTAATGAGGTTTCACTGCAGTATGGCCTCAGCTACTGTGTGCAGGCATCTTAATTTGATAATTGATGCCGTTTAGGCTCTGTCTGTGCATCAATTTTGATGTTGGGTAATCTATGGCTGAGTTTTAATTAATTTTGTTGGGTAAACATCACATGTGTTGCCAGAGATCTTCCAGATGCCAACACTGTATGACATGGAATGTAGAATGGACTTTTCCCACCCTTCAAAAATCCAACCAGCTCTGCTGGGTTTGAACCTACAAATTTAAGATCTAGAGGCCGACACTCTACCACTGAGCCACACAAGCAACTCTCAGTAGAAGAAAGAATAAAAACGGTGGTGACCTTGTTGAAAAGCAGGCGGTGGTGCTATGACAAAAGGTAGGGAGGATAGGAAAGACAAGTGAATGGAAAAGGTCAGGTGCTTCCCTAGACATGAGCACCAGCTGATATCCAATTTTTTGAACCCCACTGTTGGCAGTCCTGAAGATGGTTTTCCATGGTTTCCCATTTTCACACCAGGCAAATGCTGGGGCTGTACCTTAATTAAGGCCACGGCCCATTCCTTCCCTCTCCTCGCCTTTTCCTATCCCATCGTCACTATGTCAGTGCAACATAAAGCCAATTGTAATAATAATAATAATAATAATAATAATAATAATAATAATAATAATAATAATAATAATAATAATAATAATAATAATAATAATAATCCAACTTCAGGATCTTTAAGAGTAAGAAGGTGGGAAGATGGAGGTTAAATGTTAAAAGTGAAATATTATTCAAATGCAATTTGATAGAAAAAATTAAACAGGGAGTGTTCGCGGACAAGTTCGGCTCGCCAGATACAGGTCTTTTGATTTGACACCGTAGGTGACCTGCGCATCATTATGGGGATAAAATGATAATGACGACACCACATACACCCAGGCCCCGTGCCAGCAAAATTAACGAATGATGGTTAAAATTCTCGGCCCTGCCAGGAATCGAACCCTGGACTTTTGTGACCAAAGGCCAGCACGCTAACCATTTAGCCATGGAGCCGTACAATTTGATAGAGCTAGATGCAAATGGGGATAGAAATATCCATGTTACAGGTCTTGCATGTACCATCATCATCATCATCATTTCTTCGCTCCAACAAGCCGGGTGGGTTGTGTACGAGCCTCCTCCAGTTTGTCCTATCCATCCACAGATGCTGCTCATATATTCGATGCCAGTTCACATCTTAGATGTAAGGCGTTTGAGGTGTTTGCTGTATTAACCAGCGTTTCGTCTTAGGTCTGACACTAGACTCATCAGAGCGGGATGTGTCAGACCCTACCCACTGACACTGGGGTGTATGCAGGTGAACTTATCAGAAGCTCTATATAAAAGGCACAGTCTGATAACTGCATACGGGAGATAAAACTCCACAATGGAATTATTGCCCGCCTAGCAATTCCGAATGGAATAGGGCTTCTGATAAATTCACCTGCATACACCCCAGCATCAGTGGGTAGGGTCTGACACATCCCACTCTGATGAGTCTAGTGTCAGACCTAAGACGGAACGCTGGTTAATAGAGCAAACGCCTGAAAAGCCTTACATCTTATCTGTTTTTTGACATGCTCTATTGGTAGAAAAATATCTAATTCCCTCCTTGGGAATTTAGAATTTCCAGTTCACATCTCTAATTTCAAGGTCCTTCAATATCTGTTTTTCCCAAACATCACGAGGTCTTCCTCTTGGTCTCTTCCCAGGAACATTGTGGTCAAAGTATGTTCGAGGAGTCCTGTGAGGGTCCGTTCTTTTCATGTGACCATACCATTGCAATCTCTTCACTTCTATAGTCTTCTAAATAGTCTTTTTAATATCATCATTCCACCAGGCAGTTTCTTTAGGTTTTCTTATTTGACTCTGTCGTCCACATCCTTTTTCAGCTGTACCAACCACAACCTTCTTTAGTGTATCCCATTCTTCATCTACCAAGTTAAGTTCTTCTCTCGGCAACAACCTGCGGACACCTTCCCTGAATTCTTCCTTTACACTTGGCTCGCTTAGTTGCCAAGTTTTTATTTTTGGGACTCTTTTGTTACGGACTTTGGGAGGTCTTTCCTCTGCAGTGCAAGTACACTGATTGAAATACAAATTTGCTCCCTGAGAAAGAACTGAAGGATTCAAATAAAATTTTATTAGTATGATAGTTTACACCAAAGAAAGAAGTGATTACTATCATTTCATGATGACAATGTTCTGCCCACATGTAGCACAGGGTAAGGTTACCTTTAGTACTTCACTGAATTGTCCCATGCATGGATAGGCTCAGCAACAGAATCAATTGCAAATGACAGCACCAAATATTAAATTCTAAAACAAGTATCTGGTAGAGTTAAGGCACCGAGGTGCAAATGCTAGATGTCTATGGATGATGGATAGGGGAATGGGAATGAGGATGGGTAGTAAAGAAAATGTTAAACAACACCACCACCACCACCACTAGGAAAGCAACTGGCCTTAACATAAACATTTTTGTCTGTACCATACTCCCACTCCTTCAACTTGCAACAGCATCTACTTTTTAATTATGGTCACCAACATTCTTTCACTGGAGAAGGCTGCAGTTGAAAATTTTCTCTATCTACACTCACCGGAAAAAGAAGCGAAACATTACATATTTCAGACAAAATGTAATGTTAGTCCATTTGAAACATTGTAAAAATAAAATATTAGGACATTACAACAATACGGAAATGTAAAAGTAAAGCAAAGTCATCTCCATACAGTCCATGAAGGCACTTGGAGGGGTGGAAGGTAAAGGCTTCCACTATTCGTAACCCCGGCACTTGATGGGGTGGAGTGGTTAGCTCTACGCCCGGCCGCCTTTGCCCCCAGGAATTAACCTGGTACTCATTTCTGGTGTAGGCTGAGTGAACCTCAGGGCCATGTGCACCTCCGGAAGTGGAAATCTCGTTTTTTAAATTTTACAACTTCCTGACAGGGATTCGAACCCACAGCATTCCGGGCAAGCCGAGCACGCCTTTACCGCCTCGGCCAGGCATCCCCTAATATGGAAATGTATCATAAGTTAATTAGCCCATCTGAGAAGTTTCAGCACAATAATTGATAAAGATTGTTGATCGTGACAATCACAACAGTCCTCCAACACAAATTTGGAAATGTCAAAACCTGGAGCTC
Source organism: Anabrus simplex (assembly GCF_040414725.1). Taxonomy (NCBI): domain Eukaryota; kingdom Metazoa; phylum Arthropoda; class Insecta; order Orthoptera; family Tettigoniidae; genus Anabrus; species Anabrus simplex. Next base: position 55,178,501 of record NC_090269.1, on the reverse strand, counting down.
TGCACAGTTTCATATGCAGTCCATTTGTTCACATGTTTTCAACACATTTCCATTCCTCAGTAACAGGTATTACCACCCCTATCCACAGTTACAGCTGTGATTCAATCAGGCATCCTTAGGATGCAATCTCGAATGTTGTGGTATGAACTCCCATTCAGCCTGGAGTGCAGCCCGAAGTTCAGACAGTGTGTCAGGGGAACCTCTACCAGCACATCCCAGACGTGCTCTATAGGGTTTACTGTAGGTCGGGACTATGAGCAGGCCATGTGCACCTCCGGAAGCGGAAATCTCATTTCTTAAATTTTACGACTTCCTGACAGGGATTCGAACCCACGGCCTTCCTGGCAAGTCGAGCACGCATTTACCGCCTCGGCCAGGCATCCCCTAATATGGGGATGCTCTCCATCCTTCCATCCAGTGCCCTCAAACAAAATCTCGATTCATCCGTGAACAGCACTGAGTTTTATTCAAAAAATACTCAATTCCGACTTCATTCAAGTACTCACATACACAAACGGCAACGTGTGGGCAAGCATTTTCATGCATCAGGATAAAGTTCCCACAGATAACAGGTGCAAACGGCATGATGTGATCCATTAAAATCTCCTTGATTTGTCCATTGTTCAACACGTTTGTCCACATGCCCGACAACATTACTATACTGTACCAGTAAAATAGTCCGACTTCATGAATTAATATTCAAGTTAGCACAAAGTAGGTCTCAGGGCAATTCTGGGTGGTTTCTAGCTAGGGCTTGGTACAGGAGGCAGGGTCCTATCTACAAGAAAAAATTTAAATAGACTGAATAATAGTTTTATTCAAAAAATTCTCAATTCCGACTTCATTCAAGTACTCACATACACAAACGGCAATGTGTGGGCAAGCGTTTTCATGCATCACGATAAAGTTCTCACTGATAACAGGTGCAAACAGCATGACGTGATCCATTAAAATCTCCTTGATGTATCGGTGGGCTGTCCATTTGTCCACACGCTCAACAAACACAAGCTCCATGCGCGTATCAGTGGTAATCCAAGCCCAGACCATCACAGAGTCTCCATTGAACGGTGTCCTTGCAGAGAAGGTACAGGGTGAATAACACCATCCATCCATCCATCCATCCATCCATCCATCCATCCATCCATCCATCCATCCATCCATCCATCCATCCATCCATCCATCCATCCATCCATCCATCCATCCATCCATCCATCCATCCATCCATCCATCCATCCATCCATCCATCCATCCATCCATCCATCCATCCATCCATCCATCCATCCATCCATCCATCCATCCATCCATCCATCCATCCATCCATCCATCCATCCATCCATCCATCCATCCATCCATCCATCCATCCATCCATCCATCCATCCATCCATCCATCCATCCATCCATCCATCCATCCATCCATCCATCCATCCATCCATCCATCCATCCATCCATCCATCCATCCATCCATCCATCCATCCATCCATCCATCCATCCATCCATCCATCCATCCATCCATCCATCCATCCATCCATCCATCCATCCATCCATCCATCCATCCATCCATCCATCCATCCATCCATCCATCCATCCATCCATCCATCCATCCATCCATCCATCCATCCATCCATCCATCCATCCATCCATCCATCCATCCATCCATCCATCCATCCATCCATCCATCCATCCATCCATCCATCCATCCATCCATCCATCCATCCATCCATCCATCCATCCATCCATCCATCCATCCATCCATCCATCCATCCATCCATCCATCCATCCATCCATCCATCCATCCATCCATCCATCCATCCATCCATCCATCCATCCATCCATCCATCCATCCATCCATCCATCCATCCATCCATCCATCCATCCATCCATCCATCCATCCATCCATCCATCCATCCATCCATCCATCCATCCATCCATCCATCCATCCATCCATCCATCCATCCATCCATCCATCCATCCATCCATCCATCCATCCATCCATCCATCCATCCATCCATCCATCCATCCATCCATCCATCCATCCATCCATCCATCCATCCATCCATCCATCCATCCATCCATCCATCCATCCATCCATCCATCCATCCATCCATCCATCCATCCATCCATCCATCCATCCATCCATCCATCCATCCATCCATCCATCCATCCATCCATCCATCCATCCATCCATCCATCCATCCATCCATCCATCCATCCATCCATCCATCCATCCATCCATCCATCCATCCATCCATCCATCCATCCATCCATCCATCCATCCATCCATCCATCCATCCATCCATCCATCCATCCATCCATCCATCCATCCATCCATCCATCCATCCATCCATCCATCCATCCATCCATCCATCCATCCATCCATCCATCCATCCATCCATCCATCCATCCATCCATCCATCCATCCATCCATCCATCCATCCATCCATCCATCCATCCATCCATCCATCCATCCATCCATCCATCCATCCATCCATCCATCCATCCATCCATCCATCCATCCATCCATCCATCCATCCATCCATCCATCCATCCATCCATCCATCCATCCATCCATCCATCCATCCATCCATCCATCCATCCATCCATCCATCCATCCATCCATCCATCCATCCATCCATCCATCCATCCATC